>NC_079496.1:20231886-21726305 GCF_030052815.1 Hevea brasiliensis | reverse complement strand
GAATTTGACATTATTAATATTTCAATAAGGTTGCATAATTTCTGTAGATATTTGGTTGAATTTTACATGATAGCGAAATAATGAAGTATTATAGTCGTACAACGATATACACAAAATTTTACTTGATTGCTAGGTCAAAATTCTAGCTAAATTTCTATTGGATTTTGGCAATAGTGACCTAATTAAAACAAAAACGGAAGTTGATTGATTCTTTTATGAGACAAATTGAAGTTAGGTGACTATAGTCTTATTTGAAATTGAGTTGTAAGTCTAGTGAGCATGGATAAAATTAAGCCTATGGTTGACATAAAATAATTGTAGCTAGATGTTTTTGTTAGAGATTTGGGGAGCCTGCCTAGGGAGAATATTTTTTGAAGGGCCTTGTGAAAAAACACACTTTTGGACTTGACACCACATTCAACCTAAAATCTTAAGCAAATGGGTGTATGGGTCATTCCCACTTATACGTATCTCACTTATCCCATTTTTTTCCGATGTGAAAATTTCATACTTACGTATTCCTAACAATCTCTCCCTCAAGTGTGAATCTCTTCTACATTGGATTTATTGGGCCTGCTCCCCCTCGAATGGAAATTTTTTCTTGAGTATTACGGTACCACCAAAAGCTCCAACTACTCCACCAAGCCTACTCGAGCATGCACTTCTAAGAGCTACGCCAGAGCCATCACGTGTACCAAGAGTCTTCACTCCATCGGTCTGTTTTTCTCCAAAAGAATGCTTTCCTACTCCATTGGGCCTACCGGGAGTCTCTGACTCTTCCATTCATGTGTCAGACCACCACAGGAATCATCGACTACCGTTTTCATACTCATCCTTATCGAACCATTGGCTTTGATACCTTTTGATAGAGATTTGAGGAGCTTAAAGCGCCTGAGGAGAATATTTCTTGATGGGCCTTGTGAAAAAAAAAAAACACTCATGAGTTTAACACTGCATCCAACTCAAAACCTTAAAACAATGTGTCTATGGGTCATTTCTGCTTGTATGTCTCTTTTTTTCTAATGTAGAAATTTCGCACTTGCATATTCCCAACAGTTTCCTGACATGTCATGCTAATATCTGCATCTCTCTTAAAGCTTAATCCTAATTGTAGATATTGAGTTGATGTACTTCTGTTGCAACTTTGAATATCTTTGCCTTGATGTTACTTTAGCATATTTTCGAATTTGGTTGATGGAGAGATGCTTTTTTTTTTTATTTGTTTTTGACATTGAGTTGAATATTAGCACATGTAACATAATGAAAGTGAGAGAATGGTGAAAGTTTATTGGTGGAAGGACGAGCAATATATGGAGGTCTTTTCCCATAAGTGAGAACCGCTAGTCAGCACTTTAGTTTGAGAAATATTGTGTTCAGTGCTGGAATAAGCATATAGTTCAAGAAAAAAAAAATACTCTTGCAACAACAACAACAATAATAATAGAAGAGGTACTCTGATTTTGGTTATGCCATTTGACGTGATGAGGGCAATTAATGTGATCAGAAAGGTGAAATCAAGCAAAATAGTGGTGAAAATTTTTGATTTTGGACTATATTTTCCATTAGGTGTACAAGGCATGGACTTTTCTTTTTTTTTAATAATTTCATCAAAATTTATAGAGCGTCTTATGTCCTATGTGAATAAATAGTGTAATCAATTCTATCACTTGCGCAAGCATTGAATTGATGAGCATGTGCACATTAGATTATGGTGATATTTGCGCATTAAAACACCATACAAATGTTTAATGCAGACCCATTTGGCTTTGTGAACAGGCAGAAAGTGCCATTATTGCTCTGAATTGCAGTGGAATGATCTTGGGAAGCCAACCCATCAGGTATGATCTTTGAACTTCTAAAAAAAAATTGCCCTTAAAAGGCTTGAACAACTGAGAAATGTCACTAACATTATTTTTTTGAATATTTGTAATTTCTTAGGGTAAGTCCATCAAAAACACCTGTGAGGGCGCGAGTTGCTAGCATAAAATAGTGTTGAGAGTTTCAGATCTATGGATGGAATTTTGTTGATTTCCCAGTTGAGAGGAATTCCATTGTGTTGATGGGGTGGTGAAACGTTCTTTTGTTTCAGTGTTTCCATCTTTTCCACAGCAACAGTTACTTTTTTCTGTGACTGAAACATGTTGTAAACCTGCTTCAAACTGAAGTTTTTACAAGACTGTCTCAGTCTCGATTTCTTTTATCTTGTTCCATCCAATATTTTGGAAAATTCAATTTTATTAACTTTGATAATGTGAGTTTCAATTATCATTCCTGGTTGCAGTTGAAGACTTGAGAAAAATTCGACGAGCAGGAACACGAGAAATACAACTGTTCATTAATCAAATTAATAGTTGGAATTTGCAGAAGTAATCTTGATGCACAATGTTGGGATAAAAGTAGTATTTCTCAATTTCAGCCGTTAAGATGGGGAGAAAAGATGGAAAATTCTTGCATGTGAACTAAAGCAATGATACTGTAGGATTATGAATTTCATTTGATCACTTTTATTTTATTCTATTATTAAAATGATTGTGGCTTAGGTTTAATGGTTAAGTTACTCTACTTTCACAGGTTCCAGCCGTAGGGTAAGATTGCATAAATTAACTCTATTATTCGCAAGTGGGATATTTCGCGTGCAATTGAAGTAGGTAAGAAAAATCCTGATTGAAAAAGGGTTTTAGCACTATGTTTGAATAAATTATTGGAGAGAAAAGAAAAATTAAAAAAAAAATTCTTTTTTTTATCATTTATTTTTTCACCAGAAAATAAAAAATAATAAAAAATAAATATTTTTCTTCTTTCATTTTTTTTTTTCTCTCTAATTAGATTAGAGAAAAAAAAGGAAAATTTTTATTTTTTTTTTATTTTCTTTCTTCTATCTAAATAAAAAAATATATACTTTTTCAAACTTATTTTTCCCTTGTTGTTTTCGTTCTTCTCCCTCTTCCACTTGTCCAAATAGGCGTAAATGACTAAACCAAGGGTTAAGGCAATCAACAAGTCAGTCAAGGCAAGAAGTCAAGTAGGTCGGCAGTCCCACATTGCCGCTGCTGCTTCTACCGCTACCACCTCGAGATGGTGAGAGGGACAACCACCTATGACCTTTTGGTCTTGGCATTTTCTTGGAAGGAAACAAAACGTGACCATTGGCTGGTAAGGCTACAAGCAAAGCAATCACATCATCAAAAAAATTAATAAAATAAGGGCAGTAGTCTATTGTGAGTGTGATGTGGCAAAATCTGAAATCGTTAACAAGCGAAAAATGAGGGGTTTATTTGCTACAATGGCTGAACATGAGCCTAGTCAAAACGTGGGGTTGGACACGCCTCGACACTTATGTGGTAAGTGTAAAAAATAAAATGAAAAGAAAACGACAGGTTTTTAAGGTGTCGGCTTCAATAACGTGTCGTAAAGTAGAGGTGGTCGTTTGATGTTCAACTGTTATAAGTGGACGCAAAAATCTCTGCCCGGCCAATCAACGCCAATAACTGTGAACCCATCATTTCGGTTAAAAGATTAAAATTCAATTAAAATTGAATGAATTATAATAAAAAATTTTATATAATAATATTATTAATTTAATATAAATTATTACATTTAATATAATGTCAACAAATAATATTTTATATTATATTTAATTAAAAATAAATATAACATATTATTTATATAGAAAGTATTGTATTTAAATCGAATCGAATCAAATTATTAAAATCAAATTAATTGAATAATTATATTTTAAAAATAGAATCGAACTCAATTATTAAAATTAAATTAATTAAATTATTATTTTTTAAAAATCGAATCGAAATAAATAAAAAATCGAATTGAATTAAATTATTTTATTTCGATTTAGTTTGGTTTAAATCCATTGGTTTTTAGATTTGAATGAATTTTTTAATTTAGACTTAATTTTCAAGTTATTTAATCTAATTTTAATCTTGGTTTGAATCTAATAATCATTAATAAATGAAACTAAATAATTTATATATATATAATTACATATAATTCATAAATTTTCTATAAAAATAAATCAATTTAAAATTTAATAAAGTAATTAGGTTTGATTCAGTTCAATTGATTTTTTCTCTCTAAAACTGAATCGAACTGAAATAATTAAAATTCGTAAAATATAAAATTGAACCTAACTGAATTATGTTAAAAAATAAATTGCATTATCAAATTAAAGTAATTTGATTTGATATATTTGATTCAAATTGAATAGTGCTCACCCCTAAAATTATATTTAAAATAAGTCTCTACTTAGAAATTAAATAACAAAAAAGGTTCAATACTTGAACTGTTTTTTTTTTTTTTTTTTTTTTTTTTGAAAGTAAGAACTCAACAAACCAATATCATTTTGATTAATAATAATAAAGAGTTGCCCGATCCATCAAACCCGCAACAGATTAGGCGAGTTGATGGGTACCCACCTAATTCATCGAATTTTTCTCAGTCTTCATGATATATAAATTTTGAGGATAAACTAAATTATTTAATGAGTCTATTTATAATTTTCACGATTCAATTAATCAGGTCAATATAAATTTTAAAACCATGATCCGACTCTAGTCCTAAAATTTACATTTCATTTTGGGTACTGCTTAAATTTTTAATTTATGATGGGCAACACAATTTTTACTTACATTTTATTTATTTTCATCATCATGTTAGAAATTATTAATAATATTAAGAGTTAATTTCATGTGAATTTTTTTTAACAATGAATATAAAAATATATATGTCAATTTACGTATCTTTTTCAAAGGAATCTAAAAATTAAAAAATAATTTTTCTTAAAAATGAATAAAACAAAACGATAAAGAAGTTGGAGAAGGAGAAAATAAAGAGCTACGTGAAGGAAGTTTCGAAGATATGCGAAAAAACCCATAAATGGAAGCCACGTGTAAAAAGGAAGACATATTACGTGTCTCATCTGATCAAGATTTGTAACATCAAGCCATCTGGTGTCCAAGATTAGCGACAATTGTAAGTGGATGTTTTAGATAGGCGGCATTTCGTCTCCAATCATCATTTGCCACTTGTACCGCATTTTCAGCATCTACCAACCTGGCCTTTTCTACTGAAATTTTCCATTGGCTGATACAGAGATACAGAGATTTCATAAATATCTTTTTTTTTTTCCCGTAATTTTATAATATAGAGATAATATATTCTATTTATCCACTTTTATTTATATTTTTTTAAAATTATTTGATTTAAAATTATTTATTATTTTAAAAAAATTAAAAAAATATTAATTAATTTCTTTAATATTACTTTTATTTTTACTAAATATAATTTATCTCATATAATATAATTAAGAGAGAGAAAAAGATAATAAAAAAAATTTTAAAAATTATAAAAATAATTATTATATTTAATAAAAAAATAAATTTAGAAAAAAATTAATTAATACTTTTTAATCTTTTCAAAATAATTATATAATTTTGAATAAATTAACTCAGATAAAAATGGACAGAAGGTATATTTTAAAATTTTTTAAAAAATAAAATATAATTTAGTTAAATTAAGTAATTTTTTTTTTATAATTTAATGATTTAATTATTTATTTAATTATCGTATAAAAATTTTAAGCGACAAATAAAAAACGACAGAGGGAATAATAATATTATGATTAAGAAAAAATAATACAACAATATTAAAGGCTTATATTATAAGATGAATAATTTGAATCTAAAAATAAACTAATTTTTTTAATGTTTAGATGAATTTTGACATTAAAATAGTTGTGCAAATAAAAAATTTTTGATAATTAAAAAATTGAATGTGACTGTTTTAACTTGATTTTTCCATTAGTTTAATTTAATTAGTATTTTATAGAAAATTCAATTTTTAGTTTAATTCAATTATTTTATTAAAAAAAATCAATTTGCCCAATTCATAATCGATTATTATTGATTTTATTGACTTTCATGAGATAAAATATGTAATTTATAGTAGGCTAAAAACTAAAATGTAAAATTTCTAATAAAATAAATCAAATCAAATTAAAATTTTTCATTCAATTCGATTTATTTTTATTTCAATTTAATTTAATTAATTTTATTTATTTATTAAAATTTTGATTATTCAATTCAATTGAATTTAAAACTCACTGATAAAAAATTACAATTCTAAGTAAAAAATTAAAAAAAAAAACTTTTGATTTCTATGTTAAAAAAAAAAGTTCTATTTTTCTTTAGCAATTGAGAACTAAAATGATGTTGGAATTGTTTTTATAAAAATAAAAAAAATAAAATAATTATTTTTAAAAAAAGATTAATAATTACATTTACGTATATGTCAATTTATGATTGATTTGTTGTTTCACATCATATGTGCACGTGGAGGAATAACGGATCGACTCTAAAATTTGTCGGAGGGAAGGATAGATATCGGATGAGATGATATGATGTGATGTCAAAAAGCAGAAGAGAAACGTAACGATAAAATCGGAAGTATCAGAAGAGCCAAAATGGGCAGCAGAACCCACTACAGTGCCTTATGGACCCACTGTGTTTTAGGTTCAGAGCCGTCCTGCCAATGCCTAATGCAAAGGGTGGGCCCATTTGGATGCTGAGGGCCCATTTACTCTCTCTCTCTCTCTCTCTCTTAAATTTAACTAAAATTTATACACTGAAATATTATTCATTTCATTTATTTTTATTTTTACGTAATTTAAAAAATATATATATATAATTAAAACAGTAAATTTTATTTAATTTGCTTTAATATATCTCACTCATATTATTTCATTAAAATTAAATAATTTATTTTATTAAATTATTTTTAAAATAAATAATTTTTATAACATTATTTAAGTTAGTGAGTTGTCTCTTTGTAAATTCAAGAGGGAAGATGGATAAAGAATGCTGTTAAAGTGAAAAAAAATGTACCTTATTCTTGGGGTGTCTTTATCTCTTATAACAATATTTTGAGCCGTTAGAGGTTCTATTTCAATTTCAGATAACTCTAATGCTATGAGAGTAAGACTCAAGATAAGGGTGAGAATTCGGTTCAAATAGAACCGAATCAAATCATGAAAATTAAATTATACATTTTAAAAATTAAATCAAACCTAAATTGATGAAAAATCAATTCGAATCGAATAGCTCTATTTCGATTTGATTCGATTTAAATCGATCAGTTTTGATTTTTAATTATTTTTTAATTTATACTTAATTTTCAAATTTATTTGATCTGATTTTGACCTCGGTTTGAACCTAATAACCATTAATCAATGAAATTAAATAATATATATATATAATTACATATAATTCATAAATTTCCTATAAAAACAAATCAATTTAAAAAATCAATAAAATTATTTGGTTCAGTTCGGTTTAACTTATTTTTTTCTCTTCAAAACCGAACCGAAGAAAATAATCGAATTTTTATAATATAAAACCGAACCGAACATAATTATCTTAAAAATCAAATCGAATTATCAAATTAAGGTAGTTCGATTCAATTTATTCAGTTTGAACCAAATAATGCTCACCTCTACCCTAAGACTCTAGTTGAGAAGATCTCCTGTAGGATAAGCTATCCTATTTGAGCATGTGTTGAGCTAGTTGAGTACCAAATCCAAACGTATGAACATGTTTCTTGTCCGGATGTCTAACTACCAAAATCCAAGAATGTAGACGAGAAGATCTCTAATCAGGTGCCGAACCATTAGATGACCGATTCGAGCCATCCAAATTATCATGTCTCAATTCATACCTGGCAAGAAGACCTGCCTTGACCACTGGCGGGCAAGCCATACTTAGTCCGAGTCTGCTTGAGACGAGCCATGAACATGAATTCTTGGAAATCAGGCCATTCGATTGACTTGATTTAGAGTCGGTTCGAATTTTGAAGTGTGCTATATTATGTAACAAATAATAAATCCCATTAATGCTAAGTAAAGATAATTAAATTTAGTAGCATAATTGAAATAACCAACTAAATATTAGGCCTCAATGAAATGTATATACAAAGGGAGCCATTATTATATTAGAAATTCAGAGTCAAAATTGTAGATTTATTATTTTAAAATTCATTTGCAAATTTTGAGGGTGTTGGTATTCAGAATTCCCATTTATAATCACTTTATTAGAAAAATAAATTTTCAAGAAAGTAATATTATAAATGTAACATTATAATGTTTAATTATATTTTAATTTTTTTAGAATGCATAATTATTATGTTTACTATTTAGTTAAACTATGAAAAAGTATAAAAATAATTAAAAAATAATATATCAATATGAAATAATATATTATTGAAATAAAAAATAACTCAATTGATTATGAATTTAAAGAATTTTTTTAAGGTCTTGATTTAATTTTCTTTACCAACAAGCAAAAAAAATTTACTCCCATTGACTATTCAAATAAACCGAATCACACTAATTTATAAATATAATTAATTAAGTGAATTAAGTAACACTAAATTATGTTTTTATTTAATTAAATTATAAATTTAAATTAATTTACTATTCGATTCATCAATTTAATTAATTTGATTCGAATTTAATATTGATGATTGAATTGTACATCTCTAGGGTAGTTAAGAGTTAACCAATTTGATGAAAAAAATATAAACTAATTTATTCAAATAAAAGAAGAAAGCACTAAATTAGATATGTCTGATCCAAATCCAACCTACTCAGACAATTTTTGATTTCCTTTCAATTGTGCCTCCCAACACAATCCTTTCAAATGGGCCATTTAATATGAATGGCCAATTGGCAGTTAGCTCTTTTTACTATAACTAATATGACTTAATTAAGTGTTAAATCATCATTAATTAATTAATTTTTGTGTTTAGAAGTTGCCAATTGAATTGTTGGGAGTTAGCGTGTGCATACAATGTACACACACATCACCAGAAGAATCCAAGGAGAGAGAAACCCACTTTCTTGTAGCCTTCTTTTTAGCCTTCTTTTTTTTAAATAATAAAAAATTTTATAACATTTAGTAATAAATTTTTAAGTTATTTTAATTATTGATATATTTATTATATTAAAAATTATATTTTTTCTTTATTAATTTGATATTTATTAAAAAATAATTATATTTTTTAGATCACGTCAATTAAAATTATATATATTAATATTTTAATAACTCAAAATTTATATAATTTAAATTATTAATCTATAAAAATATAATTTTTTAAATAAAAATTAATTATTGAAGTTTTTAAGTGAATTTTATATTATTTAAATTAAAAATTAAAAAATTTTATATTATAAATTAAAATTTAAATACTTTATTATTATATACCTGACCACTTGTATAATTTATCCCACTAATCACTAATAATGCTGCTCCTAAATTCTAATTATGCTTGCCAGGTTCGTTGGCCTTGGCAGTTGGAAGTTTTTTCAGGTAAAGGGGGTAGTTGCTCCGACAAGAATGCTTCAATTATTTATTATTTCGTTCTTTTTCTTTTTTAACTTTTCCTTAACCACCAGAGGAGACTGACATTTAATTATATCATATATTGAAATTATTATTTAAATATAGAAATCAACAGCTTGCTTACACAGTCTCATCTAACTGCCTAATTCGCTAATCTTATTATTCCTGTTTAAATTAAAATTTTATAAAAATTTAATCTAATTAATTTTTTTTAATAATTTTTATATTTAAAATAAAAAATTTTAATTATTTTTAGTTTAAAAAATTGATCATTTTAAAAGAAATAAAAATTAAATAAAATTATATAAGAATTCAATTAAAATATCTTCTTTTTGTAGGCTAATTATGATATAAATATAATATATAATAAAAAAAATTTTAAAAAAATTATTATTTTTTTATAAGATAAGATTTTAGCAGTTTAAGTTTGAAAATATTTAAATAAAAAGTTGATATTTAATATGATACGATAATTTTTATATAAAAAATAAATAAAATAAAAAAATAGGCTTTGTGATATGGTAATTTTTTAAATCATCTTATTAATATAGGTGGCACAATATGATGTAAACGTTTTACAGGCTCAGCTTTAATATATATATATATTTTGAAGTCAAAGTTTTAAAATTTTAAATTTAAATTTTAATTCAAATTGAAATTAATTAAAAAAAATTAATCTTGATAAAAGGATATCAAATGTTTAGTTTTATGCACAATAAATATTTGGTCTGAAAGATAATAAAAATAATAAGAACTTTGATAAATAAGATGTGAATCTAATTAATTAACTAGCCAATTGAATAGACATTTTTATATGCAAAAAATATATTATTTTAACTAGCAAAATATTTTAAAAAAAATCAAAGTCTAAAAAAAATTAATTGATGGGACAATCGCATTTTTTATATATATAACATGAAAAATATTTTTATTAATTGAAAATATAGTATAAAGTGAATTATTAATTAATATATTTTACTTCTACATAAATAATATTTGTCACAGAATTTAAAAAATTATAATATTAATAAAACATGTAAGGTAGTCAATAAACAGATTATATTTTACCATTCGACTGTAATTTTTTATAGTTCTATCAAATAAGTTTTAAAGCATTTTAAAAAATAATTCATCAATAAAAATTGTAACAACCCAATTTTTCTAATAAATATATTTTAATTTTCTTTTATTGACCTGATAATCTATTGATATTTTATTCATGAATTTAAATTAATATTTTCACAATGATAATTTTTGTTAAATGAGTATCATTTTGTTTTTCATATATTATTATTATTATTATTGTTGTTGTTGTTGTTGTTTTAAATTGAAAGCTAAAATTTCAAAGAATTAAAAATTTGGACTTAAGTGAATAACTCATGAAACTTTGGGGACTAGCTATGTAAAAATAAATAAATAAATAAAAACCAGAAAATCAAAAACGCAGCAGCAGCCCCCCCTCCTTCCACACATCCTTTCTTAA
The DNA here is from genome assembly GCF_030052815.1 of Hevea brasiliensis. Taxonomy (NCBI): domain Eukaryota; kingdom Viridiplantae; phylum Streptophyta; class Magnoliopsida; order Malpighiales; family Euphorbiaceae; genus Hevea; species Hevea brasiliensis. The sequence continues at coordinate 21,715,415 of NC_079496.1, read as the reverse complement.
TTTCCCCCTCCCCATTCTTTTCTTTCCCTTCTCCTTCAGGAAGGCCCAAGCCTGTTGGCAGGACAACCACCTAGTGGCCACCGGAGCTGCTCCAGACGGCGAGAGGTGGCGACAGCGCAGGTCGACGAGAAAGAGAGAGAGAGAGAGCGCGCTTGAGTGAGTTGGAGGCCAACTCCTACCACTGCGCCGTCGGACGCAGGTGGAAGACATAGGCGAACCTTCCTGGATGGTAAGGACCCCAGTTCCCGGCCAAGCACGCCGGAATCCATGGAGTTTTCCGGCAAGATCAGGAGGAGAGAGAAAATATTGGGCAGCGAGCATTCCGGCCATTTTTTCGGCGATCCGACCATCAGATCGAAATCCAAGACCACCGATGAACTTGGGACAGCGAAATCTTCGAGATTGGACCAGTCCCGCTCCGATCAAATACTGTTTGAAAAGGCCGATAATCGAACGGTCCAGATCGCTTAGTGAGATTTTCTCACTTTTTCGATTCTCAAAATTTAAAAATAATTTTATGATAATTATTAACACAATTTGGACTTAATTTAGGTACAATCGGATCGAGAATAGCTCACAGATGTGGGGACTGCATTTTCAGCCAGATCCGGCTATCCGGCAGTCTGTCTCAAAACGTGGTCGATATTATAGTCAATTCTAGCATTTTCAGATGTTCTGGATGCGTTCCAGGTGTCAGAATTGACATATGTAAACCCGAACTCCAAGTTGCTCATTTTCGGCTAATACCGATTTAGAATAAATGTAACACCCTCCCGGTAGCAACTCCGTACATTCTCATCGCTTTGAACCTGTCATCCTGACATTTAGAACGTTCGGAAAAATATTTAAACTAAAGTCAGGAACCATAAATAACTTAAATATTAATAAGAAAAATTTAGTAAAAATTTTAGAAATAAAATACAACCGAGTTAAACGAGCCGGTGCCCTAGCGATGGGTAACTCAGAGGGAAGTTGCGGCTTTCGTAATTAGGAGCCCTAGACCCGGGGGAAAAATTATAAAATAATTTATGGGACTCCAGAGAAGGGTTATTGAGGTTCCCATGGCATTAGAATGCCAAGAAAATACCTAAAAAAATTTTTCAATTGGTACAGACAATTTTGACCCGTTAAGCCAAATGGAGGGCATTTTGGTCATTTCGCCTTCAGAGGCGATTTTTGGCTGACTTGTCCAGTTAAGTAAATAACTATTATGATCTAAAATATGAATAAATATTGGTAAAAATTTAATTAAAAATGAGTAGTAAAGAAAAGAAAAGAAATGAAGGTAAAATTGATTTATTAAGTAAGCATGAGGTTATCAAAAAAAACTCTAAGCCAATCATAAAGCAACAAGGCTCATTATAAAAGTTAAAAAAGGGATTTAATTAACCTAAATTCTGCTCCTTCTTCCTTATTTCTCATCATGGCCGAACTCCCTTATCACCCATGCTCCTCCATTTTTGGTTCTTAAAAGCTTCAATTTCCATGCTTTCCTCACCCCAAAACCCTAAGTCACCTTCACTAAAACTTATCCACACACCCTAAGGAAGCTCTAGGCAGCCACAAAGAGGAGAAATTTTAGAGTTTTCACAAGTTCAATAAGTTGAGCAAAGAGGTTAGTGCTATATTTTCCCCTCTCACTCTTTTTAATTTTGTTAGAACATCAATTTAAGTTAAGAAATTATAAAAATTGGAAGTAAATTATGCATGTTAGAGTATCTTCAATTTTCGGCAGCCATGAACTTTCTTGAGGTTGATGGCTTGAATGGAATTAAAAAAATCTATGGATGTTCCTTGATGTGTATAAGTGAATTAAAAACCTTAATGGCATGTATATTGTAAGATTTGAGAACTTAGGAATTAGGGTTTTGAGGGAAATTTGAGTTTCACTTATGTAATGGTGAATGAACATTTTAAGGGTCAATTAGTGACCATTTGAGGTAAGTTGACCATAATTTGGAGTGAAGTATAGTGTTACAAATTGATTTGGTAGGCTGCCTAGTGAGAGCAGCAGGTGAGGCTGTGAGTCCAGCCTGTTTGGACAGCCATAACTTTGGCTGTGTAGGTTCAATTGGTATTTGGCCAATTGGACATGAAACTAGACACATAATGGCACAATTTTGGTGAAGAAACCATGCCCAAAAGACCAAAGCAAGTGGATCAAAAACTGGCCCCAACTCGGATGTCCTACAACCAGAATCTGCAGAATGACCAAATGAACATTGGCCATAACTCATTGTAGAATGGGCCAATTGACCTGAAATTTTTACAGAGACAAGTTAAGATATAGACAAACAACTTTCATGAAGAAACCTACCCCAAATTATGGCCAGAACATATCCAACAAGGTAGTTGCAGTCATTGTTCACTGCACTGTAGATATGGTCAATTCTGCAGTTTTTCAATCAGGCCAGCTGTGGTTTTTGGACCATAACTGGAGCTACAAAACTCCAAATGGAGTGATTCAAAAAAGGAAATTCTACTAGACAAAATAAGGAACAACTTTCATGTTTACCATTTCCTCAAATTCCTACTGTAACAGTCACTAATGGAACAGTAAATTTAGGGTACAAAAACTGAAAATTCTGCTCCCTTAGTTCTAAGCTTAAAAATGGTATTGGTGATTAATTCCAACAACTTTTGAATGCAAAATGTGGTACATTGGGGGTGTTAAAACCAATGTACCTATTTTCTATCCAAAAGTCAACATTTTTATTGACCAATGAGGTAAATAGTGACACAAAAACTTGAAATTCAAAAATTGAAGAATTAAAAAGTATCAAATGCCCTAGTATACCTAACAAGATTGGTTTGGATAGTTTGGCATGCCAATAGGGTTCAGTTAGCAGTACTTCACATGGCATTATGCCATTATGTGATTTTATGGCTTTTAGCCATTCTGACCTTGTGTTGATATTTGGCCTTGTGCCTATTGTCATTACAGCTTATTAGCTGTTCTGTTGCACACCGGGAGATGCATACGTGACCGATGGTGTGACGGCCCGAGGTACTAGATACCTAGTGCCAGTTTACCCGTTTATCCAGTCTAGTTGTCCAGTATAGGTTACTTGGGCAACCAAAAGAATGAAAGTGGATGAAGTTAACAAAATAAATGATTATAACAAGTACAAAACCAGTAAAACATCGATACATTCACTACATATTTATTTTCTGTTATTCCTTTTATTTTATTATTGCACCACTAAGCATTATTGCTTAGCGCGTTGCTTTTGCCACGCGTAGGTTCTGGAGATACTGATCGAGAGCCCAGTAGACCACAGACTGGGTGAGTCCATCCTGCAGCTCTGCATAGTGTCCGTGTCACCTCACCATCTTCAGTGCATTGGTAGGACACTAGGTTTCATTTTGATATTTTGTAACTAATTTTTATTTTCTCATATGTAATTGAACTTATGAAATGTATTTTGATGTTCATGTAAATAATGAGAATTGTGTTTGTGAATGGAAAAGTGAATGTTTATCTGTGATTTATACATGATTATCACATGAGATGAATGATTGAGAAATTGAATTTGAAAAATGTTGAGATTTTGATATTGGAGATTGAGATGATTGAATATGATTATTGGAAGTGTTTTTCACAGGTTCCGAAGAACTGTTTTCTCCATTTTTAGCCGGTGCTCTGCCGGATTTTCTATAAAATTTTTGAAACCTCAAATAAATTATAATTTTAATAAAGGGCTTAAATAAATTATATTTCACAAGTTAAATTCAAAATTATTATAAAAAAATTAATTAAGGTAAAATAGAGTGTGCCGGTACACCGTGTGATATAGCTTACTCGAATATACTGTACACGGGTAAGGGGTGTCACATTTAGTGGTATCAGAGCCCGGTTTAGGCGTTTCTGGGCCTAGATTGAGTCCATACCATGCATTGCATTTGTAAGAGTCGAGGTGACACTAATGCAGATCTGTTTGTCTTTCTTATTTTGAATAGGATATGGACCCTTCATCTCAAAGAGCAGTCGAGGAGGAAGTGGAGAGTCATGCTCCACCTGCAGCAGCTGAGATTGGGGGCATGGGAGAACCTGCTCCGCCAGCTCAAGCAGAGCCTGCTCAACCTCCACAGGCCATGTTCCAGCAAATGGCCGAATTTTTCAGACAAATGGCCAGGGTAATGCCAGTACCACCACCACCACCACCTCCACAACCAAAATCACACCTGGAAAAATTGAGAAAGTTTGGAGCAGTGGACTTCTTTGGCAAGAGAGAAGATGATTCTGTTGCTGCCGAAAATTGGTTGAACAGAACAGGCAGAGTTTTAAAACAACTCCACTGCACTCCAGAGCAAAACTTAGAAGCTGCCATATCTCTGTTGCAAGATGATGCATATGAATGGTGGGATACTGTGTCCAGTGAAGTACAGTCAGAAATAGTAACTTGGGACTTCTTTCTCTCTGAATTTAAGAAGAAATATGTGGGTAGTGTATAATTGGAAGAGAGAAGAAGAGAGTTTATTAATCTGAGGCAGAGACAGCTGTCAGTGGCTGAGTATGAAAAGGAATTCGTCAGATTGAGCCGCTACGGAAGGGAGATAGTCCCTAATGAGGCTGAAAGGTGTAAAAGATTTGAAGAGGGATTAAATGACAACATAAAGATCATGATCACTGCCTTGGGAATCACAGACTTCACCAAGTTAGTGGAAGTTGCAATAAAAGTTGAAAATATTAGAATAAGTAAGCAGACCAGAAGAGAGAGACAGTAGAAGAGGGGCCCGGGTCAGTCTAGTTCATTTCCTGCACCAGGAAAGAAGTTCAAGGGTCCACTTGCACAGAGTTCAGGTCAGCCACAAGGTCGTGGTCACCTCGGGGCCTGTGCCACGCTTTACCCCTAGGAGAGGTCAGTCCACACCATCAGTGGGTAGCTCTCCAGGGATGGGGTTCAGGGGACCAGCCCCAGCATCTTCTGCTTGTCCACATTGTTTGAAATGGCATAAGGGGGAGTGTTGGAGAGTAACTGGTGCCTGCTTAAGGTGTGGGTCAACATAGCATCAATTGAAGAACTGTCCATGCAGAACTACTACCGCTGCTCCAACACAAGCGCATGCACTGCCCCGCACCACAAAGGGGTAGGAAATCGCAACTGACGCAGCGGGGACCATCACAGAGGCTCGCATTCGAGCCGCCAGAGAGGCTCGATAATGCACCACCGCCGAGCTTATGCCATTAGAGCTCAGGAGGAGCAAGACGCCCTAGACGTCATCAGGGGTACGTTCTCCCTCTACAATACATCTGTGTATGCATTAGTGGATCTAGGATCCACTCATTCATACATCTGCATCAACCTACCCATAGAAAGGGGGATACTAGTAGGGGAGAGTGACCAAGACATTCTGGTCACTAATCCATTGGGCCACAGTGTGGTAGTGAACAAAGTGTACAAGGGTTGCCCGTTAAGGATTCAGGGGTATGAATTCTTGGCAGACCTGATTGAGTTGTCTTTCCATGAGTTTGACGTGATTTTGGGAATGGACTGGTTGTCACGTCATCAGGCAATAGTTGATTACAAATTAAAGAGAATTTCTCTAAAAACTTCTGAGGGTAATGAGATCACAGTTGTGGGGGAAAGGACAGATTTCTTGTCCAATGTCATCTCAGCCACAGTTACAAGAAGAATGATGAAAAAAGGCTGTGAAGCCTACCTAGCACATGTGGTGGATACTAGGCAGGCTAAGCCAGATCTGTGTGACATACCCACAGTAAGAGACTTTCCAGATGTATTTCCTCAAGAATTGCCTGGTTTGCCACCAGAAAGGGAAGTCGAATTTGCTATTGAGACATTGCCGGGTACAGCACCCATTTCTATTGCTCCTTATAGGATGGCACCTACTGAATTGAGGGAGTTGAAAACTCAGTTGCAAGAGTTGCTTGATAAGGGGTTCATACGCCCCAGTGTGTCACCGTGGGGAGCTCCAGTGCTATTTGTGAAGAAAAAGGATGGGACCTTGAGGCTATGCATCGATTACCGGCAGCTGAATAAAGTGACTGTGAAGAACAAATATCCGTTGCCTAGAATTGATGATCTGTTTGATCAGTTGAAGGGAGCAGGAGTATTTTCTAAGATTGATCTCAGATCAGGGTATCATCAGTTGAGGGTGAAGGATGTAGATGTGTCAAAGACTGTATTCAGGACCCGATATGGGCATTATGAGTTTCTAGTAATGCCCTTTGGCCTAACAAATGCACCAACGGCATTCATGGACCTTATGAACCGTATCTTCCATCCATACCTAGATCGGTTCATAGTGGTCTTTATTGATGATATTCTGGTGTATTCCAAGACCAGGGAAGAACATGATGAGCATTTGAGGATTATTTTGCAAACCCTGAGAGAAAAGAAGCTGTATGCTAAGTTATCCAAGTGTGACTTCTGGTTGAATGAGATTGCATTCCTTGGACACATAGTGTCAGCTGATGGGATTAGGGTGGATCCCAAGAAAATAGAAGCAGTGATGGAATGGAAGCCTCCTAGAAATACAACTGAGGTCAGAAGCTTCTTGGGGCTAGCTGGGTATTACAGGAGATTTGTGAAGGGATTTTCCTTAATAGCTGCTCCAATGACCAAGTTGTTACATAAGAATGTTAGATTTGACTGGAATGACAAGTGTCAGACCAGTTTTGAGAAGTTGAAGGCTATGTTGACAGAGGCACCAGCAGCACACACCAAGGTCGTGAAAGGACTTTGTGGTCTACAGTGATGCCTCTCATAATGGGCTAGGGTGTGTATTGATGCAAGAGGGAAAGGTGGTCGCTTATGCTTCCAGGCAGCTAAGGCCACATGAACAGAATTACCCTACCCATGATCTAGAGCTTGCAGCAATTATCTTCGCACTGAAGATATGGAGGCATTACTTGTATGGTGAAAAGTGCTATATTTACACAGACCACAAAAGCTTAAAATATTTGCCAACCCAGAAGGAGCTCAACCTTAGACAGAGGCGATGGATTGAGTTCCTAAAGGACTATGATTGTGTAATTGACTATCATCCTGGGAAGGCAAATGTAGTTGCTGATGCTTTGAGCAGAAAATCCATGACAGCTTTGAGATCATTGAATGCCCGTCTATCTTTGATTCGAGATGGAGCTATTTTGGCTGAGTTGCAAGTGAGGCCAAACCTGTTACAGCAGATTTTAGATGGGCAGAAGATAGATGAGAAGCTAATGGCTATTATGAGCAAAATCTCAGAGGGAAAAGCAACTGATTATGAGGTGAAAGCAGATGGGTATCTGTGTTACAAAGGAAGACTGTGTGTACCCGATGATGAGGAATTGAAGGCCAGTATTCTAAAAGAGGCACACACCAGTGTATATGCTATGCACCCAGGAAGTACAAAGATGTATTATGATTTGAAGCTTCAGTATTGGTGGCCTGGTATGAAGAAAGACATAGCTGACTATGTGACTAAATGCTTGACATGTCAGCAAGTCAAGGCAGAACATCAAGTTCCATCGGGTTTGCTACAGCCTATACGCATACCTGAATGGAAATGGGATCGGGTCACCATGGATTTTGTAAGTGGTCTACCTCTCACCCAGAAGAAACATGATGCAGTATGGGTGATAGTTGATAGATTGACAAAGTCAGCACACTTTCTGCCAGTTAGGACTGACTACTCACTAGAGAAGTTAGCTGAATTGTATATCAGTGAGATAGTTAGACTGCATGGAATTCCACTTTCCATCATATCTGATCGAGACCCAAGGTTTACATCGAGATTTTGGAAGAAGTTGCATGAGTCCTTGGGTACACAACTCCATTTCAAAGATGACTTTCCATCCTCAGACGGATGGGCAATCAGAAAGAGTAATCCAGGTAAACAATTTAACCAATTGAATTAATACAAATATTGAATTAAAATGATAATAATAACATGAAATATATGTCAGGTCCTTGAGGACATGCTGAAGAGTTGTGTCATTGAATTTGAGGGAAGTTGGGATAGATACCTCCCACTGGCAGAATTTGCATACAACAATAGCTACCAAGCTAGTATCCAAAAGGCCCCATATGAAGCACTGTATGGGAGGAAATGTAGAACTCCAGTGTGCTGGACTAAATTGGGCGAAGACAAACTGGTAGGCCCAGACTTGGTGAAACAGACTAAAGAGAAAGTGAAACTAATCAAAGCTAATCTGAAGGTTGCCTCAGACAGACAGAAATCTTATGCCGACCTGAAGAGAAAAGAAATAGAATATGCGGTTGGCGACAAAGTGTTCCTCAAGGTATCACCGTGGAAGAAAGTATTGAGGTTTGGAAGAAAAGGTAAGTTAAGCCCTAGGTTCATTGGCCCATATGAAGTCATGGAACGTGTGGGTCCAGTGGCCTATAGGCTAGCTTTACCACCAGAGCTGGACAAGATCCACAATGTGTTCCACGTGTCCATGCTCAGAAGATACCGCTCAGATCCTTCACATGTCATCTCCAGGGAAGAAATTGAAATACAGCCGGATTTGACATATGAAGAAGAACCTCTACGGATCCTGGCTCGGGAAGTAAAGGAGTTGAGAAATAAGCAGATTCCACTGGTGAAAGTGCTTTGGAGGCACCACAACACCGAGGAGGCAACTTGCGAAAGTGAAGAGACGATGAGGCAACAGTTCCCTCAACTGTTTGCATCAGGTAAATTTCGAGGACGAAATTTAAATTAGAGGGGAAGAGTTGTAACACCCTCCCGGTAGCAACTCCGTACATTCTACTGTTCCGGTGACCGGTGTCGGTCCGGACAGCTAGAACGTTCGGAAAAATATTTAAACTAAAGTCAAGAACCATAAATAACTTAAATATTAATAAGAAAAATTTAGTAAAAAATTTAGAAATAAAATACAACCGAGTTAAACGAGCCGGTGCCCTAGCGATGGGTAACCCAGAGGGAAGTTGCGGCTCTCGCAACTAGGAGCCCTAGACCCGAGGGAAAAATTATAAAATAATTTATGGGACTCCAGAGAAGGGTTATTGAGGTTCCCATGGCATTAGAATGCCAAGAAAATACCTAGAAAAATTTTTCAATCGGTACAGACAATTTTGACCCGTTAAGCCAAACGGAGGGCATTTTGGTCATTTCGCCTTCAGAGGCGATTTTTGGCCGACTTGTCCAGTTAAGTAAATAACTATTATGATCTAAAATATGAATAAATATTGGTAAGAATTTAATTAAAAATGAGTAGTAAAGAAAAGAAAAGAAATGAAGGTAAAATTGATTTATTAAGTAAGCATGAGGTTATCAAAAAAAACTCTAAGCCAATCATAAAGCAACAAGGCTCATTATAAAAGTTAAAAAAGGGATTTAATTAACCTAAATTCTGCTCCTTCTTCCTTATTTCTCATCATGGCCGAACTCCCTTATCACCCATGCTCCTCCATTTTTGGTTCTTAAAAGCTTCAATTTCCATGCTTTCCTCACCCCAAAACCCTAAGTCACCTTCACTAAAACTTATCCACACACCCTAAGGAAGCTCTAGGCAGCCACAAAGAGGAGAAATTTTAGAGTTTTCACAAGTTCAATAAGTTGAGCAAAGAGGTTAGTGCTATATTTTCCCCTCTCACTCTTTTTAATTTTGTTAGAACATCAATTTAAGTTAAGAAATTATAAAAATTGGAAGTAAATTATGCATGTTAGAGTATCTTCAATTTTTGGCAGCCATGAACTTTCTTGAGGTTGATGGCTTGAATGGAATTAAAAAAATCTATGGATGTTCCTTGATGTGTATAAGTGAATTAAAAACCTTAATGGCATGTATATTGTAAGATTTGAGAACTTAGGAATTAGGGTTTTGAGGGAAATTTGAGTTTCACTTATGTAATGGTGAATGAACATTTTAAGGGTCAATTAGTGACCATTTGAGGTAAGTTGACCATAATTTGGAGTGAAGTATAGTGTTACAAATTGATTTGGTAGGCTGCCTAGTGAGAGCAGCAGGTGAGGCTGTGAGTCCAGCCTGTTTGGACAGCCATAACTTTGGCTGTGTAGGTTCAATTGGTGTTTGGCCAATTGGACATGAAACTAGACACATAATGGCACAATTTTGGTGAAGAAACTATGCCCAAAAGACCAAAGCAAGTGGATCAAAAATTGGCCCCAACTCGGATGTCCTGCAACCAGAATTTGCAGAATGACCAAATGAACATTGGCCATAACTCATTGTAGAATGGGCCAATTGACCTGAAATTTTTACAGCGATAAGTTAAGATATAGAAAAACAACTTTCATGAATAAACCTACCCCAAATTATGGCAAGAACATATCCAACAAAGCAGTTGCAGTCACTGTTCACTGCACTGTAGATATGGTCAATTCTGCAGTTTTTCAATCCGGCCAGCTGTGGTTTTTGGACCATAACTGGAGCTACAAAACTCCAAATGGAGTGATTCAAAAAAGAAAATTCTACTAGACAAAATAAGGAACAACTTTCATGTTTACCATTTCCTCAAATTCCCACTGTAACAGTCACTAATGGAACAGTAAAGTTAGGGTACAAAAACTGAAAATTCTGCTCCCTTAGTTCTAAGCTTAAAAATGGTATTGGTGATTAATTCCAACAACTTTTGAATGCAAAATGTGGTACATTGGGGGTGTTAAAACCAATGTACCTATTTTCTATCCAAAAGTCAACATTTTTATTGACCAATGAGGTGAATAGTGACACAAAAACTTAAAATTCAAAAATTGAAGAATTAAAAAGTATCAAATGCCCTAGTATACCTAACAAGATTGGTTTGGATAGTTTGGCATGCCAATAGGGTTCAGTTAACAGTACTGCACATGGCATTATGCCATTATGTGATTTTATGGCTTTTAGCCATTCTGACCTTGTGTTGATATTTGGCCTTGTGCCTATTGTCATTACAATTATTAGTCGCTCATGCACAATCGAGATGCATACGTGACCGATGGTGTGACAACCGAGGTACTAGATACCCAAAGGCGGTTACCCGTTTATCCACCCGATGGTCCAAAGATAGGTTACTTGGGCAACCAAAAGAATGAAAGTGGATGAAGTTAACGAAATAAATGATTATAACAAGTACAAAACCAGTAAAACATCGATACATTTACTACATATTTATTTTCTGTTATTCCTTTTATTTTATTATTGCACCACTAAGCATTATTGCTTAGCGCGTTGCTTTTGCCACGCGTAGGTTCTGGAGATACTGATCGAGAGCCCAGTAGACCACAGACTGGGTGAGTCCATCCTGCAGCTCTGCATAGTGTCCGTGTCACCTCACCATCTTCAGTGCATTGGTAGGACACTAGGTTTCATTTTGATATTTTGTAACTAATTTTTATTTTCTCATATGTAATTGAACTTATGAAATGTATTTTGATGTTCATGTAAATAATGAGAATTGTGTTTGTGAATGGAAAAGTGAATGTTTATCTGTGATTTATACATGATTATCACATGAGATGAATGATTGAGAAATTGAATTTGAAAAATGTTGAGATTTTGATATTGGAGATTGAGATGATTGAATATGATTATTGGAAGTGTTTTTCACAGGTTCCGAAGAACTGTTTTCTCCATTTTTAGCCGGTGATCTGCCGGATTTTCTATAAAATTTTCGGAACCTCAAATAAATTATAATTTTAATAAAGGGCTTAAATAAATTATATTTCACAAGTTAAATTCAAAATTATTATAAAAAAATTAATTAAGGTAAAATAGAGTGTGCCGGTACACCGTGTGACATAGCTTACTGGAATATACTATACACGGGTAAGGGGTGTCACAATAAAATTCATAAAATATTCGTGAATGATCAAAAAATTATAATTCCTTTTGCAATAGCCTTATAATATTATTAAGGACCGCGGGGCAAAATTTTAGAATTTTTAGAGCTCGTTTAGGTAGTTTTTGCAAAAGGGTTAGTTATAGGGGTTAAATTATAATTTTTCAAATTGTGGTTGTTGACTATTTGGGTGGGCTCAGGAGGGGCCTTGTGCTGTGATTGAGTTGTGATTGGCGAATATAGAAGTGTATTTTGAAGCATTTTGTAACTTGGATAAGTCCTAGGTATAGGAGAGACTCTGCCGAATTTTTGGCACAAATTATGATGTGGTTGCCTCTTTAAATTTTTTTTTATTTGAATTAGCGCTAATAAATTCACAATAAAATTATGTAGGTAATCGGGGTCAACTATCTTCCTTCACCCAACCTCTACAGTCATATCTGGTGTACTGTGAGTAATATATTAATTTTAATTATAATTTCGATATTATTATATGTTCAAGCATGCCCATGCATCACTTATAAATATGTATCTATGCAATTAAATACTATGCACATTTTATATTGCATTCTTAATTGATGAATCGTCATGGATGTTATTTGTGGTAATTTAGAGCAGTGTGTGTGCGTTGGCGTGTGTGTGGTATGATATTGGATATAGACAGGAACGGTAGACACGGCTTGAGAGACACTCACTGGGATCCGGTCGTTTATGGATAAGTCGGGATAGACACGGCTTGAGAGACACTCGCTGGGACCCTGCACTTGGTTTATTAAGCAAAAGTCCGGCTTGAGAGGTACTCGCTGGCAGAGGTTGGATTAAGAGGGCTGTATAGGGGATTAGCTCCCATATATGTATTGCTTAACAGTGTTGGGTGTGTGAGTGCTCCAAATTGCCTTTTTGCTGTTATGATATGATTTGTATGAAAATTATGAGGATGTTGCATATCACTCCACAGGGTGCATTAGCTTTAGATAGCTATAGAGATTATGATTAAAATTAGTATTTTACTTTTTGAGTCGAACGCTCACTCCTGTTTATCTATTTTTCCAGGCTACAGGAGAATTATTTGTTGTGGCTAACCTGTTCTTCTTCTTCGTAGGTCCATTAATAGTATTTAATATATTTTATATAATTGAGTTAAATTTTAGACTCTGCATGTATTAGAAGCACTTATTTTTATTTTGGGTATGTATTATAAAAGTTATGTTGGACTTGTAAAATTATTAACTATATGCATGATGGGATTGGATGAGGGAGCTGAGCTCCCATTTAAGTTATGACATTTTGATTATGTGGAGGGTGAACTAAGCTCCTCAATTTATTATATATTGTGTTTACAGGTCGGGCGAGTCAAAAACTCCCCGTTAAATGGTCCATTTTATAGCCGAACTTTATCCGGTTGAATTCTTGAAATTAGGCCCAAATGAGCCTTAGAGTTGGATTGATGAATAGTTAGGCTTACTACGGGCCTTGAAGACTTTGGGCTGGCCCAAATCCTAATACCGGTTCGGCCTATAGGCTAGGTCATGATAAAATATATAATAATAAAAATAAAAAAAAATAAATTGGGTGAAATATTCACTTAAAATTTATTAATAATAATAAAAATTTAAAAAGATTTATTTAAAATTTGTTTTGAAAATAGATAAGAATTATTGAATGAAGAATAGCATAATTTTTAACTATTTCATAGTTATGAAATTATTAAAGATCAATAATGGGATTCGAAAATAATATAAGGTAAGCATGTGGCTCCATGTGCACACGTGGGCCAATCACTACCCTACCCCGAGTGTTTACATCTCCTTAATGATGTAGCTCTTTGCACGTGTTACATGTGCGACTCTCTTAAAAAAGCGATTAGCGCCATGGTTTTTAAAAATTAAAAAAAAACCCGACTTAAGGATTAATGAAGAGTTATAAATTTAAAATTCAATTTGATCGCCATGGAATTAGAATACTGTTAAAATAAATATTGTTTTAATAAATATTTAATTTATGTTATATATTAAATTTATATTATGTAATTATTTTTTTTATAAATTAGTATTATTATTCTAATATTAAATTAACATTATATTAATAAAAATAATTTTTATAACTTAATTTTACAATATTAGCTTATAATTAGAAATATATATATATATATATATTTAAAAAAAATAATATATTTTAAAATTCATCGCCAAATTGCGGGATATAAAAAATTAGGTGTTCAAATTATTAATAGATTTGATTTTCATTTATAATTTATTAATAAATTTTGAAATTTATTAGTAATTTTTGAGACATAAAAAAATTAGGCATTTAATTACCAATAAATTTGAATTTTGTTGGTAAATTACTATGAGATTTTTGAATGTGTTCGTAATTCATAAGACATAAAAAATGAGTGTTTAAATTATCAATAGATTCAAAATGCATTAATAATTTGAGAGAAATTTTAAAAAATATTATTTATTTAAATTACCAACAGATTTTAAATTTGTATTTGATATTTGTTAAAAGTAATAAAAAAAATATGTACTTAAATTATGAACAATTTTAAATTCTATAAATTTCAAAGGGAAAATTTTGCTTTTCTTTTTTAAAACGTTGCCTTTTTTTTTTTTTTTTGAATTACCTTCGAGTTTTTAATTCATTGGTAAATGCTAATTGATTTTAAATTCATTAGTAATTTAATTTTTAGAAGAAAATCTCGCCTTTTTTTAAAGTATATATATATTTTTAATTATCAATAAATTTTAAAATCCATTAATAATTACTGACAGGTTTTAAAATCCTTTTGATAATAGTTGGAGCGAAAAAGGCTCATTTTTTTTTTTTAAGAATTAACCAACGGGTTGCAAATTTGTTACTAAAATGCGCATAAAAACCTACAAACACCATATACATTTTCCATTTCATTCATTCAATCATTTTATTCTCTTCTATTTTAATTTTCCTTCTCCTTTCTCTCATTCATTATTTTTTTAGATAAATTTCAAGGGTTGTTACTTAATTTTAGAGATTGTAACAAAATCGTCTCTAAACTTAAAAATACAACATAAAACCCCATGAACTTTAAAATTTTGCATAGTAAAAACTTTCTAATTCTCAATAACTAATTTATGCAATTAGAATAACAGTGATATGAATAATTCTTTCTTCTCTATGTGATAATGACAAAAATCAGTTATGATTTTTTTCACAGATTAACCATAAAAAAAAAAATCTCAGTTGTATGAGATAATAAAATACTAAATATATAACAGCTAATTAGAGGGACTATACCTTAAAAAAAAAATAGCAATCATCCACGTTATTGCCACTTTGGATTGTCTGCGTTAGCGTATTATTTATAAATCAGTTATTGAGAATCAAAATAATTTTACTTTACAAAATTTCAAAGTTTAAGAAGTTTTATATTACATTTTTAAGTTTAGAAATGGCTCTGTTATACTTAACTCAATTCAACTAAACCTTTATCCCAAAGATTTGTGGTCGGTTATATGGATTCGCTTTCTCCACTCTAAATGATTTTGGGTTAAATCCTCAGAAATGTGTAATGCTTTTAAATCATATTGTACTACTCTCCTCCAAGTCAATTTAGGTCTACCCCTATTTTTCTTTCTATCCTCTAATCTAATGTGCTCTACTTGTCTAACTGGAGCCTCCGTATGTCTACGCTTCACATGACCAAACCATCTCAATCTCCATTCTCTCAACTTATCTTCAATTGACAACACTCCTACCTTTTTTCTAATACTCTCATTACCGACTTTATCTAGTCTAGTATGGTCACTCATCCACCTTAACATTCTCATTTCTGCAACTCTTATCTTAGACGCATACGACTCTTTCAGTGCCCAACACTCACTACCATATAACATAGCCGGTCGTATGGCTATACGGTAAAATTTTTCTTTCAACTTATTGGGAATTTTACGACCACATAAAACTCCCGTGGCACGTCTCCACTTCAACCATCCGGCTTTAATCCTATTACTAACATCCTCCTCACATCCCCTATCTACTTGAAGGACTGAGCCTAGATATTTAAATTGATTACTTTGAGACAGTAACATTTCATTCAAACTAACTCCTTCCCTATCACCAGTTTGGCCTTCACTGAACTTGCAATGCATGTATTCTATCTTCGTTCTACTTAACTTAAAACCCTTTGACTCTAAAGTACTTCTCCAAAGCGCTAGCTTTCTATTGACTCCTTCTCGTGTCTCATCTATCAGAATAATATCATCCGCAAATAACATGCACCAAGGAATACTCTCTTGTATATGTTTCGTCAATTCATCTAAAACTAATGTAAAAAGGTAAGGGCTTATGGCTGATCCTTGGTGTCATCCAATTGAGATTGAAAAATCTCTTGTGTCCCATCTCACTGTGCGCACAATAATAGTTGCTCCTTCATACATATCTTTCAATACTTGTATGTACCTAATAGATACCCTCTTTTGTTCTAACACATTCCTTAAGACATCTCTTAGAACACTATTATAAGCCTTCTCCAAATCAATAAAAACCATGTGTAGATCTTTCTTCACATCTATATATTTCTCCATCAAGCTTCTAATAAGAAAGATCACTTTCATAGTTGAACGACCGGGTATGAAACCAAATTGATTGAGAGAGATAGAAGTATCATGACGTAGTCGATGCTCCACAACTCTCTCCCACAACTTCATAGTATGGTTCATGAGTTTAATTCCCCTATAGTTTGAGCAACTCTGTATGTCTCCCTTATTTTTAAAAATAGGTACTAAAATGCTCCTCCTCCATTCATCAGACATTTTCTTTGAGTTTAGAATCTTATTAAATAATTTAGTTAACCATGTCACTCCCATATCTCCCAAATACTTCCACACTTCAATTGGTATTTCATCAGGTCCACAGGCTTTACCCACTTTCATTCTCTTAAGTGTTTCCTTTACTTCTAAAGATCTAATCCTTCTAGTATAATTCACATTCTTTTCTATTATTCTATAGTCTATATTCACGCTATTACCATTTTGACTATTTTTAAAGAGACCATTAAAATAATTTCTCCATCTTTCTTTAATGTCCTCATCTTTCACCAACACTTTTCCTTTTTTATCCTTAATGCACCTAACTTGATTCAGATCTTGACATTTCCTTTCTCTCCTCCTTGCTAATCTATAAATATCTTTCTCACCTTCTTTAGTTCCAAGTTTCTCATATAACTTTTCAAAGGCCTGTGCTCTTGCTTGACTAACTGCATTTTTTGCCTCTTTCTTTGCTATCTTGTACTGTTCACATGCCTTATTATTATCACATTTAGGTAATTTCTTATACCATTTCCTTTTTCTCTTCACTGCCTTTTGTACTTCCTCATTCCACCACCATCTCTCTTTTGAGGGTGGTCCATGTCCTTTAGACTCTCCAAGTACTTTTCTAGCTACTTCTCTAATCTTTGATGCCATTTGTATCCATATATCATTGGCCTCCATATCCAGCTTCCATACTTCGGACTCAAGAAGCTCATTTTTGAACTTCACTTACTTTACTCCTTTGAACTCTCACCACTTTATTCGAGCTACACTATTTCTTCTGACCTTACTTGAATTGTTCCTAAACTTGACATCCAAGACCACCAACCGATGTTGACTTGTTAAAGCCTCTCCTGGAATACCTTGCAATCCTTGTATAGAGCTCTATTTGTCTTCCTGGTTAAGAGGAAGTCGATTTGGCTTCTATGTTGCCCACTTTTGAAAGTCACTAAATGTGACTCTCTTTTTATAAAGTAGGTATTTGCTAGTATTAGGTCGTATGCCATAGCAAAATCTAGGATGCTTTTTCCCTCCTCATTTCGACTGCCAAAACTAAAACCTCCATGAACATTCTCATAACCTTGTCTATCACTTCCTACATGTCCATTCAAATCTCCACCAATGAAAAAATTCTCTTCATTTGGTATGCTCTGTATTAAATCATCCATATCTTCCCAAAACCTTTGTTTACTCTCACTATCTAATCCTATTTGTGGGGCATAAGCACTAAGTAAATTTATTGTTTCTCCTTCTAGTACTAGCTTTATTAGTACAATTCTATCTCCTACTCTTTTCACAGCTATTACTGCGTCTTTCAATGTCCTGTCTATGATTATGCCCACTCCGTTCTTGTTTCTCTTCTTTCTGGTAAACCACAGTTTGTACTCTGAATTACCCACTTCCTTACTTTTCTCCCCTACCCATTTAGTCTCATGAATGTAAGCAATATTCACCCTTCTCCTTTCCAAGGTATCCACAAGCTCCATTAATTTTCCTGTAAGTGATCCAACATTCCAAGTACCAACCTTGATCCTCCTCCTATCCTGCTCCTTCCTAATTGGTCTCCTTTTATGATATCTTCTATTGTTTTCTATGTCTATCTTGTGTTTTGTTCCACTATCTGTTCTACTATCTGTCATATGGACTAACTTCTTTACCCTCACCCATCCATAATGTGGGAACCCTTACTCACTTAACACCACACCCGGGCGCCGGCATGGCTCGTCGCTTTCAGTGAACGCCCTACACCCTTGCATATTTCTCACTACACTCGGGCTTCGACGTAGCGCGTCGTGAGTAGAGGACCCCCCAACTTTTATATCATTTGAATCCATATCATAATGTGTGATGAAATTTTTACGCTGATTATCACCTACCGCAACCCTCCTCCTTTATCCGGGCTTGGGACCGGCTAAGCGCAAGCTACTTAGGCGGAGTTAGAAATGGCTCTGTTATAACTCCTTAAATTCAAGGATGGCTATTGAAATTTATCTTTATTTTTTCTCCCATTTCCTTTTTTTCTCTCATTTTTCTTTTCTCTTCTCTCATCATTTTCCTTTCTTTTCTCTCATTTTCTTCCCCCTTATATTATTTTCTTTTATCTTCTTTCATCATTCTTATATTTTATCTCATTCTTATATTTTATCTCATTTTCTTTTCGCTTTCTTCGTCATTTTATCTCTTTTCTCTCATTATTTCTTTTTTTTTTCTCTATTTTTTTAATCATTTTCTTTTTTTTTTTTTCATATATCTTTTAAATTTTGCCTTATATCCTCCATTCTCATTAATATAATTTCCCTTATTTCATTTTTCCTCATATTATAAATAATAATTATTAGTATAAAATAATATCATATTTATAACAATAAAATAATTTGAGACTTTAAAAATAATAATAAAATTTGTTATTTTAATTGAAAATATATACTTTTAAAATTTATCAATGGATCTACCAATATATTTTAAATCCGTTAGTAAATTTGCTAATGTATTGCAATATTTGTTATTTTTTAATTTTTTTTTAATTTTTCCATCAATTTTATCAATAGAAAATTCAATGATAAAATATTCTTTAATAAAAATTACTAATGAGATTCACTATAACTAACAAAATCCATAGGTAATTTCAATTACCAATATATTTTTTTAGATTAAACCCGTTGGTAATCCTAAAATCTCTCGTAGTGTTAAAAGAACATGCATATGCATCTCAAAATACAAAAATTGAAGAAAAAACTTCACAATCAAAGAATTGTAGACAGATAGCCAATTGATCACAATTCTAAACTCTTGTCGGCCTAATTAATAATTAAAGAGGTCATTAAGGATAATTAATCATGTGAATTTCCCCACTTCTTATGGATCACGGCCTTATACAAAATCACATTTATTCCATCATTATAGCTAATTAAATCTGCCTTTAATTATTTCTTTAATTGTTAAAGTTACATAAACATATTATAAACAAAACATAGTGCTTTTATATATATAAATAATCACAGTTGAGATCTTAAAATCCAAGAAATTAATATCTAATATTTATCTTTTCTTTAGAGATAAAATGTGAACCTTGTGGTGGTTAAGTTAACAATTATTTTCTTTTAAGGGTTAAAATCTGTAAGAGTAACACTTAATGCTTTTAATTTTTTAAGTTTTTATCAAACACATCCTGAGAGTGTTAGATGAAAAATATTCTTACTTAGAATTATTTTGAAATTTTTTTTATCACAACAAAGGGCGTAATATTAGCTTGGAGATCTAAGGGAAATAATTAAGTCCTTAATATTAATTAAGTCCTTACAAGGTTGTGATAAATTTTTTTATTAATTAAAAAATTTATATTAAGGTATAAAAAACTTAATATTGATTAAGTCCTTACAAAGTTGAATTTACATACATATAAAAAAGGCACGTCACATTAATTAATATTAAGGACTTATTTAATATAAGTTATATCTTATACGAGAATAAATTATACGATTGTTAGATTAAATATTTATATTGAGATTTATGTAAAATTGATATAATAAATACATAAATTTATTTAATTATTATTTAATTTATATATTCTTTTACTTGAGGAAATTAAAGGTATATGCTGCTTTAGTGGTTCGTGCTAGAGATATTTCACTTGTGCTTTAAATGTTGATGGAGCCAATCTTCTTGAATTATATTGAGGCTAAATTCAATTGGTAAATTAAAATAAATGAGGATATATATTTAGTTAGGTTGATTTAGAGAAAAGTGCAAATGGCCCCTCAATAATAATAAATAATATAATCTATATTATATATAAATATACGAAAGAAAATACTATTTTTTATTTTTAAAATTAATTATATTTTTATTATGGAAATTAATTTTAAAATTTATATAAATTTAAAATTTTTAATTTTAGAGTTCATATAAATTAAAAATTTTTAATTATACTTGTACTTAATTGTAATTAAATATAAAATTTTATAAGAAGTAATTATATTTTTATTATTTAAATTAATTTTGAAGTTTATATAAATTTAAAATTCTTAATCCTACTTATATTTAACTTCAATTAAATATAAAATTTTATAAGAAGTAATTAACTAAAATAAGAAATTAATAAATAAAAAATATTATTAATCTATCTATTATTTACAAGAATATTAAAAAATATATTTATAGTGATAAATAAATAATTCATCGCCTATAATACATATTAAAGACATGAAACTAATCCATACAAATTCGTAGCTAATACTATTTAGCAATAAAAAGATATATCACCAATAATTTTAGCAATTAGTACCTTCTAAACATTATCTTTGCTAATTTTTTAGTGATAGAACATTTGTCGCTAAATTCTTTATGATGCTAATTTTATAAAATATTATATCGTCACTAATAACTTTTAATGACAGAATATTTATCACTGAATCCTTAATAATTTTTTTAATATTACAATAATTAATATAAATTAAAAATTTAATGTTATTCTAGTAATAATTCTAAGCATATTATAATTTTTAATATTTTCTATAATTATAATCCAATAAGTATTATTAATTCATTAAAAATTATTTAATTTATTATATATATATATATATAACTGAAATGAAGGGAAATAATTGAAGGAATAAAAATATTCTTCACATTATTATAAAATTATTACTAAAAAAATAATAATTTAATTAACATAATTACAAAAATATTATTAAAAAAATTAAATATTATTAAAAAATAAAATATTTAATTAAAAAAAATATGCATTAACTACATAATAAAAATAAGAATTTGAATTTTTAATCTATTTCAATTAGATGTGTAACACTCCCGTTTGCATAGCCTGGTATATTTCACTGTTCCGGTGACCGGTGTCAGTCCGGACAATTATTGGGATTAGAGCCACACCTAAGACAATTTGAGAAGCCATAAACACAAATAATTAGTAATGTTTAATTAGTTAACTATAAATAAGAAAAACAGAACATAAGAGGTTAAACGAGCCGAGAGTCACAGCGATGAGTGACCTCCTCGGGAACGACTGCGAAGTCGTTTTAAACTCAAATTTCGAACCGTAAAAAGTGACGCTGCGGTCCTTAGGACCCTTATAAACACAGTGGAAAAGAGAAAACCACGAAAAAGAACTGTTAAGCCAGTCAAAAAATTAGGTCAGGCAGCCGGAAGAAATATTGGATTATTTGCAAATCGGGATGAACCGGCGAGGGGCAATTTGGTCAATTGACCCCGAGAGCTGACTCCTGACCTAACTGTCAAATAAAATCGGAGAAAAGAAAATTTCGGAATCGAGAATAAAATTAAAGAACTAATAGAAAAATAAATAGAAAAAAAAAAGAAAAGGAAAGAGGTTGGAAAAGTCAAAGTTGATGACATCACTAATGATGTCATAAACAAATTTGTTAAATATTTATTAAATTTGATATTTATGGTCTTCCAAAGCAAAAACGTGTAAAGGAAAAATAAAGAAAAAAATTTAGGATTTTCTTCTTCTTCTCCTCTCTATTTGCCACCCACTTGTTTCCTTAAATCCCCTATGGAAGCTTTCTCTTTAAGCTTACATTAAGCTCAAATTTTCCTTACCCAACCATAATAACTCTCATAAGGACTTCTTTAAAGCTTGTTATTACTACTTAAGAAGGAGATTTCAAGAAGAAAGAAGAGCAAAGGTTAGGGTTTTGAAGCTTTAAGTGAGGTTAGCATATCAAACTCTTTATTTTTCCATTTAAATGCATGTTTAGGTAATTAAGTGAGCTTAGAACTTGATTTAAATGAAACAAATATGGGAGAGGGACCAAATTGAAATTTGGGCAGCTTGATAGGAGTATGAATTACATGAAATTGATGCATTAGAAGGAGTTTAAAAGCTTTGATTAGTTGAATGGTTAAGGTTAAGTGCACTAGTTATGGTTAAATGCAAGAGTTAGTGAGTTTAGGGTTTCAATGCAAGGGTTTATGAACCAAAAATTGGAGAAATGCATAAATGGCATATTTGAACTATTGTGAAATGAAATAATGATCAATTAGGACCAAATAAATTGTATGGGAATGGTGGAAAATTTAGCTAAATTCGTAGGTCAATGGTCATGCCGGGCAAGATGACCAAACCCACTTTGAAGGACCAAAACTCAAATTTTACAAGTCCAATTGATATGCCACCAATTGGAGATGAAAATAGACATAAAAGAGCACAATTTTCATTAAGGAACCATGACCAAAAACTGACCAAAACTTGGTGAAACAATTGACCAAAGTGAATTGATTGCAGTCGCCTCAAGATTAAATCACCAAATGAACAAGAATCGCTCATTTGGTCATAACTCGAGCTAGGTAGGTCAAATTGACCTGAAATTTTACCAAAAATTAGATATGATATAGACCTAAAACTTTCATGAAGAACACCAACCCAAATTTGTAACACCCCGAAATTTTAATTTTTATGAGCATTTTGATATTTTAATTTTATTTAAATTTTAGGAATTTTTTTGATATTTTTCGGATTTTAAAAATCGGGTTCAATTTTCCGAAAATATAAACTTTGATGATTTTTAAAAATTAATTTACAGACCACGTGGCAAAACTAAAAATATATTTGGAGTCTACGTATTTTTCTGAGTTTTACGGAATTTTTTCGAAATTTTTGGACCTCGTTTTCGGTCCCGAGGCAGAGTAAAAATTCAAAATTTTGTATTTCGAATCGAACCGGCCAAATTGAACCGGCCGAATCTAACCGGACCGGATCGGACCGGTCGAATCGGACCGGCCCTTTTCCTTCTTCCTTTTTCTTTCCGCTGGCCCCTCTCCCCTTCTCTCTCTCTTTCTCTCTCCTCCCCTCGCCGGCCACCGCCTCCTCGCGTCCTCCTCGCCGGCTCGCCTCCCACTGCCCCACACCGGGCACCGCCCGTAACGGCCGGAAACGGCACGATCTCCTCGCGCCAAGAGCTGACTTCCTCGGCCAAATCCGGCCGATCCGGCCACCAATTGGACCGGGTCTTGTGTCCAAAATCATCTACTCGGCGAGAGCTTTCCATAGACACCAAGAAAGCAGAAATCCATTGATCGGATTGTCCGATTTTTGCTCGGGAAGATTTTAGCCCATTTCGACTTTTGAGCTAGATTTCTCGAAAACCGTGAATCCCACGAGAAAACCGAGGCCACCAGCACGCTCCATTCGTCGAGAGCTTCGCAACGACATAAATTTCGAATTTTTCTGACACCGTTTTTCGGTAGGTCCCACGGAACTTCGCAGTGTATTTTCGAGCAGTAAATGAGCTTAGAAAATTCTGAAAAATTTATGTACTAACCCCCGTGTTATGGGCTTCGTGTAGGTATCCTCGATTCGCGGAAATTCAACAGTTGACCGGGTCTGCAAATTTCGGGCCGCATGCACTGCTGGAAAAGTCCCCGAATTGGACCGAGGTTTTGGCTAGCCCCCCATTGTCAGACGTCCCGAGCGCGTTCTCGAAGTCGGAATCGGCAAAGGTAAACCCGAACCTTGCTTTTTCGTAATTTTCTAGTGCTTAAATAGGATTAAAATTCCATAAAATATTCGTGGTAGCTTAGAAAATTACGATTCTTTTTTCAATAGCTTAGTAATATTGCTAAGGACCGCGGGGCAAAGTTTTGTAATTTTTAGAGCTTGTTTGGGCAGTTTTTGCAAAAATGATCAATAATAAGGACTAAATTGAAATTTTGCGTATTGTGATGGATGATCGATTTGATGGGCCCAGAGGGCCGTGTGTGATATGATTGAACTGTTGATATATGGATTGTGAGTATAGAAGTGTGTTTTGAACCCTTTGCAAAGTTGGGTAGGTCCTAGGTATAGGGAGACTCACGATTTTCTGCACGACTTAGGACGAATTGGTCTTTTTCTTTGTTTGTATTGAGTCGATTGTATTAAATAAATGTAATATGATTGTCGTGAGTCGACAGCCTTCTTCCTCCGCCCAGCCGCCACAGTAATTTGTCGTCAAGTCTGTGAGTAGAATATTAATTTTAATTGTAATTTCGATATTATTATATGTTCAAGCATGCCCATGCATCACTTATATGCATATATTTATGTAGTTAAACTCTAGGCACGATTTATGTTGCATTCATAATCATGATGTGCCATGGATGTTGTTGTGGTAATTTGGAGCAAGCGTGCGTTGGCGTGCGTGTGATGTGGTGTGGACTATGGATAGGACGGGCGCCACGGCTTGAGTAATTCATGGGACCCAATCCTTCGAGGGGTAGTCACGCTTGAGTAATTCGGGACCTCGATTTGGTTATTAAGTGGAAGTTCGAGCTTGAGTAATTCACGCACCAAAGTTGGATTTAAGAGAGTCAGATAGGGATCACTCCCATATGTTATGATTGATACTACAGGTGTGTGAGTGCTCCAAATTACCTTTTGATGTTATGATGTGAAAATGTTGTTGATGTTGCATTTCACTCTACAGGGTGCATTAGTTCTAGATAGTTATAGAGATTATGGTTAAATTTGATATTTTACTCTCTGAGTCGAAAGCTCACTCTGCTCAATATTTTTTCAAAGCACAGGAGGATTTTATTTTGGTTAACCTCGCTTTTCTCCTCGCAGTCAATTATTACTGTTTTTATAAACTTGTTAAATCTTAGAATTTCCGCATGTGTTAGAAATGTTAATTGATTTGGGTATGTAAACTAAATTATTATTTTGGGACCTGTAAACTTAATATGCCATGCATGTTTGATGGATGGGATGAGGGAGCTGAGCTCCCATTTATTATTATGTTGATGAGTATGTGGAGGGTGAGCTGAGCTCCCCAATTGACTATATATTGTGTTTACAGGTCGGGTGAGTCGAAACTCCCGCTGGTAAGTCCATTTTATGGCCTGACTGTCGCTTGTTTTCTTGATATTGGGCCCAAATGGGCCTTAGAGTTGGGTTAATGAACAGCTAGGCTTACTACGGGCCTCGGGGCTTTAAGCTGGCCCAGTCCTAGTGCCGGTCCGCCCATAGGTTGGGTCGTGACAAAATTAGGCCATTAACTCATTCAAATCATTGAGCAAAGTAAAATTTATCAGATCGAGATTCTGCAGAATTTTCATTGAGCAAAGAATGTTTGGATGGCTATAACTCTCTCTAGAAAACTCGGATTTAGGCGATTCTTGAACCGATGGAAACATAAGACATAGTACAACATTTCATATGAAGAAAGTGAGATCAAATTATGAACTTAACTTGATCAAATTATTTACCAAAGTTGGAACAAAAATCACAAAGACCAAAATCTCAAGATGAACAAAGACACGTGAACAGTAAACTTATTTTGGCCATAACTTGAGCTACAAAACTCCGATTGAGGTGATCCAAAAATGAGAATACACTTAAGACAATAAGGAACATTTTCTATGAAGGAAGTTTTGTCAAATTCCAACAGTAGATCGACCAATGGAATAGTGCAACTTCGGAGCACAAAATCGAAAATTGGCAATTTTGCCAAAATGACCTATGCTTTGAAAAAGTGACCAAAACCAACAAGTTTAATGAACAAAATGTGGTATGTGGGTGAAGTTGGAGTTCCCATACCTATTAATCCTTAGAAAGTCAATTATTTGACTTAAATAGTGCAGTGAATAGTAACCCGAAACACAAAATTTCGAGAACGTCGAATTTAACACGTTAGAAATAGGTAAATGCGAAGTTAAAATTTATTTTGGGATTTATGTTAAGTTCTAGTACTGAAACATTGTAAAATTTTGTGTTTCAGTTGAAAAGAATATCGAGAAGGAACACGAGGAAACGAGTCGAGGTTAAGGGACGACTCGCTTGAGGTTTGTGCACAATAAACCCTATTTAAGCATTTTATCTTTGAAAAATTGATTTATTACGCATTATGAATTTATGAACTTTTGTGTTGCCACCTTGTGATCAAATTGTAACTTTGGAAATGGATTTGATTTTTGTATGCAATATTTGAATGAAATGTTTGAAACGAATTTTTGATTCAAACTTAGCATGACAGTTACTTATTATTCCTCCTCCATTTATGGGGTTGAGATCGTTTATTTTCCTCCCTCTCTGGCTTGCCAGTTGAGGTTGTAGATCGGATGAGTACTCATTAGCTAGTTAGCCACCTCCCTCATTGGTTTCGATTAATGGGGTTGAGATTGCTTTGTCGTGGTGTACAACACGGCATTGATCGGAAATTTTGTGTCATGGCTTAAGTTGTGTACGACTTTGGCAACACTGTGTTTATGCAATTGTTTGACTAAACTGTTGTTTAATATATTATTTGACAAAATGAGTTGTTATGAGCTTTGATATTTGCGAAATGTGATTGTGAAGTATTCAAATTATGTTTCATCAATAAATGATTTATGTATCGCATTTTAAATCTTTATTGTGCACCATCGTATGTTTATACTCAATGATAGTTTAATTTATCCGCAGATAAAAGCAAGGAGAAAGCAACAGAGTAAGTCATGGATTGACAAGATCTTTTGATCCCTTTTTGTACGGGTATTGTTTTATACCCTTATGGTTATTTTGATGTAAATATCAGAATGTCATAAGTATCAATGTAAATTGAGCAGTTGTAAATAAACTATAATAATATTATTTTAGATTTTCTTCTGTAAATTTGATATTTGTACATATGGATTTTCTGCCTTATGTTTTGTGAATGGAATTATTGAACATACTGAGTTGACAAATTTGACTTGGATTGTGAAACTGTTTTGAAATGGATTGACTTGAGTTGAATTGTGAATTATTGGAGGTTGGGAGTTGTAAAATAGTTTTGGAAGTGCTTTTATGTATTTGAAGAACTGGTTTCTCAAAATACAGAGGGAACTCACAAAATTTTTATAAAATTTATACAAAATTTGAATGGACAAAAATTTTTACTAGTATTTAAACTTTGAATAAATGGTTTTTAATTCTTACCAAAATGCTCACCACTTCCAAAATGTAAGAAAATTGTTTTAAAATCCCTTGTAGGGTACTTAATGAGTTATCGGTAGGTGAAGTTCGGTAGTTCATTAAGTATTCTACGGGAGCATGCTATGCCTTACAGAGGGGTAAGGTGTGACATGTTTTAGTGGTATCAGAGCATGGTTTTGCAATAAATTTTGGCTATGTGTATGAACATTTTATTGATAAGTACAACTGCTCAAGTGTCTTTAATTGATACATATGACATATTTACATCATGAATATGCACTAATGGAGGTCAACCTCCTTGTGTTTAATCTCAGGAAGTAGAAAATTTGAGAAAACGGAATGGAAGGAGGAGATCATTCAAGAACAACTGCTGAGGCCGAGGTTCAAGGAAGCCCCAAAGACCTGCACGTGAGTGGGTCACCACTCCGCCTCGCTCCAAAGACCGCAGCTTTCCTACTCAATTTATGCAGCAGATGGTCGCTTTTTCAAAGAAATGGCGGGTAATGTGCCACCCCAAGCTCAAATGCCGCACTGCAAAGACAACGACAACCTCAAATCTGCAATATGAAAAATCGATGAAATTTGGGGCCACCGAGTTTAAAGGCACCGTGGATCCACCGAAGCGTAATGCTGGTTGGAAAGAATGGAACGGGTTTTTAGAAAGTCAGCAGGCTGTAAGAAATGAAGTTTGAGTATTCTCCTTATTACAAGGGGATGCCTATGAATGGTGGAAGACCATCCCCACACCGGGTGGAGCCACCGTGTTAACTCGGTCGACTTCTTGAGGAGTTCGGCGTAAATGGGTTCCCGATGCGTATGTGGACATGAAGTTGCAAGAATTCTTGAGTTTGAAACAAGGGAACCGAATCAGAAAGGTAATATGAGAGAGATTTTTCAAGACTAAGCCACTATGCTGGAAGCTTCGTCTCCACCCCCAGAGACAGATGCCAGAGGTTTGAGTCCGGACTAAGGCAGAGTCTGAGAATGCAAGTTGTGGGATTCAGACATTAGAATTTTGCCGAATTGATCTCACAGGCCCTAGAACTAGAAAGGATAGAATCGTAAGGGCAAGAAGAAGGGTCCACAAGAGAAAATCAAAAGACTACCGAACAAGCATCCGAAGTGGTTTTGGGAAGAGGAAACAGCTTTGGGGATCTAGCTCCGAGAGGCCGAGGCGATTTTCTAGCCAAAGACCACCTCGGCCCGTCACAGACCCAACCAAAGACCCCGAGGAGCTCTATCAAGACGGGCAGGTGAAACCTGTGGTAGAACTCATGGTGGGGTTTGTTACAGAGCTACTGGTGCGTGTTTTAACTGTGGAGGGAGCGGACATTTCGCTAAGGATTGCACTAGTCCGCGCCGGTCTGGGTCTTTCACTACATCCAAGGATCACCAAGTCTCGCACCCGCAGGGTCACGCCACCGCTAGAGGCAGGCAGAGGTAGGGGTCCCGTAACACCTCGAAGTCGAGCACTGTTAACCACCAGATCCGATGGCGCACTGGCTAGAGTATATACCATGCGCCAAAGGGAAGAGGCGGAAACATCGATATTGTAGCCGGTAATTTCTCTATCCTTGACAAAGATGTGCATGTGTTATTTGATCTGGCTCCACACATTCGTATGTTAGTGCTAGTGTGGTGTGTTCTACTACTATTCGTGTGTACCAATGGACTATGATGTGTTAGTAACTAGTCCATTAGGCCAGAGGTCGTGGTAAATAGGCTATATAGAGATCGCCTTTGGTGATCCAAGGACACACTTTTTGTCTGATTTAATTGAAATGCCCTTAAGAGATTATGACATTATCTTGGGCATGGATTGGTTAGCTGTGCATCATGCTATGATTGATGTAGATCAAGACAAACCACTTTTGGTCTTCCTCGCATGGTGATGTAGTAATACAGGGGAGAGGCGCTATTGCCCTCAAACATCATTTCACCAGACCGCTAGAAAATGATTAGAAAAGGGTGTGAGGCGATTGGCACATGTGATAGACACCCAAGTGGGGAGTCCAAAGATCAAAGACATTCCTATCAGATGTGACTTTCCTGATGTGTTTCGATGAATTACCGTGATTACCTCCGTAAAGAGAAGTGCGATTTGAAATTGATGTTATGCCCGGTGTGGACCCAATCTCCATAACGCCATACGTAATGGCACCAATGAACTAAAAGAATTGAAAGTGCAGTTGCAAGAGTTGCTTGATAAGGGCTTCATTCGCCTAGTGTGTCACCTTGGGGAGCGCCAGATTATTTGTAAAGAAGAAGGATGGCACTCTCCGCTATGCATTGACTATCTAAGCTGAATAAGGTGACAATAAAGAAGATACCCATTACCCGTATTGATGACTTGTTTGATCGGTTGAGGGTGCAACAGATTCTCCAAAATTGACCTAAGATCAAAGTTATTATTAGTGAAAGTACAAGAGCAGAGTATTGCTAAATCGCCTTGTAACCCGCTATGGCCATTATGAGTTCTTGGTCATGCCATTCGGTTAACTAATGCTTCACGCTTATGGATCGATGAACACTATCTTCGCACCATACCTCACCGCTTTGTTGTGGTATTCATTGATGATATATTGGTCTATTCGAGGAATGCGTAAGAGCATGATAGACATCTCGGATTGTACTACGCACTTTGAGGAGAAACAACTATATGCCAAATTGTCGAAATGTGAATTTTGGTGAATGAGATATCCTTTTTGGGGCATGTAGTATCGTAAGAGGGCATTAAGGTAGATCCTAGTAAGATTGAAGTTGTCCTTAATTGGAAGCCACCGAAATGTCACGTAGATTCGCAGTTTAGGGTTAGCCGGATACTACCGCCGATTTGTGAAGGATTCTCCATGTTGGCATCTCCATTGACCAAGCCGCTAGAAAGGATGTGAAATTTCAGTGGACTGACAAATGCCAAAGAAAGTTTTGATGAATTGAAAAGATGTTTGACAGAGGCTCCATCCGACTTTACCTACACCGTAAAGGGTATACGATTTATAGCGATGCTTCTCACAATGGGTTAGGTTGTGTGTTGATGCAAGATCGAAATGTTATTGTTTATGCATCACGCCACTAAAACCGCATGAGAGGAATTATCCGACGCATGATTTGGAGCTTGCAGCCATTGTGTTTGCTCTTAAGATCCGAGACATTATTTGTATGGGGAGAAGTGTTACATTTACATGCATCATAAGAGTTTGAAGTATTTGGGCACCCGTAAAGAGTTGAATTTGAGACAGAGGAGATGGTTAGAATTGATAAAAGACTATGATTGTCGATAGATTATCACCAGGAAAGCTAATGTTGTGGTGATGCCTTAAGTCGCAAGACTATGGCAAGTCTACTGGTTACTCCTTTGTCTTTGGTACATGAGTTAAGATCATTGCATGCCACCAGAGGTTAATGATGATGGGCAAGCAGCGGTTGCATGGCATGTACAGCCGGTGTTGATTGATCAGTTAGAATGGCTACTCGTAATGATCAAGTATCGTGTCGCTGGGAGAAGTCCTACAGGCAAGAAACCGTAGTTCTCGCCAGAGATGATGGTTTCATCGCTACACCGAGCGTAATATGTGATCCTATTGATGTTGAATTGAGGAAGATCATTTTGAAGGAAGCACATGAGTCTCCTTTTGCCATGCACCCGTGGCACAAAAATGTATAAAGGGTTAAAGGAGCATTCTTGGTGGATGGGTATGAAGAGAGATGTGGCGAGTTTATTTCTAAATGCCTAACTTGTCGCAAGTAAAGGCAGAGCATCAAGTACCACTGGTTGTTACATCCACTACCAGATGCAGTGGAAATGGGAGAGAATAACAATGGATTTTGTGATGGGACTTCCGAGGACACGTAAGAGTCATGATGCGCTTTGGGTCATTGTTGTGAGACTAACCAAGTCCGCTCATTTTTCGCCAATCAATGGACTACGCTTTGGACAGATTGGCCGTGATGTACATCGATGAGATTGTGAGATTGCATGGAGTGCCAAGATTCATCGTATCGATGCAGATCCTAGGTTCACTTCTAGATTCGGGTAGTCTTGAGAGCCCTAGGAACTAGATTGAACTTCAAGATCGCATTCCATCCACGCATGCATGGCCACCCGAGAGGGTAATTCAGATTTTGGAGGATATGCTACGGGCTTGTGTGATTGAGTTTGAGGGCAGTTGGGATACAAACTTGCCTTTGATTGAGTTTGCTTACAACAACAGCTACCAATCAAGCATTGGGATGCCTCCATATGAAGCTTTGTATGGCAGAAAATGTAGAACCCCGTTGTGTTGGGATGATGTGGGTGAAAGAAAAATGATTGGACCCGAAATTGTTTAACAGACTGAAGAGAAAATCAGGGTGATCCGAGATCGACTTAAGACTGCATCAGATCGTCAGAAGTCCTACATTGATTTGAAGAGAAGGGATATTGAGTATGCAGTGGGTGAGAAAGTTTTCCTCAAGGTTTCTCCTTGGAAGAGGATTATGAGATTCGGTAGAAAGGGGAAACTAAGTCCTCATTTTATCGGGCCATATGAGGTTCTGGAAAGAGTGGGTCCTTTGGCATATCGGTTGGCACTACCTCCAGAGTTGGAGAAGATACATAATGTCTTCCATGTGTCCATGTTGAGGAGGTACCGATCAGACCCATCTCATCTACTACCAGTAGAAGAAATAGAAGTAAATCCAGACCTCACATATGAAGAAGAACCCATAAAGATTCTGGCATATGAGGTGAAGCAGCTACGGAACAAGCAGATATCGTTGGTAAAAGTGCTGTGGAACCATCATTCGGGCCAACAGGCTACTTGGGAACGAGAGGAGGACATGAGGAGACAACACCCACAGCTGTTCAGAGATTGATACCAGGTAAAAATTTCGAGACAAAATTTATTTAAGGGGGGGGGGGGAGAATTGTAACACCCCCGTTTGCATAGCCTGATATATTTCATCGCTCCTGGACCGTGTCATCCGACAATTATTGGGATTAGAGCCACACCTAAGACAATTTGAGAAGCCATAAACACAAATAATTAGTAATGTTTAATTAGTTAACTATAAATAAGAAAAACAGAACATAAGAGGTTAAACGAGCCGAGAGTCACAGTGATGAGTGACTTCCTGAACGATCGCAAAGTCGCTTTAAACTCAAATTTCAACCGTAAAGTGACGCTGCGGTCCTTAGGACCCTTATAAACACAAAGGAAAAGAGAAAACCACGAAAAGAACTGTTAAGCTACCAAAAATTAGGTCAGCAAATGAAGAAATATTGGATTATTTGCAAATCGGGATGAACCTACGAGGCAATTTGGTCAATTGACCCAGAGTCGACTCTGACCTAATCACAAATAAAATCAAGAAAAGAAAATTTCTAATCGAGAATAAAATTAAAGAACTAATAGAAAAATAAATAAAAAAAAAGAAAAGGAAAGAGGTTGGAAAAGTCAAAGTTGATGACATCACTAATGATGTCATAAACAAATTTGTTAAATATTTATTAAATTTGATATTTATGGTCTTCCAAAGCAAAAACGTGTAAAGGAAAAACAAAGAAAAAAATTTAGGATTTTCTTCTTCTTCCCCTCTCTCTTTGCCACCCACTTGTTTCCTTAAATCCCCCATGGAAGCTTTCTCTTTAAACTTACATTAAGCTCAAATTTTCCTTACCCAACCATAATAACTCTCATAAGGACTTCTTTAAAGCTTGTTATTACTACTTAAGAAGGAGATTTCAAGAAGAAAGAAGAGCAAAGGTTAGGGTTTTGAAGCTTTAAGTGAGGTTAGCATATCAAACTCTTTATTTTTCCATTTAAATGCATGTTTAGGTAATTAAGTGAGCTTAGAACTTGATTTAAATGAAACAAATATGGGAGAGGAACCAAACTGAAATTTGGGCAGCTTAATAGGAGTATGAATTACATGAAATTGATGCATTAGAAGGAGTTTAAAAGCTTTGATTAGTTGAATGGTTAAGGTTAAGTGCACTAGTTATGGTTAAATGCAAGAGTTAGTGAGTTTAGGGTTTCAATGCAAGGGTTTATGAATCAAAAATTGGAGAAATGCATAAATGGCATATTTGACCTATTGTGAAATGAAATAATGATCAATTAGGACCAAATAAATTGTATGGGAATGGTGGAAAATTTAGCTAAATTCGTAGGTCAATGGTCATGCTGCTGGCAGCATGACCAAACCCACTTTGAAGGACCAAAACTCAAATTTTACAAGTCCAATTGATATGCCACCAATTGGAGATGAAAATAGACATAAAAGAGCACAATTTTCATTAAGGAACCATGACCAAAAACTGACCAAAACTTGGTGAAACAATTGACCAAAGTGAATTGATTGCAGGCTGCCCTGCACCAAAACTGACCAAATGAACAGTAACTGTTCATTTAGTCATAACTCGAGCTAGGTAGGTCAAATTGACCTGAAATTTTACCAGCAATTAGATATGATATAGACCTAAAACTTTCATGAAGAACACCAACCCAAATTAGGCCATTAACTCATTCAAATCATTGAGCAAAGTAAAATTTACTGTACTGAGATTCTGCAGAATTTTCATTGAGCAGCAATGTTTGGATGGCTATAACTCTCTCTAGAAAACTCGGATTTAGGCGATTCTTGAACCGATGGAAACTTAAGACATAGTACAACATTTTATATGAAGAAAGTGAGACCAAATTATGAACTTAACTTGATCAAATTATTAACCAAAGTTGGACCAAAAATCTGCCAGCACCAAAATCTCAGTATGAACAGTACACGTGAACAGTAAACTTATTTTGGCCATAACTTGAGCTACAAAACTCCGATTGAGGTGATCCAAAAACGAGAATACACTTAAGACAATAAGGAACATTTTCTATGAAGGAAGTTTTGTCAAATTCCAACAGTAGATCGACCAATGGAATAGTGCAACTTCGGAGCACAAAATCGAAAATTGGCAATTTTGCCAAAATGACCTATGCTTTGAAAAAGTGACCAAAACCAACAAGTTTAATGAACAAAAATGTGGTATGTGGGTGAAGTTGGAGTTCCCATACCTATTAATCCTTAGAAAGTCAATTATTTGACTTAAATAGTGCAGTGAATAGTAACCCGAAACACAAAATTTCGAGAACGTCGAATTTAACACGTTAGAAATAGGTAAATGCGAAGTTAAAATTTATTTTGGGATTTATGTTAAGTTCTAGTACTGAAACATTGTAAAATTTTGTGTTTCAGTTGAAAAGAATATCGGGAAGGAACCCGAGAAAACGAGTTGAGGTTAAGGGACGACTCGCTTGAGGTTTGTGCACAATAAACCCTATTTAAGCATTTTATCTTTGAAAAATTGATTTATTACGCATTATGAATTTATGAACTTTTGTGTTGCCACCTTGTGATCAAATTGTAACTTTGGAAATGGATTTGATTTTTGTATGCAATATTTGAATGAAATGTTTGAAACGAATTTTTGATTCACACTTAGCATGACAGTTACTTATTATTCCTCCTCCATTTATGGGGTTGAGATCGTTTATTTTCCTCCCTCTCTGGCTTGCCAGTTGAGGTTGTAGATCGGATGAGTACTCATTAGCTAGCTAGCCACCTCCCTCATTGGTTTCGATTAATGGGGTTGAGATTGCTTTGTCGTGGTGTACAACACGGCATTGATCGGAAATTTTGTGTCATGGCTTAAGTTGTGTACGACTTTGGCAACACTGTGTTTATGCAATTGTTTGACTAAACTGTTGTTTAATATATTATTTGACAAAATGAGTTGTTATGAGCTTTGATATTTGCGAAATGTGATTGTGAAGTATTCAAATTATGTTTCATCAATAAATGATTTATGTATCACATTTTAAATCTTTATTGTGCACCACTGTATATGTTTATACTCAGCGATAGTTTAATTTCTATCATGCAGATAAAAGCAAGGAGAAAGCAAAGCAGAGTGAGTCATGGATTGACAAGATCTTTTGATCCCTTTTGTACGGGTATTGTTTTATACCCTTATGGTTATTTTGATGTAAATACTGTAATGTCATAAGTATCAATGTAAATTGAGCAGTTGTAAATAAACTATAATAATATTATTTTAGATTTTCTTCTGTAAATTTGATATTTGTACATATGGATTTTCTGCCTTATGTTTTGTGAATGGAATTATTGAACATACTGAGTTGACAAATTTGACTTGGATTATGAAACTGTTTTGAAATGGATTGACTTGAGTTGAATTGTGAATTATTGGAGGTTGGGAATTGTAAAATAGTTTTGGAAGTGCTTTTTACAGGTATTTGAAGAACTGGTTTCTCAAAATACAGAGGAACTCACAAAATTTTTATAAAATTTGCGACAAAATTTGAATGGACAAATTTTTACTAGTATTTAAACTTTGAATAAATGGTTTTTAATTCTTACCAAAATGCTCACCACTTCCAAAATGTAAGAAAATTGTTTTAAAATCCCTTGTAGGGTACTTAATGAGTTATCGGTAGGTGAAGTTCGGTAGTTCATTAAGTATTCTACGGGAGTATGCTATGCCTTACGGAGGGGTAAGGTGTGACAAGATGAACCACATTATTGGTCTTAAATTCTTTTTTTTTTAGTTATTTATATTGATAAAAATATAGTTTTAATTAAACTTAACATTTATTTTTATATATGTAAACAAGTTTTATTTATTTTATTTTTATTAAGAATAAAATAAATAATTTTATATTCTCAAATTATTGTTCAATATAATAACTTGAAAAATATTTTTCACTAATGTCACGACTCAACCTATGGGCCGGATCGGCACTAGGACCTGGGTCAGCTTAAAGCTCCCGAGGCCTGTAGTAAGCTTAACTATTTTTCAACCCAACTCTAAAGCTCATTTGGGCCCAATTTCAAGAATTCAACCGGATAGAGTCCGGCCATAAAATGGATCATTTAACGGGGAGTTTTTGACTCTCCTGACCTATAAACACAATATATAATAAATTGGGGAGCTCAGCTCACCCTCCACATAATCAAAATGTCATTACTCAAATAGGAGCTCAGTTTTCTCATCCAATCCCATCATGCATACAGTTAACAATTTTACAGGTCCAATATAACTTTTATAATACATGCCCAAAATAAAAATCAGTGCTTCTAACACATGCGGAGTCTAAAATTTAACTCAATTGTATAAAATACATTAAATACTATTAATGGACCTGCAAAGAAGAAGAGCAGGTTAGCCACAACAATAATCCTCCTGTAGCCTAGAAAAATAGATGAACATGAGTGAGTTTTTAACTCAGAGAGTAAAATATCAATTTTGATCATAATCTCTATAGCTATCTAAAGCTAATGCACCCTATAGAGTGAAATGCAACATCATCATAAATTTCATACAAATCACATCAAAAAGGCAAATTGGAGTACTCACACACCCAACACTGTCAAACAATACATATATGGGAGCTGATCCCTATACAACCCTCTTAATCCAACCTCTGCCAGCGAGTGTCTCTCAAGTCGGACTTTCACTTAATAAACCAAATACGGGGTCCTAGCGAATGTCTCTTAAGCCGTGTCTACCCGTCCTGTCCATATCCAATACCACGCACTTAATCAAGTCACGTGGCGGTTGGGAGGAGGAGGAAGGTTGTCCCGGCTCACCTGATAATTTTATTATAATTATTTAATATATTTGAGTCAATACAAATTAAAAAAAGACCAAAGATGTTTTAAGTTGTGTCGAAAATTTGGCAGAGTCTCCCCTATACCTAGGACCTACCAAACCTACAAAAGAGCTTAAAATGCACTTCTATATCCACAAACCACACACCCACAACTCAATCACATCACATAGCCCCTCCGGCCCATCCAAACAGTCAACAATCACAATATGAAAAATTACAGTTTAGTTATTATAATTAACCCTTTGCAAAAACTACCCAAATGAGCTCTAAAAATTCTAAAACTTTGCCGGTGGTCCTTAGCATTATTACTAAGCTAATGTAAAAGGAATTATAATTTTCTAAGCTACCACGAATATTTTATGAATTTTTAATCCCATTCAAGCACTAGATAATTAAGAAAAAGTAAGGTTCGGGTTTACCTATGCCGATTCTGACCTAGGGAACGCGCTCGGGACGTCTGACAATGGTGGGGTAGCTAAAATCTCGACCCAATTCCAAGACTTTTTCTGTGATGCATCGGCCACTCAAATTTACAAATTCGGGCAACTGTTGAATTTTCGTGAATTGAAGGTACCTATACGAAGCCCACAACACGAGGGTTAGTATATAATTTTTACGGAATTTTCTGAGCTCATTTAGTGCTTGGAAAAACACTACGAAATTTCATGGGACCCACCGAAAAACGGTGTCGAAAAATTTTGAAATGGGTATTGCCGCGAAGCTCTCGACGTGTGGAGCACTCAAGTACTCTCGGTTTTCTCGTGGGGTTCACGGTTTGCGAGAAATCTAGTCCAAAAATTGAAATGGGCTAAAACTTCCCGGACAAAAATTGGGCAAACCGCTAGATTGATTTTAGTGTTCTTGGTGTCTATGGAAAGCTCTCGAGGTGTAAAAGAGTTTTGACATAAGACTCGATCCGATCGGTGGCTGGATTAGCCAAATTTTGGTCGGGAAGGAGAAACGACGCGCTGCGAGCAGGGAAGGTTTTGTGCGGCTTTTCCGGCGGTAGGGAGGTACTGGGGCTACGCGCGGGCGAGTGGGGAGGGCTGGGGTGGCGGCGGCGGCGCGGCGAGAGGAGGTGAGAGGAGACAGAAAACGGGAGAGGAGACAGAAAACGGGAGAGGAAGGAGGAGTATCGGGCGCGCGCGAGGAAGGAAGAAAAGAGAAATGACCCGTCCGATTTGACCGGTCCGGTTCGATTCGGCCAGTCTGATTCAGGATACAAAATTTTAAATTTTTACTCAGCCTTGAGACCGAAAATAAGGCCCAAAAATTTCGAATAAAATTCTAGAAAACTCAGAAAAATTCGTAGAGTCCAAATATATTTTTAGTTTTGCCACGTGGTATTTAAATTAATTTTTTTAAAATCATCAAAGTTTTATATTTTTGAAAAATCGAACCCGATTTCTAAAATTCAAAAAATTTCAAATAATTTCCTAAAATTTAAATAAAATAAAATATTAATATTTAACCACCAAATAATAAATTTAAAAATTAGGGATGTTACAACTGAAAACTTTAACGAAATAATTATAATTATATTTAAATTTTGACTAATTTAGCTAACACTAATTTTACAATTTTGTAAAATCAATTAAAATTTTAAATAAAATTAAAAAGTGCTTCGAATTTTTTTTATTAATTTTATTCTTTACATCAATAAAATATTATAATTTATAAATATATTAAAAATTTTAAAAAACTACTATTCATAAAAAATATTTAGACTTTATTTGGATATTTAATTATTTAAAATAAAAATAAATTTTAATTTTATATTAAAATATAATAAAAAATCATAATATTAAATTTAAATGTTTATTCATTTCAAATTTTTATCTATTTATATAAATTTATATTATTATTTAATGGCTAAATGACTAAGAAAATCAAAATATTTATAAATTTCTTTAATTTTAGCTAAAAATTTTAATTTTATCAATTTAATTTCCAACTTAGACATTAGTTTCAATTTTAGTAATTAACTTAATTGGATTACTTAATTGACAAAAGTAATTAAAATATTTACATACATTATAATATTTATATGGTGTATTTATAATAATAGGCTATATGCATTATAACAGGGGTAGATCTATTTAAATCTTATATATATATATATATATATATATATATATATATATATATATATATATGAGCCATTAAAATAATTTTTGATTATAGAATATATACAAATCAATATTAAATTTTATTCTTCTATTTTTTTTAATAATTTTAATTATAAACACATTAAATTAATTATATTTTTAATTATAAATATTTTAATATATTATATAATATATTTAATCCTTAATTATATACATCTCACAATAGTTAAAATTTATATAATTAAAAATAGTTAAAAAATATATTATAGATATATTATGTATTAACAAGTAACTTTAAAATTTAAATAGTAATTTATGTATAAATTTCATGATAACAATTACATAAAATTATTTTAAGTATCGAAATTCGAATTGAAACCTGACCGAATCAAACTAGAACTAAAGTATCAAAAACAAAATCAGATTAAAATCGAAATATCAAAGAACCAAAAATCATGTCAAAATTTTAATTAACTTCGTTTCTCAAGTATAGTCTAAACCGGAATAAAAAACACACATTCTCTGGCTTATAGTTACCTGGAAAGTCGAACTAAGTTTGTCCATAATATATTTAAAATTCAAAATACTCTAAAATTCAAAATCAGACTAAGATTAATTGTTTTAGTTTTAGATTTAAATATTATTTGAATTTGTTGAAATTGAACATTTTTATTTTTTAATTTAAAAAATGAAAAATTAAAATAATTTTAAATATTAAAGAAAATGAATCGAAATCGAAGCTAAGAAATCTTATAATCTAATATCATTTCTCTAAATTAAAAAATGAAAATCGATGATTCTATCTTAAAATCAGACCCATGATCACCCTAATTAAACTTTTTTTTTTCTCAAAATTTGGAAAAGCCTATTACACTATACTTTTATTTAATTTATTAAATTTCAAATTTTTTTATGCAATAGTTACATTATTTTATAATATAAAGAAAAATAATAAAAATACTTAGAAGATATTAAAAAGGATGAAGGATTAAAATCATCGTATTTTGGAAAAAAAATTGTATAAAACATTATATGGTAGTTGTTTAAAATGTCATATCTTTATTATTGCATACTTAATCTTTTGAGTTTGTTTCTTATTCACTTAGCTTGTTAATGCTTATTTTTATGTTATTAGGTGTTTATACAATAGCATGTAAGAGCTTATAAAGCATAAAGAGGTTAATTGAGTACAAAAAAAAGCAAAACATACATCAAGCATTTTAAGGCAAAAAGAGTTGGGATTTTGGTGAGGACTTGGCCAATGCCAAAATGGGCTTAGAATTATCTTATCCATGGTATTTGGAGGCTAATGGTGAAAAATAAACAGATTCAGATATCAATCCATGTTGAGCTTATTTGGACAACTTTAATAGAACTTGCATGTGATCCACTATTCAGAGTGTCAATCTAACCTTGTGGGCTTAGATAGACCTTAATTGATATATTTTAACGTGGTATATGAAAAATGAGAGCAATTAGATCAGATTACATTAAGGGTCACATGTTAAGTGTGTTTGGGCTTTTTATGGTTAGTTATGTGGAACCAAGAGTTAGGGCCTTAATTGGTGGCTTTAATTATTTTATTTAAGGACCAAAATAAACAAAATAGAGGTGTGTGGATCTCCAACGTCATGCAAGTGGTAGATCTGTACAAAGAAAGTTATTTTTAATTTATTTTTCTATTTTAACTAAGATTCTTAAGAGAGTTTTAAGTCAGAATACAACTAGAACTTTCAAATCAGATTTGGAGTCTTAGTTAACCTATTTTTCTCTACAAAAAGGGTAAAAAATATATGGGTAAATTTCAATAACTATCCATGAACTTATATGGTTGTAACACTATAGTCCTTAAACTTTAAAACCTATCATAAAACCTCCTAAACTTTCAAATTTTACACAAGAAAATCCTCTAACTTTCAATTACTGATTTTTCAGTTAAAAACTGATGTGAACAACTCCCGCATGGTTCCTAGTCAACATTTCTCTCTCCTCTCTTGTTCAAATTGTAAAATTATTCTCTTTGCACCTGAAAAATCATTCTATTTTACAGTGAGAAAAAAAATTCAATTTACACATAACTTGAGAGAAAAAAGAGAAATATTGACTCAGTTTTACGCTAGAACTGTTTAAGTCAGCGTCTAACTGAAAAACCGATAATTAGAGGTTAAAGGGATTTTACTGTATGAAATTTGAAAGTTGAAGGGGTTTTATGTTACATTTTTAAGTTGAGGGACTATAATATTATACTAAATAAGTTCAGAGACGGTTGTCAAAATTTATCCAAAAATATAGATCTAGAGCTTTTCAATTCTCTTCTACCCATAGTGGCCAAATTTCCTCTTTGTACATTCAAATATAT
Source organism: Hevea brasiliensis (assembly GCF_030052815.1). NCBI lineage: Eukaryota > Viridiplantae > Streptophyta > Magnoliopsida > Malpighiales > Euphorbiaceae > Hevea > Hevea brasiliensis. The sequence continues at coordinate 21,673,834 of NC_079496.1, read as the reverse complement.
CAACTGCTTGATCTAGTTGCTGGTATAATTTCTTCTTCTTCTTTTGGCTTGTGGAGCACTTCTACATCCTTTACAGTGTGCAGCATCATCATCAACATTAGATCCAAGTTGTTTGAATTACTTCTAAAAGGGCAGCATGCTTTTCTCTCTTTTTTGTTACTTTGTTTATGTTTAATGTTCTTAGTTATGTGTGAGTAGTTTTGTAATTCAGTAGGGAGATAGTTGAAGTCATGGTACATGTTACCATGAGATTTTCATTTGAGTTTAATAAAATTAAGATTTGTTCTATATTGAGTATCACTTATCTTTTAGTTTATGTTATGAATGTGAATGTATGGTTAGTTAGAGTGGCCAACTAATTAATTATGCATGAAAATATATTGCTAAGTTAAGATAATTTGAGTACGTAATATTTTGAATAATCCAACTACAAGTAGTACATAATGATTTATTTCATTATAAAGATGAGTGTCTAGGTTGAATGAACCATGCTGAATGAGTTTGTTACCTTAAATTGGGATGTCTTTCTAATGATTAATATTACCATTAAACTTAATTATAAGCTGCTCTAGTCTTAGATTGAGTGCGATGGTAAGAGATTAATTATAGAGCACTTCCTGGTTAATCTAATCTATAAGGAAAGATAAAGAAGTTGTTAACTTCTTTAACCAATTTACTCAATTGAATAAATTTGCATTTTTAATCAATGATTGATACCTGTTACATGGTGGATACACTCTCGCTATTGAATTTGTTGCAATCTAGTTGTGTTGAGTATTCATAAGCGTAATTAGCCTTAGTTTATATTCTAGCATTCTTAGTTTAGCTTTAGTAGTTTAGCGAATACAAATCATAACTTCATTTTATTTTACTTTTCATATTCAGTTTGATAGATTAGGTGTTTATTTTGTCTGTTTTAAGTTCCTTTTATTTATTTGTGGCTTTAAGTTCTGTTTTTTTATTTGTATTTACTCATCCCTTGTGAGATTGACCTCTGTTTACCCTATATACAAGTAGTTTAGGTAGAATATTTTTAATTGATGCATTCGGCACACATCAAAATTTGGCACAGTTGCCAGGGAGTGATTGTTATTTTTTTTAAACTTGAATTCATATTTATTTATATTTAGTTTTTGTGTTTATTATTAGGCTGTATGTCTGAAGAAGAACTTGATACAAGGCTTAAACGTATCAGGGTATTTGTCAAGCATCAAGCTGATCATCCACTGCATTCAGAGCTGAAACTTTTGTTGGAAATGAACCATAAGTGATTCTTTCTCATTTTTTTGAGCAAGAACCTTTAGATTCATCAAGTGATTTAGAATTAGAAATCATGGTTGTTAATGCTAATGAAAATTGCACCATTAGGGACTTTGCAACTCTTAACATAAATCAATAACCATTATGCATTCAATATCCTGTACTTACGGTACCTTTTGAATTGAAATCTAGCTTAATTCACTTATTGCCTACTTTTCATGGTCTTGCAAATGAGGATTCTCATAAACACCACAAGGAGTTCCATATTATGTGTTCAAGCATGAAACCTGCAGGTATTAAAGAGGAGCAAATTAAGTTGAGAGCATTACCATTCTCATTAGGTGATGTAGCTAAAGATTGGCTCTACTACTTACTTTATGGTTCCATAAACACATAGAATGACATGAAGCGGCTTTCTTAGAGAAGTACTTTCTAGCTTTAAGGGTAGCTAGCATCAGAAAAGAGATTTGTGGCATTAGGTAGTTTGATAGGGAGTCATTGCATGAGTATTAGGAGACATTCAAGAGATTATGTGCAAGTTGCCCACATCATCAAATAAGTGATCAATTACTCATTCAATATTTTTATGAAGTTCTGCTCCCTACTAACAGAGGCATGATAGATGCAGCTAGTGGAGGTGCTTTGGTAGATAATACACCTAAAGCAGCAAAGAAATTGATATCAAACATGGCTACAAATTCACAATAGTTTAGAGTAAATAATGATCCACCTATGAGAAAAGTCAATGAGGTAAGTACATCTTCCTTAGAAAATCAAATAACTAATTTGACTTGTCTTGTTAGCTAGTTAGTTGTAGGAAATGTGCAACATATGAAGACATGTGGTATATGTTTAGCACTAGGACATACAACTGATATGTGTCTTACATTACGAGAGATTCCATTAAGCATGCAAATGCAATTTGAGAATTTAATTGTCCACCATTAAGGAAGTTTGATCCTTACGCAAACACATACAATTAAGGATGGAGGGATCATCCTAACCTTAGCTATGGCAATCAAGCACAAAGGAACACCTTTCCTAGTCGACCTTTTGGTTTCAACTAAGTGCAAACTTAGTTTCAAAGGCAACCACAACCAGTAGCTCAAGATCAAGGTATGTCTTTAGAGAATATTGTCAAATATCTTGCTACTAATACTATGAATTTTCAGAAAGAGACAAGGGCAAGTATCCAGAATGCAGAGAATCAAATGAGCCATCTGGCCACATCAGTTAGCAAATTGGAAGCACAAGAGTTTGGGAAGTTTCCTTCTTAACCAATTAAGAACCCAAAAGCGAATGCATATGCAATTGTTTTAAGAAGTGGAAGCACCAAGCGACGAGACTCTAGCTGAACAACAGGTTGACCATATAGTTGAAAAAGAAAAAGTTGTTGACAAAAATAAGGAAGAAGAGCAAGAGGCAGAAGTCAATTCAAAGGTAAGTCCTTTTACACCTCTCTCAGATTATAAGACTATACCTCCCTTTCCTAGCAGGTTTGCAAAGGCGAAGAAAGAAGAACAAGAAAAGGAGATTTTGGATATGTTCAAAAAGGTAGAGATCAACATCCTTTTTTGGATGCAATCCAATAAGTGCCGAGATATACAAAATTTCTCAAAGAGCTATGCACATCCAAAAGAAAGCTAAAAGGTGATGAGAAGGTAAGTGTGGGGAAGAATGTCTCTGCTGTGATACAAAAGAAATTATCTCCCAAATGTAAAGATTCAGGTACATTTACTATTTCATGCAAAATTAATAATACTAGATTTGAGAGAGTTATGTTAGATTTAGGAGCAACATCTATTAATGTCATGCCTAGATTCATTTATGCTTCTTTGAATCTTAGTCCTTTGAAAGAAACTGGTATTATTATACAGCTAGCTGATAGATCTAATGCATATCCTGATGAGGTAATTGAGAATGTATTAGTTCATGTCAATGAATTGGTTTTCCCTATTGGATTTTATATTTTGGATATGGAGGATGATAATTCTCCTAATATTGCATCTATATTATTAGAAAGACCATTCTTGAGTACTTCGAGAACTAAGATTAATGTGCATGATGGTTCACTCACTATGGAATTTGATGGTGAAATTGTGCGTTTCAATATTTTTTATGCCATGAGATATCCTAGTGATGTGCATTCTATTTGTCATGTTGATATTATTGATCCATTAGTGCAATAAACTTTTGAGTTAGGTGGTGAAGACAAATTGAATGTAGCTATTAGCTATAATGTGGAGAAAGGAAGCAGGACCAATTCACAATAAGAGCTTGACATTGGTGAAGAGTGGGAGGAGATTCCGAAGTTCCTTAATTTTGGATGAAAAATAAGGCTTGAAGTTGAGCATAGGACTCTAAACAAATGTGCTGCTCGGGAGGCAACCTAAGAAACAAACAGATTTGGATTTCTATTTTCGTATTTTTTATTTTCTTGTTTTTAGTTTCTCTTCTTTCCATGATAACTTACATTGGGACAATGTAAGATTTAAGTATGGGGGAGGGTTTCTATGTGTTTAGTTCATTTAGTCAATTAGTTAGTAATTCTTTTTTTGTTTTTTTGAAAATTATGTGTTTTTGTGTTTTTAGGTTCTTTTCGTAGATTGATAAACTTATGCATGTTATAACTATGGATTGATCAAGTTTGATGAGAGCATGAATATAATGGATATATTGACTTGCAACTTAGGCTTTCTTAATATGGAAATTGAATTGAAAGGTTGAATTTGCTGATGGGGAAGATCAATACATTTTGTAAGCTTTTGAGCTTATGATTGAAATTTCAATATCAATCTTTTTTTTTTTTGTGGATATTCATTCCTTGATTATGTATCTCTAGAACTTGCTTTAAATCTTTTTGAGATTACATAGATATATGCATACATTAAAGTGATGAAGGCAAATTAGGTGTAACCACTTGAGCTTAAATTGCCAACCTTTTGACAATAAAAAGTTGTCTCTTTAGTGAGCCAAATTTGTGCCTACATTATTCCTATTCTTTATGATTGAGCCACATTATAAGCCTTAGCCTATAAAACAAGTGTTTCTACCCTAACCATTGGATTAGTAGAGCATCCAAAACTTTTTGAATAGATTTTTGTTGGAATGTTTGTAAAAGTAGTAATGAATTCGGGATATGAGTTTGAAAGTATACAGTTGATATTCTTGTGACTTAAAAAGTAAAGTGAAAAGTATGGATTGAAATGCAAAAAGTTCAAAAGCAAAAAGAAATAAAAAGGTGAATTTGTATTCATTCCTATAATAAGAGGACATCAATTGTTATAATTTTTTGTTATTGAAAAAGTATGAACAAGAAATTTGAAGCTAAAAAATAGCTTATTTGTAATGAGATGAATTCTAGTTAGTATTTGTTTAATATTGTGAATTCATGAATTTTTGATGCTCTACTAGTTTTTTTGGTCTTTAACTTAATATATCCTTTGTTCCATACCTTGTTCCTAGCCCCATTATAACTAATTGAAAGACCTTCTGATTTATGACATGCATATGATCAAAGTAATAGAGATTAGATGGACAAGTAGCTTATGGTAGTGCATTTTCATTGAATTGAATTTGAGAGTAAACACAATGCCTAAACATATATGAGATAGAGTGATAATTTTACTATGTGAGGATCTATCATTATGGCATGCTTAGCTTTTTGATGAGATTGCTATGTTAAGTTAAGTTTTAATGTTTGTTAAGTAAATATGTTTATGATATTTATGACACTTTGGGAGTTTGGTTTTGTTCATGCTTACAATGTGTATGGTTTAGATGTTTAAGAGAAGGATAGATAGAGTCAATATTTTAGGGTTTAGTTAGTTTTAATCAGGACAACCAAAAGCTAAGTGTGAGAGAATTTGACAGTTGCTTAAAATGTTATATCTTTATCATTGCATACTTAGTCTTTTGAGTTTGTTTTTTGTTCAATTTAGTCTTTTGAGTTTGTTTCTTGTTCAATTAGCCTGTTAACTCTTATTTTTATGTTATTAGGTATTTACAAGAGCATGCAAGAGCTTATGAAGAATAAAGAGGTGAATTGAGCACAAAAAGAAGCAAAAAACACACATCAACCATTTTAAGGTAAAAGGAGCTGCGATTTTGATGAGGACTTGGCCAATGACAAAATGGGCTTAGAGGTATCTTATTCATGGTATTTGGAGACTACTGGTGAAAAACAAATAACTTTGGACATCAATCCATGTTGAGCTTCTTTGGATAGCCTTAATGGAGTTTGTATGTGATCCACTATTTAGAGTGTGAATTTGACCTTATGAGTTTAGATGATCTTAATTGATATATTTTGAAGTGATATATGAAAAATGAGAGCAATTGGGCCAGATTATATTGAGGGTCACATATTGAGTGTGTTCAGACTCTTTATGGGTAGTTATATGAGACTAAGAGTTAGGCCCTTAATTGATGGGTATGATTATTTTATTCAAGGCCCAAAATAAATAAAATAGAGTTGTATGGGTCTCCAAGGTCATGCAAGTGGTAGATCTATATAAGAAGAATTATTTTCAATTTGTTTTCCTACTTTAATTAGGATTTTTAATAGAGTTTTAAGTCAAAATTCAACTAGGACTTCCAAATCAGATTTGAAGTCTTAGTTAACTTATTTTTCTCTATAAAAAGGGTCTAAAATACAGATTTTGAGCTTTTCAATTCTTTTCTACTGATAATAGTCGGATTCCCTCTTTGTGCATTCAAAAATATCAACTGCTTGATCTAGTTGCTGGTGTGATTTCTTCTTCTTCTTTTGGCTTATGGAATACTTTTACATCATTTGGTGTATATAACATCATCATCAACATCATATCCAAGTTGTTCGAATTACTTCTAAAAGTAGCAGCATTCTTTTCTATCTTTTTTTGTTACTTTATTTATGTTTAATGTTATTAGTTATGTGTAAGTAATTTTGTAGTTCAGTAGGGAGATAGTTGAAGCCATGGTACATATTACCATGAGATTTTGATTTGAGTTTAATAAAATTCAAATTTATACTATATTGAGTATCACTTATCTGTTGATTTATGTTATGAATGTGAATGCATAATTAGTTAGAGTGGCCAGCTAATTAATCATGCATGAAAATATATTGTTAAGTTAAGATAATTTGAGTACATAATAGCTTGAATAATCTGACTACAAGTAGTACATAATAATTTATTTTATTATGAAGAAAAGTGTCTAGGTTGAATGAACCATGCTGAATGAGTTATATTTATAGTTAGTTAGTTAGTTTAATTATTTAAAAAATGATATGCCATCAAGTTAATCTCATTAGTTAATAAATATTATTTTTATTTAATTTTAATTAAAATTAAAATTAAGATATTATTATTTTAAAATAATTTTAATAATAATAATATTATTATTATTATTATATCCTATTTTCAATGAAAACTTTATTCTAGAAGAGTGGTTTTGCTTAAACTCCTTTTTTCTCCCCATCTTTTTCATCATGTGTTCTCTTCTTCCTCTTGTTTTTTTTTTTTTTTTTTTTTTATTTTTTAATCTCTTATTTAGGTGGTCACCAATGAGTGTTTTTACCAGTTACAACCTCTTGATCTCCTTCCCTCCCTTCTTTTTTAATAATTTTTAAATCCATGTCCGTTTGAAATGGATATTTGATATATCTCTTTAAATCTATCATTTTTTATGAATCTTGAGTGGATAAACTCTCATATTTGTCATTATTAGTAGATATTAAGTTTATTTTTTTTGTTATGTTTAGTAGATATTAAGTGTATTTTTTTGTTATGTTTTTCTCATTTAATAGATTTATTATGTGTTTTTATTGATAAATTATTTTGTGTTTTTAGAGAAGAGTACTCTATAAGGTACATATTTTTTTTTACAATAAGAGATTTAAATTTAGAAATTATCTAATGTGGGCTAATTAAAAAACTATGCAGTCCAAAAATAAAGTATGCATTCCACTTATTGATTAACTTACATAATCTGTCAACACTAATTTTTCTTTAAAAATATTTATATTATTTTTTTATATAAATAATTAATTTTATACATGAATATAATATGTTGATTAGTATTTCACTGTATTCAATTTTTGAAATAATGAACTATTTTTTCTTATTTTATAAAAAAAAAATTATTATTAATTAATTGATTCCTATAATCAAATATTGAGGAAAAGTGATCCAATAACCAAACTTTTGTCCTCGTCACTAGGCAACACGAAAATATATTAAAATAAAATAAATGTTATTGTGGTGTTTGTATTAAAGATGAGTTAGATGTGAATGACACATGACAAAAATATAATAATTATCAAATAATTAAGCTATTAATATTATAGTAATCTTGTATTATTCTTATTATTATATTCTACCTTTTCAATGGCATATAGTCATCCATGACATTAACAATGCTAATCCCACTAATACTAATATAATCCTTAAGGACACCATGAGAGGATATTGTTGTTTGTCCATGATTGGAAGTTTAATCCCTTCATTATTATATTATAGCATAAAGAATGCAAAAGTCCCTCATTAGTTCAACAAGACAAAAAAAAAAAAAAAAAAAAAAAAAAAATAAGGAATCTAGTAAATACTAAGAGGAGATATGCACGTTAACAATTTTATTTAAAAATAATAATAATTTATTAATAAATATAATATAAAGGGTCAAGCCTTACAATTGAAAAAATATATAGAAAGTTTTGGATTTTGTTTTTTAATTTTCTAATTACCATTATAAGGGCTACTAATAAATTTAAATTTTTTTAATTTTCTTAACTATCATTTCATCCAAAATTAAATAAAGCAAAAATTTATTATTAAAACTTTGAACTTTTCTGTTGAGCCTTTCTTTAGTTATGCTTTAACAAGGCGATAAAATTTTCAATTTAAAATTGTTGGAAAACTTATTTAATAACAAAAATAAAAAGAGAAATTAGTTAATTAATAAACATTTAAAAAATATAAAATTAATTATTTTTTTAACGGAAAAATTATTGAGCTCAAATTATAAAAAAAAAATAATGATTTAATAAATACGTAATTAGAATCCTTGCAAAATAAAAAAAAAATAAAAAAAGGGAAAAAAGCTGTATTTTCGTTAAAACATATATTAAAAAAAAAATTGAAGTGGATGTAGCCTTCAGCTACTTTTAGCGAAAAATACATTATGAACATTGCTACAGGAAGCCACAAAGACATGGTCAAAGAGAAGCTCCAATTTCCCATTCCTTAAAAAAAATAATAAAATTCTAAAATATATTAATTAAATAATATTAAAAATTAATTTAAATTTAATTATAATATGTTTTAAATATAAAAATTTAAAATAAGGGAATAATTTTTTTAATTATATTTAAAATAATGTATATTTTTTCAAATATATTTTTTTTTAAATCTGCAAATACTCAATTTAAAAAATAGAAATGAGAAAATAAAGAAAACTATTGCATGAAAATTAAAGAGAGAAAAGACTTTTATTTTATTAATTAAATTTTCACATAATTTAAATTTATAATCTTACAATTAATTATAACTAAATCTAAATTCATCAATAAAATTTCCTTATTTGAAAAGTAAAATTAAAAAAATAAAATAAACATTTTAAAAAAATGAAAGAAAATAAACACGCTTTCCTGGAAGGCGCATGGGCGGAGGCGATTGATGTGACCTAGATTTGGATGAAAAGGATGGAAGGCCACGTGTATGGCAGTTCTCCCTGATAAGAGGGAAGAACGCGGGGTTAGACGTGTTCAATCAAAGCCATTATTCCTATAATGGTCCAATCGGAAAACCAAAACGTCAACCCCTTCTTGTTCTTATTCTCGTTCCTTTATAACGCATGAGATTTTTCTGTGTGATTCTTTCACTTCCCCCCACTTTGTTTGGAAATAGTTTTATTAACTAATCAATGATTTTCTAAGATTTTAAAATTTTATTTTTTAACTCACTAAATTAATGAATTGAAACTTTACGTTATATTATTTTTGTGTTTATTCTCTATTGATAATATTTAATTTTTATTATTTTTATGCATAGATTAACGGACTTTGTTGTTTATAAAAGATAATTTGTTCTCTTTTTAAAATTTAAGAGTGAGGTTTTATCTCTCTGATATTTGATCATAAATATTTGATTTATGAGATTTTTTTATTAGTGTAGATTAGTAGATTTTATCGCTTATTTCTTTTATTTGTATTTCAAATATTATTTCTGTCATAAATAAATTTACTATATTGATATTAAAAAATAAAAATTATACTTTCTCTTAAACAATAAAAGATTATGAAAGTTAAAATTATGATTTTTTTTTAAATTTATATTTTACTCTATCTTCTTATAAATAAAGTGAATTTAATGATAAAACTTATAGGATTAAAAGATTTAAATATTTTTTTATTATTAAATTAATAATTTAAAAATTGAGTGTCTATTTTATAAGGTAAAAAAAATTAAAATTTTAACAGTCTCAGTTCATTTTAAAAAAGTCTTGAAATATAAAAAAAAATATATTAATTTTCTTTTATGTTAGTCGTTTATATTGAAATCCAATAATAACATATTAATTTTAGTGTGTATTATTGAGCTCATTTTGACCAAAGGAAAATCACTCAATTGAAAAAGACAATCATTTTTTTTTTTAACCTAACTTGTATATTAAATTGTCATGTTTGGATAAGCGATTACCAATTAATTAAATAACAATTTTTAGCATTTGAACTTTCAATCATTGTTTGAACTATTTAATAAACAATATGAAAGTAATTGAAACAATTTTGCATAAACACACAATCAACAATTTATAATTATGATTATGGTCAATGAATAACAGCAATTGCTGAATAAAATTAGATATAAAATTTATTATAAGAGAACTCTTGAGCTTCCTTAGTTTCAAGGCTGAGAGATACTAATTATTTCATAAAGAGTGTGGCTATGGCGAGCCTACGCTTTCGCTGGCTTCTTACTCTCCTACCAAAATAATACTAGGCACCATCACATTGATTCCGATCCAACCAGGGGAGAGCAGTTTTCGGTTTATACCGAAAAACTGAATCGAATCGAGTCAATTCAGTTTAATTGATTCGATTTTAAAATTCAATCAGTTCGGTTTTGTTCGGTTTATAATTTTTGATAATTTCAGTTAATCGGTTCGGTTGGATTATTTTCATAAAAAATAAAAAAAATTTGAACCGAACCGAAATTATTAATATATATATATCTATATCAAGAAAATCAAAGAAAACTGAACCAAACCCTAAGATTTTTGAGTTTTGATTTCTAATTTTTTTTGTTTTCATGTTTTTATTATTTAGATTTAATGTTGAAAATATGAAATTTTATAAATTTTGGTTTAATCGGTTTAAAACCGAACTGAATTAATATTTATTGATTTAGTTCGGTTTAGTTTTCTCTTATTAATCAATTTGGTTCGTTTTTTAAATTTTTAATTTTAAATTTTTGATTTTATCGGTTCGGTTCAGTTCGGAACCGAACCGATTATTTGCACACCCTTAGATCCAACTATTGATAAGAACAAATAAAAAGGCAATGATGAGCTTGACTACGTATAAGAATAAACTTATTAACCGTTAAATTAAAATCTTATATTTAGATTTATATACTATATATATATATATATATATATATATATATATTTTAATTAATTTTATATATATCTCAATACAAATATCTAATCTAATGATTGTTAAACTTATTTTTGTATGAGTCTGAACTTATAGTAGATGTACTCTTTAATAAATTTTCACAATTACTAAAAAAGAGAAAAAATTGGTTTTAATTAAGGGTAGTGATCATATCAAAGTATGAAGCACTTATAATTGAAATAGGGGCATAACTAAAATTTTGTTATTGGGTGGGAAAAAATAAAAATTAAAAAGCAATTAAGTGAAATTTTGATAAAACTATAGATATTAAAATAAAAATATAAAATATTAAGAGATTAAAATTAAATAATATAAAAAATATAAATAAAACTTGTACAAAAAAATGCAAAGACAAAAAAAAAATATTTAAGGGGTAAATAGTAATTTTTTTAAAAACACAATAAAATTTATAGCTAACTTTAATTTTAAAAATTTTAGGGGTGACAAACAATAATTTTTGAAAAAATATATTAAATTTATGGGTGAAATTTTAATTTTTTTTTTGGGGGGATGGGACATGAGATTTTCGCCACCTAATTAGTTCTACCACTTACTAAAAGATTATTCAATATTTTTAATATGTATATTATCTCAATAATTATACGACATTCATTCTTTTTATTTTGTGGAGACTCATATTTTTATAAGAGAGGAAACAGTGGTGTGGTGGTGTATTTTAAAATAGATTTCACTATCATAAGATTCTTATACATATTTTATTTGATTTTGTATAAATTTTAATATAAATATTTAATTTAAAAAATATGCTTAATATAAATTCAGTTTCATACAAGGGTAAATTTTATATAATCGTAAAATAAAATATTTATATTAATATATATATATATATATATATATAATTAATACATATATTTAAATATAAATATTTAATTTAATTATTTTTATAAAAAATTAGAAATTATATTACAAGCATACCATTCTAAAATTTAACCTCACGATTAATGGCCTTCCTCAACTTCACTTTCGCCTTCACCTACTTTTTAATAAAGAGCCGAGCCCCGCTCACTTCTTTGCAATGCAACACGTGGTCTTCAATTACACGTTCGAGGTGGACCTTCTTCTTCCTCTATATATACCTTTCCTCTCTCTGCTTTCTTTCTCGGACTCAGATCATCACTCTGTCTTCACCTAACTCACTCTTTTCTCTCCTCTTCAACTCTTCCAGGCCCAACTAAACATCTCGAACTTATACATTAATCTCAATTACACAACCATGTCTTCTTCATCGCCTCCTGCATCTGCTATAAGCATGGCCTCTCTTGACATGCCTAGTAGAAAGCCTTACATCTCTTGCTCTCTCCATACTCCTTCCATTCTCCATTTTCCTAAACAATCCACAAGAACCACTACTTATCCTCCCTCACCTTCTATTTCCACAAGAAATCCTAAGAAAATTACTCCTTCTCCTCCTTCGGTTGATAAATCATTGGCACAAGAGCCAAAGCAATGGAACTTTTTACAGAGAGCTGCAGCTTTGGCCTTAGATGTTGTGGAGACTGCTTTAGTTTTACATGAACGTCGATACCCTCTTCCCAAAACTGCTAACCCAACAGTCCAAATCTCCGGCAACTTCGCTCCCGTGCCGGAGCAACCCGTTGTACATAATTTGCCCGTTACCGGGAAAATCCCAGATAGCATTCGAGGTGTTTATCTTCGAAACGGAGCAAACCCGCTTCACGAGCCGGTGGCTGGACACCACTTTTTTGATGGTGATGGGATGGTTCATGCTGTCCGGTTTGAGAATGGGTCCGTGAGTTATGCTTGCCGCTTCACGGAGACAAACCGGCTGGTTCAAGAGAAAGAATTGGGACGTCCAGTTTTCCCCAAGGCCATCGGTGAGCTCCATGGCCACTCTGGGATAGCTAGGCTGTTGCTATTCTATGCTCGTGGGCTTTTTGGTATTGTTGATCCTAGCCATGGGACTGGTGTTGCTAACGCTGGGTTGGTTTACTTCGACGGTCGTCTTCTTGCCATGTCTGAAGATGATTTGCCTTACCATGTTCGTGTTCTTCCCTCTGGCGACCTCAAAACTGTTGGGCGATACAATTTCAATGGCCAACTCAAGACTACAATGATTGCTCACCCAAAAGTCGACCCATTTTCTGGGGAAATGTTTGCTCTTAGCTATGATGTTGTCCAGAAACCATATTTGAAATATTTCAGATTTTCTCCAGATGGTAAAAAGTCTCCTGATGTTGAAATCTCACTTGATCAGCCAACCATGATGCATGATTTTGCCATTACTGAGAGGTTTGTTGTTATTCCTGATCAACAAGTTGTTTTCAAATTGCCTGAAATGATTAGCGGTGGCTCTCCCGTAATCTACGACAAGAACAAGATGTCAAGGTTTGGGATATTGGAAAAGAAAGCCAATGACGCTTCCAAGATTAGGTGGATTGAAGCACCTGATTGCTTCTGTTTCCATCTCTGGAACGCTTGGGAGGAGCCTGAAACTGATGAGGTTGTAGTGATTGGATCTTGCATGACTCCACCAGATTCCATTTTTAACGAATGTGATGAGAGTTTGAAGAGTGTTCTCTCAGAAATCAGGCTAAATTTAAAGACTGGAAAGTCCACTCGCTGCCCTATCATTTCTGCTACTGAACAAGTAAACTTGGAAGCAGGAATGGTCAATCGATACCTTCTCGGGAGAAAGACTCAGTTTGCTTACTTGGCTCTTGCCGAGCCATGGCCCAAAGTATCTGGTTTTGCTAAAGCAGACCTCTCAACAGGAGAGGTACACAAATACATCTATGGAGATCACAAGTATGGTGGTGAGACCCTGTTTCTTCCGGAGTGACCCAAATTCCAATTCAGGGAAAGAAGATTCTGGGTATATTTTATGCTTTGTTCATGACGAAAAAGAGTGGAAATCCGAGCTGCAAATTGTGAATGCCATGAATTTGCAGCTAGAAGCAACAGTTAAGCTTCCTTCTCGAGTTCCTTATGGTTTTCACGGCACTTTTATTAGTGCTAAGGATTTGGAGAAGCAGGTCTAGTAGAGAAGGCTGTGTAGCTATGATTTTCTTAGCAGAAGATTCAGAAAGGAGATTTACCAGAGGGATTGCCTGCAGATATGTCCCCGGGTCTCCTTCTCTGTTACAGTATCACCCTGTTTCTGGGTTCTTTTTTTGTTCTTTTGGTTCATATGCTTTAGAGTGAGAGGTTTTGAGGGAGCAGCTTGTAGCTTTTGGGTATAGGTAGATTGGAGCTCAGCTGGTCTCTGCTTATTCTTTCACTTGATGTACATGAAAAAATTAAAGTATAGAATTCCATTAGTACATGTGATGTGTATCCTCTGTTCTTTCCCCTGTATTTTCTTTCTTTGTACTGCTCTAGCCTGATCTGTAAATATGGTGATGTGTGCAACATAACATACCAGTTTTCTCTTAAATATTCAAATTCTTAGGGGAAGGTTCTCAAAATTGCACCAAATTGAATTGTTGAAGTGCAATTGATTTCCATATCTAAACCCATGATTTTTGCCCTTCCTCATAAATGCTGGCATTTTGGGTCTATTTTTGGTTGGATAGTTGACAGTTGGTCCATTTTAAAAAAGAATTTTTTAGGAAATAGAACATTGAAGATAAGGTTTAAGTAGTTTCAATTCTGTTACCAGTGGCAATAAACAGAGTGGCAACTTGTTATTGGAGTTCTCATTTCATCTACTAGCCAATCAGAAGAGGAAACATCATTGTACTAGACATTGGGGAACATGACAAAATCATTCACTTTTTGCCATCTGAAAATCATTTCACAATTTCAGATTGGCTTCCAATTTCAAAATCCTGATTTGACTATCAAAAACTCTCATTTTTATCTCAACATGGGCAGGATAATTTATTTTTGCAAGTCAACTTCAGCAGAACTCTGATTTTTTTTTCCAAGCTGTGACTTGGGTATGAATGGAGTTTCCTTTAATGCAAATTAGCACTTAGGCATGATTACATGCTGCAAAATAGCAATGATAACAATAGTCTTTCTGACTGCTAGTATTTTGGAGATGCTAATATAGTGAGAGTTGTTTGCCGATAAATTTTATAATACAATTGTTGTATGTATGGTTTTATCATAACCGTTCGTCATGAGTTTATATGAAATGTATTGGAATCGTTGAATGTGGGTTGGCCATGAAACAGAATTATTGGGAAAGGTCTCTCCTACGTGTGCAAAGTGCTCAATGTGGTGGGTTATAAGGGTCCAACTGATAAAAACTTTGGTGCAGAAACAAGTTTATCATCATGTTATATCCCACTAGAAAGCCAAAGAATGTGTGTGTATGTGTGCATATTGAAGGGATGGGCTTGTAATCTGGGAATGACTAGAAAGCCAAAGAATGTGGGTATGTGTGCATATTGAAGGGATGGGCTTATAATCTGGGAATAGTCAGAAAGCCAAAGAATGTGTGTGTATGTGTGCATATTGAAGGGATGGGCTTGTAATCTGGGAATGACTAGGCATGTAGGATAAGTGTCTTTTCTACTGTGTTCAGTGCTTGGAATTTGAGGTTCTTCCTCGTCCATAGTGGGGGTTCAGTCATGGCCTTGTCTTGTTTAATGTTCAGAAGCAGTGTTCTTTGTAATTTCGGGTTTTGGACTTTGCCATTCTGTCCCTTTCTACTACTTGCATTTTCCATGTCTCCCTTCTATATTCAATTCCAATCAATAAAATTTTAGGAAAATTTATAAAAAGGTGCATTCTGATATCCCACATTTTTAAGTCAGGTTCTGAGGTTAAGTTTGTGACAAAAAGAACTCTGTGTTTTTCTATTATTAACGAAATGTAGCCTTTTCATCTAATATCCTTCATTATTACAAGTCACCTTTTTGTAATTTTTTCTATATTTTATTAGTGAAATCTTAAAATTTACTTTTAATTTCTAAATTTTTTAACCTATTCAGTAGTCACTCGCAAGAATTTTTCTTATTTAGATAAATACATAATAAACTAAAAAAAAAGTGAATTCCACATATAAAATTTAGTGGATTCTACACACACCTTATTTCTTTCTTGATCTATCATTAATAAATTATATAGATAATTATTGGAAAAAGTAATAATTTACACTTGATAAACTTTGTTTACATAACTAATGCTAACATTAAATTGTGTTAGGGTGGAAAGTATTTTCCTTTGTTAATTATAATTTAAAAGTTCTTAAAAATATTACACTGTTTAATATATATATATATATATATATATATGTTTACTTGTTTAAAAATGGATTTTTACATCAATAAGTTTTTTTTTAAAAATTTTTTAAAATTTAGCAATTCATTAACAAGTATCAAAAAGTAATTAAATCATAATCTTCACATAAAAGAAAAACTATAAATATAAACAATTGAAAACTTCTATTCAGAGATTATATGCAATAAATTTATTAGCCCTGTGGTCCGCATAAGAGTTTAATCTACTAAATTTTAATAGAGAAATATAGTATTTTATTGATAAAAGATCATCACGCGTATTTAAAAATTCAAAATCTCTAATCAAAAAGAGTTAAATATTTACATTATATTTTGATCTACCAAAAAGCCCATCAAATACTAAAAGAAACAAAAACAAAACAGAACCCTACTAAGAAGAGACAAGACCCTAATAATGGGAGTACATAATCTTCTTACTTGTTAGACATACATATGAGGGGATAAATTCAGATCTGTTTCAAATAGACAGAGGTGTGAGAATTTATTAAAAAAATAGAAAATAAAAAAAAAGAAAAAAAAGAGAGGAGATTTAAAAGAGAGGAAATTTAAAGAAGAAAAAGAATAAAGAGAAGAAAAATAATGAAAAAAAAAAAAAGATGAGTCTAAGAAAAGTTTCTAAAGAGAAGACAAAATCCCCATTTCTATTTTTCATCAATATGTTTTAGTTCAAGTCTGGCAATCAACTCTGTAAAAATTATAATCAAATTGGTCATGCTTTTGCATATTGTCTTACTATAGAATGCATATATTATCATGGTTATGGTCATATTCTTGAACATTGTCCCACACGCCCTCCAAGACCAAAAGGAGGGCATTCTAAATTCAAGAATATCTCAAAGCTTGGATCTTCCTCTGTCACTGCTGTTGCTGCTACTGAGGGTTCTACTGCCATCACCATGAGTGATCTGGAGGCACTATTCAAACAGGTTATCCCTTCTAATTCTCCTACTGCCATGTCTACCACTCCGAGTAATTCTTATTGGCTTTTTGACTCTGCATGTTGTAATCATATGACCACTAATATTAAATTTTTGTCTTCTGCAAAACTTGTATCTTCCTTACCACCAATCCATACTGCAAATGGTACTAAAATGAATATTACACATACTGGTCATGAGTTTACCTCAAATCTTCATCTCCCTAACACCTATTATATCCCTAATTTGGCACTCAATCTTATTTCTGTTGGTCAGTTGTGTGAAAAAGGTCTAAATGTTATTTTTTCTCCCCATGGTGTCCAAGTACAGGATCCACAAACGGGACAGATTCTTGGGGAGGGTCGCAGAGTGGGTCGATTATTTGAGCTTGCATCTTTACATCTTCCTCAGAGATTTGTGTCTGCAGCTACAATCCCTAATTCCTCCATTCACCAATGGCATCTTCATCTTGGTCATGCTTCTGCCAGTAAAATTCAACCCTTAATTTCTCGTGGATTATTAGGATCTACTAAGTTTGAGTCATTTAATTGTTTAAATTGTCACCTTGCAAAACAACTTGCATTATCTTTTTCTCATAATAATACTACTTCAGACACTCCTTTTGGTTTAATTTATTCTGACATTTGGGGTCTTTCTCCTATTTCTTCAATAAATGGTTTTCATTATTTTGTGATATTTATTGATGATTATTCTCGATTTACTCTCTTGTGACATTAAAATTCTCGGAACAGACAATGCCATAGAATATCGGGATTCTTCTTTACTTCAGTTTCTTAGTCAACAAGGCACCATTGTTCAACGTTCTTGTCCTCACACCTCTCAACAGAATGGGTGAGCCGAACGCAAGCATCGCCATATTCTTGATTCTGTACATACTCTTCTTCTTTCTGCCTCATGTCCAGAAAAATTTTGGGGAGAAGCAGCTCTTCATGCTGTTTATATTATAACCGTCTTCCTACCTTGGTTTTTCATAATTTATCTCATTTTGAAAAGTTGTTTGGACAACCTCCTGACTATTCCATCCTTAAACCTTTTGGATGTGTTTCTTTTCTTCTTTTACAACCTTATGAACATACCAAATTAGAACCCCATGCTCGTCTATATTGTTTTCTTGGTTATGACATTGAACACAAAGGGTATCGTTATTGGGATCCTGTTTCTAATAAGTTACGCATCTCTCGTCATGTTACCTTTTGGGACAAGACTATGTTCTCTTCTCTTTCCAAATTTCATCACTCTGTCAATACTGACTCTCTATTTTTCACTGACTCCTCCAAAGAGCTGTTTCCAAGTCCTGATCCAGGTGATTGTGATGTGCTCAATATTAGCCCAACTACACCTGCCCCTATTGAATCTGTACCAGTTGTTGATCCAGTACCTGCGCCTGCATCTCCTCCTAGCACTACTCTTCATCGTTCTACCCGTGTAAGAGAAACTCCTCATTATCTTTCTGATTTTCACTGTTACTCTAATATTGCAACCCTTCATGAGCCTCGTTCTTATCGTGAGGCAAGTACTGACCCTCTTTGGCAGCAAGCTATGACCGATTTAACTTGGGCTTTAGAGAAAACTCATACTTGGGATTTAGTTGATCTTCCACCAAACAAGACCCCTATTGGTTGCAAATGGATTTACAAAATCAAGACTCGTTCTGATGGAACTATTGAAAGCTACAAAGCTCGCTTAATAGCCAAAAGGTACACTCAAGAGTATGGCATCGACTATGAAAAAACTTTTGCTCCAGTGGCCCGATTAATACCTATTCGCAGTCTCTTAGCTATTACTGCAGTTCGTAAATAGAAACTTTTCTAGATGGATGTCAAAAATGCTTTTCTTCATGGTGATTTAACAGCAGATTAATATTTTTATCTTATTATTTAAAAATTAATATTTTTATCTTAATCATATATCGCTTTTCTGATTTAAATTTTGATAATTGAATAAATTTACAATTACTATTTAAAATTGAGATGAATTATTAAAAATAAAAAATTGGACATAATTATAAAAACTCATAAATTTTCAGTTTTTTAAAACATTAACCCTAAAAAAATTATCAATATACAATTAAAGAGTGTCTTAGTTGGTTTTACTCTATTTTTAAAGACACAGTAAGTAAATAAAAAAATTCCAATACTTCATATATTAATTATTAGATTTATTATTTTTTTATGAAATTTACTAAAAATTATTATAAACCAAAGTTTTTAAAATTGTTTTGATTAGTGAATCGAGAAAGACAGCAAATTAAGGGTTTAAAATTTAATTAGATCAAATCAATATAATATTAAATATATATCATGACCCAAATTATGGGCTAGACCTACATTAGGACTTAGGTCAGCAAAAAGCTCCCAAAGTCCGTAGTAAGGCTAACTATTCCTAGCCTAAACATAAGGCCTATAATTATAGTCCAATTTCAAGGAAATAAATGGATATAATCCAGCCATAAATTGGACTATCCAATAAAGAGTTTTTAGCTCTGATGTTAGCAGTGAAATAGCTTCCGCAAGTGCACGAGTCACAGTAGTATAGTTTTAAAAATATCATTCCCACAGGGAATTGTGTTTAAATTGGAGTTAAAGGAATAAGCTAATTAGAGTGGTAAAATTTAAAGATATTAAAAATGAAATTTAAAATTAAAATTGGTATTTGGGGAATTTAAACTAAATCAAACAATTAACTAAATTAATTAGACTAGATTACCAAAATTTAAATTGAAATTGCTAATTATGAAATTGAGAGGAATTTAAATCTAAATTCAATAAAAATTAAAGTGATTCTAGAGATAGGGTTTTCAATATTATTTGTATGTAGTTTATCCCCTATTTAGCCAAACACATGAAAATTATAATTTTAAGGGAAATCAATTCTTAGTTCTTTGAAACCTTTTTCAAGCATTTCAAAGTTGGTATTCATCAAATCAAACCATATTTTCACGGTATTTCAAACCTAACAAAAAACCAATTAAAGCTCTAATTGATTTTGAAAGTCCCCTTAATCCTTTTAAATTATCTCTAACACTAAGAAAACTAAGTTTATTGCAAGATTATCTATCCCAAACATTCCCTTTTCAGTCCATCTGTCAAGGATTAAAACTTAACTTAACGATGGTCCATTCAATAAGCAAGGCAACAAGCTCACAAGCAATAAATCAAAATACAACAAATCTCATTTAAATGACTAAATCAGTTCAAAAACCACAACACAAAGCAATATTTACAAGCCCATCTCTAGAATCTCAAAGATCTACTCACAAATCATGGTTTCAAGACAAAACCAAGTATAGAAATGAAGAAATAATGAAAATCTAAGCTAAGAAACAGAAAAACCCAGTAAAGTGATGAAGGATCTGCTGCTGGAATGTTGCAGAAAACGTCATCTGCTACTGTTGCAAAATGATTTCACGAGCTCCTCTTCCTCTCTCTCTCTCTCTAGCAAAATCTCCCTCCTTTTCTCCTTATGGAAAGAAAGAGAAAAAAAAAAGTTTTTATATGGTTCAGAGGTCTGCCCTAGAATGGGTAAAAAGGTAGAAGATTCTGGAGAAAGTGATGTATTAAATCAAAGGGACGAAAGTGCCACATCAGCCATTTTCATTAAAACGACACAAGCTGAATCGGTTGTGTTGCGCCTTGTGTCACAAGTTGTGTAACCTTCTGCTCGAGAAAAACTTCATATCTGACAATGACACAACCTGTGACACAAGCTGTGTCATAGGTTGTGCAACTTTCGATTTCTTTAACTCAACTTCAAAATTTTACAATTCAACTCTAATTTCTTCCAAATGGCTTCTCTTATCAAAATACACCAAAATTCTTCAAATTTAACCTACAAAACAAATAAATTCTAAAAATTAAACTAAGAAGTGTAAAGAGGCAAAATTGACTAAATATATGCTAATATCTATAGTAATAGCTAGAAGCAAGAGTAAAGTATGTGCAAAAATTATGCCTAAATAATGATATAAAATACATGCTTCAAGCTCATCCAACATGTAAGCACAAAATATCTCAATTTAGGGAGCTCTACTCACCCTTACAGTCCTCAAGCAATTATATAATCAAATAGGAGCTCAACTCCCTCATCCATAGTGATTAACCATCTCATACATTCCAATATATCCATAAAATATGTTTACAAATTCAAAAAAATAAATCATTACAGTCCCAACCAGTTTAGAACCTTACTAGTACATATGGAGTTCTAGATTAGAAAACAAGGAAATAAAATAATAATAAAACTTCTATTGGTAAACCTGTGAGAAAAAAAGCAAGTTAATCTTAAAGAGCCCTCTTATTACCTAGGGAAAATAGTTGAACAAGAGTGAGCGTTCGACTCATAAAGTAAGATATTGATTTTAAATATAATTTCTATAACTATCTAAGGCTAATGCATCCCTAAGTATGAAATGCAACATACACATACATTTTCAACCAATTCAAACAATATAAGCATAAAAGATCATTTGGAGCACTCACACACCCGTGCATCACAATAATCTTATATATATATATATATATGGGAGCTGATCCCCTATACAGCTCTCTTAATTCCAACCTCTGCTAGCGAGATCAACTCAAGCTGGACTTTCTCTTAATAATCCAAATGCGGGGATCAACGATATCAACTCAAAGCCGTACTCACCTCGACTTATTCACAAAAAAGATTGGGTCCCAGTGAGTCAAGCTTCAACTATTCTACCCGTCCTACCCATATCTAATATCACACTACAGGCATGCCGACACACGCACATAGCTCCAAACTACGTTAAGGCGATACCCATAACAATTTCATCAAGAAAAAATGCAATATAAACTGTGCCAAAAATTTATCTATATATATTTATTTATAAGTGAATGCATGGGCATGCCTTGAATATACAATAATATTGAAATTATAAATAAAATTAATATCTACTCACAGATTATCCAAATGTCACTAGGGCGGTTGAGAAGATAAGAAAGGTTAACTCGGATCACCTAAACAATCATATTCAAGAAATTTATCAATATTAACTCAAAACAAAGAACTAAACAGTCTAAGACACCTTAGGTTTATGCCGAAAATCCTGTAGAATTTTTCCTATACCTAGGACCTACCCAACTTGTAAAATAACTCAACTAACTCTTTTCAATCTAAAATGCTTCAGGCCCACAACACAACAACTACATAATGCCCCTCCTGGGCCTAGCAAACCAATTAATTCCCACATAAAATAATTATTTAAAAATTCTGGACATTACATTCTTCCTTCCTTATAGAAAATTCGCCCTCGAATTTTTATACAAGGCAGAATAAATACATTGAGTTACATACTAAACAAGTATGAGTACTTGTTGTGCTTATTCCACTTTGACTCCTACGTGTATTCCTCTACAAATTGACTTCTCCACAGGACTTTAACCATAGAGATCTATTTTGACCGAAGCTGCCTCATCTGATAATCCACTATGGCAACTGGTTGTTCCTCAATGGTCAAGTTCTCATTTAACTCCATTGTGTTTGGTTGCAGCACTTGAGAAGAGTCAGAAACATATTTCTTAAGCATAGAAATATGGAATACTGGGTGGACATGAGAAAGGTTTGGTGGCAACTTCAACTGACAAGCAACTTGTAACACCCCTATTGGTTTAGCCTGGTATATTTCATTGTTCCGGTGACCGGTATCGGTCCGGACAATTAAAGAGATTAGAGCCACACTTAAGACAACTTGAGAAGCCAAAAACACAAATAATTAGTAATGTTTAATTAGTTAACTATAAATAAGAAAAACAGAACATAAGAGGTTAAACGAGCCGAGAGTCACAACGATGAGTGACCTCCTCGGGAACGACTGCGAAGTCATTTTAAACTCAAATTTTGAACCGTAAAAAGTGACGCTGCGGTCCTTAGGACCCTTATGAACACAGTGAAAAAGAGAAAATCATGAAAAAGAACTGTTAAGCCAGTCAAATAATTAGGTCAGGGAGCCGGAAGAAATATTGGATTATTTGCAAACCGAGATGAACCGGCGAGGGGCAATTTGGTCAATTAACCCCGAGAGCTGACTCCTGACCTAACTGTCAAATAAAATTGGTGAAAAGAAAATTTTAGAATCGAGAATTAAATTAAAGAACTAATAGAAAAAAATAAATAGAAAAAAAAAGAAAAAAAAGAAAGAAGATGGAAAAGTCACAGTGATGACATCATGTATGATGTCATAAAGGCTTAATTGATTTATTTTATTAATTTGGGGATTTTTTGTCTTCAAAAAGGGGATAAGATTAAAGAAAAGAAAAGAAAAAAAAAATAAAACACAAATCTTCTTCTTCCAAAACGTCACTCTCTCCCTCACCCTCTCCCTCTCCACAAACTCTATTAAAGCTCAATTTTGAGCTTGAAAATCATAAGATTTCACCATAGAAAAATTAGCCACCATAGTTAAAGCTTATCTAGGCAACTTGAGAAGAGGATTGAGCAAGAAAGAAAGAAGGAAAATTTGAAGGAAAGGAGGAAGAAAATTGCTACACAAAGGTTAGTATGCTAAACTCTTTATTTATCCATTTAAATGCATATGTGATGGTTGAAAGTGAGCTTAGAACTTGATTAAATGAAACAAACATGTGAGAATGACCATTGCTGAAATTTGGCCTGGTTGAAGGGAGTATGAATTTCATGAATTTAATGGGTTTGAATGAGTTTAGAAACCTTCCTTAGTTAAATGATTAGCATTAAAACCATTAAGTGTGATTAATTGCACAATTTGAGTGAATTAGGGTTTGAATGTTAGGGTTTGTGAACCAAATTTTAGAAAAATACATAAATGATGACTTTGGTCTATTGTGAGATGAAAAATGGTCAATAATGACCAAAAGAAGTGTGTGGGAATTTTTGGAATGAGAATTAAATTCGGAGGTCAAATGGTCATGCTGCTGGCAGCATGACTAAACCCACTTTGAAGGACCAAAACTCAAATTTTACAAGACTAATTGATATGCCACCAATTGGGGATGAAAATAGACATAAAATAGCACAATTTTCATTAAGGAACCATGACCAAAAACTGACCAAAACTTGGTGAAACAATTGACCAAAGTGAAATGAGAGCAGGCTGCCACTGCACCAAACTGACCAAATGAATAACTGTTCATTTGGTCATAACTCGAGCTAGACAGGTCAAATTGACCTCAAATTTTACCAGCAATTAGATGAGATATAGACCTAAAACTTTCATAAAGAACATCACCCCAAATTATGCCATTAACCCATTCAAATTATTGAGCAAAGTTGAGTTACCAAACCTGCAACTCTGCAGATTTTCAGTTGAGCAGTAAGGTTTGGATGGCTATAACTCTCTCTAGAAAACTCGGATTTAGGCGATTCTTGAACCGATGGAAACCTAAGACATAATAGAACATTTCATCTGAAGAAAGTTAGACCAAATTATGAACTTAACTTGATCAAATTACTGACCAAAATTGGATCAAAATCTGCCAGAACCCAAGATACCAGTATAAACAGTGCACGTGAACAGTAAACTTATTTTGGCCATAACTTGAGCTACAAAACTTTGATTGAGGTGATCCAAAAATGAGAATACACTTAAGACAATAAGGAACATTTTCTATGAAGGAAGTTTTGTCAAATTCCAACAGTAGATCGACCAATGGAACAGTGCAACTTTGAAGCACTAAAACCGAAAATTGGCAATTTTGCCAAAATGACCTAAGCTTTGAGAAAATGACCAAAACCAACAAGTTTAATGACCAAAATGTGGTATGTGGGTGAAGTTGGAGTTCCCATACCTATTAATTCTTAAAAAGTCAACAATTTGACTTGAATAGTATAGTGAATAGTAACCCGAAACACAAAAACTTTGAGAACGTAGAATTTAACGCAATAGAGCTAATTAAAGTGAAGTTAAATTTATTTTTAGACTTATGTTAAGTTCTAGTACTGAAACATTGTAAAATTTTATGTTTCAATTGAAAAGAATATCGGGAAGGAACCCGAGGAAACGAGTCGAGGCTAAGGGACGACTTGCTTGAGGTTTGTGCATAATAAACCCTATTTAAGCATTTTATTTTTGAAAAATTAATTTAGTACGCAATATGAATTTAAGAACTTTGTGTTGCCATCTTGTGATTAAATTGTAACTTTGGAAATTGATTTGATCTTTGTATGCAATATTTGAATAAAGTGTTTGAAATGGATTTTTGATTCACACTTAGCATGACAGTTACTTATTAATCCTCCTCCATTTATGGGGTGAGATCGTTTATTTTCCTCCCTCTCTGGCTTGCCAGTTGAGGTTGTAGATCGGATGAGTACTCATTAGCTAGCTAGCCACCTCCCTCATTGATTTCGATTAATGGGGTTGAGATTGCTTTGTCGTGGTGTACAACGCGGCATTGATCGGAAATTTTGTGTCATGGCTTAAGTTGTGTATGATTTTGGCAACACTGTGTTTATGAAATTGTTTGACTAAACTATGTTTAATATATTATTTGACAAAATGAGTTGTTATGAGCTTTGATATTTGTGAAATGTGATTGTGAAGTATTCAAATTATGTTTCATCAATAAATGATTTATGTATCGCATTTTAAATTTTTATTGTGCACCACTGAGTATGTTTATACTCAGCGATAGTTTAATTTACTGTCGCAGATAAGAGCAAGGAGAAAGCAGCAGAGTGAGCTGCGGGATTGACAAGAACTTCTTGATCCCTTTTGTACGAGTATTGTTTTATACCCTTATGGTTATTTTGATGTAAATCAGAATGTCATAAGTATCAATGTAAATTGAGCAAGTTGTAAATAAATTGTAATAATATTATTTTGGGTTGCTTCTGTAAATTTAATATTTGTAAATATGAATTTTTTGTTTTATGCCTTGTTAATGAAGTATTAAAAATTTTGTGATGACCAAATTTGATTAAATTGTGGAAATTGCTTTGAAGTGATTTGAATTGGGTTGATTTGAGTTTTATTGGAGATTGGGAGTTGTGGAAAACTTTTGGAAGTGCTTTTTACAGGTCTTTGAAGAACTGGTTTCTCAAAATACAGAGGGAACTCTGTCAAAATTTTTATAAAATTTGCGGCAAAATTTAAAATGGACAAAATTTTTTACTAGTATTTAAACTTGAATAAATGGTTTTTAATTCCCACTAAAATGCTCACCACTTCCAAAATGTAAGAAAATTGTTTTAAAATCCCTTGTAGAGTACTTAATGAGTTATCGGTAGGTGAAGTTCGGTAGTTCATTAAGTATTCTACGGGATCATGTTATGCCTTACGAAGGGGTAAGGTGTGACACAACTGCTCCTGCTTTGTCTATAATCTCAAAATGTCCTATGTAATGGGGTGCTAACTTGCCTTTTTTTCTAAATCTCATAACTCTTTTTATAGGAGAGAACTTTAAGAATACATAATCACCCTCTGTAATTTCTACATCTTTCCTCCTTGGATCTGCATAACTCTTATGTCTGCTAAAAGTCGTCTTTAAATGTTCTCTTATCAAAGGAATCATCTTTGAAGGGTATGTACCAGATCTAAATCATGTACTCTCGCCTCTCCAACTTCTTTCCAATACAGAGGGGATCTACATTTTCTGCCATATAATGTCTCATGAAGCTCTCTTCTGAAATAACTACCTTTGCATGCACCTTATCGAAAATCATTGCTGATCCTATTTGGCCATTAAAGTGTTAGCAAGACTTTTCTCTGTTATAAAAGCACTTGTACTTCTTAGTTTTGTGATATTATGAATTTCTAGTATCCTTTTTGCCATGAGGTCATTGTACTAACTCCTACCTATCTCATGTAACCACCACAGAGAACTCCATCCATCTCCTCTGCCTTAAATTTAAATCCCTCTGTTAAAAAATATACTTTAAGCTGTTGTGGTTGGTGTATATTTCGCACATTTCACCATATAGGTAATGCCTCTAGATTTTTAGTCTAAAGACTACAGCCGCTATTTTCAGATCATGAGTGGGATAGTTATGCTCGTGCTTCTTTAACTACCTTAAAGTGTAAGCCACTACTTTACCATGTTGCATCAAGACACACCCCAATTCAACTCTAGAACATCATGGTATACCGTATACCTTTCTCCACTCACTGGTAAAGTTAACACAGAAGTTGATATTAAACAATCTTTAAGCTTCTGAAAGCTTTCCTCACACTCATCTGACTGAAAAAATAGGACATTCTTTCGAGTCAACTGTGTCAGAGGAGCTACTATCCTGGAGACGATCTATACACAGCACCTGTAATAACCTGCTAGGCCTAGAAAACTTCACACGTCAGTGACTGTAGTAGGCCTAAGCCAATCAGTGACTGCTTCAATTTTCTTGAGATCCACTTGAATGCCTTCACTAGAGACCACATGTCATAAGAATGAAATACTTTCCTGCTAAAACTCACACTTTGAAAACTTAGCATACAACTGATGCTTCCTCAAGGTCTGCAACATCATCCTTAAATGCCAAGCATGTTCTTCCTCGGTTAGGGAATATACTAAAATATCATCTATGAAAACAATAACAAAGTGATCTAGGATTGGTCTAAACACTTTGTTCATTAGATCTATAAAGGCTATTAGTGAATTAGTGAGTCCAAACGACATCATTAAGAACTCATAATGACCATACCTAGTCCTGAATGTTATTTTTGACACATCCTCACTACTTATTCTCAGCTAATAATAGCCCGATCGTAGGTCTATATTAGAGAAGTATCTTGCTCTTAACAACTAATTAAACAAGTCATTAATCTTAGGGAATAGATACTTATTCTTAACTGTTACCTTGTTTAGCTATCTGTAGTCAATGCACAACCTTAATGACCCATCATTCGTCCTTACAAATAAAATAGGAGCACCCTAAGGTGATGTGCTTGGTCAGATAATTGTCTAGAAGCTCCTACAGTTGTTCTTTCAATTCTTTTAACTCCGTTGGCGCTATCCTGTAGGGTGATATAGAAATGGGGTTTGTACTCGACACAGTATCTATGCAAAATTCAATCTCTCTATCAGGTGGTATCCCAGGAAGCTCCTCAGGAAAAACATTAATAAATTCCCTAATAATAGGTACATTTTCCACATAAGTACCTTTGATGATAATATACTTCTGCTAGGTTTTTCTTACAGCGCATTTTTAGAGGTTGTCAGACAAAATCAATCGTTCGCTTGGTGGAGTTATTCGCAGCAGGATTCAACTCATATCACCATTTGATTGCTTCTACCAATTGAGCACCAATTGGTAAGAGGCAGTAAAACCGTGAGGTGATATGGGTTCAATCCTAGCTCGCAGGCCAAGGGATTAACTCCACCAAAGCGACAAGATCGATTTGAGCTGCGTGCCCGCCTCTGAAGGGCACGGCAAGAAGGCTCACTAGAGGCTTGAGTCAGCCCACTAAGCCGGGTGTGACACAAAGGCGCTTTATTGTCACACTCTTAGTCTCAGCTCAAGCCTCTATGGTGGTTTTCTGCCGCCAAGATACTTTTAGAGGCCGACCGCGACTCATATATCGCCCGCTTTGTGGAATTAAATCTCGCCGCAGTTAGGATTCGAACCCATATCACCTCACGGCTTACTCGCTCTTACCAATTGCCGCACCAATTGGTGAGAGGCAAAGCAAACCGTGAGTGATAAGGGTTCGAATCCTAGCTCGCAGGCTTAAGGGATTTAATTTCCACAAAGCGACAAGACCTTGTGAGTCGCAGTCCCGCCTGAAGGGCACGCAAGAAGGCCACCCATAGAGGGGCTTGAGCCGAGCCCTGCCGGTGTGTGACAATAAAAGGCGCTTTATTAAACACACTCGGCTAGTCTCAAGCCTTTCTATGGTGGTTTTGCCACAGAGGTTGACTGCGATTACATCGTCGCTTGTGGAATAACTGCCGCAGTTAGATTCACCTTATCACCACGATTTAGCTCGCTCACCAATTGAGCCGAGCCGCACCAATTGGTGAGAGGCTAAGCAAACCGTGAGTGATAAGGGTTCGAATCCTAGCTCGCAGGCTTAAGGGATTTAATTTCCACAAAGCGGACAGTACCTTGTGAGTCGCAGGTCCGGCCTCTAGAAGGGTACGCTGGCAAGAAGGCCACCCATAGAGGGGCTTGAGCTGGGACCCCCTAAGCCGGGGTGTGACAAGATGTGTCTCTCACACATAACCTTGACAGCTACGTCTTAACATCTTTCTAGCACTTATGGCTGACACTAGATTGTATGGAGCTAAAAAAGCTAAACTCTTCCACTCCAAGAATATAGAAATACACCTTTTTATTATTTCTTAGTCCTAACTCGATTGCTAACTCCATTACTTTCAAAATTCTAACTCTGCGATTGGTTTCCACCAGCACATTCACTATATAATATCATACTATAGTACTAACCTACTACTCATTTTATGGAATACAGACCATTCACAATGGATGATTCTTCTTGTGTCCCCTTCTTAACATGACCATCAAAACATTATCGTCCCCTACTATCCTTTGTAAGAAATTGCCCTTCATGGTTAGATAGGTATCCTTGAACCTATAAGTTTCACCTAAACTATCATGGCAGTAAGAAGTGAGTGTTGTACTACAATCCCAGACAAGATACTTTATGTATTCATTCTTCTTGATGTAGCCACATATATTGCCTATAGCTTTCCAGACTTCAGCCTCAAATCTACCCATGTTTCTTGATCCTCCTCTTTAAATTTCATCATCTCTTCACAATTATCGCTTTCTATTATAAAATATAAACTGCACCTACCCTTTATTGTACTGTTGTCCCACCTGACATATCATCTTAGAATTTACAGTCTCTTCTTATTCTCATTTGTCTTCCATACTTATGATCATTTGTCTAGTGCCCCTTATACTCTGCTATGTTCTGAAAGATAAAGTATTGATAGATTCTTCCAAAACTAACTCCAGTCTTACTAACAATCACTCCTCTAATCCATGTACTTCTTAATAACTTGTAATTACACATATACCTATCTTGTCTTATCCTATCCTCTACAAATTTTCTGTTACATATTATTATACTATCACTCATATTTTCTTACAAAATTATACTGTTGGTCACACTGAAAATACCTGCCTAGCTCCAATTACAAGCTCTACGACTACTGTCTTGGCATTTAGAATTCTAACATCAAGTCTTTATGCCATAATTCCTCATTTAATTCTCTCATCTACACCTCGATGTTACTCAGAATTGGTCTTTTGACCATTTTAGCTAGTACTTCCACTGGCATTCAAGTTATCTTTCCTGCTACATTTGGATCGATTGTTTTAATCTTCCTTCCGCACTTCTTCTATCTACTAATATTCTATGATTTATATTTACTAACCTAATGCCCTTACCCTTTCCTCTGCTTAGAGTATACTATTGTCTTGAGCAGTAAGAAGCTGAGAAGGAACTCAGGGAATGGTAATTACACATTCACTGCGCAATCTTTATTTTTGTCCATTAGACTACAGGCTACCCTCTACTACCTCAAGGAGGAGATCTACAAGGATGCTATTTTCCCATGTCCACTTAATTCGCCAAAACTTAAGATACTGGGTACCCAAACCCATCATTAAATCAAAGACTTTACGTCCATCATGATTTGATTATTTATGTTTCTTACAGTGAAACTTGTAACCCTCTAGGACATTTGAGCCAGTAACTCTCTATCACATACTATAGTCCCACCTGAGATGCCATTCTGTAGGTCACCAACACCAGTAGCAATCTGCTATCTCTCTTGAAGGACATTATCATACTCTACAGCACAACTAATAGTAAAAGAGGTACTATATCAACTACATTGCCACAACTATGTAAGGCTATCAACTTTCTTATCATACTACAAACTCTCCTAAAAAATCTTTTCATAGGCTACAACATTATTTGTAACCTTCAATTTATTTTAGGAAGTAGAACCGCACTCGACATTTCGCTATCACACAAGGAACACTATCTTTATCAAACTCTAGGCAAAAAGTACACTGTAATGCTAAAACTATCTAAGATCCCATACCTAAGACCAAATGGTCCAACTCTACGGATGCTACTTTGTGACTATATTAAAACCTCTAATCTTGTGATAACTTCTGATATAACTCTAAATTAGGTGAGGGTGACCGAGTCATTACTCTGGTTATCGCCTAAAAGCAACAGCTAATACTTTATCCTAAGGGTTTTAAACCACAATTAGGAGTTTCCTAACTCCTCTACAGGAACAGAATTTCGTTATGGTGCAATTGTACTAAAAAGAAGCTGTTTGCAAAATCTTATCATAAAACACCATGGGGATTTACACAGCTCTACACAATAATCTCATGTCCGTATTGTAATCTACAGCTTACAACACAAATAATGAGAGCACTGCATAGGTTATTGTGGTACATTCCAACAAACTAGGTTTTCTAATCTTTTATCTCTCTTGAATCCACTGATACCATAAAGTTACTCTAACTAGGCTATCCACTGACAACTGCCAGTAGTAGTACCCTCGTCACTATCTAGAGCAATTATACGACCACAACTTACCTTTATGTTCTTGTGCCTTATACTAGATAGGTACGCTACTTAGCCCCATATTGGAAGAAACACAGTATCTCTTAGAGCACGCAACCCCATGGTAGACCTTAACATGTCTACTAGCTCTAGTCCACATCACCATGTACTCCATGTGACAACTCTAGGTATACACTTTCCCATGAATCTAAAGGCTAAGCTCTGATACCAACTATGTCATGACCAAAATTATGGGCCGGACCGGCACTAGGACTTGGGTCAGCATAAGGCCTCCAAAGCCCATAGTAAGTCTAACTATTCCTAACCCAATCATAAAGCCCATAATTCTAGTCCAATTCTAAGGAAATAAACGAACAGAGTCCAGCCATAAATTAGACTATCCAACAGAAATTTTTTAGCCCGCTAGACCTGTAAGCACAAAATATATCAATTTGGGGAGCTTTGCTCACCCTCACAATCCTCAAGCAATTAGATAATCAAATGAGAGCTTAGCTCCCTCATCCATAGTGCTTACCCATCTCATACATTCCAATATATCCATATGTTTGCAAATTCAAATAAATAAATCATTATAGTCCTAACTAGTTTAGAACTCTACTAGTACATATGGAGTTCTAGATTAAAAAATAAGAAAAAAAATCATAATAAAACTTCTACTGGTAAACCTGTGAGAAAGAAAGCAGGTTAATCTCAAAGAGCCCTCCTATCACCTAGTGAAAAATAGTTAAACAGGAGTGAGCATTCGACTCATAGAGTAAGATATTGATTTTAAATACAATTTCTATAACTATCTAAGGTTAATACATCCCTAAGTATGAAATGCAACATGCATATATATTTTCAATCAAATTCAAAACAATATTCATATAAAAGATAATTTTGAGCACTCACACACCCATATGTCACAATAATTATATATATATATATATATATATATATGAGCTGATCCCCTATACAGCTCTCTTAATTCTAACCTCTGCTAGCGAGATCAACTTAAGTCGAACTTTCTTTTAATGATCTAAATGCGGGGATTTGCGAGATCAACTTAAAGCCGTACTCATCCTGACTTATTCACAAAAAGGATTAGGTCCCAACGAGTCAAGCTTTAGCCATTCTACCCATTCTACTCATATCCAATATCACACCACACGTACGCCGACACGCGCACACAGCTCTAAATTACCTTAAGGTGATACCCACAACAATTTCATCAAATAAAGATGCAATATAAACCGTGCCTAAGATTTAGCTATATACATATATTTATAAGTGAATGCATGAGCATGCCTTAAATATATGATAATATTAAAATTATAAATAAAATCAATATCTACTCACAAATTATTCAATTGTCACTGAGGCGGCTGAGAAGATGAAGAAGGTTGACTCGGATCACCTAAACAATCATATTGAAGAAATTTATCAATATTAACTCAAAATAAAGAACTAAACTGTCTAAGATACTCTAGGTTCATGCCGAAAATCCAGCAGAATTTTTTCTAAGATACTCTAGGTTTAGCATGTAGCCTTCCAATTTGATATTCACACTCTGGGTTCAAAATTCAACATTATAATCAGCTTAAACTTTAAAATAGTCATAAGATTACCCATTCACTTTCACAAATTTTAAAATAGTTGATGTTGTGTTTGTACCGGAATAATAAAATTTTACTTAAAAATATTTTTTCTATTTTAAAGAAATTAAATTCATGCTAAAATCAAACCCTAATTTCCTTGCCCAAGCCAGAGTTAGCCGAGTGAGTTGCGTTGAGGGCCTGAGCCCATGATCACAGGGAAAGTACAACTGACGAAGCACGCCCAAATTCAGAGTTCACGAGATAAATTGAATCAACAACAGATTGGTTAAAAGAAAATAACACACCACCATAAATAAAAGGGAACTAGACAATATTTGGGTGTGAAGAAAAGCACAAAATCACCTCCTTAAGTGAGGCAGACGCAGAGGCAGAAACAGCAGCAGAGGGTAAAATCTGCGAAAAAAAGTCATATTTGGAGGACAAACTCAATGATGGT
Organism: Hevea brasiliensis; assembly: GCF_030052815.1. NCBI lineage: Eukaryota > Viridiplantae > Streptophyta > Magnoliopsida > Malpighiales > Euphorbiaceae > Hevea > Hevea brasiliensis. The sequence goes on along the minus strand of NC_079496.1, from coordinate 21,640,201 downwards.
ATACATTCGCCAGGTACTATCTGGACACAATTTTACTGAAAATTGTTGTGTTCATCCCTTTAACTGAGGATGGTACATTAAAAGGTACTGCCAAAAAGGATATAGTACAAATTATATGGGATTCTTGAGTTCACCCAAACTAACTCTAAAGGCTTGGGGAAGAAAATTGTTGGCAATGTTTTAACTCGGCCCTTTCATCACAACTCTAACACCACCGATTGGGAACCTACCAGTATAGCAATATAACAATAGAAAAAAAAAAGAAGAAGAAGAAGAAGAAGAAAAAGAAGAAGAAGAAGAAAGAAAAGGGGCCAACATTACGGCCTTTCAATGCCACTGGGAACACTTGCTCAAGTATACTGGTTATAAAAACCCCAGTTAATTGTCTTCCGCAAAAAGATATATCAATTAGTCATACAGTTTTTACATGGAGCTCCACCAACCACCATCAAGAAACTGCAAAAAATATTAATAACTGTGTTATGAAGCTAGCCAGCAAAGCTCTGACATTGGGAATTCCATGTGAAAAACAATAAATTCGGAAAGTAAAAACTACCTCCTCAATTATCAGTTCACTTGAAAAAAAAAAGGCCCAGAATGTTACTTCTCTTGGCTAAATGATCGAAGATGTTTGATTAGATCCTCTTTCAATGATTCAGGTATCTGTGAAACAAAGGTTGATTTGGCCTCTCTGATCAACAGCTTCCTGCATTACAAATGTAGCCAATGGATGATGTACTAGAAGACTTTTGTTGATGGTAGGTTACAATAAACAGGTATTCATCATGCTAGATAAAATGCAGGACAGATCAATGATCAATCCCTGAAGACAATGTTTGATAAGGAATATATCCTTAGAGAAGTAAATGATTGGATCAAGCAAACTTTTGGAGAGAGATTACATGTCAGTCTCCTGTTGTGAGGCATGAATTTACTTTGTCACCATGCGGATTGCAGCATGACCCTTTATCCCTCAAGTAACATTTACTTGAAGAAATCAACTATTTTTACTACCAAATAACTTAAGACCACAAGAAAGCAGTGTTGATTCAAACAACCACATTTATAACCATTGGGTGTTGAAGTGCTGCTCTGCAAACCTGTTTCAGTGTCCTAAATGATAGAAGTATTCTTAAACCTGTTAAAGCCTATAGAAAAAGAGAATCAGTTCAACAGTGGGAGGAAATGCTACAAAAGCAATTCCCATAGCAAAGAAAATCAAGCTTCAATATCATCACGTCTCTCTATCATTTTCATCTCATCTCACCTAGGAAACCAGGCTAAGACTATAAATCATAACCTCATTTAAAGAGCTCTTTGCAATTGGCCAAAACATGTAACCAATACACAAACCCATTGACAAGAACAACACAATGTTCCATAATATAAAGCTTGGTGACACATGGAGATATATTCAAACATATGTCGAAATTGTGTTGCATTAAATATAAGGGCCTACTAATGAAAACTGATGGCCATTAATTTTCCTAGTTGTGGCAATTGATATATCAAATGTCCATTAAGCTTATAATTTATTTTCTAATATATCTTAATATATCGCATATTATTTTCCTCTATAATGTGTTACATAAAGAAAATAGTAGCAGAAAATAATAATTAATAAAATTACATTTAGCTTTGTGTAAATATTTGTAATAAATATTTTTTATCTATATATATAGATAGCATAATTAATGATTTCAACCATTACTTACAACATTCTAATAATTGTTTTCTATTTTTTTGATAATCATATAAAAAAATAATTTAGGAAAACTGCTATTTTATTATTACAAAAATTTAATAAGGTATTCTCAATTCAATAAAAAAATAGTCAAAAAGATACCATCTAATCGCAAGAAGCTCGATTTTGGAGCATTAAGAACCAGCAGCTGTTGGTTGCTCAACAACTAAGAGCTGATATTTTTAATATTACCAAATGGTTTGATGAGCTCATTGTTAGAGATCAAAAACTATTAGTTCACCAACATCTAAACCAAAACACCTAAATTGTTAAATTATTCATCAGTTAGAAAAACACAAGATTGAAGCAAATTCTGCTCAAAAAATTCTTGCCTTAAAAGCATAGATGAATTTTACGGTAACATAATGATCCAAAAGTCGATCAACAATTGGATAAGATAAATAATCCATTCAATTTTTGTTTCTGATATAATCATTCATATTGTATCAAGATAAAAACATGCTTTTCAAACTAAATTTTTTAAATGCAAGTTCCACAAGATATTTCTCTCATAAAAAATTGGCAGCAATAGATATTTACTTTCAAGAGAAATTAAATACATTAGACTCTGAACTTTTGTCAAATTTCTAGTGAACACAAGTTATATAAAGTTAAACAGGACTTACTTTAATTCGATATCACTTGGGATGTTCCTTGCTTCTCGTGCAGATAACCTCTTCCTTATCAGACCAACCACTCGATCGTGAAACAGAAGAAGCTTCATGCTTGAGACTGGCACATTTAATACACACCCAATTCAACAAAAAATAAAGGAGGCAAACATACAGATAAATAAAGGAGGCAGACATGACAGACTAAATGGTTAACATGCACAACATCCAAATGATCTAATTCTAAACGATTGGAACATCTGCTTGCAATATCCATTTTGAACCCCAACTAATGATACATGAAAACACTCATCGATAAATTTACTAAACAAATACTACAACCTATATGGCCATTAATATGATAACTTGGAAGTCTAACAACATGCAAAATAATCATTCTTCTAGCCTTATTATTTTTCTTTTTCAAAAATCACCCATTTAGAAGTTGTAAAAAACAGTTTTGAACGGACAATTAGATGTTTTGGAGTTTTATAACTGATGCATGTCAAATTTACCCTAAGGATAATTTTTAATGGCCTCTAATCAAAGTATTCATCATGGTGTTTTTCACAACAATAGTTCCAACAAAATGTCAAACAAAGTCAAACCTTCATCCAATATGCTTTGGACAAGGACTGTACTTGCACAAATAAACTAATCACTAAATTATATTATGGTTATAAAATTACAATCAAGTTGCTAAACTTTAACTGTATTGCAATAAAGCCTGATAGAACAAATTCTAGCTACCTGATGAATGAAAATCTAACATGGACATTTCCTATTCTTTTCTTAAGTTAACCCCAAATCATTTAGGATCCATAAGACCAATTAATAATTTTTTTGTCTTACATCATTAGCTAGTTAGGAGAGACAAAAGCACTGTGAGTTGATCTTATGAAACCCATAAGGAATCAGTTTAAGAAAACAATAAAAAAAATATACATGTCCAATTTCCTTTCACCAACTGGCAGAAATATGTTCAATTAGCCCTAACTGGAATTAAGCTTAGGCACTTAACTTTAGTAAATTAATCCTTTATAACTACAATAGAGTTTCATGATAATTAGCGCAATTTACCTAAAAATATAAAGTAGGAATCAAACTATGGAAAAATCAGAACCTCAAAAGCTTAAAAAAATATGCCAACAAAAACACAACTAAATACATAATTTGGCAACTTCAGTAATATGGCTTCTTCACCACATCCTTATTAGCATAATTTATGTCAGGAAGATTAGTAAAGCCATTACGATGGAATTTTACGTACACTTCTCTCATCTCTTTAACTTTGGCTTGAGAATGAGAATCCTGTGCAAACAAAATGCAAGAATCGTCCTTTAATTTCCTCTTCAACTCTGGACTCCCAGGGTAGCAATTCTCTTCACCATTTTGCAGTTCAAGGTGACTAGACCCTTTTTCTGTTGTCATTCTGCCCATAGTACCATTAGCTTCATAGAGATTCGGCTTTACAGAATTAAAGGCACCATTTTGATTAACAATGTTTTCACTTGCTACAGCAATGGATGGGCAGGTCTCACCAACAAATATTTTGTTTTTGTTGCAACCATTTTGATTTACTATTGGTGATTTATTATTGTCAAGTTTCTCCCCAACACTGTGTCCTTCGCATCCCCATTCATTTTCATGTTTTGACTCTTATGCATATCAGCCTTTCTGTCAATAGTTGGAGGAACCCTTCTGGAGATAGAGCTTCCAGAAATATTAAATTTTACCTGTAGACTGGAAGGCACTTTATCACCCTTAGACATGGATGGAATATCCTTGCATGAAGATAGTTCAACACGTGGTTTTGTAGGCACAGCTTTTGGTGCAATAGCATTCTTTGGACTTTTAGATGTCTCGCTGACATTCAGATTCCTTGATTTTACTCCATTGGAAGTAAATGTGGCACCAGAAGAAACTGGCCTTTGGTTAGTGCGAGAGAATATAGACCTTCTCTGACAAGACATCCTGCAGTGTTGGAAGCGTCACGGATGAATCAGTACAGCAATACCACCGACCCATTGCATCCTGCATATTTATAATCAGAAATAATATCAGCATATAATTGATATAATTACTTTTCTGAAACTAACATAAGAACTTAAAAATAAAAAATAAAGCAATTTAAAAGGGCAAGAGAACTCATGCCCTGATATATGCATAGTAGTGTCCAGATTCCGGTGAATATCCCGAATGCACCATGGTGCCAAAAAGATTTTACTCTGGTCGTGGATCCTAGATGGGGAAAAAAAACAACATAAATATACAGGAAACAAGCCACCAGACCAAACATAACAAGCCAAAATTAACAAAGGTAACTGGGACTGTGCTGTGGACGAACCATTTGCCAACTGCCAAGCATTCAAAACTCTTCCAATTATAAAAATGGTATCACACTAGAAAGAATTTTCTTTAAGGTTCATTTAGATAGGCGTGCATTTGGAATGAAGGTGGATTTAGATTTGCTTTTCAAATGTGAAATCGTAAACACCAACATAATGTCATAATCAAATACCCCTTCATTTAAGATCCTCATCTATCCAGATTAACCCTTAGATAATATATCAATAAGCATTTGATTTCTAGACAAAGCTTAGATTCTCATTAACATATTGGGATCATACATAGGATATATCGCTTATGCAAACTTCACAGCTGTTCTGTACATTTGTAGATTCTTACGTGTGATTAAATGGATACCACATATTGCACTTCAGCTCCTACAACTACTACACTTTTATTTGAAAGCTATTGGTTTTATGCGTACTGTATGATCTGGTCTATTAGTTATATTATTAGTGTTTGCAATTTTACTTGTGGGAACAAGTCTCACATTCGCAATGTACAAGAAAATTAAGTGGCATATAAGTAGGCTTAGGTCATTTTGGTGATGGGGAGTCTAGTTTGAAACCAGTTCAGCATGAAGCCTGCCAGTTTGATATTCACACTCTTGGGTTCAAAATTCAACATGGTATCAGAAAGGCCCAGTTTCAGTTTTATTTCAATTTCCTAGTGTCGCTGCTACATTTCAGTTTCAGGTTTCAAGTGTCAATTGAATCAGATATCTCGGTTGCCACTTGACTGAGAGTGTTGGAATATCACTTGCAGAAAAAAGTCCCATATCGGTACTGTACAAGAAAATTAAAGGGCATATAAGTGGACTTAGGCCAATTTTTTGATGAGGAGCCCAGTTTAGCATGAAGCCTACCAATTTGATATTTACACTCTGGAGATTTTTTAATTATAGTTTGGAACTTTTGCTAGGCATTGTTATGGAAAGTCAATATGGATTTTATATATTCATAACAAGTAGATTTCATATATTTCTATTTAGTGTGGGATTTATATTCCAATATAGATAGGATTTATATTCTTAATAAAGTAAAGTAATATGCAATCTTTTATTTTATAGATGCACTAAAAATAAAGATATAGCCTCTTTGTTTTTTTCCCTTCTCTTCCTTTCATCTCTTTTTTTCTTTCTTTTTCTTCTTCTAATTCTTAAATTCTTAACATGGTATCTAAGCATGGTTTGTTTGTCATGGTTTTTTGTCTAGTTTCTTGTTGGTTTTCTCCCTTGTTTTTTAAACTTCCCTATTGAGAAGCTACTGCTACCCTAGGTCACAAATCTAAGATGATACTTATGTCTCAGCGCCACCCTGGGAGGATTTGTTGGCGGCTAATCGGCCTTCCTATGAAGTCTTGTCATTGGAAGGCAGATAAGTGGCCCACACACGCCCCTTCAAGTTTACAACATCACTCCATGTGCCATGCATGTAAGTGCGTTCAGTGTCTTCCCATCCTTCGGCATCAACTTGATTATTCCAATGCCTCGTTGTCAACTTTGGTTCAATTTGGTGACTTCCATAAGCTGTTTGGTGAGATTTGGTTTTAAGTGCATTTGAAGGGTTCTGTTTTGGTTATGTTTTTGATAAAGTGTTCTGCTTGGGTTCTATTTTTCATATAACGTTGCTTGGAGATCAATTTGGCTGTGAATTGTACTGTTTTGCTATGATTTGGCGCTTTTTAGAAGTTGTTCTATTATTGGTATGTCATAGTGCTCTAAATGGTTCTATACTTTCTGTGGTTTGAGGAATAGCTGAGTGTGAATAAGTGTTGTGATGGTGTGTATTTTGGATTAGTAATTTGAATACGAGAGGCTATATTTATTTCTTACAAGTGCTTTGGTGGTTTGGCCTTGCTTGGAGGTTGTTTTCTTTATCATTTGGCTTTAGTAACCTTCTTATACTTCTATGTAGTCTTGTGGACTATTTTGGGTTTTGGTACCTCTATTTTGGTGTTGCTTCTTTGTTGATTGAGACTAGTATTTTGTTTCTCTGTTTCCTATTGTTGCAAGTCTTTTGAGGATATTGTCAGTCCTTGTTTGTGTTGGTGGGCTATCATTTGATACTCCCTTGACGGTTTGCTGAAGTTTGGACCATGGTTTTAAAATGCGATCATAGCCGCGTTCGTGATTGCGAATAACAGAAATGGACATGTTACAACCGTAACATAACGGTAAAGTCTATCGCAACACAAATTTTTTTGAAAAATTCATAAAATGCATACATATTTAAATATATAATTAAAATTAAGATATACTGCATAATAAGTATAAATATATCAAATAAAGACATTAAATTCATTGTTTTTATACATCATTAATATTAATCAATTTACAAAAAGAATAACCAAGTAGATGGTAAATAACTAACCTTATTATTACCAAAATGAGTGTCTAGGAGGTATTAATTCACACATAATTTAATGTAATTATGCATCACTTAAAAATGATTTATGTAATATGTACTAATTTACACATAAATATATCCAGTGAATTCTTTGATATTATTTTCTAACTATTTATATATTTACCTAAAAATGATTAAAAAAAAGTTATAAGAATTAGAGAAAATAAACAATAACTCACTTTTGATGCTAGTGAATTCAAAACTTTGCAGATGATTGAAGTTGAAGGCCTTCATTTCAGTAAATTTGAATATGGATGTGGAGAAAAAAAAAAAGAGAGAGAGAGAGAGAATGTTGAGTTTGAGAATTGAGAGAAAATTGCTAAGACTTGAGAGAGTTGAGACTTTGAGTATTTAAGTGCAACAAATGGCTATTTTAAGAATTAAGCTTAAATATATAAAATTAAAATGTTTAAATATAATTTAAAAAAATAACGTAAATGTGTTTGGTCTTTTACATATGTTTTGTTGAATTCCAAAATACAAAATTTTGTGAAATTTAATTAAATTTTATATTTTGTGTGTTTGATTAAAAAAAAAAAAGAATTCAATTCTAACAATTGATTCTAACTAAACTAATTTTTATAAAATTTAATAGAATTTGAAATGAATTTTAAAAAATTTACATATACTTTATGAATTAAAATACTTTTTATCAAAAAAATTGCTTCTCACTCATCTTTTGTTTAATTATATACCAATTCTAATTAATATTAATTATTTTGCCCGTTTATGTCATACAAATGCATGTCATGTAGGATAAATAGTGTGTTAATATCATTAATATAATTAATACACTGTGATTTTTTTAATTATGTAGAGAATTATAATTTTTTTTTAATTTAACTCTTGAGGTTTATATAGAAAAAAAATATAAATAAATTTTAATTTTAAATTATAATAAATATAAATTATATAAAATTTAATTAAATTATATATTTTTAAATATGTCGTATTAAATAATGAAATTCGAAATAAATTCTAAAATTTGTGATAGAATTAAACTGAAAATCGTAGCTTCTAACTGAAATTGACCGAGTGGATAGACTTTGGGCTTCATCGGCCCATAAAAATGAAAGGCTCTTTCAGCTTTGATGCAAAGCTAAACATAAACTTGAATCACCACAGTGCACTGGAGAATGAGAACTGAGAAGACAAGAAGTAGCAAGTCTATAGTTAAGTTAGCGGAGCCGAATAGTCAATGGCAGATCGGAATGGACTTCTTACTTACGCTTACATTCTTCTTTACATCGCCCTCTCTAGTGGCCAGATCTTCTTTAACAAGGTCAATCTTCATTTCTCTATCTCTTTTTTCTTGGATTATGTTATTAGAATTCCAATTTTCCAAATCATTTGGCACCCAGAAATGTTTTGGGTTTTTTTTTTCAAGTGTTTTATAGAGTCCTCGTATTCTTCTTGTTTTATGTGCTTTGTTCTATTCTTATTCCTAAATTTCCAATTAATTGGTTTGAATGTGCAATGAATATGTGATCTTTAGGACATTTTATCTGCATTTAACAGTAAAGCTCAAATATTTGTTAACATGAACCTCTAAGTTGAATGATTGAATGACACTATCTGGTGTGAAACGTTGCTGTTTGAAACTGTGTCTGGGTTTTATTTTGGAGATGGTTCAGACTATTAGGTCATCTCAATTATCATTTAGGAACTTAGTGTGCATTGAAGATTTCTGGGTTTAGTTTTTGGAATCAAAATAGGAAAAGTGCAAAGAGGAAAACGCCAAATTATACACTACTAGAGCAACTTACTAATTTCTATATTGATATGCCTTCAAGGAATTTGAATTTCATTTTTTTGGTTTGGTAAAAAGCAGGTGATTGACATTTGTGAATACTAACCTGCGTCAAGCTTAAGTTTTTTCCCATGTTAGTGGCCAAGTATATTAAGATAAATTGATTATGACTATCATGGATTTCCGTTAAATAGTCAAAGAATGATAGCTTTTAGATTGGACTAATTCTTTCATTCACCTATGTTATAGCGTCTTTACATGGTTTTCTGATATAATTAAGTGGTGGTACATACTTGTTTATAAAATGTTCCTCCACTTGGCTAACAAAGGGTTTTCTTTCCAAATTGTTTGATTGCAGTGGGTTTTGTCTTCTAAGGAAATAAACTTTCCTTATCCTCTTGGATTGACTCTACTGCACATGGTCTTCTCTTCTGTTTTGTGTTTTATACTGACGAAAGTTTTCAAGGTACTAATTTAATTTCTATGTCAGGAACTCAGGGTATCTTATTAATAGCTTTGCTTAAGCAACTAATGTTCTTAATTTTTGACTCTCTCATAGGTTATGAAAGTTGAGGATGGAATGACAGTAGAAATGTAAGTAAAATTTTATATTTTCCTTACACGTGCATTGATGCCTATCCTCTCTGATTTTCATTATATGAGCATTGATTTTTTGCCCTATGTCTGATGGATGTTCATATATTAGATACACAACATCAGTTGTTCCAATAGGTGCAATGTTTGCAATGACTCTTTGGCTGGGAAACACTGCCTACCTGTATATATCTGTGGCTTTTGCACAAATGTTGAAGGCTATTAGTAAGTGTTCATTGTTTATGTCTTTGATCCGCTAAGGCAGCCATTCTCAATAAATTAATATTATTTGTCAAAGTACTTATCTGGATCTATTCCAAAATTGCATATGATGCAAGATTCTATTATTGCTTTCTTTGGTGGAAAATAAGATATTTGGTTAGCCAATGAGTACTAGATTTCCTTTGGACCTGTGTCAGTGTGGGCACTTGTGACATGAATTAATTTTTTTAATGAGATTTGCAGTGCCAGTTGCTGTTTTCGTTCTTGGAGTGGCTGCTGGACTTGAGGTGATGAGTTGCAGAATGCTGTTAATAATGTCAGTGATCAGCTTTGGTGTTCTTGCGGCTTCTTATGGAGAGATAAATATCAGCTGGATTGGAGTTGTGTATCAGATGGGTGGAGTTGTTGGAGAAGCCTTGAGACTTATTTTCATGGAGATTCTAGTGAAAAGGAAGGGTTTGAAATTAAATCCTATATCTGTTATGTATTATGTTAGTCCCTGCAGGCAAGTATTATGTTTTTCTTGTAAACATCATTTTGGAAGCATTTGCTTCTAGTTTCATGTAGGAAAAAAATTATAAGCATGCCTGTTTTTGGTTGTTGGTTTTCCTTGCAGTGCCCTTTGCCTGTTTATTCCTTGGATCTTTCTAGAGAAACCAAGGATGGAAACACATTCATGGAACTTTCAGCCTCTTGTGCTAACACTGAATTCTCTTTGTACATTTGCACTTAACCTATCAGTTTTCCTTGTGATCTCGCATACCAGTGCTCTGACTATTCGTGTGGCTGGAGTTGTGAAGGATTGGATTGTTGTCTTGCTATCTGCCCTTCTATTTGCTGATACAAAGCTCACAGTCATAAACCTGTTTGGCTACTGCATTGGTGAGCATCTAAACAATAAATTACTTATTTGAATTCTTTTCTCTTAGGAACATACATATCTCTTTTCTAATTAGGCAAGTTGGAGTCGTGGTAGAAATTCTCTTCCTGTAGACTGCCAGTCCAGAGATTAGGCCTAGGGCAGGGAGGTTTTGTTGGAGAGTTATCACTTATGAGAAATGGTCTCAGATGCAAAGAGTGAAATGAGAATTTCAAATACTCTTATCACTGGTTCATTTGCCTCTGGGTCATTTCCGGACTATAGATTGTTTAATCATTAGATTGACTTCAGCAAGACTGGATAATACAAAATGCACCCTTTTGTAGTTCTCATGCAATTGATCTTAAATTTCTGTTTTGAGTTGACTTAAAATATAAATTTTTTTTGTAAGATTGTCTTATATGGTTTGCAAAATGCACATGAGGACGGTAATTGTAAATTCGGTTTTGACACTTTTCATCATCAGATGACTAGATTAAGAAAGGATATTGATTGCTATGGGAATAAGGATGATTTATCTGTGGCTGTCATTGAAAGTTGAACTTTCTCTTTTGTGTTTGGCTGGTGATGATTTTTCTGAGGAAACTTTTACCAATTTATAGCTGGGCATTGAGCATTAGATGTGCTAAACACTTTTTTTTTTCCCCTCTAGCAATTGCTGGCGTAGCTGCATATAATAATCACAAGTTGAAGAAGGAAACTTCCCAAGGTAGTCCTGATAAATCACAACCTGCTGAATCGATACCATTGACTGATTCATCAACTTCAAACAGTTGAGATGTATAGTAAGGACGTAAGGGTGGTCTGCCATGACATTTTGTAGGTATGCAATTGCACATGCAATAATTTTTCCATTGCTTTTCTGCGCTTAGTAGTAAAACATGAGGCATTCTTGTTGTTATGTTGGTCTTTATCTTATTCTGACAATGTTCATTTTCCAATGCAACAAACAATGAGTGTTATTTTTTGTTTTTACTGAACCTTGTCAACTTATGATGTCCCAGCTGCTCCTACACTTGATTAATTTTTTGGCCAGTATGGTGCGGAATCAAGTGGATATGGTATCGTGTTAGGTGCCAAATCGAGAATCATACTCACGTAAAGAACATCTGCTGAAGGTTTTGAAATTCCTGATAATGTAATTGTAAAATCATTTTCATTTCAGTTATTTTTATTTTTTGGAGGTGGGGAATTGTGAAAGTGGCATAGCAGTTACATCAAAGCTGTTTCCATATTCAAAGTTGTTGACATCAAAGCCTAGATATATAGAAACAACATGCACAGAGTGTCAAGTTTGGATTCCAGAAGCTCATGTGAAGACCTGTGGTTTACATTTCAACTGTTCATTCTCCTTCAATGGAAAGAAAACTTTGTTATTAATTGTTCATTCTCATCAATGTTAAACCAGAGCACTAGGGTGATGGCTGCACTGATAACTTTAGATCCTGATAAGGTCAGATTCTAATAAAGAAAAAAATTGAAGATGATCATAAACATTAACAATGCCTTTAAAGTAGGATGAATTTTGAGGCTTTGAAAGCCATAAAGCTACCCGCTAAAAGCATAATGTTTAAGCCTTCATTACTTTACACTATTTGGGCCTTAAATTAACAATCTGTCAAATCAATTTCCCAAGCATGGAAATTAATTTCTTGGGCCGATCCGCAAGGGTAAAACATAAATAATTGAATAAATTGAAATTTTTAGCATGTTGAATTGAATCAGATCAAATTAAGGGAAAATTTAAATCAAATTTACCTGAATTGATTTAATTTGGTTTGATTTGATTTGATTTGGTTTGGATTTCATCTTAAACTTTCATTTCAAATATAATTTTATTTATATTTTTTAATTTCAACTTTCATGTAATTATTCTATTTCATTTAATTTTATCAAATTTTTTAAAATTGAATTAAATTAAATAGACTGAATTTTTTTAATATAGAAAGGCAAATTCAACTAAATTACTGAAAAAAATTAAATTAAATTAAATTAATTCAGTTACTACATTTTTTTTTTTTTTAATTTGAATCAAATATCTGCCTAACAAGATTTATTTTCTGCCTTTCTGTAGTTGAGGAGAATAACCTAAAATTTTTTTTTTTTTGTTTATCTTCATTATCCATTAGTCGGTTACTCATTACTCTTTGGGTATTGTTTGAATGAATGTAGTACCACATATCATGTGGGCTTATGCCCTATTAGTCAAATGTTAGCAAGATAATCCCTTGTATATTTTGATAGGTTTCAATTGAAGAAAAGCTGCAAGACCTTCTTCTTATGTAATTAATTAATGTAACAAAGTTTTGAATAAATCTATGGAAATATTTAATAGTAATGATTATGAATTAATTGAAAATATTAGGTATTAGAGAGTAAACTCATTTAAAATAAAAAACTTTAGACTAATTAATTTTGATATAATAAAATGATTGTATGAAAAATATATAGTAAGTATTTACTAAGTTTTAGTTAGGAGTGTGTATTATTCGATTATAATTAAATAATCAAACCTAACTGACAAAATTCAATTATTTTAATAAGGGTAAGTTCGATTCAGTTCGGTTTTTGATTAGCAATAATAAATTTTTTTTCTTTACTTTTAGTTTAATTACCTTTAATTTAATAACCAAACAAACCGAAATAATTGAACTTTTATTAATTAATATATTAATTATAATTTTATTAATAATATATTATTTTTATTATTTTACAGCAATATTTAAATTATAATTATTCTCTTATTAATATTAAATCATATTTATTATTTTTTATAAATAAAAAGGATTATAAATATATTTTACTAATAATTAATTAATTAATAATATAAATATATATTTTTTATTTTTTTATTAATTCGATTATAATTAATAGCCAACTGAATATTTTTAATTATTAATTTTAATTTTTCTCAATTTCGATTCGATTCTATTAATAATTTTGGAATTTATTAATAATTTAATTAGTTGAAAATTTAGTTGGATTTAATTTAGTTACTTGAATTCTCACCCTTACTTCTAGTAAAGAAAAATTTATTGCCAATTAGGCATTAGCTATATATTAATTGAAAGGGTAAGAGTATGAAAAATGTATGATTTATAAAATGTTAATAATTTATTGAAATAGAACAGCCGATGACTACTTTGAAATTCTTCAATCAAACTTAATCTATGAACTTTGAATCTCACATTGTTTGTGGTCTTAAGTCCTTCATTCATGTTGCCACTAAGAAATTATGTATTAATTTAATTGATGCAAATCTCACATATTTTATATATATGATTGAAATTTCCATCAATTGATGTTCATGGGAAATTATATAATACTTTTGATATGTATAAAAATATTAAATATTATTATACTCACACAAATATGAGTCCCTTTATAAAATGTGAGAAGCTGAGTCCCACATCGATATGAGTGAATAAATACATACTTTATATTTATTATATAACTGCTAAATAATATATTTAAAAATTTACCTTTTGTAATATAATTTTAATTTATTTTATTAATTTCAAGATATATAATTCTGAAATTTTTATAATGAAATATTCAACGGAGTTGTAAAAAAAAAATCCATGATAAAAATATATGCATATTATATGATGTATAGTATTAAAAATTAATATTATTGTTATTTTTGATAAACTAAAAAATAATATAATAAATTTTGAAATAATAAATTTAATTATGAGGTGTTGAGATTAAAGAAAATAATAATTTAAGAATGAAAATTGAAATAATAAAGATAATAATAAAAATATTTAAAAGAAAAATAAAAAAAATTAAATACTTAACATAAAAAAATAATAAAAATCTCTATAGGGTAAATACCATATGACAATATTAATAAAAAAATCCGAGAAAATCACTGGGAGATTAGAGCTCATCAGGGTCAGAGGTTTTATTCATAATGAGAGATTGTAGATAAACACCGGCAGAAGCTCAATGGTCAAAACAAGCAATCCCATAGACATTGAAGCTCACATCAGAACAAAATGAGAAAAACATTAAGAGGAATAACAAAATGCGGTAGCCGTTGAACCCATCAATTGAGTTGGAGATCAGATACCATACAGTGGTTCTTCTTTATTCACTATTAGGAGAAGGAAGAAAAAAGGTAGCTTGGAAAGTTGAGGGAATACTCCGTGTGCGGCGTTCAGAGACGAAGTGAAGACAAGCAGGCAATAGGCGGCGAAGAGGGAGACGAGTTTTGAGTAAGGGAAGATTCATTCTCTTCCTCAGCAATTGGATCCAACATTAGCGTCAATGGGCGACGCCTAGTGAAGGAGATAAAGAGAAGTGGAGCCACTTCTGTAATGAACAATAACCTTGGAGTACTCGTGAAGTTGGCCATGTGATGGAGAGCACTCAAAGGCATAATAACGGAATCAAGAAGAAGAAGAAGAAGAAGAAGAAGAAGAAGAGTGAGATGGCTTATTTTATCAGTATCGTAACTCAATTTATAATGCAGAGGCTGGCCGATGGCTGTACCAGTCCCAGTACCACTCACATGCTCGGTTTTGGGTGTGGGCTCAAAAGTACGGTGCCTACGTCATGAATAATTGACGATAAGGTTTAATTTTTTTTTATATATATAATTTTAATTTGTACTATATATAAAAGCTTATATTATACATAATTAATCATCAAATATATACAAAAGTATATGAAAATATTCCAAGTTTTTACTCTAAAATATTTTTGTTCTTATAGAGAACACAAGAAAGATCAGCACACTCTCAACAAAATTATAATAATTTTATTGAGATATGCTAATTAAGTTATACACGTTGATAAATTTTAATTTAGTCATTTAATTTTGTTAATTATTTTATTTTAATTATTATATATATTTTAATTTATTTTAATAAAATTATTCATCTTTTATTTTTTCTTACTAATAATTACTTAAATCAGAATTTAATAAAATTTTCAGTAAAATATCTACGTGGTGAATATTACGTGACTTTAAATCATATATATATATATATGGCCTAATTGAAATTTTTTTCTTTTTCATTTAAAAATAGAGATTAAAAAAATATAAAAAAAACAGCATGAGATAATTTTTTTTTTCCGGTTTTTTAATCTAATCTAACAAGATAAATTATTTATGATTTAAAGTCATATAAAACACGTCATAAAATAGTTTACCAAAACCAAAATTTAATTTAAGTAACTGTTAATAAAAAAATAAAAAATAAGTAAATTTAATGAAATAAATTAAAGTATAATAATTGAAATAAAATAAATAACAAAATTGAGCTACTGTTGAGAAAGTTTACCCTATATGTCTTATACACATTCTGTTCACATGAAAGATAGTATTTAATATATATATATATATATATATATATATATATATATATATATATATATATAATTATTTCGATTGAAATTCAAATTTAAGAACTTATAATTTAGACACGACTCCACTCTCATTGGAAACTGATTAATATAATAATATAAAATATTTATGTTAAAAATAACAAATAGGTTATTTATAGTAGGATTTTATATATAAAGGAGTAGGGATAATGATTTATGAGAGGTGCATATGATGCGCACGTTCTCATATTTATTGGATGAATGAAGATATTTTACTGCATAAAATTAATTTTATCGTTATTTGGTGGCGGTTAAAATTAAATAAAATTAATTTTAATAAATAAATAAATAAATTTTATAACAAATTCTTCTTACTAAATAAAAAAAAACAACAAACCATATAATTCATTGTAAATTAATAATTATTAAATTCACCAATATATATTAATAAATTTGCCATTGTTAATGAGTTTTATCTTAATAGCACCGTAATCGTCTTCAAATATAAAATCTCGTGTTGAAAATTATAAAATTTTGAGTAAAACTAATTGTGTATAAAAAAAAATTATTATTATTTATTAATCTTTTGGATGCGTATACTGAAGCATCAACTTAAAACATAAAACAGGCAATCTTTCTATGGACATGAAGTCACACTCCATTCAAGAGAAAAGGCAATATATGATGATTTTTGCATCACTTATTTGGAAAAAAAAAATATCACAAATAAATTATTATTTGAAATTAAAAAATATCATAATTGATTTGAGTTTTAATTTACTATTTGAAATAAATAGAAAGATTATAAAATTTGTTCAAGTATTTTTTTTTAATTTTTATTTGTCAACACTATTTTAAACATAATTTAATTTCATATATCTAATAAAATCATTAGTTATCATTTTACTGGTCGATTAAAATAGCTTAGTCATATTTAATATAGAGTATTAAATGCTTTAATACAAAAATATGATAAGTTAGCTAAGAAAATAGTAAAAAAGAAAAGTAAGAGATTTAAGACGTTATAAAAAGCACTGGTATCAAATGATTTACAAATTCTGGGTATTGATATGAACTTAATGTTGTAACAGGGTTGAATGGCAAAAAAAAAAAGATTTACATAACCGATCTCAATTAATTGAAATTAAGACTTAATTGTTATTGTTATTATGAATTAAATAAAATTTTCGATACTAAAAAAATGAAATATTATATAAAAAGAAATCCAACACAAGATCAAATCATGGCTGGAATGACCTCTAAAGAAGGAAAAACAGAAAGTGAGATGGCATTGCAGAGTAGAAATTTTGTGGTGACATGAAGCCGAATGGGGATGAGAACGGAGTGCGTTTGCTTGGCTTTAATATTAGAATGGAAAAAAGGAAGGAGGGACACTTTATGTGGTTCTAACTCCCAACTTAATCAACACGTTGTTAGGCAAATGGGTTCAAGCCTAGCCTTTTCATAGGGGACCATCCTTCTCTTGTTCCTTTCTATCTAAAGTTTTTCATCCCTCGCTTTGGATTTTCAATTTCTAAAGGTTCTTTCGCTAGTAGGATAAATAAAATTCATTATTTTTATTCGAGATAATTTGAAATATTACTCCATGCAAAGAATTAAATGCTCCAATTCGAAATAATGATAAATTAGTAATGAAATGATCAAGAAAAGAAAAAAAAAACGGTTGAAACTACGTAAAAAGAATGGCAAAAAATATCTATATATTTGAGCCCAACTAGTTTAAGATTAAAACTTAATTATTGTTATTAAAATATTATTGAGCTTAAGATTTATAATGATATGAATATAGTAGATAACTTAAATTCACTTATAATATAAAATAACTTAGTCTCCATTTATTTTATGGAGAAAAATTTTTTTTCGTATTTTATAGTATTTGAAACATTTAAAAGTCAATATTTTCCTAGTAAAAAGAAAACTAAATCAATTTTAAGAAAAATGACAGAGAAAGTTATTTTCTATTTCTAAATTTTGATAATCTTATTAAAATGTGAAAATATTTATACACACATAATAAAAAGTACATACCATTAGTTTAACATTGCAACCAAACAAAGAAAACATTTTTTTATGAAAAATATTTTCTATACATAAATTATTTTTTGCGAAACAAATGAGTTCAAGTATCATTATTTGGTGTCTCTAATTTGAAACATATATTTAAAAGAATATGACCTAATGCCATCCATGAGGGTTGGGTTAGGTTTCGCTATACGTATACATTGAGATTTGGGCACACACAGCTTCTAAAAGGCAATTTCTCTCATTTTTGGAGTTCTCTCTCCAAAGTTGTAGAGCTTCATAAATAAACTTGGAAGAGAGATTGCCATATCAAGGAGATGAGGGTTTGTGCACGCTAGGCCATAATAACTTCTTTAATTGTCTACTTGGAGCATAACTCTTCTAATTAAAGCCTTTAGACCAAGCAATATTCTAATGTATTTTATAAACCCCACAACTTCAGTCTGTTGAGAGCATTGGTTTTTCTAAAGGTTTGATGTTCAAATTATATTAATTGTTATTAATTCTTGACATGAGACCACTTATATAACCAATAAAGCAACAAGAATATAACATGTTAAGGAATTGAGATTGCAACACCCACACCCTTTAAAGGCCAGCATTGGTTAGCAGTAACGAATAACTAGTTTAATCACAGCCCAACTCTAATAGCAACTTGGGCTAGCCATTTTGAGCCATGGTATGCAATCAGCTTCTCTTAGTCATTCAAGCCCAGTCGTATTGGGTTGTTACAAATGGTTTATGTGAGCTTGGGATATTACAAATTGTCTATGTTTTGCAAAGGGCTGGAAGAGCCCCGCCATGGTGTGGTGTGGAATCATTAGTTCTTAATTTTGGGAAACTGGTTGTAATTTGGGCATTTCCGCTCTTGCTAATCAATGAAAGCTTTGTTCTGTTTTTGATAACGGTTCATGTTCGTTTCCAACTCTATAAACTCCATAAAGGGCCACAAGTACCAACAAAGTAATATTATTATTTTGATGTTAGTACTATTATTTTTATTAGTGTCCTTGTGTATATGCCATCTTTTTAATATTATTAATTATTAATTAAATATTTATATTTTTTTATGTTAACGTTAATTATAAATTTATATTTTTTAAAAGAAAAAAAAAAAAAAAAAAATTCATTTAGTTATATTATTATATATAAGTAAGAGTAAGCAATTTATTTTTTTTTTTTTTTTATATTTGTATTTTTTTAATATTTATTTAATATTATATTGACACATATTATATATATATTCGTATATATTAAAAAATGTCACAATTCTAAAACTTTTGAAACATGTAACAAATATAATTTTTATTCATAACAATTATATCTTATACGCACCATTTATAAAATAAATTAATATATATATAAACTGAAATTATATTTATTAAATATATTTTCTTTATTTTATCTTATATTTTAAATTTAAATAATTATATATTTTAAAATAAAATTATTAAGTTAAAAATAATATGTTGGGAATATATAAGTGTGGAATTCTGACATAAAAAAAAAAGATGAGACGAGTGAGAGACATATAAATGGAAAGACCCATATATTTATTGCCATAAGGTTTTGGGTTGGATGTGGTGTCAAGCTCATGAGTATGTTATTTCATAAGACCAATTAAGAAGAATTCTCCTCAGGTGCTTTGGGCTCCCCAGATTTCTATATGGTGATCAGTGATTCTCATGATGTGGATGAAAGAGTCAGTTAACTCCTGGTAGGCTCCAATGGAGCAGGAAGATAATCTTTTAGAGAAGAGCATATCGATAAGGGGGAGATTGTTAGAAATATACAAGTGTGAAATTCTCATATCGAAAAAAAGATAGGATGAGTAAGAGACATATAAGTGGGAAGACCCATAGACTCATTGCCTTAAGATTTTGGGTTGGATGCGGTGTCCAGCCCATAAGTATGTTCTTTCATAAGACCAATCAAGAACAATTCTTCCCAGGTGCTTTGGGCTCTCCAAATCTCTATCATAATCTAATACCAATAATTTTCTTTTTAAATAAAAAAATAAATTGAAATGAAATTTTAAATAAAATTATTATTTTTTAAAAATGTCAACTCGTAATCAATTATGAAGACAAATGTCCTATTTTTGCTAACCATTTTTTTGTTATATATATATATATATATATATATATATATATATTATGATTTAAAATATTAAGAAAAATTTTTAATTTTATAATTCCCTAATGTGTTTACTAATTAATGTAAATACCTATTTTTTTACCTCTCTTAAATATATGCTTTGTAAAGGCAGTAAGTAGTCTTATAATGAAAATAAAAATGAATGGTAAAAAATCCTGAAATACTTTGGAGACGCATGGAATAGTAGGAAAATCAATAAAATAATTTAATTTTCATTTAGGAAAATTGCATTTTAAAAAAATTAATTGAATTGTTTTAAGAAATAAAAGTTTTTGAGAACCATAAGCTTGTATTATTTAATTGAGTTTAATTTAATGTTTTTCAAGATTTTAAGAAATATTTAATTGAGCTAAAGTGAAAAATGAAGTCCATTAAATTTTTGTGTGTTTAGTTATAAATGAATGTGGGTATGAAAATTATGAATTTTATTATAAGGCCTTCTAGGTAATTAATAAAATAATGAATTAAAAAAAATCTTCATGGTCGTTTGGTGGAGGATATATATGATTATGGTTTTAGAGGGTTCGAGGTGGTTAAAAATTAAAAGAATTTTTCTGCTATATTTTGGTGTGAGAAAAGCTACTTCATAATAATTTTCTTCTCATCTAATTGAATTAGATCAATCCTCCTACACATCCACACAATTGCACGTAAATTCACATAGTTTTAGGTTAAGTAATTTAATCTATCACCTTATTATTTTATCGTATCTGAGTTTTTAGTATTCCATAGCTCTCTAAGGAGTCATGGAGGCCTTCTAAATCTGAAGAAGAACTACAAAAAGGTAAATCTGATTGGGTACCTAAATAACTCTTATAAGCATGTATTTTATGTTTTATATTATTTCTATTAAAAATCATTATAAGAATCATTTTTCCAAATTAAAAAAATATTTTTAATAGATTTGATATGGCGTTTACCTAAACTTTTCTTCATTGAATCATCTCAAAATCAATTTTCTAGAATTAGTTATGATTTTTCTAAGTTTGGAACTTGATTGAAATCAATTATGCACCGACCTGCTTTTTGTTTAATTTGTTTCTAAGGTTATTCTCAGTCAATTAATTTGATTCTTTTTATAATTTGGATCTTAATGTGTTAGCTTTAAGGCCATATTTTTTAATTTAATTATCTACTATATCTTAGTATGCGTAATTATTTTACTTTTTGTGGTTAGATTGGTTTTATTTGTGAAAATTGTATCTTATTTGATATTTTTATGCAAATCCATATTGGTTTTGGTTGGTTGGTCATATAGTAATTTTTGTGGAATTTTTATAATTTATTTTCTATTTTTTTCTAAATTTTTTATTATTTTTATTTAGATCTGAAAATTTAGATACATGTTTTAGTTGAAATAGGTATTTTTGGTAGTTTTATCCATTATCCACATTTTTCTTAGTTTTTGGTGTTTATTACATTGTTTAGACCCATTGGGATTTGATTTTAAAATTGAACATAGGCAAGGCATTTAGTTTGGCCAAAATTCCTAATTAAAATCCTAATATGAGTAGGTTTCTTTTAATTTTGACTTTTACATTGACTTTTATTGTTTTATTTAATTAATTTTTTATGTTTATTTAATCATTTCTGTCATATATTATTTTAGCTAAATGCATGAATAATAAGAATAAATAAACCTAAACTCAAAAAGAAAAACGAAAACCAAATAGCCAAGGAAGAAGAAGAATAAATTGGAACCTTTGATGGATCTGGCCCAATTCAAAATGGAACCAATGTCTCTTGCATAAGATTAATGGGTTTAAAGCCTTGTAATAATTGTAAGTTAATTTAAAAGCTATTTTAATGTTTTAATATCTATTCTCCTCTTGTTTCTTTAATTTAAGACTTTATTTTTATTTTAGCTATTTTGAATGTTTTCAAATGAACTTTTGGCATGTAATTAGACTTAGTAAAGATTCATATAGAAAAATATGGTAATTAATCGGACTTAGTAAAGATCCATATAGAAAAATATGGTAATTAATCGGGCTAAGTATGTAATCTAAAAATTTTGACATATTAGGATCTCTTCTTATCTTTATACTTTAGATTGAAATGCTTAGAATTTTTCTTTTCTTGTGTGCTATGTATGACATGTAAAATTACTTGGTATATAATTAACCCAGTTAAATATACATGTATAGTCAAATGGTAAATAAAGTAATTCTTTTAACTTAGAAACATTATATTATAGGACTTTCTATATGCATACACATACATATTATTTTTTTTAATGATTGAATTTAAATGCATGTAATCTTAAGTTGCATAAATGTATGATTGGAGAATTTAATAAAAAAGACAATAAAATAGACTTTACGAATCAAATGCTAACCTTTGTTTTAAGGTAAGCCTAGGCAGCGAGAGTGCCAACAACTTTCCTCCTCTTAACCACTATTCCAAACAAAAGCCATTGAGTTTATGGTAAAAAAAGGTAGTGGTCTCTACAAAGGGTAAATTATTACCCACGTCTTAACTTGGTTGTTATCTGGGTGGTAACTCTTTTTCTCCGTCTTAATGATGTTAGTATCTAAGTATCGTGATAATGTTATAAGAAAATATGTTGAACCATATTCAAGGGTTTTACAATTAACAAATATGAAGTATGAAATTATTAATTTTCTATAATTGATTGTATTATTTATTTATACCACTAACCTTAATTTATCTAATTTTTTTTTATAATAACCTTTAAGTTATGTCATACAAATGTCAAATGTTTGACTTTATTTTTAATTTTAATTTAAAATTTTTGTTTTTTTATCAATTTCATTCTCAATTTAATATTTATTTAAATTTATATAGTTATAAAAAAACATAAAATAACTAACCTAATATTGTAATAATGATAAAAAAAATAATTTTCAATTAAAAAACTAATTAAATTTAAGTAATTTTTAATACAAACATGATCTTAGAGATACGAAGATAAGTAACCATCGAAAGGAAAAATCTAGATGATTGGGCCAATGTAAGTGCGTGTTAAAAACTCTCACGTAACCGTTTGTCCAGCTTTTTACTTAGAGCCTGTTTGGTTTAACTGTTAAATACAACTGATAGCTCTTAGCTGATAGCTGTTACTGTTAGCTGATAGCAGATAACTGATAGCTGTTTTATGTTAAGTGTTTGGTAAAATTGTATTTAGCTGTTGCTGTTGATATGTGAAATGACTAATAAGGGTATATATCATATAATTTATTTAATTTTTAAATAAATATAAAATTATAAATTTATTATATTATATTATTTATTTTATTATTAAATTAAATATATAATTATTAAATTAATATATTATATTATTTAAATAAATATATAATTATTAATCTATTATATTATATCATTTATTTTATTATTGAAATAAGAAAATAATTATTTTTTAAGATAATTAAATAATTTTAAAAATATAGATAAAATAATAAAATAATTATTATTGTTAATAGAAAAATTTATAATTAATTTTAAGTTTTTAGATATAAATAAATATTTTATATTTTATGTTATTAATAAAAAATATTTTAACAAAGTTAAAATACGTTAATTAAAATGTTAAAATTATAAATAAAAAATAAAAACATTAATAATATTAATTTTCAAGTTAAATGAAAAAGGATAATATGGTCAAAATAAAAAATAAAACTAAATCAGCTATCAGCTGATGAGAAACAGCTCTAAAAATAGAGCTCTGCAGCTGATGGGTTGCCCATCAGCTATCAGCTCTATTTTTTTAAGTTTGTCAAACACTATAATTTACCTGTTTGGGTGTCCATCAACTATCAGCTGCACTCAACAGGTAAACCAAACACTCCCTTAACCCTCGCGCTCTCTTTGCAACTCCGTTGTTAGAATAATTTTTATTTCTGGTCTTTTTATTGGAATTTTTAAGTTTGTCTTCATATTTTCTTAAAGATTATTATTCCAACATATTTAGTGAATAAGATGATTTTTAAATAAATATTAAAAGTATAATTATTTTTATATTTTATTTTAATTTATTATTATATAATATAAAATTATTTATTAAAAATAAACTATAAAAAATATAAATTTTAAATATAATTTTAATAATATATATAATTAAGTTAATATTTAATAAAAATAATAATATATTAACATTAAGTTAATTATATAAAATCGATGCGAGAAAAGAGGACTCTTTTTTTTTTTTTTTACCGCACACAATATTAAAATCAAAATAAGGTAAAAAAAAAAAAAATTAATCGCCTTTGGATGTAACGGAAAATTCAGAAATAATTGTGATCCTAAAACATACAGCAAAAGCAGCAAAAGAATAAAAAAAAAAAAGAGAGAATATTTATATGTAATTTTCAACTTTTTTTTTTCTACTGTAATCGGACTCTCTAGAATCTTCAACAAAAATAATAAATAAATAAAATCTGCTATATAATCCATACGCACCAACCACCATTTGCATCGTAGGTTCATTCAGTCTCCGCCGCTAAGAGAGTTGACGCGCAGTTACAGTGTAGCTAAGCCAAGCAGAAATGGCAGAAGAAGTGATTCTTTTGGATTTCTGGTCAAGCCCTTTTGGGATGAGAGTCAGAATAGCCTTGGCTGAGAAGGGTGTCAAGTATGAGTACAGAGAAGAAGACTTGAGGAACAAAAGCCCTCTTCTTCTGCAGATGAACCCAGTTCACAAGAAGATCCCTGTTCTCATCCACAATGGAAAACCCATTTGTGAGTCTCTTATTGCCGTTCAGTATGTTGATGAGGTCTGGAAGGATAAGTCTCCTCTCTTGCCGTCCGATCCTTACCTGAGAGCCCAGGCTAGATTCTGGGCTGATTTTATTGACAAGAAGGTATATACATAGATCTCTATGATTTTGCTTTTGTTTTCATTTGGGTTTTCCGTCGAACAAATAAATTGAAAAGAAAAGGGGAAAAAAAAGAAGAGATCTTCACTGGGATTTTTAGTGGAAATTTTCCTGGAACTGGGAAGATTTTTGTGCATAGGATCTGTAAGAAAAACTTGTTTTTGCTATAATTCTGCGGATCTGTTTTGTTTGGTCGATTGGAGGCAGGTTTTCACATTTCTGTCCTGACAAGATATATTTATTTTTTTCTTTGTTTGGGAAAAAGAAATTGCATATTATGCACCTAATATTAAGAAAAAAATATAATAAATAAAATTATGTAGTAATTGTAGTAATCAATTCTCTTTAATTTCTAGTTGAAAATGAATGTTAATTATTAGATTTTAAGGGGTTTCTTTATAATTGAAAATATAATGCAGGAGCTAATTAGTTAATTCACTCATGATCTGCACTGCAGATATATGATATTGGGAGGAAGATATGGACTACAAAGGGAGATGAGCAGGAGGCAGCCAAGAAAGAATTCATTGAGGCCCTTAAGTTGTTGGAAGGTGAGCTTGGAAACAAGCCTTATTTTGGTGGTGAGAGCATGGGATATGTGGATGTTGCACTTATACCATTCTATTCCTGGTTTTATGCCTATGAGACCTGTGGCAACTTCAGCATAGAGCCTGAGTGTCCTGTGCTGATTGCTTGGGCTAAGAGGTGCCTGCAGAAAGAGTCTGTATCCAAGTCTCTTCCTGACCCTCAAAAGGTCTATGAATTTGTCCTTGTGCTGAAAAAGAAGTTTGGGATTGAGTAGGAGGAAGAGATAGGTATATATATCCATATTACCTGTGTTTATGTGCTGTTTTTTAAATAATTGGCAAGGTTACTTAGCTGTGCCTTTGCTTTGATTTTAGGGTAGAAGGAACGTAATTGCTCGAGTTTGAGAAGGCACTTAGTTGTGGCTCTCATAGCATTGTATTTTGTGCTCTTCCTTACTAGTATTTGTGTATGTATTCTGGAGGAATGCATTTGCCGTCGTCATCTGCATTTTGTTTACATGATAGTAGCTTCTTTTTTATATGTCATATATATGATGAGATCTATTATGAATGAAAGAGTGAATGTTATCAAATCTAATAGTGTTTCAGTTTTCAAATCATGGTGATACAACATTGAACTTTTTTAAAAAGTTAGCATAGAATGTTAAATAAGTGTTCTTGAACTTTTGCTGTCGTTGAAAACCATTTAATTTGATACTAAACTAGCATGTGGAAGACTAAAGCTCAAGCAAAGCAAAGTTCTGCAATCATCCCCATAATAATTAGCACCGAAGAAAGAAGACTCCAGACAAAAAGCTAAAGGACTAATCAAGAAGAAATTAGAATCAGATGACATCAAGCTGATGTTTTCATCTTCTTATGAATTTTAATTGATAAAAGACAAATAATTTTACATCATCTTGATGTTAGTCTCGTTGATTCTAATATTATTAAATTAAAGATTATTAATAAAAAAATAATTTTATTTTAATTAATTTTCTCCTTTTGAAATAATAATTAAGCTTTTATTTTTACATAATTATATTTTTTTTATTTTTAAATAATTTAAAATTTTTTATTTTAAATGTAAGAATTAATGAAAAAAATTAATTGAAATAAATTTTTGTAAAATTTAAAGGAAAGATAATTCTAATCATTATGAAACCAAGCAAAGATGTTTATTTTATAAATATACAAGTCGTATTAAATAATAAATCAAATATTATTTCTACGAGGATTTGTGTTTAAATATAAAATTATGAATGAAATAATTATTTAAGTTAATAATAATGAAAGTAAGTATAAATTTAAATAAATTTGGTGAAATTGATAATTTTAAATAAAATAAGAAAATAATAAAGTAAATAAAATTTTAAATTAAATGTGATTAAATTAAATTAATAATGGGTAATTAAATTTAAAGATTAATTAAAGGTAAAAATGATTTCAGAGTTGAGGTTTATGTATAAATTGGGATTTATTTTGATCCATTCAATTTTAAGAGAAAATAGTAGTTGGAGGGGATTGATTCTAAAGTCATTTGATATTTTTTCTAAGCAAACCAAAGAGTATTTTAAAAAAAACAAATCTACTTTCGTACGATATTTGATTTACTTAAAATCCGTTAAATTTTGTAACCAATCAATAAATTCACTTAAATTCCTAGTTTATTTTTAAATTTAGGTGATTTTAAGTTCTAACCCTTGATTATTTATCAATGATTTTTATCTTTCAGTTTTTCAATCAAAGATTAGAACAATATGCAATGAGTACCAATATTAGGCAAATAAAATAGGTACATAAAGAAAAGAATCAAAACTCATATTTATATAAAATTTGAAATAAACCAATTTAAATTCATTAATTAATCTAAAACATAGTTTTCAACTCTGAAATCTAAAGATTCTACTTACTCATATTAAAATTTACAAGAGGAATTGATGGAAAGTAGGGATGGCAACGGGTAGGGTACCCACAAAAATCACCGAACCCGAACCCGAACCCGAACCCGATTAATATTCTCAAAACCTGAACCTGTCCCAAACCCGATAATTATTACCCAAAAAAATCCAAACCCTTTTAATTTTATATATTTATTTAATAATCAGTATAAAAAATTATTTTTATTAATAATTTATATTTTAAAAATTTAATAATTTCAAAAAATATTTCAATTTTATTTTATATAAAGAAAATATATAAAACTTTACAAATATTATTAAAAAAGCATATATTTTATATTTAATTAAATATTTATATAAACGGGTTTGGGGAACAGATACTCAATATATAAAACTCAAATCCGATCTGAATCCGTCACGGATATTAAATTTTAAACTCGAACCCGTCCCAAACCTAATTATATACTACCCAAACTCGTCTTATTAGGGTTTGATCGGATCGGGTACCCGTAAAAACCCTACCCATTGCTATCCCCAATGGAAAGGTAAAGAAAAACATGATAATTGACTAAAAATAGAAAAAACCCAGGTAGAAGAATCCAAAATCTCTAAACTCTAGAGCTTCCAAAACGTCACTCGCAGCTCCTCTATCCAGGATTAATGGCGTTGCCCTCCTCTTTCTATTATTGTGATTCTTTATTCTTAGGACAAAAAACTAGAAAATGATACTTTTATATGGTCTCCAAAAGTTGCCCTAACGTAGGTTTAAAAATTAATAAGGACAAATGAATGAACATGAGATGAGGTGTAGAAGTTTCCAGGTCAGCACAAATTTTCTCGTTTTTTAGTGTCTGCTGACAGAGTTGCTCAACTCTAAAAAGCATCTTAAGCAAGGTTCCAAGCGCTAGATTGCCTAGTGGCATAGAGTAAGCAGGTTCTTCAGCAAATCTCGGCAGGTTTAATTTTCAATGAATTTTAGCTATGCTTGACTTCCAGCTTAACCCGAGCCACATCTTAAGTACCATGACATACCCTAAACAGGATCTTAAGGATTTGTTGTTGAAAACTCTGAAGATGCTAGAATTTAGCTGTGCTTGACTTGCGACTTGCCCTATGTCATAGACTAAGCAGTGTGAAATACCATAAGCAACATCTCAAGTATATCTCGGTAGGTTTAATTTCTAAAGCTTGATTTCTTCGACTCTTTTCCATTCTTGAAGTTTCCAAACCTTCTCAAATCATCTCCTGATGAATCATTGACCTTTAATTCACCACAAAATCTGTTAAAAACATCGAAATTACAAAAATCAAATATCAAGTAATTAAAATTAATAAATAAGCTAAAATAGAGCTAAAAACATAAAAAGTATTTAGTTATAAGGACAAAATGGATGCAAAACTACTCTAAAATGTCTATATGAAATGAGTGTAACTAATTCTCCCAAACTCAAACCTTTGCTTGTCCTCAAGCAAATTAAAAACAATTCATGTAATTTGGGTACCTTTCTTAGAATCATAAAAACTACTTATCCAAGCTCTCAAGCTTACCTTTAGCCACAAACAAACCATATACCCACTTTCAAGATACAAAAAATTCAATCCCTATCAAAGCTATCACCGTTTGGCCTTGGGTCAATTATCCATCACATCAAGCCCAAACCAATCAATTGCAAAGAGAAATGATGCCCAAATAGAATCTAGAGCAATTCATAGACTAAAGTGTCTCAAGTAATGATAGAAATAAATGAATGGATGAATGATATCCCAATTCCATAGGCAATCATCCTATTCCAATCTCCACTAATGTAGCAAAACACTATTAAAAGATCAAAAGAACTTTTAAGAATTATAATGGGGCTAAGAGGATAATAGTGTGGCTAACAAGGAAAAGATAAAGGAAACAAAGCATGAGAATAAACAAATTATTGAAAGATCAAGATGCACAATTTTTTTCTTTTTTTTTTTTTATTTATTGAATCAAATGAGAGGAAGAACTTTACAATGAATTACTAATGCTAGCGTATAACTTTGAAGCTCTTAGTGGGATTACATAAATAACATTGACTTTAAATTACAATTATCCATTTTAATTCACTCCCAAAACTCATTTCTTTGTGTACTTGGGTGGTGAATTAATTTACATACCATGCTTGAATTTGCTAGCCTTTTTACTTTAGTTACTTCTCCCATCTAATTGTTATATAGATATTTTTTCTCCATTTTTTTTATTATTTTTATAGTGTATCTATCACTTAAAGAAATATTCTCATGAAGGGTAAGTAAGTATTTTGGTTTATGGCTAGGTAATAATGTGGGTACAAAGAAATAAAAGAGGATAAATATAGGCTCAAATTGATTCCAAAGGGATATTTTTAAGTGAGGGTGGCTAAGGCTAAAATGTGGATTTAAAATCCAAAGAATACCTAAATCATTCCTTTCTCAAGTGTAAGCTAGGATTTCACCTCGAAAGGTCTAGAAGGATTATTCTAGAATTAGTGAGATATCAATTAGCTACTTCTTACCCTACAGCTTTCTCTAAGCTCTCAAACTCAATGCAATTGATTGGGTGGCCCTTGGCTAAGAAGATATAAACTAAGGTAAGAATCTAATAATCTTATACCTATCCAAAACTTTCAATCCATCAAACCCTTCTAAAAGTAAGCTCAATTGTTCTTCAAAGCAACTCTCACTCCTCTAAGAATAAGGTAAAAATTTATTTTTATGATATGTATGATCTTAAAATGAATGCATAAATTAAATTAAAACTAAGTGTAATCTATGTGAAAACTGTATACAAGTGTACGTGTATAAGTATGTGTGGTATAAGTGTTAGTATATGGACTAACTATGTGTGAATGAATAAAATGCAATAAATGAATGAAAATGCTCAAAAATTTTAAAAATTTTGCCCTCACCCCTAAACTTAAATGAGACATTGTCCTCAATGTCTAAAATGAATGCAAAGATGGGTAAAATTGAATAAATCAATCAATTTGTAAAATATATGCAATTTGAAATTAAGTCTAAATAAGCACAAGAAAGTCAAAATTAAGCTCAAAAGGATATTAACAATGTATTTCAAAGAGAAAAATGTGCAAAGGTATCCCAAATGTATGAATTTACAGTGCTTAAGAAGTTGCTTACCCCGTGTCAGCATTGATATAGGGTAAGCAATATCATAAGCACTATTAGTTTACTATAAGCATAAATAGCAGAGGGTTAAATATTACCTCATGATGATTTTAAACATACCCAATTCAAATGAAACTGTGCAACTTGTCAACATTAACAAAATTAGGACTGAGTAAAGCATAAAGTACAAAAATAAATTGCAAAAGAATTGAAGATACAATAAAAGAGAATTCAAGCAATTTAAAACTTAGAGCAGGTATGCACATAAAAAGGTAAAAGTAAATTAGTATACATAATATATATTCTCAACTATAAAAATATATAAAGAGAGAAGATAAACCAAAGTAAATGTTCAAATGTGCAATTATAACCATAAAAATAAACTAAAATATACTAAAACTGACACCAAAGTTTGAAAATGTAATAAACAAATTACAAAGAAAATTTAAAATAGAAACTAAAACTAAAACTAAGGTTAAGCTACTACTACTATTACTGTTATCTACTGCTAAGTCTGCTGCTGTAAGGTTTACTGGTGGTACAGGGGGTTCTGTTGTAGGCTCTGCTTTAGGTTCAGCTGTTGCTTCTTGGTAATCAGATTGCTCAAAAGCTGTTTCTAGCTTCTTTGTCAAGTCCTTCATTTACTGGAACATGTCTTGGCCCCAATGATATAAATTGTTATAAGATTGGGCCAATTTGTTGTAAAGTTCTAGCATCTGAATTTCCTGCTTTTATTACTTCTTCTTAAGAGACATGAACCTTTTCTTAAGCTTTTTATCTTACTTTTTCTGTTGTTTGAGCTATTACTTACCCAAAGCATCAATTTTACTTTCTAAACCCTTCAGAACACCAAGAATTTTACTAGTTTCTGTAGTAGGAGTTGATGGTTGTGTAGATAAGCCAGCCACTTTGGCTTTTAGTGATTTCAAAACTAAAAAATTTCTAGTGAGGATTGCTGTGCTGCAGAAGAAGCTACTTAGGGGACTTCCATAGGGTCTGTTATAGCATAAGCACCTAGTGCTGCAGAACCACTAGCATCACTTTGCTGCCCTAATAACACATAAGTGCTTCCTCTTTTTTCTCATAAGTCCATGTGAAGTAGAATTGTGCTATCAAGAAATGACTCACTAGAAATTGGAACCAGTTTATACAAATTAGCTTCAAAGCAAAATGATTTGGCTATGGCAGTTATATAGCCTCTAAATATTATGCTGCTAGTAGAGTGTCTACTGACAATTTGGTACCAATGGGTAGCCAAAAAGTATACTGTGCTAACTGGCTTTTTCTCTTTCATGCACCACAAGAAAAATAAGTCTCCAGCACCTGCTATGCTATTGCTATGTCCTCTTCCCAAAATAGTATAGGAAATGAATCTATGAAGATATTTTAAAACTAGGTCTATGATTTCAGAGGCTTTTGTAGTCCTTTTTCTATAGTAGCCTCTGTATGGAGCTATTTCTTTCCTAAATTTTACAATATCATATATATGACCTTGCCACTCATCCTATTTATACCCTTCATCTTTAAAGCCAAAAATAGCACTCAAAGAGCCTATATCCAGTTCTCTATCTATACCAACACACCTAAAGGGTATTAAATCCCTATGTTTTGCTACATCAAGTTTGAAATCCAACCTCAGATAACTCAAAAATTCTAAAGTGAGATCTTTATACATAGGATCTTTAATCCTAACAAACTCAGTCCAATTCACAGCACCTAAATATGCAAATATAGCATCATGAATTCCTAATTCCTTCAAAATTTGTTCATCCATATATTTTGTTGCCGAAATAGGCTTAGAGACCAAACTCTTAATTTTTCATATCAGCATTTTTAAAAGCCCAAGGTAAAGGAGAATTTACCTCTTCAATATCATCCATGGATGCAGAAGGTGTTGCTGAACCTTTAGTAGGTTGAGAAGATGTCATGGGTGGCTGAAAATTAGGTGCTAGAATGCCAGCTGATGAAAAGGATGCAGCAGACCTGGTTCTCTTGCTAATGGGTTTAGAGGAAACCCTAGGTTGGGAACCTAATGCCTTAGGAATAGGTGAAGGATCTTTCCTCTTTGAAATAGAGACTTTCTTAGTTCTACCCGTAGCTATTTTAATTTTTGTCTTTAGTTTTGCTTGAGCAAGCACAGGTTCAAGCATGGGTGGAGTAGTTTGAGGTAAAGGGGCTTCAGTGGGTATTGTGGGCAGAGGGATTGGAGTAGGGGTTTCAATGGGTGTTTTTTTTATGGAGTAATAGGGGTAGGAGGAATAAGTGTAGAAGTTTGGTTTGGTGGTAATAGAGGAGAAGGTGGAGGAGAAGGTAGGTTAGGGTTTGAAGAGGGAGAGCGAGGGGAGGTGTCTGCAATTATTGATTTGGTGAAACTTTTGGATTTTCGGGGCTTATGGGTAGACCATTATTTAGTTCTAACCATTAAAAAAGGCAAAAAAACCTCCCTAACTGCCCTTAGAAACTAGTTGGTGAAGGAAATGGATAAAGTGGTGCTGATTCAGGGTAAGCAGGTTGAGAGATTATAGGAAAGAGGGCGAAAAGTTAGGGTTTTAAAATAGAGCTCTTAATTAGTAACATAGGGTACTGGCTTAAGATAAGCGCAAAATAACTTGGGGTAAGCAGGGTTGCATAAGGTAGCAGCTTAGGGTAAGCATGTGAGGGTTACTAAAATAATGATACTGTGTAGCGATATAGGGTATGCACAAATGACTTAGGATAAGCAGGGTTGTATAAGGTAGCAGCTTAGGGTAAGCAACATCATCTGCAAATTTTGGCAGGTTTGATGAAAATTGTGATTTTGCTTACTAAAAATATATCAGATACTACCAAATGCTATCTCAACCCTCAATAAACACCAAATATACAGTAACACCAAAAAATTAAAGAATTTAACTCAACAAGTCTCAAAAACATATCAAACATGGCATGAACTTGTAAAAACTAAGAATTTAAACTGATCAACTTGGGTAAGCTTATACTTAAATTTTGCAGATAACCTATGCAGCCTATGAAATGAAATTGAACCTAAGCTTATACTCAAGCAACTTCATCAGCAACATTTAAAGTACATGTTAAGGACTCAAAATCCGCATAAGAAACATGAAAAATAGCTTTTAAAGCAACATGATCAGTAACACAAAAAAATCTGCTTACAAACAATTAAAACTATATACACACTAAAAAGGTAAAATTCAACTAACATAATTTTTGTACTCTAATAAAGCTCACATCAGTCCAAAATATCAAAATTGATCCCCATTTAAGTTGCATTAAACAAAAATATACAAAATACAAAATTGAATATATGTTATCAAGTAAATTTCCAACATCAGCAAATTAGCACAAGTTTAGGAATGTTACTGTTCTCAGGGACTAAAAATACAGAATTTTCTTTCCTAAAATTGCTACCCTTTAATTTTTACCTCTTTCAACAATTTCCAGTTTGCCCAATCTTCTTAAATGACCTATAAAAGATATACAATTGTCACTTTTGAGATGAATGGGATAAAAAATTAAAATAAAACTAAAAATTTTAAAACTTAAATAAAAGAAAAATAATCAAACTATAAAAATAAAACTTGGGGTGCCTTCCAAGAAGCAGTAAGTTAAGGTTTTTAGCTTGACCTTCCACTTCAAGTCACTCAAACACCCCCATTTGGGGAACTAAGCCATGAAACCTCTACAACTTTCTCCATGGGTTCTCCAATGATATAGTGCTTAAGTATTTACCTATTAACCTTGAAAGTTCCTAAAGTTTCATTTCCTATTTCAACAGCCCCATATGGATATACCTTTGTAACTGTATAAGGCCCTGACCATCTTGACTTCAATTTTTCAAGAAACAACCTTAACCTGGAACTAAACAAAAGAACAACATATCCTTCTTTAAATTCTTTCTTCCTAATGTGTTTATCATGCCATCTCTTAGTTCTTTCCTTGTAAAGCTTGGCATTGTCATAAGCATAAAGTCTTAACTCCTCAAGTTCATTCAATTGCAACATTCTCTTTTCTCTAGCAGCTTTCAAATCAAAATT
Organism: Hevea brasiliensis; assembly: GCF_030052815.1. Taxonomy (NCBI): domain Eukaryota; kingdom Viridiplantae; phylum Streptophyta; class Magnoliopsida; order Malpighiales; family Euphorbiaceae; genus Hevea; species Hevea brasiliensis. The sequence goes on along the minus strand of NC_079496.1, from coordinate 21,605,680 downwards.
CATTCTCCTTATGGCCTAATATGCTTTATGTTCCAACTCTAAAGGCAAGTGATAAACTTTACCATAAACTAATCTAAAAGGGGTTGTACCAATGGGAGTTTTAAAAGCTATTCTATGGGCCTAAAGAGCATCATCTAACTTCAAAGACTAATATTTTCTTAAACTATTAGTTATCTTTTCAAGAATCTTTTTAACTATATATTTGAATCTCCACTTGGCCACTAGTTTGTGGATGGTATGGAGTTGTAACCTTATGCCTAACTCCATATTTTTGCAATAATCTCTCAAATTATTGGTTGCAAATTTGAGAACCTTCATAACTTATAATGGCATTTTGGAGCTCCAAATCTTGTAAAAATGAATTTCTTAAGAAATTTGACCACAACCCTAACATCATTGATTGGAGATGGTATAGCTTCAACCCATTTGTTCACATAATCTACTCCAACCAACATATATTTGTTCCTAAAGGATGATGGAAAAGGTCCCATAAAGTCAATACCCCACATATCAAATAGTTCCACTTCCAATATGTTTTGGAGGGGCATCTCATCTCTATTAGAGATATTTTCTATCCTTTAACGTCTATCATAAGAACTCATAAAATTCCTCACATCTCTAAAAATATGTGGCCAAAAGAACCCTAGTTGAAGTACTTTAGCTGCGGCTTTTGAAACACTCATATGACATCCATATGGTGAAGAATGAAAATCTTTAATCACATCTTCTATCTCCTCATCAACTAGATATCTCCTAATTAGGCCATTTCCACATCTTTTGAATAAAAATGGTTTTTCCCAATCATAATCTCTAACATCAAAAAGAAATTTCTTCTTCTGTTGCCATGTCAGATAGAGTGAAAGGATACCATGCATCAAATAATTCACAAAATCAACATACTAAGGGATTTTTGCACTAATAGTTGCCAAAAGCTGCTCATTAGGAAAGTAGTCATCAATTGGAAGTTCTTTCCCCAAACTTTCTCCTTGTTCTTGCCTCAATCTAGATAAATGATCAGCTACCACATTTTATACTCTTTTCTTGTCTTTAATCTCCAAATCAAACTCTTGAAGGAGTAGTACCCATCTTATCAACCTAGGCTTAGCCTCTTTCTTCTGCAAAAGTTATTTGATAGTTGCATGATTTGTGTACACTATTACTTTTGACCCCACAAGATAAGACCTGAACTTCTCTACTGTAAATACTATTGCCAAAACTTCCTTTTCTGTGCTAGTATAATTCACTTGAGCATCATCCAGGGTCCTACTTGCATAATATATAACATACACTTTCTTATCTTTTCTTTATCCTAAGACAACCCCAATGGCATAATCACTTGCATCACACGTCAGCTCAAAAGGTAATGACCAATTAGGTGACTGCATAATAGGAGCAGATATCAAAGCCTTTTTTATCTTGCAAAAAACATTCATATAATTAGTATTAAAATTAAATTCTACATCTTTACTCAATAAATTAGTGAGATGTTTAGAAATCTTAGAAAAATCTTTAATAAATCTTCTGTGAAATCCAGCATGTCCTAAGAAACTCCTCGCCTCTTTCATAGATTTTGGGGGTGGTATTTTCTCAATTACTTCTACCTTTGCCTTGTCTGCCTTAATATCCCTGTTTGATACAAGATGTCCTAAAACAATTTCTTCTTGTACCATAAAATGACACTTTTCTCAATTCAAAACTAAATTAAACTCTTCACATCTCTGTAAAATCTTAGACAAGTTAGATAAGCATTCATCACAAGATTTAGCATACACAGAAAAATCATCCATGAGCACTTCCATAATATCATCAATAAAGTCAGAAAAAATGGACATCATACATCTTGAGAATGTAGCTGGGGCATTATATAGTCCAAATGACATTTTTCGATATGCAAAGGTACCATAAGGACATGTGAAGGTAGTTTTATCTAGATCATCGGGTGAATAGGGTTCTGAAAGAACCCCGAATAGCCATCCAAATAGCAAAAATAAGAATGATGAGCTAATCTCTCAAATGTCTGATCTATAAATGGCAATGGAAAATGGTCCTTCCTAGTTGCACTATTTAACTTCCTATAATCTGTGCACATCCTCCATCCAGTTACAGTCCTAGTAGGTGTCATTTTATCATTTTCATTTTTCATTACTGTGATGCTAACCTTTTTGAGTATAACATGAACTGGATTTGCCCAAGTACTATCAGAGATGGGGTAAATAATACCTGCATTTAGCAACTTCAAGATCTCTTTTTCATAACCTCTTTCATATTTGGATTAAATCTTTTTTGTAACTCTCTAGAGGCTTTGTGATTATTTTCTAACAAAATTCTATGCATGCACATAGAAGGATGTATTCCTTTAATATCATCAATGGTATAACCAATTATCCTCTTATGTTCTTTAAGAACTCTTAACAATTTTTCAACTTCATAATCATTCAAATCAGTACTAATAATCACAGGATATGTAGAATTTTGATCAAGAAAAACATACTTGAGATTTGTTAGAAGAGGTTTTAACTCTATCTTTGGCACTTTACTTTCTTCAAGAATTGGTGGTGAAGTAGCATCTCACTTCAAATCTTCAATTTTCTCAACACTAGCCATAGGTAAAGTTGAATTTCCTTTCAAAATTTAAGCATATTCTGCAGCTTCTGCTATTTCATCCCTTTTAATGATGTTGTGGACCAAACAATTTCTAAGGGATCTTCAAGATGTTGCTTTCTGAACACTTCTTTAACCAACTCATCTATCACATCAACTCTCAAACATGAATCTGAGTCATCTTTCTTTTTCATTACTTGAAACAAATTGAACTCAACTTTTTCTTTCCAACTTCCAATGTAAGCCTTCCATTCTTTACATCAATCATAGCTTTAGGAGCAGCAAGAAAAGGTCTACCAAGAATAATAGGAATGTGTACATCCTCTTCCATCTCAATACTATAAAATCCACTGGTATGAAAAATTTCTCAACTTTCAGAGGCACATTCTCAATCACTCTAACTAGAAATTTAATAGACCTATCTGCTAACTTTAGTGAAATGGTAGTAGATTCATTTCTCCAATCTTCATCTTCTTATAAATGGATAAAGGCATTAGACTAAAACTAGCTCCAATATAATGCTTTATCTATACTGACCTTTCCATTATGACATGGTATTGAAAAGCTACTAGGATCCTTCAACTTGATTGAAAGTTTATTTTGCAAGATAGCATTGTTTTCTTCTGTAATAGCTACTGTCTCAAATTCTTCCAACTTCCTCTTGTTAGACAGAATTTCTTTCAAAAACTTAACATATGAAGGCATTTGTGCTAAGGCCTCAGTGAAAGGAATAATCAAGTGCAAAGACTTCAACAATTCTAAAAACTTCTCAAATTGTTTATCTAACCTTATTTTTTGAAATCTCTATGGGAATGGTAAGGGTGAAATATAAGCTTTGGGTGCTACATGTTTAGGTTCTTCCTTTTCATTCTCTTTCTCTTTACTTTCTTTCTCTTCCACTTCAACTCCAACTTTAACTTTAGCTTTTTTATTTTTTTTTTATCTCCCTCTTTAGTTTTCTCTTCCTTAACTTCCTCTTCACCTTTTTCGTTCCCACTCTCCAGTATTTCACCACTTCTCAATGTGATAGCCTTGCAATTCTCCCTTGAATTTTCTGGTTGGCTAGGAAGCTTCCCAAATGCTTTACTATTTAAAGAGCTTGCTTTAAGCTATTTGATTCTCTAACATCTTGTTATGTATTGCAATTTGATCCATTCTAGATGTTAGTTGAGAAATCATATCTTGCTGACTTTGATGACTTGCTAGTAAGGCTCAATCATGGCTTTCAATCTAGCTGTCTTGTCTGGTTGTGCTTGTTGTGGTTGTGGTGGAGCAGGTGCATTTTGAGGTTTAAGAATTCTAGGAGGAGGCCTTCTATTCTGTTGAAAATTTTAATGTTGTTGATATGTAGGAGGTTGCTGAAACTTTTGATGTTGTCCTTGTTTACCTCCCCAAAGGAAATTAGGGTGATCTCTCCATGCTGGGTCATAAGTTGTAGAAAATGGGTTACCAACTGGCCTTTGATTTTAGTTCTCCATATAATCCGCTTGTTCACTTGAAAAATCTTGACCAATAAAAGGAAAATCAGTAGCACAATTCACATTTGCAGCTCCAACATCTACTGAATTACTTAAACCTCCAACTGAAGCATCGACTTTCATGCTCAGTTTATTCATCTTCCTTGTCAAAGCATCAAACTTAGCATTAATCATATTCATGGTATTAAGCTCAAACACACCAACTGGTTTCTTTATCTCATTCCTCTCACAACTCCACTGGCAATTGTTAAAAGCAATTTTATCCAAAGCAGAAAAAGCTTCATTCTCAGATTTTTCCATAAGATCACCTCTAGAAGATACATCAATTATACTCCTAATAGCTAGAGAAACACCATTACGGGAGAGCATTCGGTCGGTTTAGTTCTGAACCGAACCAAATACTAAAAATCGAAAAATTGAATCGCTTAAAAATATAAACCGAACTGAACCGATCACCTAAGGAGAACTGAACCGAACCAAACCGAAAAATATTGGTTCGGTTCAGTTCCGTTGCATTAAACCGAAAATATTAGAATTTTTATTTTTGGGTTATGCATCTTGGGCCTTGAGGCTTATGCATCTTGGGCCTTGAGGTTTATGCATCTTGGGCTGAAAAAATATTTTGGCTAATTTACTATTCAGTTTAATAGGTTTTAACCGATAAAAAACTGAACCGAATTGAAAACCGAATATGTTCAAATTTTCAAACTGAACCAAACCGATAAAACTAAAAAATTGAACTGATTGAACTGAAATGGCTCTGTTCGATTCATTTTTTCGGTTCAAACCGAAAACTGCACAACCCTAAACACCATAGTAAAAGTGCTGGATGAGCATTCACTTAGGAATCCCATGGTGTGGACATCTCCTTCACAAATCCTTGTATCTCTCCCACGCTTCATACAAGCTCTCATCATCTTTAGGTTTGAAAGAAGTCAGCTCATTTCTTAGCGTAGCAGTCTTGTTTTTGGGAAATATTGAGCTAAAAATGCTTGAGAAAGTTCATCCCATGTTTTGAGGCAAAAAATATAACCACTCTCTAGCTCGGTCCTTTAGAGTGAAGGGAAATAATCTGAGTCAAATTACATCATCAGAAACTCCATTTATCTTTAATATATCACTGATCTCAAGAAAGTGTGCCAAATACACATTTGGACTTTCACTTGGACTTCCTCCAAATTGTGATTTATGTACCATCTCACAGAGTGCAGGCTTTAATTCAAAGTTATTAGCTTCTACCCTTAGTCTTGTGATACTTGGCATGAAATCCCCAATGTTAGGATAGGCATGATCCTTTATAGAGTGGTTATTGGCATTATTGTTGTTGTTATTGGCCATTGCTTCTTGTTGTTGCTCTTGCTCTTGTGCTCTTTATTGTTATTATTGAGCTCTAAATTATGCTTTTCTCCTCTTAGCTTCTGCTTTTAAGACTTTAGTTGTCTTCTCTATTTCTAGATCAAAGAATAAACTGATTTCTTAACTTTTTGTTCTTCTTATAAAATAAAAGTACCCGAAAAACAAAAAAAGCAAATTCTCAAAGTAAAATAAAATTCAAAAATAAAATGCCCAAATTAATCAAACAAAAATTGTTCAATATCAAACAAAAATCCAATCCCCGACAATGGCACCAAAAACTTAATATGTGGTATCCGCAAGTATACAGATCGTATCAAGTAATAAAGTGATAAGTCAAGTATTGTTCCCATGAGGATTTGCGTTTGAATACCAAACTATGAATGAAGCGATTATTTGGGCTAATAATAATGGAAGTAAAGTGCAAATTTAAATAAACTTGATGAAATTGACAATTCTAAACAAAATAAGAAAATAACAAAGTAAATAAATCCTTAAACTAAATGCAATTAAACTGAACTAAGAACAGATAATTAAATTCAAAGACTAATTAATAGTAAAAATGATTCCAGAGTTGGGGTTTATGCATAAACTAATTGGGATTTATCTTGGTCCATCCAATTTTAAGAGAAAATAGAGTTTGAAGGTGATTGATTCTAAAGTCCTTTGATATCTTTTTCAAGCAAACCAAATAGTATTTTAAGAAAACCAAACCTACTTTCATACAATATTTAATTTAGTTAAAACCCATTAAGTTTTGTAACCAATCAATGAATCCTCTTAAATCCTAGTTTATTTCTAAATCCAGGTGATTTTAAGTTCTAATCCATAATTATCTATCAGTGATTTTCATATTTCGGTCCTTCAATCAAAGATTAAAATAATACCCAATGGGTACCAACATTAGGCAAGTAAAATAGAAACATAAGGAAAAGAATCAAAACTTATAATTATATAAAATCTGGAATAACTAGTTTAAATCCACAAATTAATCTAAAATATAGTTTCCAACTCTGAAATCTAAAGATTCTACTCACTCATTTTAATATTTACAAGAGGAATTAATGGAAAAGTAAAGAAAAACATGATAATAGACTAAAAATAAAAAACTAGGTAGAAGAATCCAAAATCTCTGAACTCTAGAGCTTCCAAAACATCACTAGCAGCTCCTCTGTCCAGGATTAATAGCGTTGCCCTCCTCTTTCTATTTTTGTGATTCTTTCTTCTTAGGACAAAAACTAGAAAATGATGTCTTTATATAGTCCTCAAAAGTTTCCCTAAAGTAGGTCTAAAATGAATAAGGACAAATAAATGGACAGGAGATGAGGTGTAGAAGTTTCCAAGTCAAAACAAATTTTCTCATTTCTGAGTGTTTGCTGACAGAGTTGCTTAACCCTAAGCAACATCTTAAGTAAGGTTTCAGGCATTGCATTGCCTAGCGGCATAGGGTAAGTAGGTTCTTTAGTGAATCTCGACAGGTTTAATTTTCAATAAATTTCAGCTATGCTTGACTTTCAACTTAACTCGAGCCACATCTTAAGCACCACGATATACCCTAAGCAGGATCTTAAGCAACATCTCATGCAAATCTCGATGGGTTTGATGTTGAAAACTCTGAAGATGCTAGAATTTGGGTAATGGGGGTGCTATAGTACCTTAGGGGATCATACGACTACTTGTCAAACTATTATGACTATTCTCAAGAGGTTAAAGGAGGCTAATTCTAACAGGGTCGTGGTATAGGCTAGAAAATCCTATCCTTCCAATGTGGAGGTATCCTTATTTATAGAACTAATGAGCCAATATTTATCTGACACGTGTAAAGTCATTCCAAGTGGGCTTTCTTAATCATTAGAATCTATTTGAGGGGTCCAATTAAGTTGTCTTAGTAATAATGGCTCTAGTACACAGGGACCAATAAGGACACACAATAACCAGTTAGGTAAGTGCAGTAGACTTCTCTTTCAACCAGTTTATAGGGACGAGTACACATGTTGGTTACATTATTTCGATAACTAGCTGTAATGTGGGTTGATGTTATCGTGGTTGGTCCATTTAATGAGGCTGATGGTCATCTATAATTCCCACTGTGTGGACTATATGACTGCTTTGATATGAAGGTTAGTTGAGCATCTTCTTTGATTCAGGGTTGTGGACGAGATTGAGACAAAGGTGGGGAATGTTATTGGATAGATTTCTATTTTATTGGGCTCAAAAAGTATCTAGTTTCTTTTAAAATGGGGCCTCATTTGTCTAAGAACTCATATATTTATACTCTAAAGATATCTGACTCCTTCTTGGGACGTATATGCCACCACCTCATGTTCACCAATCTCTTTAGCAGGAGATGTAAAGTCTTGTCTATTTGTCTAATATCATCCTTTGAATCTATATTTCCTTCATCCAAATTAGAATACTACATTAGTTCTTATTTCTCCAGTCCTCACTGGATCTAACTACCATTCCTGGGTAAGGGCTATGACAATGGCTCTATAATCTAAGAATGAAGTGAAGTTCATTGATGGATCTCTTAGGATGCTTGCTAGTATAGATCTTTTGTTTTCATAACATATATAAAAGTGGGAAGGGTGGGATGTTGATGACTATTGAAAAACAATATATTTTAAATAAAATAAAAATATAAAATTATTTGTTCTAAAATTCTTATTGCATTAGAACAAAACAAAGAAATAAAACACTTTTTTTTAACCTTATAATATACTCTAAATGTACTATAATAACTTTTGTTATAAATAATTAAAAAAATTTAAGATATTTTGATAATAACTTTTATTAAATAATAAAATTTAATTTATAAAATCAAATATTTGAATTCTTATATGATATTTATAGTATTTTATTTATAATATTTTTATTAACTAAAGTAATATATCTTAATAATTATTCTATTATAATATTTCAATTAAAAAGTCATATATCTTATTAATTTTATTTTCTTAAAATTTTTTTAAATTAATTTTAATTAGGAGTAAAATACAGTAATATAATTTGATATTCTGTTTCTTGCCTCTCATACCTCCACTTTCTCAACTGTCAAATGAAATTGAATTTAATTTTGAATTTTCTTATCATATACTAGAAAAATGAAACCATTTTTAGTATAAATATTTTTATACCTGGGCCTTGTCACTTATATTTACTTAAAATATTCATGAGAACTCTACTGCACTTAAACCATTAGAAAAAGCTTAAGTCGGTCGTTGGAAGAGTTTGAGTCTTGAAACTGCTAGGTTTTGATTTGATCAGAGAAGGATTTTGAGCACTTGGAGGTCACTAGCAGATTCTCAAAGTAATGGACCACATGGACTACGGAGGCAATGATAAGTGCATAATTAATAGTTTTACGCCCATCACATTTACTGTTTTTAGTGTATTTTTATGCCTAATTCAGTTGATTAAAGTATAATTATCAATTAAGCATATTTTTAGAGAGTTGTTGTAATAATTGTGTTAAACTGAGAAATTTTTAGTATTTGCATTAATTTGACCTTTACTGTATTTTTTAGGTATTTCTAAAGTTGTGGGTCTCCAAATCTAATGCTATTTAATTCATTGAAAAGCTAAGTCAGAGCACTACAAATGACAAAGAGGGACCAAAGTCCAAATCAGTCTCCAAGGTTGTCAAAATTAGCTATGAATCTATTACAAAAGCCCACACTTAATGTGTCATGACCAGTTTTGGGACTTATTTTATATCTAGAGCTCTAGATGTCCAAATGAAGCAAACCTAAGCCCAATTGAACCTTAAGAACCACCTCTACAGTTTCTATGAAGGGCTGAAGACAAGAGTACATCATTTTGGTGGTTAAAAAAGGTAGTGAAGTCAAATTCATGGGTTGGATCATTTGTTAGAACCAGTTTCGGTTTTTAGCCCATAACTTGGGCTGTAGACCTCTGATTTGGGCAAATGAGGACTCGTTGGAACGCTAAGAAGTAAGGCTACAACCTTTCTGAAGAAGTCAAAGACAGAATCAGAAGGCAAGTGATTGAAAATTGGCCGTGATTACAGAGCAGAGAATTTATTTTTTTAAATTTCAAAAATTTTTCCAAGTTTGGTTCTTATCTTTGGATTAGGTTTTTTAGTATAAAGATCATCTTTGGAAGCAGCAGAGGGACACGCCTTCATTCTCCATTCACGTTCATAGCTTTAGATTTCTTCATTATTTTACATTTTTTTGCCATGAACATGAGCGGCCAAGTTTTTAAATTAAGTTCAAGGGATTCTAGTTCTTATGCATGATTTGTAAAACCAAATTCTTAATTTAAATTATGCCTTTTTGAATATCTATTATTTCTCAATTTCATTGTTTTTGATCTATTGAATGATTTGCTAAAAAGGCCTGTTAGTTAATTGTTTGATGTGATTAATTGCTAGTTCATCTTCACAAACCGTAATTGTTGTGTAAGATTAAATATGAGTAGAAATTAGGTATTATTGATTATGATCCAAGTTTTCGATAATAACCTAAAGAAACAATAGATGAATTAAATGATTTATACTTTATAAATTATAGTTTAAGCTTAACTACTTCCTGTTCTTAAAGCAATTATTAAATTGATGAGGATTGCTTAATACCAATTCAGTTAATAATTAGAGTCAACAAGAGTGCTAGGCTCGAATTGATGAGTATAGGGAAGTTAGGGGTTTTATCTCACTGTTTGGTAAATCTATATTAAGTATTCAATAAGAGATAATTATATTTCTTTTGTCTATGATCGAGTCATTCATTGGAATGCGAATTACCTTGGACTAAAGTTTGTTTATATTGAGAATTTTATACCTAAATTAAGTTCTTTAATTTCTGAACTTGATTTCTTCTGATTTAGTGTTACAACACCCCCCCTCCCATTTTTTTTTTTGTTACACACGTGTACGAAATTTAGTAACCTAGTCTCTAGGGTTCGACCTGGATTACCACTTATTGCATTCATTCAGAAAATAAAAGAGCATTTCATTACTGATAATTTCAGTTAATTTTTTGCGAAATAGGCAACCATCAAAATTTTGGTGCCGTTGCCGGGGACTAAAAGTTTATTGGATTTCATGTTTTTAGTGTTAGGATATTCTATTATTATCTCTGTTTGTGAAGTGTTGTTGTTTTTAGGTTTTTAGTGGAAATTATGGTGTTACTATTCATTGGTAGAATTTTGGTTGAATTAGGAAAGTGTTCTATACTTGTTTTGAAGGAAACGACATTCTAAAAATAACCATAGGATTAATTGGGCCAGCCCTCTTAAGGCCAAATTCCATCGTTTTTTAGGGTTTTGAGGCATTTTTCTGTCTTTTAGTTTGATTTTTCTTTTTTATGATAAGAACTTCTCAATCTGGTGATTTGTTCTTTGATCCAGAAGTAGAAAAAATAGCTAAACAGTTGAGAAAATTGTCTAAGTAAGCTAAACATATTTCGAGTACATCTGAAGGAGTCCAATCTCCAAGGGAATTAAGTTCGGATTCAGATTTCGAAAATGAAACCATGACTGCTAGGACTTTGAAAGAGTTGGCTACTCCTAATATAAATCAACAGCCTTTATGTATTCAATTCCCTACTTTAAATGTTGATTTTGAGTTAAAGTCTGGACTAATCCATTTGTTGCCTAAGTTTCATGGTCTTTCAAGTGAGGATCCACATAAGCATTTAAACGAATTTCATGTTGTGTGTTCCAGCATGAAACCTTAAGGAGTTTCAGAGGACCAGATTAAGCTTCGAGCTTTCCTTTTCTCACTGGAAGGCACAGCTAAGGATTGGTTGTATTACCTTCCTTTTGGATCTGTTTGACTCATGGAATGAAATGAAATGGATATTTTTGGAGAAGTATTTTCTTGCTTCCCGTGCTGCTAACATAAGAAAAGAAATTTGTGGCATCCGGCAGTACAATGGAGGGAGTTTGTATGAGTATTGGGAGTGATTTAAGAAGTTGTCTGCAAGTTGTCCCCATCATCAAATAAGTGATCAGCTTTTGATTCAGTATTTCTATGAGGGACTTCTACCAATGGACCACAGTATGATAGATGCTACTAGTAGAGGAGCTTTGGTTGACAAGACACCAGAAGATGCAAGGAGGCTGATTGCTAACATGGCAGCAAACTCTCAGCAGTTTGGAATGAGAATGCATCACACACTTAAGAAGGTGAATGAGGAAGTACATCTAACTTGAGAAATAGATTTCTAATTTAACTTCTTGGGTGAGGTAATTGGCTGTAGGGAACATGCAAACAGTTAAGGTATATAGAATTTGTTCGGGTTCGAGTCATGCTACTGACACGTGTCCTACATTACAAGAGGATGAATCAATGCAACATGCCAATGCAGTAGAAAATTATGGATAACCACAACGCAGTTATGACCCCTTTTCTAATTCTTATAATTCGGGATGGCGAGATCATCCCAATTTGAGTTATGGGAATCAACCAGTACAAAACCGATATCAGCAGCAAAGACCATAAGTGAATCAACCACCTCTGCCTCCCTCAAATCAAGGTATGTCACTCGATGAAATTGTTAAGGCTTTGGCTAGCAATACACAACAGTTTCAATAGGAGACCAAAAATATCATTCAAAACATAGAGAAGCAGATTAGTCAGTTAGCTTCATCTATAAGTAAGCTTAAAGCTCAAGGTTCTGGAAAGCTTCATTCACAAACAATTATGAATCCCAGAGAAAATGCAAGTGCTATAGTGTTGCGGAGTGGGAAAGAAGTTGATAATCAGACTCCACATGAGTCAATGAAAAAAAGAAGCAAGGAGCAAAAGAGTCTAAAGATCCAGAATTTAAGATAAATATTGAACTTGAACTTAATAAGGCTAATAATTCTGTTCTCCCTCCATTCCTTAGCAGGTTGGCCAAGACTAAGAGAGAAGAACAAGAGAAAGAGATTTTAGAGACTTTCAGAAAGGTAGAGGTTAATATACCTTTACTTGATGTGATCAAACAAGTCCCCAGGTATGCTAAATTCCTTAAGGAATTATGCACTACAAGGTGCAAGTTGAGGAATAATGAGAAGATTAGTGTTTGGGAAAATGTGTTAGCATTAATTCAGTGGAAATTACCCCCTAAGTATAAGGATCCATGTTCATTTTCTATTCCCTATAAAATAGGTGATTCTAGATTTGAACGTGCAATGGCAGATTTAGGAGCATCTATTAATGTTATGTCATATTCAGTTTTTCAAACTTTAAATTTGGGTCCATTAAAAGAAACCAGTGTTATTATTCAGTTAGCTGATCGTTCTAATGCTTACCCATTAGGAGTAGTTGAGGATGTTTTGGTGCAGGTTGAAGAGTTGATTTTTCCTGTAGATTTCTACATTTTGGATATGAAGGATAGTGCTCCCTCATTAAACTTAGCTTTGATTTTGTTCAGAAGACCTTTCTTAAAAACTGCGAAGACAAAAATTGATGTGGATGATGGTACCTTAACTATGGAGTTTGATGGAGAGACCGTTAAATTTAATATCTTTAATGCAATGAAGTATCCTGCTGATGATCATTCTGTCTTTTCTATTGATGTTGTTGATACATTTATGCAGGATGTTTTTGAGTTAAGCATGGAGGATGAGTTAGAAATGGTGATTAGTAAAGGAATTCAGGAAGTTAGTATCAATCAGCCATTAAGTGTAGAGGTTCAAGACACAGTAATGGCATTGCAGTCATTACATTCTGTTCCAAGAAGGTATGGAGTATCAAAGATTGACTTCCCTGTATCTCACACAAAATTATTACCTTCTGTTGTGCAGGCGCTAGTTCTTGAACTGAAGCCTTTACCTAAGCATTTGAAGTATGTTTACTTAGGAGAAAATGAGACACTTCCAGTTATCATCTCAAGCAATTTGACAAAGATTCAAGAAGAAAGATTGACTAGGGTTCTGAGGGTGCACAAGAAAGCAGTTGGATGGACAATAGCAGACATCAAAGGCATAAGTCCATCAGTGTGCATGCAAAGGATTTTACTGGAGGATGATGCTAAACCAAGTAGAGAAGCTTAAAGGAGGTTGAACCCACAAATGATGGAGGTTGTGAAGAAGGAGATTTTGAAGTTACTAAATACAGGGGTTGTTTACCCAATTTCAGATAGTAAATGGGTGAGTCCAGTCCAAGTAGTGCTAAAAAAATCAGGAGTCACTCTGGTAGTAAATCAAGATAATGAGCTTGTTCCAACAAGGATTTAGAGTGGATGGTGAATGTGCATAGACTATCGCAAGCTGAATTCGACAACATGGAAGGATCACTTCCCATTGCCATTCATTAATCAGATGCTTAAATGGTTAGCAGGTAAGTCTTTTTTTTGCTTTCTTGATGATTTTTCTGGATATAATCAAATTGTGATTGCACCAGTGGATTAGGAGAAGACTACCTTCACTTGCCCTTTTGGAACTTTTGCTTTTAGAAGGATGCCTTCGGGCTTTGTAATGCACTTGCCACGTTTCAGAGATGCATGATTAGCATATTTTCAAACTACATTGATAATTGCATTGAGGTGTTCATGGATGATTTTACTGTGTATGGTGATTCATTTGATGCATGTTTACATCATTTGACTTCTGTTCCTGAGTGATGCATTGAGAAAAATCTTGTTTTGAATTACGAGAAGTGTCATTTTATGGTGGAACAGGGGATTGTTTTGGGTCATGTTGTCTCTAATAGGGGTATTGAGGTGGATAAGTCTAAAATTGATTTAATTGTGAACTTACCCTACCCCACAACTATGAGGAAAGTACGCTCTTTTCTTGGTCATGTAGGTTTCTATCGCAGGTTCATTAAGGATTTCTCTAAGATAGCATTGCCTTTGTCTAGACTCTTGCAAAAAGATGTTTCTTTTGAGTTTAGAGAAGAGTGCAAGGAGGCTTTTAACAAGTTGAAGTCTGCATTGACAACACCCCCTATTATTCAGGCTCCTGATTGGACTATGCCGTTTGAAATAATGTGTGATGTGAGTAATTATGCAGTGGGATCAGTTTTAGGGTAGCGTGTTGGGAAGTTCTTTCATGTGATTTATTATGCATCTAGAACACGCAATTCAGCTCAGCGCAATTATTCTACGACCAAAAAAGAGTTTTTGGCTATAGTTTTTGCTTTAGATAATTTCGGTAATATTTGCTTAGTTCTAAAGTAATTGTCTTTTTTTGATCATGCAGTATTGAAGTATCTCTTGGCAAAGAAGGAAGCAAAACTAAGGTTGATTAGATGGATCATTCTTCTGCAAGAATTTGATCTTTAAATCAAAGATAAGAAAGGAGCTGAGAACCTAGTAGCAGATCATTTGAGCAGGTTAGTGACACAAGGAGATCCAATTCCTTTGTTGGAATTTTTTCCTGATGAGCAGTTGTTTAAATTGCAAGGTATGATCCCTTGGTATGCTGATTTGGTAAATTATTTGGTTACTAAGACTATGCCTTCTGATTTGAGTAGAGCTAGAAAAGAGAAATTGAAAAGTGAGGCTAAGTATTATGTGTGGGATGATCCTTACTTGTGGAAATTTTATTCAGATCAAATTATTAAGCGATGTGTTCCTGATAATGAGATTCAGTCTATTCTTACTTTTTGTCATGCCTATGCATGTGGAGGTCATTTTGGACCCAAGAAAACAGGTAGAAAAATATTAGACTATGGTTTTTACTGGCCCACTATATTTCGTGATTCATATTTATTTTGCAAAAATTGTGAACAATGTCAAAGAACAGGAAGTTTAACCCGTAGGAATGAAATGATTCAGACCCTGATACTTGTTTGTGAGATTTTTGACATGTGGGGTATTGACTTTATGGGTCCATTTCCTTCGTCTTTTGGTTTTGTTTATATATTGCTTACTATTGATTATGTTTCGAAATGGGTGGAAGCAAAGGCCACCAAAACTGATGATTCTAAAGTTGTTGTAGGTTTTATCAAGTCTAATATTTTCAGTAGGTTTGGAATCCCTAGAGCTTTGATTAGTGACCAGGGTTCTCATTTTTGTAATAGAGCTGTTGAGGCATTATTTAGAAGATATGGTGTTTTCCATAAAATATCTACAGCTTATCACCCTCAAACAAGTGGGCAGGCAGAGGTGTCTAACAGAGAGATCAAGTCTATTTTGGAAAAAACAATGAAGTCAAATAGAAAAGATTAGAGCCTTAGACTTAATGATGCTTTGTGGGCTTACAGGACTACTTATAAGACACCTATAGGCATGTCCCCTTATAGGTTGGTTTTTGGTAAATTGTATCACCTTCCTGTTGAGTTAGAACATAAGGCTTATTGGGCTATTAGACATTGTAATTTGGATTTGGATACTGCTGCTATGGAAAGAAAATTACAATTGCATGAATTAGAGGAAATTTGACTTGAGGCTTTTGAGAATTCTAGGATCTATAAAGAAAAGACAAAGGCATTTCATGACAAACTAATTCTAAGGAAGCAGTTTGTGATTGGGCAAAAAGTTTTATTGTATAATTCCAGATTGAAGCTGATGCCTGGTAAGTTGCGTTCTCGTTGGATTGGCCCCTTTATTATTACTAATGTGTTTCCTTATGGTGCAGTTGAAATTCAAAGTTTAGGAACTAATAAGGTGTTCAAGTTCAATGGTCATAGACTCAAGCCATTTTATGAGGGGTTTCACGAGCATTCATAGGAGGAGCTCAAATTGAGTAACCCAATTTATTTGAATTAAGGAGCTTTGCCAAGTCGAGCTAACGACGTTAAACAAAGGCACTACTTGGGAGGCAACTCATGGGTGGCTTGTTAGCCACAATCAGATTTGTTTTCTTTCCCTTATTTTATTTTCTAGGATTTTTTTTCTTTTTCTTTTCTTTTGCATTTGGGCTTTACATTGGGAACAATGTAAGTTTTAAGTGTGAGGGAAAGGTTTTCATATTTTTAATGGTTTACAGAGTTCTTATGCTATGAAAAAAATTGATGAAGTTTGAGAGATGCATAACATGATTGAATCAATGAACTTGCATATTCAGGCTTGTAATTAACTTGAGTTTTAATTTTGATTAGTTGATAAGCTAAAATTGGTGGACGATGAAATATTTCTTGTGTGAGTTTTTTGAGCCTTGATTTAAATTGACTTTTTATATGTCAATCTTAATTTTTTTTGTGAGTGTTATTCATTTATGATTTGTTACTCTATAACTTGCTTTTAATCCAATTGAGGTCACATGATTATATGCACATGTAAAAATGATAAAGGCAAATTAGGATTTAACATTTTTACCTTAAAAAGCTAACCTTATGTATTAACTTTAGTGAGCTCCTTTGAGCTTAAATTATGCCTTTTCTTTGTTAAAACTTAGAATATGATCCTAAACCTTCTTATTTTTATCTTCTTTATTACCTGATAACGAATAGAGTATTTGAAATGCAATAAATTGGGTTTTGACAATATTGTATGGGGTGTAATATGTGAGTTGTTGTTGGCTTTTTGAAAGAAGAAGAAGAAGAAGATGATGAAGAAGAAGAAGAAGAAGTTGAAAAGAAATAATTGGCATGGGTGCTAATGCTACATGGTAAAAAAAAAAAATATTTTGGGATTTTTTAGACTTTATTGACATATATGTGAAGGAAAAGAATAGAAGAAATAAAGATTGTTTCAATGTTCTATTAGTTCTTTCTTTAGCTTCATTTATCCTTATTTCCATACCTTTGCCTTAGCCCCATTACAACCATATTTAATGACCTTTTGATTTATGCTATGCATATGAAATAAGTGATGAAGATTGGATGAATAAGCAAGCATATGGTAGTTTTATTTCATGAATTGAATTGTAGTGCATGTTTTAAACTCTCCTAAATACTTGAGTGATTTGAGTGCCATGTGAGTGTCCACCATTTTTAGTGAGCTACTTTTTGAAAGATAAATTTTTGTTAATTTCAGCTTGAGTTTGTTAAGATACTTTCAGTTCATGATATGTTATGCTTCTTGATTTCTTATCATTTGTTTTATAGTGTACAAATTCTGTGTTTCATTGGAATTTTTAGATTGGTTCGGCTTGGTGTTGCCCGAGGACGTGCAAAAATCTAAGTGTGGGGGAATTTTGATAAGTGTATAATTAATAGTTTTACTCCCATCACATTTAGTGTTTCTAGTGTATTTTTATGCCTAATTCAGTTGATTAAAGTATAATTATCAATTAGGCATATTTTTAGAGAGTTATTGGAATATTTGTGTTAAATTGAGAAATTTTCAGCATTTGCATTAATTTGACCTTTGTTGTATTTTTCAGGTGTTTATAAAGTTGTGGGTTTCTAAATCTAATGCTATTTAATTCATTGAAAAGCTAAGTCAGAGCACTACAAATGACAAAGAGGGACCAAAGCTCAAATCAGTCTCCAAGGTTTTCAAAATTAGCTATGAATTTATTATAAAAGTCCACACTTGACGTGTCATGACTAGTTTTGGGACTTATTTTATATCTAGAGCTCCAGATGTCCAAATGAAGCAAACCCAGGCCCAATTGAACCTTAAGAACCACCTCTACAGTTTCTATGAAGGGCTGAAGACAAGAGTACATCATTTTGGTGGTTAAAAAAGGCAGTGAAGTCAAATTCATGGGTTGGATCGTCTGTCAGAACCAGTTTCAGTTTTTAGCCCATAACTTGGGTTGTAGACCTCCGATTTGGGCAAATGAGGACTTGTTGGAAAGCTAAGAAGTAGGGCTACAACCTTTCTGAAGAAGTCAGAGACAGAATCAGAAGGGAAGTGGTTGAAAATTGGCCGTGATTACAGAGCAGAGAATCTGTCTTTTTAAATTTCAAAAAATATTCCAAGTTTGGTTCTAATCTTTGGATTAGATTTTTTAGTATAAAGATCATCTTTGGCAGCAGCGGAGGGACACACCTTCATTCTCCATTCACGTTCATAGTTTTAGATTTCTTCATTATTTTACTTTTTTTTACCATGAACATGAGCGGCTAAGTTTCTAAATTAAGTTCAAGGGATTCTAGTTCTTATGCATGATTTGTGAGACCATTTTATTGATATGCTAATTCAATTTCTAGGTTAATCGAGATTACTCTCACATTCTAGGTGAATTGAGGAAACTATATTATGGATTGAACCATTTAGAATGGTTCAACAAATAGTGAAGGATAGTGGGAAAACTGCTCTTTGCCCAAATTGTTGTTTCCATTATAAATTGATAAATGCACAAGGTTTTAGAGGTTTTAACCATTATAACCATGTTTTAGATGTTTCATCAAAGAGAATTTGTGTCAAAATGAAGTTCTAGTAAGTCTTTGCATTTATAGCATTATTAATCTAGTTATTAGCTGTCCTAATCAGTACCATTATCCATCTTATTAGGTTTAACATCTTTTGTTATACTAGTATATCACATTGTTGAATGAATAAAGATGATGCATTTTTTTTTTGAAAGTAGATGATGCATCTTCTTAGTTAATGTTCTCGAGGATTTTTGGATCTTTAGTTGATGTTCGATGTTTGGTATCCGTGTTGCCTGAAACCAAAAGAAAGGTGGGGTCTGGTAGCTATCTGGTAGCCACTCCAATGCTCAAGTTAGTAATAGAATCCTTTTTTCCAAAATAATAGAATATGATTAGCTTTTCAAGATATTTTAAGAACATACCTGGAATACCCTATTTTGAACCTATTTATGCAGAGATGAGGGGTAGTCATCCGAAATCTTAGCTGGATCTTTGCCTTTTTCTTATTTGCATATAATGGCATGCACATTGATTATTATGCTTGATCTAATCCGTGATCTTCGGTGTGATCTCCAGTTATTTCGATCTCAAAGGATGCCAGTCTCCTTATTGGTGTATTTCATTTCGAGCTTTGTAGAGATAGCCTTATTACCAAAGATCACTTTTTAGCCAACCTTGTCACTTAGTTCGGATCCAAGATGAGATTGGATCTAGGCTTAGTTGATATGATCATACTAAGCTCAGTTTTTGGGTCTAGATTATATCATTAGTACCCCCTAAGTCTGAATCTTTAGGTTTGGTAAAAGATGATTATGCTTCGAAATGTGATAATTTTGTTATGAATTTATGGTGACTTTATTGCATCTGCATGTGGGCCTCAGAAGTCTAAAAGGCCACTTTGAGTTTTTGGAGTTCGAGGAAGAGTTATGGTAGTGATTTGAATTTTGACATTAAATATCATCCCTATATATATAAGGATGTGGTAAAGAGAGTTATGTTCATTCTCTTGTTTTCTCTGGCTATTTCAATTGCATTTTTCCATCAGCCAGTATCTTCCTCCTGCTATAACTCTAACGAGATTCATTCGATAAAAACAAAGGAAAAAAACACCATAACCTTGTATTTCTTTCGTTTTTTCGCTTCCTTTTAATATTATCCTTCGAAATGAGTGACAGAGATAGTCAAAGGATGGTTAGTACTCCATCTACTCAATACTCATAGAGCTCTAACATGGATGATGGAGCGAGAAGCTCTAGGGCAAACTCTGATGTGAGGGAGGTTAGAATTAGTGGTGCTCTAGGACTGGTCAAGGTACTAGCAACATAGATCCTAGTTGAACCAGCTGGGCCAACCAAAACAAAAGGTAAAAAGCGCAGAAGAGAAGCTTTGCCAGTGGATGAAATGCCATCTATCTTGATTTGATCTGATCTGCGTCAAATAATCGAGGAGTTTCATCTGTCAGATGATTAGTTTAAGCTGATCAGATATCATAGAGATTTTTGAGTTGATCATAACTTTGAAGAGAGAGATCAGATCATTGTGTATAAGGAGCAATTGAAAGTAAGTCTCCAGTTTCTTTAGAATAATTTTATGTGGATGTACTGAATTATCATTGTATCTGTGTGGTGTAACCTCATCCGAACACATGGTGGATAGTAGTAGCCTTCTGTGGACTTTGCCAAGCTAAAAATTTGATACCCTTAGTTAAGGTTTTCACCACTCTTCATCATCTTGTTAGGAAAAAATGAAGAGTACTAGTTTTTCCAAGTGAAGCTGAACTGCAGGCTTTTCACCAAGCTTCCTCCTCACTGAAGAAATGGAAAGAAAAATTTTTTATCCTCTAGTGCAAATATCCTCATAGCTTTGAAAGAGTTCTTAGGAGTTGGAACTATTTCACATAGAGGTGGCATGGAGAGATTGCCTTGAATCAGTAAAAAGACATTATTGTATCCGAGCTAAAAAACCAAGCAAACACTCGACTTAATTGGAATGTCGATGTTGCTAATGCCAAGCTAAAATGGTGGCTCATTAATGTAGTTGTTGGGGGGAACTTCTCTTTTCAAATGGTCATTCTTAGGCCTAAAAATTGTAAAATCATTGCCTCTTCCTTCTGACCAATGTTTCTCACTAACTTCTTTTTTGTGTAGGGATGGCTAGAACTAATGCCGAAAGGGCAAAAAAGAAGAGGAAAAGAGAGCTTGCTAAGTGAGTTCTTCAAAGAAAAAAAGTAGCATCTCAAGCTACTGCTACTGCAAAGACTGAAGGGCAACCTCCCTTAAAAAGACCATGAGCTGAGGACCCAAACTCTCCTGCTCCAGTCCAAAACGAGCCTGTCGATTAGGGATCTCCTCCACTCCTGGTGTGATCACCTACTCAACTTTCACTTTCAACCATTTTTAGGGGTAGGTCCTTCAGCTAACTGATCTCAAAAAGAGCTCAAGTTATGACTCAATCTCTTAAGAGGAGCCAATCTGTAAAAGGAAACATAGACCTAGCTAAAGTCATAATGGCTTCTCTATGTCTTCTAGAAGATCATCTTCAGATGGGACTAAAGGGTATTGAAGATTGTTTGCACCATGCAATGAGTACAATTAGAATCAATTGCTATTCAACACGTGGTCAAAGAGAAGGTGAATTTCTTGAGGAAGGAGATGTCCAAGGTTGTCGGTGAAGTGGTGACCTTGAAGGGTCATTTGTCTAATGCCGATGCCAGGGTGTAAGAGCTAGAAGAGAAAATTAAGTCATCTGAGGAGCTTATAGCATAGCTACAAAAGGAGATTGAGGATGTGAAAATAAGCCAAGCCTCCGAACTTGCTAAACTCAAGGATGAGCTTAAGGCCTAGGATGGTGAAGTGATCGACAAAGAGGCGAATGCCTATGTCTAATCTCACAGTGATCTCCTTGCTGAGATGTCAAAGTGATATCCAAATGATGACTTTGCCTGGCTTGAAAACTAACTCCTAGTGCCGATGTTGAGAGTGATAGTGAGGGTGATGAAGCTAGGGGTCTTATAGTGTAAATGCAACAGATCGAATTGGCAGGGATCCTTCTGCCACATAAGATGTAATTTTATAAAAACTTTAATGAAATTTCTAATCGTGTTGTGATCTTTTTCTTATGCTTGCTGTGTTAGATTTACTTCCCAAACTAAATTATAAAATAATCAATCTCTAATCATAATCAAATGTTTGTAGATCCATTATTCAATCTTTGAAAATAATGAACCAGAGTTACTCACCCGATCTTAAGTACGAATAAAAAATGAATAATCTAATTTGGTCAAACACTAATGTGAATACTGAATTTGGACATGATTCCTTAAAACAAATTAGATAATCATTTGATCTTTAGCAGATTATGATATTTTCCGAATATAGTGATAAGATTCTAATTATGTTCATTATGCCTTGAATTAAACAAGGTCTTATTTTCTCTTATTAGGTTTTGTTCGGCTCTAGGAGCTCTTTGTTGCCTCAGAAAGGTCTTTATTGCCTCAAAGAGACCTTTGTTCCTTAGAAAGGTCTTTATTACCTCAAAGAGGTCTTTGTTGCCATAGAGAGGTCTTTTAGTTTTGATCAAATTGATGATACAAACTAATGCATCTTATTGACAGTTTTTCTTCAGATAACAAATGTTCCATACATGTGGAAGATCATTGCCATATGGATGGGCAATTTTGTATGATCCAGGGCGAATCACTTTAGAATGACATAAGGGCCTTCCCAATTACTACCGAGCTTGCTAGCTCTGGCTATGCCTCCTGACACATCATTTCTTTTCATTACCAAATCTGCTACCACAAAAGATTAGCGCTTAACATTCTAGTTATACATCCTTGCCATCCTTTGGTGATACTCGGCCATTCTGGTGATCCTCGTCACTCTTGGCTGCTTTTGGATTCTTAGTTCGGGAGCTTAGAACACTGATCTCGACAGGGATCATAGCCTTAGAACCATAGGTGAGTGAAAATGGGGTCTCGCTAGTTGTCTATCTTAATGTCGATCTTAGAGTAGTTCGAAAAGCCTAAAGGACATGCAAAAGCTCTTCTGGCCATCTGCCTTTAGCCTTATCCAACTATTTCTTTAACTCTCCAATTAGTTACCTCTATCATGTCATTGTTCTAAGGATGGTATGTTGACACAAATCTGAGATTGATGCCCTATTCCAAGCAAAAAGCCTCGAACTTGTGACCTTCAAACTAAGTGTCATTATCTATTATAATAACTTTAGGTATGCCACTTCGACAAGAGATGTTTTATTTTACGAATGAGATGGCCTTGTTAGCAGTGATGAGCTGTGTTGCTTCAGCTTTGAGCTACTTTGTGAAGTGATCAATGGCTACAATAACATACTACCTAGATCCTGAAGCCTTAGGGAACGGTCCAAGTATGTTGATTCCCCATTGATAAAGTGGCCATGGACTTCCAATTACTGAGAGTCTTTTTGCTACAGTTCGAGGAATGAAACTGTATTCCTGACACTTTCTGCATTTCTGTACCAAACTTTTAGCGTCATTTACCACCACAGGCCAAAAATAGCCTTGCCTAAAGGCATTTTTGGCAATGGTCTGAACTCCTTCATGGCTTCCACATATACCTTCATGAATGTCAATCAAGATAGTGGTGCCTTCATCAAGAGAAATATGTTTAAGCCATGGTCTCATGAAAGATTTTTTGTAGAGCCCACTATTTAGGACACTATATCTGAATGATTTCTGAATGATCTTTTTTTGCTTCAAGAGGGTTATCGGGAAGTGTTCCATATTCAAGGTAGTTGAAAATCGGAGATATCCAAGTAGAGCCGATGTTAATTGGTAAGACTTCTTTTTAATCAATTGATGGTTAGTCAATCTCTTCTGGATGGATAAGCTGAGAGAGGTGTTGTTCTCCTACTACTGCCATTTTTGCCAAGGCATCAGCATTGCTATTTTCCCCTTTTAGAACTTGGATGATTGTGACCTCCCCCAGATTAGATCCAATCTCTGCTAGTAACTTCTAAATTCTTGTGTCGTATTTACTAAAATTTAGATCCCGTACTTGGAAGTTACCCTGGCATTAGTTTACCACTAACTGTGAGTCAGAATATATTTGACATTTGGAGTTGTTACCTCTTTCATGATGCATAAAGCTACCAGCAAGGCTTTGTATTTATCAACATTATTTGTGGCTCAAGAATTCAGGTTGGCAGCATATTTGAGCTTTCTGTTGTGAGGCCCCTCCAAAATGATCCCAATCCCTGGTCCACTAGCCCTTTATACTCCTTCGACCCAAACATTCCATGTCATCTTTTACTCACCTTCCACCTCTGATATTGGTGTCAATTCTGTAACAAAATTAGCTAAGACTTGTGTTTTTAATGTCACTCTTAGAACATACCTGTATGTCATAGGCCCCTAGGATTACCGACCAAGTGGCAAGGCAACTTGATGTATCTTGTCTTTACAAGATCTTCCTCAAGGGACATTTAGGACTTGGTTTATGGGACTTAAAATATGGCTTGAGCTTGGTTACTACTAATAAAACTGCAAAAGCTAGCTTTTCTAAAACTAGATAATTGAGTTTGGCAACATTTAGGACTTGGTTTGTGTAGTAGATCGGCTTTTGATGCCCCTCCTCTTCTCGGACCAAGATCAAGCTCATTGTTTCGTTAATCACTATAAGATAAGATATAAGATCTTTCCTTGTCTAGGCGAGTCCAATAAAAGAGGGTTAGTTGAAAAATTTTTTAGCTCATCAAATGCTACATGACAATCTTCACCCCACTTGAAACTCCTTTGAGCTTTTACTTGGTAGAAAGGTAAACACTTCCTTACTGAACAAGACATAAATCGTTCGAGAGCAGTTATTCTCCCATTCAATCTTTGAACTTCCTTTATGTTATTTGGAAGTTACATCTCTATGATAGCTTGGATTTTTTCTAGATTAGATTATATTCCCTTTTCAGAGATTAAATGCCCTAAGACCTTGCAAGCCTTTACCCCAAAGGTGCACTTTTTCTGATTAAGCTTCATTCTGACTCTGTCCAAAATGTCATAAGCCTCTGAAATGTCCTTTGCATGATCCTTTAACTTCTTACTTTTTATGATCATGTCGTCAACGTACACCTCTACTTATTTACATATTAATGTTTCAAACATCTTGTTGACAAGTCATTGGTAGGTGGCACCTGTGTTCTTTAACTTGAATGGCATTACATTGTAACAGTAGACCCATGGGTTAGTGATAAATGTCGGTTTTTCATCTTCCAAGTCCATGTTTATTTAATGGTATCTAGAGATGGCATTAACCAGTGAACAAACTGAATGTCCTACTATCGAATCAACCAATTTTTCAATTATTGGCAATGGATAATGGTTTTTAGGACAAGCTCTATTGAGATTGGTGAAATCAATACACATCCTCCACTTGCCATTTGTGTAACACTCCTATATTAAGCAGTCTATGCATTCTACTATTCCGGTGATCGGTGTTTGTCCGGATAGTTAGGATGTCTAGACATATGCTTATATCACTTAGAAAAGTCTTGAACAAAAATTAATAGTAATCACCTGAAGTTAAAAAATAAATAAGAAAAACAGAGCATAAAAAGTTAAATGAGCCGAGGGTCACAGCGATGGGTGACCGCACCGGAAAGTGACTGCAAGGTCAGTCCTAACCCTAATTTTGAATGGAAAATTGTAACACTACAGTCCTAAGGACTATTGCGAAGCTAATGAAAAAGAGAAAATCACAGAAAAGAGTTGACAAGTAGGTAAAATAATTAGGTCAGGACTCCGGAAGAAATACCGGATTATTTGCAAACCAGATCAATCCGGCGAGGGGCAAATTGGTCAATTCACCCCTAGAGGTGACTCATGACCTAAATGTCCAATAAAATCAGAGAAATAAAAATTTCAAAATCAAGAATTAAATTAAAGAAACAAGGAAAAATAAAGAAAAAAGAAAAAGAATTACAAAGTTGATTTATTACATCATGTGATGACATCACATATGATGTCAAAATTTATTTTAATTTTCTCACATTTTTTACCAAGTCAACTCAAGTTAATTACACATAAAATAAAAAAAAGAAAAAGAAAAATCACTCATCTCTCTCCCTAACCCATTCAGCTGCCCCATGCTCTCCTCTCTCTCCTCCATGTTCATCCACCATGAAAGCTTGATTCAAGCTTTATTTTCCACCCAATTAACCCTAAAATTTGCCAAAATTTTCCATGAAACCTTGTTAACTTCACTTGAGAAGAAGAGTGAAGAAGAAAAAGGAAAGAAAAAAGTAAAGAATTGGAAGATTAGAAAACAAAGTTTGAGGTTAGTTATTTCAATTGAAATTTTAGTTTAATATTTATGTTTTAGCTCACTTAACATAGAAATTAACTTAAAATCAAAAGAAAACAATTATGGGGGACTAAATAGGATTTTCGGTCAGCATTAAGGGGGAAAGAAATTTCATGATGTTGATGGAATTAAAGTGTTAGTTAAGTTGAATTGGGTGTATAGAGGTTGATTATAAACTTTAATTGCATTAGTTAGATGAATTATGTAATTAGGGTTCTTAGGTATCTT
Organism: Hevea brasiliensis; assembly: GCF_030052815.1. Classification (NCBI taxonomy): domain Eukaryota; kingdom Viridiplantae; phylum Streptophyta; class Magnoliopsida; order Malpighiales; family Euphorbiaceae; genus Hevea; species Hevea brasiliensis. The sequence goes on along the minus strand of NC_079496.1, from coordinate 21,579,524 downwards.
GAAGAGTAGGGAAAAATTGGAGAAATGGTCAATTGGTACAAATGACCCTAATTGAAGTGAGAACAGGTGGTATGTTTGAATTGGTAGAAACCAAGTGCAATTCGGATCGGTTAGGGTCACTATTCTGGCAGCTTGACCTAGGTCTTTTTCAGGGACCAAAACTCTAAATTTACCAACCCAAATGGCATGAGACCAATTGAGAATGAAAATAGACACATAATGACACATTTTTCATTTAGAAACCATGCCCAGAAAATGACATTAACACAGTGAATAATTAGGTCAAATCCGGATATTGTGCATTGCCACTGTACCAAAATAACCAAATAAACAGTATTTATTCATTTGGCCATAACTTGGGCTAGACAGGTCCAAATGACCTGATTTTTGTGGCATTAGAAAGGTGTCATATAGCACTACAATTTTCATGAAGAACACCAATTCAAATTCTGTCCATAACTAAGTCATTTTGCCACCCAAAATTAATGGTCCAAAACTGCTAGAACCGCTTAGGTGCCCAGAAAATCTGGGTTAAACCAACTGGCCAGCCATGTTCAAATGGCCATATCTTGGGCTAAAAAACTCCAAATGGAGTGATTCAAAAAGAGAATTAAAGATAAGACAGTAAGGAACAACTTTGATGAAGGACATTTAGCCAAAGTCTCATTGTAGACAGACCAATGGGATAGTACAAATAAGTAACCCAAAACTGAAATTTTGAGATTTAACCCTAATAGTCTTTGAATTGAATTGGGCAATCAATGCCAACAAAAATATGACTTAAAATATGGTATGTGGGTATAATTAGAATTAGCATATCTAATTAGTATGAAAAAGTCAATATTTTGGCCAAATGGTCAAATGAATAGTAACCACAATTACACTAAGTACAAATGACTCAATTTTATGGGATAAATTAAGTGTATAAAATTTAACTATTAAATTTAATTATTAGAAATAAATTAAATAGATATTGAAATACTCTAGTTATGTGTTTTAGTGGGAAACGAGCCCTTCAAGGAAAGAGGAGAAATTGAACCAAGACAAGTCTAGATAAGAGGTTTGTGAATGAAATTGATTTGAACAAGTTTATTGTATGATTTATAATTTTTGCTGTGTTGAGAATTTTAATTTGTGAATGAAATTGTATAAATTAATTGTAAATTTTCTTATGCATTTAAGGATTTATTGCATGTTTTTGAGGATTGTAAATTTTAAGTTTGATGTATTGCCAACCTTGAGCATGAATTTATAATGATTAAATATGTTAATGTTTTGCAAACACTTTTGTAAATAGAAATTGTTTTGAATATGATTTGAAACCACAGTTGATATGGCAATATATTTTGAATTCTCATTAGCTTATCTAGTGAGATATCTCCTCCACTAGATGGGGTGAGTTCCTTCTTCTCTGGCTTGCCAGTTGGGGAAGAGTTTGGATGAGTACTCATATATACTAGCTAATCTTTGTTCCTCCCTTTTAGCCTCGGTTATTGGGAGAGTTTGAAATGTCGTGGTGTACAACACGACATATATTATGAATTTTGTATCATAGGTCCAACTGTGTGAATTGTTGGCAACGCCCTTTAAATTATGCATAGTTGATAAATCGTGGTTGAAATAAATAATTTGTCAATGATTCAAAATTTTTGTATTGTTTCATGATTTAAAAGAAATGTAGATAAATAGTTTATTTGATCAAAATGTTATTCAAATGAATAATTTGCATGAATTTTGAAGAATTTAGAAATTTTAAATTTTTATTTGTTATGAGTTGTCAAAGCATAAATTGTATTAAGTTTTAAATTATTAGTTTGTGTACCACTGAGTTCACCACTCAGTGATAGCTTTGTATGCTGTCACAGGTGAAAGAAAATATAAAGCAACTGAGTGAGATTACTGAAAGACACAGTGAGACTATCTTCGAGTATATCATAGGTATACCTTTGTATATTAGATTTTGATGTAATTCTGTAGTTATATGTATGTAATTTCATTTGAGCAGTTGTATCAATTCTTTTGTAATATATTTTTGGACAGTAATCAAATAAAAATTATTGCTATATTATCTTGAGATTTTATGTACTTATAAAGTTTTGTACTACTAAATTTTTAATACTCCCATGAATGTAAATATTAATTTTGTTACCTTAATGAGATGTTTCAATGTTTGATTTAATTTAAACTGTGTATTGAGTTGCTTGTGCTGATTTGTGAAATGAAATTGAATACTGGAGTTATGGTTGAGAAAAATATTGGGAGTGTCTTTCTTTTTAGATTTTGAAGAACTGTTTTCTAAAAATACAGATGGCACTCTACCGAAATTTTTGTAAAAATTGCGGAGATTTTAAATATCTAAAAATTTGATTTATGTTTGGACCTTAAATAAAGGTTTTTAATATCTGAAAAAAAAATTACCCACCAATTTAAAAATAACCGGAAATTATTTTAAAATCCCTTGTAGTATATTTAATGAGTTACCGGTAGACGAAGTTCGGTAGTTCATTAGGTGTACAAAGGGATCATGTTACATCTTGCGAGGAGTAGGGTGTGACATATTTTAGTGGTATCAGAGCTAGTTTTTAAAGTAAATTTTGAACTATGAATTTGAAATATTTTTTTTTTGATAAGTACAACTGCTCGAATGTTTGATATATATAGTACATTTACATCATAAATATGAAATAACGGGGAGAAATCTCCTTATGTTGGTTGTGTAAGAAATAAAAAAAAATCCTGTGAATAGATATAGACAAGGGGGATAAAACGGTAGAGCAGTTTGATACAGCTGATGTACAAGGAGAGGCCCCAGTTCCGCAGAGCGTTGAAGGTCCAGCTGCATCAGTCCCTCCTATACAAATTGCTACACAAATGGCCCAGCAGATGGCCATGTTCTTTCGGCAAATGGCTAATAATCTGTCAGCCCAGGCCCAAGTGCAAACCCAACCCCCTCAAGAACAACATGAAAAAGAGAAAAGTGGGAAACCTATTAGTCAAAGTTCAAGTAGTAATTTGGGAAAGAGAAAAGATTTTGAGGGACCCCGAGCTCCTAAGTATGACAGAGGCAGATCTTTAGGGCAGAAGCAATCAAGAACCATTCATTAAAGAACTAGAAGTTCCTACCCTATCCGTATCTATGACGTTTGTGAAAAATTACATGGGGGTATTTGCTATAAGGTTACTGGAGCCTGCTTCAATTGTGGTGGAATCAGGCATTACGCCCGAGATTGTACTAGCGCACTTCGATTTATGCCACATACTACACAAGAGGAATCAGTCCAAGGTTCTGATTTTAGAGGCTCATTAATAGTCAGTAGGGGCAGAGGCAGAAGTAGAGATAGCACTTTGGGTAATCCTAGCACAATCGACCAACCCGAGCAGAGGAATACACTAGATAGAGGGAACGCCATGCATCGAGGGGAAGAAGCACAGACTTCAGATGTAGTTGCTGGTATGTTTTTAACTTTTGAAAGAAATAATTATGTACTATTTGATTCTGACTCTACTTATTTATATTCTAATGCTAGAATTATATGTTCCACTGCTATTCCCTTGCATGGAAATAAATTTTGATGTGTTAGTGATTAGTCTTTTAGGATAAGAATTACGATAATAAGCATGATTGGAATTAATTTTGGAAAAGTTTCTAGTGAGAGACATCTCCTAGACTAAGATAAATTATAAAGTTAATTAGTAAGCCTAATTAGGTACGACAAAAAGGACCTAAAAGTAAGTTATAGTAATATAGCTGTCTTAGACACTGGTGAAGGTATTACTGCTGATAGATGTCAGTGGGTACCATAATTAAAATAAGTTTAAGATATTAGTGGATTTGAGAGAAATAAGATATAGGGAAGGTTGATCTATTGGGATGTATCGTAGTAACTATGCAATATCCTTGATGTTTGTGCTGTAAGCTGCAGATTACAGTACTGACTTGGAATTTATTGTGTTAAGCTACGTACTACCCAATAATACATAAGGATAAGAATAGTTACAAATGGCTTTCGCTCTGGTACAAATATACCAGAATAGAGTTTTATTACTAGAACTGAGTTTGAAAATCCTAATTCGGGATTTAAAACTCCATAATTAGAATATCAAAAGAGCATGGTTGCAAGGTAGTGAGAGTTAACGACTCCGTTACCCTAGCACGAATTATAGTATATCAGGAATTGTTATGGGACTAGAGATTTTAGTATGGTCAAAATTAAAAAATAACACCTCTAAGGATAAGTCATCCAGTCTCCGATATGGGGTTTATAGTTGTTTTGGTAATGCAATGGATATTTTGCTCAAAGTTTAGTAAGGAACAATATTCTATTTGTGTAGCAGAAAGACACAAAATATGATTTTATTCCCCTGGAAGAGACAGGATGCTATGGATGATAATTATAACTTATAAAACAGTTAAGAAATGATGTTCTACTAATAACAGTAATTCGATAGGAATTAGTTGATCATGTATTCTTTAGGAAGAGCACAATTTTATTGTGCGGATCATAAGGATTAGATTAGGATTAATGCGAAACTTTTGAATAGCATGGGAAAAAGGAGAGTCCAGTAGACTACCTTCTTAAGGTTAAAGAATTGTTTATGGTTCAATAAAGAAAAAAAGAAGGGTAATGATCATAAAACAGCAGAAAATAAGCTATAGGATATCAATAGATAAAAGAAAATATAAAAGTAAAAATTTGAGTAATTGGTTAAATGTCATAGAGAAATGTCACGAATATTGAAAGTATTAGCCAAAATGGTCAAAGGACCAATTCAGAGTAACATTGAAGTGTAGAGGATTTATTAGAAATAATAAGGAGTACTAGTTCTTGACCCGACAGTCGAGTCAAGAAAGAGCATAACATTGAATTATGAGAAGAGATAAGGGAATTAATTAAGGAACAAATTGAAAAGCCCATATCCATATAAGATTGGGAAGACAAAGTAAACAAAAATTTTAAGATGTGTAATGATATTTCGAATTGTCCTATCAAGCAAGGAAGTGAATTAGTAAATAGTAAGTTAAATTAAAGTGAACAAGATGGTACAAAATGACACATAAGCCTAGGTCATAAATAAAGATGAAAGATAATGGTTATAGACCTATGGCCAATTATGAGATAAGCATTTCTCATATGGTCGATGAAATTTCCTTATAATGAAACATGAATTGAAATATTAAATAGAACAACACTAAGAGAAGATTATAATTATATAAGCAAATTAAACATTGCATTCGATCGTTAGAAGTCTTACATGGACTAAAAGAAAATAAGATTATAAGATTATATAGGAAGGAGAAAGACTAAGTTCTCACTTCATAGGACCATACGGAGTCCTAGAAGGAGTGGAACAGTTAGCACACAGATTTGTTTACCTCTAGAATTGAAATAAATTCAAATTTAACTTATGATGAGAAGCTTAGAAGGAACTTGGCACACGAGGTGAAGCAGTCATAAAATAAATAAATATCATTGGTTAAAGTGATATGGACTATCATTCAGACTATGAAGTCACATAGAAATGTGAGGGAGACATGAGAAAACAAAATGTATGATTATTTAAGAACTAACAGTGAGTAAAATTTTGAGACGAAATTTCTTTTAAGGGGGAGAGAATTGTAATACCCCTATATTAAGTAATCTATGCATTCTACTGTTCCTGTGATTGGTGTCTGTCCGGACAGTCAGGATGTCTAAACATATGCTTATATCACTTAGAAAAGCCCTGAACAAAAATTAATAGTAAACACAAGAAGGTAAAAAATAAATAAGAAAAATAGAGCATAAAAAGTTAAATGAGCTGAGGGTCACAGCGATGGGTGACCGCACTGGGAAGTGACTGCAAGGTCAGTCCTAACCCTAATTTTGAATGGGAAATTGTAACACCACAGTCCTAAGGACTATTGCGAAGCTAATGGAAAAGAGGAAATCACAAAAAAGAGTTAATAAGTAGGTAAAATAATTAGGTCAGGACTGTGGAAGAAATACCAGATTATTTGCAAACCGGATCAATCCGGCGAGCGGCAAATTGGTCAATTCACCCCTAGAGATGACTCATGACCTAACTGTCTAATAAAATCGGAGAAATGAAAATTTCAGAATCGGGAATTAAATTAAAGAAGCAAGGAAAAATAAAGGAAAAAGAAAAAAAATTACAAAGTTGATTTATTACATCACGTGATGACATCACATATGATGTCAAAATTTATTTTAATTTTCCCACATTTTTTACCAAGTCAACTCAAGTTAATTACACATAAAATAACAAAAAAAAAAAAAGAAAAATCACTCATCTCTCTCCCTAACCCATTCAGCCGCCCCATGCTCTCCTCTCTCTCCTCCATGTTCATCCACCATGAAAGCTTGATTCAAGCTTGATTTTCCACCCAATTAACCCTAAAATTCCCCAAAATTTTCCATTAAACCTTGTTAACTTCACTTGAGAAGAAGAGTGAAGAAGAAAAAGGAAAGAAAAAAAGTGAAGAATTGGAAGATTAGAAAACAAAGTTTGAGGTTAGTTATTTGAATTGAAATTTTAGTTTAATATTTATGTTTTAGTTCACTTAATATAGAAATTAACTTAAAATCAAATGAAAACAATTATGGGGGACTAAATAGGATTTTCGATCAGCATTAAGGGGGAAAGAAATTTCATGATGTTGATGGAATTGAAGTGTTAGCTAAGTTGAATTGGGTGTATAGAGGTTGATTATAAACTTTAATTGCATTAGTTATATGAATTATATAATTAGGGTTCTTAAGCATCTTGAAGAGTAGGGAAAAATTGGAGAAATGGTCAATTGGTACAAATGACCCTAATTAAAGTGAGAAAAGGTCAATTGGGACCATTTGTGATATGTTTGAATTGGTAGAAACCAAGTGCAATTCGGATTGGTTAGGGTCACTATTCTGGTAGCTTGACCTAGGTCTCTTTCAGGGACCAAAACTCTAAATTTACCAACCCAAATGGTGTGAGACCAATTGGGAATGAAAATAGACACATAATGTGTAACACCCCTCACCCGACTATAGTTTAGCCGAGCAAGGCGTGCTACATTCGGTGCCGGAGCACCCTAACTTATCTTACTTTATTTTTTTTAATAATTTTAAATTCGTTTAATTTAATATCAATTATTTTTCAACGAAGAAACCAGTGGAGTTTCCCCTATTTTATTATCATTTGGCGTATTTCAATATTCACCTGTTTGAAATTCAACAATATTTTAAAATAAAAATCTCATCCATGCTAATTATAATTATCTCATCAATCATTCTCATAATTTTCTCATATTTTAAATCTCATCCATACATTTCAATTTCATAATCATTTCCATACATTTCCATTCATACTCAATTCATATGTAGACATTCTCAAATTACATAAGCAAAATTTTCAAATTTCCTTAATTTACAAAATTTATAAAATAATTACAAAATTTCATAATTTACATGATATATAAATTAATTACATATGAAAAAGCTAATTTATTAATTTACATCGCATTCTTATTAATTACCTGTTCATAATATACATTACAATACAATATCTAAGCAATTTATACAAAATATAAAATATGTTCTATATGGCCCCTATTTACATGCATTGCTGAGGAGGTGACAACCTTGAATACTTCAGGCACTTCTGCAGATCAGAACTCCAAAATCTCTGTTTAATATTTTTATCTGGGCTTTACCTTCATTACCTGCGCGAGGAAACAATTCCATTGCGCTAAGCATTGCTGCTTAGTGGTGCAATAATATAACAAGGAAATAATATACAAATAAAAATAGAAATAAAACATAATTCAAATAATTAAGATTTATTTATACTACACATGCGGTTTCTAAAATTTAATATGTTTTATCCTAATTTAGTCTTCTTTGGAAGTGTTTATTTCGCCAATATACAGTAATAATGTACATAGAAAAATGATCTAAAAATAATAAATTTATGCTTATATTTTTATGTAAGTCACATTTGCAATATTTATGTATGTTATAATTTTCTTTGCTAATCTTTTAGCATTTTCTCAATACTTTCTAGGTTATCTCAGATTATTTCATAATAAGTAAATTTTAATATTGGTCCAGTTCATTTCGATTCTTTCTAATAAATAACTATTCTAATTTATTTTAGGTCATCTTACTCATTTATTTAATTTCTAATATTTTTAATTACTAATATTCTTAACTTATTTCATTAAATTTCACTGCGCAAGTAACCTATGACAGGCTGACTAAACTGGATAACGGGTCGTTGGCACTGGACACCGCGGTGCCTCAGGCTGTCATACCATGGGACGCAGAACGTCAACCACGTATGCAGTCAGTATGGCTAAAAAGCCATGATAACACATAATCAGGCATAAAAGCCATGAATATTGGCATAAAGCCATGAATGCGGGCATAAAGCCATGAATACGGGCATAAAGCCATGAATACGGGCATAAAGCCTTTCGCAGTACTGCTAAAACATTACCCTATTGGCATGCCGAACTATCCAATCTGACACACATGTCTAGGCAATACAAGGGCACATAATATCATTAAATATTAATATATTGTGTTTTATGACTTCATTATTTCATGATAAATTTCATAATTTATACATTTATCATAATATTCATACATTCTTTACATCATTTATATTGATCACAATTCACAACAATGGTGTTCATATACCATTGTACTCAAAACATTCTTCCTTTCTCTTATAAAAAGAACTAATGTTTCATTCATATTTTCATGTGATTCATTTATTCATTATAATATTTATATGAATTCATAACTCATACAAGGTGTTATTATCTTATTTGTAATGGAAACATAAATCCTAATGTAAACCTCATCCCATTTATACTAAACAATCAATCTAGGTTAATTTCATTTCATATTCAAGTGGTATCACTCATGTTTTATTAGACCTACTAGTAATGGGAATACAAATCTTAACTATATACTCACATAACTTAAATATTCATTAAGTCATTTAGGTGAATTACTATTTCTATTCTAAGTAATCCATGAAGGTTTCATGGATTCCAAATTTCATACCTTAATTTCCTCTACCAATTTAGTTATTATACTTTGTGTCTTTGTATTACTATTCACATTACTATTCACTCAAATTGTTGACTTTTTAATACATAATAAATTTATTGAACCTAAGTTCTCCAAGATACCACATTTTGCATTTTATTTTTATTGGTATTGATTTCCAATACCATTTCAAAGCTTATCTTATGTTATTCAAAATTTTCAGATTTCATATCCTAGGTTTACTATTCCATTGGTCATTTGTAAAGTAGGAATTTGACAAAATTGTCTTCATGAAAGTTGTTCCTTATTGTATCTAGTTATATTTCTTTTTTTTTCAATCACTCCATTTAGAGTTTTGTAGCTCAAGTTATGGCCTAAACACCATAACTGGCCGGATTGGACAAAATCCAGAATTCTAGGCAAAACTGGTTTTGGCAGATTTGGTGACCTAAGTTTGGTTGGAAATTTGACTAGATTATGATCAGAATTTGGATTTGTGTTCCTCATGAAAGTTGTAGGGCTATGTCTCAGCTTTCTACTGGTAAAATTTCAAATCAATTGAACTTTTCTACACTGAGTTATGACCATTTGAACAAACACTGTTTATTTTATCATTTTCCAGGGATAGCATGTTGGTCACCCGGATTGGGGTAATTTTTACATCAACTTGATTTGGTTTTCTGGGCAGGGTTTTTTCACCAAAGTTGTGCCATTATGTGTCTAGTTTTATGTCCAATTGGCCTTGCACCAATTGAACCTATACAACTCCATTTATGGCTGCCCAAACCTGCTGGACTCACAACTAGTCCTGCAGTGCACACTGGATAGCATACATAACCTCAATTCTCTTGGCACCATTCACTCAATTTCCTACTCAAACATGACCAAATGGTCACTAATTGACCATTACAACCTCTTTTCACCAATACTTAAACAAAATCCAAATTTTGGTGCCCAAACCCTAACTCCAACAATTTCAATTCTCTATATACATATAATCCATGAATTAAAACACCAAAATCATGTTTAATGGCAGCCATACATAACTATTATGCAATCAAATTGTTAAAACCCTAGGTACCCTAAGGCTGCCAAAATTTCATGGGGCAAGTTCATGCATCTTTAATTCATTTTTTATCAAATTTTCAACTTAACTCAACTTAAATTCATGCTTAGAAAAGAATGGAAGCAAGAAAATTAGCACTAACCTCTTGGATGAATTTTTACCCTTCACTTTCCTTCACTTTCTCCTCTTCTAATGGCTTCCCAAGTCTAGCTCTAGTGGTAAGGGAAATTTTTTGTGAAGAGAGGGTGAGGTTTTATGGTGAAATCAAGTGGGAATTAAAGCTTTTGTTGAGCATCAATGGAGGTGGAAGAAGAAATGGGTTTCCGTTGGTTGGGAAAAGAAGAAAGAGCTGATTGTTTTCTTCAAAATTTCTGCCCATTTTATGCTTTTAATTAACTTTATAGATAGGTGTCACAATGTAATTGGGTGGGAGTGGTTTAATGACATCATGTGATGTCAAAATTCAAATTTTCATCAATTTTCTTTTCTTTTCTTTTCTACTCATTTTCAATTTAATTTTTAGCAATATTTACTTATATTTTAGATCATAATAATTATTTACTTAACTGGACAAGTCAGCCAAAAATCATCTCTGAAGACGAAATGATCAAAATGCCCTTCGTTTGGCTTAACAGACTAAAATTGTCTTTACCGATTGAAAAATTTTTCTAAACATTTTATTGGCATTCTAATGCCATATAAACCTCAATGACTCTTCTCTGGAGTCCCAAAAATTATTTTATAAATTTTCCTCTGGGTTTAGGGCTCTAGTTGTGAGAACCGCAACTTCCCATTGGGTTACCCATCGCTAGGGTCCCGGCTCATTTAACTTGGATGTATTTTATTTCTAAAATTTTTTCTTAATTTTTCTTATACTTATTTGAGTTATTTATGACTCCTCACTCTAGTCTAAATATTTTTCCAGACGTTCTAGCTGTCCAGACCGACACTGGTCACCGAAACAGTAGAATGTGTGGAATTGCTATAGTGAGGGTGTTACATAATGACACATTTTTCATTTAGACACCATGCCTAGAAAATGACATTAACATAGTGAATAATTAGGTTAAATCCAGATATTGTGCACTGCCACTGTACCAAAATGACCAAATGAATAATGTTTGTTCATTTGGCCATAACTTGGGTTAGACAAGTCCAAATGACCTGATTTTTGTGGCATTAGAAAGGTATGACATAGCACTACAATTTTCATGAGGAACACCAATCCAAATTCTGTCCATAACTAAGTCATTTTGCCACCCAAATTAATAGTCCAAAACTGCCAGAACCACTTAGGTGCCCAGAAAATCTGGGTTAAACCAATCCGGCTTGCTATATTCAAATGGCCATATTTTGGGCTAAAACACTCCAAATGGTGTGATTCAAAAAGAGAATTAAAGATAAGACAATAAATAACAACTTTGATGAAGGACATTTAGCTAAATTCCCACTGTAGACAGACCAATGGGACAGTATAAACAAGTAACCCAAAACTAAAATTTTGAGATTTAACCCTAATAGGCTTTGAATTGAATTGGGCAATCAATGCCAATAAAAATATGACTCAAAATGCGGTATGTGGGTGTAATTAGAATTAGCATATCTAATTAGTATGAAAAAGTCAATATTTTGACCAAATGGTTAAATGAATAGTAACCACAATTGTACTAAGTACAAATGACTCAATTTTATGGGATAAATTAAGTGTACAAAATTTAATTATTGAATTTATTTATTAGAAATAAATTGAATAGATATTGAAACACTCTAGTTATGTGTTTTAGTGGGAAAGGAGCCCTCCAAGGAAGGAGGAGGAATTGAACCAAGACAAGTTTAGATAAGAGGTTTGTGCACAACTAACTCTTTTGTTATTTTTCACTTTCAAATTGATTTGAACAAGTTTATTGTATTATTTATGATTTTTGTTGTGTTGAAAATTTTAATTTGTGAATGAAATTGTATAAATTAAATGTAAATTTTCTTATGCATTTAAGGATTTATTGCATGGTTTTGAGGATTGTAGATTTTAAGTTTGGTGTGTTGCCAACCTTGAGCATGAATTTATAATGATTAAATATGTTAATGGTTTGTAAACACTTTTGTAAATAGAAATTATTTTGAATATGATTTGAAACCACAATTGACATGGCAATATGTTTTGAATTCTCATTAGCTTGTCTATGAGATATCTCCTCCACTAGATGGGGTGAGTTCCTTCCTCTCTGGCTTGCCAGTTGGGGAAGAGTTTGGATGAGTACTCATATATACTAGTTAGTCTTTGTTCCTCCCTTTTAGCCTCGGTTATTGGAAGAGTTTGAAATTTCGTGATGTACAACACGACATCTATTATGAATTTTGTGTCATGGGTCCAACTGTGTGAATTATCGGCAATGCCCTTTAAATTATGCATAGTTGATAAATCGTGGTTGAAATAAATAATTTATCAATGGTTCAAAATTTTTGTATTGTTTCATGATTTAAAAGAAATGTAGATAAATAATTACTATTTGATCAAAATATTATTCAAATGAATAATTTGCATGAATTTTGAAGAATTTAGAAATTTTAAATTTTTATTTGTTATGAGTTATCAAAGCATAAATTGTATTAAGTTTTAAATTATTAGTTTGTGCACCACTGAGTTCACCACTCAGCGATAACTTTGTATGCTGTTGCAAGTGAAAGAAAATATAAAGCAGCTGAGCGAGATTACTGAAAGACACAGTGAGACTATCTTCGGGTATATCATAGGTATACCCTTGTACATTAGATTTTGATGTAATTCTGTAATTATATGTATGTAATTTCATTTGAACAGTTGTATCAACTCTTTTGTAATATATTTTTAGACTGTAATCAAATACAAATTATTGTAATATTATCTTGAGATTTTATGTACTTATAAAGTTTTATACTACTAAATTTTTAATGCTCCCATGAATGTAAATATTAATTTTGTTACATTAATGAGATGTTTCAATGTTTGATTTAATTTAAACTGTGTATTGAGTTGCTTGTGCTGATTTGTGAAATAAAATTGAATAATGGAGTTATGGTTGAGAAAAATATTGGGAGTGTCTTTCTTTTCAGGTTTTGAAGAACTGTTTTCTCAAAATACAGACAGCACTCTACCGAAATTTTTGTAAAAATTGCGGAGATTTTAAATATCTAAAAATTTGATTTATGCTTGGACCTTAAATAAAGGTTTTTAATATCTGAAAAAAAAAATTACCCACCAATTTAAAAATGAACGGAAATTATTTTAAAATCCCTTGTAGTATATTTAATGGGTTACCAGTAGGCGAAGTTCGGTAGTTCATTAGGTATACTACGGGAACATGTTACATCTTATGAGGAGTAGGTGGTACATGCTTTTTGCATAGTCATTTAGGTTTAATTTCATGGCCATTTTATTTAATTGTTAGTAACTTTTAGCTAATTTTATTAGTTATTTACTTAGTTTTTCATGATTGCAAAATTTTGGATTAATTTGTAATTTTACTTTATTTTGTAGGAAAAATTGTGTTTTTGAGGGACTAAAAAAGAAATTATGCCAGTGAGGAGTGATTTTTACAGCCAAAGATATCAAAAACAAGTTTGAAAGTTGAAGTATGCAGTGGCCAAATTGCGCATAACTTGTCGCATAAGTTGTGCAGTTCTGCACAGGGAGAAGAAGCAATTTTTCCATTCCTGCCGAAATCTGCATAAGTCACTGCATGAATTATGCAAACTTACTCCTTGCTTATGCAGCTTCACACAGAGGTCCCAGAAACCTGCCAAAAACTGCATAAGGGACTGCATAACTTATGCAGTCTACTTATGCAGTTTTATATAGTCTTCATAATGAGCTGGCAAAAGATTTCCTCATGAAAACTACACCTCAAACACACCATTTTAGGGCTACTTGTCAGAAAAAGATATAAATAGGCCCTTATCTCATTTTAGAAAGAGAGGAGACATAAAAGGGAGCAGCAGTAAGGTAAGAGTCAGAAAATAGAGAGCAAAACGTCACCTCTCCATTTCTAGACCAGATTTGGAGTTTTCTTCCTTTCTTGCATATTTTCTACCTTTCTTGTATTGGGTTTTTAATTCTTAGCTTAAATTTAAGATTTATTTCCATATTAACTCAGAATTTTCTTATAAATATTATGGATAGTGAGTAGTTTTTATTAGATTCTGGAGTTAGGATGTAATATTTGAGATATTTTGTGGATTTTGATTGGGTAATCCATATTTTGTGTTTTTAATGAGTTTTATTCATTTCTTATGTGCTCAATGACATGCTTAGTGTAGAATCCCATTAAGTGTTGTTCTTAATCCATGGTTGAAGCACCGAAAGGAGAAAACCTTGTGATAGATAATCAAGAAACTGAACTTAATTAACTTAGATCTAGAAATAGACTAAGGATTAAGAGGATTTATAGATTAATTAAGAAACTTAATGGGTCTTGATTAATTTTAACTCCACGAAAGTAGGATTAGATTAATTAAGGTACTCTTTATCCCACTCGAAAGAGTATTCAAAGGATTTAAGAATTAATCTCCTTAAAACCCGTAAATTCCATAAGATTAGGTAACCAATTTAAAAATCCTAAAATAGCTTGAATATAAACTCCCGAACTCCGGAATCGCCTCTTTTATCATTGTTAATTTCTAATCGAATTTAATTACTTGCCATTTTAAATCTTGCCATATTTCAATTTTCTTATTTTAATTTGATGCAAATTTAGTTAAATCATTACATTGTTGAATAGATTATTAATTTGCACATATAGATTTCACACTTTAATATCTATCAATTCATTGCTTTAATTTCAAAAATAGTTCAAATTAGTCAATTTTTATATCAAAAATTCGATCATAAACACAACTCCTCATGAGAACGATGTCTTTTCTATATTACTTGTACGACCCGTGCACTTGCGGTTGGGCCACATCAAGTTTTTGGCGCCGTTGCCGGGGAGTTGTTTGTTTAAGATTGAATTCTTGATTATTTTAGTTGTTTATAGTTTTATCTTTGTTATCTTTTCATTTTGTGTTTGTTTGTTCTTTTTTTTAGGTACTCTTAATCTTTTATGAGAAGAGCTAGAAGCACAAGTGACACATCCTTATTGTTTAATCTTGAAATTGAGAAATTTTGTAGAGCTAACAAGAAAGAAACCAGAAAAAGGAAAGAAGCCTTAAGAGAAACTGAAATTGAAGCAGACATGGCTGATGAAAGAATTAGAATTGGTGGTAGTAATGCTGGAAATGATCGAAACAATGAAAATACAGCCCAAGGTGAAGAGGTTGTAAATGCTAATGTGCCTAGGGGAAGTATGATGGATCATGCATTTCCTCGTTTTGATGACTTGAGAGAGAGCATAGTAAGACCAAGAATTGATGCAAATAGCTACAAGATAGATTTTGGAGTTCTTCAAATGATTCAAAATTCCCAATTTGGTGGACACCCTTCCGAAAATCCACACACACATCTAAAGAAGTTTGCTATGATTTGTGATATACAAAAACAACCTGGAGTATCTGATGATGCAGCAAGATTGAAGCTATTCCCATTCTCTTTGAAGGATAGAGCATTGGATTAGCTTGATTCTTTACCTCATAACTCCATTACAAATTGGGAGCAACTCACTGATGCATTTCTTGCACAATACTTTCCACCTGGAAAAACTCAAGAATTGAGGAATCAAATGACAGCTTTCAAACCAAGAGAAGATGAAACTCTCTATGAATCATGGATGAGATGGAAGGAATTAGAGAGACAATGCCCACATCATGCCATTCCAAAATGGATGATAAATCAGAATTTTTACACCAATGTTACTCCTGCAATTAGAGGGATTATTGATGCTCAAACAGGAGGAGAATTTATTATGAAGCATGAAGATGAAGCTTATGAGCTATTGGAGAAAATTGCAAAGAATACTCATCTTTGGAGTAGTCCAAGAGGACCAGCTCCAACTCAAAATAGGCAAGCTGCTGGAATGTATGACCTTGATCCATTCAACATGATTAATGCCAAGTTTGATGCACTTACAAATGTTTTGGCTAAGAAGATGGAAGATTTAAGTATGTTGGTTAGTTCATCATCATCATCTGGAAGTTCATAACAAGTTGCTTATGCAGAAGGAACTACCAGCTGTGGAGTAGACTATGGAGAGCAAGCTGCATATGTTGGTAATTATGGAAACAAACAAATGGGGAATCCTTACTCTCAAACTTATAATCCAACTTGGAGGAATCATCCCAACTTTTCATGGGGAAATCAGTAAAGTCAAGTCCCAAATCAGAATATTCAACCACAACAGCAACAAGGAATTCCATATCAGCCAAATAGGCAACCATTGCCTAATTTTCAGCAGAGAAACATGAATCTTGCACCTTCACCAAAACAACAAGAACAAGATTCCACCACAGAAGCTTTATTACAATAGATTCTTGCTAACCAAACTAAGCATGATGAAGAGATGAGAGAGATGAAAGCAAGGCTAAAACAGATGCAAACACATAACAGAATGTTGGAAAATCAGATTGCACAACAAGCATCTTTCTCAGGTACCAAGTCTTTTGGAAAACTTTCAAGTCAACTGGAAAACCCAATAGAGCAGTGTCAAGCTATTACTTTAAGAAGTGGGAAGGTTGTAAATAATGAGAAGAGTGAAAATAGTGAGAAGAGAGAAAATGAGAAAGAAATTGATGAGAGTGAAAAACAAGAAAGTGAGAAAGAAAGTGCAGAAAAAGGTAAAGAGAAAATTGAAGAGAAGGAAGAGAAGTATATACCTCCAGAGCCTTACAAACCACAACTTCCCTTTCCACAAAGATTTCAAAAAGCCAAGCTTGATACGCAATTTGGAAAGTTCTTAGAGGTTTTGAAGAAGCTATACATAAATGTGCCTTTTATTGATGCTCTTTCACAAATGCCCTCTTATGCAAAATTTTTAAAAGAAATTCTCTCAAACAAGAGGAAACTTGAAGACCATGAAACTATAGCTTTGACAGAAGAATGTAGTGCCATACTCCAGAAGAAACTTCCTCCCAAGCTTAAAGACCCTGAAAGTTTCTCAATTCCATGTCATATTGGAGAGTTGTGTTCCACAAAAGCTTTATGTGATTTAGGAGCTAGTGTTAGCCTTATGCCCCTCTCCATTTATGAGAAGCTCAATATGGGAGATCTTAAGCCAACCCACATTTCTCTTCAGTTAGCTGACAGATCAATTAAATATCCTGAAGGGATTTTGGAGAATGTGCCTCTAAAGGTTAGGAAGTTCTATATACCTGTTGATTTTGTCATCTTGGACATGGAAGAGGATTCTAATATCCCAATTATCTTGGGAAGGCCCTTTCTAGCTACAGCAGGAGCATTGATTGATGTTAAGGGAGAAAAATTGACTCTTAGAGTTGGTGAAGATCAATTGGTTTTCAATATCAATAACACCATGAAGAAGCTTCATTCTGAAGCTGATACTTGTTTGAGAATTGATATCATTGATGAGCTGGTTGAAGAACACTTCAGAAAGAGATATCCGGAAGATGCACTTGAAAATTGCTTGGTTCATGGAGGAAGCATAGACTATGACAACCCTCATGTGGCTGCATATGCTCAACATTTAGAGGGTAGTCCACTATTCATTTCTGCTCCAGTTTTTCAACTCACACAAAAAGAAAAAGTCAAATCTAAGCAACCATCATTCAAGGAAGAAGATGCACCTAAGGTAGAACTTAAACAACTTCCTTCTCAGCTCATGTATGAATTTCTTGGCGCTAATAACACTTATCCAGTAATTGTAAATGCAAACCTGAGCACTTTAAAGGTTGATAAGCTGTTAAGAGTGTTGAGGCAATTTAGGAAAGTTTTAGGATACACCATAGATGACATTAAGGGAATAAGTCCACACTTTTGCATGCACATAATTATTTTGGAAGAAAATTGTAAGCCATCTATTGAACATCAGAGGAGGTTGAACCAAATATGAAAGAAGTTGTTAAAAAAGAAATTTTGAAGTTGCTTGATGCAAGGATCATATATCCTATCTCAGACAGTACTTGGGTGAGTCCAGTACATGTTGTACATCAAAAAGGTGGAATGACAATGGTCAAAAATGAAAATAACGAATTAATTCCCACCAGAATTGTGACTAGTTGGTGAATTTCCATAGATTACAAAAAATTAAATATTGGCACTAGAAAAGATCATTTTCTACTTCCCTTCATTGATCAAATTTTAGAAAGACTGGCTAGGCATTCTTATTTTTGCTATTTAGATGGGTATTCAGGATTTTTCCAAATCCCTATCCATCTAAACGATCAAGAGAAAACCACTTTTACTTGTCCATATGGAACCTTTGCTTATAGGAGGATGCCATTTGGGTTGTGTAATGCACCAGCCACTTTTCAAAGGTGCAAGATGGCAATCTTCTCAGATTTCATTGAAGATATAATAGAGGTTTTTATGGATGACTTTTCTGTTTATGGATCTTCATTTGACATATGCTTGGCTAACCTTCTAAAGTTTTGCAGCGATGTGCAGATACTAATCTTGTGTTAAACTGGGAAAAGTGTCATTTCATGGTTCAAGAAGGGATAGTGCTTGGACATTTGGTGTCTAACAGAGGAATAGAGGTTAATAAAGCCAAGGTTGAAGTGATAGAGAAGATGGCTCTTCCTACCAATTTCAAAGGAATTCAAAGTTTTTTAGGACATGTCGGGTTCTACAGACGCTTTATCAAGGATTTTTCTAAAATAGCCAAACCTTTATCTAATTTGTTAAGTCATAACATACCATTTGTATTTGACCAAGAGTGTTTGGATGCCTTTTGTAGGTTGAAGCAAGCTCTTATCAATGCACTAATCATGCAACCGCCTGATTGGAGCCTACCTTTTAAAATTATGTGTGATGCTAGCAACTATGCAATTGGAGCTGTTCTTGGTCAAAGAAAGGACAAAAGGGCTTATGCTATTTATTATGCTAGTAGAACACTAGATGAGGCTCAAACAAATTATGCAACAACTGAAAAGGAATTCTTAGCGATTGTCTTTGCATTGAAAAAGTTCATACCTTACATTATTGACTCAAAGGTGGTTATATTTTCAGATCATGCTGCTATTAGGTATTTACTCCGTAAAAAGGAGGCTAAACCTAGGCTCATTAGGTGGATTCTAATGCTATAAGAGTTTGATTTGGAAATTAGAGATAAGAAGGGAGCTAAAAATGTAGTTGCGGATAATCTTAGTAGGTTGAAATTGGATGATGAAGAAATGGATGAAGTCCCTAGCAATGAGTTTTTCTTGGATGAACAATTTTTCTCTCTTGTTGCTAAACTACCTTGGTATGCAAACTTGGTGAATTATCTATCTTGTGGAGTTTTACCTCTAGGAATGACATGGCAACAAAGGAAAAAGTGTTTGCATGAGGCAAAATTTTATAGATGGGATGATCCTTTACTCTTTAGGAGATGTTGTGATGGTTTAATAAGAAGATGTATTCCTAATGAGGAGATAGAGAGTGTTATGCATCATTGCCATGCTTCTGATTATGGAAGACACTTTGGAATCTCTAAAACAGCTAGTAAAATTCTGCAGGTTGGTTTCTTTTGCCCAAACCTTTTCAAGGAGGTGAGGAAATTTGTGTGAGAATGTGATAAATGTCAAAGGAGTGGAAATCTGTCAAAAAGAGATGAAATGCCCCTAAATGATATTCTTGAGGTGGAATTATTCGATGTATGGGGAATAAATTTTATGGGCCCATTTCCTCCTTCATATGGTAATAAATACATTCTAGTTGGAGTCGACTATGTGTCAAAGCGGGTAGAAGCTATTGCAACTCCAACTAATAATGCTAAGGTGGTAGTGAAATTCTTGAAGAAATTTGTCTTGAGTAGATTTGGAGCTCCAAGGGCTGTGATTAGTGATGGGGCTTCACATTTTTGTAATAAGCAATTTGAGAGTTTAATGAGGAACTATGGTGTAGTGCACAAGATAGCTACCCCATACCATCCTCAAACTTCAGGACAAGTTGAAATTTTTAATAGGAAACTCAAACATAACTTGGAGAAAACAATGAGCAATTCTTGGAAAGATTGGTCTGTCAAATTAGATGATGCTTTATGGGCATATAGGACTGCTTACAAAACCCCTATAAGAACTACTCCCTTTAGGTTGGTGTATGGTAAGTCTTGTCATTTACCTGTGGAGCTAGAACATAGAGCATATTGGGCCATTCAGACCTTGAATTTTGATCTCAAGCAAGCTGGTGAGAAGAGGCTATTGCAACTTAATGAGCTTGAATAATTGAGGATGAATGCCTATGAAAGTGCCCGTATTTATAAAGAAAGAACTAAAGTTTGGCATGATAAGCATCTTAGGAAAAAGGAATTTAAAGAAGGTGATTCAGTTTTGTTGTTCAACTCAAGATTGAAATTGTTCCCAGGAAAACTTAAATCAAGGTGGACTGGTCCATATAGAGTTTCTAAAGTTTTCCCTTATGGAGCAATTGAAATTTGGAGTGAAAAATTTGGGAATTTTAAGGTCAATGGGCATAGATTGAAACATTACATAACTGGAGACCCAATAAAGGGAGCAAGCTGTTACAAGCTCTCTGATCCCACACCTCCTTTTTAGTGAAATCATGAAGAGTCCAGCTAAGGACTATAAATTAGCGCTCTTGGGAGGCACCCCAAGTTCTTTTATTTTGCTTTTATTGATTTACTTTTATTTGCATTACTTTTGTTTTTGTCTTAAATCTCTCCAAATTCAATTTTTGACATTGTTAAATTTTGTCTTTTGTAGATGTATTTCAATGGATGAAGGTTGTTGCACTGCTGGAGAGTTACTCTTAATCTGATATTTTATCCATTAACTCTCCCAAGATTGGTTTATTTTCATTGTTTTCTGTGCAGGACACTTTCTTGGCTTATGCAGAAAAATTTTTCAGCAAAAAGGGTCTGCAGCATATGGTATTTGCTTCTTTGTTGAGGTTGGGTGTGTATCTTTTATGTATTTGTGCTTATCATATTAATATGATGGTAAGTGGGTCATTTTAGTAGTTTTGAACTTATTTGGGTTGTGTGATTCAATGTGCACATGCTGCATTTTCTTAGCATAACTTGAAGAGTCTATTTTCTTTTATGGATAAGTGCAATTTTGTGCAGATTTTTTTTGAGCTTTAATGTGCTAGAATGCTAATTTGTAGGGTTTGAGTTGAAATGGCATAATTCACAAATGTCTTTTATGCAGAACTTACTTCTACAAGCTTGTATGGTGCAATTGTGATGGATTCTGCATATATTGATATGTTTTTTATGATAATTTCTCATGATTTATGCTTTACAGGGTTACATTTCTTCATTCTAGTGTATTTTTCAAACTTGCAAAATATTTTTTATTGTAATCTGAATCTTGTTGAAATGTGCATAAGTAGCTGCATAACTTATGCAGTTTTCAGGTCTCATTTTTTACCATTTTTCTTTTCTGTCGAAACCTTCATAAGCTCTTGCATAACTTATGCAATCCTGCATAATCAAATTTTTTTCATTTCATTTCTTGCCGAAAATTGCATAAGCGAGTGCATAGCTTATGCAATTCTGCACCGCCACAATTTTTGCCGTTTTTCATTTCTGCCGAAACTTGCATAAGTGTGTGCATAACTTATGCACTCTTGCATAACTTCAAATCCTGCATTTTCATTTCTGCCGAATTCCGCATAATCAAGTGCACAGCTTATGCATTATTGCATAACCAAATTTTCTGGGATTTCCATTTCTGCCGAAACTTGCATAAAAGAATGCATAAGTTATGCACTTTTGCACAACCAACTTTTCATACTTTCCATTTCTGCCGAAACTTGCATAAGAACCTGCACAACTTATGCATAAAATTTTTCCCTCATGCAGAAATCCGCACGACCTGTGCAAATCAAAATTTTTGGCACACCCTTTTTCCCACTTCTCGTCATTACTGTTCACCTCCTGCCCATTTTTCTCGGCATCAATCCCTCTCCCCACACCCCTTTTTCGTCGATCGAAACCCTAACTTCCCCTTTATCTCTTTTACCTTCTTCTTCTCTCCTCCATTCCTACCATCGATGACCACCACCATGGAAATCCCTTCCCCTCAAGGCTCTCCTCTCCAAGTCACGCCCCTAGTAATGCAAGCCAGTAATCCCGATTCTCCTCCATAACAAACCCCTCCACCTCCTCCTACATCCACCTATAAAAGGAGAATCCGGTCTAAATCAACCCGACCCATGGCCTCTGCACCACCTCCCACAAAACGAAAAGACCCACCTGCTACTCCACTTTCGGAACCTACACCCAAAACTCCCAGAACTTCGGCTTCCACATGACAAGGGGTTGGTGTTTCTACCTCTACCCCACAAGCCAAATCTCCCTCCTCTAGCAAGAAGCAACCTTCAGCAATGACAACACAGGTATCCAAACTACCTTGGCCTCTTCCTGATGCAACCCATAAGGCAACTTTTAAGAGGCTAAAGGACAGAAAAGTGCAACCCACTAGGTATATTTCTGCAGATGCTCTCCAATTGTTGCTTTGTTTGATAATGTTGTTGCCTACCTTAATGGACTAGGTTGGATGGAATTTGTGCATAAACAAGAATTAGTTTATCCAGCCCTAGTTTTGGAATTTATTTCCTCATTTTCTGCAACTCTGAAATTGCATGAGATAGATTACAAGCCAACTATGAAATTTAGGTGCTTGGGGCAAAATAGAGAGCTATCATTAGACCAATTTCACAGCATCTTTGGGTTTGCTATTGATGGATTGTTTAGGGTCCCATATACAGGCATAGAGGTAGCAAATAAAGGTGTTTGGAATGCTGTTCAATTTTGGAGAAATATTACAAACCATTCTCAGAGTTTTTATGTTGGTAGATCCAAGACCTCCCAAATAATAGACCCAACACTTAGATTTATCCATATGCTTATTACTAGCACTATCTTGGGCTGAGGGACTAGTTCTGGTGCTATTGGAAAATCTGACTTATTCATGCTATGGTGTGCTTTTCACAAAGTCAAATTATCTCCTGGTTACTTCTTCTGTGAGCATGTGTTACATATTGCTACCAAATCTGTAGGTGATATAGTCATGGGTGGGCTCATAACTGTCATAGCTAAACATTTTGGTTTTGATCCGGAAGAGCATCCTCTACCAACACTTTCAGACACTCTATATTTTGATGCTACTCACTTATCCAAGACTGGATTCAGTTTGCCACCATCTGACACTGCACAACCAGAGGCACAACCTGCACCAGCAGTCCAAAAGCATTCTGCTGAACCTGTACCACCTACTCAATCTGCACAGGATACCCCAGCAGAATCTACACAGCCAACACCATCTGTAGCTGGACCCTCTTCATCCACAGCACCTCCTCCCTTCAACACTAAAGCCTTATTCACTTATCTTGAGAGGCTTAGTGATGATGTATATTTGGATAGGAAGCTTGAATATGGTCTAGATACCCTTAAGGATCATCATGATCAACTCTTTGATCTTGTTATGGAAACCAGAGACAAGCAGAAAGAGTTAAAAGAGATGATGAAGCAGCTCATGGCTTTTCTAGGTATGCCACCTCCACCTCCATCACCTCCTCTAGAACCACCCCTTCAGCAGCAGCTAGCTCCATCCAGTCCTCTAGCAGCACCTTTGGACAAGAATTAGATTAATTTTAGATTAATTTTTATCTTGCTCTTGTTCAACTTCTAGTAGCTTTTCTTTTTAGATGTGCTGGAACAATTTTAGTCTGTCTTGAATTTTGTTTTCTTGAAGTACAATTGGATGGCTATTCCATTGGTTTTTCATTGCTTCTCATTGCCTTTGCTGCCCTTTGTGCATACTTATCAATACACTTTATATATTTACATACCTCTGCTGATGTTTGCAAGTTTTTCCTTGATATATCATTATGCTATAGCTTTTCAATACACTGCACAGGCTGTGAAACTCCTTATGCAAATGTTCTGCATAGCCTATGCAGTCCCTTATGCAACTCATGCCATACTGCACAGCTTATGCACTCTCCTTATGCACCTATTCTGCAAAGCATTTATTCTGCATAACCTGTGCAGCTTTCTTATGCATCACCATCATCTTTTGAATTCACATTTTAGATGTTAAAACACTGCTTTATACCAGGTAACTCTTTCTTTTGCTTTTAAATTTAACTATTCCTGGT
This sequence comes from Hevea brasiliensis, assembly GCF_030052815.1. NCBI lineage: Eukaryota > Viridiplantae > Streptophyta > Magnoliopsida > Malpighiales > Euphorbiaceae > Hevea > Hevea brasiliensis. The sequence goes on along the minus strand of NC_079496.1, from coordinate 21,555,232 downwards.
TATTCCTCTTTGTTTTGAGTTTTCATGCTGCACTGCCTTAGACATTGAGGACAATGTCCAATTTTGAGTTTGGGGGTGTGTGCATTTTGATTTTTGCTACATTTTTCACATTTTGAGTATAGGAACATCTCATCCCATTCCATTTACATATATATTGTAAATATTTTACATACACATCCATACATACATATACATAACACATTCACATACACATTATACACCACTTAGAAATTATACACATTGCACACAAATAGATTTTCTCCATTTAGTTAATGCATTGCTCATTTTTAGGAATCATGCATCATGAAATAAAATCTTTTGCCAAATCCCTTGAGTAATGAAAAGTTGCCTATCAGAGTGATTTGACTTACCTTAAGTTGGGTTTGTGGATTGAAAGTTTCCTAAGAGGTGCAAAGTTTTGAAGAATTTATCCTTTGCCTATATCTTCTTAGCCAAAAAGCCACCCAACTAATCCTTTAGAGATTAGAGTGTTTAGAGGGAGTTATTGGATATAAGGTAGTCAAGTGATCTCACTAATCCTAAAACAAATTTTCTAAACCTTTCAAGGCGAAATACCAGCTTGTACTTGAAAAGAGAGATGATTAGGCATTCTTTGATTTAAACTTTTTCATTTTAAACCTTTGGCCTTTTTCCTACTTAAAATTAACCCTTGCAAACCTCTTTGAGCTTTTATATTCCTAATTTTTCTTGAAACCCTTATTACTGCCTAGCCAATGAACCAAACACTCCAACCCTTTTCATGAGAATAATTATTTATAATATTAGGTACATTTTATACTCATATTAAAAATAATAATAATAATATATTAAAAAAATAAATAAAAAAAGAGAGAAAAATATATAATAATGAAAGGGAGAAGAAATGCTTGGCATCTTGTAAAAGTGCTAGTATACGAGCTTTTCACTATTGTCATTCAAATTGAAAGAAATCCACCCAAAGTAATTAAAGGAAATGAGTTTGGGGGTGGCATTTTTATGGACAACCATCAAGAGAAAATACAAGATACAAGTTTAAAGTATCAAAGTGTCCCTCCATTTTATGTATTTTGTAAAATATGCTGGCACTTGAAAATTCGCATTGTGTATTTCTCTCCTCCTTATATTAAAAAAAAAAAAGTGTACCTTATGCTTTCAAGATTGAAAATATTCTCATGCTTTGAATCCTTTTTACCCTTTTTCTTCTTAACCTCATTTTGAACCCCATGGCCCCATTACATCCCTAAAAAGACCTTTGATCTCTTGATAGTACTTGCTACATTAGTGGAGATAGGAGTAGGAAATTTGCCTATGGGATTGGAAAATTATCCATTAACTCATTAAATTCCATCATTCTATATAGAGACACTTTGGCTATTGATTATTCTAGAATTCTTTTTCAGCATGACTCTCTCTTTTGATTGGTTGGTTTGGGAATTTTGGATGATAATTGACTTGATGACTAAGCGATGAAAGCTTGAATAAGCATTAAATTCTTTGCATCTTGAAGGATGGGTATATGGATTATTGGTATGGCTAAAGGTATGTTAAGTTACTTTAATAAGTGATTTTCGTAGCTCTTTGGACAAGGCACCCCTAAAAATTGCATTATATTTTAAAGTTTGCTTGAGAACAAGCAAAGATTTGAGTTTGGGGGTATTTGATACATGCATTTTGTATAATCATTTAGGTTTAATTTCATGGCCATTTTATTTAATTGTTAGTCACTTTTAGCTAATTTTATTAGTTATTTAGATAGTTTTTCATGATTGCAAATTTTTGGATTAATTTATAATTTTACTTTGTTTTGTAGAAAAAATGGTATTTTTGAGGGACTAAAAAAGAAATTATGCCAGTGAGGAGTGATTTCTACAGCCAAATATATCAAAAACAAGTTTGAAAGCTGAAGTATGTAGTGGCCAAATTGCGCATAACTTGCCACATAAGTTGTGCAGTTCTGCACAGAGAGAAGAAGCAATTTTTCCATTCCTACCGAAATCTGCATAAGTCATTGCATGACTTATGCAGACTTATTCCTTGCTTATGCTGCTTCACACAGAGGGCCCAGAAACCTGTCGAAAACTGCATAAGGGACTGCAAAACTTATGCAATCCACTTATGCAGTTTCATAGAGTCTTCATAATGAGCTGGCAGAAGATTCCCTCATGAAAACTACACCTCAAACATACCATTTTAGGGCTACTTGTCAGAAAAAGATATAAATAGGCCCTTATCTCATTTTAGAAAGAGAGGAGACATAAAAGGGAGCAGCAGCAGGGGAAGAGTCAGAAAATAGAGAGCAAAACGTCACCTCTCCATTTCTAGACTAGATTTGGAGTTTTCTTCCTTTCTTGCATATTTTCTACCTTTCTTGTATTGGGTTTCTTAATTCTTAGCTTAGATTTAAGATTTATTTCCATATTAACTCAGAATTTTCTTGTAAATATTATGGATAGTGAGTAGTTTTCATTAGATTTTGGAGTTGGGATGTAATATTTGAGATATTTTGTGGATTTTGATTGGATAATCCATATTTTGTGTTTTTAATGAGTTTTATTCATTTCTTGTGTGCTCAATGACATGCTTAGTGTAGGATCCCATTAAGTATTATTCTTAATCCATGGTTGAAGCACCGAAAGGAGAAAACCTTGTGATAGATAATCAAGAAACTGAACTTAATTAATTTAGATCTAGAAATAGACTAAGGATTAAGAGGATTTACAGATTAATTAAGGAACTTAATAGGTCTTGATTAATTTTAACTCTACAAAAGTAGGATTAGATTGATTAAGACACTCTTTGTCCCACTCGAAAGAGTATTCAAAGGATTTAAGAATTAATCTCCTTAAAACCCGTAAATTCCATAAGATTGAGTAACCAATTTAAAAATTCCAAAATAGCTTGAATATGAACTCCCGAACTCCGGAATCGCCTCTTTTATCATTGTTAATTTCTAATCGAATTTAATTACTTGCCATTTTAAATCTTGCCATATTTCAATTTGCTTATTTTAATTTGATGCAAATTTAGTTAAATCATTACATTATTGAATAGATTATTAATTTGCACATATAGATTTCACACTTTAATATCTATCAATTCATTGCTTTAATTTCAAAAATAGTTCAAATTAGTCAATTTTTTTTATCAAAAATTCGATCATAAACACAACTCCTCATGGGAACGATATCTTTTCTATATTACTTGTATGACCTGTGGACTTGTGGTTGGGCCACATCAGTAGGGTGTGACAATTTGACTTTTTAACTAGCACCACATTTGCCAACCATGTTGGATACTTCACTTCTCTAATGAGTCTTGCGCTTAATAACTTTTGGATTTTGTCTGCAATGATCTGCTACCTGTCTGTAGCAATCTTTCTCTTTTTTTGTTGTACTAGTTTAATGTTCGTATTAATATTAAGGCTATGAACCATGAATGCTGGGTCCACACCTATAACCATAAATGTTCATATCAAGCAAATGTGGATGACCTCTTAGGCAAGACTTTGATCAACTACTTTTTATTGGATCCTTGAAGTGCTGTACCAACCCTTACTCTCTTTCCCTCACAAAGCTCGATTTCTTCTAATGGATCTACTGGATCTGGAGAAATATTGCTTTCTAGTTTTTCTAGGAGGTTGATCGGTAGAGTTACCTTGGTTACTGCTTTTGTTTATAACACTCCTAAGCTGATTTCTGACTTCCTCTCACCACAGCTATTCCACCTGGAGCTAGAAGTTTCACACACAATTAATCCATGTTAATTAAAATGTTATTGCCATTTAAGATAAGTCTTCCCAGAATTACATTGTACAATAGTGGAATATCCACTATGACAAATTCAACATAAATGGATCATTTTAACTTTTTATCGCCAAGTGCCATCGTTAAGTTGGTACTTCTAGCCACTGGTACAGTTTTATCTCTAACCCAACTAATGGGAATGTCACCTTAGTTAGGTCATTTCTTTTTAGTCCAAGCTTTTCTCAGACTTCCAAAGTAACCAGATTAACTGAGCTCGCGATGTCAACGAGAACTCTATGAACCATGTACCTGTTTAACAAAACATTAATTACTAAAGGGTTAGAATGTTGTTTTTTTTTTTTCAATATTTTCATAATCCTTGGGTCCAAAGGAGATTGTATCTTTGCATAAGTTTTCCCTTTCAACTGAGAGCACATTTTGTAAACTAATTGGTTCTACTACTCTTTTGCCTTTAGTTTTGTGGCCATCAGAACCTCCTACAATGACATTAATGATTCTAACTGGCCCCTCTAGATCTATCTTTCCTTGATCTATACTTTTCGAACTTTCCTCCTTTCTTGTGTTGCCAGATCGATTATCCTTAGCAAACCTTCTCAAACCTCCTTTTCTAGTAAGCCTTTCAATTTCATCTTTAAGTGTCTGCATTTTTTTGTTGTGTGACCATGATCATAACAAAAATGGCAATACTTTTTCCTATCTCTTTGACTAGTGGTCTCTGACTTCATTTTCTTGGCACCTAATTTCCTGACCATTCTTTTGTATCCACATCAGTACTCGAGCTTTGGACTTTTTTAAAGGTGTGTAACTACTGCACCGATCTCTCATTGGTGCTTCTCTATCCTGACCATATGGTCTCTAATCATTATTTCTTTTTTTAGATCTCTTGTTCGAACTTTGGCGTATCCGTCTTTCTTCCTTCAATGTTGTTCTCTTGTCATCCAACCTAATGTACTTTTAGGCTCTCTCTATCAATTGTTTATAATCTCCTGCAAGGTTAATGAAAAAATCTATGAATTATATATTTCTATATCCCTTTTTCATTACCCCGCAAATGGTCTCATGATTAAGGTTCTCAATCTATATTGACTCTGTATTGAATCTAGCCACATAATCCTTGAGAGATTTTTCCTCCATTTATCGAAGTTTCCCAAGATCGGATGACAACTTCTTTGGCAGAATGCAACTAAAAAACTTCTGCTTAAACGAGCTCGCCAACTGCTCAAAATTTTCTATTGATCCAACTAACAGCCTCTGGTACCACTTTTGTGCAAGTTCTATAAGCGTCATTAAGAAAACCCTGCATAAAATAAAATTATTAACATTTTGTAAAAGTATAGTAGTTTAAAAGTTTGCTAGTGGCTCAAGAGATCAGAAGTTCCGTCGTATTTATCCAAGGCTGGGAGTTTAAATTTTGGAGAAAAAATTTCAGACAAAATATCATCACTCAATAGTGATCCATCACCCATCATATAATCATCCTCTAGATAGTATTGTAACCACTGGAAGTGAAGGTAGGGGAGGCACCATTGCCAAAGTGGCTAGCATACTACTTTTAGTGCTTTGTTCATATTCTTTTTTCAATGATTCCAACATGGCTTCGTTCTCTTTTATCTTTAAAAACATTAGGTTATGCAAGGGGTTAGATGCTCCTATCGGTTGGGCTCCCTAAGTCAGAGCAATCATATGCAAGTCCCCTATACCTATTAGAGTGCCTGTGTTTTCGCCCGAGATGTCTGAAGGGACTTTCTCAAGATTCAAACTTGTGTTAGCCATTGAAAGTAATGTGAAACAAGAAATAAAGATATAGAAAAAACATGAAAATGAAGAAAAAGTTTTTTAAAAAAAAATATCAAAAAAAAAAACAGCCGATGGCATTTCCCATAGATGACGCCAACTAATGTGGTTGAGGATTTTTGGATCCTTAGTTGATGTTCGATGTCTAACTGATGTTTTCAAGGATTTCTAGATCCTTAGTTCATGTTTTATGTTTGGTATTTGGGTTGCTTGAAACCAAAAGAAAGGTGAGGTAGTTGCTATCCGATAGCCACTTTGATGCTCAAGTCAGTAATATAATCCTTTTTTTTTTCCAAAATAATACAACATGATTAGTTTTTCAAGATATTTTGAGAATGTACTTAGAATGCCTTGTTTTGAACCTATTTATATAGTTATGAGGGGTAGTCATTAGAAATTCCGACTGGATCTTTACCTTTTTCTTATTTGCATATAATGGCATGTATATTGATTATTGTGCTTAATCTCAGCCGTGATATTTGGCATGATCTCTGGTTATTCTGATCTTAAAGGATGTTGATCTCCTTATTGGTGTATTTCATTTTAGCTTTGTAGAGATAGCCTTCTTAGCCAACCCTATCACTTAGTTCGAATCCAAGATGAGATCGGAATGGGCTTGGTTGATCCAACTTACCAAGCTCGATTTTTGGGTCTAGATTATATTATTGATGACTTATAGAAAGCATAAACTTCTATTATGTTTCATTGGATGATATATTTTTATTATAAATGCTGTAAACACAATTTGAAAGGTTGCAGAATTGAAATTATAAAATGCTATAATTAGCAAATTCAGAAGCTAACCTCATTTCTATTTTGTATAAGAGAAGTGGCACTGGTTAATAATACAAAGGCAAAACTAAATTTGATGAAAATAGTTAGCAAATTAGCATTGGCATAAGCCGAAGAGGCTAAAATTTTGGCAAAACTATCTACTTCTCTAATTTTTTTTTATTTACTTGCACAAATTTATACGCATGTCTGCAAACATACGAGAACATGAAAACCTTAAGCCTAGAGGTAGCTAAATGTTCACTATGTGGTTGTCAATTATATGCTGGTAGAATAATCTGTGTAATTTGACATTTACAATTTTTTGGTGAGACTTGAGTATCCCTTGATTAGTAGGGGTGAAATTACATTTATGTCCCCTAAATTTTTTGAAATTAAAATTTCCTGCTTCCTTGATTGCTCTAAAGTAGCATCAACTTAATTATACGTAGACCTTGCAAAAAAAAAAAAAGAAAAGAAAAGAAAAGTCAATTGTGTAAAAAAAAAAAAAAAAAAAAAAAACCTTCACGGAGAAACATTTTGTTAATTGCCAATTATTATGATTTGTAAATATATTTGATTATTGTTATAGATGTTTATTAATTTTCCGTCAATTAAAAAATATTCAATTTAATGTTATGTAGAAATTAATTGTAATAGATATTTATACTTTTAATCAAGTAAATGAAGCATTAGATTGATATCATTTTTTAAATATTTATGGATAATTTTATTGATGCTTATTAATATTTCACCAATATAAAAAATTTTTAAATTAAATATGTTCTATTATATAGTTTAGTTTTTTCTGCAATGTATATCACGTTATTGTTTTCATTATATATACTCGTGATTTACTTTTTTTATTTATAATTTTCTGTTAACTTTTTATATATGATATCATATTATCATAATATTATAAAAATTATATTTAATTATTTCAATTAAAATATTAATTTTAATATTATTTGAATTAATTATATAGGTAAAAATATTTATTAATTTAAAATTATTTTTTTATTGGATCATATTTTTATGAAAGTTATGTGCTATATATAATAATAACATAAGTATAAACTTAAATGCAATATAAAAAAAATAATATGTTTTAAATTTATGAATGGGTAAAAATGTTTCAAAATTAAAATAAATTAATAAAAAATACAAGTTAGCTTTTCAATTAAATTTATTCAAAGTTTGTTATTTTATTTTTTTTAAAATAAGTTTGAGCTGCCTATATTATTTTTTTTATAATTTAAAACAATATTAACTTGTACAATGAGGTTGTATACGTAGATTAATGAAAGAAATTTATTTGTAAAATTAGAAAATATGATCATTTTTAAAAAGTATTTTGTAGTTTAGTGCATTGTCATTATAAAATTTTCACTTTCATTATTTTGATATCTTGAAATTTAATATTGTAATATTGTTTAATACAAATAATTTTAAAACTTATTTAATATATTTAATAAGTATTTTTATTTTTTGAAATTATAGATTATATTATATATATTATAAATACATAATAGATTAAAATATAAATATAAATTTAATAATGCATTTTTAATTATTCATATTAATTATATAACTAATGCTCTCAAGTAGTCAATTTTTTCTTTTTTTTTTGTATTTTTCTCTTGTTTTTATTATTTTAAAAATCTAAAGCATGATAACTTAAAATTAATATTGAGATGAGCATATCTTTTTATATAAATATATGTAAAAATATAATTAGACTTTTTGTTAACTTTATGATAAAAAACAACTGAATTAAGATTAATTAATAAATTAAAAATAAAAAAGTTTGTGAACATGAGGATATTAACAAATTAAAATTAATCTACAATCACATGTAAAATGTACTTTTTTTATATAAAATTAATATTAATCATTCTAAACATTATAGGATGTTTCAATATTAAAAATAAAAAAATAAGAAAATTAATCTATTTTAACATATATAAATACCAATGAATTTATAAAGATATTGGTTTCATTTAATATTGGTAATAATAAGAAAATTATAGTGATCACATTTACTTACAACTACCTTTATAAGAATAATAAACATACAAAAACTCAAAAAAAAATTAAAGACTTATAAATAGATTTTATCCATTGGAAAAAAAAAGTGCACACACAAAAAATTATAATAAAAAAAATACATTATAAGTCAAAGTTAATTAAGCATGAGTCTTATTATATGGAATTAGAGTGTGTAAATGTAAAAGTTATCTGTTACTAATATTTTTCAAAAAAATAGCTAAAATTTATAACAAATAAAATATGATTATGTTAATTAAATAGTTATTTTTAATAGCAATGTTATAATTTAAAATAATGAGTTTGTGAATATTTATAATAATTAAAAAAATAAATTAGTATAAGTGAGATTGTATTTAATATTGTTGATTGATTTTATTGTAATAAACTAAATAATTTTTAATGAGTTAATAATATTTATAAGATTAAGAATATAGAATTATAATAGGATTTTTAGTATAATTATAATTACTATTAAAATAATATTAAAATTTTAATTTATATTAATTATAGTAATATTAACAATTGAAATTATTTATAAATTTAGCGATAAATAAGTCGTGGCTAAAAATTATTAGAGATGAATTTGTATTGAATAGTTTAAAATATTAGCGATGAATATTTTATTGCTAAATATCATTAGCAGTGATTTTTTATAAAATAGCTCCTCACTATTGAAATCATTTGCGACAGATAAGTCATTGTTAAAACTTATTGGGGATGACTCTCGTTACTTAAAATATTAAAGTATTTGCAATTAATAGCTATCGTAAAAGATAATTAGCAATGAATTTTTGTTACTAAATCTATAAAAATAAATTTTATTTATTCAAAAAAATTATTCCTATATAATAAATTAGAAAATACCAATTATATGTAATTCTTCTTGCACAAAACTATTATTATCACTATTTCTTTTTTCTTTTAATTCTATAATATTTTTATTTTATTATATGTATATATATAAATTTTTTTTTTCTTTCAAAATATATTATACATACTTATAAACATAAAATAGAATTTTAATAGAAAAAGAATTTATTCTCTTTTCATTAATTTTATAATTTAATTAAGTTTTTTTTTAATTTTCTAATATGATAAATAATATAAAGAGAATCTTATCCATTTTAAGATTAATTTTAGTTTTTAGTAGATAATTAAATTTAATTTTTCTTTTTTATAACAATAAATTACTATAGGTATTTTTGAAAATTCCAATGTTTCCTCCCATATATATATATATATATATATATATATATATATATATATATATATAATGGATTGAATATAATTATAAAAAATCAATAGGAATAAAATAAATGGTAAATTATTAATAAAATCAAAATAATATATGTATAGTTATTGCCTTTTTAAGTCATTTTGCCTCTAACAATAACAATTTTAATTAAACAAATAACAAAGAGTTTTTTTTTATTAATAATAATTTTCTATTTTATTATCAAACAGCTAAGTGACTTTTTTAAATAGCAATTTTATGATAACCTGTTTTAAAAAAACAACGGCGTAATACATTAGCAATGCACCTGCAAGGGTCTTCTTCACACAGGCATCATGAATAGTGGATAGCTATAATTGACCTTTTTATTTAGAGTAACAAAAAGTAGCTCCAAGATCTAAGACTGCACAAACTTGGAGTAATTCAATCTCTCTCTCTCTCTCTCTCTCTCTCTCTCTTGACAACGCTGTCCAATATGCCCCAGACATGTAGTCAAGTAGGAGAAGGAAAGACGTCTACACATACCTATTTTTTGATTATGGCATACACCGTCTGTAGCAGGGTAAAAATGAAGAGAAAGCCTGCAACAACCTGTGAGATGATCGCCCATGGAGTGGTGAATTCATTGCGATAAATTGCCCGCAACCTAGGCCACTTGCGGTGGCAATACTTATTCACTTCCTCACTAAGCTCAAGATAGTAGTAATCCTTGACATAAGCGCCAGGGTTGATTGGCTTATTGAGGAAATTGGAGACATCCTCAGGATTCATCCAGTTATCAAAAATTCCAGCCTCACAGAGTAAATCGAAGTCCGCAGTACTGTTTATCAGACATCCCATAAGTGTCACATGAGAAGTAATTCCATGGGGGCAGTTGCTCAAACACTGCTCCAAGCAGATTAAGTTCTGCAAGATAGCTTCTGTCCCTTGTCGAAATTCAAGAGGGGGGATTTCCAGATAGCCATTTGGAAATGTTACCTGCAAAATGCTGTCCGCCTTTGATTTTCTTTTGATTTTGACTCCGGCCCTCCGAAGAAATGTTGCAGGAGGAATTGGTTTCCATCCCCCATATGTTAATATGTCATCTATTTGGACAACTGTATTTTGCCTTCTTTCTTCAATTGGGGAAACTAGCCATATCCTCAAGAGGTCAAGAATATGCTTGGGTTGTTGGCCGGGTAGAATTGGCTCTGTTGGCACAAATGCAATTGGGAAAATTCGTTTAAGAAGTGCACTAACATGCCAAATAAGCGGCTCTTTATTGATCCAACGAATCCTATCAAAAATAAATTCAAGCACAGACCAGGGTATTTGGTTTTCTAGCAATATCAAGTCATGATATAGAAACTGGAGCATGTGAGAGAAAACCGGGTCATCAGGATATCTACGGCTCCAATTCTGGAACTTATGGAGCACTTCGATGATAAAGCAACCATCGAAAATTAGATGATAACCATCATGATATTTATCAAGTTCTTCCCCATGTAAAGGGCTGGAATATCAGTCCTGAACGTCGGAGCTGAGATTCCGATTTAAGTTGCGCAATCCATCGTCTGACAACTGCGTCAGTGCATCCATTGGGTTCTTGTCTTTGGAAATAAGATCTAGCACATACCGTATTTTCAATTTATATTGGCACGTAGGTTTGGATTGCGGCAATGCAATTGCCCAATTGAGAATGCAATGGGAACATAGGCTTTTTCGTTTTGGCTACGAGCAGTGTCAGGGTTCATAATTTCCTTGGAATTCACACATTCTTTTGACAATGCATGATATGCATCGATGACATATCGAAACTCATGTTGAATTTCCATGTAAACTCAACTGTTTAAAAAAAAAAAAAAAAAAAAAGCTAATAACATAAAAAGTTTGAAATAAACCACAATCAATTTCCCAATTCCTATCCCTAATCCCAAATACTCTTTAATTTTTCTTTAAGTTGGTCCTTTTTTCTTAAACTAATCAGTAATGACTATCAAGATCTATATTTTGTAAGAAACAAATCAAGTGGAAAAATATTTGGGTACAAAATTGTGATGGTACCAGATCGAAAGGCAATTACAACAATCCACTAATAACGAGGTCAGAGGAGGTGGAAGAAACCTCCCTAAAACCAGATGGGCAAGACCAGTATCCAAATTCTAGCACAAAATGTAAACTCGAATACTTCATTGTATGTATAATTAAAGGTGAATAATTAAATTTTTTGGTTTTGAAAATATAGAGATTAAATTATAGGTTTCACTAAACTATCAAGATTATATTGTAATTTATCCTAAATTAAATACTTAAATCATAAATACTAAGTATTCAGGCCCTAGGAGAGAAAGAGAGAGAGAGTGATCCCTAGGAGACCCATTAAGGGTAGACAAAAATTGAACAAAAACTGAGAAGAAAAAAGAAAATATAAACGTTAGGCGGTAAAGAAGAGAAAAAGACCATATAAAGAAAATATCCTATGCCATGATAATACCTTGTTCTTCTGTTTAATCTTCTTTGCTTTTGTCTTTAGATCAATTTTACAGGCACAGTTCTATTCATAAAAGGGTTGGGGGGGGGGGGGGGGGGAGGCCGCCGGGGGGGGGGATGTTGTTTGTGGGGGTGGTGGGTGGAGGGTGTTGTTGTGAATAAAAGATAACTACTGCAAAAGAAATGCAAGGAAATAACTTGCTTTAATGCTGTTTGTGTGATAATGAAGATCCGAACATCAAATATTCCATTTCCAAGCAAATTGAAAAACCAAATATGATATTGTTGAATGGTGCAGAGCATGATCATTTAATACAACTGATATTGTAAATCCAACGTAATTTCAAAAACAATGAAATTGAGCCTATATCAGATGGAACAAATGTGACCGAGCAAGATATGCCACGCAGTGTATCGGAACACCCTATTTTAATTCAATCATTTTTTTTCATAATTTATTATTAATTTTTTTTTCATAGTTATGAAGTAAAATTTATGAGATATAATTCATTTAAGTCATTTATTGAAATTATAATTTATTTGAGGTTCCGAAAATTTTAAAGAAAATCCGGCAGAGTACCGGCTAAAAATGGAGAAAACAGTTCTTCGGAACCTGTGAAAAACACTTTCAAAATTTTCAACCAATCTCAAACTCCATTTCATCATCAAAATCTCAATATTTTTCAACAACATTTCCATTTCTCAATCATTCATTTCTCATGGTATTCATATACAAGCAATAAATAAATACTCAATTTTCCATTCATAAACACAATTTTCACTATTTACATTAACATTAAAATACATTACATAAGTCTCAATTACACATGAGAAAATAAAAGTTAGTTACAAAATACCAAAATGAAACCTAGTGTCCTACCAATGCACTGAAGATGGTGAGGTGACACGGACACTATGCAGAGCTGCAGGAGGTTTCACCCAGTCTATGGTCTACTGGGCTCTCGGTCAGTATATCCAGAACCTACGGTGGTAAAAGCAACGCGCTAAGCAATAATGCTTAGTGGTGCCAATAATAAAATAAAAAGAAATAACAGGAAGTAAATATGCAGTGCATGTTTTGATGTCTTATGCAAACAATTTTTTTTTTCGATCATTATTGGTAATCTTATTTATTATGTACCTGTTCTATTCATTATTTCATTAAATTTGTTCACTTTCATTTTTGGGTGCCCAAGTAACCTAATGCTGGATGACTGGACTGGATAAACGGGTAAACTGGCACTGGGTATCAAGTATCTCGGGTCGTCACACCATCGGTCACATATGTATCTCTCGGTGTGCAACAGAATAACTAATAAGCTGCAATAACATTAGGCACAAGGCTAAGTATCAACATAATGTTAGAATGGCTAAAAGCCATGAAATCACAGAATGACATAATGCCATGTGCAGTACTACTAACTGAACCCTATTGACATGCCAACCTATCTAAACCAATCTTGCTAGGTGTACTAGAGCATGTTACACTTTTAAATTTTATAATTCTTGAAATTTAAGTTTAGGTGTTACTATTCATTTCATTAGTCAACTAAAATGTTGACTTTTGCATTGACAATAGTTATATTGGTTTAAATATCATCAACATACCACATTTTGCATTTTAAATTTGTTGGTATTGGTTGCCAATACCAATTCTAAGCTTAAAGTTAATTGGACAGAATTTTCAGTTTTCAAGCTTTGGGTTTACTGTTTCATTAGTCATTTTTGCAGTGGGAATTTGGTAAAATGATCAACATGAAAGTTATTTCTTATTTTGTCTAGTTGAATTTCTTTTTTTGAATCACTCCATTTGGAGTTTTGTAGCTCAAGTTATGGCCCAAAGACCACAACTGGCCGGATTGAAAGTTTGTCCAGAATTTCTGGACTGACCAAATCTACAGTGTTATGAACAGTGACTGCAACTCACTTTTTGATTATGTTTTGGTCATAATTTGGGTTAGGTTTCTTCATGAAAGTTGTTGATCTATATCTCAGCTTGTTTCTGGTAAAATTTCAGGTCAATTGGACCTTTCTACACTGAGTTATGGCTAAATGACCAAATACTGTTTATTTGGTCATTTTGCCCAGGCAGACTGCAGGTCACTCGGATTAGGGCAAGCTTTTGGTCCACTTGGTTTGGTTTTATGGGCATGGTTTCTTCACCAAAGTTGTGCCATTATGTGTCTAGTTTCATGTCCAATTGGCCTTGCACAAATTGAACCTCTACAATTCAAGTTATTGCTGCCCAAACTTGCTGGACTCATGCCTAGCCCTGCAGGTCACCAAGGGCAGCCTAGCCAAACTCAAATCCCAAGCTACAACTCACTTCAATTCTTCATCATGCACAGCCAAATGGTCACTAATTGACCATTTAAACTTTCATTCACCAACACATGAACAAGATCCAAGTTTTTGTATCCAAACCCTAGCTCAAATTCAAGGTTTACACAACACATGTCAATTAGGCATACTAATCCATTTCAAATTTATGTCTACACATCAACACCATTTCTAAGCCATTTTAAATCCATCAAAACCATCAACATTATCCCTTCCTTAAGGCTGTCAAATTCCATGGTGTACATACACATAAGTTTTATTTCATTTGACTTACAATTTCATACTCATTTTAAGTCCCTAACATGGAATAAAGAGAGAAATATGCATAAATAAGCACTAACCTCTTGTAGCTCAAATCCAAGCCAACCAAGACTTTAATTTTTCTTTACTTTCTTACTCTTTCTTGGCTACCAAACACTTCTCCTTGGTGTGGGTATAATTGTTAGTGAAGGGATGATAAGGTTTTGAGGTGAATTGAAGTGGGAAATGAAGCTTAAGGGAGTTTTAATAGTGGAAAGGGTTTGGGAATGAGAAGGCTGCCGAAATTTTGAGGAAGAAGAGCAAAAAATTTTTTCAATTTTTAACTCTTTTTTGTCCTTTTTAATTGATTTAAAAGTGCTTGTTAAAAGATGATTGATGGAGCTCTTTTTAAAGACATCATATGATGTCATAATTAAGTATTTTCTTTCATTTTCTTTTCTTCTTTTCTCTACTCATTTTCAATTCAATTTTTAGCAATATTTATTCACATTTTATGTTATAATAATTATTTACTTAACTGGACAAGCCGGCCAAAAATCATCTCTGAAGACGAAATGACCAAAATGCCCTCCGTTTGGCTTAACGGGCCAAAATTGTCTATACCGATTGAAAAATTTTTCTAAGTATTTTCTTGGCATTCTAATGCTATAAGAGCCTCAATGACCCTTCTTTGGAGTCCCAAAAATTATTTTATAATTTTTTCCCCAGGTCTAGGGCTCCTAGTTGTGAGAACCGCAACTTCTCACTAGGTTACCCATCGCTAGGGCACCGGCTCATTTAACTTGGTTGTATTTTATTTCTAAAATTTTTCCTAAATTTTTCTTATTAATATTTGAGTTAATTATGGTTCCTCACTTTAGTTTAAATATTTTTTCCAGACGTTCTAGCTATCCGGACCGACACCGCTCACCGGAATAGTAGAATGTGCGGAATTGCTACAGGGAGGGTATTACAACTCTTCCCCTCTAATTTAAATTTCGTCCTCGAAATTTACTTGATGCAAACAGTTGAGGGAACTGTTGCCTCATCGTCTCTTCACTTTCCCAAGTTGCCTCCTCGGTGTTGTGGTGCCTCCAAAGCACTTTCACCAGTGGAATCTGCTTATTCCTCAACTCTTTCACTTCTCGAGCCAGGATCCGTATGGGTTCTTCTTCATATGTCAAATCCGGTTGTACTTCAATTTCTTCCATGGAGATGACATGTGAAGGATCTGAGCGGTATCTTCTTAGCATAGATACGTGGAACACATTGTAGATCTTGTCCAGCTCTAGTGGTAAAGCTAGCCTGTAGGCCACTGGACCCACACGTTCAATGACTTCATATGGACTAATGAACCTAGGGCTTAACTTACCTTTTCTTCCAAACCTCAGTACCTTCTTCCACGGTGACACCTTGAGGAACACTTTGTCGCTAACCGCATATTCTATTTCTTTTCTCTTCAAGTCGGCATAGGATTTCTGTCTGTCTGAGGTAACCTTCAGATTGGCTTTGATTAGTTTTACCTTCTCCTCAGTCTGTTTCACCAGGTCTGACCCTACTAGTTTATCTTCACCCAATTCAGTCTAGCACACTAGAGTTCTACATGTCCTCCCATACAGTGTTTCATACGGGGCCATTTGGATACTAGCTTGGTAGCTATTGTTGTATGCAAATTCTGCCAGTGGAAGGTATCTATCCCAACTTCCCTCAAACTCAATGACACAACTCCTCAGCATATCCTCAAGGACCTGACATATATTTCACATTATTATTACCATTTCAGTTCAATATGTGTATTAGTTTAATTGGTTTCAATTGTTTACCTGGATTACTCTTTCTGATTGCCCATCCGTCTGAGGATGGAAAGCTGTGTTGAAGTGGAGTTGTATACCCAAGGATTCATGCAATTTCTTCCAAAATCTCGATGTAAACCTTGGGTCACAATCAAATATGATGGAAAGTGGAATTCCATGCAGTCTAATTATCTCATTGATATACAATTCTGCTAACTTCTCTAGTGAGTAGTCAGTCCTAACTGACAGAAAGTGTGCTGACTTCGTCAATCTATCTACTATCACCCATACTACATCATGTTTCTTCTGGGTGAGAGGTAGACCACTTACAAAATCCATAGTGACCCGATCCCATTTCCATTCAGGTATGCGTATAGGCTGTAGCAAACCTGATGGAACTTGATGTTCTGCCTTGACTTGCTGACATGTCAAGCTTTTAGTCACATAGTCAGCTATGTCCTTCTTCATACCAGGCCACCAATAATGAAGCTTCAGATCATGATACATTTTTGTACTTTCTAGGTGCAAAGCATAAACACTGGTGTGTGCCTCTTTCAGGATAATGGCTTTTAATTCCCCATCATCTGGTACACATACTCTTCCTTTGTAGTACAAACACCCATCTACTTTCACCTCATAATCAGTTGCTTTCCCCTCTGAGATTTTACTCACAGTAGTCATTAATTTCTCATCTACCTTCTGCCCATCTAAAATCTGCCGTAGCAGGTTTGGCCTCACTTGTAACTCAGCCAAAATAACTCCATCTCGAGCCAAGGATAGACGGGCATTCAATGATCTCAAAGCTATGATGGATTTTCTGCTCAAAGCATCTGCAACTACATTTGCCTTCCCAGGATGGTAGTCAATCACACAATCACAGTCCTTCAGAAACTCAATCCATCGCCTCTGTCTAAGGTTGAGCTCCTT
Source organism: Hevea brasiliensis (assembly GCF_030052815.1). NCBI lineage: Eukaryota > Viridiplantae > Streptophyta > Magnoliopsida > Malpighiales > Euphorbiaceae > Hevea > Hevea brasiliensis. Next base: position 21,537,851 of record NC_079496.1, on the reverse strand, counting down.
TTGGGTTGGCAAGTATTTCAGGCTTTTGTGGTCTGTGTAAATGTAACACTTTTCACCATACAAGTAGTGCCTCCATATCTTCAGTGTGAAGATAATTGCTGCAAGTTCTAGATCATGGGTAGGGTAATTCTGTTCATGTGGCCTTAGCTGCCCGGATGCATAAGTGACCACCTTCCTCTCTTGCATCAATACACACCCTAATCCATTATGAAAGGCATCACTGTAGATCACAAAGTCCTTTCCTGACACTGGCTGTGTTAACACTGGTGCCTCTGTTAACAAAGCCTTCAACTTCTCAAAACTGGTCTGACACTTGTCATTCCAGTCAAATATGACATTCTTGTGTAACAACTTGGTTATTGGAGCAGCTATTAAGGAAAATCCCTTCACAAATCTTCTGTAATACCCAGCTAGCCCCAAGAAACTTCTGACCTCAGTTGTATTCTTGGGAGGCTTCCATTCCATCACTGCTTCTATCTTCTTGGGATCCATTCTAATCCCATCAGCTGACACTATGTGTCCAAGGAATGCAATCTCATTCAACCAAAAGTCACACTTGGACAACTTAGCATACAGCTTCTTTTCTCTCAGGGTTTGCAGAACAATCCTCAAATGCTCATCATGTTCTTCCCTGGTCTTGGAATACACCAAAATATCATCAATAAAGACCACTACAAACCGATCTAGGTATGGATGGAAGATACGGTTCATAAGGTCCATGAATGCCGCTGGTGCATTTGTTAGGCCAAAGGGCATCACTAGGAACTCATAATGCCCATATCGGGTCCTGAATGCAGTCTTTGGCACATCTGCATCCTTCACCCTCAACTGATGATACCCTGATCTGAGATCAATTTTAGAAAATACTCCTGCTCCCTTCAATTGATCAAACAGATCATCAATTCTAGGCAACAAATACTTATTCTTCACTGTCACTTTATTCAACTGCCGGTAATCAATGCATAACCTCAAAGTCCCATCTTTCTTCTTTACAAACAGCACTGGAGCTCCCCATGGTGACACACTGGGGCGTATGAACCCCTTATCCAGTAACTGAATTTTCAATTCTTTTAATTCTTTGGGTGCCATCCTATAAGGAGCAATAAAGATTGGTGCTGTACCCGGCAGTATCTCAATAACAAATTCAACTTCCCTTTCTGGTGGCAAACCAGGCAATTCTTCAGGGAACACATCTGGGAAGTCTTTTACTATGGGTATGTCACACAGATCTGGCTTAGCTTGCCTAGTATCTACCACATGTGCTAGGTAGGATTCACAGCCTTTTCTCATCAATTTTCTTGCAACTGTCGCTGAGATGACATTGGACAAAAAATCTGTCCTTTTCCCCACAACTGTGATCTCATTACCCCCAGGAGTTTTCAAAGAAATTCTCTTCAATTTACAATCAACCATTGCCTGATGATGTGACAACCAGTCCATTCCCAAAATCACGTCAAACTCATGGAAAGGCAACTCAATCAAGTCTGCCAAGAATTCATACCCCTAAATCCTTAACGGGCAACCTTTGTACACTTTGTTCACCACTACACTATGGCCCAATAGATTAGTGACCAGAATGTCTTGGTCACTCTCCCCTATTAGTATCCCCCTTTTTACGGGTAAGTTGATGCAGATGTATGAATGAGTGGATCCTGGATCCACCAATGCATGCACAGATGTATTGTAGAGGGAGAACGTACCCCTGATGACGTCCGGGGCATCTTGCTCCTCCTGAGCTCTCATGGCATAGGCTTTGGCAGGTGGTCTGCCCTCAGGCCTCTCTGCTGGCTCAGATGCAGGCCTCTGTAATGGTCCCACTGCCTCAGATTTGCCAGATTTCCTACCCCTTTGTGGTGCAAGAGCAGGTTTGTCTGCTTGTGTTGGAGCAGATATAGTAGTTCTGCGTGGACAGTTCCTCAGCTGATGCTCTGTCGACCCACACCTTAAGCAGGCACCAGTCACTCTCCAACACTCCCCCTTATGCCACTTCAGGCAATGTGGACATGCAGAAGATGCTGGGGCTGGTCCCCTAAACCCCATCCCTGGAGAGCTACCCACTGATGGTGTGGACTGACCTCTCCTAGGGGTGAACTATGGCCTGGGCCCCTGAGACTGACCCTAACCTTATGGTTGACCTGAACTCTGTACAGGTCAACCTTTGAACTTCTTCCCAGATGCAGGAGATGAACTAGATTGACCCGGGCCCCTCTTCTGCTGTCTCTCTGTTCTGGTCTGCTCACTTATTCTAACATTTTCAACTTTTATTGCAGCTTCCACTAACTTGGTGAAGTCTGTGATTCCCAAGGCAGTAATCATGATCTTTATGTTGTCATTTAATCCCTCTTCAAATCTCTCACACCTTTCGGCCTCATTAGGGACTATCTCCCTTCCGTAGCGGCTCAATCTGACAAATTCCTTTTCATACTCGGCCACTGTTAGCTGTCTCTGCCTCAGGTTAATGAACTTTCTTCTTCTCTCTTCCAGGTATACACTACCCACATATTTCTTCTTGAATTCTGAGAGGAAGAAGTCCCAAGTTATTACTTCTGGTTGCACTTCACTAGACACCGTATCCCACCATTCATATGCATCATCTTGCAATAGAGATATGGCAGCTTCTAGGTTTTGCTCTGGAGTGCAGTGGAGTTGTTTTAAAACCCTTCCTGCTCTGTTCAACCAATTTTCAGCTGCAATAGAATCATCTTCTCTCTTGCCAAAGAAATCCACTGCTCCAAATTTTCTTAGTCTTTCCAGGTGTGATTTCTGCTATGGAGGTGGTGGTGGTGGTGGCATTACCCCAGCCATTTGTCTAAAGAATTCGGCCATTTGCTGAAACATGGCCTGTGAAGGCTGAGTAGGCTCTGCTGGAGCTGGTGGAGCAGGTTCTCCCCTACCCCCAGTCTCAGCTACTGCAGGTGGAGTATGACTCTCCACTTTCTCCTCAACTGCCCTCTGAGATGTGGGGTCCATATCCTAATCAAAATAATAAAGACAAACAGATTTGCATTAGTGTCACCTCGACTCTTACAAATGCAATGCTTGGTATGGACTCGATCTAGGCTCAGAAACGCCTAAACCATGCTCTGATACCACTAAATGTGACACTCCTTACCCGTCTACAGTATAGCCGAGCAAGATATGCCACGCAGTGTATCGGAATGGCCTATTTTAATTCAATCATTTTTTTTCATAATTTATTTATTTTTTGTTTTTTCATAGTTATGAAGTAAAATTTATGAAATATAATTCATTTAAGTCATTTATTGAAATTATAATTTATTTGAGGTTCCGAAAATTTAATAGAAAATCCGACAGAGTACCAGCTAAAAATGGAGAAAACAATTCTTCGGAACCTGTGAAAAACACTTCTAAAATTTTCAACCAATCTCAAACTCCATTTCATCATCAAAATCTCAATATTTTTCAACAACATTTCCATTTCTCAATCATTCATTTCTCATGGTATTCATCTACAAGCAATAAATAAATACTCAATTTTCCATTCATAAACACAATTATCACTATTTACATTAACATCAAAATACATTACATAAGTCTCAATTACACATGAGAAAATAAAAGTTAGTTACAAAATACCAAAATGAAACCTAGTGTCCTACCAATGCACTGAAGATGGTGAGGTGACACGGACACTATGCAGAGCTGTAGGAGGTTTCACCCAGTCTGTGGTCTACTGGGCTCTCGGTCAGTATCACCAGAACCTACGCGTGGCAAAAGCAACGCGCTAAGCAATAATGCTTAGTGGTGCCAATAATAAAATAAAAAGAAATAACAGGAAGTAAATATGCAGTGCATGTTTTGATGTCTTATGCAGATAATTTTTTTTTTCGATCATTATTGGTAATCTTATTTATTATGTACCTGTTCTATTCATTATTTCATTAAATTTGTTCACTTTCATTTTTGGGTGCCCAAGTAACCTATACTGGATGACTGGATCAGTATAAGCAGTAAACCGCACTGGTATCAAGTACCTCGGTCGTCACACCATCGTCACATATGTATCTCCCAGTGCAAATGTAAGCCTAATAAGCTGTAATAACATTAGGCACAAGGCTAAGTATCAACATAATGTTAGAATGGCTAAAAGCCATGAAATCACAGAATGACATAATGCCATGTGCAGTACTACTAACTGAACCCTATTGGCATGCCAACCTATCCAAACCAATCTTGCTAGGTGTACTAGAGCATGTTACACTTTTAAATTTTACAATTCTTGAAATTTAAGTTTAGGTGTTACTATTCATTTCATTAGTCAACTAAAATGTTGACTTTTGCATTGACAATAGGTATATTGGTTTAAATATCATCAACATACCATATTTTGCATTTTAAATTTGTTGGTATTGGTTGCCAATACCAATTATAAGCTTAAAGTTAATTGGACAGAATTTTCAGTTTTCAAGCTTTGGGTTTACTGTTCCATTGGTCATTTTTACAGTGGGAATTTGGCAAAATGATCAACATGAAAGTTGTTCCTTATTTTGTCTAGTTGAATTTACTTTTTTGAATCACTCCATTTGGAGTTTTGTAGCTCAAGTTATGGCCCAAAGACCACAACTGGCCGGATTGAAAGTTTGTCTAGAATTTCTGGACTGACCAAATCTACAGTGTTATGAACAGTGACTGCAGCTCACTTTTTGATTATGTTCTGGTCATAATTTGGGTTAGGTTTCTTCATGAAAGTTGGTGGTCTATATCTCAGCTTGTTGCTGGTAAAATTTCAAGTCAATTGGACCTTTCTACACTGAGTTATGGCTAAATGACCAAATACTGTTCATTTGGTCATTTTGCCCAGGCAGACTGCAGGTCACCCAGATTAGGGCAAGCTTGTGGTCCACTTGGTTTGGTTTTATGGGCATGGTTTCTTCACTCAAGTTGTGTCATTATATGTCTAGTTTCATGTCCAATTGTCCTTGCACAAATTGAACCTCTACAATTCAAGTTATTACTGCCCAAACTTGCTGGACTCATGCCCAGCCCTGTAGGTCACCAAGGGCAGCCTAGCCAAACTCAAATCCCAAGCTACAACTCACTTCAATTCTTCATCATACATAGCCAAATGGTCACTAATTGACCATTTAAACTTTCATTCACCAACACATGAACAAGATCCATGTTTTTATGTCCAAACCCTAGCTCAAATTCAAGGTTCACACAACACATGTCAATTAGGCATACTAATCCATTTCAAATTTATGTCTACACATCAACACCATTTCTAAGCCATTTTAAATCCATCAAAACCATCAACATTATCCCTTCCTTAAGGCTGTCAAATTCCATGGTGTACATACACATAAGTTTTATTTCATTTGACTTACAATTTCATACTCATTTTAAGTCCCTAACATGGAATAAAGAGAGAAATATGCATAAATAAGCACTAACCTCTTGTAGCTCAAATCCAAGCCAACCAAGACTTTAATTTTTCTTTACTTTCTGACTCTTTCTTGGCTTCCAAACACTTCTCCTTGGTGTGGGTATAATTTTTAGTGAAGAGAGGATAAGGTTTTGAGGTGAATTGAAGTGGGAAATGAAGCTTAAGGGAGCTTTAATGGTGGAAAGGGTTTGGGAATGAGAAGGCTGCCGAAATTTTGAGGAAGAAGAGCGGAAAATTTTTTCAATTTTTAACTCTTTTTTGTCCTTTTTAATTGATTTAAAAGTGCTTGTTAAAAGATCATTGGTGGAGCTCTTTTTAAAGGCATCATATGATGTCATAATTAAGTATTTTCTTTCATTTTCTTTTCTTCTTTTCTCTACTCATTTTTAATTTAATTTTTAGCAATATTTATTCACATTTTATGTTATAATAATTATTTACTTAACTGGACAAGTCGGCCAAAAATCATCTCTGAAGACGAAATGACCAAAATGCCCTCTGTTTGGCTTAACGAGCCAAAATTGTCTGTACCGATTGAAAAATTTTTCTAAGTATTTTCTTGGCATTCTAATGCCATAAGAACCTTAATGACCCTTCTCTGGAGTCCCAAAAATTATTTTATGATTTTTCCCCCGGGTCTAGGGCTCCTAGTTGCGAGAACCGCAACTTCTCACTAGGTTACCCATATCTAGGGCACCGGCTCATTTAACTTGGTTGTATTTTATTTCTAAAATTTTTCCTAAATTTTTCTTATTAATATTTGAGTTAATTATGGTTTCTCACTTTAGTTTAAATATTTTTTCCAGACGTTCTAGCTGTCCAGACCGACACCGATCACCAAAACAGTAGAATGTGCGGAATTGCTACATGGAGGTTGTTACAACAAATTTCACTTACCGGACAGATCTGTTGCAGTAGAGGACAAAGGGGATGATGTTTCTAAGCTGAAGGTAGCTGGAAAGAGTGGTCATTGTAATTCTTTTGGACTGATTTATAGGCAAAGCAACCGTATATCAACAAAAGCTAATCTTGTCAACAAATTTATCAGAATGTGAATCCTAGAAACCAAAGGTTGCTTGAATTTTGAGGTTTACTTTAGTTGGCCTTCCACCGCAGCATAGGATTCTTTCATTGAACTTGGGTAAACGGGGATATGTTCACCTTTCTTTTGAAACAGAACAAGAGATAGATTAATGAAAAATTTTTGCTTAGACTCAGTCAACTATAGATCTAACATACAAACATATGAGACTCATTTATTTTGCAAAGCTAGTCTTATCAACAAATTCAACAAGGTGAGGATAAAAAAAACTAAAGGTTGCTTGAATTTTAAGGTTTACTTTATTCTGCCTTGTGTAGAATTCTTTCGTTGGACTTGGGTAAATAAGGATATGTTCGTCTTCCTTTTGGAATAGAACAAGAGATAGACTAACAGAAAATTCTTGCTTAGATTCGATCTACCATGAACCCAACACACAAACATGTAAGACCCATTTATTTAACAGAGCTAATCTTATCAACAAATTCAATAGGTTGTGGATAAAAAAATTGAAGGTTGCTTGAATTTTGAGGTTACTTTGTCCTACCTTCAGATGTGGTTTAGGATTCTTTACTGGACTTGGATAAATAGGGATATGTTCACCTTCCTTTTGAAACAAAACAAGAGATAAACTGATGGAAAATTTGTATTTAAACTCGATCTAGCATGGATCTAATGCACAAATATGTGAGATCCATTTATTTGAACTAGTCTTATCAACAAATTCAATACAGTGTGGATCCAAAAAACTGAAGGTTGCTTGAATTTTGAGGTTTACTTTATTCTGCCTTCCGCCTTGGTGTAGGATTCTTTTGTTAGACTTGGGTAAGCAAGGATATGTTTGCCTTCCTTTTGGAACAGAACAAGAGATAGGTTAACGAAAAATTCTTACTTGTATCAGGACCAAACACACAAACATGTGAGATCCATTCATTTAACGGGTAAATTCAACAATATGTGGATCCAAAAAACCAAAGGTTGCTTGAATTTTGAAGTTTACTTTAAACCAAACATATGTCTACTATGCTTAAGATGAATCTCACCCAATTACTTTCAAGAAATCCAACTCAGTAAATCTATGATTTCTTGTATATGTGTGTAGACTATATGTAACCTAAAACTATTATTCTTAATCAATGAATAAATAATTATTAAAATTCTAAAGTTATAATGTTTTACGTGCATATTTAATTTAACTGTTGGATGCAGTTAATAGTCGTTAACTGATAACTATTACTGTTAGCTGATAGCTAGTAACTAATGATAAATGATTTTTTGTTAAGAATTTGGTAAAAGTATATTTAGCGATTGCTGTTAATATGTAAAATAGCTAATAAGGGCATATATCAAATAATTTATTTTATTATTGAAATAAATGTAAAATTATAAATTTATTATATTATATTATTTATTTTTTTATTAAAATAAATATATAACTATTAATTTAATATATTATATCATTTATTATATTATTAAAATAAAAAATAATTATTAATTTATTATATCATATTATTTATTTTATTATTGAAATAAGAAAATAATTAAATTTCTTAAAAAAGAAAATAACTACATAATTTTAAAAATGTTGTTATAAAAAAATAAAGTAATTTTATTGTTGATGAAGAAAGAAAATCTTATAATTTTAAGTTTTTAGAAAAAAAAATGCATTTTTTCATAATAAATAAATATTTTATATTTTATATTATTAACATAAAATATTTTAACAAAATTGTAATGCACTAATTAAGTGTTAAAATTATAAATGAAAAAAATAAAAACAAACAACATTAATATTACTAATTTTCGAGTTATATGAAAAAGAATAATATGGTCTAAATTAAAAATAAAAATTAAATCAGCTATTAGCTTATGGAAAATAACTTTAAAAATAGAGTTGATACAAACTACAGTTAATGGGTATCATATCAATTATTTATCAACTATCAGCTCTATTTTTTTAATGCTACCAAACATTTCAATTTACCTATTTGAGTGCCTATATCAGCTGCACTCAAAAGGTGAATCAAACACCCCTTACATATATAACAACAAAATGTTAAACTTTTAAGAATATTTTTAAATATTAATTAAAATAATCAATATATTTATAAATTTTAAACTAAATACTTTTTTTAAAAAATAGAAAATAGACTTTCGAATAAATTAAACGATTTATAGAGAAACTAAGAGAAAATATAAAAAGTTAAAAAATAAAAAAATAATAATAAAAAACAAAAAGGAAAAGAATGTTAAATTCGGAGAGAGTGCTAGTCAAATTATATTTTAATTCATTTTAATCTTGACTTATATAAGTAATTAGGTTACTTTACACATCAAAATGACTAATCAAGTCAATGTTACAACCCAATTACTTATATTCACCATTTAATTTTTTGTCATGTTTGATATGACGTAATCAAATTTATAATGTAATTGTGATTACATTGCAACTTTGATTATGTTGTTTGGTAACATTAAAAAATTTAATGTAATGCAATAAAAATTATATAATATAATCAATTATGCTTAAAGTAACATAATAATTATTACATATAACAATGGATGTAATTATGATTGCTCGTTTTGATTTTTGCATTTATTGTCAATGCTATCATCACCACCATTACTTAGCCACCATTGTTATTACCACCACTACCCCACTTTGTCACCAACGCCATCAACACCATTACTAATACCAGCACAACCACCCCCCTCCCCCCCCCCCCCTCCCTCCCCCCCTCCTCTTTATTATCACCATCACCATCACCATCACCACCCTATTACTACCATCGCCACCACCACCACCCTATTACCACCACCGCCATCACTACCCCATTGCTACCATCGCTGCACCATCACCACCACTTAGCCACTGTCACTTCTACCACCACCTAGCCACTACCACCACCACTATCTTACCTTGCCTCCACCACCACCACCACTTAACCACCATTGTCAACACCGCCACTATCACTTAGCCACTATTAGCACTTGATTACCAATCACTGCAACTACTACCACTTATTATTAACTCTATAAATAAATTAAATATTAAAATCAAAATCATCATTACATTATAGTACTTGTATTTTTATTTTACAATCAAACATTGGAATGCAATAACATTTATATTACATTACAATTTTGATTGCATTATATAATTGATTATATTGCATTACATTGCGCTCTACCAAATATAATCTTTGTTCATTCCCAATGTGGAACTTAGAATTTCAACACTCCCCTTCAAGTACAACCACAAGGTTGTCACTTTACAATTAGTCTGTATTAACCCAATATGGGCCTAATTACACAGCCTTATGAGTGGTTGAAACTCATAACTCAATCCAGTCTCAAATACCATGTCAAATTCAGAGAGATTTGACATATAATAATTTTATATAGTTAATTATATTAATTTTTGTAAATATTTAGTCTTTTAAATAATTTTAATTACATTTTTTGTATTTATTTAGCTAAAAGTTAATTTCTCTCTTTTTAATTAATATTTATTCTTTTTAGGAAAAATTATAAAAATTAGTGAAAGTTGGAGAGAAGTTGAAAATTGGGCAGAAAATCTTACCCCCAACCATGAGATTCACATGGCCAGTTGTTAGATTGAAGAAACAAGCATAGCTTCTTGTGGGATGAGTGTAGGGCACATGGCTAGCCATGAGAATGCATCCTACACACATGCCTAGCCATGAAATGGTCTTTGAGGGCATTTTCTCACCTAATGGTCTTGTGACAGCTTGCCAAGTGAAGGGAAAAAGTCAAATTAGAGTTAGTTAGAGATTTTCTATAGGAGAAGAGGCGAAGACCTTTTTTTTTTTAAAGAGCCCTCTTGGCATCCAAACACTCTAAAAAATTTCATTGTTGAGAAGAGCAAGAAATTAAAGAGGCTTTTCTTGGAGCATTTGGAGACTAGAGCAAGAGTTCTTCATCAAGCACACTTAAAGTGTATTTTTTTATTCTTTTCCTTTCTTTTATTTTATTTAAACTGATTTGTTAATTTGATATTTAGATTTACTTTTATTGATTTTGAGTTGATCCTTGAGAAAATGAGTGGCTAAATTCTTAAGCTAGGGATTTGATGTAGTTTGAATTAATTTAATCTCTAGATTTTGATCTAATTCTCTCTACTTTGCTAATAGTTGTTACTTTTGAGTTTAATGCTTTTGAGTATCTTGATCAAATACTTGAATGATGTTAGATTTATAATTTATGATTGGAAAATATGATTATGAGTTTGATTTGATAACAACTATCATAGATTTTAATTAAGAGTAGAAACTAAGATTGGGTCTGTGGGGTTTTGTTGAAATAGTCTTTTTCTTAATACTCTAATTAATTGAGTAATTCTTTATTTAGAAATAAGAATTAAATCTTTAATTAGAAGATTTGATGATGCCCGAAAGGGATTATTAAATGTTTTTTTATTATTAACCCTTACAAGAGTAGTTAAAATTGTTATTAAACAAAATTAATTGAGGTTAATTATTGGGTCAAGTGAAATTAATGTCCCTAACCACTTTTATTTGATTTTAAAACCAAAGTGTTTGTTGCTTTTTTTTAGTTAATTTCATTTTTAGCTCAATTTTAATTTCTTGAATTTAATCCAATTTGATAGTCTAAATATTAGTAAAATTAACATAGATTTTGGTAACTGAAGACAATCCTCGTGAGAACAATACTATTCTTACTTTTTATTACTTATATGAATCCGTGCACTTGCGGACACATATCAAATTTTTAGCGCCATTACCAAGGATTGGTGCTTTAATATCAAAATAGTTAATTTTATTATTAATCTGGACTTTTTTTTATTTTATTATTCTATATTGTTATCTTATTTTTCTTGTGAGTTATTTCATGATGTTTTATCAATAAGTACTCAAAAGTTTTGTTCAACAACACTCAGAACCATTCTATGCTGCTTGGGGAAAATTCAAGGAGATGGTAGAGAAATTCACAAATCATAATCTTCCTGATCATATTTTCATTCTCAGTTTCAATAATAGTTTGGATGATACTACAAGAAATTGGGTGGATAATGGAGCATGGCCAATTGGTGGTCACCTTCTACATAAAAGCCTTGAGGAAGCAATTCACTTACTAAATGATATGGCAGATTTTGACTACTATTGGCATTGGGATCCTTCACTACAGAGTTGGAGTCACCAATACCCTCCATATATCTCTCAACCTATTGCAACAGACCATTCAGTTGAGTGTCAGGAAGAAAAGAGTTCGACACTTGAAAAGATGGTTGCTTGAATGGAAAAAAAGAGTTAAACAAAAATTGGTGTTAGATTTTGATGAAAATAAATTGGTGAAACAAGATTTGGAGAATGGGGAAACTTTTTGGGAATATCAACTTTGATTTGAAAAGTCGAATTCAAAATTTGAAGAGTTAATAGCTCAGTTGCAAGAAACAATGAGAAATCTATCGGTGAAATAAAGTTTGGATAATGAGGGCACTTTATGGGAAAATGAGCATCAATTGGAAGAGAAAAATTCAAGATTTAAAGAGGTGTGTGCGCAATTGGAAAATCTTGATAGTCAATCTAGAGTAAAGAATGAGACTTTTGATAGTCCAATGGTACATAATGAGGTTTCACTCTATGATGATGAATCAAACACTAAAGGTGGGGAGAGTAAGTTAACATATGAAGAATCTTCATGGGAATTTGAGCCTCCAAAGGAAATAAAGCCTATAGTGGAATAACACAATTCTTATGAAGTTGAGGGTTCATTAGAAGAATTCCCACATGAAGAAGAGCCTCAAACAGAGCTGGTGGATGAAGAAGAATGTGAAACCATTGATGTGAACTCATTGATGGTACTACCACATACACCAACCGAAGATCCCTGCCTCCCAATGAGACCACCTTTTACAATGCTATGTCCTCACTGAGCTCAAGGAAAAATTGGAGTACTCTTCCCAAGCATATTAGTTAAAGCCGAGTGTTGTTCATGCTAAGCACATAATTTTTCCAAATATGATCAATCTTGAGGGTGTCTTAAACCAAGACTCAAAGGTAGTGTTACATGACAGCTACTATGGGCGGAGGCCTCTCTTTGATGAGCAATTATCCAAGTGGTTAAACTAAAGACCTAAAACAAGCACTTTTGGGAGGCAACCCACGCAAAAGATTTTGATATCCTTTCTTTTTGTCATTTCTTTTAAGTTTTGCTCATATTTAGTTGCATTTAATTTTAGTTAAAGTATTTCCCCAAATTTTAATTGGCATTGTCTTCTTTTGGTTATAGGTATAGAAGAAGAAAAAGAAAAAGAAAAAAATGATGCATGAGGTTCACAAGAAGGAGTAAAAGGTTAAGTTTGGTGAAGTAAAGGGAAAGGCACGCATCAAAGGGGAGTGATTCTACTCTTTTGTTGCCTTAATAAAATTCATTGTGTGCTTGATTTCATTGAAAATTAAATTATTGCTTTTGATGTGATATACTTAATTTTAATGTTGTTGCAACCTTATGCATATATTGTGCTTGATGGATATTTGTGAAGTTGAATGGTGCTATTTTATTAGGCAAATGTGAGGAAAATACAAATTTTGGTGTGTGGTTTTGTTTTAGTGTCATATTGGATTAGATCCCAATTTTGCATTGAATTGAAATGAAATAATTTTTTATAAGAAATAAACTTCATGGCTAGGTGTGAGTTAGTCATGTTAGGGCATGACTAGGTGTGAGTTAGTCATGTTAGGGCATGAAATTCATTGTTTAAAAGAAGTTGAATTTAAATTGCAAAAAAAAAAAAAAAATTCAAGAGAAACAGTAAAGGTCATGGCTTAATGGGAGTTTGTAAGAAATCACATGGTTACACATGAGCATTTCTATTCAATTGGAGTTGAAATTTTCCATTTTGTTTTCATTGGGCAATAAACTTCACGGTTTAGCATGGGATTGAGCCTTACTAGCATGCCTAGCCATGCATCATTTCATTTCATGCCATGAGATTTGGATTTCCTTTTTTTTTTTTTTTTCATTTCATGCACATTTGTGCATCTTTGGGTAGCAATGCTCATGGCTAGCCATGAGAAAGTCATTTCATGAAAAGATAGGCGCATGGCCAGTTGTGTAAGTGTCCATGGTCTCCCATGCGTATACCCTCATGCAAGCTAGGCACATGGCTAGTTTTGTGTTGCACCATGGCTACCCATGCGGTTCCTTTGATGCATAGTTGAATATTCTTGGGCAGCAAAAGCCATGGTTGGCCATGAGAAAGGTGCATTTCAAGCATGGTTAGCTGTGCACCACTTTTAGCACTTCATTCCTAGCCATGCGGTTCCAAAATTGTTATCTTTTGCATTATTTTTTTTTTATTTTCTCATGTGTTTTCATTGGTCAACTTCTTTTCACCTCAAACCATGTGATCCTATTTTGTCTTCTTATATATTTTCTCTTGCACACTATTGGTTCATAACACTTTTTTTTCTCCTCAAGACCAACACACACTTTTCTTTCCTCCTTCATACACATTTTCACTTTGCTCTATTTTAGTTTATATGTTGCACTTCTATATCCATGGCACATGTTTCTTTGTTTAGCTGTTGACGACAATGTCTTTGATAAGTTTGGGGGTACATATTTAATTTTATTTTTATTATTTTTGTTTTCTTTTTGTACATAATTTTTTTTTGTGAAATATGGTTGCAATTTTGATTAAGAAATTCAAAAGAAAATAATTTTGGCCATTGTTGTTTTTAATTATTTTAATTTGAGTTTGAGAGTTAAATCTGTAATTTAGTTATTTTATATTTGTGATGTGCTTAAATGAGATTCTATGCAATTGATGATTAATTTTGTTTCGTCAACCTTGCATATTTATTTTATTTTGTCTATGAAAATGAAATGTGGATAGTGTTTCTAGGAGATGAATTTGAAAAAAAAAAATAATGTGAGAATTAATTAATTACTGTGAGTGGAGCATACTTTGATTTTAATTGATATTCCTTCTTTTAATATATATAGTTGTACACAAAAAAAAGAGCAACAAAATAAAATTACTTAGTCTACTCTGCTGGTTCGAGTTGCAAGTAACCAAGAATATTTATGAGCCCCATGTTTATTTTTTAGTCAAACAACAGCTTGGATTATGAGTATGCAAAGCACCTTGAATTTGTGATTGCTGAGTAACCAGGTGCCTTCATGACCAATATCAGTATTCGCGTAAAAAGGCAAATGACGATTTAATGAAGAGTGCCAAAAGCTATTCTTAAAAAAAAATGTGTAAATAATTTGTAAATAAATAAAGAAATAAGGAGGGAATTGAAAATTAAGGTTTTTGCATGTTTTGATTCATGATGATTGGTTGATTTTTATTTCTATTTTGTTTTGTTTGTGCTTTTTGAATATCCTAGGAATACTATCTTATTAGTGGAAATAGACTGATGAAATTATATGTCTAGTTGGAGTGCAGAGTTTAATTGCTTTATTAAAAATTCAAAAGAAGTAAAATGATTATTAATTATATAGAGTTTCATTTGAGTATAAATAGATTGAAATGATTAAACTATGAAATTTAATTTTTGAATTTTTGATTGAGGTGATTAAATTATAGCATTTGGGTAAAATTGTTCTTTTCCGAGTCGATTTATAAAATTTGCAACCATGTTTGAAAATTTTTTTGTGTTATCAAATCTCTCATTTGTGCTTCATATGTTATTTTGCTTGAGGACAAGCAAAAACTCAAGTTTAGGGGTGTTTGACATATAGTAATTTTATAGAGTTAATTATATTAATTTTTGTAAATATTTAGTCTTTTAATTAATTTTAATTACATTTTTATAGTTTATTTAGCTAAAATTTAATTTCTCTCTTTTTAATTGATATTTGTTCTTTTTAGAAAAAAATTATAAAGATTGGTGAAAGTTGGAGAGAAGTTGAAAATATGGCAGAAAATCTCACCCCCAGCTATAAGATTCACATGGTCAGCTGTGAAATTGAAGAAACAAGCATGGCCTCTTGTGGGATGAGTGTAGGGCTCATGGCTAGCCATGAGAATGCATCCTACATGCATGGCTGGCCATGAGATAGTCTTTGAGGGCATTTTCTCACCCAATCGTCTTCTGACACCTCACCAAGTGAAATGGAAGAATCAAAATTAGAGTTACTTAGAGATTTTCTGAAGGAGAAGAGGAGAAGACATTTTTTTTTTTTTTTTTTTGTTAAGAGCTCTCTTAGCACCCAAACACTCTAGAAAATTTCATTGTTGAGAAGAGCAAGAAATTGGAGAGAGTTTTCTTGGAACATTTGGAGGTTAGAGTCACTTAGAGTTTATTCTTTTTATTCTTTTCTTTTCTTTTATTTAAACTCATTTATTAATTTGATGTTTGGATTTAATTTTATTGATTTTGAGTTGATACTTGAGAAAATGAATGGCTAAATTCTTAAGCTAGGGATTTGATATAGTTTGACTTTATTTAATCTCTAGATTTTGATCTAATTTTCTCTACTTTGCTAATAGTTATCACTTTTGAGTTTAATACTTTTGAGTATCTTGATCAAATAATTGAATGATGTTAGATTTATAATCTATGGTTCAAAAACATGGTCATGAGTTTGATTTGATAACAACTATCATAGACTTCAATTAAGAGTGAAAACTAAGATTGGGTTTATGGAGTTTTGTTGAAATAGTCTTTTTCTTATTATTCCAATTAATTAAGTAATTCTCTATTGGGAAATAGGAATTAATTCTTTAATTGGAAGATTTGATGATGCCTAGAAGGGATTATTAAATGTTTTTTATTATTAACCTTGCAAGAGTAGTTAAAATTGATTATTAGATAAAATTAATTGAGATTAATTTTTGAGTCAAGTGAAATCAATAAACCTAGCTACTTTTATTTGATTTTAAACCCAAAGTGTTCATTGCTTTTTTTAGTTAATTTTCAATATTAGTTAATTCCATTTGTAGCTCAATTTTTTTTAATTCAATTTAATTTGATAGTCTAAATATTAGTAAAATTAACATAAATTTTGGTAATTAAAGACAATCATCGTGGGAATGATGCTCTACTCACACTTTATTACTTATATAAATCCGTGCACTTGTGGATATGTATTAAGAGTGCTGGTCAAATTACATTTTAATTTATTTTAATATTGACTTATTTAAGTAATTAGATTATTTTACACATCAAAATGACTAATCAAGTAAATGTTGTAACTCAACCACTTACATTCACCCTTTAATTTTTATTCATTTCTAATGGGAGACTTAGATTCTCAAAAAAAAAAAAAAAAACATATTATACTCCATTTAGATTCGATCCCAAGCAAGGTAAAGGCAAGCGAACCATTCTTTCAATAAACAACTGAAGCTTTTGTATTAATCATGTTGTATGATGAATATTATCTTACCATGCTGAGATGCTTTCTCCCACATGAAGTTTGTGTGAAAGGTTTCCACTCTTATTGCATAGTATAGAATTAATAAATGAATGTTAATGGGATTCTGATTAAATTAAAATTATATTAAATTCTCATGGACTATGTTTTTTTTTTTTTTTTTTAAACTTCAAATTTTTTTTCTAGTATATTACTAGCTCAAATTTAACTCATTTGTGTAATACATTAATAAATCAAATTTAAATCTGATTCATTTATATATTAAAGGACTCAAGTTTAATAAAATAAGTTGGAGCTATTTTGGAGAAAAATTATCAAGCTCTCCTTTATTTACTTCATTTATATTCTTAAATTTAATCACTCGTAATACCCTGGCCGTTACACCTGCAATGGAGCCTATTGAGAATCAAGCATTATCATTATTTTAATATTAAAAATAATATTTTTAATTAATGTGAATTAATCACTGCATTTTTTTTTCAAAATTACTATTAAATTAATGGGATTTTTTTATTATTATTTTTTTAAAATTCAAATATACCTTACATTTTCAATAATCACTTCTAAATGATCTCACCTTCTGATAATAACCATACAATGTACTTTTATATTGAATTAGATCACACTTTTAATTTTTAAAATTTTGATATTTAAATACAATTTAATTCTTAAATTGATATTTTAATGGCCCAAAATTAATTAGAGTTAAGGAACGGATAAACTTAAGGTCCAAAATTCGAAACAAGCATAAAATGTATACCTTATGACTTATCCATATGCATATATCATTTGGCATTATGATTCATGTAACATAAAATATTTCCATTTGACCTAAAAATTTAGCAAATGCATTTCACATCTTTCACATAAACATGAACATAAATATATTGGCCATAGTAGGCCTGACATCATTCATTATCATACATCATTTATGTTATGTGGAAACAAAGTAAAACGTGGGCCTTACATTTCAAGTTCATAGTACCAACAGAATAGGCTCAGCCCACAAAATATGCATTAATACAAAATTCTTACTGGTAATGCATGGTACATAAAGATCGTCAAAATAATACGTATCAGAAAGGAGCTTCAACAAAAAGAGTGCATGCTTCATCATGCCCAAAATGTCACACATCAATCCTTTGAACTTAATGATCAAAATTTGCTGACTGCTCTCCTACTTCTTTCTAAAATCCACGTGATAGGGAACTGCCATCTTACTTCACGTCAGTATTAAGGTCCTAAAACCACTACTTGAATGTCTTAGGTGGCTCACCTGCCTTGGGTCCAGTAGCAAGGGCACAATGAACTAGGGGCAAGTCCCTGATTCGATCCTCCCTCCCTCATGTGCCTATCGACAACTGCCTCATTTATCACTAATTAATTTATTATATTTTTTACTATAATTTATCATATCAACTTAAAAAATTTTATACCAACACGATTGTATTTTAATTTTCATATTCAGAGGTCACAAGGACATTTTAATTTCAATTTTATTAAATTAAAGTGTATAATGAAATATTTTAAAAATTTAAGATGTAATGAGATTTTTTTAAAAAATTCAAGAATAAAATTATATATTTGATTTTAGAAATAATTAAAAAAATTTAAGATATTTTGATAATAACTTTTATTAAATAATAAAATTTAATTTGTAAAATTAAATATTCATATTTTTATACTATATTTATAGTATTTTATTTATAATATTTTTATTGACTAAAGTAATATATCTTAATAATTATTCTGTTATAATATTTTAATTGAAAAGTCCTATATTTTACTAATTTTATTTTCGTAAAATTTGTTCAAACTAACATTAATCAGAGTAAATACAGTAAAGGTAATTTGATATTCTCTTTCTTGCCTCTCTCATACCCCCACTTTCTTCCCTCTCAGATGAACTTTCTTTCTTGTCGTATACTAGAAAATTGAAACCATTTTCAGTTTAGATATTTTTATATTTACTTATATTTGGGCCTTGACGCTTATATTTTCTTAAAATATTCATCAGAACTCTACTGCACTTAAAGTGCCATAGTTAGCATATTCAGAAGCTAACTTCATCTCTATTTTGGATAGGAGAAGTGGTATTCGTTAATAATACAGAAGGCAGAACTAAATTTGATGAACTTAGATAGCAAATTAGCATTGGCATAAGCCGAAGGGGCTGGCAAAACCCATCTACTTGTTCTAGTTTCTTTTTATTCACTTGCTCAATTTTATACACATATCTGCAAACATACGAGCATATGAAAACCTCAAGCCTAGAGGTAGAGGTTCAGTTCACCAAATGTTCACTCTGCGTTTGTCAATTATATGCTAGTAGAATAACCTATATAATTTAGCATTTACAATTTTCTGGCGAGAGTTGAGAATCCCTTGATAGAAGGGGTGGAGCTACATGCATGTTTAAGAGTATCACACCTCTCCGCTGAAAAATTATATAATAAAATCGATATATGTATAATAGTTTTATTATAACTGTTAATTGTAGTGGGTCTCACCATAATTAATAATTATAATTAAATCGTTGTATGTATAATAATTATACAAAATAAAAATTTTCTCCCACCCCTTAAGTCTTTGAAATTAAAATTTTCTACTGCCCTAATTGCTCAAAAGTAGCATCAACTTAATTATATGTAGATCTTGTAAAAAAGAAAAGCTAATTGTAAAAAGAAAAAATCCCTTCGTGGAGAAACATTTTGTTAATCACCAAATATTATAATTTATAAATATAGTTGATTATTGTTATAGATGTTTATTAATATTTTTTCAATTTAATATTATGTAGAAATTAGTTGTAATAAATATACAATCAAGTGAAAGAAGTATTAGATTGATATTATTTTATAAATATCGATGAATGATATTGATGCTTATTGATATTTCACCAATAAAAAAATTTTTAAATTAAATACTTTTCATTATATAGATTGAATATAATTATAAAAAAAAATCAATAGAAATAAAATAAATGGTAAATCGTTAATAAAATTAAAATAATATATTTATAATTATTGTCTTTTTTAATCATTTTGCCTCTAACAATAACAATTTTAACTAAACACAAAATAAATAGTTTTTTTATTAACTATAATTTTTCATTTTATTATCAAACAGATAAGCACTTTTTCAAATAGTAATTTTATGATAAATAATTTTAAAACAGCAACAACATAATACATTAGCAATGCACTCTTAGAGGTCTCTTCACATAGACATCATGGATAGTGGATAACTATCCTTTGCTTTTGTATTTCTAAGTAGTGCTCTCTGATTTATACAATAATTCTCCACAAAGAAGTAACTCCAAGATCTACGATTGCACAAACTTGTAGTAATTCAGTCTCTCTCTCTTTTGAAACATTATCCCACTATGCCCCAGATATGCAGTCAAGAGGGATAAGGAAAGAGGTCTACGCATACCTATTTATTCATTATGGCAAACAGTCTGCAGCAGGGTAAAAATGAAGAGGAAGCCAGCAACAATCAGTGAGATGATCGCCCATGGAGGGGTGAATTCATTGCGAAAAATTGCCAGCAACCTAGGACACCCGCGGTGGCAATACTCATTCACTTGCTTACTAAGCTCAAGATAGTAGTAATCCTTGACATAAGCACCAGGGTAGATTGCCTTATTGAAGAAATTGGAGACATCCTCAGGATTCTTCCAGTTATCAAAAATTCCAGCCTCACAGAGTAAATCGAAGTCCATGGTACTGTTGATGAGGCATCCCATAAGTGCCACATAAGAAGTAATTCCATGGGGGCAGTTGCTCAAACACTGCTCCAAGCAGATTAAGTTCCGAAAGATAGCTTCTGTACCTTGTCGAAATTCAAGAGGGGGGATTTCCAGATAGCCATTTCGAAATGTTACCTGCAAAATGCTGTCAGCCTTTGATTTTCTTTTGAGTTTGACTCCGGCCTTCCGAAGAAATGTTGCAGGAGGAATGGGTTTCCACCCCCCATATGCTAATACATCATCTCTTTGCACAACTATATTTTGCCTTGTTTCTTCTTCAATTGGGGAAACCAGCCATATCCTCAAGAGGTCAAGAATATGCTTGGGTTGTTGGCTGGGTAGATTTCCCTTAGCTGGTACAAATGCAATTGGGAAAATTCGTTTAAGAAGTGCACTAACATGCCAAAGAAGTGGCTTGTCATTGATCCCACTGGTCCTATCAAAAATATCTTCAAGCACAAACCAGGGTATTTGGTTTTGTAGCAATATCAAGTCATGGTATAGAAACTGGAGCATATAAGAGAAAACCGGATCATCCGGATCCCTACGGTTCTGATCCTGGAACTTATGAAGCAATTCGATGATAAAGCAACCATCGAAAAATAGATACGGACGAATATAAAACTCTAGATGAAAATGTTGTGGATAACACTCCTGAACCTTCTGGCAAAACTCAGTAGATGAGGAGTACAAATTAGTTTTTGACAACTCCGTCAATGTAGCCTTGGGGTTCCTGTCTTTGGAAATGAGGTCTCGCGTATACAGTGTTCTCAATTTATCATTGGCGCTTAGCTTTGGACTGTCGTGATGCCGGGGCCCAATTGAGAATGCAATGGGAACATAGGCTTTTTGGTTTTGGCCACGAGGAATGTCAGGGATTTCGAAGATGCATACTGATCCTGTCGTTGTTATTGACATTGACAAACCTAGGCTCACAAGATTTTCAATATCCTTGGCGTTCGCACCATCATCATCATCCTCGTGAGCATTTTTTTTAAGCAATTGACAGATGCCACGTCGAAACTCATATTCATTTGCAATTTCCATATGAACTCAACTGTTTAAAAAATAAATGGATTTTTTAATAGTTGAATATAATTTGCACTATTCAACACAAATTTTCATATAATTTACTATTAAAATTATAATTCTTCATACAAATGATCTGTATTAAATGAAAATTAATATTGGTATGTATTATAAAAACCGTAAAAAAAAAATTAGAAGCTAATAACGTAAGACTTGGTAAGTGTGAAATAAACCACAATCAATTTCCCAATTCCTATCCCAAATCCCAACATACCCTTTAGTTTTTCTTTAAGTTTTCTCAAACTAATCAGTAATGACTATAAAGATCAAAATTTTGTAAGAAACAATTAAAGCAAATCAAGTAGAATAAGCATACAGGTAGAAAAACTTTGATCTAGAATGATGGTAGTAAAATGGCAATTACAATAATCCACAAATAACGGGGTCAGAAGAGGTGAAAGAAACCTCCCTAAAGCCATATGGGCAGGACAAGTATCCAAACTCTAGCACAACAGGTACACTCGAATACTTCATGGTGAGCAAAGATAGACTAGCCTAATGAGGTAGCAAATTAAAGGGTAAATTATCATATACTTCTGAGATTTACTGAAATCTATAATTTTATTTTTATATTTTTAAAATTAAATAATTTAGTCCTTCACTTTTTATGTTATGACATTCCATTCAATTTTTATCTAATTAACCATTAATTTTTACAAAATAACTAACATGCGATAAACTCATTTTATATAAGTATTTTAAGGTAGTTTTGTATCCATTTTGTCTTTTTAATTTAGTAATTTTATACTTTTAGTCTTTATTTTAGTTAATTTGTTAATTTTAGTTATTTTATATTTGATTTTTGAAATTTTGATGTTTTTAATAGGTTTTAATATGATTTGAAGGCAAAAAAGTACAAATGAGAGAAATTCAAAATGATTTGGAATCTTAAATTTATAAGAAAAGTGAAAAAAATATGCTTAATGGAACACGCTAGCTGAGATTTTCAAGAGCTTTAACATGCCTCATGTTGTAGGGCATGCATAGTTAAGAGTCAATGAATAGAAGTCCATATGGGGCATGTTGAAAATTATTGAATTCAACACAGGGCATGTTGGAATACGCTGATAGCATTTTTTACGTAAAAAAATCTTCATACCTCACATCTGTTATATCTTTTGTCTTTATCTCTTTTAGTCTATTCTACGGTGCACTTTTGGAGACATATAAATACATCTTTTTCTCATTTTAAGCTATAAGAAGGGATAAAAAGACAACTAAAAAAAAAAAAGAATAAGTAGAATAAAAGAAGAAGGAAGATGAAAGGACGCCAACTTTGGATTTCTTCTATAAGAGTGATGTTATAGCTAAGATTTTTAGAAATTTTGGGCTTTCTTCATATGGGTTTTTCTATTGTTCATCTTATTTTATGCTTCTTTTATTTATTTTATCATTTTCCATTGCAAAATACCATTATGTGTAATAACTTGAATTTTAAAATATAAATTTTATATTTTCTTTATATATAGTACTTAAATATTATTTTACTATTGTCTAACTAATTTATAATTTTGTAATACTTTCATTTATATATATATTTTTTAATGTTGTTTCTAAATATATTTTACAAATTATTTAATAGTATAATTTTAATTTAAATGATTAGTATTAAATATTAATATAAAATCAATTAACAAAATATATTATTTCATTATTGTTAACCTTGGTTCTAAGATTTGATTTAATTGTTATTAATTTGATTATTATTGTTATTATGATCAATATTATTTATTTTATATTTTATTTTATTATTTAATTATACATATATTTGTATTTTGGGATCCAATTGAAAGGAATTTTAGACTTAGTTGAAAAATATGGAAAAGATTAAGGGTTATTATGTAATTAAAAGTTAAAAAAAAAAAAAGAAAGAATCAAAAACTTTTTCTCTCTCCCCCTCCCTCTTTCTCTCCTCTCTCTCCCATAACCTTATTCCTCCCTCTCTTCTTATGGCCAGCGAGTCTTCAGCCACCAACAACGGCCGGGGAGGAGCCCCACCACCCAAGTGATGTTGGCGAGCTGCCTGTTGGCTGGAGGAGTAGCCAGCAGTAGCGCAAATGGAAGGATTTTCTCCTTTAACGCGTGCGCAGAGGAGGAATGTTCCAAGTGCCATTTTGGCTTCATTTGAAGTCCGATCAAGACGTGTTTGGTGGCGTTGGAAAGCATATTCCATGAGTTTTCTTTTGAGACCAATTTTGCAACATTTGGTGGTCAGATGAGTGAGATCATGAGAAGAGAAATTTCGAGTTTTCGTGACTTTCCAGCTAGATCTTGATCAAATGGTGATCAGTTTAGACGATCAGACCTGGGGATCATGATCTACACTCTTGAAGCTTCGTTTTGACACCAATTACGTCTTGATCAGAGATCAAATGGAGTAGATGCTCATCGAATGGCCTAAACTAAATCGGTTGATATCGAGCGATCAAAGTAGAATTTTGATGAACCGTCAGTGGATCTGTGACCAGTAACTTATGGGATCTCAGATATATACTCGGATCGATGATAGCTCAACAACTCCTGGGATCGAGTTTCCGACCTAATTTGGCTGTCTAGCTATCCGTCCCAAAACATAGTCAATATTGCAATCAATCCTAGCATTTTTAGATGTTCTGGACACGTTCCAAGTAGCAAAATTTGTAAAGGTAGTCCCCAACTCAAGTTGTGTAGTTTGTATCTTGATTTAGTTAACTGGTTAAATCTGTAAAATATTCCTGATTTAGTAAAATTAAGTAAAATGACTTTAATTAATGCAAGGACAATGTGGAGGACTTTCAAGAATATTTTTATAATTTTTGAAGTGCTAAAAATAATTATTTGGACTGCAAAAGAGTTAGGAATCCAAGCTGGAGTTTGGAAGATTGGACCTAGATTGGGTTTCATGTAAGCCCTAGATGGGCATTATAATTGTTATTGTGGGCCTGAAACCCTGTGTGTTATTGTTGCTGCGTTTTCTTACAGGAGGGTTAAGTTCAGTTATAGGAAAGATTCTGCCGAAATTTTGATAAGACCGTAGGAATTATTCTTGCTTCTTTAATTAAATTAATTAGTTAATTTTATAGATAAATTGATAGAGGTCATTGTGTCTGTATAGTTTATTGGTGCCGGCTCACCTTTCTTCTCTTCAGCCGGACCAATTGCAATCGAGTCGATCAGTTTGTGAGTTGGATATTGATTTCATTTGTAATTTCAATATTATTAATTTATATTCAAGGCATACTCATGCATTCACTTATATGTATGTATATAATTAGTTAGGCATGCTCCTTTGCTACATATGTTATTGAATTTGTTTATGGATGTTGCCTTAAGATAACTTGGAGCTCTGTATGTGTGTGTTAGTGTGAGTATGGCATGGATATGGATATGGATAGGATAAGTAGTCATGGCTGAAACTTAACTCACTGAGACCCGATCCTTATATATGGATAAGTCGAGGTGAGCACAACTTTGAGTTGATCTCGTTGGCCCCCGCACATGGATTATTACCGGCTTGAGTTAACCTCAGTGGCAGGTATTGGATTAAGAGAACTGTATAGGGGATCAGCTCCCATATATGTATTGATGTGACACATGGGTGCATGCGTGCTCCAAATTATCTTTTGTGCAAATATTGATTGAATTGTTTGAACTATGTGAACGTGTTGCATTTCATACATAGGAATACATTAGATTTAGGTAATTATAGGAATTATATTTAAAATCAATATCTTATTCTCTAAGTTAAACGTTCATTCCTATTCAAATATTTTTCCCATGTTGCAGGAGGAGCGAGTTTATTTTCAAGTCTAATCTATATTTTCCTCCACAGATTATAATGCTTATTAGTGTAATAGTTTTTATTGTGTCCATTTATTTTTTTTATTTATTTATCTATTTGTCTGATTATTAAAACTCCGCCGTGACACTAGTTTATGAATATATTATATTAATTAATGATATTAAATGATGCATCATGATGTGTATCAGAGTTGAGCTAGACTCTCCTAGTAGTAAATTTTTAATAGTTATCGGGTTGGGTTAGCCTAAATAAATTTATAATATTTTATTTTATTTTATTTACTTGTTAGGCCTTAATATTGATCCTGGTTATGGGTTTGTGAATAGTAAGGCTTATTATGAGCCTCAGAGGCTTACTATGAGTCTCAGAGATTTTATATCGGTCCAGGTCCTAGTGCCGGTTCGGCCCATTGAATCAGATCGTGACATTATGAGTGAGTAGATTTTTCAAGATTTCAGAGTTGGGTTGCAATGTTTTGAATTAATTTGTGGATTAGGATAGGTTTTATTCAAATTTATGATATTTATGAGTTTTGATTCATCTTCTTGTGTACTTTATTGACTTACCTAGTATTTGATCCCATTGGGTATAGTTTTTAATCTTTGATTGGAGGACTGAGAGGTGAAAATCATTGATAGATAAACAAAGTTTTGAACTTAATTACCTAGTTTTAGAGGTAAACTAGGAATTAATAGGATTTATTGGTTGATTAAAAAGCTTAATGGGTTTTAGGTAGATTAAACATCGTACGAGAGTAGGGTTTGATTTTCGTAAAACACTCTTTGGTTTGCTTGAGAAATAAATCAAAGGAGATTAGAATTAGCTACCTTCAAACCATGGATTTTCTTAAAAATTTGACGAACCTAGCCAAATTCTATTTGGTTTAAAGGATGAATCATAACTCTGGAATCACTTTTATCATTAATCGACTTTTGTTCTTACTTACCCATTGTTAATTTAGTTAAATTTTACTTAGTTAATAATTCATTTATGTTACCCATTGCTTATTTTCTTTATTTTTTAATTAAATTGTTGCATTTAGTTAATTTAATTCTTCTATAATTCTTCATTAGTCTAAATAATTAAAATAATCATAGTTTAGTACTTTAACACAATTTTTCATGGGAGCAATACTCTACTCATTATTCTATTACTTTATACGACCTGTGCACTTACAGATTTATTGAATCAACATGCCTTTAACACTATTTCCAATATAAAACAATTAAGTCTCTAAGGTTTATTTTATTAACAAAATAGTATCTTGATTTACATTTTATATTTAAATAATTAATATATTTTGTATTTAAATAATTATATACATTGTATTTAAAATATAATATATTTATGACTAAAATATAACAAATATAATTTTTTTATTAAAATCTTCTACATGTATCATGTCTCAAAATTAATATTAAAAAAGAAAATCCAATCATATTAATTATTTTTAAATGCCAATTACTCTAATTTAATTATTACTTAAAAAAATAAATTTTCATACTATATAGTGACAAATTATAACTTTAAAAGAAAATATAAAGAAAAGAAAAGGCCATCATATAAACTATTTTTTATTTATACAACAATTCATTTTTATATTGTCTAATGTATTAATTTGTTTAACATAATAAAGATGAAAATGAATTATTATGTAAATAAAAGATAATTTATTAATTATTTCAACATGAAATATATTTAATTATTGGTTTTACCAAATTCTTAAATATAATAAATATAAATATATTATAGATATATAAAACATTCAAATAAATAAAAATAAAATATTTAAATGTATAAAATATATTTACTATCTCCAAGTATATTTTAAATATAATGTATCTTTAATATATTTTTTATTCATTATATTTAAAATAACGTTTAAATTTTAAATATATTTTGTTTTTATTATATATAATAAGTATAGTTTATAAGATAATATATTTATATATTTTCAATATAGTTATAATAAATATAGTTAATATATAGTTAATAAAATGATCTAATCACATTAATCTTTTTTTAAAATGTCAAATCATACTAATTTTGATTATTACTTAGAAACTATAATTTTAAATTAGATATTATCTTTTATTTACCTAACAATTCAATTTTTTATCTTTATGATATTGACCAAATTAATATATTTAGAATATAAAAATGGATTATAAATTTCAAAAGAATTTTATATTTAAATAATTATATATAATAGATATAGTTAATAAAAAATTTGGCAATAATTACTAAAGTTTATATATTTAATTATTTTATATTTTATATATTTAAATTTAAATATCATATTTAAAATATATTTTCTATAATATTTTCAGAATATAATAATTATTATAAAACAAATATTAAATTTTATATATATATATATATATATATATATATATATATATATATATATATATATATATCAAAGAAAGAGGACTGGAGGGGGACAGCACAAAAATTCTAGAGAGTTTTAACGGCACTTGGTTTTCGATCAAGGAGGAAGGGAGATTAATGTAACACCCCTATATTCATCAGTTTTGTACAGTCTACTGTTCCGGCGACTGATGTCTGTTCGGACAGTCAGGATGTTTAGAACTATAATTAAGTCACCTAGAAAAGTCATAAATAAAAATAAATAGCAATTACATGAAGGTAAAAAGGGAATAAAGAAAATAAAGCATAATGGGTTAAATGAGCCAAGGCCACAGTGATGGGTGACCTAACCGGAAAGTGACTGCGAGATCAGTTCCTACCCAAAATTCGTGTGGGACCCTGTGACACCCCAAGCCTAAGGATTATTGCGAAGTTAATGGAACTATGAAAACCACAAAAAAGAATTGAGAACAAGCTCAAATAATTGAAACAAAGTTTCGAAAGCAATTTAGCACTGTTGGAAAAATGGATCAGACCGGTAAGGGCAATTCGGTCAATTCACCCTTAGAGATGACTACTGGCCTAAATGTCCATTAAAATGTAGGAAATTAAAACTATGAAAAACATATTAGAAATGAAGAGTTTGCTGGAAAAAGAAAGGAAAAGAAATTTAATTTAAAAGGAATTATGACATCATCATGGTGATGCAAGCATGACTTTATTAAGAATTTTATTTTAAATTATGAAAATTAAGAGATAAATATAAATAATAGAAATACAAATTAAAAATGCAAAAAGTGGTCTTCTTCAACCTTCCTTTGCTGTCCCTCTCTCATCCTCTCTTTTCTCCATTTTCAAGCTCACCCAAGCTTGAATCCCCATTTTTCTTCCATAAAATTTCCAATTAAATTGTAGAAAACCTCTAATCAATCGTCAAAGTGAAGATTTGGAGAAAAAGAAACAAGAAAAAAATGAAGGATCTTTAGAGTGAAAAAGCTCTATGAAAGCTAAGTTTCTTCCCAAGTTAAATTAGTGTGTAGTCATTTGAATTGAGTTGAATTATAAAGAAATAGCATGTAAAATTGATGAAATTATGTAGGAGACACAAGTGTGAATTTCAGCCAGCCATGGGTATGGTGGAAATTGATGGTGTTTATTTAAATTAAACATGAAGTAAAGCTTAAATAATGTGGTATGTATGGTTAGTATGCTAAGTTACCTAAAATTTCATGGAATAGGAAGAAATTAGGGTTATGGAGAATTAGGGTTTTGATGTAAATTGGGGCTTTTGAGAATTATTGACCAATTGATGTGGTAATACTTAATTTTGGGCAATTGGTGTGTTTATGAATGTGAATTGATGGTAAGAATTGAGATAGGTTATGAATGTGGTAAGGTTGAATTCTGGCAGCTTGACCCTTGCCCATTTAGATGGCTAGAACTAGAATTTTGTTACTCCAATTGGTGTGAGGCCAATTGAAGATGAAAATTAAGACCCAAAGCAACAATTTTTATGCAGAAATCCTGCCCTAAAACAGACCACAAGTTGGTCTAAAAATTAGTTAAATCCGAAATAGGTACCCTGCCACTGGGCAAAACTGACTATATGAATAGTACATGTTCAAATGGTCAGAACTTGGTGTAGAAAGGTCCAAATGACCTGATTTTTATACCATTAGAAAGCTATGACATAGTAGAACAACTTTCATGAAGAAACCAAACCCAAATTCTGACCATAACCAAATTAAATTACCAACCAAAATTAGTTCACTAAAACTGTCATAACCCTAAACTTACCCAGAAATCTGAAATTTGGCCACTCCGGCCAATGATGGTTAAATGGCCATAACTTGAGCTACAAAACTCTAAATGGAGTGATTCAAAAAGAGAATTAAAGCTAAGACAATAAAGAACAACTTTGATGAAGGAAAGTTGGCCAAATTGCCACTGTAGAAAGTCCAATGGAATAGTAAAACTAAGTGACCCAAAACTGAAATTTTAGAACTTCATTTAAGGAGTTTGGAATTCCAATTGGCAATCAATGCCAACATAATTGTAATCCAAAATGTGGTATGTGAGTGTAATTAAAACTAGTATACCCCTTAAGTATGAAAAAGTCAACATTTTGACTTGAATAGTAACGTGAATAGTAATCACAAATACATCAATTGCAAAGAACTCAAAAGTTATAAATTTTAGTGGATAAATTAAGTGTACAAAATTTAATTGTTGAATTTATTAGTTAGAAATAAATTGAATAGATATTGAAACACTTTGACTATATGTTTTAGTGGGAAAGGAGCCTCTAAGGAAGGAGGAGGAATTAAACTAAG
Source organism: Hevea brasiliensis (assembly GCF_030052815.1). Classification (NCBI taxonomy): domain Eukaryota; kingdom Viridiplantae; phylum Streptophyta; class Magnoliopsida; order Malpighiales; family Euphorbiaceae; genus Hevea; species Hevea brasiliensis. Next base: position 21,507,707 of record NC_079496.1, on the reverse strand, counting down.
TCAAGCCTAGATAAGAGGTTTGTGCACAACTAGCCTATTTTTATGTTTTAAATTTATAATGGGTTTTTATGAATTTGATAATTGTTTTTTCTCTTGTGTACAAGAAGCTTTAATTTATTGAATGACTTTGTATGATTTGATTATATTTTCTCCTATGCATTTAAGGATTTGTTGCATGGTATTGAGAATGATAAAATTGTGAATTGTACATTTGAAGTATTGTCAACCTTGTGCATGAATTTACAATAATTAAATATATTTAGTAATTTGTAAATACTTTTGTGAATAGAAATTATTTTGAATATGATTTAAAACCACAGTCGGTATGGCAATGTGATTGAATTCCTCATTGGCTTGTCTAATTGGATGAATTGAATTCCCTCTCTGGCTGAAGTGTTGAGGTGTGTGCAATTGAGAAAGAATTGAATGAGTACTCATATATTGTGCTAGTTAGCCTTAGTATTCCTCATTAGCCTTTGGCTATTGGGATGAATTGGCTTTGTCGTAGTGTATAACCTGATATTGTCTAAGCTGTGTGAATGTTTTCCACATCCTTAAATTATGCATACTTGATAAAATGTGATTGAAACAAATTTTGTTAGTGGTTGGGAAATGATATATTGTTTCATGATTCAAGAAAAATATAAATATTTCAATTGCTTTATTATGAATTGGATAAATTGTTATTACTCGATCAAACGCTATTCATCAAATAATTTGTGTGATTGGAACTATCGATTTTGATTTTATGGGTTTTGAAGAATTTAAATATTTTGAGCCTTTTTGCTGTGGTTTGTAGGGCTGAGCATAATACGGTTCAAACCGAAAAACCGAACCGAATCGATTCAATTCGATTCAATCGGTTCGGTTTTAAAAGTTAATCGGTTCGGTTCGGTTTTAATTTATAAAAATTTCGATTATTTCGGTTCGATTCGGTTTAGAAGATAAAAAAATCGGTTAAACCAAACCGAACCGAATAGTGATTTATATAGTCAAATCGAACTAAATCGAACCGAATCGATTTTTGAATTAATTTATTTTTATAGAAAATTTATGAATTATATTTAATTATATATATATTAATTATTTAATTTCATTGATTAATGGTTATTAGGTTCAAACCAAAGTTAAAATTAGACCAAATAACTTGAAAATCAAGTCTAAATTAAAAAATCAATCAAAAATCAAACCGATCGGTTTAAACCAAACCGAACCGAATTAAAGCGGTTCGGTTTGATTCGGTTTTTCACTAATTTCGGTTTGGTTCGGTTTCTAAAATTGGCGGTTCGGTTTTGATAATTTAATTCGGTTTGGTTCGGTTCGGTTCGGTTTGAACCGATTGCTCACCCCTAGTGGTTTGTCAAGGTATATTTTGTATTAAATTTTAACTTAATTGTTGTGCACCACTGAGTTCACCGCTCAGCGATAGCTTTGTATGCTGTAGCAGGTGAAAGAAAAAATATAACAGCTGAGTGAGGCCACTTGAAGCAGTGGATTGAAGTTGTTTAAAGGTATAGCCTAGGTATACCCTTATATATTAAATTTTGGTGTAATCATGTAATTATATGTATGTAGCCACATTCGACCAGTTGTACAGAAACACTTGTAATATTATTTTGGGATCGTAATCAAATGAAAAGAAAATTTTTGTACTATTATTTAGGGACATAAGTATGTAAATTTCTTTTGTAATGTAAATTTTGTTGCCTCAAAGAATGTAAATATTTAAGTTTCTTTCTGAGCATTGTACATAATGAATTATTTTCTTTATGATGGGATTTGGTTGTGTTGCTTTAAATGAAGTTTTAGCTGAAATAAATTATAGGAAGTGTTTTTCTACAGGGTTTTAAAGAATTGTTTTTTAAATTTTTAGCCAGCACTCTGTCGAAATTTTTGTAAAATTTTTAAATGTTAAATTAATGTCAAATAAAGTTTATGGCATTATCGCAAAATTAAAAAAAAAATGCTTAATTATTCCTAAAAAGATTTATGACAGATATTGGATTTCAAAATACTCAGTTTAAATTTTTATCACCACGGTAGACTTAAAAACAAAATTGTTCTGCCAAAATCTCTTGTAGTATATTTAATAGATTATCGGTGAGCGACGTATGGTAATTTATTACGTATACTATGAGATCATGTTACATCTTATGGAGGGGTAAGGTGTGACAATTAAAGCGGGGAGATTGAAGAGAAGACTCACTTGATTTGCAATTATTTAGAGTTTATATCTCTTCTTCCTTGTTTATTTTGAATTTAATTTTAGAACTCATTGTCCAAATGATTCTATTTTTATTGAATTAAACTTGGATTTGATTCTTTGATCATGAGGAGCTAAATATATTTTTACGGTATCTAATGTAGCTTGGTTATAATTTCAATTTCAAAGATTTCGTATTAGTTTTCTTTATTAATGTAATTATTTATTATTTGAACTTAATGCTTTTGGGTATCAATTTTTGTTATATTTGATTGATTTCAATTCATAACTAGTATTGGGAGGAAAAGTTGTGGATTTGTGAGTGATAATAAACATAATAGGAATAATTACTAGAGCGGGAGTAGAAAATTTTGACTTGTAATGGTTAAAAAATTAATTGGTGTTTATTTTACTATTGAGAGATAGATTATAAATTTTAATTAATATTTTTAAATAAGTCTTGGGAGGGATTATTAAACAAATTAGGATTATTGCATTAATAATTAAATTTAGATTGCTAAACAAAATAACTGGAATTGACAATTTGATCAAGCGATATCAGGTATATCCTAGTGCTTTATTAATTGAATTTTGACCTAACTTTTTTTTGTGATCTTTAGGGTTAATTTTAGTTTTTATTTAAATTTATTTTCTATTCTTATCCAATTTCGATAATTTAGATATTAGTAGAATTAGCACATATTTTCATACTTAAACCCAGTTCTCGTGGTTTTAACATTCTTCTTACTACTGTATTATTTTGCATACTTGCAAAATAAACTATCAAAAATCAATGCCAAACAAGCATTAAATGGAGTTAAGGATATTTTATGTATTTTTACAAAAAATTAATGGTAAATTTGATGGAAATTGGACGTGCGTGTGTATATATATATATAACTTATTTATAAAATATAATTTATTATATTTTCATTAGTTTTTATTAATTAATTATTCAATTGTTTTAAATTATAATTAATTTTTTAATTTTCTAATTATGTGTATGTAAGTTATAAATTATTTAATAGTTACTCTCTTCGTACTATAATAAGTAGTCGTTAATATAAGGTAAGTTATAATATATTAACATATATTTATTATATATACTTGTAATTTTATATAGTACATATATATATATATATAATTTTTTTTCCACTTTGTTTATGTTTTTTTCATATAACTAATATTACTTTTAAGAATAATATTGATATTAGTAAATAAAGATAATATTTGAATATATTACATTTTTTTAATATATTAAGAGGATATAATAAAATTTTAATATTTAAAATGATAAAGTAATTACATGATTAAATCAATTTCAAATGATTTTATATCTTTAATTAATATTTTTATTATATTACTATAATTTTATTAAGGTACACAAAAATTGAACAGAAACTGAGAAGAAAAATGAAAATATGAACATTAGGCGAAGAAGAAGAGAAAAGGAACACATAGAGAAAATATCATGTGCCATGATAATACCTTGTTCTTTTGTTTAATCTTCTTTGCTCTTGTCTATAGATCACTCTTACAGGCACAGTTCTGTTCATAAAAGGGGGAACAAAATAAAAGATAACTACTTGAAATGTGAAAAAAAAAAAAAAAAAAAAAGGCAATGAAACAACTTGCGTTGATGCTGTTTGTGTGATAATAAAGATTTGAACCTCAAATATTCCATTTCCAAGCAATTTGAAAAGCCAAACGTGATATCGTTGGATGGCGCAGAGCATGATCATTTAATAGAACTGATATTGTAAAATCCAATGTAATTTGAAAAACAATGAAATTGACCCATACCAAATGGAGCAAAATTCACTTACTGCAGACATCAGTTGGCAGTAGAGGACAAAGGGGATGATGTTTCCAAGCTGAAGGTAACTGGAAGTGTGGTCTCAGATGGAGTGAAAATTCACTTACTAGAGAGGTCTGTTGTAGTAGAGGACAAAGGGGATGATGTTTCCAAGCTGAAGGTAACTGGAAGTGTGGTCTCAGATGGAGTGAAAATTCACTTGCCAGAGAGGTCTGATGCCCTAGAGGACAAGGGGATGATGATGTTTCCACTTTCGAAGTTGGAGATAGCTGGAAAAGTGGTCATTGGATAATTATTAATTACTGACTCATTGACTAGGAATAATAGTGTGTGTATATTATTCCGAGTGTGTGTATATTATTCCTAGTCAATGAGTCGATAATAAATTTTAAAATTTTTAAAAATATTTTTAAATATTAATTAAAATAATTAAAATATTTATAATTTTTTAAACTAAATATTAATTTTTAATAGATTCAATTAGTAGAGTGACAAAAGGAGAATATAGAAATGTAAAAAAAAAAATACGAAAGGAAAAAAAATGTTCTTTTCCACTTGATATACTTTGTTTTTGTCTTTAAATTTAATCACTGGTAATACTCGGACAGTTACACCTACAGAGAAGCCTCTTGGGAATCAACCATTATTATTATTATTATTATTAAAAATAAATTATTATAATCAATGTGAATTAATTACTGCTTTTTTAAAAATTATTATTAAATTAATGGGAATTTTTTTATTATTTTATTAAAATTCGAATGTACCTTATATTTTGTAATAACTTTTAAATGATATCACCTTCTCATAATAATCATAAAATCTTAAATTACACTTTAATTTGTGAGTTTTGACATTTAAATATAATTTAATTTTTAAATTGTTATTGTAACAACTAAAAATCGTGCCGGTGCTAAGAACAAACAAGCTTCAGGCACTAGAATCCAGGTTTATTGGTTTTGGTCTCTGCTGTGTATCGTCTTTATATTGAGGTTTTTCAAATTTTTTTCACTTAGCATGCCGTTGCTTAGATTGTGTGTTTTTGGGTGATTTATTGTTTAGAGTTTAGGTGATGATATGCATGCTAAGTTTTTCATGAATTTAATAAAAATTATTTGTTTATAAAATTAAAAAAAAAAAAAAAACACTAGAATCTAGAACAAACCTAAAATTTATACCTTATGACTTATCCATACCTCATATGCATATATCATTTAGTATTGTGATTCATGCAATGCAAAACATTTCCATTTGACCCACAAATTTATCAAATGCATTCCACATCTTTCACATTAACATATTGGTCATAGCAGGCTTGACATCATAAGCATTCATTATCATGTAACATTATTGTCATGTGGAAGCAAAGTAAAACATGGTTCTTACATTTCAAGTTCATAGTACCAACAAAATAGGCTTAGCCTACAAAATATACATTAATGCAAAATTCTTGGTGGCAAAGCACAACATAAAAAGATTATCAAAACAATGTCTAAAGAATGAGCTTCAACGACTACATACTTATCATACCCAAAAGTGGCACATCAAATCTTGGAGCTCAATGTGTAAAATCTGTTGATTGCTCTCTTGCTCTTTGTCATGAAAGGATAGACAGAAAAAGGTAGTCAGATGACTAGCCTCAATGAGTAGAAAAACTACAAAGGGAAATAAATAAACATTAAAATAAAGGCTAATTGGACAAAAAACATTAAACTTTTATGTCATTTTGTAATTTTATCATAAGGTTTCAATTTTGAATTAGCTATCATAATGTTTCACATTAGGTGTGTTATATCCAAAATTTAAAATCAACTCCTGAAATTTGAATTTTCTTGAATGTAATATTATCATATGCAGAATATACATCCTTTCAAAACAATGATTAGATCTCTTGTTCTTTATGCAATTTCTTTGAATTTCAGGAGTTGATTTTAAAATTCGAATATTACAACCAATGTGGAATTTTAGTATACCTAATCAAAGATTAAAACCTTAGGATAAAATTGTAAAGTCATGTGAAGGTTTGGTGTTTTTGGTCCAGTTGGCCTTAAATAAATTCAAACACATGAAACGTAGCATACACATGATTTACACAACAAAACCAAAGTCAATTATGGTAGGCATATCACTGGTGATCCCTCATAACATAACATTCATTAACCATGGTGCCAAGAGCATAGTTAAAGGTTGTGACACGACTTTCTCTTAACATAACATAATTCTAGGTGCCCAAGCATAAAATAAGCCTCTTGAGGACTTTTCCTTAACATAACATAACTTGCTGGGAGCTTAGTCAGAGGCTTCTGTTAACCTTCCATAATATATCATAACATACCATATGAGAATCAATGGGTTATCCATGATCTACCACACAACACAAGTAATAAATGCAGAACTTTTGTGATCATGAAAACACAATAGATTATGCATAATTTATGCACCTACATAGTTATTATAGTAGTTTCCATGATGCATGAGCATGTATGCATATAAAATGTCTATTTAGAAAAATTTTAAAAATGTAGTTTCTATTCACCTCTAATATGCTATTTCACTTACTTCTAGACACACTTTAACCTTAGTTCAGGTCCTTGATAGTCTAATTCCAAGTCCACAAGAAAAGTTTGAAAAGGTCTATAAGTATAAGGTTTTGAACAAAAAGTATAGAAATTGGAATTGCAGTTAGGCCAACTTTCTATGGTTGAAAGTGACATGCACTGTTTACGTATTTCAACTACCAAAAGTCCAATTTCGTAGCTAAACCTAGGTTTTCCATAATGTTTCTTCCGATTCAAAACTTTGATTTTTACTCTCCAAACTCGACAACAGCCCTTAACAGTCCATTCTCAACTTTTTTAGTCATTCTAGGTATTAAATATCATATATAAACTCTAAACAACCTAAAATTAATAATTATTACTTAAGATTCAAAAGATTACAAACCCTAACATTCTCCAAATCAATCCAACCAAACTTAACAACTTTAAACTCTAAAATTTACTTTCAATCATCTAAAGAGAGTTTCCAATAGCCAAAAGAAACCAAGAAAGGAAAGATTCTTACAAAAAATCCAAAAGTTAGCAAATAGGAAGGATTCCTAAACTCTTTCTTCAACTTCTTTTAGGAAGAAGGGAGGGAAAAGAGTTTATGGCACTTGAAATGGGTTTTAAAATCTCTAATGTGTGGAAGAGGATTGGAGGGTGAGGAAATGAGAAGGAAAATGAGGGAAAATGAGAGAAGAGTTGATAGAAAAGAGAGAGTAAAATTGGGTAGAAAAGAAGGCAGAATAAGGCTCTAGAATTGTCAAGCCTTATATACCCCTATATAAGGACTTTTGGCAGCTAAATTTAAGTTTTTGTAACACCCTCACTGTAGGTAGTCTGTATGTTCTACTGTTTCAACGACTAACATCTGTTCGGACAGCTAAAATGTCTGGAACTACACTTAAACTAGGGAGAGGAGACATAAATTGATGAAATAAAGACTAAGAAATATTAAAGGAAAATAAAAGAAATGAAATGTAACTAGGTTAAAGGAGCCAGAACCACGGCGATGGGTGACCGCACCGGGAAGTCACTGCATAGACAGTTGACGACCCCAAATGTAACACCCCTATTTGTATAGCCTGGTATATTTCACTATTTCGGTGACCGGTGTCGGTCCGGAAAATTAAGGGGATTAGAATCACACTTAAGAAAACTAGATAAGCTATAAACACAAATAATTAGTAATTGTCAATTAGTTAAGTATAAATAAGAAAAACAGAACATAAGAAGTTAAACGAACCGAGAGTCACAGCGATTGGTGACCGTCTCGGGAACGACTGTGAAGCCATTTTAAATTCAAATTTCGAACCGTAAAATGTGACGCTGCGGTCCTTAGAACCATTACGAACACAGTGGAAAAAAGAAAATCACGAAAAAGAACTGTTAAGCCAGTCAAATAATTAGGTCAGGAAGCCGGAAGAAATACTGAATTATTTGCAAACCGGGATGAACTGGCGAGGCGTAATTTGGTTAATTGACCTCGAGAGCTGACTCCTGACCTAACTATCAAATAAAATCGGAGAAAAGAAAATTTCGGAATCAAGAATTAAATTAAAGAACTAATAGAAAAATAAATAGAAAAAAAAAAGAAGAAAAAGAAAAGTTAAAAAGTTAGTGACATCATCATGGTGACATCACATATGAAGACATAAATAATTTTTATTTACTAGATAATTTGACTAAGTCAATTAAGAGATAAATATCCAAAAAAAAAAAAAAACATGTTTACTTCTTCTTCCATTTTTCCGTCACCCATTTCTCTCTCAATTCTCTTATTTCCTTTCCACCATTAACACCCATCTCAAGCTTTCAAAGCTTAATTTTATTTTATAAACTCCCTAACTCCTTTAAGTAAATCTTGTTCTTGGATCTTGACAAGCATCTTGTGAACAAAAAGGAAGAAGAAAGAATTGAAGAAAGGAAAGCCTAAAAACCCTTCAAGCAAGGTTAGTGATTAAGTTGCAAAATTAGTTTATTTGTTGTGTTTTTAGCTTGAGTTACTTAGAAATAAACTTAAAATGAAAAAAAAAAATATGTGTGAGGGACTAAACAGAAATTTGGCCAGCAGGGAGGGGAGAGTGATTTGCATGATTTGAATGGTTGAATGGGTATATAAACCTTAGTTAGTTGAATGACTAGGGTTAAAGTCATGGAATCAAGTAAATGCAACAAATGACATGAATTAGGGTTTTGGACATTAGGGTTTAGAGACTAAAAATGTGAAAAACTTGTAAATGGTGTCTTTGACCTAATGTGAAGTGAGAAATGGTCATTTGTGACCTAATTAAGTGTGTTAGAAGTGTTGGAATTAAGGCCAAATTCGGAGGGAGTGTAGTCATGCTGCTACAGTATGACCAAGTCAACTTTGAGGGACCAAAAATAAAATTTTACAAGTCCAATTGATATGGGACCAATTGGGGATGAAAATAGGCACTAAATGACACAATTTTCATTCAGGAAGCATGCCCAAAAAGTGACTAAAACCTAGTGAACAAATTGACCAAAGTTGAAAAATTACAGGCTACCCTACACAAACTGACCAAATGAATAGTGTTTGTTCATTTGGTCATAACTCGAGGTAGGCAGGTCAAAATGACCTGAAATTTTACCAGTGGTTAGATGAGATATAGACCTAAAACTTTCATGAAGGACACAAATCCAAATTATGCCATTAACCCAATCAAATTACTGAGCAAAGTTGGATCACTGAACCTGCAGAACTGCAGATTTATCATATGAACAGTAAAGTTTCAATGGCTATAACTCTCTCTAGAAAACTCCGATTTAGGTGATTCTTGAACTGATGGAAACCTAAGACATAGTATAACGTTTCATATGAAGAAAATTAGACCAAATTATGGACTTAACTTGATCAAATTGCTGAACAAAGTTGGATCAATAAATCTGCAGAACTAAATTCTGCAGCATGAACAGTAACCGTAATTTGGATATAACTTGAGCTACAAAACCCCAATTGGAGTGATTCAAAAAGGAGAATAAACTTAAGACAATAGGAAACATTTTCTATGAAGGAAGTTTTGCCAAATTCTAGCAGAAAAATGACCAATGTAACAGTGCAACCTAGACACCAAAAACTGAAAATTGACCATTTTGCCTAAAAGACTTAAGTGTTGAGAAAATGACCAAAACCAACAAGTTTAGCGACCAAAATGTGGTATGTGAGTGAAGTTGGAATTCTCATACCTATTAAGCCTTAGAAAGTCAATAATTTGACTTGAATGGTGTAGTGAATAGTAACCCAAAACACAAAAATTTCAAGAACGTCGAGTTTAGCACATTAGAGCTAGGTAAAAGTGAAGTTAAATTTATTTTTGGATTTATGCTAAGTTATGGTACTGAAACACTGTAAAACTGTGTGTTTCAGCTGAAAAAGACTTGGAAGCTCGGAGAGACTGAGTCAAGGCCTAGAAGCGACTCACGTCAGGTTTGTGCACAATAAACTTTATTTGAGCATTTTGTCATTGACAAATTGATTTAGTGTGATTAATGAAAATTTGAAGTTAATTATGAATTGTATTGCCATCTTGTGAATGAAATTATGACTTTGAAAATTTATTAAATTTTTCACGAATCATTTGAATAAAATGTTTGAAATTTATTTTTGATTCACACTTAGCATGACAGTATCTTATTATTCCTCCTCCATTTATGGGGTGAGATCGGTTATCTTTCCTCCCTCTCTGGTTTACCAGTTGAGGTTGTAGATCGGAAGAGTACTCATTAGCTAGCTAGCCACCTCCCTCATTGATTTCGATTAGTGGGGTTGTAGATTGCTTTGTCGTGGTGTACAACATGGCATTGATTGGAAATTTTGTGTCATGGCTTAAGTTGTGTATGAATTGGCAACACTGTGTTTCTTAAATTATTTGACTAAATTGTGTTATTATGAGTTTTGATAATTTGAGAAATATTTAAATTGTGTTTTGTCAATGAATAATTTATGTATTGTATTTTAAATTTTTATTATGCACCACTGAGTATTTTTATATTCAGCGATAGTTTAATTTACTGTCGCAGATAAAAGCAAGGAGAAAGCAGCAGAGTGAGCTGCGGGATTGACAAGAACTTCTTGATCCCTTTTGTACGGGTATTGTTTTATACCCTTGTAATTATTTTGATGTAAATACTGTAATGTCATAAGTATCAATGTAAAGTGAGCAGTTGTATAATAAATTGTAATAATATTATTTTTGGATTTTATATCTGTAAATTTAATTTGTGCATACTATGTTGATGGAATTATTTGAAATGGTTTGTTTTCAAAATTTTGAGTTGACTTGAAATTATTTGGTGGTTGGGAGTTGTGTAAAATTATTGGAAGTGTTTTTCACAGGTATTTGAATAACTGCTTTCTCAAAATACAGACAGAACTCTGTCAAAATTTTTATAAAATTAGCGGTAAAATTAAAATGGACAAAAATTCTTATTAGTTTATAAGCTTTGAATAAATGATTTTAATTCCTATCAAAATGCTCACCACTTCCAAAATGCAAGAAAATAGTTTTAAAATCCCTTGTAGTGTACTTAATGAATTATCGGTAGGTGAAGTTCGGTAGTTCATTTGGTATTCTAGGGAATTATGTTATGCCTTACAGAGAGATAAGGTGTGACACCAAACCCGCTAGGAATCCTAGAAAATAATTTTCGGAACTTAATTAAAGGTTTACTAAGCTATAAATGACATTGAAAGTGTCAAATAAAATTTAGTTAATTGGTACAGGTAAAAATAAAAATGAAATAGACAGTATAAAAATTAAAGGAACCATCGAGTTAGAGATATAGTCGATATTACTGAAAAAGTTTAACTATAACCCGAAGAGGGGCATTTTGGTCATTTGGCACCTAGAGTCAACTTTTGATCTAAATGTCCATTAAAATGAGTGATATTTAAAGTTTGAAAATCCCATGAAAATATGAAACTATATGTAATGTAATTAAAGGAAACACAAGGGGGAATTATTAGAATTGTTAAAACTTTAAGGATTGAAATTAATAAATTAAACCTTAGTGGAGTATAAATAGCACAAGATGACAAAATCTATCCACTAACTTCATCTTCTTCAATTTGCTTCTCTAATGGGCGAACCATTTCCCATTCTTTCCTCCATGGATTCCTTTTTTCAAGCTTATAATTCCTTCCATTTTCAACATAAAACCATAAGTCCACTTCACTAAAATTAGTCACCACACCTTGGGAAGCTTATAGGTGATGCATACATTTTGCATAATCATTTAGGTTTAATTTCATAGCCATTTTATTTGATTATTAGTCACTTTTAGCTAATTTCATTAGTTATTTAGTTAGTTTTTCATAATTGTCAATTTTGGATTAATTTGTAATTTTTACTTTGTTTTGTAGGAAAAATGGTGTTTTTGAAGGACTGAAAAGAAATTTTGCCATTGAGGAGTGACTTCTACAGCCAAAGATGTCAAAAACAAGTTTTCAAATGGAAATATGCATTGACAAAATTGCGCATAACTTGCCGCATAAGCTATGCAGATCCGCATGAGGAGAAGAAACACTGTTCCAACACCTGCCGAATTGTGCATAAGGAGAGTGCATAGCTTATGCAGATTCACGCCTCCCTTATACAATCTCACGGAAATGTGTATAACCTATGCGCCAAGTCATGCAGTTTTGCATAAGTGAACCAGAAACAGCCGAAAACTGCATAAGAGACTGCATAACTTATGCAGTCCACTTATGCAGTCCCACAAAGGTTTCATTAATGAGTCGTAAGATTCCCTCAGAAAATTCCTCCTAAAACACACCATTTTAGGGCTCCATGTCAGAAAAATGCTATAAATAGTCCCATTTCCCATTTTAGAAGGGGAGGAAGCAAGTAGAGGAAGAAAAGGAATAGGGGAGGCAGCAGCTGAAGAGTCACAATCATCTCCCACTCCATTTCCAACCAGATTTGGAGATTTCTTTCTTTTCTTACATTTTTCCTACATTTCTAGTGTTTAGTTTCTTGTTTCTTAGCTTAGATTAAAGCTTTATTTCCTTATAAACTCAGAATTTCTTGTAAACATTATGGATAGTGAGTAGTTTTACTTTGATTCTGGAGTAAGGGATGTAATATTTAGTTATTTTTGTGGATTTGAACTGGGTTAGTCCCAATTTAATGAATTTATGAGGTTTAATCCATTTCTTGTGTGCTTATTCACATGCTTAATGAAGGGCCCCATTAAGTTATGTTCTTAATCCTTGGTTGAAGCACCGAAAGGAGAAAACCAAGTGATAGTTAATCAAGAAATTGGACTTAATTAACTTAGATCTAGAAATAGACTAAGGGTTAAGAGGGTTTTAATAGATTGATTAAAGAACCTAATGGGTCTTAGTTAATTTTAACTCCACGAAAGTAGGATTAAGTTAATTAAGGCACTCTTTGTCTCACTCGAAAGAGTTTTCAAAGGATTTTAGAATTAATCTCCTTTAAACCCATAAATTTCATGGATTGGGCTAGCTAGGAAAAATCCCAAAATGACTTAAATATGAACCCTTAACTCCAGAATCGTCTTTCATCAATTATTGCTTGGAATTTTACTTTTGAGTGTTTAGTTTAATCTCATTTTATTAATTTTCATTATTATCAATTTCTTTATTTTGCGAATTATTAAATTAGTCATTGTTTGAATTTAGTTTTGCATTTTCATACCTTATGCTTCAAATTCCTAAATTTCTTTTATTAATTTGATTAAAATACAATTTTAACATATTTTATTTTATATCAAAAATTCAATCATTAACACAACTCCTCGTGAGAACGATATCTTTTTCTATACTACTTGAACGACCTGTGCACTTGCGGTTGGGACACATCAAGTTTTTGGCGCCGTTGCCGGGGAGTTGTTTGTTTAAGATTGAATTCTTGATTATTTTAGTTGTTTATAGTTTTATCTTTGTTATCTTTTCATTTTGTGTTTGTTTGTTCTTTTTCAGGTACTCTTAATCTTTTATGAGAAGAGCTAAAAGCACAAGTGACACATCCTTATTGTTTAATCCTAAAATTGAGAAATTTTGTAAGGCCAACAAGAAAGAAACCAGAAAAAGAAAAGAAGCTTTGAGAGCAGCTGAAATTGAACAAGAAATGGCTGAAGAAAGAGTTGGAATCGGTGGTGATAATGCTGAAAATGTAACACCCTCTCGGTAGCAACTCCGTACATTCTACTGTTCCGGTGACCGGTGTCGGTCCGGACAGCTAGAACGTCCGGAAAAATATTTAAACTAAAGTCAGGAACCATAATTAACTCAAATATTAATAAGAAAAATTTAGTAAAAATTTTTGAAATAAAATACAACCAAGTTAAACGTAGGTGCCCAAGCGATGGGTAACCAGAGGGAAGTTGCGGTTCTCGCAACGAGGAGCCCTAGACCCGGGGAAAAATTCATAAAATAATTTTTGGGACTCCAGAGAAGGGTCATTGAGGTTCCTATGGCATTAGAATGCCAAGAAAATATTTAGAAAAATTTTTCAATCGGTACAGACAATTTTGATCCGTTAAGCCAAACGGAGGGCATTTTGGTCATTTCGCCTTCAGAGACGATTTTTGGCCGACTTGTCCAGTTAAGTAAATAATTATTATGACATAAAATGTGAATAAATATTGCTAAAAATTGAATTGAAAATGAGTAGCAAAGAAAAGAAAAAAAAATGAATTAAAATTACAATTTTGACCTCATTCTTATGTCACTAAGCACTCTCACCCAATCACATTGTAACACATGTCCATCAACCACTTAAAATGAGTCAAATGGGCAGAAAATTGAAATGAAAAACTGAATTCTCCTTCCTCATTTCACGTCCACCATAGCCAAAAAAGCTTTCTCTCCATTTTTTTTTTTTTAAGGTTGATTTTCCTAAGCTTCCTCACCTCAAAACCTTATCCTTCCTTCACTAAAAATTATACCCACACCAAGGAGAAGTGTTTGGCAGCCAAGAAAACAAAAGAAAGTGAAGAATTAACAAGAGAAAATTCTGCTACTAAGGTTAGTGCTATATCTCTCCATTTTTCTCTTTAAATTTGAAGTTAGGTATATGGATTTAGTTAGAAATTCATGAAATCAAAAGAACATATCCATGTATGGACCACTTAAAAATTGTTTGGCAGCCTTAGTGATGGAAGTGTTGATGAGTGTTGAATGAATTTAAGTTGTATATGGGTGGTCTTGAACATGAGTATGAGACATAAACATCATTAAGTATGTTGAATTGATGTATGTGCATTAATGGTTATTTGAGAATTAGGGTTTTAGAGAGAAATTTGGACTTTGTGTATGTGATGTTGAAAGAACATTTTAATGGTCAATTAGTGACCATTTGAGGTAAGTTGACCATAATTTGAAGTGCATTAGAGGGTTACAAAGAGTTTTGGTAGGCTGCCTAAAGACAGCAGAAATGAGGCTGTGAGTCCAGCCTGTTTGGACTGCCATATCTTTGGCTGTGTAGGTCCAATTGGTGTTTGGCCAATTGGACATGAAACTAGACTTATAATGGCACATTTTTGCTGAAGAAACCATGCCCAAAAGACCAAAGCAAGAGGACCAAAAGTTGGCCCCAATCCGGATACCCTGCAAGCTGATTCTGCAGAATGACCAAATGAACAGTAACTGTTCATTTGGCCATAACTCACTGTAGATATGGTCAATTGACCTGAAATTTTTACAGCAACAAGATAAGACATAGACAAACAACTTTCATGAAGAAACCTACCCCAAATTATGGCCAGAACCCATTCAACAAGGCAGTGGCAGTCACTGTTTATGGTACTATAGATTTGGTAAATTCTGCAGAATTGAAATCCGGCCAGCTGTGGTTTTTGGACCATATCTGGAGCTACAAAACTCCAAATGGAGTGATTCAAAAAAAGAAATTCAACTAGACAAAATAAGAAACAACTTTCATGTTTACCATTTCTTCAAATTCTCACTGCAACAGGACCCAATGGAACAGTAAAATTGGGTCACAAAAACTGAAAATTCTGCTCTCTTGGTTTTAGGTTTGGAAATGGATTTGGTGGTTAATTCCAACAAGTTTTAAATGTAAAATGTGGTACATTGGGGGTGCTAAAATCAATGTACCTATTTTCTATCCAAAAGTCAACATTTTTGTTGACCAATGAGGTGAATAGTGACACCAAAACTTGAAATTCAAAATCTGAAATTAGAAATGCATCTAGGGGACTTTAAATTGCAATTGGCAATTAATACTAGCAAATGTAAAACTCAAAATGTGGTATCTTGGAGAACTTAGGTTCAATAAATTTATTATGTATTAAAAAGTCAACATTTTGGTTGACTAGTAAGGTGAATAGTAATCAAAATAATTAGCAAACTAATATGAAGACCTAGAACCAATTCTAAGCTTAAATGCTTAGAATTGTATGACAAATGTGGACTATGCATCCTAGTCAAAATTGTTAAAAAGAAATTAAGGCCATAAATTTGAAATCCATGAAATATTCATGGATTACTTGAAACATGAAAAATAAGTCACCTAATTGATGTGAATAGATAGTTAGGGCTTATATGCCCATCACAAATGGAATTCATAAAATATTAATAATTCAACTTGAAATATAAAATTTGTAATTACATAAGTAGATTCTTGAATGTATAAATGAGAAAGGAAAAATGTTTTGAATACAATGGTACATGTGAACCATTGTTTAGAATTGTGATCAATATGAATAACATAATGAATAAATAAATAAACCATATTAATGTATAAATGAGACATTAGTTCTCATTATTGTAGAGAGGAGGAGTATTTTGAGTAAAATAGTATAAAAGGATAATTGATGTGAATTGTGATCATATGAATGATCAAATAAATGTATGAATTATAATTGAAATTTATCATGAAATAATAAACTCATAAAACACAATATATTAATATTTAATGATATTATGTGCCCTTGTATTGCCTAGACATGTGTGTCAGATTGGATAGTTTGGCATGCCAATAGGGTATTGTTTTAGCAGTATTGCGAAAGGCTTTATGCCTGTATTCATGGCTTTATGCCCGTATTCATGGCTTTTATGCCCGTATTTATGGCTTTTATGCCCGATTATATGATATCATGGCTTTTTAGCCATACTGACTGCATACGTGGTTGACGTTCTGCGTCCCATGGTATGACGGCCTGAGGCACCGCGGTGTCCAGAGCCAACGACCCGTTATCCAGTTTAGTCAGCCTGTCGTAGGTTACTTGGGCAGTGTAATTTATTAAAATAAATTAAGACTATTAGTAATTAAAAATATTAGAAATCAAATAAATGAGTTAATAAGACTTCAAAAGAATTAGTTACAATTATGAAATGATCCAAACCACATAAAAATTGTTAAGTAAAATGACAAAAGAGTTGCAAAAATAGGTATAACTTAACTAAATATTTTAAATGTACCTTCTATTGCCATATAAATATAAACTGAGTATTTTTATTAATTCTGTATGTTGTACATTATCCCTGTGAATTTCGGAATTAAACGCTTTCAAAGCGAAACAAATGAGAACAAAAGATAATTAATATTAGACACATTGTATTAAATTAAATTGATTCTTAAATATTCAAATTATGCTTCTTTCTTTCTTTCTTTATTTGTATATTTTATTTTCTTGTTATATTATTGCACCACTAAGCAGCAATGCTTAGCGCGATGGATTTGTTCCCTCGCGCAGGTACTTTGTCTAAGATTTTTGGAGTCCAGATCTGCAGAAGTGGCTGGAGTATTCAAGGTTGTCACCTCCTCAGCAATGCATGTAGATAGGGCCCATATAGATCATATTTTATATTTTGTATAAAATGCTAGATATTGCATTATAATATAGATTAGGAATAGGTAATTAATATAAATGTGATGTAAATTAATAAATTAGCTCTTTCATATGTAATTAGTTTATATATCATGTAAATTATGAAATTTTGTAATTATTTTGTAAATTATGTAAATTAAGGAAATTTGAAAATTTTGCTCATTGAATTTGAGAATGTTTACATATGAATTGAGTATGAATGGAAATGTATGGAAATGATTATGAAATTGAAATGTATAGATGAGATTTGAAATATGAGGAAATTATGAGAATGATTGATGAGATAATTATGATTAGCATGGATAAGATTTTATTTTGGAAAAATTATTGAAATTTTCAAACAGGTAAATAGTAAAATACGTCAACTGGTAATAAAATAGGGGAAACTCCACTGGTTTCTCCGACGAAAAATAATTAATATTAAAATATAATGAGATCAAATTATGAAAGGAATAAAGTAAGATAAGATAGGGTGCTCCGGCACCGAATGTAGCACACTTTGCTCGGCTACACTGTAGTCGGGTGAGGGGTGTTACATTTATTGGTATCAGAGCAGGGTTTAGGCGTTCTTAGGCATAGATAGATAGAATGAGATAGTGTGCATAACATGCATTGCATTCATATGAGTTGAGGTGACACTAATGCAGATCTATTTTCGTGGTTATTTTAGGTTAAGGTATGGACTCAGAATCGCAGAGGGCAGTAGAAGAGGAAGTAGTAGGCCGTATCCCGATTGGGAGTGATATTGGAAATCGGGGAGATCCTGCTCCACCAGTGCAAGAGGTGTCTGTACAACCCCAACAGGCCTTGTTTGAGCAGATGACTGAATTTTATCGACAGATGACTGGGGTTATTCCACCACTGTCTCAACAGAAATCACCTCTAGGAAAAATTAGGAAGTATGGAGCTGTAGATTTCAATGGTAGAAAGGAAGACAATTCTTCAGCGGCTGAGTATTGGTTAGAGAGGACTGAAAGAGTCCTGCAGTAGCTCCATTGCACACCAGAACAAAGTTTAGAGTGTGCAGTTTCGTTGTTACAAGAAGCTGCATATCGGTGGTGGGATGTTGTAACCAAGGTAGTGCCACCAACTGACGTAACTTGGAAATTCTTTTTGATAGAGTTTAGAAAGAAATATATTAGCTGTGTTCATGAAGAGGAACAGAAGAGGAGTGGTGATCAGCAAAAGAGGAAATTTGGACAGTCTAGTAATAAGAGGCCGAGAGAACAGTTAAGTTAGACATCTGATCAAAGTAGGAGATCCAGACCCAGGCCTATACCCAGAAGAGATCAACCGGAAACACTAGTAGTGAGTGCGCCAGGACTAGCAAGAAAATGTGGCCATTGTAACAAGTGGCATAAAGGTGAATGTAGGGGATTGACTGGAGCTTGTTATAGATGTGGGGCCATAGATCATCGTCTGAAAGATTGTCCTAAGAGGAATTTACCACGGACCCAAACAGAGGTCGTGGAAGAACCAAGTACAATAGTAACACCACTTCCAAATGTCACCCAAGCCGGAGAGGAGCAAGAAGCCCCAAATGTGAATTTGAGGTAAAGTATCCTTCCCTTCTGATATGCCTAAGTGTATAATGATAGATACGGAAAAAAAAAAACTAAATAGTACCATATATATAAAAGAAGTAGACAGAGGGAGTAATAGAAAGGTAAAAGAATTATCTCATAACCCAAAACACCCAGTAAATTTCGAGGACGAAATTTAAATTAGAGGGGAAGAGTTGTAACACCCTCTCGGTAGCAACTCCGTACATTCTACTGCTCCTGATCAGGTGGTCCGGACAGCTAGAACGTCCGGAAAAATATTTAAACTAAAGTCAGGAACCATAATTAACTCATATATTAATAAGAAAAATTTAGTAAAAATTTTTGAAATAAAATACAACCAAGTTAAACGAGCCGATGCCCAAGCGATGGGTAACCAGAGGGAAGTTGCGGTTCTCGCAACGAGGAGCCCTAGACCCGGGGAAAAATTCATAAAATAATTTTTGGGACTCCAGAGAAGGGTCATTGAGGTTCCTATGGCATTATTTAGAAAAAATTTTCAATCGGTACAGACAATTTTGACCCGTTAAGCCAAACGGAGGGCATTTTGGTCATTTCGCCTTCAGAGACGATTTTTGGCCGACTTGTCCAGTTAAGTAAATAATTATTATGACATAAAATGTGAATAAATATTGCTAAAAATTGAATTGAAAATGAGTAGCAAAGAAAAGAAAAAAAAATGAATTAAAATTACAATTTTGACCTCATTCTTATGTCACTAAGCACTCTCACCCAATCACATTGTGACATATGTCCATCAACCACTTAAAATGAGTCAAATGGGCAGAAAATTGAAATGAAAAACTGAATTCTCCTTCCTCATTTCACGTCCACCATAGCCAAAAAAGCTTTCTCTCCATTTTTTTTTTTAAGGTTGATTTTCCTAAGCTTCCTCACCTCAAAACCTTATCCTTCCTTCACTAAAAATTATACCCACACCAAGGAGAAGTGTTTGGCAGCCAAGAAAACAAAAGAAAGTGAAGAATTAACAAGAGAAAATTCTGCCACTAAGGTTAGTGCTATATCTCTCCATTTTTCTCTTTAAATTTGAAGTTAGGTATATGGATTTAGTTAGAAATTCATGAAATCAAAAGAACATATCCATGTATGGACCACTTAAAAATTGTTGGCAGCCTTAGTGATGGAAGTGTTGATGAGTGTTGAATGAATTTAAGTTGTATATGGGTGGTCTTGAACATGAGTATGAGACATAAACATCATTAAGTATG
This sequence comes from Hevea brasiliensis, assembly GCF_030052815.1. Classification (NCBI taxonomy): domain Eukaryota; kingdom Viridiplantae; phylum Streptophyta; class Magnoliopsida; order Malpighiales; family Euphorbiaceae; genus Hevea; species Hevea brasiliensis. The sequence goes on along the minus strand of NC_079496.1, from coordinate 21,487,512 downwards.
TTGAATTGATGTATGTGCATTAATGGTTATTTGAGAATTAGGGTTTTAGAGAGAAATTTGGACTTTGTGTATGTGATGTTGAAAGAACACTTTAATGGTCAATTAGTGACCATTTGAGGTAAGTTGACCATAATTTGAAGTGCATTAGAGGGTTACAAAGAGTTTTGGTAGGCTGCCTAAAGACAGCAGAAATGAGGCTGTGAGTCCAGCCTGTTTGGACTGTCATATCTTTGGCTGTGTAGGTCCAATTGGTGTTTGGCCAATTGGACATGAAACTAGACTTATAATGGAACATTTTTGCTGAAGAAACCATGCCCAAAAGATCAAAGCAAGAGGACCAAAAGTTGGCCCCAATCGGGATACCCTGCAAGCTGATTCTGCAGAATGACCAAATGAATAGTAACTGTTCATTTGGCCATAACTCACTGTAGATATGGTCAATTGACCTGAAATTTTTACAGAAACAAGATAAGACATAGACAAACAACTTTCATGAAGAAACCCACCCCAAATTATGGCCAGAACCCATTCAACAAGGCAGTGGCAGTCACTGTTCATGGTACTGTAGATTTGGTAAATTCTGCAGAATTGAAATCCTGCCAGCTGTGGGTTTTGGACCATATCTGGAGCTACAAAACTCCAAATGGAGTGATTCAAAAAAAGAAATTCAACTAGACAAAATAAGGAACAACTTTCATGTTTACCATTTCTTCAAATTCTCACTGCAACAGGACCCAATGGAACAGTAAATTTGGGTCACAAAAACTGAAAATTCTGCTCTCTTGGTTTTAGGTTTGGAAATGGATTTGGTGGTTAATTCCAACAAGTTTTAAATGTAAAATGTGGTACATTGGGGGTGCTAAAATCAGTGTGCCTATTTTCTATCCAAAAGTCAATATTTTTGTTGACCAATGAGGTGAATAGTGACACCAAAACTTGAAATTCAAAATTTGAAATTAGAAATGCATCTAGAGGACTTTAAATTGCAATTGGCAATTAATACTAGCAAATGTAAAACTCAAAATGTGGTATCTTGGAGAACTTAGGTTCAATAAATTTATTATATATTAAAAAGTCAACATTTTGGTTGACTAGTAAGGTGAATAGTAATCAAAATAATTAGCAAACTAATATGAAGACCTAGAACCAATTCTAAGCTTAAATGCTTAGAATTGTATGACAAATGTGGACTATACATCCTAGTCAAAATTGTTAAAAAGAAATTAAGGCCATAAATTTGAAATCCATGAAATATTCATGGATTACTTGAAACATGAAAAATAAGTCACCTAATTAATGTGAATAGATAGTTAGGGCTTATATGCCCATCACAAATGGAATTCATAAAATATTAATAATTTAACTTGAAATATAAAATTTGTAATTACATAAGTAGATTCTTGAATGTATAAATAAGAAAGGAAAAATGTTTTGAATACAATGGTACATGTGAACCATTGTTTAGAATTGTGATTAATATGAATAACATAATGAATAAATAAATAAACCATATTAATGTATAAATGAGACATTAGTTCTCATTATTGTAGAGAGGAGGAGTATTTTGAGTAAAATGGTATAAAAGGATAATTGATGTGAATTGTGATCATATGAATGATCAAATGAATGTATGAATTATAATTGAAATTTATCATGAAATAATAAACTCATAAAACATAATATATTAATATTTAATGATATTATGTGCCCTTGTATTGCCTAGACATATGTGTCAGATTGGATAGTTTGGCATGCCAATAGGGTATTGTTTTAGCAGTATTGCGAAAGGCTTTATGCCTGTATTAATGGCTTTATGCCCGTATTCATGGCTTTTATGCCCGTATTCATGGCTTTTATGCCCGATTATGTGATATCATGGCTTTTTAGCCATACTGATTGCATACGTAGTTGACGTTCTGCGTCCCATGGTATGACGGCCCGAGGCACCGCGGTGTCCAGAGCCAACGACCCGTTATCCAGTTTAGTCAACCTGTCGTAGGTTACTTGGGCAGTGTAATTTATTAAAATAAATTAAGACTATTAGTAATTAAAAATATTAGAAATCAAATAAATGAGTTAATAAGACTTCAAAAGAATTAGTTACAATTATGAAATGATCCAAACCACATAAAAATTGTTAAGTAAAATGACAAAAGAGTTGCAAAAATAGGTATAACTTAACTAAATATTTTAAATGTACCTTCTATTGCCATATAAATATAAACTGAGTATTTTTATTAATTCTGTATGTTGTACATTATCCCTGTGAATTTCGGAATTAAACGCTTTCAAAGCGAAACAAATGAGAACAAAAGATAATTAATATTAGACACATTGTATTAAATTAAATTGATTCTTAAATATTCAAATTATGCTTCTTTCTTTCTTTATTTGTATATTTTATTTTCTTGTTATATTATTGCACCACTAAGCAGCAATGCTTAGCGCGATGAATTTGTTCCCTCGCGCAGGTACTTTGACTAAGATTTTTGGAGTCCAGATCTGCAGAAGTGGCTGGAGTATTCAAGGTTGTCACCTCCTCAGCAATGCATGTAGATAGGGCCCATATAGATCATATTTTGTATTTTGTATAAAATGCTAGATATTGCATTATAATGTAGATTAGGAATAGGTAATTAATATAAATGTGATGTAAATTAATAAATTAGCTCTTTCATATGTAATTAGTTTATATATCATGTAAATTATGAAATTTTGTAATTATTTTGTAAATTATGTAAATTAAGGAAATTTGAAAATTTTGCTCATTGAATTTGAGAATGTTTACATATGAATTGAGTATGAATGGAAATGTATGGAAATGATTATGAAATTGAAATGTATAGATGAGATTTGAAATATGAGAAAATTATGAGAATGATTGATGAGATAATTATGATTAGCATGGATAAGATTTTATTTTGGAAAAATTATTGAAATTTTCAAACAGGTAAATAGTAAAATACGTCAACTGGTAATAAAATAGGGGAAACTCCGCTGGTTTCTCCGACGAAAAATAATTAATATTAAAATATAATGAGATTAAATTATGAAAGGAATAAAGTAAGATAAGATAGGGTGCTCCGGCACCGAATGTAGCACACTTTGCTCGGCTACACTGTAGTCGGGTGAGGGGTGTTACAGAAAATGATCGAAACAATGAAAATGCAGCTCATGGCGAAGAAGTTGTAAATGCTAATGTGCCTAAGGGAAGTATGATGGATCACGCATTTCCTCATTTTGATGATTTAAGAGAGAGTATAGCAAGACCAAGAATTGATGCAAATGGTTATAAGATGGATTTTGGAGTACTACAAATGATTCAGAATTCTCAATTCGGAGGTCATCCTTCAGAAAATCCTCATACTCATCTTAAGAAGTTTGTTATGATCTGTGACATGCAAAAGCAACTAGGAGTATCTGATGATGCAGCAAGGCTAAAATTGTTTCCATTGTCTTTGAAAGATAGAGCATTGGATTGGCTTGATTCTTTACCTCACAACTCAATTATAAATTGGGAGCAGCTCACTGATGCATTTCTTGCCCAATACTTTCCACCTGGAAAAACTCAAGAGTTGAGGAATCAAATGATTGCTTTTAGACCAAGAGAAGATGAGACTCTTTATGAGTCATGGATGAGATGGAAGGAATTGGAGAGACAATGTCCACATCATGCCATTCCTAAATGGATGATAAACCAGAATTTTTACACAAATGTCACTCCTGCTATCAGAGGAATCATTGATGCTCAAAGCGGAGGAATTCATCATTAAGCATGAAGATGAAGCTTATGAGTTGTTAGAGAAAATAGCAAAGAATACTCATCTTTGGAGTAGTCCAAGAGGACCAGCTCCAACTCAAAAGAGGCAAGCTGCTGGAATGTATGAGCTTGATCCATTCAACATGATCAATGCCAAATTTGATGCACTCACTAATGTCCTTGCTAAGAAAATGGAGGATTTAAGTATGCTAGTCAGTTCATCATCATGCTCTGGGAATTCTCAACAAGTTACTTATGCAGAAGGAACAATGAGCTATGGAGTAGATTATCCTTCATATGCTTGGAGGAATCATCCAAATTTTTCATGGGGGAATCAACAAACTCAAGCTTTAACTCAGAACTTTCCACCACAACAACAAGGGCATCAATACCAACAACCTTGGCAACCACCACCTAGTTTTCAGCAAAAGAATGCAAATTTTGCACCTCTACCAAAACAGCAAGAACAAAGTTCCACCACAGAGGCTTTATTACAACAAATTCTTGCTAATCAAACTAAGCGTGATGAAGAGATGAGAGAGATGAAAGCAAGGCTGGAAATGATGCAAACACACAATAGGATCTTTGGAAAATCAGATTGCACAACAAGCACGCTCATCAAGTACCAATTCTATGGGGAAACTTCCTAATCAAACAGAAAATCCAAGGGAGCAATGTCATGCCATCACACTGAGGAGTGGTAAAATAGTGCATAATGAGAAGAGTGAAAAAGTTGAAAAGAGAGAAAATGAGGAAGATTTTCAGGGAGATGAAAAACAAAAGAGTGAAAAAGGGAGTGCAAGAAAAGGTAAAGAGGAGGTTGGAGAGAAAGAAGAGAAATATATACCTCCAGAGCCTTACAAGCCACAGCTTCCCTTTCCACAGAGATTTCAAAAAGCCAAGCTTGATAAGCAATTTGGGAAGTTCTTAGAGGTTTTGAAGAAGCTATATATAAATGTGCCTTTTATCGATGCTCTTTTCCAAATGCCTTCTTATGCTAAGTTTCTGAAAGAAATTCTCTCAAATAAAAGAAGACTTAAAGATTATGAGACTGTAGCCTTAACTGAGGAATGCAGCGCTATCCTCCAAAGGAAACTTTCTCCAAAGCTTAAAGATCCAGGGAGTTTTTCAATTCCATGCCACATTGGGGAATCATGTTCTACAAAAGCTTTATGTGATCTAGGGGCTAGTGTTAGCCTTATGCCCCTCTCCATTTATGAGAAGCTCAATATGGGAGATCTTAAGCCAACCCACATTTCTCTTCAGTTAGCTGACAGATCAATTAAGTATCCTGAAGGGATTTTGGAGAATGTGCCTCTGAAGGTTGGGAAGTTCTATATACCTGTTGACTTTGTCATTTTGGACATGGAAGAGGATTCTCATATGCCAATCATTTTGGGGAGGCCTTTCCTAGCTACAGCTGGTGTTTTGATTGACGTGAAAGGTGAAAAGCTTACTCTCAGAGTCGGAGAGGATCATTTAGTCTTCAACATTGGCAATGATAAGAAGAAGCAACATGAAGATGTAGACTCTTGTTTGAGAATTGATATAGTTGATGAGTTAGTAAAAGAGCACTTTAGAAAGAGCTATCCGAAGGCTTCTCTTGAAAGTTGTCTTATCCATGAAGGGAGTATCAATGATGAAAATCCAAAAGAGGCTGCATTTGCACAACATTTAAAGGGTAATCCATCTTGTCCTATGGCACCAATCTTTCAAGTTGAGCAAGGGGAGAAAAGTAAAGCAAAGCAACCATCTCTCAAAGAAAAAGATGCACCAAAGGTTGTCAAGAAAGAAATGGTTGGATTTTTTGACAAAGCAACAAAGATCTTCTCTTGTGATGGAAAGAAAATTAAGTATAGATTCATTGAAGCACCTATTGGAAACAAAGGCAATAAATTCCAATTCCAGCCACCATGAAACATGACAAGAGTCCAGCTAAGGACTATAAATTAGTGCTCTTGGGAGGCACCCCAAGTTCTTTTATCTTGCTTTTGTTGATTTACTTTTATTTACATTGCTTTTGTTTTTATCTTAAATCTCCCCAAATTCAATTTTTGACATTGTTGAATCTTATCCCTTGTAGATGTATTTTAATGAAGGAAGGTTGGTGAACTGCTAGGGAGTGACTCTTAAACTGAAATTATGCCCTTCAACTCTCCCAAAATTGACCGATTTTTACTGCATAACATGTGCAGGTTTGCTACTTTGTTTATGCAGAAAAATGAATTTTGTAGCAAGGTAGGGTCTGCAGCAGATGGCTTATGTTTCTTGGTGAGGTTGGGTGTGTAACTTTTAAGTATATGTGCTTTTAATGTTAATATGGTGGTAAGTGAGCCATTTTTGCAGTTATGAGCTTATTTGGGTTGTGGGATTTAAGGTGGAAATGCTGCATTTTTCTTGGCATGACTTGGGGAGTTCATCATTTGTGAATAGATGCAACTTTATGCAGATTTTATTGAGTTTTAATGTGCTAAATGTTGATTTGCAGAATTTGAGTCAAAATGGCATGGGTCACAAATGCCTTTTATGCAGGATTCATTTTTACAAGCATGTGTGATGTAATTTTGATGGATTTTGTATATGTTGATGTGTTTTTGGTGATAATTTCTCATGATTTATGCTTCATAGAATTATATTTCTTCATTCTAGGGCATTTTTCACACTTGCAAATCATTTTCAATTGTAATCTCATTCTTGTTGAATTGTGCATAAGTAACTGTATAGCTTATGCAGCTTTTAGATCACAAATTTTGCCATTTTCTCACCCTGCTAAAAACTGCATAAGAAGAGTGCATAGCTTATGCAACTCTGCATAGCCTAATTTTGTCAAATTTCATATCTTTCGAAACCTGCATAAGCAGAGTGCATGACTTATGCACATTTGCATAACTTCAAATTCTTCATTTTCTCTCTCTGCCGAAGTCTGCATAAGGAGGGTGCATGACTTATGCACTTCTGCATAACCAGAAACTCCAAAAATCAAAACCTACCGAGGGGTGCATAAGCAGAGTGCATGACTTATGCACTTCCGCATGACCAAAAACTCTGATTTTCTCTCTCTGCCGAGACCTGCATTAGGAGAGTGCATGGCTTATGCACAATTGCATGACCACCAACCCAAAATCTCAAAACTTGCCGAGAGGTGCATAAGGAGGGTGCATGACTTATGCACAACTGCATGACCACATTTTCTGAAACCCAAAACCTGCCGAGAGGTGCATAAGCAGAGTGCATAGCTTATGCACAACTGCATGACCACCAACCCCAAATTCCAAAACCTACCGAGAGGTGCATAAGCAGAGTGCATAGCTTATGCACAACTGCATGACCACATTTTCCAAACACCAAAATCTGCCGAGACCTGCATAAGGAGGGTGTATAGCTTATGCACTTCTGCATAACCACCAACCCCAAATTTCAAAACCCACCGAAAAGTGCATAAGCAGAGTGCATAGCTTATGCACAACTGCATGACCACATTTTCCAAAAACCAAAACATGCCAATAGGTGCATAAGCAGAGTGCATAGCTTATGCACTTCCGCATGACCACTCTCCCTGAAAGTCAAAACTTGTCGAACAGTGCATAAGGACAGTGCATGACTTATGCACTTTTACATGAGCTATTTCTCTGAAGTCCAAAGCAAGCCGGAACTTGCATAAGTTAGTGCATAAGTTATGCACTCCTGCATAATCAGTTTTTCACACCTTTTTATTACCCATCGAAACATGCATAAGAGAGTGCATAAGTTATGCACAACTCACTTTTCACTTATGCAGTTTTTACACAAACCCTGTTCAAATCAAATTTGTTTTCGGCACCATTTTTCCCACCTCCACCTCCCGATATTCCTGTTCACTCCTTTTTTCCCCCACGTCCATTTATTCCGGCATTACCTCTCCTCTTCTTCTCCACTCCTATTTTCGCCGCATTTGCCCTAACTTTTCTCTGCATCTTTCACTTTGTGCATATTTGTCCATACTCTGTATATATTTGCATGCCTCTACTGGTGGTTGCACATTTTCCCTTGCTCATCATCATGCAGCAGCTTTTGAATATACTGCATAGGCTATGAATACCCTTATGCAAATACTTTGCATAGCACATGCGATCCTCTATGCCACTCATGCAGAATCATGACTTATGTACATTGCTCGACAGACTTTACTCTGCATAACATGCGACTTCTTATGCATCCCCATTATATCTTGAATTCTCATCTGCTCCATACCAGCTAACTCTTTCTTTTTGCTCTTAAATCTCACAATTCCTGGTAATTCCTGTTTACTTTGAGTTTTGATAATGCACTACTTGAGACATTGAGGACAATGTCTAATTTTGAGTTTGGGGGTGCACATTTTGATTTTTGCTTCATTTTCTCATTTTGAGTATAGGAGCATCTCATCCCATTCCATTTACATATACATCCTTACATACATATACATAACACATTTACACACACATTATACATCACTTAGAAATTGTACACATTGCACACAAATAGACTTCCTCCGTTTAGTTAATGCATTACTCATTTTTAGGAATCATGCATCATGCATTAAAATCTTTTGCCAAATCCCTTGAGTATTGAAAAGCTACCTATGAGAGTGATTTGACTTACCTTTAGTTGGGCTTGTGGATTGAAAGTCTCCTAAGAGGTGCAAGGTTTTGAAGTGTCTATCCCTTGCCTATATCTTCTTAGCCAAAAAGCCACCCAACAAGTCCTTTAGAGATTGGAGTGTTTAGAGGGAGTTATTGGATATAAGGTAGTCAAATGATGTCTCACCAATCCTAGAACAAATTTTCTAAACCTTTCAAGGCGAAATACCAGCTTGTACTTGAAAAGAGAGATGATTAGGCATTCTTTGATTTAAACCTTCTCATTTTAAACCTTTGGCCCTTTTCCTAATTAAAATTGACCCTTGCAAACCCCTTTGAGCCTTTTTACCCCTAATTTTTTTTGAAATCCTTATTGTTACCTAGCCAATGAACCAAACACTCCAACCTTTTTCATGAGAATAATTATTTATAACATTAGGTACATAAAAAAAAAAACAAAAAAAAAAGAAAGAAAAAAATATATAATAAAAAGGAGAAGAAGTGCTTGTCATCTTGTAAAAGTGCTAGTATATGTGCTTTTCACCATTGTCATTCAAAATGAAAGAAATCCACCCAAAGTATTAAAAGAAATGAGTTTGGGGGTGGCAATTTTAGGGACAATCATCAAAAGAAAATGCAAGATACAAGTCTAAAGAATCAAAATGTCCCTCCATTTTTATGTGTTTTGTAAACTATGCTAGCACTTGACAATCCTCATTGTGTATTTCTCTCTCCCATATAAATAAATAAATAAAAGAAAAAAATATAATAAAATAAGAAGTGTACCTTATGTTTCAAAATTGAAAATATTCTCATGCTTTGAATCCTTTTTACCCATCTTTCTTCTTAGCCTCATTTTGAACCCCATGGCCCCATTACATCCTTAAAAAAACCTTTGATCTCTTGATAGTACTTGCTACATTAGTGGAGATGCGAGTAGGGAATTTGCCTATGGGATTGGAAAACTATTCATTCATTCATTCAATTCCATCATTCCATATAGAGACACTTTGACTATTGATTGTCCTAGAATTCCTTTTGAGCATGACTCTCTCTTTTGATTGGTTGGTTTGGGGATTTTGAATGATAATTGACTTGATGGCTAAGCGGTGAAAGCTTGGATAAGCATTAGATTCTTTGCATTTTGAAGGATGGGTATATGGATTGCTGGTATGGCTAAAGGTGTGTTAAGTTACTTTAATAGGTGATTTTCATTGCTCTTTGGATAAGGCACCCCTAAAAAAATTTTTGCATCACATTTTAAAGTTTGCCTGAGGACAAGCAAAAGCTTGAGTTTGGGGGTATTTGATGCATACATTTTGCATAATCATTTAGGTTTAATTTCATAGCCATTTTATTTGATTATTAGTCACTTTTAGCTAATTTCATTAGTTATTTAGTTAGTTTTTCATAATTGTCAATTTTGGATTAATTTGTAATTTTTACTTTGTTTTGTAGGAAAAATGGTGTTTTTGAAGGACTGAAAAGAAATTTTGCCATTGAGGAGTGACTTCTACAGCCAAAGATGTCAAAAACAAGTTTTCAAGTGGAAATATGCATTGACAAAATTGCGCATAACTTGCCGCATAAGCTATGCAGATCCGCATGAGGAGAAGAAACACTGTTCCAACACCTGCCGAATTGTGCATAAGGAGAGTGCATAGCTTATGCAGATTCACGCCTCCCTTATACAATCTCACGGAAATGTGCATAACCTATGCGCCAAGTCATGCAGTTTTGCATAAGTGAACCGAAAGCAGTAAAATCGCATAAGAGACTGCATAACTTATGCAGTCCACTTATGCAGTCCCACAAAGGTTTCATTAATGAGCTGGCAGAAGATTCCCTCAGAAAATTCCTCCTAAAACACACCATTTTAGGGCTCCATGTCAGAAAAATGCTATAAATAGTCCCATTTCCCATTTTAGAAGGGGAGGAAGCAAGTAGAGGAAGAAAAGGAATAGGGGAGGCAGCAGCTGAAGAGTCACAATCATCTCCCACTCCATTTCCAACCAGATTTGGAGATTTCTTTCTTTTCTTACATTTTTCTTACATTTCTAGTGTTTAGTTTCTTGTTTCTTAGCTTAGATTAAAGCTTTATTTCCTTATGAACTCAGAATTTCTTGTAAACATTATGGATAGTGAGTAGTTTTACTTTGATTCTGGAGTAAGGGATGTAATATTTAGTTATTTTTGTGGATTTGAACTGGGTTAGTCCCAATTTAATGAATTTATGAGGTTTAATCCATTTCTTGTGTGCTTATTCACATGCTTAATGAAGGGCCCCATTAAGTTATGTTCTTAATCCTTGGTTGAAGCACCGAAAGGAGAAAACCAAGTGATAGTTAATCAAGAAATTGGACTTAATTAACTTAGATCTAGAAATAGACTAAGGGTTAAGAGGGTTTTAATAGATTGATTAAAGAACCTAATGGGTCTTGGTTAATTTTAACTCCACGAAAGTAGGATTAAGTTAATTAAGGCACTCTTTATCTCACTCGAAAGAGTTTTCAAAGGATTTTAGAATTAATCTCCTTTAAACCCATAAATTTCATGGATTGGGCTAGCTAGGAAAAATCCCAAAATGACTTAAATATGAACCCTTAACTCCAGAATCGTCTTTCATCAATTATTGCTTGGAATTTTACTTTTGAGTATTTAGTTTAATCTCATTTTATTAATTTTCATTATTATCAATTTCTTTATTTTGCGAATTATTAAATTAGTCATTGTTTGAATTTAGTTTTGCATTTTCATACCTTATGCTTCAAATTCCTAAATTTCTTTTATTAATTTGATTAAAATACAATTTTAACATATTTTATTTTATATCAAAAATTCAATCATTAACACAACTCCTCGTGGGAACGATATCTTTTTCTATACTACTTGAATGACCCGTGCACTTGCGGTTGGGACACATCAATAGGCAGCCAAGAAAAGAAGAAATTTTGAAGTTTTTATAAGGTTGAAAAGCTACCATTAAAGGTTAGTGCAAGTTTTCTTTTCCTTTCCTTGTTAAATCTTGAATTGAGGTTGAAATGAGTAATTATAACATGAAATTGGAAGAAAATGATTAGTAATTTAGAACCATAGATTTGGGCAGCTTTGAAAATATGGGAGTTTAATGTTTTCATACATGTAAATGGTATTTGGTGATGTTAATGGATATGTAGATGAAGTTATATGTGTGAGCAATTTGATTACATGTACATGTTGTGAGTTAGGGTTTTTCACATTTTATGTCATAATAATTGGAGTTAGGGTTTTGACCTAACTATTAGAGACTTTTGTGTAATTGCTGGAATTTGATTGTGTTGAGATGAATTGATGATGTTAGAAGTGCCATGAATGTCAAATTATACTTTGGGAGTTGGAGGAAATGAAATTTGGAAGCGTACTTTTCCATACAGGTTGAGACTTTGAAAATTCAATGAATGTTTTGAGCCACAACTGAAATTATGTTGCTCCAATTGGTATGAGGCCAATTGGAGATAAAACTAGACCTAAAATGCTTCATTTTTATGAAGAGACCATGTCCAAATTCTATCCAGAACTTGACCAAATTGTTGTCCTAATTCGGATGACCAAATGATGAACCTAGAAAAATGACCAAATGAACAGTACACATTCATTTAGCCATAAATCCCACTAGACAGGTTTAAATGACCTGAATTTTATACCATTGGAAAGCTTAGATATAGGACTACAACTTTCATGAAGACCACAGAGCTCAGAAATGCCTTAAACTAAACCAAATTATTGGCCCAAATTAGGTCATAAAACTGTCTAGAACCATATTGCCCAAAAAATGCTAGAAATAGGCTTACCTGACCAGTTTTGGCAAAGAGGCCATAACTTGGTAGACAGAAATCCAAATGTAATGAAATCAGTGACACAATTTCCACAAGACATCAATCTACAATATTGGTATTTTGACCAAAACTCAAAAATTAAGAAAACTAGGTCAATTGGCTAGGTCAAGTTGGTATGCAAATTCTGGAAATTGCCTAAGTGATCACTTGACCCCAGAATGGTCTTTTAGTCATATCACCCACTAGGAAACTCCAATTGGAATGAGCCATATTATTCTGGAAACTTGAGGAATAGGGCTTCAACTTTGTTTTAGAACTTTCCTGAAATTATGAATGTAAGAATCCTAAAAGTTGAGTCAAAGCCACTGACCTGAACTAGGATGCTATTGGCATAGGGTATTTGAGTCCAGGCTAGTGATTTAGCTATAAGTAATTCTACAAAACTTGAAAAAATTGTAATCCAAAATTTTAAGTGACCATAAGATATAGGGCAACAAACTCTATGAAGAACACTAAGTCTAAAAGTGACTGCAACATGTCCAATTAAATTGGTAAAATGTAACTCCAAAATCTGTCTAGTTAAAGAGCCAGAATTAGGAAATGAACCAGTTATGGTCAGTTGACCATAACTTGAGTTCAAGCAATCTAAATGGCATGATTCAAAAAGGGAAAACAAAGACAAGATATAGAGGAACAATTTCCATGAAGGAAGTATGGCCAAACAGTGGCCACAAAGTGATCAAATTGATAAGTAAAATTAAGACATTAAAACTGAGCCTAAAGAAAGGTTCACAAGACAAACTTTTTTATGGTAGGGTTTTAACCCTAACATGTTGCTAAAGACTGAATTACATGAAATAGGTATGTGAGACCCACTTTCTCACTACAAAGTGACATGAAATTTCTAATAAGTAATTGATAATGCTTAATTGCCCAAAGTAAACCTAGGCTTATGTATATAGTTTGGATCGATTGGTATACCAATTAGGGACTACAGATAGCAGTACTGCCTACATGAATAATCATTGATTGATAAAATATGTCTAATATGATTATTCTACAGGTTATATACCTGCCCATTGGCCATTGTGCCTAATTTCATTGCTGGCTTTGAAAGCCTGCCCGCTGGCTTTGTGCCTGACATGACAGTTGCATACAGGGTAGACATATGGTTGTCTAACCAGTATACTCCCGTGTATCCAGTCTTTATAGTTTGTTATAGGTTACTTGGGCACTGATATGATTTTAAAGAGATTGAAAATGAAATAAATGTACAGATAAGATCCTGATAAATAAATTGATCCCAAAGTCAAATAAATCTGTAAAGACTTAGAATTTATGAAATAGCCTAGAATTATTATTTTTAATTATTCAGTTATTTTTCTTTAAAGTTATGCACCACTAAGCAATTCGCTTAGCACATTAAATTTCCATCACGTAGGTACTGGAGATCAGACACAGCCACAGTAGCAGCCGCAGTAGTAGTGCCATGACAGAGATTTGATCAGATCTGACAGTGTCTGCTAGTCACCTCAGCAGAGTAGTTTTGGTAGGACCCATGTATATTTAGTTTTCCATTTTTGTTTATTGCACATAAGTAAATGATGTAAATCTTTTTGAGATATGTAATTAAATTTTGATATTGTAAATTAATTATAAATTATTATAGATGAATTTTGTAACAGTCGGGCTCTAATCACTAGAGGAATTGTTCGCTTTAGCTGTAAGCCTCACGGTTTTGTCCCATAGGTGGAATGGAGAACTTCCCAGGAGGTCACCCATCCTAGGATTTCTTTCAAGTGAGCACGCTTAACCCTGGAGTTCTTCAAACTCTCCAGGCCATTCCACCAAAAGGCACCTCTGGTGATTAGTTCCCCCATTTATATATCATTACTTTTTAAACCCAAGACTATCTCCGTGCTTTGCCGATGTGAGATTTGCCTAAGGGACCTTTCTCCTTAGAGCTCGACTGTTATAATTGGTATCAGAGTCACTCGCGTGTCCTCTTGGGCGATGGTGGGGCAAACCTCAGCGTGGACGCTGAGTTCCGAAAGGGGGGGAGAAAATTTTTCATATGAATGGAATGAAGAATATTTACTTGAAATGAATATGAGCAAATTATATGAGTACATGATGACATGATATGATGTATGGAAATATGAAATAGTTATAAAATTGTTTTTAACAGGTAAACATGGGAACTCACCTGATGCTAATAAAACAGAGGAGGGTCTGCCCGGGTGTCCATAGAAACAATTTGTGATAAAAAAAAAATATTTTACCACATGTTTTCTATAGAATTTAAAATTAACAATGGACAGGACAGGATATGATAGGGTGCTCCGGCACCGAATGTGGCACGTTTTACTCGGCCACACTGTAGACGGGTAAGGGGTATCACAGTTTCAATGCCCGAAAGTCATCTTGAAGGTTAGTTGGGAAGTTTTTGTCTTGTGACCTAACATTCCTTGGCTACTTAACTTGCCGCCGAAATTCTTTTCCTCTTATTTTCCAAATATTCCTTCTTCAATAACTTATCCCATAAAACCCTACTCTCTCTCCCACCATCCGATTCCTAACTTCTCCTATCACCTAGGGCATTGAAGAATGTTCCATTCATGAAGTTGGATTCCTTTTAGCCTGGGTAAGGGGAATTACAATCTTCCCTCTTAAGAACATTCATCCTCAAATGATAAACGAGCTTGGAAGTTCATACTCGATATAAGTGGGGGTACTGTCAGAGCATGGAGACATGAGCATACTTTTTTTCTTTCCATAGTTATGTTCTCATTCTATGTTGGAACTACTTGAAGCGTGTGACCCTTACTACTCATATTCTATCGTAACAACATGATTGGCATTGTGTAAACTTCACAAGCACCTGGATCGCACAGTAGTATAGAAAATATTATTCCCTCGAGGGTTGGGATGAAAATTAAA
The DNA here is from genome assembly GCF_030052815.1 of Hevea brasiliensis. Classification (NCBI taxonomy): domain Eukaryota; kingdom Viridiplantae; phylum Streptophyta; class Magnoliopsida; order Malpighiales; family Euphorbiaceae; genus Hevea; species Hevea brasiliensis. The sequence continues at coordinate 21,472,399 of NC_079496.1, read as the reverse complement.
ATATTGATCACTAAGGTAATTTAGACTTTTAACAATTGAAATTCCCCTTAAATCCTAGCCTATCTCTAGGTCTAAAGTTAAAATTCTGAAATCTTGAATTACCCACTATTAATTTTCACTTCTTAGTTCATCAATTAGTGATTAATGTCAATATTTAGTGGAGCTCTACACTAAACTTGCATTAAGCTCATAAGAAATCAAATCAAGGCAATAATACCCCTTTAATTAATTAATTAAATAGATTTGGTTTGCAATAAGATTGCAAAGTCTCTAGCATGACTTGAAACCAAATCTAGGATATTAGATGTATTAAATAAATTAGATTTATATTTAAAAAGTTTAAGTATGAATTTAATTGTGAAATTAATTAATGGAGATTAATTAATTAATTAATTGATATGTGATATAAATTAATTTGAGGGAGAAGTTACATTTTTACGTTGAGAACTCAAAAATGCATACAAGGGAATTTTGATAATTTTACAAGGTGACACGTGGCACTCAAATAGTGTGACATTTGTCTTTCATGTGATGGAAGATGATATTTGATAATTTAATCTTGGCTTGACATTTGCTTAATAAGATTAAGACAATATAAAAGCAAGATTAAATGGGATCATGACATGTGGCACTTATTTAATACTTTTTGTCTCTTGCATATAAATACAAGATAAGAAGAAAATTGGTTCTTCTTCTTCCTTCCCTCTTTGGATGGCACAAGGGAGCTCTCTCTCTCTCTTAATTTTTCTCCATTGATTCTTGAGAAAAAGCTCAATTGCTCTTGAATCAAAAATTCTAGAAATTGTTTCTAGCCTCCTACATCCATAAAAACATCACCTAAAGACACATACCCTAATTGTTAGTAGTTGGCAAGCATCAATGTAACACCCTCATTGTAGCAATTCCGTACATTCTACTGTTCTTGTGACCGGTGTCGGTCCAGACAGCTAGAACATTTAAAAAAATATTTAGATTAAAGTGAGGAGTCATAAATAACTCAAATATTAATAAGAAAAATTTAGGAAAAATTTTAGAAATAAAATACAACCAGGTTAAATGAGCCGGTGCCCTAGCGATGGGTGACCGTACGGGGAAGTATCGATAAAGATAGTTACCGACCCCAGACTCAGGAGAAAATTCATGAAATAATTTTTGGGACTCCAGAGAAGAGTCATTAAGGTTTCTATGGCATTAGAATGCCAAGAAAAGGCTTAGGAAAATTTTTCAATCGGTACAGACAATTTTAGTCTGTTAAGCCAAAACGGAGGGCATTTTAGTCATTTCGTCTTTAGAGATTATTTTTGGCTGACTTGTCCAGTTAAGTAAATAATTATTATGATCTAAAATATGAATAAATATTGCTAAAAATTAAATTAAAAATGAGTAGAGAAAAGAAGAAAAAAAAATGAAAAAAATACCTAATTATGACATCATATGATGTCATTAAGAACCTATCCACCAATCACCATTCAACAAGCTTACATAAAACTAATAAAAAGAGATAAATTAAGATAAAAATAAAGAAACAAATATGTCTTCTTCTCCCTTAAACCAGTCGAACTCCATGGGAGAATGGCTTTCACCATTTTCTTGCAATTTAGCTTCAATTCCTCATGCTTCTCACCCTAAAAGCCCTAACCACCTTCACTAAAAATTACACCCACACCAAGGAGAAGTGTTTGGCTGCCAAGAAATTTGAAGAAAGTGAAAAAAATTCTAAGGTTTCAATAAGCCAAGAGAGTGGTTAAAGAGGTTGGTGCACTAACTATACCCTTTTTCTTTCCTAAGCATGAAAAACATGCTTGATTAAGTTGAAATGACATGAAAAGAAAAGAAAACTTGGAATATGTTGAAGTTTCAATTTGTGGCAGCCCTAGGAAGTAAATGAATTTGATGGTTTTGATGATTTTGATTTAGTTAGTGAAGTTGATTAATGAAGTTTAAGGCATTAGAAATCAAATTGCATGGATGTATGATTGAGATTGAAATTATAAGTTAGGGTTTTGACCTAACTTAGGGTTTTTGTATTATTGCTTAGAATTTGATGATGTTGAGATGATTTAATAACCATTAGAAGTGCCAAATATGTTAAATGAACATAACTTGGTCTATAAAAATCCAAATGCAATGAAACCAATGGAAAAAGTTTTATAAGGATAATGGCACAACTTTGGTGAAGAAACCCTGCCCAGAAAACCAAACCAAATTGACCTAAAAATTACCCTAATCCGGGTGACCAACAGGCTGTCCTTGGAAAATGACCAAATGAACAGTGTTTGTTCAAATGGTCATAACTCAGTGTAGGAAAGTTCAATTGATTTGAAATTTTACCAACAGCAAGATGAGACATAGACCTACAACTTTCATGAAGAACACAAATCCAAATTCTGATCATAACCTAATCAAATTGCCAACCAAACTTAGATCACCAAATCTGGTAGAACCAAATTGTCCAGAAAATCTGGGTACAAGTCAATTCGGCCAGTTATGGTAAAATGACCATAACTTGAGCTACAAAACTCCAAATAGAGTGATTCAAAAAAAGAAATGTAACTAGACACAATAAGGAACAACTTTTATGAAGACAATTTTGTCAAATTTCTACTGTACAAATGATCAATGGAACAGTAAACCTAGGGTATGAAATCTGAAAATTTTGAATAACATGAAATAAGCTTTGAAATGGTATTGGCAACCAATACCAACAACTTTAGAATGCAAAATGTGGTATCTTAATGAAATTAGGTTCAATAAATTTATTATGTATTAAAAAGTCAACAATTTGAGTGAATAGTAATGTGAATAGTAATACAAAGACACAAAGTGTAAGAACTAAATTGATAAAGGAAATTAAGGCATGAAATTTGGAATCCATGAAATGTTCATGGATTACTTGGAATAGTTAATTGAGATTTATACTCCCAACACCAATGGAGTTCATAATATATTAGCAATACAACTTGAAGTATGAAATATAATTTACATGAATAGATTGTTAAATGTATAAATGAGATAAAAGTGCTATTTGGGATTTAGGTTCCCATCAAGAGAGAAAGGAAAGATGTTTTGAATGTGAATGGTACATGAGATCAAATGAATTGTGATCAACACGAATGATGTAAGGAATGTATGAATATTATGATGAATGTATAAATTATGGAATTTATCATGAAATAATGAAGTCATAAAACACAATATATTAATATTTAATGATATTATGTGCCCTTGTATTGCCTAGACATGTGTGTCAGATTGGATAGATTGGCATGCCAATAGAGTATTGTTTTAGCAGTACTGCAAAAGGCTTTATGCCCGTATTCATGGCTTTATGCCCGCATTCATGGCTTTATGCCCGCACTCATGGCTTAATGCTCGATTATGTGTTATCATGGCTTTTTAGTCATACTGACTGCATATGTGGTTGACGTTCTGCATCCCATGGTATGACGCCCGAGGCACCGCGGTGTCCAGTGCCAACGACCTGTTATCCAGTTTAGTCAACCTGTCGTAGGTTACTTGGCCAGTCTAATTTATTAAAATAAGTTATGAATATTAGCAATTAAAAATGCTAGAAAGTAAATAAATGAGAAGAAGTTCTGAAATAAATTAGATTAGCTCCAAAAATTTGTTCCTTAAAATGATCTGAAGTAAAGTAAATTAGTTCTAAAAATTTTAAATATTACGAAATGATTGTAAACAACTTAGAAAGTATCAAGGAAGTGATAAAAAGACTAGTAGAAGAATTATAACTTAAATAATATTACAAATGTGACTTTCATAAGAATATAAGTATAAGTATAAATTTTAGATTTATTTGTACATTATATAAATGATTATTGTAAACTTATGAAAGAAGTGATTCTAGAGAGCAATATAAATAACGAAAAATATACTGTATGGCAAATTTCATATGAACCCAGTTAAATTCTTAAGTATAGAAAATATGCTCCCATTATTTTTATTTGTATACATTATTTCTTGTTATACTATTGCACCACTAAGCAACAATGCTTAGCGCGATGAATTTGTTTCCTCGCGCAGGTACTGAAGTTAAAGCCCAACGAATACTAAACAGAGATTTTGGAGTTCTGATCTGTAGAGTGTTCAAGGTTGTCACCTCCTCAGCATTGCATGTAGATAGGGCCCATATAGATCATATTATGTATTTTGTACATTATAATTAGTTATTATTTGTAATATAAACTATGAATTATATGTTGAAATATAGATTATGGAACTGTAATTAATTTGTAGATCATGTAAATTTGTAAATTATGTAATTATTTTATAAATTATGTAAATTAAGGAAATTTTAAAATTTTGCTTATGTAATTTGAGAATGTTTACATATGAATTGAGTATGTGAATTACAAGAATTGAATGTGGGATGAATATGATGAGCATGAATGATAAGGTATGGAAATGAATGTAAAATTGAATTATATAGGGAATATTTAAACTTATCAGATGATTATGATTAATATGGATGAGATTTTTATTTTAAAATATTATTGAAATTTTCAAATAGGTGAATAGTAAAACACGCCAAACGATAATAAAATAGAGGAAACTCCGTTAGTTTCTCTGTCGAAAAATAATCGATATTAAATATAACGAGAACAAAATTCTTAAAGAAATAAAGTAAGATAAGTTAGGGTGTTCTGACATCGAATGTAGCACACTTTACTCGGTTACACTGTAATCGGGTGAGGGGTGTTACAATCAAAGAGAGGATTTGGGGCTACCTAAGGTGATCTTAGTGGTACTTGTGGTGGACAAGCTAGAGGAGCTACAATTAGAGCTCTGGAGACTACCAAAGGGAGCAAAAAGTGTGATTCTGTGCCTTTGAGATTAGTCTTTTTCAATCCCTCATTTAGTTAGGATTTATTAGGTTTAAATGTTAAACCTCAATCCTTGATGGCAAATGAATCCAAAATGTATGCTAAAGGTGTGTTTTGGCATGTTTTAGGGCATTAGAGATTGGCTAGGTTCATAACTCATCTTGCTTGTTTATATAGAACCTTAGATAAATTTTTGAATTCCAATCTTCTAAAGCCCTAAACACGCTTCCCAATGCCAACATTAGGCATTTAGATTCAAGCTCCACCACTTCTTTTGTCACAATATTATTCCTGTTTATACATAAACAAATGATTAACACCTTGTTCATAACGTTGAACTTATACCAACTATGACTTTCTAATCCCTTTTCATATCTTTTGACTTTTATTTATTCTTCCTTTTTTTGTCTTTATCATTGATACTTGTCTCAACCTAGTGCATTTCACCTTTAACTTTGGCCTCTAGTTTGGGGCTTGCAGAATGCTAGTAAGCTTAAGTTGCCACCTTATTTACTCATACTCTAGCTTTTTTAGCCTTACGCTCCTAGCCTTGGAGACACTTGTTCTAAGTTCTTGCTTTCAGATTAAACCTTTAAGTAGTTTAGGCACTAAGATCGAGGTTTACTATGGCTCTTATCCTATCATGTCACCCATCACTTATTATTTCCCAATTTATCAAGATATGGCACACAAACCCTAAAATCCTACACCAAGTTATATGGTTAAGTATGCCATAACGTTATTCACTAATTGGAGAATTGTGTTATCACTGTAAGACATAATTGTGAATATACCATATGTATGGTCGAGTATCTCTTTGTACTTTATTTACGGTATTTCATCATTAATTTTAACAAAGGATAAAAAATATAATGATTAATGTAGTTAAACAAGATCCATATCATGATTCAAATTCTCAATTAAATAAATTTTAGCCATCAAAATAACAATTCATAATTATTTATACTTATATATATATACCCTTAAAAACTTTAAAGTTCAAAATCTCAAGGCTCAATTTTCTTTCTCTTCCATTATCTATTACTATTCTCATTTTTTTTTTCTTTTCATTCTATTTCACAATTAACATTGGTGATTTCATTTATAGAATTTTAATTAAACTTTGATATTTAGTATAAATGAATGAAAAATTTGATGAAATTTTTTATTAATTTTTAATGACTTGTGTTTTATTTTGGTAATTATATTCATATATAAATTGTAAACATATAAATTTTTCTTGAAATTTCAAGTTATTACTTTTGTAATTTTGTGTATGTTTGGATTGGAAACTAATTAATAGTAAAATTTTAAGTTAGTAAAATTAGAAAGTTAATAACATAGTAAAAATAAATTTACTAATACGTATTTTATGAAATAAGGTTTTTAAAATTTAGAAGCTCCTTTTTCAACTACAATTGAAAGTGACCACTCATTCTTTACAAGAGTAAAGAAAAAAAAAACATAAAGTTTTCTTCCCTCTTATGTCAATTTTTGGTTCCGCCACTGTTCCAAGGATTTAATAAATGAGTAGTCATGTATCCTAATAGATGCATAACATTATTACTTTCTCGTGCTTGCTGGTTGCATGACCTATATGCCAAAGTATGAATTTGAATGAAAAAGAACTTATCTTCGCTGTCCCATTATGTGTCAGTGAGAGATATTAGAAATCTGATTCAGTCTATACATTCCTATGATGGGCCAATTGAGTCTAATTAATGCATTCGAGTAGAGCATAAAAGGACCTTTTAGTAGCTATTTTTCATTTTTAGAAAATGAATGGTTCATAATTAATATTATTAATTGAAAGAGCTTAATTAGGTATTAATTGGGGTAATTAATGGAGGAATTGAGATTCCTTTAAATATGGCTATTAAGTCTTGAAAAAGGAGATTTCCTTAGGACAAAAAAGTTAGTTTAAAAAAAATATGGAGAGTGCTAGGAAAAGAGAAAGCCAAGAAATTTTTAGTGGAAAGATTTATCCTTATGGAAAATTGCAATTTCAATACCTATTCTTTTTTTTTTTTTCATTTAGAGGCTTTTAGGCTATGGAATTGTGAGCCTTTTCCAAACATAGTCGAGCACTTAATTCAGAGGAAGTGTTTGGTACAATATTAAAAAATTGAATATAAAGTGTTACTCTTGTGAAGTAATTGTTAAGGGGATAAAAAATAATTAATGGTGTAACAATTAATGATATTTGGTAACTGTTGCAGAGGTTTTGCGATCGCTAAGCAATTCTATCCAAGTGGAAAGTAAGAAGTTAGCACTTTAATTGAGGAAAAATTTTAAAAAAAATATTTTGGAAAATTTTTTATTTTTTTAAAAAATATTTACCACTTCTAATCCAAAAAACCAAGGTTCAGAGTTCATATACGTGTGGGGAAGGTGTTATACATCTCATAATCGTCTCTAAACAGGGTAGGTAGATTTAATAATGTGCTTACAATAAAAAAATGTCAACAATATTAAAATACATTTTAAATTATGATATTTATTTTTTATGTTTGTTTAGAAAATAGTTGTAATGCATCAATGTAGGAACACTTAAATGTCTAACTATTAGGGAAAGTCAAATATAGAAGTAAGTCGTCTCGACCCAACCTATGGTAGGACCAAGCACTAGGACCTGAGCCAGCCTAAAGCCCCCGAGGCTTGTAGTAAACCTAACTATTCCTTAACTCAATCCTAAGGCCCATATTGAGCCCAATTTCAAGAAATCAACTGGACAGAGTTCGACCATAACATGGACCACCCAACGGAGAGTTTTTGACCCATTCGACCTGTAAGCACAATATATATCAAATTGGGGAGCTCAGCTCACCCTCCACATACTCATCATGTCATAAAATCAAATGGAAACTCAGCTCACTCATCCAATCCAATCATATATGCATTTAATAGATTTACAGATCTAACATGGCATTATATTACAGACTCAAATCAAATAAAATACTTCTAACACAGAAGTTCTAGAATTTAGTAAAGTTATAAAAAATATAACAGATATTACTAAATGACCTGCGAAGAAGAGAGGCAGATTAAAACTCAACAAGAAATCTCCTGTATCCTGAAAAAATAAGATGAACAGAAATGAGCACTCACTCAGAGAGTAAAATACTAATTTTAAGTATAATTTCTATAGCTATCTAAGGCTAGTGCACCCTAAGGGATGGAATGCAACACCTTCAAAGATTTCATACAAGTCACATCACAGACAACAAGAAGGTAATTTGGAGCACTCACACACCCATATAATATTCAAACAATATATATATATATATATATATATATATATATATATATATATATATATATATATATATATATATATATATATATATATCTATATCTATATATGGGAGCTTATCCCCTAAACAGCTCTCTTAAATCCAACCTCTGCTAGTGAGTACATCTCAAGTAAGACTTTCTCTTAATAGTCCAAATGCGAGGGCTAGAAAGATCAACTCGAGCCGTGCCTACCCCGTCTTAACCAAAATAGAATCGAGTCCCAGCAAGTCAAGCTCCAGCCGCGTTTATCCGTCCTGCCCATATCTAATATCACAACACACAGCTCCAAATTATCATAAAATAGCATCCATATTCATTTCATCAATTAAAAATGTAATATAAAGCGTGCCTACTATGTAAATATATATTTATAAGTGATGCATGAACATACCTTGAATATATATAATATTGAAATTATAGTTAAAATTAATATTTTACTCACAAACGTAAACCGAGGTCACTGTGGGCAGAGGAGGAAGGCTGTCCCGACTCACCTGACAATTACATTACAATTATTTAATATAATTGACTCAATACAAGCTTAAAAATAATAAAAAATACCATAAGTTGTGCCGAAAATCTGACAGAGTTTTCCCTATATCTAAGACCTACCCAACCTGCAAAGTAGTTCAAATCACACTTCTAAAGCCACACTTCATCTCAACAACAACACATGGCCCCTCCTGGGCCTTCCAACTTAGGCAAATCTCATATAATCTAACAATTCAATTATAAGGTTTAAAACCGATATTTTGCAAAAGTCATTCTAGCTAGCTTTAAAAATTCTAAAATTTTATCCCGCGGTCCTTAACAATATTATAGAGCTAACGCAAATGAATTATAATTTTCTAGCTACCCACTATTTTATGGAATTTTATTCTAAACCCAGCACTATAAAAGAACTAGGAGTTTGGGTTTACCAATGCCAATTCTGTAGCTTGCAACGCATCCGGGGCGTCTGAAAATGATGGAGTAGCCTATAACTTTGACCCGGTTCCTAAGTGATTTCGACAGCTTGTCTGCTCGGCTCGAAATTGCAGATCTGGGCGACGATCGAATTGCCACAAAACGAAAATACCCACGCAAAACCCACAATACCAAGAGTTAGACTAAAATATTTATATTTATATATAAAATAATTATTTAAAAATTAGGAGTGTTACACAAGTGAAGCGACCTAAAAGTGAATTTTGTCTCCACTTTATTATTTTTTTTAATTTTTACTTTATTAATAATATAAAAAAAGGTTGTTGATTCTTTTAATATTGATGTTAAAAAAAGTATAAGAAAATAATTAAAATAACAAGGTTAAGGAATAAAAAAGGGGCATTTAAATTTGACAATTAGTGAATTTTGATAAGAAAGAACCATAATTCTAAAATATAAAGGCCCAAAAAGTAATTTTGCAGGAAAAATAAAATTGGATCTAAAATCTTTTATCAAAAATTAAATTTGTTTAAATTTAAAATGGGTATCCAGAAAAAAAAAAGTATATCAAGTCCGTTGCATGAATTTGAATGTTGAGCCATACCTTCAAAAGTAAAAACACTTTTAAGAAAAATAAATATAAATTTTTTTATTTTTGATAAACATGATTCAATTATTATAAATAAAAATTGAACTAATTTGGATCAAGACTTTTATCTATTTTAATTAGTATCACGATTAAAAAGAATGTGTTAATTAATATCTAAAAAATTTGACCCATAAGCAAGTGCTTTCACATAATAAATCAAAGTTCCATCATCAGTGTTAACCAACCACAATCTTAATACAAATCAATCAACCAATGTGTAAATGCACACTTTTATTATTCTTTGATTTTGCTAAGCATAATTTAATAATTATAAACAAGAAACTGAATTAATATAGACCAAGTCTTTCATTCGTTCAGTGTCCTGATTAAAAGGAATGTGTCAATTAATGCCTAAAAAATTTGACCATTAACAAGTACTCTCATATAATAAATCTAAGTCTCATTATTGGATTTAATCAATTACAATCTTAATACATATTAATTAATTCAATTAATTAATAAATATGTAAATGCACAAATTTTCTTACTTATAAATTTGCTGAAAACTTGATAGAGTTTCTCTTAAAAATTGAACATTTTCCAACTTTCAAAAGATGCAATTTGCACAAAATTGATCTTCTGGCCTGTATATTTATTCACACATCTCGTTTCTCAATATGAACACCACATAAAAACAATAAATAAAATGAGCTCATCTTGATGTTGTTCTATGTTTTAAAGTAAGGTCTTAATCTAAGAGGAATGGACTTAAATGCTTTTAATGGCTATTACCACTAGCAAATTATTTTTATCTATTTTACTTTTCTAAAATTAAATTCTAAAAGATGAAAAAAAGTGGGGAATCTTTATTTGAAAGATAGTTTTGAAAAGAGATTTTAGCAATCAAAAGGACTTCATAGTTTTTAAAAGAGATTTTAGCAATCAAAGGGACTTCCCAATTAATTTTTATTAAATTAGATAGTCCAAGGGGCGTCCTCTATTCATGTAGTTAAGGGTGCTCTGCCATCCAGTAAAAAAAAATTGAGATATATTTTTTACAAAAAAAGATTTTTTTGTTAATTTAAATTTTAATTAATTAATTTAAATAATTCAAAAGGTTCCCTCTATTTAAGTAGTTAAAGGTAACCCTATACCACAAAAAATTTATATATATATTTTTATGCAAAAAAAAAAAAGATTTTTTGTTAATTTAATTTTTTAATTAATTTAGATAATTTAAGGAGTGTTCCGATAACCACCAAAAAAAATTTTAAATATAATTTTTTTAAACAAGGTTTTTTTTTATTTAATTTTTTTAATTAATTAAGATAATTCGAGGGATGCTCTCCTATTCAAATAGTTAAGGGTGTACCTATAACCACTAAAAAAAATAATAATTTTATAAAAATAATTTTAATTTAAATAGTTGAAGGAACTCCTAAAATTATATATAAAAAAGTTTTATTTAATTTAACTAATTAAAGGGTACCTCTTGGAACCTAAACTTTCAAACCCACGTCTTAATTATCAGTATTTTAATAAACAATAAACTATGTAAGCATAACCAAATGTCAACACAAATAGAATCTACACCAATTCATAATCATCAATATAATACTCTTAAAACCAAGGAAAAATCATGATATGAAAATGAAAGGCATCACAACCCTCACACAAAGACTGAAGCATTAACTTTCACTACCAGGATGGGAATCAAAATGTCATCTTTAGAGGATTAAAGCAACCACACGAACCCTACAAAGTGCAAACAAAGTATTCATCAACAATAATGAATTAATGAATGGCATTTTAAGAAAGGAATGGATGGAGCTTAAATAAATATATAGAAAAAAAAAAAATCCCCACCTCACCTACACTAGTTTTTCCGATTACCAGCAACACACCTTCAATCTTAGTATCAGTTTTTTAATAGCATTCAGGACGTAATCACAGCATGCGAAAAATCATCATATTACAATTACACTATCAAGTTCCAATAACAAACAAAACCACATTCCGCTCAGAGAAGGTTCTTCAATCATTCACATTTAATAAAGCAGATTTCAGAGCATCCAAAAACACAATCGAGAGACATTATATTATCATTCTAAACATTGTAATATGAGTTTAAACAATGAATACCCAAATGAACTTCTTCGGCAACGGTGAGTTTCTGCAGCAGTTTGCTAGTGTTGCTAGGATACAGCAGAGGCCACCGATTGAGGACGGGTCTGAACTGGAGAGAGACTCTAGCGTGGCATTCTATGTAGGATGAGAATGGCGTTAAGGTGAACGAAGGGATCTTCTGGTTCTCTGAAGAAATGGGTCAGTGTGTCAAACATGTGTTGTGTGCATGGTGTGTGTCTTTGTGGGTCTGCATCCTTCAATAGCTAAGTGTGGTGCTGCATGACTGAGGAGAAGGGAACAGTTAGGAGTATAGTAGATAAAATGGGTGGAAATCGAAAAAGAAGAGAATGATGAAGGGGCTATGACTAGCAAGATAAGATGGAACCAAGTAGGCGTTGAAAGGAATCGTGAATGCTGGCATTGAAGCGTGAAAAGGCTATTGGTCGAAGAGGACAGAGGGCTCTATTTCAATTGATGTAATGCTCTGCTCATGGTCTGCAAGAGGGATTTGAAAATACTGTTAAACGGGCATGTGAGGGTTGAAATAGAAGTGAAATCGAAGGAGCTTCTGAGGAAAATGGTGGTCTGTTTCAGGGGAGTAGCATGGGTATTTTGTGGAAATTATTGAAGGTGAGATTGAAAGCAGCTGGGGTAGGCTGTCTGCATTTTGGGTTTACGGGTAGTGTCATTTTTGGTGAAAGGAGAGGTATTTTTTAAGATTTTAGATTTTTTTTTTCTAAAGAGCAAAGGAGAATAATAAATTTATCTTACTAAAGAATAAGGGTGGAGATTATTGTACTAATTTTGTTCTCTTTTTACTTTTATTATTCTTCATCTAATATGGTGAAAATTAAACCTCAAAATATTTAAGAGCTAAGATTAATTAGTGACTTTTTTATTTATTACTGAACTAGAGTCTAAATTTATTCTCACAAAATAAAGGATCAAGATTAAAAATATCTAATTATATTTTTATTACTTTAACTAACTCTAAATACGATGGTCAATATTAAATTTTAAAATTTTGATGGCTATGTTTTCTAAAATTAAATTAAAGTTGAAAGGAATTGGAATTAAAATTAAAATTAAAATCCAATTAACAATAATAATTACGTAAATTTAAAAATTAAATTTAAAGTTAAATTAGAATCAAAATATGAAATGAAATTAAAAATTAAATTAGAATTAAATTTACTACTTAAAAATAACTACTCGATTAATAAAATTACAATGTTGAAATTTTCAGTTTTTTTTTTAATTTTTTTTAATAATTCAAATAAAATATAATGTCTATAATAGATTTTAATTAAAAATTTGAAATAAAGTATAATATTATACTATTTATTAAACTTTATTAATCTCATCCAAAAAAATTAGAGGGTTAAATATTAAGTAAGTCAAAAGTTAATATATTATTTTATAGCATTCAAACAATATTAATAATTGGTAAACTGGGCATGTTTCCCACCAAAATTTTCCAATCGAAGCCTAAAGTTTCCCACGTAAAGTTCTAGGTAAGGCGCGCGCGTGGAAAAAATGACAGTACAACATTGTTATTAAAACAATGATATGTGGACGTAAAAATTAACTGGACATTATTAAATTTATTATTCAATAATAATTTAACTAAAACTTTTAAATATTTAAATATTTATTTTCTAATTTATATTTTAATAAATATTTTTTTTAAATAAAACACATGTATACATAAATTAATAATTAAAATAAATCATCATTAAAATTATAATAATTTTAATAGAATCATTTTTTTTATATAATTTACATTTACATATATTTCATGATAAATGTGAGATTTTAAAATATTAGTATATGATAACGAATCACTATTAAAATTATAATAATTTTAATAAAATAATAAATAAAAATTTAAGTAAAAAGAAACTTTCTCGATTTATGATTAAAGTATATCATTATTCTCGTTACGAGATTTTAGATTACTTATATAGAAACAATTGTCAAATTGTCTTAATCGATAAAATATTCATTTATATATAATAATTTCAATGTAATGGATATAATTTAGCGGTAAAAACGTGATTGTTGTACTAATTCTTATACTGGACTCTCAGCAAACACTTATTTTCATCCATTTTTATTTAATATAAATATTCTAAATTAGTTATATCTTTTACATGACATTATCTAAAATTTGAAAATTTTAATTGTCAAAAGGTAAACTTTTTAAATGACAAACTGTTGATTAAACTCATTTAAGTTTTTTTTTTTATTAAAAAGTGAAAAAAAAAAATTAATGCAAGGCAAAAATTAGAATAATAAATGTATAAAAATCCATGAAAATCTTTGAAGCCTTATCAGTTGGAAAAATTTAATGGGCAGAAAGCTGCCACACAAATGCCCGTTTTTGGCTTTGTCCGTCACCACCAAATATATCTTCCCCTTCTTTCCAGTCGCAAAGTCTCTCTCTCTCTCTCTCTCTCAGAATTCCCCAAATTTGCATGAGAAGAGAGTTAAGTGCTATTAACATTACTATTTGTTTCGATTGATTTGTCGAATTCTCACAATTATTGGGCAGATGAAGTTGTGGAGGTAAAATTAAATTCTCTTTAGAGCTCTATTTTGATGGGTTCCATGGTGGTTCTTGTAGGAAGCATGCCGTCTCTGGCTTCCTTGATTAGCTTAGGAAGCGTTAATGTGGCGGCAGCCACCACTAGTTCATCGGAATCTTCTTCTTCTTCTTCTTCTTCTTCTTCTTCTTCACTTGTTAGGAGAGTTTCTTTTTCTGAACGGAGTGCCAAGAGATGGCATTGTGTCTGTAAATATTCAGTCACTACCACAGATTTCATTACTGAGCAAGGAAATGTGGTGTCTTTTGATTCTAATAATTCATTTAGAGCAAGCAGTAATGGTGATGCGGATAGCGAAATCTTAATTAAGCCTGCTTCAAAGCCTGTATTGAAATCTTCTCTAGACTTTAAAGGTGAATCCCCTTTAGGTATGAGCTCCGTTGAGTTGGACCCTTCGAGGGATTCTGATGATGAACGAGAAAGATATGAGGTGATTGAGTCTATTGGGGAGGTGTTGGAAAAGGCTGAAAAGCTTGAAACTCCTAGCACTGCTAGGAAAGATAATGGAAATGTAAATAAAATCTCACCATCTAACGTGGGTGCTAACTCGAGAGTTGCTAAATCTGGGAATTCAGCGGCTTTTCGCAAAACTAAAACTTTGAAGAGTGTGTGGAGGAAAGGGGACACTGTGGCAAATGTGCAAAAAGTTGTCATGGAAGTTCCTAAGACTAATAATAAGGCTGTGAAAGAAGGACCTATAACAGGGGAAGGGACAAAGCTAGAATCTCAACGTAGCGTTCCTTCAAGGCCTGTGCAGCTACCCCTGAGACCTCAACCTAAGTTACAGGCTAAGCCTTCTGTAGCTCCTCCTTCTATTATGAAAAAACCTGTTATCTTGAAGGATATGGGGGCAGCTCGAAATCCACTAGTTGGTGATGAATCTGATTTGGGTGCCACAAAAAGTAATGGACGGCAGCCAATTTTAGTTGACAAATTTGCCCGCAAAAAATCAGTTGTTGATCCTCTAATTGCTCAGGCAGTTTTAGCCCCCACAAAACCAGCAAAGGGCCCTGCCCCTGGAAAGTTCAAAGACAGAAAGAAAAGTGTTTCACCTGGAGGGCCAAGGAGACGAATTGTTGATGATGATGTTGAGATTCCTGATGAGGAGACATCGGAGCTCAATGTCCCTATTCCAGGTGCAGCTACTGCAAGGAAAGGGAGGAAATGGAGTAAAGCTAGCCGAAAGGCTGCTAGACTCCAGGCTGCCAAAGAGGCAGCTCCAGTCAAAGTAGAAATTTTAGAAGTTGGGGAAAAAGGTATGTTGATTGAGGAATTAGCCTACAACTTGGCCATCAGTGAAGGTGAAATTCTTGGGTATCTGTACTCAATGGGGATTAGACCTGATGGGGTGCAAACTCTGGGCAAGGATATGGTAAAGATGGTATGCAAGGAGTATGATGTGGAGGTCATAGATGCTGATCCTGTTGGATATGAAGAAATGGCAAGAAAAAAGGAAATTCTTGATGAAGATGATCTGGACAAACTGGAAGAGAGGCCTCCTGTCCTTACTATAATGGGGCATGTGGATCATGGCAAGGTCTATAAGCATTCTCTATCTTCTTCTTCTTTTTCCTCCCTCTTCATCCTTGGTTTTAATTTGAATATGCAAGGAAAAAAATTTATATTTTTGAAGACTTTGCTAATACCTGTTCTGTGTTTATTTGCATGGCAGACGACTCTATTGGATTACATTCGTAAAAGCAGGGTATGTGGAAACTTCATAATCTTGATACTAATTTTTGAATTGTTTTCCCCTTGATGCCCAATTGCCCGTGAATAAATTTGAACTTCTAACTTTTCTAGGCTATTCTCCCTTTTGTGATAAAATTTTATGGCGTAATATAGAATGAAGTCCAGTAAAACATCCATCATTCTTGAGCTTGATATTGGGTTAATTGATTTTTGAAGCTATATGTGGTCAGTTCTAGCATGACATATAGATAATTCAACTGAATCCTGACAGCTAGGTATTTACAGGTTGCTTCTTCAGAAGCTGGTGGGATTACACAAGGAATTGGAGCATATACAGTTCTGATACCTGTTGATGGGAAGTTACAACCTTGTGTTTTTCTTGATACTCCTGGCCATGAGGTAAGCTGCAAATCTTATTTTCCTTGCAAAATGGGTAAAAAGACTTGATAACTTATATCTAGTGTGCATTATCATTGTTTAAGCAATTGATAACTTCTTATGTGTTTTATATAATCAACTCTGCTGTAATGAGTCTGTACTTCCTTGCCTTTAGATGATATCTTTATCATCTGCTCCTGTAGGCATTTGGAGCAATGAGAGCTCGTGGAGCAAAGGTGACTGATATTGCAATTATTGTGGTGGCTGCCGATGATGGGATTCGTCCACAGACAAATGAGGCCATAGCTCATGCCAAAGCAGCTGGAGTTCCTATTGTAATCGCTATAAATAAGGTATGCCAACTACTTTTTTGCACTTGAAAATGCATATGGTTTAACTGGTACTGGCATGAGGACTTGCTAACTCTCCATGGAAATGATTTCTTCCCCACCAGATAGATAAAGATGGAGCTAATCCAGAAAGAGTCATGCAAGATCTTTCTTCAGTTGGTCTCATGCCAGAAGACTGGGGTGGTAACATCCCAATGGTCCAGGTGTTTTTTCTAACTTGTTTATCTTTATTGCATTTATCTTTTGTGCTTTATACTTTTTTGGATGAATCTTATATTCTGCTATCTCCTCTTAACAGATCAGTGCTCTCAGGGGAGATAACATAGATGATTTATTAGAAACTGTTATGCTAGTCGCTGAGGTCAGTTAAATTTAATTGGCTGCTGGCTAGTTGATGTTGGTGTTTTTCTTGCAATATGCAACAAATAATTCAAGTCTGCTAGCTGTTTTGTTGTGAAATATGGATTCTTGGACCTAATATATTTTTGATATTTGTGAGACTTATCTCTCTTGCGTCCATACTGGCCCGTAAGCAAGACATTATAGATAGGAATTTTTACTACTAGTTTCTGGCTGTAGTATGGAAAGAATAACCTTTTGTCTAAGTATGATATCTTATAATTGTCTCTTGAAATTTTCCATGTGGGCTTGTACTGTTTTTTGAATTAACTATCTGATTTAATGAATAGAGCAGCAAAAGGACATTCAGAAATATACGTGTGCACAGAGATATGTACTTGGAGCAACAAATTTCCTAGATAGGGGCATAAACGGACCGAACCAAGTCGAGCTTTAAAGAGTTCAGGCTTGGTTCGTCAAAATTTTTTCGAACTCGAGCTCAACTTGTGTCACACTCGAGCCAAATATCTATATGGTCAAGTTTGGCTTGTTTAGAAAATGAGCTGTAAACGAGCCAATTCAAACCGAGCTTTTTATTGAATTGAGCATCAAGTGGCTCGACTCATTTACAAAGTGAGTTTTAGGTTTATAGATATGAAGTTCAAATTACGTAATTTTGATTAGCTCTCAGATAAAATGTAAATTTAAATTACAAATAACTATATTTAATAAATACATTTTATATATTGATTATATCATAATTTTAAACAATATATTATTTTTAGAACATTGCTAAATAAAATAATAAATATTTATAATATAATGAAATACAATAATTAATATAAATATTTTTATAAATGAGTCTGTTTACAAGCTTATTTTACGAGTTCACTCATGAGCTTGTAAATGAGCCGGTTCGCAAGTCTTAACAAGCTGAATACTACTAAGCTCAAGCCCGATTTGTTTATTAAACGAGTCTAAAAATTGAGTTCGAGCTTGACTCATTTTCTAAACGAGCCGAACCAAGCTGAACTTTTATCAAGCCGAGCTTTGAGCAGTTTGCGAACAGTTTGGTTCGTTTACAACAATGCTTATAGATGCAGTAGGATTCTGAGTGAATGCTTCTTAGAGATTCCCAAGAATTAAAAGGATGTACAGTGTGTTTAAAAATAGGCACATAGATGAAGGGAGAGTAGTTCTTGTGCTGATGCTATGGCTAATATAGCAGTGAACTTGCCATTGGATTGTCATCGTTTTGAGGTCTCATCTTGGGGTCTTCTTATTTTGTTATTTCATGATCTTTGTGGAGTGGTATGTCCTAGAAATGCTTTAGTGTAGTTTAAGGGAATTTAGTCTGTCTTGCTTATTAGTTACTCACCATCTTTGTGTTCTGGCCTATGCCTGATTGTTTCAGTTACAGGAGTTGAAGGCTAATCCTCATAGAAATGCAAAGGGTACAGTTATAGAGGCAGGTCTTCATAAATCTAAAGGACCAGTAGCTACATTTATTGTGCAGAATGGCACACTTAAAAGTGGCGATGTAGTGGTTTGTGGAGAAGCCTTTGGCAAGGTTGGTTAGTTGGAATTTGAAACGCCTGACACTTTCTTTACAGCTTTACACAATCTAAATGCTTAATTTTGAAATGTTAACCATTCTTGGAGAATTTATGTTGTCAGGTGCGAGCTTTATTTGATGATAGTGGAAATCCAGTTGATGAAGCCGGACCATCTATTCCTGTGCAGGTTTGTTTATTAATTTTTATCATCTTTACTCGCATTTGAAGGGTAGCATGTTTGTAGGAGAACCTCTTCAGTATGATTTGATGATCTGTGGTAAATCAGAACATTGCAATGCTGACAATATTAAATTGAAATAATCAGAAGTGTAGTTATGCACTTTTATTTTCAAAAAAGACCCCCTAGTTTGGAAAGTTTTAACAGATTTAAGATTCCAGAGGGTTCATGCTCCATTCCAATCATCTTTGTTGTTTTTGTTTTTCTTGTTATTCCTTTGTGCTTGATAGTCAACTGAATCACTAAATTTTATCACTTTAATGTTGCTGTGGTTTTTTCAAATTTCTTTTGTATTATTTTTATCTCTTGATAATATGATTTATTATACTCAGTTAATAAATCTACTAAAATGGTTCTCTGTTCAGTATCATACAAAATATTTTAAAATTAAAAATCGAGGAAATGGGTAAAATGATGCCTTCTATTGAAGTTGTTTCCTTGGTTTTCAAATTGGTTGACTTGTATGGCTCTTCCAAACTTACCTTAAAAAAAATCTTTTACTCTCAACTGTAGGTTATTGGATCGAGTAATGTACCAATTGCTGGTGATGAATTTGAGGTTGTTGCCTCCCTTGATATTGCACGTGAAAAGGCTGAAGCACGTGCAGAATTATTGCGAAATGACCGTATATCGGCTAAGGCTGGGGATGGAAAGGTTACACTTTCTTCCTTAGCATGGGCTGTTTCATCTGGAAAGCTTTCTGGACTAGACTTACATCAGTTAAATATCATAATGAAAGTTGATGTTCAGGTATGTATATTTGTTACAGCTTATAACACTGAAAAAAAGGAGTCCTTGTGTCATTTTCTTGTTCAGCTAAACATGGCTTGGCTTTTATGCAATATGCTAGCTTTTAGTTTGTCTCTGCATGGGATCGTTATCAAATCCTGATTGTAGAATCTTATGTTCATATGATGAAAAGATTTTTGGACAGATCTATACAAATGCCGCTCCACTCGGGTGAAATTTAAAATTATCTTTTAACTGACAAGTTTGGAGATTCACCAAATATGAATGCATGCAAAATTAAACATTTGCATTCATAATACATTCACAAAACAACTAATAAGACAAAATTCTTTAAATATAGTTAACGAATTAAGTTTTATAAATTTATGTAAACTACTTCACTTAGCGGAGTTTTGAATTGTCTATAACAAACATATATTGATCTTTGGATTTTGGATTAAATTTCAGCAAATTTGATCCAAAATCTTTTGAAGGGGAATGAAATTTTCAGCACTGCATTTGTTGCTTCACAATAACACCAACTAAGCCTGAATCCCAAACTAGTTGGGACCTTTGTTGCTTCACAGTGATGATAACTACATTTGCACACATATGCATGCTAATGCCTGTGAACTTATGTTTTGTTGCACTGAGTTATTAGCAAAATATATTAAATCAGATCATAAGCAAGGTATACTATCTGCAAAGAAACTAAAATTTCCTGATTATAACTAGGGATCTATTGAAGCTGTCAGACAAGCCTTACAGGTGCTCCCCCAAGATAATGTCACCTTGAAGTTCCTCTTGCAAGCAACAGGAGATGTAAGCACCAGTGATGTTGATCTTGCCATTGCTAGTGAGGCTATAATTTTAGGATTTAATGTCAAGGCACCAGGTTCTGTCAAGAGCTATGCAGAAAACAAAGGTGTTGAGATTCGGCTATATAGAGTTATCTATGATCTCATTGAAGATGTACGAAATGCAATGGAAGGACTTCTGGAGCCTGTTGAGGTTAATTCAAAAGCATTATTTTCTACATCCTCATTTTTCTTTTTAATATTCTTGGGCAGCCTTTGGTAATGTTTATAGCAGATCTAATGAATATCTTGTTCTATTACATGGAACTGGGTGCATAGTTTGGATAGTAACTTTTTAACTTTTGCTGCATCAAAAGTTTTCCAAAGTTGTGGTGTGTTCCTTTTGAGGTGTTTTGGATTGCGAGTTATGGGAGAAGGGAAGCTGTCAAATATGGTGTAGACTGACTTTTCTTGCATCGGAAATACCATTTTTGTGAATGTTTCTTAGCTCCTTTGAACATAATACAGGAACAATCTAAATAAGTGTTTCTATTACGTTCCATGTGTGAAGACTGAGGACTTATTTACTGACTTAGTAGTGACTCTGTTTATTGATATTTTCTTTTTCTTTTCCTTCCTTGTTTTGACACGCTTGTTTAGCATGCCGCCTTATTAGCATGCTAATTTTACTCTGTTACTGCTTTACAACATTTCTCACAAATGTCTTCCATTGAAAATGAAGTGTCCATGAAGCATATGCATCCAATTCTCATATGTTGATCTCTCTCTCTTTGATTTTTCCACCTCTTTTAGTTTTGGGATGGAAGTGAAAGTGTGCCTTGGTGCAACGGTAAGATTACATCATTCTATCTTGGCAGATCACAGGTTCAAATCATAGAAAGTTAGAAACAGCCTCCTTTCAATTCAAGGGGAAGGTTGCATGCTTCTGATCTCTTCAAAACCCATGATGCAATAAGCCATTCATTGCTACCAACAAAGAGATATTGTTTGCCCCTATTTATTCGCATCGAACTCCTCCCATGAGTTATTCATAGTGATTATCATTGTAGTTAAATATGGATTTAAACCATGAACCTTATTGACTAGGGAGCATGTGCTGTTTCTTTGACCTCTGAATTTTTTATTATTAAAGATTTGCGCTTGAGAGTTGCATGTCTATTGATAGGAACAAAAAACAATTGGTTCAGCAGAAGTCCGGGCTGTATTTAGCAGTGGCAGTGGTCGTGTTGCTGGATGCATGGTAATGGATGGGAAATTAGTGAAAGGCTGTGGCATTAAGCTGATTCGAAATAAAAAGATGGTCCATGTTGGTGTTCTGGATTCCCTGAGACGAGTTAAGGAAATTGTGAAAGAGGTATGAATTTGAACCAGTATAGTTCTGTTTTCTGACAGTGGGTCAAATTTTTGGTGTTAATGTGTTTATCAATATTTGTAAGCTGTGCATTTAGTTAGTCATGGTTTCTATGTCATGCTTTTCTGGACCTGCATTTCGGATTTGATCTCAAATCACATCTTATGCGTTCAGGCGTGTGAAAGGAATTACTGGCCCAAAAATGTAATAACTGCTTAGGACTAAAGACTTCACAGAGGTTCATACCGTTGATCATCGGATATCTATAATTGTTTTTCTGTTTCTTTTTCCCCTTATGAAAGGTGATGATTACATTATTGGACACTTTTCAGTGGGATGCATGAACCTTTTATTTATTCTAAATACATTTCTGACTCTCTCGGCAATTCCATGAAATGGAGTGGAAGGTTGAACTCTATTTATCATGAATAACATTGCTATTGTATTTTAGTATGAATAACATTTCATTTTTAAGCAGGTAAATGCCGGGCTGGAATGCGGTATTGGGATGGAAGACTATGATGAATGGGAAGGAGGAGATATTCTCGAGGCCTTCAACACAGTTGAAAAGAAGCCGACCCTTGAAGAGGCGTCGGCTTCAATGGCAGCTGCACTGGAAGAAGCAGGAATTAACTTGTAGAAGAACATAACATACACGAGGCTTTAAAATTGGCAAAGTTGCTTTCCCTGGTGGATACAAGAAAAGCATTAGAATTGAAACTACCAATCAAATCAATGCTCTAACATTGCTTAGCAAGAGGAATGTATAAATGGGTTAACCTTGGCATGCAATTTATTTCAAAGTGCCAAGTGCTTCAGAATCTGAGGTCTGAGCTTGCAGTGATTTTGTCCATTGTTGTATGCCTGTTTTATGTACACATCACATTTTAGCTTCTTTACGTAAAGAAGGAACAATCATGTAAGTTCCTTGACGATTATATGCCTCACAAATACTTTATAATTTCATTCAAAGAAGGTAAGAAATTTTTTTATAATAATTTAATCTTTGTACTTTTAATATTTGTAATAATTTAGTCATTGTTTCAATTATGGTTGATTACAGTGAATTTTAATCGGAATTATTTTGTTAACATGAAGTTAGAAATATACGTCAGAGACTAACTTATTTCTTATAAAAAATAGAAAGACTAAACTGTAATTTTTATTATATCTTTTTAACTAAATTATAAAATACCAAAGACCAAATTTTTAAAAGTTGCTCAACTAAATGAGAGTATAAATTTTCAAAATTAAAAATAAAATTAAAACTATACCACTTAAATATCATAAACTGAAATTATGCCTCTAAAATAAAATTTAATAGTAAATTAAATTGTCATTAATATAAAGAATATTTTCAAGCTAAATGTAAAAAAAAAATTATAGAATGAAAATTTATTTAAAATTCAGGTCATTTATAAATAATAAGGTTCTTTTATTTGCAAATGGTAAATGAATTTAGTTGTCTTATTTCTTAAAGTGATTTCAAAATGTATAAATAGGGTATTATTATTATTATTATTATTATTATTATTATTATTATTATTATTATTATTATTATTAGCTTTTGCTAATTTAATATGTATTTTGTGAATAAATATTTTTATAGAAAATAAATATAAAAATTATACACAAAAGTTTCATAATTTCAAAATAATTTTTTATAAAAATAAAATAACTATAAAATTTATCACCCTTTTATGGGATATTTTTTATAGTATGTTCTTGAATTTTTGCCTCATATTTTACTTTTGTATATTAACTTTAAATTGTTACTAAAAAATCCCTAAATTTTACTTTTATTTTAAAAAAAATCTTTTTAATTTATAATAGTAAGCTTTCATATTAAAAAATCTATCTAAGTTATAATATGACGTTTATAAATACAGTTTTAATATATTTCAGTGGAGGATAAATCATCTATCTTTTTAGAATACAAATAATTATGATTTGTATTAGATTCTAATGATGGTAAATGCGGTAATTTTTTTTTTATATAAAAAAGATAAAATGGTAATTTAATTTTTTTAACTTAAAAATTTATTATAAAAAATTAAAGGAATTTTATGAAATAAAAATAAATTTTAAAATCTTTTTAATAATAAATTAAAGTTAAAGAAAAGAAGTGGAATGTAAGAGCAAAGCATGGGAGAATTACCCCATATGAAGTGAGAGGGCAGTAGTATAAAAGCCGAGGGACAAGAAGTGTGGCCGGTTCACAAATTTCAAATTTCAAAACAGAGCAAACGGTCAGCTTTTCTCAATTGCACAACGCAGATTGAATGTTTCTTTCCATTTCCTCCTTTTCTCTTAAGATTATTACACATTCAAATCACCAATGGAAGATCATCATCATCAATGGCATGATCCACTTCTGCTCACATGCCACTGTAAATACCTTCTCCTTTCTCCTTTTCTTTCTGTCTTTTCTCTTACTTCTGCTTCTCTAATTTCTTCTTCACTTGGCCCTTAGTGGTAGACATCCAACCGAGATCTTCAACTTTCACAATGGAGGATCCTGATTCTTCTGCCAACCCAGATAATGGTACATTTATGATTCTTCATTTCTTCCTGAATTTAGTTTTTCTGCGTGCATTTTTACTTGATTCTTGTTTTAGGTGCTTCTCGGCAAGCCTTTCAAAGCTTGGAAACAGTTGATGCTCAAAAGCTTGTTCACCCAGTTGCCAATGATGCCATTGAAGGTATAATGTCTTCAAATTCCCACTTGTTTACACTTGAATCGGCCTTCAATTATCAGATATTTTGTAGTGCCTTTTCCGGAATTTGATTCAGCTCTATGCTACATATCTTCCCAGGTCGCTCCATGCTTGGTTTTTCTTTAACATCTCCTGATCTGGTTATTTGCGCTGGTTCCCCTGACGTACCGACGACTAACTGTGGAGATTCCCCTGAATTCTCGGATGGGAACAAGTACAAGTGTTCTTTTGAGCTCTCTCTAAAGAATGGCATCGAGGCTACTGATACCAAAGATACCCATAAATCCCCATCTGTAAAGTTTTCTTCAATATGCCAAAAATTTGACAGAGAATTGTCTCCTGAATCTTCCTTGGAGCTCCTTCTGGAGCCAGCAAAGGAAGAGAAATTCCCAAAAAACCGTCTATCTGTGGTGAGCATCAATGCTGGATCCACTGATGGGACTGTGGTTTTGGATGGTGTGGAGTTTTTGGAGGACAATTGTTTCTCAGGTGGTGATACTGTAAGGACAAACGCTACAATTGGAGATGGACAGGAACATGGTCTTTCTCTGTACCAAACAGCTCGTGTTGGCAACTTCTCATACTGGTTTTCTGGAGTGGAGCCGGGGAATTATGCTGTGAGTCTGCATCTTGCGGAAATTGTATTCACAGACGGTTCTCCTGGAATGAGAGTGTTTGATGTTTTTATACAACAGAAAAAGGTGAGAATTTATGAAACTGAGACAAAATGGAATGCCTTCTGAAGAATTAAGATAATAGCTTAATCTTTTTCTGTTTATTGATCACGCTTGTAGGCTGTTTCCTGCCTAGACGTATATGCTGAAGTAGATGCAAATAAGCCTCTGGTTATATCTGACCTAAAGACTTGTGTTTATGGTGAGGATGGCTTATCCATTAGGTTTGAAGGAGTAATTGGAAGCCCAATCATATGTGGCATTTCTATAACCAAAGATTCTTCTGCTTGTAAGTTCAATTTTACTAGTTCCTTTTGGTTTCTGCCCCGTTTCTTGCTTCATGTTTTCAGTTAGAAGTTAGCCAACCTTTTTCAAAATTCAAATATCAGACGCTGGAGAAGCTCAATTGTTGAAACGAATGGGAATATCTCAAGTGGCAGAATGCAACTCACCCAAAGTAATACCTTTTAATCATGTTTTAAACTTCGCTTTATGATCCAAAAGAAAACAAAACTTTGACCGACTTTAATTCTTTTCTTTTTCCCAAAAATTAAACAAAATGGTTAAATAGCAAGATAATGGTGGCCGAGAAGTGAAGGGAGATTCCCAGGAGCTACTTAGACATGTTGAGTTTCAGAAAAGGGAACTAACACAGATGAGGTGTGCGTTGGAGGAACTTAAGAGGGAAAATCAACTTAAGAATAGGGAATGTCAAGATGCTTGGAAATCTTTACAGGAGCTCCAAAATGAGCTTATGCGCAAGTCTATGCATGTTGGGTCCTTGGGTAAAGAAATTTCATTATTTTCTTTGGTAATCAGTTCAGACTTTTTCTTTTTAAAATTTTTTTAAAATGATAATTGTTTGTGTAGCGTTTGCCATCGAGGGACAAGTGAAAGAGAAGAGCAGCTGGTTTTCATCGTTGAGGGACATGACTAGGAAATTGAAGGTACTAAAATAATTATGACAGGAGATGTCCCTATGTTCAAATTGATATGGAATGATATTAGTTTTTAAAGTTCCATTTTACAGCTTATGAAAATGGATCACATAAAGCTATCAGAGGAGGCATTGGCATATAAGAAATGCCTTGCAGATATGGATGAAATGAGGTCCACTATACAGTCCACGAGTAGGTTAAAATTACATTATTAATTTACCTTAATTTTTAAGTACAAATATTAAAGATTATTTCTTTATTTTCTTAATTAATTGTTCATGTTCTGATAGTGAAGGAGCAAATAGATTTGCATGAAGATCTCAAGATTAAATTTATTGAAGGGGCCAAGGAACGAAAGGAACTCTACAATAAGGTTTTAGAGTTGAAAGGTAACTGTATGCTTGCTTTGGTATATAGGATTTGGAAGCTTAGAAAATGAAAGAGGTTTACTGAAAACTGATGCTTACTTGCAGGAAACATAAAGGTCTTTTGCCGATGTAGGCCTTTAAATGCTGAAGAACTTTCATTGGGTGCTTCAATGACTATTGATTTCGAATCTGCTAAAGATAGTGAGCTCACTGTAACTTCAAATGGGCTTCCCAGAAAAACCTTCAAGTTTGATGCTGTCTTTAGCCCACAAGCAGACCAAGGTAATAGCAACTCAGTATGAAGTTCCCAGTAAATTTTTTAGTAATGCTGCAATACATGCTGTTGAGCTGTTCTTTTTGATATTGCTTAATAACCTGTTTGTTTTTGCTTGTTTATTTAGCTGATGTTTTTGAAGGCACTGCTCCATTTGCAACCTCTGTTTTGGATGGGTATAATGCATGCATATTTGCTTATGGACAAACTGGAACTGGGAAAACGTTTACAATGGAGGGTACAGAAGAAGCTCGTGGAGTAAACTTTAGGATTCTTGAGGAGATATTTCGCATAATTAAGGAGCGCCATAAGCTCTTTCGGTATGAGGTATCTGTGAGTGTTTTAGAGGTATATAATGAGCAAATACGAGATTTGCTGGGTTCAGTCTCACAGCCAGGATTGGCTGCAAAGAGGTAAGATTGAAATTCTTGGTCATTTATCTTTCTTAGGGTTCCTAGAACATTTTACCTTAAGGATTCCTTTTTTAGACAATTATTGACATATTCCATTTTGCTTATAAATGCATAGATAATGTCATTAATCAAGAAGAGGACAAATTACACAGCAAAGGCTTTATTTCTTTGCTGTTTTCTTGAAGTCTGTTGTCAACTCTGTGCAATAGTTCGCAGGGAATATTGACATCATCAATGCCTTTGGAAGAGTTCCATAACTTTAAGATTATGAATATAGCAATACCAGTGATTAGTTTAATATGAAAGTTCAATTCTACATTTTCACTTACTGTTCGCTAAAGATGGGAATTGTTTGGGTTCTTCAAACTAATTGCTGACGGTGGGTTTACTTTGAGGGGGAAAAAAAATCCTTTTTTCTTCTCCAATTTTCATCTATATTTTTTATTTACTTTTCCTGTAAAATGCAAAAAATATATATTTACTCGTTGAAAGTGGTAAACATTTTCCCTAGAGTTGAAGAAGTAAAATTGGCAAACAATTTTCTAGTTTTAACTCAAATTCAGAAAACCCCATTTTATGGTTCTCTATATTAAAAGGTAAACTTGGAAAGGAAAACTACTGCAGTTTCTTATAATATCTTTTGCATAGGAAAATTGAAAAACAAAGATTTCTAAGCAAGCAATTTTCTTTCTCTTGCATAAATTTTCTAACAGTTCTGTTGTTTTTGGGAAACTGGACAATTCTCAAACAGTCTTTTCACTGTAATGTAGGCTGGAAATAAGACAAGTTGGTGAAGGACTGCATCATGTCCCAGGCTTGGTCGAAGCACATGTAAACAGCATAAGTGAGGCTTGGGAAGTTTTACAAACTGGAAGTAATGCAAGAGCAGTTGGATCAACTAATGCCAACGAGCAAAGCAGCCGATCCCATTGGTATGTGAATCCCATATTACCATTTGAATTCCAAGTTCACTAAATTTGCTTACATAAATAATAAAATATGATCAGAAGAAGTGCTAAAGGCTACTATGTAATTCTCTCTTGATACAGCATTCACTGTGTGATGGTGAGAGGAGAGAATTTATTGAATGGGGAATGTACAAAGAGCAAGTTATGGTTGGTTGATTTAGCAGGAAGCGAGCGAGTAGCAAAGACCGAAGCCCAGGGAGAGAGGCTCAAGGAAACTCAAAATATCAACAGATCCTTATCTGCACTTGGTGATGTCATATCTGCTCTTGCAACTAAAAGCCCTCACATCCCATTCAGGTTGTTATTTACTTGCTATTATTTTATTGTTTTTGATTGTGCAAATCAACAACCCAATACATGCATCTTCAGTCTGAAATTTTCAAAATGTGTCCCTGCTGTGTAGGAATTCCAAGCTCACCCACCTGCTTCAAGATTCCTTAGGTAAATTTCTTTCTACATTTCCCAAAGAAAGTAAAAGAGCATGGACAAGTGCAATGATAATTCTAGTTTGTAATTGCTGCGAAATTCCAATTTGTTTGTTATTTTTTCTTTTGTTCTATTCTATTGCTATCCATGCAGAATGAAAATGAGAAGCCTGACAAATGGATTTATATTGGTTAGGAGGAGATTCAAAGACACTAATGTTTGTACAGATAAGTCCCAATGAGAATGACCTGGGTGAGACCCTATGCTCACTGAACTTTGCAACCAGAGTTAGAGGGATTGAGTTGGGTCCTGCAAAAAGGCAATTGGACACTACTGAACTTCTGAGACACAAACAGATGGTACAACTGATTAGGATTGCTCTATTTTCACGAAAATTTTTATGTATTGTTGTCATTTTTCTATGAGTTTCTGCTTACGAAAAATCTTAATTCTACCAATTCTAAGGCTGAAAAATCAAAACAAGACTTGAAGAGCAAAGATATTCAGATCAAGAAAATGGAGGAAACAATCCACGGATTGGACTTGAAGATGAAAGAAAAAGACCTCAGAAATAAGAACCTTCAAGAAAAGGTAACATATTGGAAACTCATTTCCAATTTGGCTTTAAAATGTTCATAATTTTGTATTCATGCCTTTCATATAACCTTTTCCTTTTTTGAGCAGAAGTCATGCCAACTGTATGACCTTACATTGTCTTAGTTATATTAATTTTTGTGTTGTTTTTGCAGGTGAAGGAGCTGGAGTCACAACTGCTAATTGAAAGGAAGCTAGCACGTCAGCATGTGGACTTAAAGATAGCTGAGCAACAGCAACAACAAATGAAACTGCAGCAGGATGAGCAAAATAGTGCACCACCGAGGCCGCCACTTGCAAACCGACTATTAGGAAGTAAAAAATTGCAATTAACCTAAAACTACTGTACTGGGCAGCGATCAACTAAATTCCAGTCAACCACTTATGGAGAACAACAGCAACAAACCTACATGTCCCCTTTTAACGGATAGTGGCATTGCCAAGTGTATCGATCCCACAGAAAAAGAAAACAACCCAGAGATGACTGAACAACTAGCATTACCAAAAAGAACTGGCAGAGCCTCAATTTGCACAACAGCACAACGGATCTCAATAGCTCCAGCTCCAAGGCGCACCTCACTTATTCCCCTACCAAGTATGCGAGGTTTAGCACAACTAGCACCGCCATTTCCTCCATTGTCATTATGCAATGATGATATGAAAGAAGATACAGGAGAGTCTGAAGCTAACTGCTTGCCAGAGCAAACACATTGCAACAGTCCTAAAGCAATAAAACAAGGCACTAGAAAGCTAAGCAGCATATTGAGACGAAGCCTTCAAAAGAAAGTTCAGATGAAATCTCCAGCACAGCAACATCTAAGAAAAGGAGGAATAAATGTTGGGACGGAGAAGGTTAGGATCTCCATTGGAAGTAGGGGGAAGATGGGGCATAGGGTATTGCTAGGCAATGGTAGAAGAGCAGGAATGAAGGATACTCAGCAGAACAGGAATCAAAGGGAAAAGGAGAGAGGGTGGAATATCGGAACAGCTGGAAGAACTGCAATCTAATTATTGAAGATTGTCTTACCTATGACTTACATTTCTTCTTCCATGATAGAAGAAGGAGAGAAAAAGATTAAAAAAAAAAAAAAAGGCAGCTTTTATTGAATCTCTATAGTGCTAATCATCTGCTTGAATCCATCTAATGATTGGTTGATGTACAGTATGTGCTTCTTGCAAGAGTTGAATATTCTTGCGTATGTGTTTCTTACAACAATTGATATATTCTTGATTCAGTGGGCTATTTACTATTATAACAATTGAAATATTCATGATGAGCCATTTGAAATATTCCTGCGCATGTGTTTCTTGCAAGAATTGAAATATTCTTGATTCAGTGGGCTATTTACTATTATAACAACTGAAATATTCATGGTGAGGTGAGCCATTGGATTTGTTCACATCTTTAATTCCTTTGTGGTTTTGTTGAAAAGAGATGAGCAATCTTGTAGACATATGATGAGTATATCTTCCTGCACTAGTCAATAGAGATTGATGGTGGATCGGTATGGTTTGGTTAATTGAACCTTAGGATATATTTTTTAATCAAATAATTAACGGTGAAATATTCATTGCAAAGTCGATTTTAATTTATGGTAAAATGATTATATCATTTTCATTTAATTACATTCTATGAATTAATCAATCAAATTTAGTAGCTTATAATTGTTGACAATATGCTTATAATTGTTGGAGTGGAGAAGGGAATTAATGACTAGTGGGGCATGCAATTGGCAATATAACATTGGATCCAATAATTCTATTTTTCATATATTAAAATTAAATTTTTTAGTAATTTTAAAGATATACTCTTCCATATTAATCTAATATATTTAAAATAAATAATTTTAAAATATTTTATAAAATTAAATGCAGAATAGTTTTGTTTGATTGGATCCAATGATCAATCAATGTCTGAGTCTGTATCTTCCCTCCAATCATTTATATCATGTATCAAAATGGGTCCTCACTTGGAGATTGTACCTATACCCTATCAATAGCTTACATAGAATCTTCTTTTCTAGACCAACAGCTTTACAGTTAAGGCAAAGAAAATCATCAAATTTAAAACCTTTTTTAATTAAAAAATTATTTACTTAAATTCAAAATAATATGAATATTTACATATTTTTATAATTTTTTAGATATATATTAAAAATAAATTCAAACTTGTAATTTAATATTTTATAATTCTATATTTTATTTTGTAATTTTTAAGTTATAAACTATCATTAACTTTCAATTCATTATGAATTATTAAATATAAGTTAAAATTTTTTATTATTTTTAAAATATTATTTATAATTTATAGTTTTATCAGTTTTAACTCATTAAATATTTAATTTTATTTTTTAATTAAGGGGCCAGCCAATGAGAATATTTTTAATATAATTAACTTTAATTAAAATTGGAATTCAAAACTTTTATCTCTTTGAAAATGACTATAATCCTATTGGCTAAAGCTCATGGTGAAGCATGAAAAGATTCCAGTTCATACATTCATTGCAGATGGGACTTGCCTCTATATAAGACATTTCATATGTAATTTTCTAGAAGCCCATATGTGTAAAGGATGTGATTGTGAAAATAATGACATTTTCAATCTCTATCACCCCGGTTGATATTAATTATTCTACTAGTTTTTAATTATTATATTAATTATTAATATTTAATTATTTATATAATAATTTAAAATAAAAATATTTAATAAAAAATAATTATTTATTTAATTATTAAATGTAAAATGAACATTTATATATTAAATAAAAAAATAATATTTTAATTTTAATTAAAACATTAAACATTATTTTAAAAGTAATTATCAACCTGCATAGCATCCAATGAAGATATCACAGCATAATGAATAAGACATCTGTTGCTATTGATTCAAATTCTGCACAAGAAGCAAACTCTAAGCCTACTGCTGGTACTCAAAAACTATTTTGAGAGGGTATTGAAAATCCTTCAGAAGTTAAGAGGGTCCCTCAGAATCCAAGATGGTAAGCAGACCTCATATTGTGGTTGAAACTTTGAGGGGATATATAATTGAAAGTGGAGTGTAGGTGCATAGAATTAGCATCATTACTATAACTTGGGTCACCTCCGGCACCAGCTCATTCATTGACCATATTTAATTTGATGTGACTAATCACAATCTAACCTTTGACCTCTATGATTAGTGCAAGTTTTCAAGTCCTAGTCTTTTATTTAGTTGATGGGTTAGATTTTCAGAAACAGTTCATCTACATTGAGTTTTTTGTATTCATATTGCATAATTTTGTAGCTTTGTACTCAATGTCAACTATCAAATAGATTGAAAGATTGCAACTTACTACCTTAGTAATATTGATAGAGATTTAAGAATAATTTTATATTTTTAATATATTTTCATAATAATTTTATATCTCTAATATATATTCACACGATAAATATTTATTAAATTTAAAGAGTAAATAAATACATATTTACTCTATTTTGTATTGAGTCTTTAAGATTTGAATTTTTAACCCTTTAATTTGAGAGGTTATAATATTATATTAATAAATCATTTAACTTAAAAATTTAAACTAGTAATTTTATATCTCTAATACTTCTTTATCATTTCAAAATAAATCGTTGGTGGATCATTCTCCTTCTTCCTCTCCTCCTTTCTCCTCTCTTTTTTTTTTTTTTCCTTTTCAAATCTCTTTTTTTGATAACCACCGGTGAATTTCTCAATGATGGCTACCCTTACATTGTTTTTCTTTTTCCTTTTATTGTTTTTTTTTTGTTAGTTTTTACTTTTAATAAACTCTCAAATCTGTGTTCATTTAGAACAAATCTGAATTTCTCTCTTTAGATTATATATTTTATAAACAGATATGAGGTTCTCTTTTTAATATTGAGTCAAGTTTTTTTTTTTAATATTTAAATGGGTTATTTGGCAATTCAAAATATAGCTTAGATCATTTTTTTTTTTGTTAGAGACTCAAGTATAGGTAATAATCTTCTATCAAGAAATTCAATCATGCGGCTGTTCCTTCATTAATATTTGGTGGTTTAATATCTTCTATGGATTATAGAAGTAACAAGTTCTAAAGACAGATGTGCAGTAAGATTTTTTAGTCGTCCAAAAAACAAAAGAACAGTTACTACCTGAAAGGTTATTCTATTTATCCATATCATTCCTAAATAAAATATTTTAATTATTTATATTTATATTTTTTTCTTATGAGAATATTATATTACACTCATCTTATTATTCTTATTAATGAATTGTCAAATTTTATCTTTAAAAAAAAAAAATTGTTGGTGATATTTTAAATACATCAATCCATCCACATTGACAATGAACTATTGACAATGAATTATTATTAGCTTAATAATCAACTATCAATTTTACAAAAATAAAAATTCATAATAGAAGAGTTTAATTAGAGTCTATTTATTTTACAGAAATTATTTTCCTAAAAATTATTTTTGTTTGTTTTAATGTTTGAACTGCTTCAAAATAGTCAACGTAATTTTAATAATTTTATTAAAATATAAAAATATTTATATATGTATAATATAAATACATATCATAAACTTAATATTACTATTTTTATTAAAAATATTTTTTTTAAAAATAATTTTCATAAAAAATATTTTTATTAAATTACATAAAATCTTATAGTGAAACTCATCATTACATATTAGTAAATTCATCGGTATTTATGAAATAGAAAATGATTAAATTTTATTCAAACACATCAAATTTTAATAAATTTTCGTGTTAAATAATAAAAATCATTAAATTAATTATAAAATTTGTAAATTATTTAAATAATTTTAATTAAATATAAATTAAAAAAAAATTAAGCAGTTTAAATTTTAGGGAAAAGTGAAGAAGGTGGAAATTCGTTGAGAAAATGAAGCGGTCGCATCGCAGGCATATTCATTGGACGAAACACATGATAACAACGGGATGATGTAATTGACCGACAACCAAATGGGAGAACCTTGACGGCATCTCAGTATTACTGTCACTGAAGTCTCCTCCTTTCAACACGTCTATTTTTTTTTTAATTTCAAATAAAAACAAAAAATTAAAAAAAATGCTAATCCCCTTTAACATTTTAGAAATAATTAATTTAAATTTAAATAAATTTATCTCATACATTACGAATTCTTATTTTAGTCCACTGAATGTTCAATTCAAGTTTGTAAATATTTCTCATTAATTAAATAAAGGGGGAAAAATCATATTTTTTATTAAAAAAGAAAGTGTGTTAATTGAAAACCAAAGAAAGAAAGGATAAGTGCGAAAATCTAAAAGAGTCGATTGGATGTGACCATTAATGTCCTTATGAATGCGATAAGCTTGTCGGGTCTGTCTGTTCGGAGGAATAAAATCTGACTTTTTAATCCTAAAGTGGAATAGTGAATGCCACTTATTTTTGGGAGATTTTGACCATTTTCATATAAGAAGCTGCTTCATGGAACTATGAAATTCATTGTATGATTTGATGCTATCAAATGAGATCCTCTCTCTATATTTTTTCTTGTGTTTTCTTCCCTTTTTTCATTGGATTTCTTCTCTTTTTATTTCTGTTTCTACCAGAAACCTTTATTTTTGTACAATAATTATGAAATTGGATAGTTTGATGAGTCAATTCTGAAGAGTAATATTGATTTAAATTATGATAATTCACTTGTCTCTTCTCTTCGCTAGCTATTAACATGGACTTGATTGAGTGAAATTATAAAAAAGGTAAATTTTATATTGAAAGAAAAATTATTATTTTCTTTATAATTTAATTTATGTTTTCCGCTATTTATAATGCCTATTCAACACTGTGATTTTGAAGTCCAAAAAGTTTTTTTTTTTAAAGAAACATTATATTAATATCGTTAAAAAAAATATTTTATTATTATTTTTATAATTAAAATTTATTAAATTTAATTTTAAATTAATTTTTAATATTTTTTAAATAATATATTTTAAAAAAAAGTACATTTCTCAATATTAATTATAAAAAATAATATTAAACAAACTCTTAATAGTTAGAGTGTCAATTCCCCATATTCTCACTGTTTGTTTACTTTCTTCTTTTTTGCGTACAAAATATATTTATACCGATATTTTGCTCACTTGATTATAAAAAAATTTTTATTACAAAAGAAATAATGAATTAATCCTATAATTTATTTTATACATAAATTTAAATGGTTACAAAAAAATGAAAAATAAAAAATATATATAAAATAAAATTTTAAATATATGAAAATATTTTAGAAATTTGAGTTAAAATATTTTTAGTGAAAGCTAAATATGAAACAGAATAAATTTAAACACTTAGAGAGTTAAATTTCAGAGATTTAAAGCAAAATTAAAAAGTAAAATAAAAATAAAATCATGAAAATTAAGCTTTCATGTAAAAAAAATTTAGCTTTCATGAAAATTAAGCTTTCATTTAAAGTAAAATTATTCTTGGATAAAAAAAAAATTTTGCTACGTGAGGACTAAATCTAACTTTATATATATATATATATATATTTTTTTTTTTTTTTTAAATTTCAATTTATTAGACATCATTTTTTATTTTCTCTGTTGAGAAATAATTTCTCTTAATTACTTAGAAACTTAGGCAAACTTATTTAACTTTTTCTATGTAAATAACTTATATTATTTTTATTAACAGATGAACACAAAGAAATAATGACAGGGAGAAGGATGTGGATATAAAAGAGAAGAAATATGAAGAGAGAGAAATAAGAGAAGATAAAAGAGAAATAAGAGAAAAATTATTAGGGTAATTTAGATATAAAAAATAATGGGTAAATTAATAAAACTAACTACTTAGTTCCTGCATTTTGAAAAATACCCTATTTAGTCTCTGTATTTTATTTCTGTTAAACTGTTTAGTCCATCCGTCAATTTTTCTGTTAGTCAAATTGGTCAACCTATTATTAGTTCCTCTATTTTAATAATACTAATTAGTTAGTCTTTATATTTTTGAAATACACGTTAATTAGTCCTTATAATTTAACTCCGTTAATTATTTAGTTTCATGATTATTTTATATACCAAAACAACCATAATCCTCTCCTCTTATTTCTCTCTTTTTCTCCCTTATTTCTCTCTCTATGTTTCTTTTTTTCTATGCCCACACCGTTCTCCCTCTCATTTTCTTTTTATTTTCATCTGTCAATTAAAATAGTATAAGTTGTCTACATAAAAAAGTCAATTAATCTCTTTAAATTTCTAAATAATCAGGAAAAATTATTTCCAAATAAAGAAAATATAAAAATGATGTCCAAATAATTGGAAATTAAAAAAAATTCATATTTAGTTCTCACATATCAAAATTTTTATTTTTATTCAATAATATATTTTTCAAAATACATAAACTAACTAACTAATTTCACAAAATAAAAGGACTAAATAATAGTATTTTTCAAAATGCAGGAATTAACTAAATAGAAAATTTAATGGAAGGACTAAATAGTTTAACATAAATAAAATATAATGACTAAATAGTATATTTTTTAAAATATAGGGATTAATTATTAGTTTTACTAAAATAAAAAGATTAAATAATAGTTTGTCTAATATTACTAACAGAAAATTTGACGAAAATGTCAAATAGTTTAATAAAAATAAATGACAAGAATTAAATAATATCTTTTTAAAATATAATTAAATAATTAATTTTATTAAAATATAAAAATAAATAATTATTTATTATTATTTTTATTATCAGTTGCTTGGAGCTGTACTATTCAATTTTATATTTTTAAATAAAATTGTGAAAAATTTTAATATGTTCAAATAGAAATATAAAAATCTCACAGACGGTCAAGTACAATTTAAGATCTATATATATATATATATATTGGAGAATCGATTTCTTTATTTTGATTCAAATAATGAATTGAAATCACCAGTTATAATTTCGAATAAGACCAATAACCTATTAGATAATGCTATTTGCGCATGCAAATGAAGTCCAGTCAATGAATAGTGATACACATGAACTTGGCGTAGCCAAAAATATCTTATTAAAACAAAATAAATTATTAAGTTTTTAAAATTTATTAAAATTACCTACTTATTTTTATTTTTTTTTAATTCAATTAAAATATGTCTTATTTTACAAATTCAAACTCTTAAATCTTTCTATCTAATATTGTCAAAAAAAAAAAAAACATATTAATCAGCTTATTTTAAGAACATAAAAATCTTTTAATTGGATATATATATATATATATATATATATATATATAAAATAAAAATGACATTAAATAATTAATTTTAATAAAATACAGGAAATTTATGGAAACTCAAAAAAAAAAAAAAATAATAATATTTTTTTTTTAATTTCAATTTCCTCTTACATACACACTCTATAAATAGTCCAGAATCAACCTCAGATTCAATACAAAGCTAGTTCTTCAACTCTCTCTCTCCCTACGAGAAAGCCTTCCCCTGCTCTTCAAAATTTGCCCAAATCCAATACTTGAACAGAAACAACAATGGAGGTCGTGTCCAAACCAGCTATTGAACAGTTGTCATGTATAAGAAACTGCAAACCCACCACATTATTTTCTGGAGTCCCCATAATAGACCTCTCTAAAACCGACTCCAAACACTTCCTTGTTAAGGCCTGTGAGGAACTTGGATTCTTCAAGGTTGTCAACCATGGAGTCCCTGTGGAATTCATTTCCAAGCTTGAATCTGAAGCTCTCAGCTTCTTCTCATTACCTCTTTCTGAGAAGGAGAAGGCAGGCCCTCCTAATCCCTTAGGCTATGGTAACAGAAGCATTGGACCAAACGGCGATGTGGGCTGGATCGAATACCTTCTCTTCACCATCAATCAAGATTCCTTTTCGCAGAGGTTCTTTGAAGTTTTTGGGAGCAATCCAGAAGAGTTTAGGTACACAAATTACAACAAAATCAATCAGATTCGGCGATTTTTATTTTCTTTATAGAAAATTTGATTCCTTTACTCTTAATTTCTTTCAGGTCTGCTTTGAATGATTACATATCAGCTGTGAAAAAGATGGCATGTGATATTCTTGAAATGATGGCTGATGGTTTAAGGATCCAACCAAGAACTGTGTTCAGTAAACTTTTGATGGACGAACAGAGTGACTCTGTTTTTAGGCTAAATCATTACCCTCCAATTCCATGTCCAGGACCTGGGATTCAAACTCTGAATTCTAACAATACGATTGGCTTTGGAGAGCATACAGACCCACAAATTATTTCTGTGCTGAGATCCAACAACACATCAGGCCTCCAAATCTCTCTTGAGAATGGCAAC
Organism: Hevea brasiliensis; assembly: GCF_030052815.1. Classification (NCBI taxonomy): domain Eukaryota; kingdom Viridiplantae; phylum Streptophyta; class Magnoliopsida; order Malpighiales; family Euphorbiaceae; genus Hevea; species Hevea brasiliensis. The sequence continues at coordinate 21,433,905 of NC_079496.1, read as the reverse complement.
TGGATTTCAGTCCCACCTGATCAGAACTCCTTTTTCATCAATGTTGGTGACTCTTTGCAGGTAACATACAGCCTTGGTGATTCCATTTACCTAAAGTTCTGAGCTAAAGAGGTTAGTTAATTTTACCAATGGTTGTTTGTGTTGGTATAGGTGATGACAAATGGGAGGTTTAAAAGTGTGAGGCATAGGGTTTTGGCAAACAGCATGAGATCCAGAGTTTCGATGATATATTTTGGTGGACCACCTTTGAGTGAGAAAATAGCTCCATTGCCCCCACTGATAAAGGAAGAGGAGGAAAGCTTGTACAAAGAATTTACATGGTTTGAGTATAAAAGATCTGCATATAACTCAAGATTGGCTGATAATAGGCTGGTTCTGTTTGAGAAAATAGCAGCCTCATGATTTCCACAAAATCAAGAACAATTGCCTGGTGTTTACATATACTCTTTGAATAGGTCTTTTTTTTTTTTTTTTTTTTTTTTTTTTTTTTAATTTTACATTGGTGATGTGTTTGTATACTTTTTGTTAATAAGACAATAAATTTATTCTCATTATCTATCACCACCTCAAAAAGTTCTTCAACTTGTTATTTTGCTACTTTAAATGTAATAGAAAAATAAGTAAAATTATCTTTTTTTTTAGGACAAAAATTTTTATTTCCTAATTGCAAATAAAGTTTACAATCAAGTTTCAAGAGTTGATTTAAATGATAAGAAAGATATATTTTTTTTATTTAATTTATAAATTAATTAAATTTACTTATAAATCAAAAATTATAAATAAGTGAACGTGTAATTTATCTTTTAAAAGTACTTATAAATTATATGCTTATTTTAAAATTATTTTTTATCAAGTAAAAGATTTTATTATCTAATAATTAAAATTATTAGCATTATCTTTTTAACAATTATATAAATTAATTATATTATTTTTAATCATTTTAATAAATTAAATTTTTTTAAACATTTTTTAATCATATATTTAAATTATTTAAAAATTAATTTTAAATAATTTATCAAATAATTAAATATTAATTTTAATATATTGACATATCGGCTTACAATTAATTTCATTTTTCTTATACTTTGACTCTAATATGAATAAAGCATATGATCTGTAATCTGCGTGTCTGTACACTCTTTTTTTAAAAAATAATAGTTTTAGAAAGAGAATTATTAAGATAAGAAGGTTACCTCAAAATCACGTGCACTAGAATCTAGATTAGTCAAGATAGATATCCATGATGGAAATAAAATTAATAATAATAATAATAATAATAAATAATTTATATATATATATATATATATATATATATATATATATTTTGAATTGCAACCACTGCATTAATAATAAAATAAAAAATGATTGAAAAGCGCGCATCTCCTCCACCAACATCCATATGCAAGAGATGATGATGATGATGACGATGATAGAATTGAATTCTATTGGCTTGGTTAGACTATGTGCCACCTCATCTCTTTCCCTGTGGGTATCGGCTTCCATAGATTTTTAATTTTCATAAATAAATATATAAGCAAAAAATAAAAATAATTGAAGCATGGACATTGGACCGACCACATAGAATCATATATCTATGCATATAAATTTGTCTGACATACGTATTTATTTATACATGAACCCCTACACAAGGAAAATTTGGTAGCACACCGTTAAGCATTAGTATATTGTGGGCTCCGAGGGACCACTTAAAAGGAAGAAAAGGAAACGGTAGAAAGGAGAAGAGAATATGGACAATGAATATGCTCGTATAATCAGATTTATATAAAATTTATTATAATATGATGATTATATATAAAATAATTATATTTTAAAATTTTTCAATAAATACCCGTAGATATGAGTCATTATATGATTCACAATTTAATCTGTATAAACATTAGTAATATATGAAATTTATTTATTAAATATATAAATTTTATATATTTATATTTTAAAATAATGATATATCGAATTTAGATAAAAAATTTCTAAATTAAGATATTTATTGACAAAAATTAAATCAACATGCTCTAAATTGACACATTCTTCAATCAAAACCTGAGCAATTTCAAACGGATTGTAAGATACATGTAATAGCAGGATTATGTATTTTATATATTTTCAAATAATCTTATTAAAATCAACTTATAATTTAATGAGTTTTATTTCAAAGGTAACGAAGTTATCTTTAAAATTAAAAAGTTTCAAATTTAAATTTTAGTTAAAATTAAATATATTAAAAAAAATTAAAGTGTCAATTGTATTTAATTAATGAAACTATAGTTCATGAATATTTATCCAATTTGAACTTCTTCTTCCTCTAATTCTTAAAGTATTGTCTGATGAGCCACAAAACTACACATCTTACATCTTCACAAAAAGAAAATTTTAATTTTTTAACATATTTAAATAAAATTTATTTAATATCGTCCGCAAAATAAATTAAATTTTACTTTTTAAATAATTAATTTAAAAATCCAATTTTATAAGAGACAAATTAATCCATTTCTCATGTTGTTTTCTTTCTCAATGTTCATTTTTCCTTTTGGGTTTCACAAGAACAAAATCTCCTTTGATATTGCCTAAATTTGATTTGATTTATTGAGTTACACTGTTATGAGATTTTTTTTTTCTATTTTGATTTTGAGAGTTTGATTTTAATGTGATTTTGGGTGGAAAAGAGAGAAACCGATAATTTATCGGCTCATAGAAAAATAATTACTTTAATTATTTTATTTATACGTAAGTGTAGTTATATTAAGGAAACATTATTATTTAATTTTTATATTTTAATGAAATTAATTATTTAATTTTTATATTTTAAAAATTATATTAATTAATTTATATATTTTATTTTCATTAAATTATTTAATTTCATTGTCAAATTTTTTGTTATTCGTACTATTTAAACTATTATTTAATTCTTCTATTTTAAGGAAACTAATTAGTTGATTTTTTTTTTAAAACACACAACTATTTAGTTTTTTTTTTTTTATTTTAGTGAAACTAATTAATTGTTCTTTATATTTTGATAAATATATTCTTGAATAAAAATAGAAATTTTACTATATGGAAAGTAAATCTGAATTCACATTTTTTTTTAAATTCTATTTCTTTGGACAACATTTTTATATTTTCTTTACTAAGAAATAATTTTCCTTTATTATTTAGAATTTAAAGAAATTGATTACCTTTTTGTGAAGATAATTTGTACAATTTCTATCCACATATGAAAATAAAGAGAAAATGAAGGGAAAAAAGTGTGGATGTAAAGAAAAAAAATGATGAAGAGAAAAATAAGGAAGGATAAGAAAGAAATAAAGAAAATATCATGAGGATAGTTTAGGTATAAAAAATAATTATAGAACTAAATAGTTAATTGAATCAAATTACACATACTAATTAATATGTTTTTCAAAAATATACAAAATAATTAATTAAATTCACTAAAATATAAGAATTAAACAGTAATTTATTAATACTAAAAAACAAAAAAACTGACGAAAAGATTAAACAATATATTTTTCAAAATTTTACATTTTTATCCACAAAGTTTATTTAATAAGAATAGGTTTCTTTTTATTTAAAGTTTTTCTATTTAAGTTGCACTCCATTGCTTAAATTTTAAATTTAAATTACGTTTTTAATTGGCTAAAATTTCTAGTAAACATTAAACATTCAATAATTTTATGTATCTTTGCTCAAAAAAGCCACTATCAAAGCTAATAAATCTACTGTAAAGACAAAAGCTTTGAACTCTCCAATAGAAGAACAAATCTTCTCATACGCCTGCACTCCATTTGTTTGAAAAACTTGGAAAAGAAAAATGCTTTGTAGCCTATTACTCAACTAACATATATACATCCGAATCAATAAAATTCACCGGATTGCCACCCTAAGTAGTGTTTCAATTAAGCTTACCCTACGCATTTTGTACTTAAGAAAGATTTTTTTTTTTCATAATTATTTTTCTTAATTGACTGAAAGATTAAAACGTTTGAATCAAACATTAAGGATCCTTTAATTTGATTTTAAGAACAAAGGACTAAAGTACAAAAGTGTGTGCTGTTTATACACTTATGGAGTTTACACTAATTTACCCTATATTGGACTTATTCAATCAGAATGCAAGAAGCTTGATCTGAAATCAATCCAACTTATCATTCAACCCCTTTTTCTTCCCTTACTGATTTCCCAATTTAAAATCAGATTTTAATTTTGTTTCCCACCTAATTTCCAATTCCTCACCCATAAATCAAAGTAGAATATATATTAAGATCATCCCTGAAAAGGTTTCATGATGAATTTAACATGAGCTTACATACATTACATAAACAGTGCAAAATACTTGAATATGCCTACATAACATAGATACCAACAAGAGGTTGTATCATATCTTCATTTCTGGCTCTTCTTCTTCCACAAGTCTCCAAACATTTTAATGCCAGAGGCCTTCTTTTTTCCACTTCCAAAACCATCATCATAGTCATCAGACATTCCTGGTGATCCCACAAAACTAGTGTACCCACCACCACCTGGTGTTACGAATACACCACCAAAGTGCTTATCCATGGAGCCACACCTCTCGGTAATCCTACCGTTCATCTCCACTGCCCCAGCGAGTACTGCTGCTGCTGCATCTGCTGCTTTTCTCCATTGCTCTGTCTGCACCCTCATTTTCCTTATTTCAGCTTCCAAGGCTTCCTTGGCTCCTTCTGCAGATTCCAGCTTATCCTTTAAATGAGCTGCACTTGCTTGGCTTTTTTCCAGCTCTTCTCCCAGTTGGCTTAACCTTGTGGACATCTTGTCTTCCTTAGCTTTAGCAGATGAAATGTTTGAGGTTGCTTCATTCAGTAGATTCTTCAAATTCTCATTCTCTTTTCCGAACGCCTCCAATTCATTTTCTTTCTTTTCTAACTTGGCTTTTAGCATGTTTATCTCATCATCCTTTAAAGTCAAGTCATGGAATGATGGCTTTTCTGGCTCTGAAATTGCTAGTGGTTCGGTTGTCATTTTAGTTGTCCAGTTTCCTTTTTCTACCTGATCAATCAGGTGGCCAGGTTCAGCCTTGGCCTCCACAGCCTCTTTTTCTACTGGAACTTCAAAAACATCAGTTTCCTGCTGGTTTTCATCAGATACTTTGTCCACAATGTTGTTCTCTGCCTTTTCAAGATCCTGAATTTCAGTTGGAGGATGCTTTTCTTGAATTTCCTCAGGCTCCAGAATAGCTGGTTTCTTTGTATTCTTCTCCAATTCTTGTTGAGCTTCTTGCTTTGCAGCTTCAGCAGAAGCCAACTGTCCTTTCAAAATCTTCAGCTCTTCCTGTGCTTGGCCAAGTTGAGATTCTAAATCTGCAATACGGGTGCCTAGTTTCTTTTGGTTCAGTGAGTCAGGATGCGAACCTCGAGGGGAGCGACGGTCTCCCAGCTTGGGACTTCGCTCAGTAATTAGTCGATTATGCTGTGGATCTGACTCAGAGCTAGATGTCCTAAGTGGATGTGGACCTCGAGGCGACTGCCTTTGAGGCATTTCTGAACCCCTGTTCATCACAAAATCACAAGATGGTAGACATTAAATTGTGCAAACAAAAGAAATGCATGACTTACTTCCAGTCACATAATCACACAACATTTCTCATAATTTGACACATACAGATCTTCTGTAAATTAATGGATTCCAGATTAAATAATAAATAGAGAGCAGAATGAGCCTGTAAGTGATGAATGATGAAACAAATATCTTAATCTTTGTGAAACCCCCATTAAAGCATGCACGTGCATGCCATAAAATCAGGCAGCCGCATCTAACTTTGTTGCATAGACAAGTATCTCATGTCTGATTTCATTTCATGCTCAACACAAGCGCAAGAGAATAACAAAACAGCATGCACAAATAAAACAAGGCATAATCCAACTCTTGCGCACAGTAAATGCTGCAGAATTAGGCATAACCTTCACCAATCAGGAAGTCCATATACGCATCTTTAATACCAGTAGTCAACATGCTTATATATTTGCTAAACTTTGCACTAGGAGAAATACAAATGAAAAAAAATCAAAAGACAACACAATTCACAAGTATATGAGAACTACATATTGGTGACAAATTGGGTTTACTTACCTTGATCTTGGCATTTGATCAGCTTAAGGAATATTGGTTGAAGAACTGCAAGGAATGTATAGAGAATTGTTCTCTGAAGAATCTAATAGATAAACGAAAGGGAAAATAATGCAAAAAGATAAAGGGAAGAAAAAAAAAAAGAGTTAGGGTGAAGCTCATAAATAAAATATCAATATAACGAAATTGTAAAAAAAAAAAAAATGAAAGATAAAATCCATAATTAATTCTTTGATATCCCAGCCTAGTGTTCTTGTCTGCAATACCAATGCCAAGCACTTGGTAGAGAACATCAAGTAACTTTGGCTTCTAGTTACATGTAAAAGCTAAAGCATATGTTTCAACTTATGAAATCAAATAGAACATTACTTGCTCTTCATTGAAGTTAGATAGTGAGAGACAGAGAAGGTAAAGCAAAAGAAGCCAACTTTTGTAAGATTTGCAATCCATGTTTGCAGTTTGATGAAAAATAAAATGAAGAAAACAGGAATTCCATGCATATCCTACAATATTCATTTGGCATGGATCTGTCATGTGTTCAATTCATACAAAAACAGAACCATCACATTCAAAATCTGACATAACAAGTTGAGAAATATAAAGCTAGGAAACAATTAATAAAGGGAAATTTACAATTTGGTCTCAGAGTTTTGAACTATATTACACTTTAATCCCTAGATTTTGAAAAATTAATTATTTAGTCCCCAGATTTCGCACTATATCATGCTTTAGTCTATATAATTTTAATATATTGAAAAATTTAGTTCTTCTGTCAATAGATGAAATTGTTGTAAACATTAAAATTACTGAAATTAAATTGTTTTATATATTAAAATTAAATGGACTAAATAATTCAGTTATCAAAATTCTGAGACTAAAGTGTAATGTAGTGCAAAATCCAGGGACTAAATAATTAATTTCCTAGATTTCAGAACTAAAGTGTAATATAAGGCAAAACCCAAAGACCAAATTATAAATTTCCCATTAATAAATTGTGTACCATGTTTTGTGAAAACATGCATATCGCCGAGATTATGGCTTTTACAGAAGGATTATGAAAACCCACACACACACACACACACACTCTAAAAGGCAAACTTTTGCAAAACCTTGTCATTTTAAAATTGCTCATTTTCATGGATTTAGATAGCATTCCAAGCGATTGAAGATTACCCAAACAATATATATTTAAAACGGCAATCAAACTAGATTTGCATTACATTTCCCAAATGCCTCCAGAGCTTTCTAATCGATAAATATGAAAACTTTGTCAAATGTGAATTAGTAAAAAAAAAATTGCCATGATTTCAACCCCCCACCTCCAAAGATTTGCACATCTTTTTTCCTGGTGCATGCAATGTTGATGAATGTCACTAATGAGCTACATGCAAATGCAACCCTTCAGAGATGTGGAATTGACAGTGCCATCTGTCATCCATATGGGTTCATTCTGGCCAACTACATGACCACTTCAGACAACTATTAACTCACCTTCCAACTTTCAGACCCTACCATTGGAGCAGATGTTTACTGTCAACTCTAATCAATAATTGTACATAAAACACCAACTCATATCATTGATTTTTAACTCATATCAGTCCCTCTAAACTCAGTTAAAAATTAAAAAAAAAAAAAAATTCAAAACATGCATCATTGTGCCCCTTTAAGTTTCAGAGGCTAAAGACACTTGATCTTAAATTTCAAAGAGATGTTGCAAGGGCACTTGTGTCATTTCAATCAAGCTTTTACTGACAAGTGAAGAGCTGTCGTAGAAGAGCAGACGTGAAAAAGTGACAGTGGAATGTTTTTAAACACCAGTAAAATGAGCATACCACGCACGAGCCACCACGCGCTTGCTCGTGTGGGAAAAGAGAACTCTGTTTTCAAAATGTAAAATAATAGAAGACGAAAGAAAATAGATAGATCTGAAATGTTAAATGTTCAGACCAAATTTCCGTCTAACAAATGCAAAACAAAGAAAGACTAAAAGAATGCGTTTGGCTGCGGAGAAAGAATCAAAAGAGGGGGGAAACTTGGACTAAAGCTGGAAATTTTACAACAGTTGCTAGATTCAGAATGAAGAGAGTCATGAGATTCCAAGTGTTCACTTCTTTCTTTCTTTCACGTCTCTTTTCTAAACAGTCAAACACATGGCAATGCTAAAGAAGAAGATGATGACGATGAAAAGCAAGAAACTTTTATTTCTTCATTAAGAAGAAGATTAAAAGAAGAAAAAAAAGGAGAAACTCACCTGGGTATCTAGCTAATTGCACAACTAATAGATAGTTGATGAAGAGTTAGGCTGTAGCGCAGATTGTGAGAGAGAAAATCTCCGTTAGAGAAGATTATTCCATGAGATACCCATTTGTAAGTGTGTTTGACACAAAATAAAAGCTTGTTGAAAGACAATAAAAGCACAAAGCTTGAGAGAAAGTGTCAGAAGATTTGAATTAAAGCAGGCAAGAGAGTGTGCAGAAGAAAATAAAAAAGTGTACAAGGAGGAAGAAGATGACAAAAGGGTAATTTTAGCTAGAGGACCAACAACCCTATTTATGCATAAGATACTGTTTCAATCTGGGAAATCAAACCATTATATTTATTTTTCGTTTTTTAACTTTTTTTTTTTTTGTCTGCTTTAAAAAATTCAAACGTTTGTTTTCCAACTATTAAAATTGGGTGCCTGATTTTCGATATTCGGTTGTTGGATTTGGAATATTATATACACACTCCATCTCTCAAAAAAATGAAAAAAGTGAATCTTTTGTAATTATGAGCAACAACACATGTGTGTATATATATATATATACACATAATAATCTCTCATGTACAATAAATCATATTTAATATTAAATGAAATAATTATAACAGACACGCAAATCATTTAAGGTACACATAAATTATATAATTATATAATATAAAATAAAGAATAATAATATTACAGAATTTAACGTGGATCAACTGTAAGGTTTACATTTAAGGGTAAGACACGAGAAAAAGTTTCATTATAATAAAAATAGCAAGATACAATCACTCAGAACTTTTAAACCCTAACTCTAGAGTGTTTCTCGAATATCTCATAGCTCTATTGTATATGACAAAATATTATAATATTTATACTAGTTCATACCGCGGGGGCGTTGCCCTCGCACCCCTTATCTACCCGTCCCTCTGCTACCACCACAGATCTCACTTTTTATCACAATCGAGTCGCAACGAAAAGTTTTTGGTTGAGTCATAATTTGGATCCATGAAAACATATCCAAATTTTAAGCCATAAAAAATAATAATTCTTCCCCTTACCTTGAATTCTCTCTATCATTAACAAAATAACCACAAATACTCTGTCTTGCTATATGCCCTTGTAAGGGCACTAGTAAGCACTATAAACACTTACCAAGTCTGGGCAGTGCCTAAACTTGCTGACTATGACTCCTTTGGTCATCATATCTACTGGATTATCGTGTGCAAAAATTTTATGCACAACTACAGTCCCCTGAGATACAATGTCCCAAATGAAGTGATATCTAATATCAATGTACTTAGTTTGCTCATGGTACATCTAATTCTTTGTGAGACATATTGCACTTTGGCTATCACAAAACACTGTTAGCTTATTTTGTATCAATCCAAGATCACCCACTAAACTTTATAACCATAAAGCTTTCTTTACTACCTCTGCTAAAGCCATATATTCAGCCTCTGTGACAGACAAAGCAACTATAGTTTGCAATATTGCCTTTTAACTGATAGCACTTCTAGAGAGAGTAAACAAATAACCTGTCAAAGATCTCCTCTTGTCTATGTCCCCTGCAAAATCTGAATCCACATAGCCAATAACTGAATCACTCATCTTAGCCCTATCAGATGTCAAACCAACATTTGTAGTACCCTTCAAATACCTCAAAATCCATTTCACTGCCTGCTAATGCTTTTTTCCAAGACGCACCATGTATCTACTCATAACACTAACTGCATGTGAAATGTCAGGTTGGGTGCAAACCATAGCATACATGATGCTACCAACAGCACTCGAATAAGGAACATTAGACATATGCTCCATCTCCTCATATGTTTTTGGTGACATGTCTGCAGATAACTTGAAATGGGCAGTAAACAGAATAGTCACAGGCTTAACATTATTCATGTTGAAACGCTTAAGCACTTTCTCAACATAGGCCTGCTGAGACAAGAAAAGCTTCCCAACACTTCTATTCCTGGTAATTTCCATTCCCAATATCTTCTTTGTAGTACCCAAATCCTTCATCTCAAACTCATCACTCAACTGCTTTTTCAGAATGTTAATTTGTGACATGCTTTTAGCATCAATAAGTATGTCACCACATATAATAGCAAATAAATAAAGAAATCATTTGAAAGCTTCTTATGGTACACACAAATATCATATGAACTACGAATAAAGTCATTACAAACCATGAATGTATCAAATCTTTTGTACCACTATCTAGGAGACTGTTTCAGACCATATAAAGACTTTTTGAGCAAGCAAACATGGTTTTTCATACCTAAAATGACAAATCCCACAGTTTGAATCATATAAATTTTCTCTTCCAGTCCACCATGCAAAAATGTTGTCTTCACATCTAGTTGCTCAAGCTTTAGATCATGAAGAGCAACCATAGCAAAGAAGACCTTGATAGAATTGTGCTTCACAACTGGAGAAAACACTTCATTAAAGTCAATTCTCTCCCTCTGAGTAAAGCCTTTTGCTATCAACTGTGCCTTGCATCGAGGTGTTTCAACCCCTAGAGTGAATTCCTTTTTCTTGAACACTCATTTGCAGTCTATCAATATTGCAAGCTCCCATGTCTGATTCTTGTGAAGAGATTCAATTTCTTCACCTATAGCACTGACCCACTGATCTGCATCTAAACAAGAAATAACTTCTCTACAATTGCTGGGTTTATACACATCAACTGTCTTAACAACTAATAAGGCAAACGTAACTAGATTTGCATATGCATATCTCTATAGGGGTCTAATCTGTCTTCTCTTTCTACCAGTTGCAATACTATATGGTTCCTGTAACACCCCGTTTGCATAGCCTGGTATATTTCACTGTTCCGGTGACCGGTGTCAGTCCGGACAATTATTGGGATTAGAGGCACACCTAAGACAATTTGAGAAGCCATAAACACAAATAATTAGTAATGTTTAATTAGTTAACTATAAATAAGAAAAACAGAACATAAGAGGTTAAACGAGCCGAGAGTCACAGCGATGAGTGACCTCTCTGAACGATCACAAGTCGTTTTAAACTCAAATTTCGAACCGTAAAAAGTGACGCTGCGGTCCTTAGGACCCTTATAAACACAGTGGAAAAGAGAAAACCACGAAAAAGAACTGTTAAGCCAGTCAAAAAATTAGGTCAGGGAGCCGAAAGAAATATTGGATTATTTGCAAATCGGGATGAATCGGCGAGGGGCAATTTGGTCAATTAACCCCGAGAGCTGACTCTTGACCTAACTGTCAAATAAAATCGGAGAAAAGAAAATTTCAGAATCGAGAATAAAATTAAAGAACTAATAGAAAAATAAATAGAAAAAAAAAAAAGAAAAGGAAAGAGGTTGGAAAAGTCAAAGTTGATGACATCACTAATGATGTCATAAACAAATTTGTTAAATATTTATTAAATTTGATATTTATGGTCTTCCAAAGCAAAAACGTGTAAAGGAAAAACAAAGAAAAAAATTTAGGATTTTCTTCTTCTTCCCCTCTCTCTTTGCCACCCACTTGTTTCCTTAAATCCCCCATGGAAGCTTTCTCTTTAAGCTTACATTAAGCTCAAATTTTCCTTACCCAACCATAATAACTCTCATAAGGACTTCTTTAAAGCTTGTTATTACTACTTAAGAAGGAGATTTCAAGAAGAAAGAAGAGCAAAGGTTAGGGTTTTGAAGCTTTAAGTGAGGTTAGCATATCAAACTCTTTATTTTTCCATTTAAATGCATGTTTAGGTAATTAAGTGAGCTTAGAACTTGATTTAAATGAAACAAATATGGGAGAGGGACCAAACTGAAATTTGGGCAGCTTGATAGGAGTATGAATTACATGAAATTGATGCATTAGAAGGAGTTTAAAAGCTTTGATTAGTTGAATGGTTAAGGTTAAGTGCACTAGTTATGGTTAAATGCAAGAGTTAGTGAGTTTAGGGTTTCAATGCAAGGGTTTATGAACCAAAAATTGGAGAAATGCATAAATGGCATATTTGACCTATTGTGAAATGAAATAATGATCAATTAGGACCAAATAAATTGTATGGGAATGGTGGAAAATTTAGCTAAATTCGTAGGTCAATGGTCATCTTCTTGCAAGCATGACCAAACCCACTTTGAAGGACCAAAACTCAAATTTTACAAGTCCAATTGATATGCCACCAATTGGAGATGAAAATAGACATAAAAGAGCACAATTTTCATTAAGGAACCACGACCAAAAACTGACCGAAACTTGGTGAAACAATTGACCAAAGTGAATTGATTGCAGGCTGCACCAAATCGACCAAATGATGAACAGTAACTGTTCATTTGGTCATAACTCGAGCTAGGTAGGTCAAATTGACCTGAAATTTTACCAGATATTAGATATGATATAGACCTAAAACTTTCATGAAGAACACCAACCCAAATTAGGCCATTAACTCATTCAAATCATTGAGCAAATTTAAATTTACTGTACTGAGATTCTGCAGATTTTTCATTGAGCAGCAATGTTTGGATGGTTATAACTCTCTCTAGAAAACTCAGATTTAGGCGATTCTTGAACCGATGGAAACATAAGACATAGTACAACATTTCATATGAAGAAAGTGAGACCAAATTATGAACTTAACTTGATCAAATTATTAACCAAAGTTGGACCAAAAATCTGCCAGCACCAAAATCTCAAGATGAGCGAAGACACGTGAGCGAGTAAACTTATTTTGGCCATAACTTGAGCTAAAAAACTCCGATTGAGGTGATCCAAAAATGAGAATACACTTAAGACAATAAGGAACATTTTCTATGAAGGAAGTTTTATCAAATTCCAACAGTAGATCGACCAATGGAATAGTGCAACTTCGGAGCACAAAACCGAAAATTGGTAATTTTGCCAAAATGACCTATGCTTTGAAAAAGTGACCAAAACCAACAAGTTTAATGAACAAAATGTGGTATGTGGGTGAAGTTGGAGTTCCCATACCTATTAATCCTTAGAAAGTCAATTATTTGACTTAAATAGTGCAGTGAATAGTAACCCGAAACACAAAATTTTGAGAACGTCGAATTTAACACGTTAGAAATAGGTAAATGCGAAGTTAAAATTTATTTTGGGATTTATGTTAAGTTCTAGTACTGAAACATTGTAAAATTTTGTGTTTCAGTTGAAAAGAATATCGGGAAGGAACCCGAGGAAACGAGTCGAGGTTAAGGGACGACTCGCTTGAGGTTTGTGCACAATAAACCCTATTTAAGCATTTTATCTTTGAAAAATTGATTTATTACGCATTATGAATTTATGAACTTTTGTGTTGCCACCTTGTGATCAAATTGTAACTTTGGAAATGGATTTGATTTTTGTATGCAATATTTGAATGAAATGTTTAAAACGAATTTTTGATTCACACTTAGCATGACAGTTACTTATTATTTCTCCTCCATTTATGGGGTTGAGATCGTTTATTTTCCTCCCTCTCTGGCTTGCCAGTTGAGGTTGTAGATCGGATGAGTACTCATTAGCTAGCTAGCCACCTCCCTCATTGGTTTCGATTAATGGGGTTGAGATTGCTTTGTCGTGGTGTACAACACGGCATTGATCGAAAATTTTGTGTCATGGCTTAAGTTGTGTACGACTTTGGCAACACTGTGTTTATGTAATTGTTTGACTAAACTGTTGTTTAATATATTATTTGACAAAATGAGTTGTTATGAGCTTTGATATTTGTGAAATGTGATTGTGAAGTATTCAAATTATGTTTCATCAATAAATGATTTATGTATCGCATTTTAAATCTTTATTGTGCACCACTGAGTATGTTTATACTCAGCGATAGTTTAATTTACTGTCGCAGATAATAGCAAGGAGAAAGCGTGAGTGAGTCATGGATTGACAAGATCTTTTTGATCCCTTTTTGTACGGGTATTGTTTTATACCATTATGGTTATTTTGATGTAAATACTGTAATGTCATAAGTATCAATGTAAATTGAGCAGTTGTAAATAAACTATAATAATATTATTTTAGATTTTCTTCTATAAATTTGATATTTGTACATATGGATTTTTTGCCTTATGTTTTGTGAATGGAATTATTGAACATACTGAGTTGACAAATTTGGCTTGGATTGTGAAACTATTTTGAAATGGATTGACTTGAGTTGAATTGTGAATTATTGGAGGTTGGGAGTTGTAAAATAGTTTTGGAAGTGCTTTTTACAGGTATTTGAAGAACTGGTTTCTCAAAATACAGAGGGAACTCTGTCAAAATTTTTATAAAATTTGCGACAAAATTTGAATAGACAAAAATTTTTACTAGTATTTAAACTTTGAATAAATGGTTTTTAATTCTTACCAAAATGCTCACCACTTCCAAAATGTAAGAAAATTGTTTTAAAATCCCTTGTAGGGTACTTAATGAGTTATCGGTAGGTGAAGTTCGGTAGTTCATTAAGTATTCTACAGGAGCATGTTATGCCTTATGGAGGGGTAAGGTGTGACATGTTTTAGTGGTATCAAAGCATGGTTTTGCAATAAATTTTGACTATGCATGTGAATATTTCTATGATAAGTACAACTGCTCAAGTGTCTTTAATTGATGCATATGACATATTTACATCATGAATATGCACTAACGGAGGTCAACCTCCTTGTGTTTGATCTCAGGAAGTAGAAAATTGTGAAAAACGGAATGGAAGAAGGAGATCATTCCGAAGAACAATTTGTTGAGGCTGAGGTTCAAGGGAAAGCCCCAGCACTCCAGAATGTGAGTGGGTCAGCCACTCCGGCTCCTGCTCCAGCACCGCAGTTTCCTACTCAATTTATGCAGTGGATGGTCGCCTTTTTTCAAACAAATGGCGGGTAATGAGCCACCCCAAGCTCAAATGCCGCATGCAAAGACAACCACAACCCTCAGCTCGGTAATATGAAAAACTGATGAAATTTGGGGCCACCGAGTTTAAAGGCACTGTGGATCCACTGGAAGCAGAACAATGGTTAGAAAGAATGGAACGGGTTTTTAGAAAGCTGCAGTGTACAGAAGAAATGAAGTTTGAGTATTCTGTCTCCTTATTACAAGGGGATGCCTATGAATGGTGGAAGACCATCCCCCACAGCCTGGTGGAGCCACCTGTGTTAACCTGGTCAGACTTCTTGAGGGAGTTCCGACAGAAATGGGTTCCCGATGCATATGTGGACATGAAGTTGCAAGAATTTTTGAGTTTGAAACAAGGGAACCGAACTGTAGCAGAATATGAGAGAGATTTTTCAAGACTAAGCCACTATGCTGGAAGCTTAGTCTCCACCCCCAGAGACAGATGCAAGAGGTTTGAGGCTGGGCTAAGACAGAGTCTGAGAATGCAAGTTGTGGGATTGGACATCGAATTTTGCCGAATTGATCTCACAGGCCCTAGAACTAGAAAAGATAGAATCAGAAGGGGCAATGAAGAAGGGTCCACAAAAGAAAACTGAAAAGACTACTGAACAAGCATCTGGAAGTGGTTCTGGGAAGAGGAAACAGTTTGGGGGATCTAGCTCCCGTAGAGGCCGAGGCGATTTTACGGCCAAAGACCACCTCGATGCAGTCGTGAGACCCAACCAGCATCCCGAGGAGCTCTATCAGTACGGCAGTGCGAAACTTGTGGTAGAACTCATGGTGGGGTTTGTTACAGAGCTACTGGTGCATGTTTTAACTGTGGAGGGAGCGGACATTTCGCTAAGGATTGCACTAGTCCGCGCCGGTCTGGGTCTTTCACTACATCTGAAGGATCAGCTCAAGTCTCTGCACCCAGGGTCACGATCACCGCTAGAGGCAGAGGCAGGTAGGGTCCTGGTAACACCCACGGAAGTCGAGCATTAACCCCGGCATCCGATGGCGCACTAGTTAGAGTATATACCATGCGTCAAAGGGAAGAGGCGGAAACATCAGATGTTGTAGCTGGTAATTTCTCCATCCTTGACAAAGATGTGCATGTGTTATTTGATCCTGGCTCCACACATTCGTATGTTAGTGCTAGTGTGATGTGTTCTACTACTATTCCGTGTGTACCAATGGACTATGATGTGTTAGTAACTAGTCCATTAGGGCGGAGGTCGAGTAAATAGGCTATATAGAGATCGCCTTTGGTGATCCAAGGACACACTTTTTGTCGATTTAATTGAAATGCCCTTCAGAGATTATGACATTATCATGGGCATGGATTGGTTAGCCAGGCATCATGCTATGATTGACTGTAGACTGAAGACAGTCACTTTTGGTCTTCCTCAGTATGGTGATGTAGTAATACAGGGGGAGAGGCAGTTATTGCCTTCAAACATCATTTCAGCTGCACTGGCTAGAAAAATGATTAGAAAAGGGTGTGAGGCGTACTTGGCACATGTGATAGACACCCAAGTGGGAGTCCAAAGATCAAGGACATTCCTATCAGATGTGACTTTCCTGATGTGTTTCTGATGAATTGCCGTGATTACCTCCGAGAAGAAGTGCGATTTGAAATTGATGTTATGCACAGTGTGGACCCAATCTCCATAACGCCATACGAGAATGGCACCAATGAACTAAAAGAATTGAAAGTGCAGTTGCAAGAGTTGCTTGATAAGGGCTTCATTCGCCCTAGTGTGTCACCTTGGGGAGCGCCAGTATTATTTGTAAAGAAGAAGGATGGCACTCTCCGGCTATGCATTGACTATCGGCAGTTGAATAAGGTGACAATAAAGAATAGATATCCATTACCCCGTATTGATGACTTGTTTGATCAGTTGAGGGGTGCAACTGTGTTCTCTAAAATTGACCTGAGATCAGGTTATTATCAGCTAAAAGTACAAGAGCAGAGTATTTCTAAAACTGCCTTCAGAACCCGCTATGGCCATTATGAGTTCTTGGTCATGCCATTCGGGTTAACTAATGCTCCAGCTGCTTTTATGGATCTGATGAACACTATCTTCAGACCATACCTCGACCAGTTTGTTGTGGTATTCATTGATGATATATTGGTCTATTCGAGGAATGCAGAAGAGCATGATAGACATCTGCGGATTGTACTACAGACTTTGAAGGAGAAACAACTATATGCCAAATTGTCGAAATGTGAATTTTGGCTGAATGAGATATCCTTTTTGGGGCATGTAGTATCAGAAGAGGGCATTAAGGTAGATCCTAGCAAGATTGAAGTCGCCCTTAATTGGAAGCCACCCGAAATGTCACGTAGATTCGCGATTTTAAGTTAGCTGGATACTACCGTCGATTTGTGAAGGATTCTCCATGTTGGCATCTCCATTGAACAAGTCGCTTAGAAAGGATGTGAAATTTCGGTGGACGGACAAATGCCAAGAAAGTTTTGATGAATTGAAGAGATGTTTGACAGAGGCTCCATCCGACTTTACCTACACGGGTAAAGAATATACAGATTCTGATGCTTCTCACAACGGATTAGGTTGTGTGTTGATGCAAGATCGAAATGTTATTGCCTATGCATTACGCCAGCTAAAACCGCATGAGAGGAATTATCCGACGCATGATTTGGAGCTTGCAGCCATTGTGTTTGCTCTTAAGATCTGGAGACATTATTTGTATAGGGAGAAATGTTACATTTACACAGATCATAAGAGTTTGAAGTATTTGGGCACCCAGAAAGAGTTGAATTTGAGACAGAGGAGATGGTTAGAATTGATAAAAGACTATGATTGTCTGATAGACTATCAGCCAGGGAAAGCTAATATTGTGGCTGATGCCTTAAGTCGCAAGACTATGGCAAGTCTACTGTTACTCCTTTGTCTTTGGTACATGAGTTAAGATCATTGCATGCCGACTTAGAGATTAATGATGAGGGGCGATAACGCTTGCATGGCATGTACACCGGTGTTGATTGATCGATTAGAATGGTGCTCGTAATGATCGAAGTATCGAAGTTGATGGAAGAAGTCCGACAGGCAAGAAACCGTAATTCTCAATTAGAGATGATGGTCTATTGCCACACCAGGGCAGAATGTGTGTTCCTAATGATGTTGATTTGAGGCAGATCATTTTGAAGGAAGCACATGAGTCTCCTTTTGCCATGCACCCTGGTGGTACAAAAATGTATAGAGGGCTAAAGGAGCATTACTGGTGGATGGGTTTAAAAAGGGATGTGGCAGAGTTTGTATCTAAATGCCTAACTTGTCAGCAAGTAAAGGCAGAGCATCAAGTACCCACTGGATTATTACATCCACTACCAGTACCAGAATGGAAATGGGAAAGAATAACGATGGATTTTGTAATGGGACTTCCGAGGACACATAAGAGTCATGATGCAGTTTGGGTCATTATTGACAGACTAACCAAGTCTGCTCATTTTCTGCCAGTCCGAATGGACTATAGTTTGGACAGATTGGCCAGGTTGTACATCGATGAGATTGTGAGATTGCATGGAGTGCCAGTATCTATTGTATCAGACAGAGATCCTAGGTTCACTTCTAGATTCTGGGGTAGTCTTCAGAGAGCCCTAGGAACTAGATTGAACTTCAGTACTGCATTCCATCCACAGATAGATGGCCAGTCTGAGAGGGTCATTCAGATTTTGGAGGATATGCTACGGGCTTGTGTGATTGAGTTTGAGGGCAGTTGGGATACACACTTGCCTTTGATTGAGTTTGCTTACAACAACAGCTACCAATCAAGCATTGGGATGCCTCCATATGAAGCTTTGTATGGCAGAAAATGTAGAACCCCGTTGTGTTGGGATGACGTGGGTGAAAGAAAGATGATCGGACCCAAATTGTTCAACAGATCAAGAGAAAATCGGGGTGATCGAGAGATCGACTTAAAGTCGCATCGCATCACAAAAGTCCTATGTTGATTTGTATAGAAGGGATATTGAGTATGCAGTGGGTGAGAAAGTTTTCCTCAAAGTTTCTCCTTGGAAGAGAATTATGAGATTCGGCAGAAAGGGAAAACTAAGTCCTCGTTTCATTGGGCCATATGAGGTTCTGGAGAGAGTAGGTCCTTTGGCTTATCGTTTGGCACTACCTCCAGAGTTGGAGAAGATACATAATGTCTTCCATGTGTCTATGTTGAGGAGGTATCGATCAGACCCATCTCATGTACTACCAGTAGAGGAAATTGAAGTGAATCCAGACCTCACATATGCAGAAGAACCCATAGAGATTCTGGCATATGAGGTGAAGCAGCTACGGAACAAGCAGATACCGTTGGTAAAAGTGCTGTGGAACTATCATTCGGGCCAAGAGGCTACTTGGGAACGAGAGGAGGACATGAGGAGACAACACCCACAGCTGTTCAGAGATTGATACCAGGTAAAAATTTCGAGACAAAATTTATTTAAGGGGGGGAGAATTGTAACACCCCCGTTTGCATAGCCTGGTATATTTCACTGTTCCGGTGACCGGTGTCAGTCCAGACAATTATTGGGATTAGAGCCACACCTAAGACAATTTGAGAAGCCATAAACACAAATAATTAGTAATGTTTAATTAGTTAACTATAAATAAGAAAAACAGAACATAAGAGGTTAAACGAGCCGAGAGTCACAGTAATGAGTGACGTCCTCGAACGATCACAAGTCATTTTAAACTCAAATTTCGAACCGTAAAAAGTGACGCTGCGGTCCTTAGGACCCTTATAAACACAGTGGAAAAGAGAAAACCATGAAAAAGAACTGTTAAGCCAGTCAAAAAATTAGGTCAGGGAGCCGGAAGAAATATTGGATTATTTGCAAATCGGGATGAACCGGCGAGGGGCAATTTGGTCAATTGACCCCGAGAGCTGACTCCTGACCTAACTGTCAAATAAAATCGGAGAAAAGAAAATTTCGGAATCGAGAATAAAATTAAAGAACTAATAGAAAAATAAATAGAAAAAAAAAGAAAAGGAAAGAGGTTGGAAAAGTCAAAGTTGATGACATCACTAATGATGTCATAAACAAATTTGTTAAATATTTATTAAATTTGATATTTATGGTCTTCCAAAGCAAAAACGTGTAAAGGAAAAACAAAGAAAAAAATTTAGGATTTTCTTCTTCTTCCCTCTCTCTTTGCCACCCACTTGTTTCCTTAAATCCCCCATGGAAGCTTTCTCTTTAAGCTTACATTAAGCTCAAATTTTCCTTACCCAACCATAATAACTCTCATAAGGACTTCTTTAAAGCTTGTTATTACTACTTAAGAAGGAGATTTCAAGAAGAAAGAAGAGCAAAGGTTAGGGTTTTGAAGCTTTAAGTGAGGTTAGCATATCAAACTCTTTATTTTTCCATTTAAATGCATGTTTAGGTAATTAAGTGAGCTTAGAACTTGATTTAAATGAAACAAATATGGGAGAGGGACCAAACTGAAATTTGGGCAGCTTGATAGGAGTATGAATTACATGAAATTGATGCATTAGAAGGAGTTTAAAAGCTTTGATTAGTTAAATGGTTAAGGTTAAGTGCACTAGTTATGGTTAAATGCAAGAGTTAGTGAGTTTAGGGTTTCAATGCAAGGGTTTATGAACCAAAAATTGGAGAAATGCATAAATGGCATATTTGACCTATTGTGAAATGAAATAATGATCAATTAGGACCAAATAAATTGTATGGGAATGGTGGAAAATTTAGCTAAATTCGTAGGTCAATGGTCATGCTGCTGGCAGCATGACCAAACCCACTTTGAAGGACCAAAACTCAAATTTTACAAGTCCAATTGATATGCCACCAATTGGAGATGAAAATAGACATAAAAGACCACAATTTTCATTGAGGAACCACGACCAAAAACTGACCAAAACTTGGTGAAACAATTGACCAAAGTGAATTGATTGCAGGCTGCCCTGCACCAAACTGACCAAATGAATAGTAACTGTTCATTTGGTCATAACTCAAGCTAGGTAGGTCAAATTGACCTGAAATTTTACCAGAAATTAGATATGATATAGACCTAAAACTTTCATGAAGAACACCAACCCAAATTAGGCCATTAACTCATTCAAATCATTGAGCAAAGTTAAATTTACTGTACTGAGATTCTGCAGATTTTTCATTGAGCAGCAATGTTTGGATGGTTATAACTCTCTCTAGAAAACTCGGATTTAGGCGATTCTTGAACCGATGGAAACCTAAGACATAGTACAACATTTCATATGAAGAAAGTAAGACCAAATTATGAACTTAACTTGATCAAATTATTAACCAAAGTTGGACCAAAAATCTGCCAGCACCAAAATCTCAGTATGAGCGATTGCGTGAACAGTAAACTTATTTTGGCCATAACTTGAGCTACAAAACTCCAATTGAGGTGATCCAAAAATGAGAATACACTTAAGACAATAAGGAACATTTTATATGAAGGAAGTTTTATCAAATTCCAACAGTAGATCGACCAATGGAATAGTGCAACTTCGTAGCACAAAACCGAAAATTGGCAATTTTGCCAAAATGACCTATGCTTTGAAAAAGTGACCAAAACCAACAAGTTTAATGAACAAAATGTGGTATGTGGGTGAAGTTGGAGTTCCCATACCTATTAATCCTTAGAAAGTCAATTATTTGACTTAAATAGTGCAGTGAATAGTAACCCGAAACACAAAATTTCGAGAACGTCGAATTTAACACGTTAGAAATAGGTAAATGCGAAGTTAAAATTTATTTTGGGATTTATGCTAAGTTCTAGTACTGAAACATTGTAAAATTTTGTGTTTCAGTTAAAAAGAATATCGGGAAGGAACCCGAGGAAACGAGTCGAGGTTAAGGGACGACTCGCTTGAGGTTTGTGCACAATAAACCCTATTTAAGCATTTTATCTTTGAAAATTTGATTTATTACGCATTATGAATTTATGAACTTTTGTGTTGCCACCTTGTGATCAAATTGTAACTTTGGAAATGGATTTGATTTTTGTATGCAATATTTGAATGAAATGTTTGAAACAAATTTTTGATTCACACTTAGCATGACAGTTACTTATTATTCCTCCTCCATTTATGGGGTTGAGATCGTTTATTTTCCTCCCTCTCTGGCTTGCCAGTTGAGGTTGTAGATCGGATGAGTACTCATTAGCTAGCTAGCCACCTCCCTCATTGGTTTCGATTAATGGGGTTGAGATTGCTTTGTCGTGGTGTACAACACGACATTGATCGGAAATTTTGTGTCATGGCTTAAGTTGTGTACGACTTTGGCAACACTGTGTTTATGTAATTGTTTGACTAAACTGTTGTTTAATATATTATTTGACAAAATGAGTTGTTATGAGCTTTGATATTTGTGAAATGTGATTGTGAAGTATTCAAATTATGTTTCATCAATAAATGATTTATGTATCGCATTTTAAATCTTTATTGTGCACCACTGAGTATGTTTATACTCAGCGATAGTTTAATTTACTGTCGCAGATAAAAGCAAGGAGAAAGCGAGAGTGAGTCATGGATTGACAAGATCTTTTAGATCCCTTTTTGTACGGGTATTGTTTTATACCCTGATGTTACTTTTGATATAAATAAAGTAATGTCATAATTATCAATGTAAATTGAGCATGTGTAAATAAAATATAATAATATTATTTTAGATTTTCTTACTAAATTTGATATTTGTACATATGGATTTTTACGCCTTATGTTTTGTGAATGGAATTATTGAACATACTGAGTTGACAAATTTGACTTGGATTGTGAAACTGTTTTGAAATGGATTGACTTGAGTTGAATTGTGAATTATTGGAGGTTGGGAGTTGTAAAATAGTTTTGGAAGTGCTTTTTACAGGTATTTGAAGAACTGGTTTCTCAAAATACAGAGAGAACTCTGTCAAAATTTTTATAAAATTTGCGATAAAATTTGAATAGACAAAAATTTTTACTAGTATTTAAACTTTGAATAAATGGTTTTTAATTCTTACCAAAATGCTCACCACTTCCAAAATGTAAGAAAATTGTTTTAAAATCCCTTGTAGGGTACTTAATGAGTTATTGGTAGGTGAAGTTCGGTAGTTCATTAAGTATTCTACGGGAGCATGTTATGCCTTATGGAGGGGTAAGGTGTGACAGTTCCTATTACTTTTGCTCAGGTGCATTCTCTTGTTGATCAGGAACTTGCACCTCATCCTCTGAATCACTGGACTAAACTGCTGAAGTATCAATGTCAAGCTCCACTTGTTCTCTTATACCATGATCTGATTCTGCTATTGACTTCTCCCTCTGACTATCCAATGAAGCAAACTCATTAAATGTCACATCCCTGCTGATAATTAATCCTGGAGACTTTGGATCATTGCACCACAACCTTTAGCCTTTTACTCCAGATGCATACCCTAGAAATATGCATTTTCTTGCCCTCGGATCATGCTTACCATCCCTCACATGAGCATAAGCAAGGCAACCAAACACTCTCAGCTGAGAGTAATCAGTAGGTGAACCAGACCAGATCTCAAAAGGAGTTTTACACTCAATAGCTGTAGATAGAGAGTTATTAACTAAGAAACAAGCTGTATTAATTGCTTCAGCCTAAAAATCTTTTTCCAATCCTAATTGTGAGAGCATGCTTCGTGCTTTGTCACAAAGCATTCTATTCATACGTTCTGCAATACCATTCTGTTGTAGTATCCTTACACAAGTGTAGTATCCTTACACAATTGTAGTGTCTCACTATACCTTCATTACCGCAGAATGCATCGAACTCATGATTGCAAAATTCCAACCCATTATTAGTTCTAAGACACTTGACCTTCTTTTCTGTTTGCTTCTCAATCATTGTCTTTCACTTTACAAAGATTGAAATGCCTCATCTTTTATTTTCAGAAAATACACCCACACCATCCGAGAGTAATCGTCAATCAAAATCATGAAGTACCTGGCACCACTCTTGGAAGGGATTTTATTAGGACCCCATAGATCTAATTAGATATAATCCACTATTCTTTTGGTCTTGTGCATTGCTTTTTTATCAAACTTCACCCTATTCTCTTTGCCAAACACACATTTTTCACAAAAGTCCATAGATTTTGTTTTCTTCCCATCCAATAAATCCCACTTGCTCAATAGAGATAACTCTCTTTCAGTCATATGACCAAGACGCGGATGCCACAATTGAGTCTAATTCTGATTATTGCTTTCAGATGCTACTGCAGCTTCCCCTGAAACTATACTACCTTGAAGAAAATATAATCCTGAAATCAAACTGCTCTTTATTAGTACCATAGAGCCCTTGCACACTTTAAGAACTCCATTCTTTGAATGGTACCTGAATCCGTGAAAGTTAAGTTTCCTAAGAGAAATCAGGTTCCTCTTCAGTCCTGAAACATGCCAACACTCTATAGTTCTGATAGCACCATCAAACATCCTCAATATGATATTACCAATTTCTTTCACAGATAATGCACAATCATTGCTCAGAAACACCTTACCACTCATCTGTTTATAAGTGACAAACCAGTTTCTATGTGGACACATGTTATAAGTAGCAGCAGTATCAAAAATCCAGGAATTCTATCCATGATTTGAACTCACGGATAAAATTTCTCCAACACTGTCATCAGCATCAATATCGATAAAACTATCAACCACATTCATAGAACTTTCTGGTTACTTTCCCTTTTTATTTTTTAACTTGGGACAGTCTCTTCTATAGTGACCTTGCTCCCCGCACTCAAAACAGTTAGTCTTTTTCATTTTTGACTTAGATCTGGACTTAGATTTCTTCCTACTGGAAGAACCCTCCCTTGAATGTGTTCTTTCCCTACTCGCCAAACCTTTCCCCTCAAATCTTTCTCTTTTTATCTAGAAAATTCTTTTTCAACTCCTTTGATTTTAGAGAATTACTAACATCGTCTAGTGAAATACTGTCTTTTCTATACAACAGAGTATCAACAAAAGTCTTATTGGAGGGTGGCAAAGAACATAACACAATAAAATAAGGGCCTAATCCTCACTATCAATATTAATATCAATGTTCTTCGGGTCCATAATGATTGAATTAAATTCATCCATATGTTATTTAATAGGCATACCTTCGCTCATTCTTAGATTGTAAAGCCTTTTCTTCAGATACAGGTGGATGGTCAGCGATTTTATAGAGTACAACTCCTCCAATTTCTTCCATGCCGCAGACGCTAAGCTTTCACCAGCAATCTTGCATAGGATTAGTTATGCTCATGAAAATCACACTTAAGGCTCTTTCCTTCAGATCAACCTTCTCCACCTCTTTCATACCTTCTAGAAAGTTATCCTCAATTGCCTTCCATAGACCTTGTAGGATCAAGGAAGATTTGATTTTAATATTCCACAGACTAAAACACGATCTACCATCAAACTTCTCCGTCTCATACTTCATTGAAGATGACGCCATCTGTAAACTCTAGGTTTTGCGCACAAAGCTTTGATACCAAATTATTATAATAGGCACACAAATCTAAGACACATACACATATCGAATAATCACACAGTATAGAAAATAGAAGAAGAATAACACAAGATTTAATGTGGTTCAACTATAAGGTCTACATCCACGAGCAAGACAAGAGAAAAATTTTCACTATGATGAAAAGAGCAAGATACAATCATTCAGAACTCTCAAATCCCAACCTCAGTGTGTTTCCTGAATATCTCATAATTTTACTGCAAAGGGCAGAAGATTACAATATTTATACTGGTCCATACGGCCGAGGCATTACCCCCGCACCTTTTATCAGCCCATGCCCTCCGCTACCACTACAAATCTCACTTTTTATCCTAATTGGGTCACAGCGCGAAACTTTCGGTTCGGATTATAATTCGGATTCACGAAAACATATCAAATTTCAAGTCACAAAAAATAACAGAAATATATTTCAAAACTTAAATAATTTTAATATCATTATATTAAAATTTACTAAACATATTTTTTAGATAGACACACTAAAGAAACCTTTAATAAATGTGATGGAAGATTTTAGGTTGAAATAATAATGTATAAGGCATTTGCGAAAAACACCTTATTTGAATATGAATTCTATTAATATTTTCAATATTTAAATACATCCTAAATTGATTAAAATTTCTACTCAACTATCCAGATTCGTATAAAATCTAATTATTATTATTTGAAAAATATTTGACCTGTTTAATTTAAATATTTTAATTAATAATTAAAAAAATATTATTAATAATTTATATTTTAAAATTTAATAAAATGTTTAAATTGATTTATTTCAAATATAATATATAAAAATTCATAAATATTATTATAAAAAATATATTTTATAATTAATTAATTAATTATATAAACAGGTTTAGATAATGAATACTCTAGAAATTGAACCCGACATTGGTGTTATTCTTTAAACCTAAACTCGTCTCAAATCTGATTATATACTACTAAATCCATTATATTAGGATTCGAATAAGTTGGGTACCTATAAATATCTGATCTGTTATCATTCCTAATCCTAGGCCACACAACACCATGCAAATTAGCAACCAAGAGCTCAAAAATTGCACTAGGAAGATCATGTAAAATATGAATGCCCATCTCAAAATCCATTGCCAGATTAGCCAATCTATCACTTGATTTGCCTCAAGGGTAGAGTGAGTTAAAGAGACATGCTAAGCTCAGTTCGTAAGCTTTTAATATTGAAAAAACAAGTTGGCAAACGGAAAATTAGTCATGTTTAATAGAAATGAATTTCACAAAATTTTATTAAATTAATTTGTAACTCTAAAATTTGGATGTTTGTTTTAAATAAAAATTTATTTGCAAATCTGAACCAATTCCATGGAATTTGTTATAACTAAACCAAATTCCATAAGAATTACAAATGAATTCCACCAAATTTTGTGAAATTCATCTATACTAAATACTACCTAACACTCCGTTTGACATGCTGGAATTCAAAATGCAAAATTCACTTGAAAATGAATTCCAAGTAAAATTCATTTGTAAATGAATTTTTCATGGTTAGTATGTTGAAACTTAAAGCATATGTTTGAATTGAATTTCATAAAATTATGTTTGGAATAAATGCAGAATCAAAGATTCCTTTAGTTTTATTTCCTAAAATGTTCCTATATATTTCAAAAATATCGTCTCTTATTTAGATCTCATTCTACTCTTTTTTTTTTGTGCCATTTACCTCATTTTGTCCATATGACAAATACAGACAGACACACAAATAGACATAGACATAAACAGTCGCAGATACAACATAGACAAACACAGACACAAAATCATAAAGAAACAAAAACAAACACATATGTAAACACAAAGACAGACATACACAAACACAGGCATACACGTGTACATAGACAAATAAATACATACATTGACAGACATTAAAAAAGACATACAAAAACAAACATATGCACAAACACGAATACGGATAGAGCAACAAATAAATGTGGATAGACGAAGAGACAGACGCAGACAAACATACACAAACACATAGATATAGACAAACAGACATAAATACAAACACGGACAAATACAAAAAAAAGACAAAAACACAAATATAAATAGACAAACAGATGCAGATACAAATAGATACAAACACAAATACAAGCATAAACATAGACACATAAATAGACATGAATATAAATACACGAATACGAATAGAGCAACAAATAAATGTGGATAGACGAAGAGACAGACGTAGACAAACATACACAAACACATAGATATAGACAAACAGACATAAATACAAACATAGACAAATACAAAAAAAAAGACAAAAACACAAATATAGATAGACAGACAGATGCAGATACAAATAGATACAAACACAAATACAAGCATAAACATAGACACATAAATAGACATGCATATAAATACATAGACAGATATGAACATGAACATAAATATATTGATACGAACATAGATACAAGACAGATATGAAATTGAACCAAACAGGGCCTTAGAGTTGTCATTGCCATAAACCATGATTATCAGACCCAGCCCAGCTCGACCGGTTCAATTGTAAAAACCAATAACTAGGCCCTCTCTCCAGTTTGGTTCACCCTTAAAACCCTTTTGAAGTAAAATCAGTATATACCCGTTGACCTTACCGGCTACCGGTGAATCCGTCACGGGTTTAATAGTTCAAGCGGGTTTTTCATAACTCCTTTCATTCTTGTCATTTCAACAAAAAATGACTTGGTTTTGTTTATTCTTAAATCCCAGCTCTCTATCCTTTCCTCTCATTCTCAAAAATGAACCATACCCTAGCTTCTCTTTCTAAAATTGCAACTCTCTCTCCTTTCTCAAGACTTTCATCATTTTTTGTTGGATAGACTTTCAAAAGACGATCTTTCAACAAGTCTTTCTTTGGGCTTTGTCTACTTTGCTCGTTGCCTTCGCCTCCACTTTTAGGCAATTTTTTATTCTTGAATCTCAATTGCGAATAGTTGTTCTTGATAGCAAAATGAAGAGTTATAAGATTGTGTCTTAATGTTGATGGAATTTGAACTTGTTATTGTCCAAGAAATAAAGTTCAAAGAGGAAAGATAACGTATGTGTAATGTGTTCTAATTTCTGACTTGGTACACCCATTTGATAGGTGAAATTTAACTTCTAATTTCCTTTTTCTTTTACTCATCGAGAATCTGATTTGGTATGTCCATGTTCAACAACCATGTCCTAGTTTAAGGAATGAAAAGGAGCAATATTGTCTTCATCCATTTGGGATTTGAAGTAGCGTTGAAACATCCAAGACTTTAACCATGTTCAACCATAGAAAATGCGTTATTTCTTCTTTAATTTTTAAATTGTTATATTATGGTGACTTATTTTGAACATAATTATTTGGATAATTATGTTATATTTATTTATTTTTAATTAATTATGATGTAGAATATGACTTGTGGACATTTGTATTGAATATGATGATATATTTGTATTAAAACTAAAATATTATTATATGAGACTTTATGTTGTGGTCCGATTTTACTCTGATTAAATCTTAAATCATTAACACTCTGCTTTCACTGGTCGGAAAACGATGCCAGAAACCAAGCATAAAGAAGCCTGCGAATTCACTTCCACCTGGACTTGCCGATAATCCAAGTTCCAAACTGACTCCAATCCATGAACTAAAGTTTGAAGTTCAGCTTGCCTAGCACTATACACACCCAATCTAACTCCAAAGCCAACCTGCCAAATACCCAAATGATCTCTGATAAGACCTTCACCGTCACTCAACCCAGGATTCCCCTTAGAAACTCCATTGGTATTTAGTTTAACCTATCCAACATTCGGGCATTTCCACGGAGTAGAGGTAATAATTTTCGACAACTGTTGATATCCAAGGCAAAAATCTGAAGACTTTTTCAGCGTTTGATTGAAGTTAAGGGTTTTTCCATATTTTTTAAATACATTTTAATTTAATTATTTATTAATTTAATAATATTTTATTTATTTTAGGGATTTTATTAAATTATTTTATTTATTTATTAACAACATAAATTAATATAATTTAAGGACTTATATGTCTTATTTAATTTATTAGAATTTAAATGACCATATTTTGCTTTTCTTTTTTTTTCTTCCTCAATCACTCTCGTTGTCAACTCTTTCTTTTTCTCTTTCCACTTCTTTCGTTCTTTCTTTGAGTTTCTTTCAATTTTTAATACTCATCTTTATTCTATTGTAAAGTATGTTTCTTGATTGATTGCTTGAGGAGTTGTTTTTGCAAATTCCTTTATCAATACGACTACGACGTCCCATAGATGGACAGCAACGAAGGAGAATTGGGTTGTCTTGTTTGTGGGAAGGAGATAAAACACTGCAGCATACCTTTCTGAATTGCATTTTATAAATGAATTACCAAAAGAAAAAATAAATTATAACTCATCAATTAATAATTGACATTGCCAACTGAAATTACTTAACGAATTTTATCAATTTAATGATGAAAGAATCTCGTGAACGGCAATTTGACGTTATGAGTATCTTCTATACAACTTGATTTTCTTCATTGAAAAAACAAAATTAAATATCTAAAATATATACGAATAGGCTATTTGATTAACAAAATTAAATCACAGCGATCAATTAATTTTCTTTCTAAAAATATAGAAATAAACTTAAAAATAATGACATTAGAGAGAGTAAATAACAATTTCTTTATTATTATTATTATTATTATTATTATTATTATTATTATTATTATTATTATTATTATTATTATTAACAATGCTAGAAATCACATAAAAAATTTTTTCTTGAAAATTATAAAATATTAATTTCCTTAATCAGAAAACCCTAAAAATAGTTGAACCCACAAGAATTTCTTATATTTTTAATTTCTAACACCTCAACAATTAATCAGTAGCAGCAATTTACAAGACTTGATCTACATTTAGAATTATGATTGTCAGAAAATAAAATTAGAAAAAAAAATAATTTACTATTTTAAAATTTTTATAATAAAAAATATTAAATTAAAATGAAAATTTAAAATTTCTTAATAAACATCTTTAAAACAATAATTATCAATAATAACTCAAACAATAATACTAAAAAAAACCCACGTATGAATGAGACTGAACATCAAGAAGTGGCTTTTCCATTTTAAAAATGCAAGTAATTTCTTTTTTCCACTAACAAGTTCTTGATTTACCGAATTCCCTATGCGCCCAAAGCACCAAACAGCACTTTATTGATAGGGTGTACAGAGTGTAACAATCCCTAAATGATACAACTTAACTGAAACTCCTATTCATTATTTGGGAGCAGGAAGGTAAGGTAAATGGCTATGGGAAGGCAAGAATTGATAATAACTAATATTTAATTTATAAAAAACTTCTCAAAACTCAGGGTTTTGGAGGTTTTTATATAAAAATATTCTCAAAACTGACCCTCAAAAATCTTACCTTCCTCATAAAACCTCCCTCCTAAACAAGTCCTCATGTCTCAATTATATTAAAAAAAAACCTTAACCTACCTTCAAAAACTTACTCCCAATAAGTTCAAGGAAAAAAAAAAGCCAAACAAACTCATGAACAGATTAAAACATTACGTACAACACTATATACTCTTAATCTTTGGCATTTCTACCATTTTAGATACATCTTCCGTAAGTATGAATGCTGTTTAGCCAAACTGTCAAAGCACATATAGGAATTGAATCATGGAAATATAAATCCCAGGGCCTTCAACAAACCAAGACACAGAGAAACCAAAGATTTTCACATAAGGGTTGAAAGCATATGCCATGTGGCATATTTTATAATTTAAGAACAAGAACTGTAACTAACAGGGTGCCACTGCAAAGGCCTATTTGATTCATATGACAAAAAATAAATGAAAAGAAAGGTGGTGCTATACCTACCAAAGGCAAAAAAAAAATATACAATAATAATGAATCTCTTTGCCGAGACAGCTATCCAATGAATATTAATGCCAAAACATGATTGAATTTGAGCAAATATAATCAAAACAAAGTTGCACAATGCAAGTCGAGCGTAAGAGTCTGTTAAGATGAACAAGTCATAAATACATTGAAGTTCAGCTTGTTTACAGCCCCTCAAAGCACAACACTCCACCAGGAGGCAATACCATGCAATTGGTAAGGGGTGAAAAAGTTTGTTTTACAACCTTAATAAGCTGGATAGGCTATTCATTGGTTATCAAAGATTCAACGAAACAATTATAAGAAAAATAGATAAGACCTTCAATACTCTACAAGTTAATGTAATGATTCAGCTCATACCAATTCATCCTCCTACAATGGATTAAGGCCAGATATTACTATAGAAAGCATCATAAAATGATTTTGCTAACTTAAAGAGTTCTGAACATTCTAAAAAAATTATATAAAACTATGAAAAGAAAGAATCTGTCTCAATATGAATGTCATAAGCAAACAACCTTTCATCCACTGAGACAATCCATTTTCCTTCAACAAGTATATAGAGAGATAGAGAGTGCAAAGGAGAGAGTAATCACTACCTCGATCTCTTAGCCACTTGCATGTAGCACATTGTGCGCTCATCCTAGCTCAATACTCAGCTAGCTGAAAAGCCATAAGTGGCATCATTTGTTTGGAATTGGTAACCTGCTCTTGAAAACAGTTGCCACGCACTTCGAAACTATTGCCACGCACTTCCTGGTCCACCTGTCATAGCTTGAGCCTCAGCAAGAGAAACAGCCATGGCCAGCATCATCTGCTCCTCAAAACTCTCAGGAACAATGGGTCCAGAGTTACTCTGAAATTGCTCCCCAATTTCGTCCGCCGGCAGTGGTGGCGGTGGCGGCGGAGGTAATAAAACAGAAATTCCACCAGCATCTTCTGCTGTATCAGAGCTTCCGCAACTAGTCCCACCTTCAGCAGTATCTGATCCTTCATCTGCAGCCCATTCTCCATCATTTCTTGCAGTGGCCATTCGGCAATCTGCTGACATATTGCAGGAGCTCTGTGCAGGGGGGTAATTCTCTGCATCCTGATCTGGCCTGTTGTAAAAGCTACTACTGCCTGGAAGCATGTTGCATGCTGAAATGTTTCCATTATTATGAGCAAAAGATTCCCCACCCATCTGCTGACGCTCGGCAAGGGCAGCTATTGCACTAGCAAGACCCCCGGAAGGGGAGGATGATGAGC
Organism: Hevea brasiliensis; assembly: GCF_030052815.1. Classification (NCBI taxonomy): domain Eukaryota; kingdom Viridiplantae; phylum Streptophyta; class Magnoliopsida; order Malpighiales; family Euphorbiaceae; genus Hevea; species Hevea brasiliensis. Next base: position 21,401,056 of record NC_079496.1, on the reverse strand, counting down.
CAGTCACCGTTGCCATTGCTTGCGATGCATAATGACCTTCTACAGCGTAGTTTTCAGATGAAGTAGCATCGATATAAACTGGATTTTTCTGTCTGCCATTCTCCTGAATTACCATTTTTGTCCAATTCAAAAATAACTTAATCAGCTGTCTACAACCAAGACGATAAGAACAGAAGTCAAATCTTGAAAGACATCTATTTTACATAAAAAATTATTTGGGATTGTGGAATAGCTACTACACTAAATAATTATTCCTTATTTAAAATCTGAATCAAACCTACAATATTTAATCCACATGGAACAGTTAACCCCATTTCCATCTTGTTCCATGCCAATTCGTGGACCAAACAAAGCCTGGAAGATAAATAGTATTCTATTGATTTAGTTTCAAGTTTAGTTCTTCCTAAAAAGGCAAGCACATAGAATCAGTCCTAAGGTGCATGGAGAATAAAAAGATAGGTTAATGAACTTCTTTCCAGTGAGTACGGCGATAAGTCCTTGTGTTGTCCTAGCATTATTGATGCAAAAAATGATGGTTTTTGGTGCATGTGTTTTAATAGTAAAGCAATCAAAAAGATCACCATAAATTACAGGTCTCTCATTCCTCAACTTGACGACCTTCTTGATCAACTTCATGGTGCAATAGTAATCTCTAAAATTGACATTTGTTGTGGATATCACTAGATATAAGTGAGACTTGGAGATGAGTGGAAGAGTATCTTCAGAACCAGAAATGAGCTTTATGAGCAACTAGTTATGCTATTCAAACTCTCCAATGCTCTTATTCTTTTAAGCAATACATGTCACACGTCTTTAAACGATTATGGATAATATTGTTGTTTACTTTGATGATATTTTGATTTACAGCAGAATGGTTGACTAGAATATGGAGCATTTGAGAATAGTGTTCCAAACATAAAGGAGAAGAAGCTGCATGTCATGCTAACCTAAAGACTTGTATTCTGGTATGTTCTTTCTAATATGAAAATCAGAGTGCATCCAATTCAATATAATTGAGAATTCTAGCAGCCCATCGCTCCTGTCATTGATTGTTCAATAGAAGGATTGTTCACTTGGATAGAATCAACATAATAACTCTGAACATACCAAGGAACAGATGACTAAAGCTCCAGTTCTGCCTCCCCAATTTTAACATAATGTTTTGAGGTTGATTAGTGCTTTTAGTGTTGAGTTGATGTTGTTCTTAGTCAACAAGGGACGTCCATTGTCTTATTCAATAAAAAGTTCAAGCATTAGATTATTGGAGTCATTATTAGCTTCGCAAGGTGATGTGTTGCATTTTTATATTAAATTTGGTGTAATTTTCTTTGGGTTTTTATAGTGCTTTTATTGATATTTAGTGCTAAATTGAGTCTTAATTGTGTTTCTGGTGTTTTCACTCTGATTTTTTGTGTTTGATGGTTTTAGGTGCCACAGACATTCAATTTTGGAATTGAAGTTATAATTGGAGCATTTTGGCACAATGGGGAGCAATTTAGACAGTGGAGTGCATGGCTAGGCAGTGGAAAATGGCCAAGTTCATGCCTAGGCCATTTGGAACTGAAATAGCTGAGAAAAATTTAAGCTTTCAAGTTAGGCAGTGAAGTGCACGGCCTGACTGTACAGATGGTGATTTGCACGATCCCTTGCCTATTTGGATAGGATTTAGAAACAAACTTAAACTCTCACCATTCTAGACGCCTCCTCTAATATAAATACATCTTTTTACACCTGGGAAGCGACTTTGGCAACCTTAGACACTCCAAGAAACACAATTTCGGCTAGATTTACTCAAGACTCAAGGGTTTGGCTACTTTGGGAGAAGGATTCAAGATTCAAGAGATTGGGCTTGGTTTCGTCAATCAAAGTTTTTCTTTTCTTCCCTTATCTTGATTTAGATCTTTTATTCTAGTATTTTACAATAAGTTTGGGTCTTGAATCAAGAATAATGAGTTTGGATTTTGAGATTATGAGTAACTAAACATTTTCCTAGGTACTTGATGCAGCTTGAACCTATTTCAATCCAGGTTTTTGTATTAATTCATTAATTCAATTTCCTATTATTTATTCCTAGTGCTTTTGGGTGCTATAGTTGGTACTTGGAAGATTTGATTTATATTGCTACTGGAAGGGAAGGTATAAATCTGTTGAAAATAATAGGAATCATTAACATCTTGAGCGGAAGCAATACAAGTTAACCTATGGGATTTTGTGTGATAAACTTATCTTAATGAAGTAATTTATGTCAGTTTTACCATTGAAAGCTAGATTACAGGTATAAATTGATATGTTAAATAAGTTGGGAGAGATTATTGGATACTAGGCTTTATTGATCCTTGATTTAAAAATTAAATTTGGATTATTAAACAAAATAATTAGAATTGATTAATAGTGAAAGTGAAATCAGGTTACCTAGAGCTTTATTCCATTGATAATAGCATATATTGTGATTTCTTTTAATTTAATTTAATTTAGTTAATTTCAATGCTCATCACTTTTCAGTACTCTAAAAATTAGTGGAATTGGCGTGTTTTTTTAGTAATTAATCTCAGTCCTTGAAGGAACAATACTTCTTATCACATTGTTACTTGTTGCGATTTCATGCACTTGCAAATTAGCCTATCACCAAGAGTTTGTTGTCTTTTCTAATTATGAAGTATTGAAATATTTGAATGACCAAGCCAACATACTTAAACTGTTGTCAACTTGTCATACAAAATGGATTGAATCTTTTCAGCCATTCCTTTTATATTATGAAGCATTGAAATATCTGAAATCCTAACATTAAACTTGAACATTCTCTTTTCTAACGGCTAAGTTTGTAGAATGAAACAAAAGTTGCTTTTGAATTGTTCTTTAGTAATTAATACTAAGCAATTTTTCTCCTATCTCAAGAAACCAGGATTTACTCGGACCTCCACAGATGAAATTTGAGAACTTAATACGATGAACTCTACCACTATATCAAGAGACCAAGTTCTTAGACCTTTGTAAATGCCAAGAATTGCAATTGTACATTCTTGAGTAATATGGAGGCCATTATTGAAATAATATAGTATGCTCAAAATAGTATGGCCTTGTGTTGTCCACAAATTACATGAAATTCTCAAAGGAAACTTGACTGAAGCCAAAGTAGAAAAAGTGAGGGATTGAAGAAAGAGGAAAAGAAAGTAAGAAATAACCGAGAAGGGAGAGAAGAAAGACGAGAAAAGAAGGGAAAGCATCAGGAAACAAACAAAAAGAAAGACAGAAAAGATGAAAAGGAAGGAAATGTGAATGTTAATTTTTCAATAAAGGCATAAAGCCAAGATTGTCTCCCTTAAATACCATAAGGCTATATGCCTATACAAAGGAAAACCATAACTTAAGAGTCCATGTTTCCATTATATTATAATAAATAAAGTTCCCATATAAACAAGACCCACCAAAATGAAAGACAAGCTTTTAGTTAAGCCTTCATATTCAGCATCTAAGCTGATAGTAATCTCTAATATATTACAAAATTACATAGGGGCAAGCCAAAATAAAGAGTATTGCAAATCAAGTAATGTACCTGAACCTAGAAATATAAATTAAGAATATAAGTGATCTCAGCATTTGGATAATCATGGGATGTCAAAGTGTCAACCAGATTCTAGCATGCCACAATAGGAATAATATTAACATCTTTCTTTACGGATGGTCATTTACATTCCTATCTATCAAGTTTTTCATTCAACAACTATAATACAAGGAATTCAAGGATAAGATGACACTATCTAGCCAACTTTTGCAAACCAGGGACTTTTAAATTGAAACTGTATTTTTGAGATCCAAAGCCTCAAATTTTGTAGCCAGTCTCACATGTACATAGGTGCTATCAATCAAGAATATTTACCTGAATTGAAAGCCAAATAGCCTCCATAACCATAATGTCTTCAAGATCTAGATCAAATTCATCATCCCTACAAATTTCATTTAGATTTGATATATTATAATTAAAACAACAGAATAAAAATCATACCAATTCACAATATTTAATTATGCTAACAACCTACAAAATTCAAAGCCTTGTTATGTGAGTATGTTACTTAAGGGCCTGAAAAACAGGTCCATCAATCATTGATAAAAAATTCATATGATTGGACACCAAATAAACCAGGGAATGTGCGTGCATTTGTGCATTACATATTTTAGAAACAGAACATTTTTAATGTATTTGTAACCAATATGCTTTTAATAATTCATTTATCAACATCTTCTGTCAATAAAAGGCCATTGCCAAATTGTGGTCCCACCAAAATGGGGTCCTGCAAAGAAACTTTGGAGACAGTACATTACCAAATTAGCAGGAAGTTACTTTAAGAAACAAATCTGCACCCTTGTGGTTGCAATTATAAAACATTTCCCATGGCATTAAAAAAAATGACTTTATCTATCAAAAGGATATACCAATATATAAAATAAAAAGGTAAACAAGTGGAAATAACCAAATTAAAGCCAAAATAAAATTCACTGCAATACTTTTGGTCAGCACGATCAAATGTTCGCAGTTAAGATCATTCAATCCAACAAACATACCACTAAATACCTATCCAATAGTGGCACAGTTTCTTTTTAATTATAAAATCACAAATTACATAAACGTTCCCATAATTATGTATTTGTGAGGTTAATTTGCCAAAGTTGCTTGCTTCTTCTTCTATGATAAAAATACAATAGCAAAAGGCATCATAAGGAATTACAGTCTTCAATGAAGATTACGAATACCAAAACCTTCTATTTTCCTATTTATTTTTTTTCATAAAAAGAACTACACTATTTGCTAAATTTAAGACCAAATAGAAAACACAAAAATATATCACAACCTTACCCTGTTCCCTTAAGTATGAATTAAAGGAAAAACAGAAAAATAAAATATGGCATACCTGTTCAGTCTATTATGTGGAGCATGTCTGATCGAGTGTTGAGAAGGAACAACTTCCTCACTTTCCACAGAAGACCTAAGAGATTGAGCTTCACAAGAGTAGAAGAAGAAAAGTTATGCCCACGGCATTTATAAAAAATTGAACATAAAAATGAAAAACCAGAATTTCAAAGAGGGTATACCAGCAGCAGAATCATATTCAACCTGCCCTGGAGCAACACTGGTACTTGAAGAACTTAAGTCTAGTCTTTTCTGCATTCTCTCTTCTTCATCCTGAAGTTCCTGCTGCCGCATCCTAATTTTTGCTTCTATAACACGTTGTTCTTCCTGCAGAATTTCAAGATATGTATATAACATGCAACCCCAACCACTGAAAACATCAAGAAGGGGTTCCCAGTATAGGAAATTACAGGTCATAAAGGCTAATTAAATCTTACAATTTGCTCCATGCCCTTTTCCTCTTTTGATTTCACACCTCGATACTCCACAGCATAATTTGAGGTTTTGCAAAAAGGACATCTGATATTGTTAAAGCATGACAAGAATACAAAACATGGATCCCAAAAGGAGTCAAATTGGGAAAAAAAATGCAACTGAGCATCAAAATCTTGCACGTAAGGATACTGAGTAGGACGAGTTGAATTAGGAATTTTCATCTGCAGAAAACACTCTGGTGCCAAGAAAAATCAATTGCATACAAAACATTAACAACAAAATATGTGTTTGCAAAATTCATTGACCAATTACCTGTACAAATGCCCTTCATGCAACATCGTGATCGGTTGAGACTTGGGTAATACTGAGACAAAAATAAATAGCAAGGATTTGTCACATACACCTCAAATATTCAAATTTCAATTCTGTTAAAATGAATCTCAGGCAGCCGATTCCTTTTCCACAATTAACAAGAAACCATTGAGAAATAGAATAGAAACTAATGCAGAAAGAAATTGATAGAGAAACGAACCAAGAAGCAAATGGGGCATTCTTCGTGATCATTGCAAAAATCATCATCCCCAGGATAACATGGTGCGAGCTTGGATTCAAGAATGAGCTTTCTTAACTTCTTATGGTCCACATCTTTGTGAACATAGAGGCCTTGTGGCTTTGTATACCTCTCATCAACCACTTGTCTCCTCCTTCCCAGCTTATTACCCATCCAATTCTAATGGACAACTTCTTTTTGTTGCTCTTTTATTATTCTTCAATCGAGTTAAAAAAAAAAATCAAACATAACAAAAACAAGGGGGTTTGTGGGGACAGGGAGACAAAACTACTTCAATTGCTTAACACATTTTGAATTGAATCAGCAACAGCAGATACAACAATGAATTATTTGATATACTAAAATCCTAACATTATGGTCTCATAAGACAATCAACAACAACAACAACAGACCAGACTATGTGTTCCATTCTACTCAATTCAGCATCGGCAACAACTGGCCACAAACTCCTGCAAAAGAAACAAAATGAAAATGAAATTAAAATTTCCAATCAAAATCATAAAAGAAAAACCCTAACTATTCCAAATATCCAACAACATTGACCACTAAAACACATAATTCGTAGCTCAATCGGTTACAATTGGCCAGAAGGAAACATATCCAAATCCCTAGAACCATAAAAAAAAAGGTAAAAATTGACAGTCGAAAATTGAAGACAGCAGCAGAACAACACTTCCCACAGCAGAAACAGCCACCACACTAAACACTACGCTTCATAAACGCAAACACTAAGAAATGAAGAAGAAGAAGAACCTTGAAATTGTAAAACACGAGAAGAACCACACAGAGAGAGAGAGAGAGAGAGAGAGAGAGAGAGAGAGAGAGAGAGAGAGAGTCTCTCTGAGAAGAAGAATGGAGATCAAGAGATTTGCAAGCAAGAAAAGGAACAAAATCAGAACTTTCTTTTTTTCTCTCTCTCTATTAGTAGTCGTTTTAATAATAATAATAATAATAATAAGATATAACGATTTGTCCGTTTGGTGTTTGTTTGTTTCTTTCCTTCCTTGGGCGGTGGAAGCTTTTTAATGGGCGACGGAAAATAGAGGGAAGAGATTAATTTATTATTTCAATGTATTGTACTTGTAAGCTTGGAGAAGTAAGGCACGTTAACGGTTAGAGTAGTGGAGGAGAAAAGAATCATCAAACATCATTCTATTCTTTAAAAGTGGGGCCTTCGTATTTTTCCTTTTTTTTTTTTTTTAATTTATACATACGCGCTACTGATTGCCGTGCGCTTCACTTTTTCGACATGTTTGGCTTTTTTTTTTTTTTTCTTCTTTCCATAGATGGATAATATTTAATTTACAAAAGGCAGCAAGAGAGGTCCAAGCTAAAAAAAAAAAAAAAAAACTAAACCCTAGAGCCGGATCCAACCGGCAGAGAAGCAACTCGAACGCCATTGTACAAGCACTGCCGCACCAAGCATCTAGAAGCTGTGGACCAAAACACTGAACCATGGAAGCTTCGACAGAGGAGGCCACTCATCAAAGACACAAAAAATCTCAAAAAGCCCATGAGAAGCCAAAAGCACCTCTGCAACCTTCGTTGTCCACCATATCCACTCAGGTGAAGTAACAGGAGAAAAGCAATAAAACTCAGAAGCTTTTCGAGAGTTAGGCAGAGCTCACTAGCAAATTATGGCCATGGAGGGATTAGACGCTACACATAAGCGTCGGTAGACGTCCCCAGAGGTGAATCCACTAGCCCATGAAAAAGAATACTCATAAAGCAAAGACTGCCCCCTCAACAATATAAGCATGCATGCCACCGAAAATTGAGACCAAAAACACAATCAGATACTGTAGCAGTAGATCAATAAAACCTATTTACACTAACCCAATCGTGGTAAGGATGAATCCACTCAGGTAAGTCGAGGATAGGGCTTACCTCTAAGCAGGCAGAGAGTTTCGGCTAGAATCGAAGAGCAAAGAAAATGAAAATCTCAACAATCAACTTTTTAATAAATATTATAAATTACAAATGAGTAGAGCGCAACAATTATTTAGCCTTTAAATTCAAATTTCGTTAATAAATTAGTTATTGTTATAATTTACGTTTCAATTTACAATAATTTAGCATTAAAATTTTATTTTATTAATAAAATAATTTCTATATTAAATTTTATATTTTTAATTTATATTTAAATAATTATAAATATAAAATTATTTTATATTTTATAAAATATATAATTATTTAAATATGAAATGAATAATTAAATAAAAAATTTAGATGTAAAAATTATTTTATTAATAAAATATAATTTTAAGAATTAAATTATTTTAAATTAAAAATTAAAAAATAGAGTTAACGATTAATTTATATGGTAAAGACTAATTTATTTGTAGAATTTAAATTTAAAGATCAAATTATTACTTAAAAAATATGGCAGAGGCTAACATGTAAATTTTGCTAAACTTTAAAGATTTAATTATTTAGCCTCCTTCACTTGCATGCTTCTTTTATATATATGGATCTCAATTTTATTAACTTTATTTAAAATAAATTTAAGCTAATTAATTTATTATTTTAGTACACAATTAATTAAAATTCTCAAAGAAGCTTTTGATGAAACTTACAAATGATAATTAGGCTTTATTATTTCCTGAAAATAATTTTTAAAAATAATTATTTTTATTATTTATGTATTGTAATAAAAGTGAGCGAAATAAATCATTTTTTAGCATTTTAAAATACATTAAAAAATTATTACTTTTTAAAAAAAGTTGGGTTTTTTTAAAAAGTTTTTTAATGTTTTCTATTTTATATTTTATAAGAATATTTTTATTTTATATAGAATAAAAAAATATATAAAAAATCATACACTTGCTAACAATAAAAAATAACTTTATTTTTATATTTTTCAGAATTAAAAAATAAATTATTATAAAGTATATTTATAGCAGTGGACATAACCTTGTGATAGCCACATATATACATTTAAAATTTCTAATGTATATTATTTATTAATTTTAAAAATATGTTAATTTTTTATTTCTATAAATAAATAATTTTTTAAATAATTATTCAATTTTAACTATAGATTTATAATTTTAATTATAAAAAATTATTATTTTTTATTTTAAAAATAATTAAGACAACAAAAGATTTACTGCAAAGAAAAATAGTAGAAAATACTTAAAAAAATTTTAAAATTTTCTCTAATTTTTAATTTTTTTATTTAAAAAATTGATACATGTAAATACATGTCTTTGTTTTGTTTTAGAAAATTTTTCAATAAAACTACTTCTGTTTTTTTCATAAGTGAATAGACTAATAATTTTTTATTAAAAAATATTTTTTCATTAATTATTATTTTTTAAAAATTTTCAAATATGATAAAACATAAAAGCAGTAAAAAGTATTTTTGAGAGTACATTCTTCATAAAATGAACACAAAATATAAATATCAATAGTCATATCATAATAGGCATACAGAAGTTTAAAAAAAAAAATTCAGTTAGTAAACTCAATATGTAAAAGGATTACCATAATAAATATGTATATTTTCTAAGGAGCCTTTTGATTGGTAGGAAAAAATTAAGAATGGAAATCCAAATGAGCAAATTTCATATTTGATATTTGGTTGTACTTAAAAAAAATCAACAAGAGGAATAGAATTATAATGGTTTGATATGGAAAAAAATATATATTTATAATAAGAGAATTTAATTAAATTCTCACATAATTATATTTAATTTTTATTAATTTTAAAATAAATTCTTTAATTTTAAAGCATAATAATTAATAAAAAATAATAATAAATACACTTTAGTATCATATAGTTTGCGCATTTTATTAATATGACCTGAGGTTTTTTTGTGTATTCAAGAGTCAGTGTTATTATACTATTCACACATAAGTATAATATTAGTAAACAATGTCAACGTTAATATGTGTTGACGTGATAAGTCAGCCCATACTCTTTAACTGGTGTGACAAGTGAACTCCATTTATTGGCTATATAACAATGTCATCTATCCTAAATCAGCTGGCAAACTGATAGCTAAAATAGGCAATACCCACTTGTTACACCAGCTTAAAAACATAAAGAGACTTGTCATATTAACATAAATTAATACCGTTTAGTAATTTTTTTCCTTAAATATTAACGGCATAATAATACAAAGTCTTAAGTGCAAAAACAAAAACAAAAAAAAAATTAAATCTTTATAAATAAAACACACAAAATACAGAATATTAAAATGAACTAATAAAAAAAATTATTTAAATTATATCCTTATAAAATTTTAATTTTCAAATAAGGGAACATATTTAAATAGTATAGTAACTATAATATAATCATTATATACCGAATGTCCCCAATAAATCAATATTTATTTTATCACGCTGAGTTCCTGAACGATTATTTCTAGTCATTTTGAGTTATTTTGTAATAAGAAAAAATTACTGTTTAGTTATTGTATTATAGTAAAATTAATGCTTTAATTTCATATTTCAAAAACATATTAATTAGTCCTTAAATTTTAATTCCGTTACATGCTTTCATCTTTCTATTGATTTTTTTTTATTAATGATAAGTACTTTTATCCGTAAATTTCTATCATCATAAATATTTTTGTCCCAAAGTTTTTACCATTATTAACACTTTTATCCCTATTGACCTTTTGGTCCCTTGATTAATTTATTAAATTAATAAAAAAATTAATAAAGAGATTAAATAATTAATAGAATTAAATGTGAGAGATTAAATAATTAATTTTAATATAATTAAAGGATTAAATTGTAATTCACCCTTCTAACAAACAAAATGAAATTTGATAAATTTTAGAAAGCATATCACAAACAATAACTTAAATGGGGAGCTTAGCTTAACCTTTACTCAACAATATCAGTATCATCACATACTCATAAATATAGTCAACATGTTTAATATGGGAGCTTAGCTTCACTACACAATCCATCAACAATAATACATAAACCAATATTCATATCGTGAGCTGAATTCAACCTTAAAACCATATATATTCCATATATATATATATATATATATATATATATATATATATATAATACACATGTTTTTTAAAATCAACTTGGTTTGAAAATTAGTGAAGATATAGAGTTAAGGGTTTAAGAATCAATCATGGTTAAATTGGCAGATTGTTCGTCTTAAATACCTTTTAATAAATATTAAATTTTTTTATACATTGATATTAGTATAATAATATTTTAATATTCTTTTTAACTAATCACTAAATATAATATTCTTTTTAACTAATCGCTAAATATACTTTATAAACATATAATATTTTTATGAGAGGATGAATTATATAAGGATAAAATGAGAATATGAAAATTCTAAATTATTTCAAACCATCGAAATTATCATTTTTAGGGATAATCTTTTTAAATATGTGGAGTAATCATGTTATAAAATATGAAATTATTACAAACCATAATTTAAACATACTGTTATTAACAACCTATGAATGAATTGATATTGTCTGATTAATTGCATAATATATGTAAAGGAAGATTTTTCTGCCTCGCGATTTTGATTGAGGAGACGGCCACATTGACAGCAAAGGAAAATAAATACAGTAGCTAGAACAATCGCCCACAACCCTAGAATGTTCGGCAAAGAGATTCCAGCAAGTGACAGCGAAGAGACTAGCTAATCTCTAGGCGGCCGGAAGATTGCGCTGAAATGAAACCACGGATCGATGGCATTCTTGACTAAGATACAGTAATGGAGAGTAATCCATCTCATCAGCAACCATACAGCTCTCACAAATCTAATGCGATGGGGGCCATAACTTGTCCTTCTGCATTCCAATTATCTTCTGCAAAAGCTGACTTGATCGTAAAGTGGTCTGCCATTACTTGTATTGCAATACAATCATCGCCCACTTGATAGGGACTGCAAACTCCAATCATAACAATCTGTGGATGCACCATTAGCCCAAAAGTCAACGAGTAAAGTTATTACGATTTTTTAATCTTATTATCATTATTTGATAAAAGATTTTAATGCTGAAGATGTATTAAATTCAGTCAATTAGTGAATACATGACAAAGTTTCGGACAAAATTCAATATTTTCATTATTATTATTTCGATTTTTTCTGATATATTTTTGTTTAGAGTGTTAGCTAGCAAAACTTAATCCTAAATTAGGTGAAATCCTTATTACTATAAATTAATCAACAATTTATACACTAAAAAGAAAGCAATATAACTTGTTTATTTATAAATTTTTATAATTAACTTCAATTAGACTCAAACTTAAAATATTATAGCCCACCTTTAAAGTAGTGATGCCAAAGAGTTGAATATTTTAAGTATTTGATTGGATTGAACTATATTAGAATGAGTTTAGCTAGCATGCAATTGAATTTAGAAGGGATTTAAGTTTAAGAGATAATACTTGTATCAAGTTTGGTTTGGATTCAGGTTTTATATATTGAACATCTATTTTTTGAATATGTTTATAAGTTATCATTATTTAAATTTCTTTTAGAATTATTAAAATTTAAAATTTAACTTATTAATAAAATATATTTATGTAAATTATTAATTGAAATATATAAAAATAAATGAGTTCGAGTATTATTTGAGTAATACTAATTGATTTAAGACGTGTTCGGATAGTTTAGGCTAAATTGTAATCAAATTTGAAATATATATTGGTATTAAAAATATTGATTGGGTTTGAATTTAAGTAAGATGATTTTTGCAAATAGCCTACTTATTGTCATCCTTTTTTTAAAATGCAGGAAGTAAAAAGATATTGAATTTAAAATTTTCCGTCTACTTATTTTAAGATTATTTCTTAATTGTTTATATATATTTTTTTAATTTAATTAATATTATAATTATAATTATAATTATAATTATTCGAAATATATAGAAGTGTAAATTAGTTGGATATATACATATAAAAATCTATTAAAATTTTTTTACATATTCTCTTTCATACTTTATAGATTTATAATTGTCTTCATAAAATATTTCTAATTGTATATTTTGACTATTTATTTTATGTAAATTACTACTTAAAATATGAGGTTAATTATGAAAATAATGTAAAAAAAGAAAAAACTATTTAGTGTGAATCTAAAACAATTTGTCAATATAATGTTTAAAAAAGAAAACGCCAACTGGATTAGTGTTTTCTTTGTGGATAAGATTCCGGGTGAATTTGCCATTAAAAGCCCAATCTAAGAAGTATCCTCTTTATTCAATATTAAAAAAAAAAAAAAAAGGTTTAAAATGGTCAAAAAAACGTCAATAAAAGTAGCGTTTTCAGTAATATCTTTAGAAGAAAATGGACATTAATAGTATAATTTTTTAAAATGATTATTTATTAAATTTAAAAGAAACTTTATAAGATAATAATAAGAACTTTCTTTTGGATATCTTTATTTTCACTTTCAATATTCATGCAAAAGAAATCACATATATATATATATATATAAAAATTTGCTAGATTTGTGATTTAAAGTACCACTGAGATTTTGAAGAAATTATTTCGTGTGGAAAAATATTTCTCAATAGGATAAATAATTATTTCTTATATTATATAAAAATCTTATTATATTGTTATTTCTAATTGAATTCTTAATTAGATTAAAATTGAGGAGTTATTAATATAAATAAGAGTATTGTGGAAATATTATTTGATTTTTGCTTATTACAGAGACTTAGGCTTAAAGTGGACAATGATATAGTTTAAGAAGAGTGGACCATTGTCCATTGTAATTGAATTCATCCTTTATGCTGGAGGAGTATAATATAGTTAAGATAGTAATTATATTGAGTTATGTATAGAAGAAATTGAGAGACTAACTAACATATTCACTATGAACAATTTAATCTATTGGTGTAATTAAGTTGATGGGTAATATAATTTTAAACTTATAATTAATTATTATTTTAATGTTAGTGAAAGATGATATATTGTAATTATATTAAGAGGGTGAATAACGTAAATATATATTAGTAATGTGTGTGTTCATTTTATTTATTTATTTATAATTTTACGCTTTCATGATACACAACAAAATATTTTATTCGCATGTCAACGTGTCTCTCATTAAGGAGAGTATTAAAATTTGAATTCTGCAAAGATTCTGACCTTGCGCCAATGTACCTCCATAGTGGAGGAAAACTTTTAGAGGGGAATTTGACTGGTTCATTTGGTACAATTTGATTGAATTAGATTACATCATCACTTATCTTTAAGGATAAAGGTGAAACTAATTAATAATTATATTTTAATATTTTTTAATAATTTGATTAATCAATAAAATAAATTAATTAAATAATTTAATTGGTCAACTAAAATTTCTTAAACTAATAATATATTTTGTAGAAATATAAATTTTTTAAGCTAATAAAATTTTTAGTTTAATAAATTTTAGTTGGTCAATTAAATTATTTGATTAATTATATATATCCTCTCCTTTGCCTAAAACTCTTCTTCTGGTTGAGTTCATCTTCATCTCCTTTATTACCTTTTCCTTTTATCTTCCATTCATTACTTAAACTACTTCATCAAACATGTCTAACTATGAACAAAATACCTCAGATCATCTCATCACTAAAGCACTTACATTGAGCTGCCAAGACAAATAATTACAACTCACATCCTTTCCAACTACTCATTCCACACAGCATAATCGAATGTTGATTGGTAAATGTATTTCCCAAAAAACATTCAGTATTGCAACCATCATTGCTGCTTTATCCAAATCCTGGGGTCCTAAAAAAATTTTTCAAATTTCACCCAAAAGAACAATACCTACCTCATTACCTTTGACAATGAAGCTGACACCCAATATGTTCTCCAAAGTGTCCCCTGGTGTATACACAACCAATTGCTAGTATTACAACATTGGCCACCTGACATACCTCTGTGATGATCTCAATTTCAATTCCTCACCCTTTTGGATACAAGCTCATGGGCTACCACCTATCCAAATGAACTTGGAGAATGCAAACCTAATCGGTAGTCTAGTAATAACTTTTCAAGATGTTGATTTGGCGATGGATGGTTTTGCAAGGTTCTACACATTCCTTCAAATCCAAGTTCTAGTTCCACTGGACAAACCAATCGTTCTAAGGTTTTAAAGTACCAAGACTAATGGCTCCTCCCATTGGGTTAACCTCAGGTATGAGAAATTACCTTACCTTTGCTACAAATGTGGAATTATTGATCACATAAATAGGGATTGTCTTACAGAAATTGAGGGAATGAACTTTACCATCGGTAAGCTATTTTGGGGAATCGACAAGGTAGTTTGAGATTTTAGAAGGGATAAGGAGAGAAGAGGTTGCAATGGTTATTCTTTGGAATATTTGCTAAGGAAGCATATTATTTGAAAAGTGTTGGTTTTGGAAGTAGAGATGGTTTCCTTTATTGGTTGGGTTTGGAGGGTGGCTCTGATGTTGGGTGTTTTAACAGGATTAGTTTTAAGCTAGGGTCCAAAGATAGATTTGGTAGTTGTCCTTCAAGTCAAAAACCACTCACCCAATACACCAATACCACCGTTTCTCAACCAACACAAGGAGTTTCTACCTTTTCAAGCTTAGAAACTAGGGAAGGAAAAAAGGCTGCAGAGCCTTACCTTTTTAGTGAAACCTTAGAAAGTCAATAAACCTCGAGCCACGAGTCTAGCAACTCATCCAAGCTTTTTGATCTGCAACAACTCCCTCAGCTTTTTGCTAACTATCTTTCCTTAACTGGAAGGGAAGAGTGGATACAGAATGATTTTTCTAGATTTTCCATACATGGGAGATTATTTCTTATCAGTGCTTGTAACATCCTCAATTTATCCAAAAAGGTATTTATATAAATTACAAAATTAATTATGTGTGAAATTGCCTCCATTCATACCTAAAAATTCGGCCACCAAGGGTTAGAGGACTAAATTAAATTAATTAAAAAGTTAAGGGGCAAGTAAGAGATTGGAGGACTAACTTGAAGCAATTACTAAGTAGAGGGGAAAATTTAAAAATGATGAAAAAAAAAAAGAATAACCAATAGGAAATTAAAAACTCATTATGGACCAATGGGTAAAGGGTGAAGGACTAATGGGTAAAACTAACGAAAATCCCTTTATCTTCCCCCTCCATTGAGCCGGCCATTCATTCCCATTTTCTTCCTCCTTTCTTTTTCTTTCAATAGCCAATCTCTCTCAAATTTGAAGAAGAGATATCAAGCAAAAAGCCTAGATCATACCATTTTTAGAGGCCTAAGCAAAGGGAGCAAGAAGGCTTGATGATTCAAGCTTAAAGAAACCTAATTCCTTGAGGGTTTAGAGGAGACTTGATGGAAGAGGGGCAACAACTAGTACTCAAGGGAGGTTAGTGCTATAACCTACATTTTTTATCATGTTTGAGTGGGGACTCCACTAGGGATAAGGGAGAAATACAAAGTAATGAAAATGATAGCTTGTGTGTGTGTTGAAAGTTTGAAACTGCCAGTAGGCTGCAGGATCAGTTACTTTTAAAAATTCATAATTTGAGCTAGGAATGTTGGATTACTGTGATCTTTATGTCTATAGAAACTTTAATAAATGCCCTAAAACTTTGTAGTTTCGTGCAGACCTAATTCTCCTATTAAGATGGTGTTTGAAGGCAAATCTTTTTACTGCTCAAATCTGGAAACTGACCTAATGATTTCCAGAAGCAGGGCAATCAACTTTAAAAATTCATATCTTATGCTACAGAACTTGAAATAGGGAGATTCTTGAATTGTTGGAAAGCTTAATGAATGCCCTAAAACTTTGTAGTTATGGTTGATAATTGATTTTATTGGCTTCATAGTGATATTTTTATATTTCCTATTACTGCTTTGAATGTGATTGAAGTCTCGAACAGGTTGCACATTTTTATTCATAACTTGAAATGTAGACCTGATTTTTATATGATTCAAATTGGAGATTGAAATAGATATATGAAAGTTGAATTTTAAAAAATATGGCAATAAAACCCTATTTCTATGATTTTTGATGGAATTTTAAATTTGCTACACCTGTTTACCCGAAATGACTAGAAAATGTAATTATGTGATATGAATGATATTGATTATGAACGAGTTGCGGAAAAAGGGGAAATTGATAAGTATGTCTTGATTGAATAAATTATATACAATATTGATAGTGTGTATGCCCATTACAAGTCTAGAAATAGATAGCATGAGGAAATTGACTAGTCAATAACTGAAATTATGCACAATAACTTGGCTTATGCCATGATGAGGATGTTTGACTTATGCCATAATGAGGATACTTGTCACTTGAGTCGTCTAGACATTGTAATTAGGCTAAGGAAATAAATGAAAAGGGGTATGTGAAAAAGGTTTTTCATGAAATGCTATGCACCTTGATTGTAATTGTTATTAATTTGAACATTTCAAATATTTATGTAATTGAAAGTTATGTCATGTCATGTTAAAATTTGTGTGGGATTGCACATTGTACTAATAAAATAAAATTATTAGAAACTTGTCTCATGAGATTATGCATGATATGCTCACATACATGTTGCATGACACAATATCAATAAGTTATAGCACTACAAAGCAAGTTTTCTTAGCGGAGAGTTGTTTGAACTTTCCGTAGGTAATAAAAGTAAGGATAAAGAGCCGGAATAGGAGTGAAGGCGAATGGGGGACATTTTGCTCAAGACTTGAGAAGACACCACATTATTTCGTACACATGAGGAGATTACATTGTATTAGGCATTTTGGTTATGGAATGTAATCCTTTAATGTGTAACTATTTAAATTTTACAACTACATGGATGTTGAAACAAGTCTTGTATTTTGTAAACACTTTCATATGTATAAATTATAAATTTCCAAGTTTGCAAATTTATCTTAATTGATTGAGAGAGGTGTATAATTTATGGTTATTGTGAGATGGGTTGTGAATGAAATCACACAGGTTTCTAATGTGTCTGGAGTAATACGATAAATGTTGATAGGTATTTTAATAGGTTACTCTAAAATTTTAAAGGAAACTCTGTCGGATTTCTACCTTAGATTTAAGACTAAATTTTATTATTTGAGAAATTTTAAATAGATGGAAAACTTATAAATTTTATTTTCTTATAACTTAAATAAATTTGAAATTTTTAAATCTTTCGCTGTCTTTCCCTAAAATGAAATATAATTAGAAATAAGGAAATCAAGATTTACTAGAGGGATTGTTAACTGTTGGAATTTACTCTTGGATGTGTCTCGGAGGCATGTACACACTACTCTAGCTGCAGACAAGGTTTGGGTGTTACAGCTGCGAAGCTTAGATCCTTATCATACACTGCAAACTCCTCCTCACAAGAAGATGAAATCCCTAATATTTCTGTTGCCCCTCTACATAACCCTAGGCCTTCTCAAATGGGCCTAGCACCAAACCCACTCTCTACCTTACCCAATCTGCCCACACTAGTTTTCAATCCAACCCATGATTCCTAGGACCAAAATCAAAGCCCGAATTTGCTCAGCCAATAATCTCAACTATCATCTCATTCACAAACACCAACCCTATGGACTCATCGAAATCAACAAGAAAACACTCTCTGCCCTTCTATTCAGAAGCCTACTAATGCTATGGACCATTATGAATTAATTCCTCTTGACACCTTGTTAAAATGGTGATTGCCATCTTTAAACCACATCTCCAAGTGAAAGGTGACCAATCTTTCATAATCCATTTGACCGAAGATTCTAATCTCCCATCTGAACCATAAAAGCAAGAACAAGTAAACCAGCCAAAATGAGAGGATGTCATAGAGCCAACTATAGTGAAGTATAACTAGAAATGTTTAGTTAGAGCTAAAGCTAATCCTACTTCTGGTGCAGTTATAAAGGAATTGACTCAACAAGAGGAAATCTAAGACATTGTTGGTAAAAGGAAAAGGGACCAGTCACAAGGAAGTAAAGCTAAAAAGAGCTACTCACCAAGTTCACATTCTGAAATGGTAGAGGAAGCTAGCCATAAATGGTCCCAATCTCCCAAATGAAGCTTCTCACATGAACTTGTCAGGCTGTGGGGAACCCCCTAACAATTCATCACCTCAAAGGAATTAATGGTGTCCATTCCCCTGATGTAGTTTTTTTATTAAAAACTAAGAACTCCACTACTTTTGTTAAGAAAATAGTTTAGAGATGTGGTTTTATGAATTTCTTTTTTGTTGACCCTAGAGGTCTTGTTAGTGGTTTTTGCATGTCCTGAAAAGGACACTTGTGTTGCTAATATAATTAGTTGGGATTCCTACTATCTTCATGCATGCATTCATGATTTATAGTTCAATTTTGAATGCAATTTTTTAGTGCTACATTTAAACTTTGATGATCACATTAGGCAGGGATAATTTGATTTCCCACTTGACCATAGACAATCTCTCAAAATGAATTATTATTGATGGGTGATTTCAATACTTTTTTACACCTGCAGAAGCTTTACTGACAGAATGAGAGTACTAGATTTGGGTTTTCAGGGTCCGAAGTATACTTGGAATAATCAACGGGGAAACTCTTTTAATATTGAAAAGAGAATTGATAGGGGTCTGAGTTATTCTTCTTGGTTGCAATCCTACCCCAACTCGGTTATCTTCCACCTTGAAGACACGGGTTCTGATCATAGACCCCTGTTATTGTTTACTACGAGTAATCGGCAAAAACCTAAAACTCATTTCTACTTTGATGCTAGATGGATTGGTCAACAAGAAGTCCATAATATTATTTCCTCGGCATGGCAGCAACATTATTCTTGTTCTATCATGTTTCAATTATTTTCTAAGCTCAAATTATGCAAGTGCCATCTTCTGGATTAAAGGAAACATACAAACCAAAATTCTATAGCTCAAATTACTCTTCTTGAATAGCAACTATCTCATGCAAAGCAACAAACCAATTGGGATGATGAACACATTCGAAACATAGAACCTCCCTGAAGCTAGAATTGGTGTGGGAAAAGCATTTTTAGGCTCAAAAAGTGCATTAAAATTGGCTTCATCATGGAGATAAGAATATAGCTTATTTCCATACCAAAGTTCTTCAAAAGAGGAGGCGAAATTGCATTTCAAAACTACAGGATCCTTAAGGAAACTAGCGTTACTCACTATCGAAAATTTCCTCCATTGCCTTGGACTACTTTGAACACATTTATTCGTATACTAATCCCTCTAATTTTGATCACTTTAAAGCTGGATTTTTGCCATGGGTTACAGAGATATGAACTCCAAACTCATCAGTCCAGTAATAAAAGAAGAAATCAAAAGGGCTACCTTTTCAATTAACCCTTCTAAAGCCCC
Source organism: Hevea brasiliensis (assembly GCF_030052815.1). Classification (NCBI taxonomy): domain Eukaryota; kingdom Viridiplantae; phylum Streptophyta; class Magnoliopsida; order Malpighiales; family Euphorbiaceae; genus Hevea; species Hevea brasiliensis. The sequence continues at coordinate 21,380,862 of NC_079496.1, read as the reverse complement.
CGGAGAGGATGGTTTAACTGGGCATTTCTTTCAACATTATTGGGACATTATTAAAGATGACGTATGTACATCAATGTTAAGTTTTTTCAATGGAGGGAGACTTCTATGAAGCTTCAATCATATGGTAATTTCACTCATTCCAAAAATGAAACAAGTATGCACAATTAAGGACCTCACACCCATTGTTTTGTGTAATGTCTTTTACAAAATTATATCCAAGGTTCTTACTCATCGGCTGTAACCTTTTATGAGTACCTTAATATCTAAAGAAAAAAATACTTTTACCAAAGGAAGGCTCATATCTGATTACATCCTAATCAGCCATGAAATCATGCATCATCTCAAATCCAGGAGAAAGGGGAAAAATTATGGTTTAGCCCTTAAATTAGACATTAGTAAATCTTATGAATGTGTGGAATGGGCTTATTCGAAACATATGTTGCTTTTTTTCAGTTTTCATGAGACTTGGACCAACTGGATCATGGAGTGTGTTTCCTCAGTCTCTTATTCTCTTCAGATTAATGGTCACCACTTTGGTTTCATCCAACCAAGCAGAGGTCTGAGACAAGGGGACCCCTTATCCCTTTACCTCTTTCTTTTTTGTGTAGGAGGGCTATCTTATAATTTGAAGAATTTAGCTATTCATGGGATTTCTATATCTTGCATGGACCTACAATTAAACATATTCTGTTTGTAGATGACTCAATAGTTTTTTCCAAAACTACAATAGCTCAAGCCCATAAAATCCAAGCAATCCTTAATCATTATTCTTCTATGAGTGGCCAATCTGTCAATTTCAATAAATCCTCTCTTTTCTTTAGTGCTAATACTCCAAGGGATCTTTGACGTCAAATTCCATCTCTCCTTCGAGTTCAGAATCTAGGAGGGCAAGATAAATTTTTAGGTTTGCCTACTGTTGTTTCCAAATCAAAATCCCAAAACTTTAAGGCACTTCAGACTAAAATTGGGAATAAAATTGCTCGTTGGAAGGAGAAATTACTTTCTTAAGGGAGTAAGGAAATTCTTATTAAAGCCATTGCCTCAGTTGTTCCAGTTTATGCAATGACCTACTCTAAACTACCATCTTCCTTCTGTCACTCATTGAATAGCATGATAGCTAACTTCTGGTGGGGACAAAAATAGTAAGAAAAAAAAAATCCACTAGATAGCTTGGGATAAAATTTACAATCCTAAAGTTCAAGGTGGTCTAGATTTTAAAGACTTAGAGATGTTTAACATGGCCCTCCTAGACAAACAAGGGTGGCATTTTGTCTCTCAACTAGATTCACTAGTGGTAAGAGTTTTTAAAGGGCAATATTTTCCTCATATCTCTTTTATGTAGGCAAGACAAGGATCTCATCCTTCTTAAGCATGGAAAAGTATTCTTTGGGGAAGAAATCTTTTAAACAAGGGTCTTAGGTGGTAGGTTAATGATGGGACTTCTATTATGTGCAAAATAGAAAACTGGATTCCTAAATCCTTTCCTCATACCCCTTAGGCCAGGAGTGAAGATGATCCCTCTATTAATTGGGTTTCTCAATTATTTAGTTCTAACTCTCCATCTTGGAATGAAAAAAAGCTTAGAGATGTTTTTCATGAAGAAGAGGTCCAAAATATCCTTTATATTCTTGTTAATATGTTTCGAAGAGAGGATGAATTAATATGGCATTATACTTCTTCAGGCTCCTACTCAGTGAAATCCAATTACTAGTTGGCATGTCAATTATGACAATAAGAAGTGAAGGATCTCAAGCGGGTTCGAGTCCAGGTCTAACCTTGAACAGATTTAATCACGCTCTATGGCACCATTTATGGAAGCTCAAACTACCACCAAAGATTTCTGTGTTTCTTTAGAAGCCAATTAAAGAGGGGCTCCCTTCAAATGCTCTCATGCATAGCAGAATTCCTTCTTGCTCAGGAGATTGTCCTTATTATGGACAAAGAGAAACATTAACTCATTTGTTTTTTAAATTTCATAGATCAAAGCAAATTTGGCTCATTTCCCCACTGATTTTGCGTTCCTCTATTTTGCATGGTGAAATAGCTGCAGATTGTTAGCTAGAAATTATTTTCTCCTTGACATCTCTTAACTAGGATGAAAATCTTATAAAATTAATGATGTTCCTTTTGTGGTCCATCTGGAAAAGCCTAAACAATTTAATCTTTTGGGGGCATTTGCAAACTCATTAAGAAGTCCTGTAATCGACTCTTTCAAACCATCGAGAATTCTTATCCCTGGAAGCCACAACTCAACTATCTCAAACGGAACCCCATTAAGTAAAAAATGATTGGTCTCCTAATAAACTTTGATGGTATTGTTGATAATGTGCAGAAGTATGGCTCATTTACAGTTATTGCGAGGGACTTGTCTGGTCTTCCAAGCGGCTGGAGTTGCAGGAGAATGGTTGGCATTGTTGATCCTTTAATTTGAGGCTGCACATCTTGCAAAAGTTAGAGGTTTCTGAAATATTGTCTTCGAAGGTGACTCTTTACAGGTTATTCACTCTCTTCATGGTGCCTCAAGCTTCACTTCCATTAAAGGAATTATTTCAGATCTACTGCGTGTCATGACCTAATTCCATAGGCCAAACTGGCACTAGGAATTGAGCCGGCATGAAGCCCTCGAGGCTCGTAGTAAGCCTCACTATTTCCAAACCCATAACCAGGACCAAAATCAAAGCTCAACATGCAAACAAAATAAAATAAAATATTATAAATTTATTTGGGTCAACTCAAACTCGATAACTATCAAAAAACCAAAACTAGAGGAGCTTAGCTCAACTTTGATACCCATCATGCGCAACCACTTAATATCCATTAATTAATATAATACATAAATACAATGGTGTCACAGCAGAGTTATGATAGTTTAATAAATAGAAAAATAAATAAAACTATAAAAACTACTAAGATAAATAAATAAAACTATAAAAATTAACTAAGAGCACCACAACCTACGAAGAAAAATGCATATTAGACCCGAAAATAAATTTGCTCCTCCTATAACCTGGGAAAAATATTTGAACAATAATGAGCATTCAACTCAGAGAGTTTAGATATCAATTATAGATGTAATTTTTATAACTACCTATAACTAGTGCAATCCTACCATAAAATGCGCATCCAACACATATAACAAATAATTCATCCAATATTCATATGAGAAGATAATTAGAGTTACTCACACACCTAGTGTATCACATAAATATATAAATATGGGAGTTGATCCCTTATACAGCTCTCTCAATCCAAATCCTGCCAGCATGCTCAACTCAAGCTGAACTTTCGCTCAAATTCAAGTGTAGGGGCCAGTGAGATCAACTCATAGCCGTGCCTTAACCCGACTTTCCATATTCATAAGGACGAGTTCCAGCAAGATTAGCTTAAGCCACGACTACCCATCCAATCCATATCCAAAAATACTATATATAAATAACATACCTAGCTCTAAATTATCCCCAGGGCAGCAATCACAAATAAATAACAATAATTGAATATGAAACAACCAAAATACCCCCAATATATTGACTATTTATGTGCACAATTAAATATTTATAAAATATATGAGTATGCCAGATGTGTCACACCTTACCCCTCTGTAAGGCATAACATGATCCCGTAGTATACTTAATGAATTACCGAACTTCGCCTACTGATAACCCATTAAATACACTACAAGGGATTTTAAAACAATTTTATCTTCTTTTGTAGGTGGTGAGCACATTTAACAGGTCTTAAAAACTTTTAACTGGAGTTTAAATGTTAGGTAAAAATTTTGACCATTTTTATTTTTTCGCAAATTTTGTAGAAATTTTGGCAGAGTGTTGTCTGTAATTGAGAAAAATAAAAAATTTTAACCTGTAAAAAGCACTTCCAAAATGAATTTCAATCACCATCCTCAACCTCCAATATACCAATAGAACTCAAATTTTCATAATTCACAATATTTCAAAACAATTAAATCAACTCATCACATTGCATATAAAATATTTATTTTACATCCACAAGTTTAATTTATAACATAATTCCAAAAACAATACTATTACAATTTACTATACAACTGCTCAAGACCAATTACAAAACAAACATACAGTCATATACATCAAAATAAATATGTACAAAAGGGTATAATTCAATACCCGACAAAAATCCAAAAGTGAAGTACTTTCAGTCCTTATCAGCTTACTCTGCTGCTTTACCAGTCTCTCTACCTACGATAGTAACGAAAAGTCATTGCTTAGTACAATTACTCAGTGGTGCATAACATAACAAAATACCAATTTATGCATATATTAAATCCTGATTAGTCCAAATATAGTACTAGAATTGATAAACAAATACATAAAACCATTTAAAATTTTAAATCAAAGAAATTTTCACTTCAAAAGCCATAAAACAATTCTTATAAAATCACACAGTCATATCATGCCATCAATATATTTTTCATCTCAATAGCCAAAGGCTTATGAGGAATACCTAGGCTACCTAGCTCAATTATATGGGTACCTATTCAAATTTCTTCCTCTGCTGGCACACACTTCAACACTTCAGCTAGAGAGAGAATACAAAACTAATTTCTTCCACTAGTCAAGTTAGTGAGGCATTTAGACATTTGGTCATGACTGTAACACCCTAGGCAAATCCCACATCGACAAAACACGGGAGAGATGCTGGGTTTATAAGTTGGTGGTTCGTAACCCCTAGTGACGCATTTTAAAACCGTGAGGGCTTCGGCCCAGAGCGGACAATATCACTAGTGGGCTGAGCCATTACATTTGTGGTATCAGAGCCGCTTCGCGTGCAACTTTGGGCGATGGTGGGGCAAACCTCAGCGAGGACGCTGAGTCCCATAAGGGGGGTGGATTGTAACACCCTAGGCAAATCCCACATCGGCAAAACACGGGAGAGATGCTGGGTTTATAAGTTGGTGGTTCGTAACCCCTAGTGACGCATTTTAAAACCGTGAGGGCTTCGGCCCAGAGCGAACAATATCACTAGTGGGCCGGGCCATTACAATGACACTGTGGTTTCAAACTATTTTAACAATTGTTTAAACATTCAAATGCCAACTAATCACATATAACACTTTTTTTTTCCTTTCAATCAAATTTTTCAGAACAAATAAAATCACAATTTAATTTTCATACTTTATTCAACATAATTTGCAAAATAAAATTCAAAGAAAATTTATATGTTGTGCACAAACCTCGTACGAGTCACCTCTTGGCCCTGACTCGATATTTCCTTTCCTTTCTCAGTATCCTTTTCAACTGAACACATAATTTACAGTGTTTCAGTATCATAACTTATAATAAATCCAATAAATAAATTCATGTCTACTAAATTCTAGCTCTAATATGCTTAAATTAACGTTCTTTGAAATTTGCATTTAGGGATTACTATTCATGGCACTATTCAAGTCAAAATATTGACTTTCTCATTCTTAATAGGTATGTGAATTCCAATTACACCCACATACCACATTTTGAGTGTCAAATTTGTTAGTCTTGGTTGCCATTTCAATTTCTAACTCTCTTAAGAGAAAATTCAATTTTCCAGTTTTAGTGCCCTGTTTTGCATTGTTCCATTGATCTAGTTATTGTGAGAATTTGTCTAAGTGTTCTTCATAAAAGTTGTTCCTTAATATCTTATCTTTAATTCTCTTTTTGAATCACTCCATTTGGAGTTTTGTAGCCCAAGATATGGTCATTTTTCTAAGGCTGGCCGGATTAGTTTCAACCCAAAATTCTAGGCACTTTCTTGGTTCTAGCAGTTTTGGACAACTAAATTTGGGTGGCAATTTCACTTGGTTATAGGCAGAATTTGGGTTGGTGTTCTTCATGAAAGCTGTAGTGCTATGTCATATCTTTCCAATGCCACAAAACTCAGGTCATTTGGACCTGTCTAGCCTAAGTTATGGCCATATTGTTCATTTGGTCATTTTGGTACAGTGATAGTGTGCAATATCCGGATTTGACCTAATTTTTCACTATGTTAATGTCATTTTCTGGGCATGGTCTCTGCATGAAAAATGTGTCATTATATGTCTATTTTCATTTTCAATTAGTCTCACACCAATTGGGTTGGTAAAATTTCAGTTTTGGTCCCAGAAAGGGACCTAGGTCAAACTGCCAGATTGGGACCCTTCACTAATCCGAATTGCATTTCATTTTCACTCATTCAAACACATCATAATTGGTCCCAATTGACCATTTCTAACCTCAATTAGGGTTAATTGCATCAATTGACTATTTCCTCCAATTTTTCTCCCAATTTCAAAAACTCAAGAACCCTAAATTTGCAATTCATTCAATTAATGAAATTAAAGTGTATAATCTTACTCTACATACTTAATTCAACTTCTTTATCCTTTAATTTCATCAAACTCAAGAAATTTCAATTCCCCTTAAGGCTGGCCAAAATTTTACTATTGGTCCCCCATGATTGTTTTGTTGGTATTTTCCATAATTTCTAAGTCTAGTTAACTCTAAACATAAGATTTTAACTAAAAATTTCAAGTTTAGTTTACTAACCTTTGTTTGAATTTCAATTCTTCAATTTCTTCTCTTTTCTTCCTTCTTTTCTTCTTCAATTCTCCTTAACTAATTGCCAAAATAAGGTTTATGGGGAGAATTTGAGGAAATTAGGGTTAAGTGAATGGAAATCAAGCTTGAAACCAAGCTTTAATGGAGGAATTCATGGAGAGAGAGAGAGGAGCTTGGGGTTCGGCTGGCTGGTTAGGGAAGAAAGAAATGAGTGGTTCTTTTTTAATTTTTGTATTTTTATGTCTAATTAAATAAAATTTGACTTGGTCAAAAATTAGGATAATTAAAAATTTTTTTTGACATCATATATGACGTCACTAAAGTGATACAATAATTCAATTTCCATTTTTTTTCCTTTTTCTTTTATTTTCCATAGTTCTTTAATTTAATTCTCTATTCCGAAATTTTTATTTTTCCGATTTTATTGGACAGTTAGGTCAGGAGTCACCTCTATGGGTGAATTGACCAATTTGCCCCTCGCCGGTTTGATCCGATTTGCAATTAATTCAGTATTTCTTCTGGAGTAATGACCTAATTATTTGACCTACTTATCAACTCTTTTCTGTGATTTTCTCTTTTCCACTAGGTTTGCAATAGTCCTTAGGACAGCTGTGTCATGATTTCCCGTTCAAAATTAGGGTTAGAACTGACCTCGCAGTCACTTCCCGGTAAGGTCACCCATTGCTGTGACCCTCGGCTCATTTAACTTTTTATGCATTATTTTTCTTATTTATACTTAACTATATAGTAATCACTATTAATTTTCATTCAAGGCTTTTCTAGGTGTCTTAAACATGGTTCTAATCCTCTTAATTGTCTGAACCAACACTGGTCACCAGAACAGTGAAATATACCAGGTTATGCATATAGAGGTGTTACAATTCTCTCCCCATAAAAATAAATTTCGTGTCAAAATTTTACCTGATATCAGTCTCTGAACAGCTGTGGGTGCTGTCTCCTCATGTCCTCCTTTCATTCCCAAGTAGCTTCCTGGCCTGAATGATGGTTCCACAACACTTTAACCAATGGTATCTGCTTATTCCGTAGCTACTTCACCTCATATGCCAGAATTTCAATAGGTTCTTCCTCATATGTGAGGTCTGGATTCACCTCAATCTCTTTAACTGGTAGTACATGAGATGGGTCTGATCTATACCTCCTCAATATGGACACATGGAAGACATTATGTATCTTCTCTAACTCTGAAGGTAGTGCTAGTCGGTATGCCAAGGGACCCACTCTGTCCAGAACCTCATATGGTCCAGTGAAACGTGGACTCAGTTTTCCCTTTCTGCCAAATCTCATAATTTTCTTCCAAGGGAAAACCTTGAGAAATACTTTCTCACCCACTGTAAATTCAATATCTCTCCTCTTCAAATCGATGTAGGACTTCTGACAGTCTAATGCAGCCTTGAGTCGATCTCTGATCAGTTTGATTTTCTCCTCTGTTTGCTGAACAATCTCTAGCCCAATTATCTTTCTTTCACCTACTTCATCCCAGGACAGGGAGTTCTGCACTTTCTGCCATACAAAGCTTCATATGGAGGCATCCCAATGCTTGATTGGTAGCTATTGTTTTAAGCAAACTCAATCAGAGGCAAGTGTGTGTCCCAACTACCCTCAAACTCAATCACACAAGCCCTTAGTATATCCTTCAATATCTGTATTACCCTCTCAGACTGGCCATCTGTCTGTGGGTGGAATGCTGTGCTAAAGTTCAATATAGTTCCTAGGGCTCTCGGAAGACTACCCCAGAATCTAGAAGTGAACCTAGGATCTCTGTTAGATACAATCGATATTGGCACTCCATATAGTCTCACAATCTCATCTATGTATAATTTGGCCAATCTTTCTAAACTATAGTCCATCCGGACTGGCAGAAAATGAGCAGACTTGGTCAATCTGTCAACTATGACCCATACTGCATCATGGCTCTTCTGTGTCTTCGAAAGTCCCATCACAAAATCCATAGTTATCCGTTCCCATTTCCACTCAGGTACTAGCAATGGATGTAGTAAACCTACTGGGACTTGATGTTCTGCCTTGAATTGCTGACAAATTAGGCATTTGGAGACAAAATCAGCTACATCCCCTTTCATACCCATCCACCAGTAATGCTCCTTTAGTCCTCTATACATTTTAGTGCCACCAGGATGCATAGCAAAAGGAGACTCATGTGCTTCCTTCATAACGATCTGTCTCAAGTCAATGTTATTAGGAACGCACATTCTGCCCTGGTGTAATAGTAGACCATCATCTCTCAAAGAGAATTTGGTTTTCTTGCCCTGCCGAACTTCTTCCAGTAGTTTCTGATATCTTTCATCATTCTGAGTAGCCATTCTGATCTGATCAATCAACACTGGCTGTACATGCCATGCAACTACTGTCTGTCCCTTATCATTAACCTCTAAGCTGGCATGTAATGCTCTCAACTCATGTACTATAAACAAAGGAAAAACTCTCAAACTTGCCATAGTCCTGCGACTTAAGGCGTTAGCCACAACATTAGCTTTTCTTGGCTGATAGTCTATTAGACAATTATAGTCTTTAATCAATTCTAACCATCTCCTCTGTCTCAAATTCAACTCTCTCTGAGTGCCCAGATACTTTAAACTCTTATGATCTGTGTAGATGTAACATTTCTCCCTATATAAATAGTGTCTCCAGATCTTAAGAGCTAATACAATAGCTGCAAACTCCAAGTCATGTGTCAGATAATTCCTCTCATGCGGTTTCAGCTGGCGTGACGCATATACAATGACATTTCGATCTTGCATCAGTGCACAACCTAACCCATTGTGAGAAGCATCACTGTAAACAGTATACTCTTTACTTGGGGTAGGTAAAGTCAGGACTGGAGCTTCAGTCAAACACCTCTTCAACTCATTAAAACTCTGCTGGCATTTATGCGTCCACTGAAATTTCACATCTTTTCGAAGCAGTTTGGTCAGTGGAGAAGCCAACATAGAGAATCCCTTCACAAATCGGCTGTAGTATCCAGCTAAACCGAGAAAACTATGAATTTCTGTAACATTCCTGGGTGGCTTCCAATTAAGGATAGCTTCAATTTTACTAGAATCTACCTTGATGCCTTCTGTCGATACTATGTGCCCCAAGAAGGATATTTACTTCAGCCAAAAATTCATACTTTGACAATTTGGTGTATAGCTGTTTCTCCCTCAATGTCTATAGTGCAATCCGCAGATGTCTATCATGCTCCTCTGCATTCCTCGAATACTCCAAGATGTCATCAATAAACACCACCACAAACTGATCTAAGTATGGTCTGAAGATAGTGTTCATCAGATCCATAAATGCAGCTGGAGCATTGGTTAACCCGAATGGCATGACCAGGAACTCATAATGGCCATATCGAGTTCTAAAGGCAGTTTTTGGGATCCTCTGCTCTTGTACCTTCAGCTGATAATAGCCCGATCTCAGGTCAATTTTGGATAACACAGCTACACCCCTCAACTGATCAAACAAGTCATCAATGCGGGGCAATAGATATCTATTCTTTATTGTCACCTTATTCAACTGCAGGTAGTCAATACATAAGCGGAGAGTGACATCTTTCTTCTTAGCAAACAACACTGGCGCTCCCCAAGGTGACACACTAGGGCGAATAAAGACCTTGTCAAGCAATTCTTTCAACTGCACCTTCAACTCTTTCAATTCTGCTGGTGCCATTCTGTATGGTGTTATGGAGATTGGGTCCACACCAGGCATGACATCAATCTCAAACTGCACCTCTCTTTCCGGAGGTAATCCTAGCAACTCATTAGGGAACACATCCGAAAAGTCGCATACTGTAGGGATATCCCTCAATGTTGAACTTCCAACTTGGGTGTCTATCGCATGTGCCAAGTATGCTCCACACCCTTTTTTGATCATCTTCCTGGCTAGTGCAGCCGAAATGATGTTTGATGACAATAACTGCCTCTCCTCGTGTATTACCATATCACCGTACAGAGGGAGACCAAAAGTGACTGTTTTCAGTCTACAGTCAATCATGACATGTTGTCTGGCTAACCAATCCATGCCCAAGATGATGTCATTATCTCTAAAGAGCATTTAAATCAAATCTGACAGAAAAACATGTCCTTGGATCACCAAAGGATAATATCTATACATTCTGTTGACCTTGACCCGTTATCCTAACGGACTAGTTACTAGCACCTCAAAACCCATTTTGGCACATGGAACAGCAAGGGAACTAATGATGCTAGCACTAACATAGGAGTGGGTAGAACCCAGATCAAACAACATAAATACATATTGATCAGAGATAGAGAATGTACCAGCCACAATGTCAGAAGTTTCAGCTTCTTCCCGCTGTCTCATAGTGTAGACTTTAGCCGGAGTACTACCTTGTTCTGACTGGTTTACTGTACCCTGACTGCTTGAAGTGCTGCCCTGACCTCTGCCCCTACCTCTACTAACTGGTTGTGAACCTTTGGTAGCAGAGCTCTGAATAGATCCTTCTATAACAGTAGAAGGTGGCCCAAATCTATGAGCACTGGTGTAGTCTTTAACGAGATGCCTCGTACCCCCACAGTTAAAACAGGCTCCCGAAGCCCAATAACATATCCCACCATGGGTCTTACCACATGTCTCACAAGGACGAGGAGGTTAGTCGTCTGCTAACCAGACTAAGGGGGTCTCTGCCGAGAAAATCTACCCCTACCAGACCTTCCACCTCTGCTTAATCCCCCAAAATTCTTTCTCTTACTAGTAGCGCCACTAGACCTTGATCCACTGCCTTTCCACTTTTCTCTTTTTCTAATTTCTCTGTCTTCTCTGTTTTCTCTTTCACCGGTATCACTTCTGACTCAATTCTTTCTAACTCAAGTGCTTGAGAGATGAGCTCAGAGAAGTTATTATGTTTGAATCCGACCACTTGTATTCTTAGACTAGACTTCAAGTCGATTTCAAACCTATTACATCTTTCTCTACTGGTTGAAAGTAGATTCCCTGCATAGTGGCTCAGGTGGGAGAACTCCCTTTCATATTTTGCCACTGATCTGCTTCCTTGTTTCAGGCTTAAAAATTCCTGCAGCTTCTATTCCACATAAGCAGCTGGGACATATTTTTATCTGAACTCTCTGAGGTAGTCGTCCCAGGTCAGCACTGGAGGTTCCACCAAACTATGGGGGATGGTCTTCCACCAATCATACACATCCCCTTGTAGAAGTGACACTGAGTACTCGAATTTTAATTCATCCGTGCAGTGCAGTTTCTTGAACACTCTATCCATCCTTTCCAACCACTGCTCTGCCTCTAAAAGGTCCACTGTACCCTTAAATTCTATAGCCCCATACTTAATTAGCTTGTCATACTGCCTGGCTAGGGTTTGAGGTTGCATCACAGGAAGTAGAGCTTGAGTAGGCAAGATTTCAGCCATTTGTTGAAACATCGCAGCCATCTGCTGGGCAAATTGTGCAGGAAACTGCGACATTGATGGGGCTGGTGCTATTGATCCGCTTACATTTTGAAGGGCTGGGGCTTTCCCTTGTGCCTCAGCCTCTACAGATTGCTCAACTGAGCGGTCCCCTTCTTCCATTTCAATTCGAGGATATTATACCTCCTGAACAAATAACACAAGGAGATTTCCCTCCGTTAGTTCATATTTATAATGTAATGCACTGTATATATCAAATAAGGATATTGAGTAGTTGTATGTATCAAAGAAGCTATGCAAATTCACAAGTTAAAACATAATTTAAAAACTTGCTCTGATACTACTAAAACATGTCACACCTTACCCCTCTGTAAGGCATAATATGATCCCATAGTATACTTAATGAATTGCCGAACTTTGCCTACTGATAACCCATTAAATACACTATAAGGGATTTTAAAATAATTTTATCTTCTTTTGTAGGTGGTGAGCATTTTTAACAGGTCTTAAAAACTTTTAATTAGAGTTTAAATATTAGGTAAAAATTTTGACCATTTTTATTTTTCCGCAAAATTTTATAGAAATTTCGACAGAGTGCCGTTTGTAATTGAGAAAAATAAAAAATTTTAACATGTAAAAAGCACTTCCAAAATGAATTTCAATCACCATCCTCAACCTCCAATATACTAACACAACTCAAATTTTCATAATTCACAATATTTCAAAACAATTAAATCAACTCATCACATTGTATTTAAAATATTTACTTTACATCCGCAAGTTTAATTTACAACATAATTTCAAAAATAATACTATTACAATTTACTATACAACTGCTCAAGACCAATTACAAAATATACATACAGTCATTTACATCAAAATAAATATGTACAAAAGGGTATAATTCAATATCCAAAAAAAATCCAAAAGTGAAGTACTTTCAGTCCTTAGCAGCTTACTCTGTTGCTTTACCAGTCTATCTACCTGCGATAGCAACGAAAAGCCATCGCTGAGTACAATTACCCAGTGGTGCACAACATAACAAAATACCAATTTATGCATATATTAAATCCTGATTAGTCCAAATATAGTACTAGAGTTGATAAACAAATACATAAAACTATTTATAATTTTAAATCAAAGAAATTTTCACTTCAGAAGCCATAAAACAATTTTTACAAAATCACACAGTCATATCATGCCATCAATATATTTTTCATCTCAATAGCCAAAGGCTTGTGAGGAATACCAAGGCTAGCTAGCTCAATTCTATGGGTACCCATTCAAATTTCTTTCTCTGCTGGCACACACTTCAACACTTCAGCCAGAGAGGGAATACAAAACTAATTCCTCCAACTAGTCAAGCTTGTGAGGCATTTAGACATTTGGTCATGACACTGTGGTTTTAAACTATTTTAACAATTGTTTAAACATTCAAATGTCAACTAATCACATATAACACTTTTTTTTTCCTTTCAATCAAATTTTTCAGAACAAATAAAATCACAATTTAATTTTCATACTTTATTCAACATAATTTGTAAAATAAAATTCAAAGAAAATTTATATGTTGTGCACAAACCTCGTACGAGTCGCCTCTTGGCCTTGACTCGATGTTTTCTTTCCTTTCTCAATAGCCTTTTCAACTGAACACACAATTTACAGTGTTTCAGTATCATAACTTATAATAAATCCAATAAATAAATTCATGTCAACTAAATTTTAGCCCTAATATGCTTAAATTAACGTTCTTTGAAATTTGCATTTTGGGGTTACTATTCATAGTACTATTCAAGTCAAAATGTTGATTTTCTCATGCTTAATAGGTATGTGAATTCCAATTACACCCACATACCATATTTTGAGTGTCAAATTTGTTGGTCTTGGTTGCCATTTCAATTTCTAACTCTCCTAAGAGAAAATTCAATTTTCCAGTTTTGGTGCCCTGTTTTGTACTATTCCATTTGTCTAGTTACTGTGGGAATTTAGCTAGGTGTTCTGCATAAACGTTGTTTCTTATTGTCTTATCTTTAATTTCCTTTTTGAATCACTCCATTTGGAGTTTTGTAGCCTAAGATATGGTCATTTTTCGAAGGCTGGCCGGATTAGTTGCAACCCAGAATTCTGGGCACTTTCTTGGTTCTGGCAGTTTTGGACAACTACATTTGGGTGGCAATTTCACTTAGTTATAGGCAGAATTTGGGTTGGTGTTCTTCGTGAAAGTTGTAGTGCTATGTCATACCTTTCCAATTCCACAAAAATCAGGTCATTTGGACCTGTCTAGCCCAAGTTATGGCCAAATGAACAAATACTATTCATTTGGTCATTTTGGTACAGTGACAATGCACAATGTCCGAATTTGACCTAATTGTTCACTATGTTAATGTCATTTTCTGGGCATGGTCTCTGCATGAAAAATGTGTCATTATGTATCTATTTTCATTCCAAATTATCCTTACACCAATTGGATTGGTAAAATATCAGTTTTGATCCCTGAAAGGGACCTAGGTCAAACTGCCAGATTGGGACCCTTCACTAATTCGAATTGCATTTCATTTTCACTCATTCAAACACATCACAATTGGTCCCAATTGACCATTTCTAACCTCAGTTAGGGTTAATTGCATCAATTGACTATTTCCTCCAATTTTTCTCCCAATTTGAAGAACTCAAGAACCCTAATTTTTTAATTTATTCAATCAATGAAATTAAAGTGTATAATCTTACTCTACATACTTAATTCAACTTCTCTATCACTTTAATTTCATCAAACTCAAGAAATTTCAATTCCCTTAAGGCTGGCCGAAATTCCACTATTGGTCCCCCATGATTGTTTTGTTGGTATTTTCCTTTTTAACTAAAAATTTCAAGTTTAGATTACTAACCTTTGTTTGAATTTCAATTCTTCAATATCTTCTATTTTCTTCCTTCTTTTCTTCTTCAATTCTCCTTATCTACTTGCCAAAATAAGGTTTATGGGGAGAATTTGGGGAAATTAGGGTTAAGTAAATGGAAATCAAGCTTGAAACCAAGCTTTACTGGAGGAATTCATGGTGAGAGAGAGGAGCTTAGGGTTCGGCTGGCTGGTTGGGGAAGAAAGAAATGAGTGGTTCTCTTTTAATTTTTGTATTTTTATGTCTAATTAAATAAAATTTGACTTGGTCAAAAATTAGGATAATTAAATATTTATTTTGACATCATATATGATGTCACTAAAGTGATACAATAATTCAATTTTCATTTCTTTTTCCTTTATTTTTTTCATAGTTTTTTAATTTAATTCTCCATTCCGAAATTTTCATTTCTCTGATTTTATTAGACAGTTAGGTCAGGAGTCACCTCTAGGGGTGAATTGACCAATTTGCCTCTCGCCGGTTTGATCCGGTTTGCAATTAATCCAGTATTTCTTTCGGAGTAATGACCTAATTATTTGACCTACTTATCAACTCTTTTATATGATTTTCTCTTTTCCACTAGGTTCGCAATAGTCCTTAGGACCGCGGTGTCATAATTTTTCATTCAAAATTAGGGTTAGAACTGACATTGCAGTCACTTCCCGGTAAGGTCACCCATCGATGTGACCCTCGGCTCATTTAACTTTTTATGCATTGTTTTTCTTATTTATACTTAACTATCTAGTAATTACTATTAATTTTTATTCAGGGCTTTTCTAGGTGTCTTAAATATAGTTCTAATTTTCTTAATTATCTGGACCGACACTAGTCACTGGAACAGTGAAATATACTAGGCTATGCATATAGGGGTGTTACAAGATGTATAATTAATATTGAAATTATAAAAATAATCAATATCTACTCACAGACTGGTCGGCTCAATTGTAGTTGGTCCGACTAGAAGAAAGAAGAATGGTCAGCATCAAACACCTATACAGATACACTAACCTCTGTTAATTTATTGACAAAATAATTAATTAATTTAAACTAAAGGACCAAGAATTATTCCTATGTTCTTGCTAAAATTTTGGCAGAATCTCCCCAATAACTGGAGCTAACCCCTTACAAGAAAACTTATTAAAAAGCTACACTTAGGGCCTCAGGCCTACAACAGCAAACACAACGTCCATTTGGGGCCTACAAGAAACCCAATCTAGGTCCAATCGCCCAAACTTTATGTAATACCCTAAACCTATCTGCGGCTAGAGTAGTGTGTATATGCCCCCAAGACACACTCAAGAGTATATCTCAAGGGTTAGCACCCCCTTCTGACAGATCTTATTTTCCTTATTCCAATTATGTTTCATTTTGGAGAAAACAGCGGAAGATTTAAAACTTTAAATTTATTTAAGTCATAAGAAAACCCAACCTATAGGTTTTTCATCTATTTAGAATCTTTCAAATAATGAAATTTAATTTCAAATTTTAAGACAAAATTTTGACAGAGTTTCCTTTAAATTTTTTTGTAACGCCCTGACTCCAACCACTAGAGGAATTATTTGCTTTGGCCCACCCCATCTTGAGCCTTACGGTTTTGTCCCATAGGTGGAATGGAGAACTTCCCAGGAGGTCACCCATCCTAGGATTTCTCTCAAGCGAGCATGCTTAACCCTGGAGTTCTTTCAACTCTCCAAGCCATTCCACCAATAGGCGCCTCTAGTGATTAGTTTCCCCCATTTCAATGTATGATTCGATTCATTTCTGCCTCCTGCCCTAGACCTTAAGCAATGCCCAGCTCTTTTACCGCAGCGTTCTCTACGTGGCCACTACTATCCCGAAAAGGTGGGTTGTTATAAGCCCACCAGCTTTTGCCTGGTTCGTCTTCGAACCATACATATACTAGAGGGGGTCCGGCTCTGATACCATCTATAATGCCCCAGTTCTAACCACTAGAGAAATTTTCCGCTTTGGTCCACCCCATCTTGAGCCTCACGGTTTTGTCCCATAGGTAGAATGTAGAACTTCTTAGGAGGTCACCCATACTAGGATTTCTCTCAAGCGAGCATGCTTAACCTCGGAGTTTTTCTAACTGTCTAGGCCATTCCACCAAAAGGTGCCTCCAGTGATTAGTTTCCCCCATTTGAATGTATGATTTGGTTCATTCCTACCCCCTATTCTGGACCTCAAGCAACGCCTAGCCCTTTACCATAGCATTCTCACTCTCATCCCGAAGAGGCGGGTTGTTACATTTTTAAGTAATTGTAAGTGATCTGTTAAAATACCTGTCAATATTTATCATATTTTTTCAATACACAGATGAAACCTATGTGGTTTCATTCACAACCCATCCCACAATAAACATAATATATACACTGTAACACCCTCACTTTAGCTAGTCTGTACATTCGATTGTTTCGGTGACTAATGTCGGTCAGGACAGTCAAGATGTCTGGAACTATATTTAAAGATAGTGAGGAGACATAAAATGATGGAATAAATGATAAGAAAATATAAGAAAAAATTAAGAGAAAATAAAAGAGATATAATACAATTAGGTTAAACGAGCCAGAACTATAGCGACGGGTGACCGCACTGGGAAGTCACTGCATAGACAGTTGACGATCCCAGGACCACGGAGAACCCTAAGAAATAATTTTCAATACCTAATTAAAGGTTTATTGAAGTATAAATGACATTAAAAATGTCAAAGAAAAATTTAGTTAATCGGTATAGAGGAAAATGGAAATTAAAAGAACTTGCGGATCAAGGATTAAATTGGTATTACCGAAAAAGTTGGACTACAACCCGAAGAGGGGCATTTTGGTCATTTGACACCTAGAGTTGACTTTTGACTTAAATGTCCATTAAAAATGAGTGGTAATAAATTTTGAAACCCCATAAAAATATGAAATTACATATGTAATGTAATAGAGGAAAAATGAGGGGGGACTAATTGAAATAATGAAGCTTTACTTATTATATTAATTAACCTAAAGTTAGTGGAGTATATAAGTGTATAAGGGGACAGATTTCATCACTTCAACATTTCATTTTCTTCCTTTCACAATTCATGGCCGAATAGTTCTCCTCCCAAACCTCCATGGCCGGTCACCATGCAAGCTCCCCATCTCTCCCATTTTCAACCTAAATTCACAAGGTCTCTTCATTAAAGTTTGTCTCCACACCTTGGGCAGATCATAGGCAGCAAGAACAAGAGGATTTGGTGAAGTTTTCACAAGGTTTGGAAATTCTTGGTTGAAGGTTAGTGTCAATTTTCCCTTCCTTTCTTAATTAAACTTTGAATTAAGGTTGTGATGAGTTGATATGTTAAGAAATTTGAAAGAAATTGATGGGTAATGGTGAACCTTTATTTCGGCAGCCTTAATTCCCATGAGAATTTGATTAATTCTTCCATGTATATGGTGATTAGTGAGATTGATTAGAGTGATTACATGTACTAGAACTTAATTGTATGTGTATGTTTGATGTTGACTAATTTGAATTAGGGTCTTGATAATATGTTGGAAATTGACCAAATAGAGACTTGATTGATAATGCTGGAATTTGATTGATAATATTTAGAAGTGCCATGAATTCTATTTGAAGTAAGAGAGTTGGAGGAATACAATTTGGGAGTGTACAATTTTCTTGCAGGTTGAGAATTATTGAGATCAATATGTGTTTTGAGCCATAAGTGAATTTGTGTGAATCCAATTGGTATGAGGCTAATTAGAGATAAAACTAGACCTAAAATGCACCAATTTTCATGTAGAAGCCATGTCTAGATTCTACCTAAAAAGTGACCAAAAGTTTTCCCTAATCCGGATTGCCATTTAGTGAACCTAGAAAATTTACTAAAAGAACAGTATTCATTTATTTAGTCATATCTCACTGTAGACAGGTCCAAATGACCTACATTTTATACCATTGGAAAGCTTAGACATAGGGCTACAACTCTTGTGAAGATACCAAAGCCCAGAAATGACATTAACCAAGTCAAATTGCTTGCCTAAATAGGGACACCAAAACTGTCTAGAATTAAAACTGCCCAGAATTGCTAGACAAAGGTAAAAAGACCAGTTTTGGTAAAAAGACCATAACTTGATCCACAGAACTCAAAATGACATGAAATCAGTGCCAAAATTTCAATAAGACATAGACCTACAATATTGGTATTTTGACCAAAACTCAGAAATCAAGGGAATTAGGTCATTTAACTAGGTCAAGATAGCATACAAAATCTAGAAATTTTAATAAGTAACCATTGAGTCCAGAATAGTCTTTTAAGCATAACTTGAGCTAAAAAACTCCAAATGGAGTTATTCAAAAAGGGAATTAGAGAAGACACAATAAGGAACAACTTTGTCGAAGAGAGTTTAGCCAAATTATTACTGTAGTAATGACCAATGGAACAGTAAACTCAAGACATGAAATCTGAAAAATTGAAATAACATGTAATAAGCTTTGAAATGGATTTGGCAACAAATGCCAACATTTATGGAATGAAAAATGTGGTATGTTGGTGTTATTAGAACCAACATACCTATTGCCTATGAAAAAGTCAACATTTTGGTTGACTAATGAGGTGAATAGTAACTATTGAACTTCAATTGCAAAGAACTTCACATTTAAATTTGTAATATGCCCTAGTAGGACTAGTGTGATTGGTTTGGATAGGTTGGCATGCCAATAGAGTTCTGTCAGTAGTACTATATATGGCATTATGCCATTCTGTGATTTATGTCATTTCGTGCCGTTCTATGATATTATGGCCTGTGGCCATTCTGCTATACTTGATATACTTGGCCTTGTGCCCAATGATTACTACGGCTCATTAGCTGTTCTGTTGCACACCTGGAGACACTTTGTGACCGATGGTGTGATGGCCCGAGGTACTTGATAACCAGTGCCAGTTTACCCATTTATCCAGTCCAGTTAATCGGTTATAGGTTACTTGGGTAGTGAAAAGTATTAATGAGATTAAAAAATGTATCGAAACAAAGTATAGGAATTGAGTAATAAGACAAAGAAGGAAAAGAAATATTGCAATAAAATAAATATTTCCAAAGTTCAATAAAACTTAAAATGATGTTTAAGATCAGTATATGATCAACCTATAAAATGCTAGGAAGAGTTGATACTATAAATTTTAATTAGCCTTCAACTAATCCATAACTTATTTAGTATACATTTTCCTTATAGGTATTACAATTTGAAAATTATTACTTTTATTTGTATATTATAATTTTATTATATTATTGCACCACTAAGCAGAAATGCTTAGCGCGTTGGATTTCCCATCGCGTAGGTTCTGGAGATAAGGAGAAAGCCTAGTGGATATCGAACTCGGAGTTTGAGATTTGGATCTGTATCAGTGTCAGACAGTATCACCTCATCCATGCAGTGCATTTGGTAGGGCCCACTAGGCCATGTTAATTATTTTTAGTGTATTGTGAATATTCATTAAATTTTGTAATGTAAATTATAAATTTATAAATTTTATAATTTAAATTATAAATTTAAGGAATTACAATTGTACATGATGTAAATTATAACTTTTTGCAATAAATTGGGTAGTGATGTAGATTAATGAAATTTGAGAATTTCATGTATAAATTGACTATGAATAGATGAACATCTGAATGAATTTGATGGCTTGAAATTGAGTAGTGTTGATTGAGATTTTAAATTGAACTTGAGAATGTTGATGAGTACATAAATTGATATGAAATTATTTTAAACAGGTGAATAGTGTAATACGTTAAATATTAATAAATTAGGGGAAACTCCGTCAGTTTCTCCAGTAAAATAAATCGATCTAAATTTAAATAAAATTAAATGTGATAACCAAGAATATAATGGGATAAGTTAAGATGCTCCAACACACAGTGTGGCATGCCTTGCTCGGCTACACTGTAGACGGGTAATGGGTGTTACATACACACATCTCATCAGTTAAAAGTAAATTCTCATACTTGAAAATTTACAATATATACATGTGACAGTGTTTACAAAATATGAGACTTGTTACAACATCCATGTAGTTTGTGGAATTTAAATGGTTACACATTAAAGGATTATATTACATATCAAAATGCCTATACAATTTAATCTCCTAATGTGTACAAAATAATCTAGTGTCTTCTCGAGTCTTAAGCAAAACGTCACTTATCCACCTTTACTCTTGTGTCGACTCCTTATCTTTACTTTTATTACCTACGGAAAGTTTAAACAACTTTTTACTAAGCAACTTACTTAGTGATGCTATAACTTAATGATATTATGTCATACAATATATATGCAAGTCAATCATGCATAATCTCATGAATCATGTTTCTAAAAATTTTATTTCAATAATACATGTGCAATCTTACACAATATTATAATGACATGATATAACTTTTAATTACATAAAATTCTTGCATGATCAAATTAATAATATTTACAATTAAAGTGCATGACATTTTAGGAATAATATTTTTCATTTATTTTCTTAGCCCAATTACAA
This sequence comes from Hevea brasiliensis, assembly GCF_030052815.1. Classification (NCBI taxonomy): domain Eukaryota; kingdom Viridiplantae; phylum Streptophyta; class Magnoliopsida; order Malpighiales; family Euphorbiaceae; genus Hevea; species Hevea brasiliensis. The sequence goes on along the minus strand of NC_079496.1, from coordinate 21,359,514 downwards.
TGTCTAGACAATTCAAGTGACAAGTATCCTCATCATGGCTTAAGCCAAGATCTCTCATCATAGCAAAAGCCAAGTATTCTCATCATAGCATAAAGCCAAGTATCCTCATCATGGCATAAAGCCAAGTGTCCATATCATGACAAAAAGCCAAACATCCTCATCATGGCATAAAGCTAAGTTATTGTGCACAATTTCAGCAATTGACTAATCAATTTTCTCATGTCACCTATTTATAGACTTGTAATGGGCATACACATTATCAATATTATATGTAATTTATTCAATCAAGACATGCTTACCAATTTCCCTTTTTATTCATAACTTATTCACCATCAATATCATTAAAACACACAATTATATTTTTCCAGTCAATTCTGGTAAATAGGGCAGCAAGTTTAATATTCTACCAAAAATCATAGAAATGGGGTTTTATTGCCATATTTTCCAGAATTCAACTTTCATATGTCTATTTCAATATACAATTTGAATCACATCAAAATCAGGTCTACATCTCAAGTTATGAATAAAAATGTGTAATTTGCTCTAGACTTCAATCACATCCAGAGCAGTACCAGGAAATGTAATAATATCACTAGGTACCCGGTAAAATCAATTCTTGGCCATAACTATAAAGTTTCAGGGCATTCATTAATCTTTCCAAAGGTTTAAGAATCACACTATTTTGAGTTTTGTAGCATAAGATATGAATTTTTAAAGTTGATTATCCTACTTCTGGAAACTATCAAGTCAGTTTTCCAAATTTAAGCAATAAAAAGTTTTGCCTTTAAACACCAACTTAACAAGGGAATTAGGTCTAGCACAAAACTACAAAGTTTTAGGGCATTCATCAAAGTTTTCATAAACATAAAGATCACAGCAATCTAATTTTCCTAGCTCAAGTATGAATTTTTAAAGATGACTGATCCTGTAGCCTACTGGCAGAACCAAAGTTCCATCACACATACTAGCTATCCTTTTTACTAATTTATATTTCTCCCTTATCCCTAGTGATATCCCTACTCAAACATGATAAAAAAATAAAGGTTATAGCAATAACCTTAGTTGTGAGCCAGCTTTCCTTCACTCCCCCCCCCCCCCGCCCCCCTCCCTTCTTTTCCTTCAATCTCCACCAAACCCTTTAAGGAGTTAGGGTTCTTCAAGCTTAAACACCCAAGTTCTCTTGCTCCCTTTTACTTAGGCCTCCAAACTTGAGATGATCTAGGGTTTTTGTTTGGAATTCTTCCTTAAATTTTTTAGAGAATTCGCTGTTGAAATGAAAAAAACAAAGAGAGAAGAAGAAGATGAGAGTTAGCTAGCTCATTTGGGAAAGGGATAATGTAGATTTTTATTTTCTTTTATCTATTTGTTCTTTATCCTTTACCCATTGGTCCATAAGGTGTTTTCTCTTAATTCTAATCTTTCTCCAAAACTTTGTAATTTATTCAAGTTAGTTCTCAAATCTTTTGTTTGCCCCTTAACTTATTAATTAATTCAATTTGGTCCTCTAACTTTTGGTGGCCGGATTCCTAGGTATGCATGGGGCAATTTCACACACAAATCAATTTTGAAATTTATATGAATACTTTTTAGGGTTAATTAAAGATGTTACACTTTAGCTCGGGTTCCTAACTCCTTTATAGTCTAAATAATTATTTCTAACGCCCTAAAAATTATAAAAATATTCCTAGAGGTCCTTAACATCATTCTTGTATTGATTAAATCTATTTTACCAAATTTTACAAAGCTAGAAATATTTTATAAATAAATCAACTAGTTTAGTCAAGGTAAAAATAACACAACTTGAGTTTGGGACTACCTTTGCAAATTTTGCTACTTGGAATGCATCCGAAACATCCAAAAACGTTGGAAATGACTGTAAACATGACTACTTTTTGGGTCGAGCGGCCAGGCATCTATACCAAGCGGAAAACTCAACCCCAAGCGTTAGTGAGCTATCGCCGATCTGATCATACCTATACGAACCCCATAAATTCTTAATAATTATCATGTAATTATATTTAATTTATGGGCATCAAAAAACTCAAAAATCTCACCAAGTGATCTGGATCATCTGATCGCTCTTTCCAAATGGTGTCCAATCAAAGCAGGATCGGTCTTATTTCGAAGGTTTCATCGCGCTGAATCCAATGATGGCCTGGATCGTTGATCCAACGGTCGGATTGTCCAAACTTTGATCGAAAAGCTTTAAATCTACCAATTTTCTCTCTCCTCGATTCTCATGATTTCGGCCATCAAACTCGTTGCCACTGGTCAAAGTAGACCCTTATTTTGTGATGAGTATATGTATTGAGACTGTGAGAAACCCGATGATGAAAAATTATATAACTGTAAGATGTAATTGGAGGCATGGAGCTGAATTATTAATTTCGTGGTATGATCTTGAAAAAAAAATGATAATATTTTTTTTGAGAAATTAATTTAATTAAATTTAAGTAAAATTTTATTTTATTTAAATTTAATATGAGTAGTTCTTAAATGGACCTAATTAAGTTTAATTAGGCCCTATGGGCCTTAAAAAGCCTAGTTAGGAATTTTAAATAAGACTCATTTAATTTATTTTCTAAAAATTAAAATAAAAAAAATATCTTTTTCTCTCTCCCTTTCCCATACAAACTCTCTCTCCTACTCAGCCTCACTGTCTTCCTCACTCTCTATTGGTGTTGCTCCCTTTCCCTCTCTTTCTATTGGTTAAAACACCTCACCCATATCCTAGTCTTACCCAAATTCCCCAATTCCAGTTATTTAAATTATCTGAAACTTATCACCCTAGGACTTCAAACCCTACCACACCTCTTTCCCTCTCCCATACAAACTCTCTCTCCCACTCGGCCCTAGCCTCTTCCTTACTCCCTATTAGTGCCGCCCCCCTTCCCTCTCTTCCTATTGGTTTAAAAACCTCACTCATATCCCAATCTCACTCAAATTCTGTAATCCCAGAAGTTATCTGAACCTTATCACTCTAGGACTCCAAACTCTATCATGCCTCTCTCTCAAAACCCTATAAATACCTTACTGAAGGGGAAGAAAATAGGGGATGAAGGAAGGAAAAAAAAAGATTCAAAAAATTCAGAGGTATTTAGAGATATTTTAGAGCTATAGAAAATTTGGAGATATTCAAAACTTTTTTAGTTCTTTCTTTTTTTTTTTCTTTTCGACAAGAAAATTTTCATGCAAGATTTTTTAAAGGTTAGTTTTTGTTGTTTTCTTTTCAAGATCCATGTTAATTATATGTTCTTTGTCTTTTAATTTATCTTTCATATTCATGTGGATCATGTAATCATGTTTAATTTGAGGGGATACACAACTCTATGCATATTTAGTTTTCTGTTTCTCAAGTTTTTATTATTTTTTGTTTTTTTCTAAATTTGTAAAAATTTGAGTAAAACTATATTCATATTCTTCACAAAATTTTATTAATTTTAGGATCAAGAATCACTTAAAAAGCTTTTGTATTTTGTAAGTTATGGCTATTTGAAGTTAGGGTTCCTGCAAAATCTGATTTGCAGTATACCTGATTTGAGAAGCTTATATCTCCCTTGTTTATTAATATTTTGGCGTGAATCTAATGTCTAAAATTAAGTTTAAAATCTTTTGAATCTTTTCCAATTAGGTTTGTATTCATATCTATTGTGGTTGATGAGTTATGAATTTTACAAAAAAGTAGTGCGATTCTATAACTAGGAAAACTTATGATTTGTGTAGACCATTCGGCTAGGGTTTTGTTTGGCTTATAAATTTTATGATCTTGTATGATGTGTTGGATATCTTCTGTAATTTTTTTCATGATTTTTAGGCATGTCTAACTATTTTTCAAAAATTGGATTTCTTGCTACTGTCAATTTGCCAGAATTTGGAAATTGTATGTTTATGCATGTTCTTATATTTTCTTGGGTTTCAATTGATACTTGATCTATTTTTCTATATATATTTTTTTTAATTCAAGAAGTGTTATGAAGTGTCTGAAATATGTTAGAAGACCTGGACTCTTAGGTAGTTGTAACTAATTATGAATCTTAACCCTTTAGGAGACTCGAGTTAGAATCCAATGTGAATTGTTATTAGTATTTTCTTCAAGTTTTCTTTATTTTTTTATTATTACAAATAAAATTGATAAGTAGCCCTAAGGTAAGTACCAAAGAGAGCATTTACGTGGAGCTAAACGGGAGTAAGTCAATGTTATCATTGCCATACTAGAAGAGAATGCCCTTTTTTTAAGGGTAGCTTGTCCCAATGGCAATTGTAATTATCAACAAGTAAGTAGCCCTAAATTCCTAAAAGAATTGTTGGCATAAAAATATAGTAATAGTAGGATTTTTATTTGGTAAATTAAAATTAACTTTGTTTTTAATTTAACTGATTTTTGCATATAATTAATTTAAATAAATACTTGATAAATTAAAATTAATCTTGTTTGTAAATTAAACTAACCTTAGCATGTAAAATATGTAACACCCCTAAGTTCGGTAATGCGTTCTACTGCTCCGGTGACCAGTGCTGTCCGGACAGCTAGGATGCCTAGAACCGTACCTTAATATGAGTGAGGAGACATAAAATAATGAAATACAAGAAAAGAAAGTACAAGAAAAACAAAGGAAAAATAATAGCAAAGAAATGTAACCGAGTAAGTGAGCCGGGAAACCTAGCGATGGGTGACCGCACCGGGAAGTCACGGCGTGGACCGTTGACTAGCCCTGGACTGCGGGGAACCCTGGAAAACATTTTTAAGACATAAATAGAACCTTATTGAAGAATAAATATCATTAGAAAGATTAAAGAAAAATTAAATAATTAGTACAAAGAAAAGTGAGAAATCGAAAAACAGACAAAATACGGTGTTACCGAAAAATTGGGAATGCCACCCGAACAGGGGCATTATGGTCATTTGACATCCCGAATTGTCTTTTGACCTAAATGTCCATTAAAAATAAATAGTATTACACTTAGAAAATAAAATGAAAAATTAATTTGGTGGTACCTAAAGAAAATAGCTAAAATCATGGGTTAAATGTGGAATAAGTGAAAGTTTAACTTATAAAATAATTTAATTTTAGTTAGTGGACCACTATAGGATTAATTAAACATAAGAAATGGCTGATGTAAGTCCACTAACCAGCTGAAATCTCATCTTCCTCAAGTCCTCTCAAAATTGCCGAAATGAAGAACCTTGAATCCTCCATAGCCGTTTTTCATGCAAGCTTCCTTAACTCTCCATTATCAACTCCAACCTCTTAGTGTTCTTCATTAAACTTTGTCTACACATCACAAGGAAGATATTGATACCAAATTTGAGAAGTTTGGTGAAGGTTTAGCAAGTTACAATCAAAGGTAAGTTTACACTTTTGAGAATTTCTTTGTTAAAGTTTATGTTCATGTTATGGGTGTTAGTTTTGTGAAAGAAATTTTAAAGTTTAAATAGTTATTGAGATAGCCATTTTTGGACAGCCATGGGGTCACGTTTTTGATGATTTATTGTGCATATAATTGATGAGAAATAATGTTGATCATGGTGATTTAGTAACCTAGTGATTTACTTCATGTTTGTATGGTGATTTTGGCACTTGGATGAGAATTGATGAATTGTAGGGCAATGGGGTGTTGAAGATGGTTTGCGGCAGCTTGGGGACACTTGAGTAATGGTATATATTGAAGGAAGTGTGGGCAGAATATTGACCTAGAAGGATTGATGATATGTATGTAAATTGATATTGTAAAGTGTATGTAAGATTTGTAATGGTTAGGTGTGTATGTAATGGTACTTGGAAATTGTAAATATGAATTATACTTGGTGTGTTGAGGGTAATGGTAATCTGCCCAAAATAATGTTAATGTAAAGTAGAAATGCTTTTGGTAATGTACCAAAACAGATTGGTAGGGTATGGAAGTAAACTTTGCAAGGTAAATATGTGTTTGAAGTGGGGTGTGAAAGGCATAGTGAGGGCAGTGTACATTTTAGCCTATAACCTTAAATGTGTAACCTCAATTGGTATGAGCCCAATTTGAGGTGAAACTAAGCACAAAATGTGCCAACTTTCATTGAGAAACCATACCAAAATTCTGCTTGCAAGGTGACCTAAGAAAATGACCAATTCGGATTAGGTGCAATTAGGACCTGAAAAATGACCAATTGGGCAGCAGTGAGTGTTTAGGCCATAACTCACTCAAACCAGGTCCAATTGACCTGAAATTTTAACCAAGAATAGTTAAGACCCATACCTACAAGTCTTATGAAGACACCAAAGCCCAGAAATGACCATAAGCAAGTCAAACAACTTGCACAAGTTCGGGTCCAAAAACTGGCCGAACCAGAATTGACCAATTTGACCTAAAATTGACCTAAAATGGTACTATTTGACCAGCAAGAGTGTAATGACCATAACTCGGTCTACTTAACTCGGATTGACCTGGAATTTTGCACCGCGGTCCATAAGACCTAAATCTATAAGTTTGTAGTTTCAACCGAGACCCGAAAACTGAGGGAACTAGATCATCCGGTTAGGTCAAACCAGTGTTCCGGAATCCAGCAATTTGCATTAAAATGCACTAAGCAATGAAATGACTTTGGTAAAACATACCAAACCTAAAACCCTATCAAATGTGACATATTAACGACACTAAAACCTAATTTACCTAAAACGCAACGAGGGTCGGTATATTAGGTGATTAAGTGAATAATTGAGTTCAGTGCATTATTTACCAAACACCATCAATAGAGACAGTTTAAATTAGCACTGAAACACTTCAAATTGTGTTTCTCAGTTAACAAGGACTCAGCAAAAGGGAAAGAAATACTGAGTCAAGACCAGGAGACAAATATCAGAGGTTTGTGCACAACAGCTATTTCTTGTGAATTTTCAATTGAAATAAATATTGACTATTGTATATTATTGTTTTAAATTGTGGAAATGTGTTTGAATGGATACTTATTTCTTGAAAAGCATTGTAAATAGTTTGAAGTTGTGAGAAATTATTTGAATGATATTGATGGATATTTATTGCTTGAAAAGCATTGTAAATGATTTGAAACTGTGAGAAATTGTTTGAATGATATTGATGGATACTTATTGCTTAAAAGCATTGTAAATGGTTTGAAATTGTGGGAAAATTAGTTTAGTGTGATTTGTGAAAATCGAAGTTAATTATGAATTGTGTTGCCATTTTGTGAATGAAATTATGACTTTGGAAATTTATTGGATTCTCACGAATCATTTGAATAAAATGTTTGGAATTGATTTTGTGTTCACACTTAGCATGACAGTATCGTATCATTCCTTCTCCAATTATGGGGTTGTGATCGTTTATTTTCCTTCTCCATTTATGGAGTCGTGATCGTTATTTTTCCTCTCTGGTTTACGGTTGAGGTGATCGGATGAGTACTCATTATATAGCTAGCTCCCCTTCCTCATTGATTTCGATTAGTGAGGTTGTGATTGCTTTGTCGTGGTGTACAACGCGGCATTGATCGGAAAAATTATGTCATGGCTTAAGTTGTGAATGAATTGGCAACACTGTATTCTTAAATTATTCGACTAAATTGCGTTATTATGTATTGTGAGATTGTGAAATTGATTTAAACTCTTGTTGACATATACTGTCTATTGAATTCAACCATGATTTGACTTATTGAAAATTATTGTGATATTGACAAATGGAGTTTAAATTCTTGTTGACATTTATTGTCTTGAATTTAACTATGATTTTAAGTATCCACTATTTACATGACTTATGAATTGTGATTTGAAATTGTATTTGGTTAATGTTGTGCACCACTGAGACATTGTCTCAGCGATAGCTTTTTATTGCTGTCGCAGGTAGAGAGACAGACAGGGCAGCAGACTAGGCTGCATATACCTCCAGCGAGAGATTTTCGGGTATAACGAGTATACCACTTTTTGGCATTTTGTACTGTAATGTATGACACTGTATGTATATTTTGTTTTTGGTTTTGAGCAGTTGTACATTCAAATTGTAACTTAAGGTTGTAAAATAATTATGAGTTGTTTTGGATTGTAAAAGCTATATTATATTTCCTTATCTCAGACTTTGAAAAATTTCTATGGAATTGAGTTGATAAATTGTTGTGTTGAGAAATGTACTGGAGTTGAGATTTGGAAATATATTGAAGTGTGCTTTTTACAGGTTTTCTGAAGAACTGTTTTGTCCAAAATACAGATGGCACTCTGCCAAAATTTTTACAAAAATTCCAAATAAACCAAATGAGTTAGTGGTTTCACTTCAGTTCACCAAAATTTTTAATACCTGTAAATAGTGCTCACCACTGTAAAAGAAGTAAGAAAAGTTTTTAAAATCCCTTGTAGTGTATTTAATGGGTTATCAGTAGACGGAGTTGGTAATTCATTAGGTATACTACGGGATCATGTTATGCCTTACAGAGGGGTAGGGTGTGACAAAATATATGTAATTTAATACTTGATAATTATAAAATAAATTTACATGTTAGAAGTCTTTATGTGATATTAGAATAAATTGCACATGTACATAATTAATTTAGTTTAATTATCCTTAGGGTAACTTGGTGAAAAATTAATTAATTAGGTTAAATAGAAACTTAAAATTGTTTGAAATTGAGTTTGTTTGTAAATTAAATTCTCAATAATAAATTAATTTTAATCATCCGGTAAATATCATTTAAATAGCTAGTAACCCCATAGTTAGCAATTACTTGCGCATGAAAATTATTTGTAAACAATAACTCTTTTGTGAATTACTTGCGTGTGTAGGACTAGAATTGCATTTTTAGGATAAAGTTTAATTGAGGAATAATAAACAAGACTTCTAAAAACATTAGTAGAGGACAGGCACTCGAATTAACAAGGTTAGACTAGGCGTAAGGGGTGCCTAACACCTTTTCCTTATGTACCCACTATCCTGTACCTAGACATTGGGCTATGATAAAGACGGTTGTGGAAACTCTACAAGGAGTAAGTTGCCATCCATGACCCTCGGAAGAAATACTGAATATGTCCCAGTTATTACCCAGGGTGGCGACTCCTGTCTATCTATGCCTTCGTGGCATAAATCCTTAGTACCGTGATAGTGCTATGGGAAGACAGTACTTACCAGTAGTTTGATTCTATTAGGATTGTATGAAGTGCATGTCTAGGAAATGTTGTCTAAGGAGGTGGTACTTAAGTGAGACCATTGTGATTTCACCATCTTTCATGGGCATTACCTGGTGCATTTTATGTAATTCTAGTGGATGATATTTCGTCTCACGCCTTACTACGACCCCCAATCTCACAGTTTGGCGACTCCAATGGGGATTAAATAGTTAGTTACTCTAATATGTTTCTATTAGCCTAATATTATTCCTCTGTTAAACTTTTTGCATTGCACTACACGATCACATGGATCACCTTTACTATTTTAGCCCCGCTAGTACTAGCCAATGAGACCATAGTTCCACTAGAGCTATGAAAAATTGGTGAATGCTAGCACCCCATTCCCATACCTTTGAGTATAAAAAAGAGCCACAGCTCCGGCCATTGTGCTTAATGGACAAGCTCTCACATAGGTGACCCTTTTCCTAGCTGATGAAACCCATGAGCCATAGATTTCAGCCCTAAGTACCTCATAGATTTTTGTTGTGCTGGATTTATAACCTTACCATTCAAACCATAAGTTCTAGTGGTAATTGAGATTAACCTAGGCCTATGCATAAACTTAATGTATGTATAGGCCCAAGTCCATTTCAAAACCCTTATTAAGCAAGAGGATGCTTACTTATGGTTAAACTTTAACGATATAAATCCTTTATTTGTGAGGGAAGGATCATCCTGGACCACTCGCTGTTGGTGTGTCCAGTGTACCGTAGCCTAGGATAGAATTTTTTCTTACCCTACACGTGAGAGTTGAAGGTATAAAGGGGTGAAGATTTAGTTTTGGAGATTTTTTTTTTTTGGTTTTGATTCAATCTTTGGTCCGATTTTAGTTCAGTTTATATGGTTTGGTTTTGGTTCTATTAGTACGGTTCGATTTTGGTTTTGTAAAGGTAAAGGTAAAAATGAAAGTGCACATTCATGCATTCATGTATTGCATTTGTACATAACATGTTTAGGTTAACCCCTAAATCCTATTTTTTTAAGCAAACATAGCCTCAAAACACACCAAAGAAACTTTTGATCAGGTCACTTAGGTTAGGAAATGGAAGAGACTAGTAGGGATTTCACCTATAATACTTAAGATGGAAGAAACTATGACCATACTTGATGAAACCTTAAATGCCAAGATGTTTAAGCTGGAAGAAAAAAATTGTGGTCAACTTTGGAAAGAAGACCTGAGGTAGGCCAATTAAGTGACATTAAAGTTATTGAGGTTCAAATTATGTCTTGCACCCCAAGGAGATTTTCCCAATTCAACCAAACCTTATCCGCAGCTTTCGAGCGTCTCAAAGCTTAAGACCTCCTGTAGCTCTTAGCACCCAGATTACCACCAAATCAACTCTCACCTAGCTATGATATCAACCAGTATTGCCAGTTCCACCAAACTCATGATCATGACACCGACTGATAATTTCAATTTAAGCATGATGTCTAAGACCTAATTAATGCCAAAAAGATAATCGACCCAGAAAACTGAGCAAATGGCCACACTAGCCCTATGCCTAACTAAAATTTCCACCTCTACCAGGTCTCCACATAATCTCCACCATCCCAAATAATCCTGATAGAATTATTGACTTTATCCAACCCATTCAAAAGCTCAATAAACCTCAGTTTACAATGATTGTTGACATTTGTGATAATTTTAGCTATGATGAAGCTCCTTTAGATGTCCGGACTGATTCTGATGAGGAGATAGTTGCATTGCAATTAGATGGTTCAGCTCCACCAACGTTTAGTTTTTAAGTTACTGACATCTATGAAAACTAGATGGATCCAAAAGTGGCTACTGTGAAGAAAGGGATAAAGTTTTTTTTTCTGGCATAGGCCTAGGAAAACGTATAGATGACCTGGTGACTTTTCTTAAGATGAAGGGGCATATCACTAAATATGGTTTGGGCTATGAGCCAACTGAAGAGGAAGAAGAGCCAAAGCCTCCTAAGTTCTTGAAAGAGGGGGCAATTACCTAGACATATGATTAGGGGTTACCACATATGAAAGAGCTAGAGCAAAAAATTAGCACCATTAATCTAAGGACTGTGTAACACCCCTCACCCGTCTACAGTGTAGCCGAGCAAAGCATGCCACACAGTATGCCGGAGCACCTTATCTTATCATATTTCACTTTAGTTCTTGATTTATTTATTCAAAAATCTTTAAGTAAGGTTTAGGTCATTTTTGATGTTTATTAAAATCTGATTTAATTTGAAATTTCAAAAACTTTTACCAAAAATTCGGCAGAGTGTCGGCTAAAAATTAACAAAACAGTTCTTCTAACCTGTAAAAAAACAATTCTAATATATTATTACAACTCAATCTCAACAGTCTCAACACAATTCTCAAAGTTTCAAAACTCAATTTCATATATTCATAATATTCTCAGCTCAATTTCATTCATGTTCATCATGATCAAATAATTTCAAATGTCATCTCACATTCAATTCCATACATTTTCATGTTGCTCAACTCATCTATCAGAATTCTTAAATTTCATTAATTTACATAATTTGCAAACTAATTACATAAGTTCATTATGTACATGATATACAAATTAATTTCAATTTCCTAATTTACATTACAACATAAGAAATAATTATAATGCACAAAATAAATAATATGATTAATGTGAGCCCTATCTATATGCATTGCTGAGGATGTGACAGCATTGAATACTTCTGACACTTCTACAGATCTGGACTCTAAAAATCTCAGTCAAATGTTCATTGGGTTTTATCTTCAGTATCTGCGCGAGAAAACAAATCCATCGCGCTAAGCATTGCTGCTTAGTGGTGCAATAATATAACAAAGAAGTAATATACAAATAAAGGTAGAAAGAAAACATAATTCGGATAATTAAGATTTATAATTAATTTAATTTCGTTTGAAATTTCTAATACTAACCATCCTTTATCCTGCTACGTTCTTCTTGGAGGTGTTTAGTTCATAAGTTTACAGTAATGATGTATAATATCAAAAATAATCTAAATATTAAGTCTATGCTTATATTATTATGTAAGTCACATTTGAAATATTTATTTAAGTTATAATTATTCTGCTAATCGAATTTATTTCAGGTCTTCTTACTCATTTATTTAATTTCTAATATTTTTAATTGCTAATATTCTTAACTTATTTCAATAAATTTCACTACCCAAGTAACGTATAACAGGCTAACTAAACTAGATAAGCGGGTCCTGGGCACTAGACACCGCAGTGTCTCGGGCCGTCATACCATGGAATGTGTAAGCTCAGAACGTCAACCACGTATGCAATCAGTATGGATAAAAAGCCATGATAATAGATAAACAGATAATCGGGCATACAAGCCATAAATGTGGGCATAAAACCTTAAATACAGGTATAAAGCCTTATGCAGTACTGCTCAAACAATACCCTATTGGCATGCCAATCTATCTAATCTGACACACGTGTCTAGGTAATACATGGGCACATAAGTATCATTAAACATTAATATGTATTAAAATATCATTATTTAGTTATAAGTTTCAATTACAATTTATAATAATTGATTCTGTTCTTAGTGGAAGCATAGATTTCTAAATCACAATTATATATAGGTATTGCATTCCTCATAATTTTTACATTCATTATATAATCATAATGATCACAATTCACATCAGTTGTTCTCAAGTACCATTGTACTCAAAGCGTTTTTCCTTTCTCTGATAATGAGAACTAATTTCTCATTCACACATTTTGAGCTTAACAGTTGTTGGCATCAATTGCCAATCTTAATTCAAGGCTCATTACATGTTATTTCAAATTTTCAAATTTCATGGGTAATGTTTACTGTTCCATTGGACCAAACTACAGTAAAAATTTAGCAAACTTGTCTCATCTAAGTTATTCCTCAATGTGTCTTTTTTAATTTTCTTTTTGAATCACTCCATTTGGATTTGTATAACTCAAGTTATGCTTAAATAATCATAACTAGGTTAATTCTAGATTTTGGTTCCTTACCTAGGCAGTTTTTGTATGGAATTTTGTCAATTTTATTTAAGTGGGTTGCTACCATATTTAGGTCTAGTATTCTTCATAGGATATGTTGCCCTATGTCTTATGGTCAATCAAAAATTTTAGTTTCAATTTTCAAGTCTTATAGAATTAATTATAGTCAACATTCTGGACTGGACTCAAGTGTCCGGTTTCACATGATCTCACTTTAGGTCAGTAGCTTTGACTTGTAATTTAGGGTTTGTACATTCATAATTTGAGGAAGGTGTCTAAAACAACATTTTAATTCTATTTCTTTTCTTTCTAGAACTATATGGCTCATCTCAATTGAAGTTCTCTAGTGAGAGATATGAATGAAAGAGTATTCTGGAGTTATTGGTCACTTATGCAAATTTCCAGATTTTGTATACTGTCTTGACCTAGTTAAATGACCTAATTCCCTTGATTTTTGGATTTTGGTCAAAATACCAATATTGTAGGTCTATGTTTTATTGAAAATTTGGCATTGATTTCATATAATTTGGAGTTCTGTGGACCAAGTTATGGTCTTTTTACCAAAACTAGTCAGTTTGCCTTTGTCTAGCAATTCTGGGCAGTTTCAATTCTGGACAGTTTTGGTGTCCCTAGTTAGGCAAGTAATTTGACTTAGTTAATGCCATTTATGGGCTTTGTTGTCTTCACAAGAGTTGTAGCCCTATGTCTAAGCTTTTCAATGATATAAAATTCAGGTCATTTGGACCTGTCTACAGTGAGTTATGGCCAATTGAATAAACACTATTCATTTGGTCAAAATTCTAGATTTACATTTTGGCAATCTGGATTAGGCAAAGTTTTAGGTCACTTTTTAGGCAAAATTTTGGCATAGTTTCCACATGAAAGTTGATCTATTTTAGGTCTAGTTTTACCTCCAATTAGCCTCATACCAATTGGGGTCATACAATTTCACTTATGGCTCAAAATACACACTGGTTTCAATCAATTACTCAACCTGCACAAAAGAACACTTCCAATATTCATTTCTCCATCTCTCAAACTTCAATTTTGCATTCATGGCACTTCTAATATCATCAATCAAATCTCGATTTGGTCAATTTCTAGCAGTTTGCATAAGTCTTCAATATTCAACACCAAAACTCTAATTCAAATGGTCAAGATTAACAATACACATCTAAAATCAATTTGCTAGTACATGTAACTTCAACTATCAATATATAATTCACTTCCACCTATCCATCAACACCATTAATCAACATTTACATATATGAAATTTTCAATCTCCTAAGTTACCCAAGGCTGCCGAAATTGAGGCTCATCAATTACTCATCAAATTCTTTAAATTTATCAACATATCAACTCATTACAACCTTAATTCAAAGTCTAATTAAGAAAGGAAGGGAAAATTGATACTAACCTTTAATCAAGAATTTCCAAACCTTGTGAAAACCTCACCAAATCCTCTTGTTCTTGCTGCCTATGATCTGCCCATGGTGTGGAGACAAAGTTTAATGAAGTGAGCTTTGAGTTTTAGGTTGAAAATGGTGGGATTGGAAACTTGCATGCAAATGGCCATGGAGGAGCAAATGAAGATGGTATTCAGCCATAGTGAAATCAGTTGAAGAAGATGAAGTTCAAGTGGTGAATTCTGTCCTTAAGTATCCTTTTATACCCCCACTAATAATTAATAAATTATTATAATAATCAAGTTTTCATATTTCAATTTATACCCCCCCCATATTTACTTTAATTACTTGTTACATATAATTTCATTTTTTATGGGATTTTTAAAATTTAATACAACTTATTTTTAATGGATATTTAGATCAAAAGTCAACTCTAGGTGTCAAATGACCAAAATGCCCCCCTTCGGTTCATAGTCGAACCTTTTCGGTAATACCGATTAATCTCTGATCCGCCGGTTCCTTTAATTTTCGTTTTCCTCTATACCGATTAACTAAATTTTTCTTTGACATTTTTAGTGTCATTTGTTGTAACACCCCTATTTGTATAGCCTGGTATATTTTACTGTTCCGGTGACTGGAGTCGATCCGGATAATTAAGGGGATTAGAACCACACTTAAGACAACTAGATAAGCCATAAACACAAATAATTAGTAATTGTCAATTAGTTAAGTATAAATAAGAAAAACAGAACATAAGAAGTTAAACGAGTCGAGAGTCACAGCGATGGGTGACCTTCTCGAGAAGGACTGCGAAGTCGATTTAAACTCAAATTTTGAACCGTAAAATGTGACGCCGCGGTCCTTAGGACTATTGCGAACACAGTGGAAAAGAGAAAATCACGAAAAAGAACTGTTAAGCTAGTCAAATAATTAGGTCAGGGAGCCGGAAGAAATATTGAATTATTTGCAAATCGGGTTGAACCGGCGAGGGGCAATTTGGTCAATTGACCCCGAGAACTGACTCCTGACCTAACTGTCCAATAAAATCTGAGAAATAAAAATTTTGAAAGATAGATTTAAATTAAAGAAGTATGAAAAAAATAAAGGAAAAAGAAAAGAAAAGAAAATTTGAATTATGACATCACCCAAAATGACCTAAGCAATGACTTCATAATTAATTCTCATTTAATTAAATTTTGACTAAGTCAATTGAGGGGATAAAACAAAAGAATTAAAAAATCAATTTTTCATTTCTTCTTCCTCATGTAGCCGGCACCACTTCCTCTCCCAATTCTCTCACTATACACCTCCATGGAAGCTTACTCTCAACCTTCTTAAACCCTAAAATTAACCATAAATTTCACAAATTCCTTCATTAAACTTTGTTTTTGAAGCTTGGTAAACTATTAACAACAAAAAGAAGAGGAAAGAAAGGAGATTTGAAGAGGGAGAAATTCAACAAAAGAGGTTAGTGGTTAGTTTTCAATTTTATGTTTAAATTCATAATTAAGTAGTTGAATTACACTAGAAATTGTGAAAAAATGAAATAAAAACAATTGTGAAGGACCAAGTTGAATTTTGGTCAACTAGGGTTTTGATATATATATATGCATGAATTTGGTGGATTAAAAAGTGTATGTGAGCTTGGTTGTGTTGAATGATTATGATTAAATGCCTTGAATTAGTTAGAAGCAATGAATTGGTGAACTAGGGTTTTGGACATTTAGGGTTTAGAGACAAAAATGTGAGAAATTGGTATATGATGTCTTTGACCTAGTTTGAAGTGAGAAACGGTCATTTGTGACCAAATGAAATGTGTTAGAAGTGTTTGAACCAAAAGCAAATTCGGATTCAATGTGGTCATGCTGCTGGTAGCATGACCAAGGTCCCTTTGAGGGACCAAAACTGAAAATTTATAAGTCCAATTGGTATGAGACCAATTGGGAATGAAAATAGACACTAAATGACACAATTTTCATTTAGGAAGCATGCCCAAAAAGTGACCAAAACCTAGTGAACAAATTGACCAAATCCGGAAAATCTCAGTCTACCCTGTACAAACTGACCAAATGAATAGTATTTGTTCATTTTGCCATAACTTGAGCTAGTCAGGTCTAAATGACCTGAAATTTTACCAGTAGAAAGATGAGATATAGACCTAAAACTTTCATGAAGAACACAAACCCAAATTATGCCATTAACCAAGTCATTTGGCCACCCAAAGTTGATGACCTAAAACTGCCAGAACCAAAATTTGCCCAAAAAATCTGGGTTAAGTCCAATCTGGCAGCCATGGTTCAAATGGCTATAACTTGAGCTACAAAACTCCAATTGGAGTGATTCAAAAAGGAGAATAAACTTAAGATAATAGGGAACATTTTCTATGAAGGAAGTTTTGCCAAATTCTAACAGAAAAATGACCAATGGAACAGTGCAACCTAAGACACCAAAATTAAAAATTGGCAATTTTGCCTAAAAGACTTAGAATTTGAGTAAACAACCAAAACCAACAAATTTAGTGACCAAAATGTGGTATGTGGGTGAAGTTGGAATTCCCATACCTATTAAGCCTTAGAAAGTCAACAAATTGACTTGAATAGTGTAGTAAATAGTAACCCCGAAACACAAATTTTAAAGAACGTCAAGTTTAGCAGATATAAGTTAGATAAAAGTGAATTTGAATTTATTTTTGGATTTATGCTAAGTTATAATACTGAAACACTGTGAAACTGTGTGTTTTAGCTAAAAAAGACTTGGAAGGTCTAAGAGACTGAGTCAAGGCCTAGAGGCTACTCACGTCAGGTCTGTGCACAATAATTTGTTGTTTAAATATTTTATTCTTGAAAATTTGACTTCTGTGTTAATTATGAATTGTGTTGCTATTTTATGATCGCAAATATGACTTTAGGAATTGATCAGATTTCTCACAAATTATTTGATTAAATTGTTTTGAATTGATTTTGTGTTCACACTTAGCATGACAGTACCACATTATTCCTCCTCCATTCATGGGGTGAGATCGATTATTTTTCCTCCCTCTCTGGTTTACCAGTTGAGGTTGTAGATAGGATGAGTACTCATTAGCTAGCTAGCCACCTCCCTCATTGATTTCGATTAGTGGGGTTGTAGATTGCTTTGTCGTGGTGTACAACACGGCATTGATCGGAAATTTTATGTCATGGCTTAAGTTGTGTATGAATTGGCAACACTATGTTTATTAAATTATTTGACCCAAAAATTTTGCTATAATGAGTTTTGATAATTGATGAAATATAACTGTGCAACATTTGAATTGTATTTTGTCAACGAATAATTTATGTACTGCATTTTAATTTTTATTGTGCACCACTGAGTATTTTTATACTCAGCAATAGCTTATTTTGCTGTCGCAGATAAGAGCAAGGAGAAAGTAGCAGAGTGAGCTGCTATTGATATTGAGGACTACATTGATCTTTTTGTACGGGGATTGTTTTATACCCTTGTAGTTGTTTTGATGTAAATATTATAATGTCACATGTGTTAATGTAAAGTTAAGCAGTTGTATAATAAATTGTAATGATATTATTTTGGATTTTCTTTTTGTAAATGGAGACTTGTATATGTAAATTAAATTTTGAATACAATGTTAATGAAGTATTTTGAGATGATAAACTTTGATTGGATTGTGGAATTGTATTGTGTTGACTTGAGATTATTTGGAGGTTGGGAGTTGTGAAAAATTTATTGGAAGTGTTTTTCACAGGTTTTTTAAGAACTGTTTTCTCAAAATATAGACGACACTCTGCCGAAATTTTTATAAAATTTGCGGAAAAATAAAAATGGACAAAAATTTTTACTAGTTTTTAAGCTTTGAATAAATGATTTTAATTCCTACCAAATGCTCACCACTTCCAAAATGTAAGAAAATTGTTTTAAAATCCCTTGTAGGGTACTTAATGAGTTATCGGTAGGTGAAGTTCGGTAGTTCATTAGGTATTCTATAGGATCATGTTATGCCTTACAGAGGGGTAAGGTGTGACATTTGTACTTCAATAAACCTTTAATTAGGTGTCGAAAATTATTTTCTAGGGTTCCCCGCAGTCCTGGGGTTGTCAACTGTCTACGCAATGACTTCTCGGTACGGTCACCCATCGCTACGGTTCTGGCTCGTTTAACCTAATTGCACTTTATCTCTTTTATTTTCTCTTAATTTTTCTTATCATTTATTCTATCATTTTATGTCTCCTCACTATAATTTAAATGTAGTTCTAGACATCCTGACTGTCTGGACAGATATTAGTCATCGGAACAATAGAACATACGGACTATCTATAGTGAGGGTGTTACAGACTGCATGGAAAGCCAAGCACCTAAAGCTCCACCCCTAAGTTTAAGTTTATATTTTATAATGCTCACAATAATGATACTGATGTTTTCACTTCTGATGTACTTGATGAAGATTTCGAGGCAAAAATTGATAATATGACTAGTCCTTTTGCTTACTTCTTTGATGTTTATTCTAATGAGCATATGCATGGCATTAATAATCACTTAAAATCTATTTATGTTAATGCATCAAAATCCATCTCTATTAATTTAGGTACTCCAAATAATCCTAAAGATATTAAGTTAGCTGAAGATTTAATCCAAGAAGAAAGAGATAAATTTATAGCCTTATTAACAAAGTGTCAAGCATCATTTGCCTAGTCATATAAAGATATGTCAAGAATTGATTGAGATATAGTGCAACAAAAGATCCCTACAGATCTAAATATGAGGCCTGCATTTGTGGCCTAGAAGCATTGATAGATGTTAGGGCAAAGAAAGAAGAGGTAATTGGAGATTCAATGCTAGTGGTCTCTTATATTAAAGTTGAATGTGAATTAAAGGAAGGAAAATTGAGGCAGTTCTTGGAATATATAAAGAAACTATTAGCTAATTTTTGATAAGGTGACCATGAAGCACATACCTCGAGCTTAGAATCAGAAGGCTAATTCCCAAGCCACACTAGTGTCCCTATAGGAAAAGGGTGATAAAAAATTGACTTAGTTATCCTAACGAGGAATAAAATTTCGTGTTATGAAAGATTAGTAGTAGCACATGTCGACCTAGAGGGTAAAGGAGGTATCTGGAAATGAGAGAATATCCACAATCAGCCAACAAAAGAGATAGAGCAACAATTCATAGATTAGCCACTCGATTTACTTTAGCTAGGGGGCAACTCTACAAACTCTTATGTGTGATAAAAAAAATAGGCTAAGCAAATAGTGAAAGAAGTGCATGCAAAAATGTGTGGTCCCCAAATGAATGAAAAGGTTATAGTTGGGAAAATTTTAAAGTTAGGTTATTGCTGGTCTACTATTGAGACTGATTACGCCAAGTTTGTCAAGAATTGCCATGAATGTTAGATCCATGTAAACTTGAACCATCTACCGCTAAGTGAGTTCTACAGTATGACTTACTATGGCTATTTTTAGTTTGGGGCATAAACATCATTAGGAAGATTTCTCCCACAACTTCTAATGGCCATAGATTTATGATGGAGGGGACCACTTCACTAAATGGGTTGAGACTAAATCCTACAAAGTAGTGAATGCTTTGATAAAAATATTCGAAACATATAAGGATTGGCCCGAAAAACTCCTTTATGTTCTTTAAGGTTATCGCACTGCTACAAGAACATCCACAGTGTCACACCTTACCCCTCTATAAGGCATAATATGATCTCGTAGAATACCTAATGAACTACTGAACTTCACCTACCGATAACTCATTAAGTACCCTACAAGGGATTTTAAAACCATTTTCTTACTTTTTGGAAGTGATGAGGATTTTAGTAGGAATTAAAAACATTTAATTGAAGTTTCAAAACTAGTAAAAATTTTTGTCCATTTTTATTTGTCTGCAAATTTTGGAAAAATTTCGGCAGAGTGCCGTCTGTATTTTGAGAAAATAGTTCTTCAAAAACCTGTAAAAACACTTCCAATAATTATTTCCACAACTCCCAACCACCAAAATGACTCAGTTCAACATAATTCAAATCAATTTCACAATTCAATCAAAGTTTGTCATCTCATAATATTTCATAATTTCATTCACATTGCATTTAAACTTTAATTTACATATACAGGTCTTAATTTACAAAAAGAAAATTCAAAATAATATTATTATAATTTACTGTACAACTGCTTAACTTTACATTAATTGCTTCCTTTTTAATAAATTAGATAGCACTTATATAATGTTGATATTTTTTTAATTTTTTATTAAAAATTGAGAGTAAAATAGGAAAGTGTAGTTTTTTAAATGTTTTTCAATCATTATATCAGCCATCAAAATATTTCATTAAATTACTTTTAAAAACATAATGAGGAATTAATTCAAAAAATTAGTAGTTAATTATATAAAAAAAAGGACATATTTTTTGGAGTTGTTCTACTGCCACGTGTAAAAACGCTCGGAAGAAAACCCAACTTTAAGGTGAGTGAGAGAGGGAATTTGTTGGAGTAGAAGACAGTGAAGTGTTCTGCTGCTGAGTTTTTTCTTTTCCATCTGAGGAATCAAAGAATCTTTTTGAAGAGAAGAAAAGAGGAAGGAGGTGAATGCACTGGTGGGTTGTATTTTTCTTGCTTTATTTTTTGGTTTATGATCCGAAACGCTAGGGTTTTCTTGCCCTCTTCATTTTTTTGTACTTGAATCTCAGAATGAATGATGAATTAGTCCTCCAATTGGTTCATTTCTTTCAACCCAGTACAAACGGGTTATCTTTCTCTTTTGAAGTTGATTTCATTGCATGGTTCTTTCTTTTGCAGCAGTTTCCCCATGGAAATGCTGGATTTTATGGGTATATATATATATATTTCACTTCGCACATTTTTTATGGAATGTTTAGAAATGTCGAAGTAGAGATGAGTTCTGGGTAGTTTTGAGTAATGCCATTTTTTTATTTTCTCATTGCTGTTACTAGATTTTTTTTTCATTTTATTGAGCCTTTGTGCTGGATTTAAGTATCCAATATGCACTCATAGGTGATTGGCATTTGAATTTTCTCAATAGAATCTCTTAGTGGGGAATGGTGGAATGTACCTTTCTTCCTAGTTCTGATTGCAATGCTATCTTATAAGAATCATGACTTGGAAATTTTGATAAGTTGAACTGCAGAGGATGATTTTCCTATTTCTGACTTTGAGTGTTAATTTAACTTCGCTTGCATAGCTTCAGGAGACTATATTCTAGTACTGATTTAGAAGCCAATTGGATATGAATATGCTGGTGGGGCAATGTTTGAACCAAGGGAAGCTGATACACCTGTGTTGTTTCTGGTTTTGGTTGTGCTTCCTCTTGTTGCTTACATTTTACTTGGGAAATGGAGTGAGGCTACAAAGAAGAGAGAGAAAATAGATTTGCTTGCTCAATTGGCTACTGAAGAGGCACTTAAGGCAGAAGCAATGCCTCATGCCACTGCTACTGCTCCTGCTATTCCTTTCGTGCATCCTTCAAAGAATGGAATTCATGTATGTGCTAGATGCTCAAGTCCAGCTACAACTCGCTGCTCTAGATGCAAGTCTGTTAGATACTGGTATGTTCTATTTCTTATTGTGGCATAAATGTGTTCAGTAAGAAAGGTGCTTTATTTATTTATTTATTTATTTATTTTTTACCTTAGGTAAGTAGGTATTAAGATTTGAAACAAATTGCATATTGTGGAATAGTTTTTCCTCTGGATAAGAAAGTAGTTATCATACAAATCTTGTTGTACTTTAATTTTTACATGTATAAGATTTGTACATAAATGTGTTCAGTAAGAAAGATGATTTTTTTTTAACATTAGGTAAGTAGGTATTAAGATTTGAAACAAATTGCATATTGTGGAATAGTTTTTCCTTTGGATAAGGAAATACTTATCGTACAAATCTTGTTGTACTTTAATTTGTAGAAAGTTGAACGAAGCTTTCTAGGGTTAATTCATTTGGATATCTGGTTTTTTTTGGATGAATAGATGAAATTTAAAGATTTCATGATGCGATTTTTGGTTTAAATTATTTGAATGGAGTCTAGGATAATATGACTGTGAATGAGTTTAGATTAATGAATGTGGCTGAAAACTTAGTTCAGGTGGATTTAAAAAAAGAACTTTTGTAGGCATCTTAAATTCACCCTCAAATCAGTTGATTTATTCAGAGTCATGAATCTAATTTCAATTCATGAATAATTGAAGGTATCTACACAGTATCAAACCCAAGTCTCACATTTTCAAATGCATCCAAATGTAGGATAAAGAACCAAATAGGGGATAACTCAAAGCTTTGTTAACTGGATTATTGTAGAATCTAGGGCATCAAGCTTATGCATAGTAATTATTAGATTAAATCTTTTACTATCCATTTATCTCCTATTTTCCCTTTTTGATTCTTGATATAGTTGGAAAATAAAGATAAGAAGTGGTTTCCAGTGTCCATAGTTAGCAGGTTACTTCACGTAACTGAAAATTGGAAGTCAAAACTGAGATATCCCAATATGTATGAAGGGGCTTATTCTAAATCTACGTCAAGTTTTATTCATTGTGAAATTTGATAATTTCCTGTAACCTGAGCTAGTATTCCTTGTACACTTGTAAGTGTCTTTTATTTCCTTTTTTAGATTTGTCAAAACTAGATGTGTGTCAATTGGTGAGTTTAGTGTTAATTATTATCATGGGAGAGGAAACAAGTGAAACAACAAGCATATACATTCATCAGCTAGTGAACTGATCTGGTCCCAGTTTCTTAATTTTCAAACTGATAGCGTATATGCAGTTCTGGGAGATGTCAAATTATTCATTGGAGGCAAGTTCATAAGCAAGAATGTCAGCAATCGGAAACTACCAGTTCATGCTCATCTCCAAATGCTACTGTAATCAAGGACTCAATTCCAGAGAGGATTTCAATTAATGACAGCTTGAACTTATTTTACTCTGGATATAATATTAAGTCAGCTTTGATGAAAAATGCACCTTCAGAAAATACAGTTCATTCTCAAATAATCAGTGGCATCTCTGCTGGTACCAATTGTTCTGCAGTTGATGCATTGCATGAGGCAATTCTGCAGAAAAGAAGCAGAGACAAGCGGGGATACCATAAATCCGGAACAGAAATGTTAATAAGACATGACATGGTTGTACTTGATTCTTTGGAAGAAACTTATGGAACAAGGCCTGCCTGTTTAACCTTTAATGACACGTCCATTGCATATATCAATGGTCAAGATAGTGCTTGTAATATGCATGTGATTCCTAAATATTCAAGAGAACCTGGGAAGATATTTGAATCAAGAAGCAAATATGGATTGTCGGGCTCATTGCATTCTGGAAAAATTGGGACAAAAGTGCATGAAACTGAAAAAGACATTATTTTGAATGGAGGAAATATGTCAAATATAGAAAGTACTTTTAATGATGAGACAGGAGAATTGAATTATTCTTATGAAACAACAGTTACTAAGGGAAGTGTAAAGGGTAAATTTGCATTGCTGCCTGTGGGGACCAAAATTTCTAAATCATCAAAATCAACAACAAAAGTCTTCGGAGAACAATCATTCTCAGAAATAGAGGGCAAGGGAAAAAATGCTGACTATTCAAGTGGGTTTACTGGATCTCTTTTTTGAATATATACTTTTCATTCAGAATTTCCTTTGATTTGGCACCTGTGATGCAGAGGCTGTTAGAATGGGACGTGCAATTCCTGCTCCAGGAAGCAGTGGGTTGCAGACATTGGTTTTATGAAGACGATGGGTGTAAGGAAGTCAACTAGACTTGGTAGACAGAATGTTACAGGACTACGTGGTATACACGAAAAAGTAATGTTTAATTTCCAATTAAATCCAAGCTCTTATGAATTCAATTGGAACCCTACATTTGTATATGATGGTTAATTAAATGGTTTCTGCCTTTCTGGAACCTCCTTTCATGGTGTGCTATCATTTTGTCTCAGACGCTGTTCCCTTATGAAGAATTTGTTAAAATATTCAATTGTGAGGCTTTTAACTTACAATTTGTTAAAATATTCAATTTGAACCCTAGGGAACTTGTGAACTGTGGAAACAGGTATTATCATCTAATTTTGTCTTTTATTTTAGCAATCACAAATTTAGGAATAGGGTGCAGAATATAAAAAATTATGTTTTCTGTGGTGGCATATTTAAGAACTAGACAAGAAATAGTGTTTCTTTTATTGGCATATGCAGTTTATTGTCATATGTAGACAAGAATAATACTATAAGAAATTATATATGTAGATTGTAGAAGGCAGCTAGTTTCATGTTGTTATGTATTTGTGAAAATCATGCAGAACGACTAGGGAAAATTTTACTTTTAGAAATTAGGGTTTGTAGACTAAAGATTAAAAGCTTAAAATAACCTGCAGATTTATTTTTTTGAGGAAAAAAAAAAAAGTTAAGAGGAAACATAATAAACTACTAGTCTGACACAAACAAGCTTTAGGAGTCACTCCTATCAAGAAAGCATCACAGTTTCTATGGTTAGAATTGCTTCAAACAACTTTGAAACATAAATTGATGGAATTTATTCACTGTAAAACTAAATAATAAAAAAGTTTAGATATTTACAGTTAAAGTAATCCTAAGCCTGCATGGGACTTAAAAAACTAGTCCAAATCCTTAAGGATTTGGATTCCCAAGGAAAACTATGTGGAAGTTACCATAAGTATAATATTTTTTAAAACCCTCAATTTAAAACTCTAAAAATAAAAAGATGAAGATTCCTTGTAAAAAGAGATGATTCTCATTGATTTCAATTAATCTGTACATGGGTATATATATACAATTGATTCCTATAATTGTGTTCTACTAATTAGGAAGAAATCCTAAATAGGAATACAGAATACAGAATATACAGAGAAATAATATAGTGATTGACTTTCCATAACACTCCCTCTCAAGTTGGAGTATAGATGTTAATCATGCCCAACTTGTTACAAATGTAGTTAATACTAACTCCATTCAGAGCTTTTATGAAAATATCTCCTAACTGCTCTCCAGTTTTGATGTGTCCTGTTGAGATGATCTGTTGTTGAATCTTTTCACGAATAAAGTGACAATCAATCTCAATATGTTTGGTCCGCTCATGAAACACCGGATTAGAAGCAATATGAAGAGCAGCTTGATTATCACACCATAATTTTGCAGGCAGGGAGGTCTTAAAACCTATCTCATCTAGTAATTGAAGTATCCACATTATCTCACATACTGATTGTGCCATGGCTCTGTATTCGGATTCAGCACTAGATCGAGAAACTACACTCTGCTTCTTGCTTCTCCAAGACACCAAATTTTCCTTCAATAAAAACGCAATATCCAGTAGTTGACCTCCTGTCAACCTTAGATCCAGCCCAGTCGGCATCTGAAAAACATTCAACATTCAAATGCCTATGATTACCATATAGCAAACCTCTTCCTGGAGCGCCCTTCAGATAACACAAGATTTGTTCCAAGGCTTCCCAATGAGCAACAATTGGGTATGATACCATGTAAAAAGAGATGATTCTCATTGATTTCAATTAATCTGTACATGGGTATATATATACAATTGATTCCTATAATTGTGTCCTACTAATTAGGAAGAAATTCTAAATAAGAAATCCTAAATAGGAATACAGAATACAGAATATACAGAGAAATAATATAGTGATTGACTTTCCATAACATTCCTCAAAACCTTTGGACAACTTTTCTAGCAAAACTCAAAATTGCAAAATACCCCTATGACTTAAAATATTATACCAACAGGTAATTTATTTGAATGGACATATAAATGGAACTCATAATGGACAAGAAAGTGTCCTATAATATCCCAAATAAAATCTATACTGTAATTCTGAATTCTTGGCTTTCTTGTTATCTACATGAGAAAGTAATCAATCAAGGTCTATTTAACTTTTTGAGATTGGGAGCTAGGCTATGCAATTTTTGGATTCTGTTTCTTCATACAATAGAACTTTTGTGGGTGTGACATTTTCCAATGATCACAGTTACTGTCTTGCAGTTGTTATGCCAATGCTGTCCTTCAATGTCTGACCTGCACAAAGCCGCTGATAATCTTCTTGCTTTGTAGATCACATTCAAGAGCCTGTACTTCATTTCCTCATTTTTGCTATTGTTCTGGATATTCATTTGTAATAATTTGTTTTTGCATTTTTTTTTTTTTCCCTCTGTCATGCGTTTGTTAGGTTGCGGGAAAGATTGGTGTCTTATGTGTGAACTTGAGAAACTTGTGATGACGTTAGGAGAATGTGGTGGCCCTCTATCTCCTAGTAGAATACTTTTGCATATGGAGAATATCAATTGCCAGATTGGCGGTGGAAGTCAGGAAGATGCACATGAATTTTTAAGGTCTACAAAAGATTACAAGCCCATGTTTTCTTTCCTTTCCACATTTAAGACTCTTTAGATGTTATTCCTACTCTTCAATTTGTGCATATTTATGAGCTTTCTATGTCCAGGCTTCTGGTTGCATCAACGCAGTCTATATGTTTGGAAGGACTAGGTGGTGAGGACAAGGTCAATCCCATATTGCAAGAAACAACTTTTATACTACATACTTTTGGTGGGCGTCTTACGTCAAAGGTGTTGCTTGATTACGTCTTTGGAACTCTGTCTTCAGTTATATTTGATTTTTCACTTTTGTTTTTCCAATTTGTTTCCCACCCAATTTCACTGACAATAATCATGATTGAGTTTTCTTTCTTCTTCTTTTAAATAGGTCAAATGTCTGAGATGTCATCATGAGTCAGAACGATATGAAAATCTGATGGATCTTACGCTAGAGATATTTGGCTGGGTTGAGTCACTGGAAGATGCCCTGACTCAGTTTACAACCCCTGAAGAATTGGATGGAGAAAACATGTATAGATGCGGAAGGTATGATAACATTTTTGTCCTTTCTTTATGTTGTTATTTACATCTGTGTTACAATATTTTCAACTTTAAAGATTAAAGTTTAAGCAACTTGATAATAAGGTGTACAACATATGTCCAAGCTGCAAAGCAATTGAGTATACATGAGGCACCAAATATTCTGACAATTGTTTTGAAGCGCTTCCAGGTAGCACTTGCATATTTGACTTTGACCAAACGAGGTCTTCTATGATATAATTTCTAGTTCAGTCTGAATGTCATCTACCTGCTAAAGAACCTTGGTGCACGCATTTTCATCAACTTTTCACTCTTAGTTTTGAACATTGATTGGTTTTACGAGTTGATTTGTAATCATACAACTGACTGATACGAGGTGCTCCTGATCTCATTTGAGTTTTACATACAGTGAAAAGGAAGGAACTTAGCTTTGTAGCTGTAGGTAGCAACTTGCTGTTCTTTTGATCTGCGCAAATTACAACTTGAGATGCAATTCTAATAAGAAATGTGTTTATTTTAATCTCATCTCAGTTGATCTTAGACTTTATATGCTTCTTGGTATATCTACCTCTTAGTTTGTTTTTGGGTGGATAAGACTTAATTCTTCATTGTTAGACTTTTTTAGCACTTTGATCCCGGGTTTTGCTTCACCAGGAAGGAAAATATGGGAAAATAAACAAATCTATTACTTTTCCTGACATGCTGGATATGATCCCATTTATGACTGGAGCTGAAGATATTCCTCCTCTATACATGCTTTATGCTGTTGTGGTGCATTTGGATACATTGAATGCATCCTTTTCTGGGCATTATTTGGCATATGTAAAAGATCTGCAGGGCAATTGATTCAGGGTAGATGATGCAGAGGTAAATCTTTCTCATCATTTCAGTTCTTTTTGATAGTTTGTTCTTAACATAACTGCTCAGCACACGTTCGTATTGTCTATACATTAGTTTCAAGCCTATGATGAAGTGACCTTTTGGTTTTACATATTATTTTGCATATTTATCATAATGCTATATCTTCCTGACATTTTTTTTAATACCAGAAGGGATAAATTATTTGAGATTGGACCTTGGATTGTTTAAAATGATAGTCATTAGAATAGTTAATGGATTCTTGATTGTTTTATGGGATTAAATATATTCTGATTTTGGAAGTTAGACAAGCTTATATAGCCTTATCTGTTGCAATTTCTTAGGGATTAGAATTTGGTTGTTGCTATGTATCATGTAACAAAGTTTATCTTATCCTATAGATAGTGGTTTCTCTATGAAATAAGCTATTCAGTTTTAGTTCAAACTAAAAGGGAGTAATTTTAATTGGAAGGTTGGCATGATTTTCCAGCTAGTGAAGAACCCTATATTTTCCATTCTTTGAATGTCTTCTTATCTTTCCTATTCTATTGGCTTCCACGAACAATGAATTAAATTTAATGGTTCATGCACAATCATCAGTAACTGGTTATGAGGAATGCTTCTAACAGATATTATCCCATTGAAGTGTAAATGCAGTAGATTCTCACTTCATAAGGCTCTTGGACATATAACACATGTTTAAATTTTTTGCTTTAGTGGTTTGATTATAAAGAGGGTGAGATTCCAAATATGCAGTGCAACTTGGTTCCACCAAACATTAGAAGCAACCTTCTTTATATCTCGTACGTAGTTGAGCTTAGTTGTCCCACAAGTGTAGTGCAACTTTGTTTCGCCATATTGCCCAATATTTACACCAATTAAGTGGTGCAGTGGTGCAACTAGGTTTCAGCTTACAACGCAATTATTTTCCCTGCAAGTTCAGTGCAAAACAATTATGCCAAAGGATGGTGCTAGTGCTACGGACACTCAAGTGGTATAATAACAAGAGATAGTTTGCATCACAATTACAGTCTAGGCTATTAGTTTGCATCACAATTACAGTCTAGGCTAGCAACACCTCAAAGTACAGGTGGCTTACAAGTGCAATTTAGTTGCAGTGCAAGTATGGAATCATCAGCTACTACTTTAAAGAAACTATTATTTCAGGGAAGAGAAAGGAATAGTAGAGGGATTCTGAAGAAGTATTGCTTGATTATTTCCTCAGGCCATTGGAGAATATTGTGCTGGTTAGTTGTTCTTTAAGAATGGAAGAGTATTCATTTGCAGGCACTATTGCATCCCATAATTACAGCAATTAATCTCTTAATTACTGACACAATTACGTCATTCTAACAAGAATAATGCCAGAAATTATCTTTGCTATTTTATTTATTTACTTTTTTCTACGTGCCTTGAGAATATTGACACGGTTGATATGAGGATTTAACAATATTGGCTACACTTGAGATTATGATTTTAATTTTTCTTTGCTCAGTTCCTATTTTGATGAGTTAGGAAATCAAGGTTTTGGATCATGGTTCCTTGATAGGTACATCCAGTGCCAATGAGCCAAGTGATGTCAGAGGGAGCATACATTCTATTTTACATTAGGTATATATCTTGGCTTAAATTCTCCATAACTGTTTTCTCTCTCTCTCTCTCATTCATGGTTTCTTAGAAATGCTACTATTGCTTTCTAACGAT
Organism: Hevea brasiliensis; assembly: GCF_030052815.1. Taxonomy (NCBI): domain Eukaryota; kingdom Viridiplantae; phylum Streptophyta; class Magnoliopsida; order Malpighiales; family Euphorbiaceae; genus Hevea; species Hevea brasiliensis. The sequence goes on along the minus strand of NC_079496.1, from coordinate 21,329,552 downwards.
GTATATGTTGGATTTGCCATCCGTTCTTCATTTCACTTTTTAAAACATGTTTCTTTCTTGGATCCCGCCCTCGTCCTCAGAAAGAATTTTGTGAGAAATCTATCCAGCAACAAGTTTCACCATCTGCAAGATGCCACTCATCATCAAGGACGCAGAAACCTTCGAGAAAGGGACATGGCAAATCAAGCGGCCACTTTCTTGGCTCAGAGCCATCATTGCATCTCAAACCAGAAACGGACATGTAGCATCAACCACACTAATGGAATTCTGGGGAGCACAAACCGGAATGTTGCACAAGCGATGGAGTTCTCTGATGCTACATCAAGTGATTGGTCCCTTTCTACAAGCTCAGATGAGACTTCTTTCACTACTGAGAGCACCAGAGACTCTTTTAGTACTATGGATTACACTGATACATGCAATGCAGATACATTCTCCTCTATCTTCAGCAACTTGTATGCTCCAGTCATCCTTGCAGAACACTCAGCGTTGTAGAACATTTTCAAATGGTAGCCCTCAGACTAGGTTCTTCTTAGATGAAAGGGGCTGTGCAGGACTTATTATTCTTGTCAACACATTCTACAAAAGGGTTATGGAGAGGAGATAGTTTCAAAGTGGTCAGTGATTCTACTGAAATTCATATTGATTCATTCTGTACCACGTCTTCAAAATATGGGATTAATCCAAAATGCGGTCTTGATTGAACATCTGGCCACTGTAAATTATAGGCTTGGAGATCCCAACTGGTAAATTAGATGACTTAGCTAGTCGGAATCTGTGCCTCAAATTTTTTTGTTATCACTATTTTCTTAACTGGGGCATTGGATTGGGTTTATCACCCAAGTAAAAGAAACATTCTTGTCAGCATTAGAATTAATTCTTGAAGATGTAAAGTGCTAGCTTTCCATGTGGGACTCTCTAGTGACATTTTCCTATTTGAAAACTTGTGTTTCACTTGTTTGGTTCGCATCAACCAAGCGAACACTAATCCTGGTTCTGTCTCAGACAACTTTTTTTTTTTTTTATTTAGTTACAAGGAAACGAAATTGCATTGTTTTGGAAAGCCATAAATTTGATAATGCATCAAAGCAATTGCTTCTCGCTGGAGAATTGAAAGTGTTATCAATCTCCTTGTGGGTTTTTCCATTGCTACAAGTTTTTGAACAGAGTCATTTAGTCATTAGCAAACTTACCTAGACTTAATCCATTATAAATTAAGACATAAATATGTAAATCCTACCTCTTTTATATGTAAATCCCATCGTGTCTTAGAGTCCACGATCTGACCTATTTTACATATATGGATCCAATCGGATCTAGTTGAGAATATCCTGTCAATAGCACTTACTTGCCGACATGCTTGTACAGTTCCGGTCCTCGAAACTGTACCCAACAGCACTGCCACCATCAGTGCTAACAATGGCAATGGTTTGTGCCGTCGACATTGCTTCGTGAACAGGGAAGCTGTGTATTTAGGGAGATGGTCATCAGGTCTCAACTGCTAGATTACTAGCATTTCACTATCATTTTGATAACAAAAGCATTCAAGCACCTTTATTCAATATCACTAAAACAGAAAACTTTAAACAGTACGCCTACACATAAAAGCTTGCCTAGCTAGTTTATTGAATAACATGGTACTTCTATGACTGTCAACTGTAATTATGTCAAATTGTCAAACAACATCCATATCTCATTGACCCTGTGATCAAATTCAAATGGAGAATTGTACTGTGCAACTGTATACACAGAAGTAGCATCAGCATCATGGCTTTTCTGAATTGCAGTAGCCCATGTAGTACCTGCAAGGCTGGCTTCCAAGGCAGCGGCTTCCTCTCCAACATTTGAATCTGTGACAAACCCACTGAATTGTCTTACTGCTGCATATGTTTGTTTCCATCTTTGAACATGTAGGCCTTCTGCAGGAGGTGGATTTGCTTGATTCTCTTTTGGAACATAAAAACTGACAGTGAATGAGGATTCACAGAAAGGTCCATCACTTGGAGAAACTTCAGTAATAACTGGACCTGTCATCTCTATCTTCTCTCCATATTTATTCTTCCCTTGAATGTAGTTAAACAGCCTGTGACCAGAAACAGAACAATGGTTCAAGCTATAAAATTCTCTTAAACAAAACAACAAATGATAGACGAAATCTTACTGTAGGAAACCAGTTCTGGTAGCTTCAACAATGGAAATGTCTTGGATGGGGGAGGTTGACATCCAAGCAGAAGAGTTATAGCTGCGAATTTCATATCCATCACCAACTTCTATAACATCATAAGATGGACACTCTATTCGCTTGCATGTTGGTGGGTATATCCCTAATCTGCTGCTGCTGCTGCTAGGTTCATGCCAGAGACCAAAGTTTGCACTCCATAGAAGACTCAAAACCAGTGATAGCTTTGTGTAGAGCATGTGTAAGCTAGAGCCAGCCATGGCAGTAAGTGCTCAATTGCTTTGAAAAAGGTTAGGTTGAAGAGATACATTAGATAGCATAGTATGGTCCACATATTTACTTCCATTTATTCATTTTGTGTGGATGTCATTAATGACTTGTGGAAGGACTCGGATGGAGAAAGAATCTTCCATCGATGACAGAGCCCTATGCCCAATATGCATTTGTATTTAAAAAAATTAAAATCCTATTAAAATTACTTCTTAAAAAAGCTAACATTTTAAGAAGGCCCAAAGATCAATTTAGCATCTCAATTATAGAAAAGTTTTAGCTTTAACCTCTGATTTTTTTTTTATTGAGTTTAATTAAGCGGTTCATATATAAAATATATTATATTTTTAAGAAAAAATTACTAATAAAATTTAATTTATACATAATAAAATTTTTATTTTTATTTAAAAATATATTTTAAAGAAATATTATATTTTTTAAAATATAAAATTAACTAATTAATATTATTAAAACAGAGACTACGTAGTAATATTTTTAAAATATAGAGATTAATTAATTATTTTTAAAAAAATAAATAAATATTAATTTAATTAGTATTGATAAATAAAAAATTAACGAGTTAAATAGTATATTTTTTAAAATATAAAATTAAATAGTTAATTTTATTAAAATATAAAAAATAAATAATAAATAATAATTTTCTTTACATTTTATTAATAATTTATATAAAACGAATTTAAATAATAGATATCATTATATAAAATATGAATTGGCACGGGTGTTCAATCAAAAATCATAATTAACAAAAACCATATCTAAGTCTAATTCTCCACTCCAATAAAAGGAGAAGAAGAAACTCAACTAAAAATAATAACTAAAGGAGAAATTGGGCAGCATCATCAACTAAATTCAACTTCAGCGAACAGTCAAAACCAAACATTCAAACAAGCAAAAGAATGATGAAAGAACAGCAATCCATATAAATTCTGTGAAATGGCTTACAATGATAAGCAACAGGAGGCTCCTGTGTTTGGATGGAATTGGCAACACTGAGAAACCTCTTGATTTCCCTAGCCAAAGTCTAAGGCAACCTCTCACTATCAAAAGGCTTAGGAGTATCATCATCATAACCACAGGTGATTACAATGGCATGTGCAGGTCAGAGGACGTGCTGGGTTCCATGAAAGGGTCTGCAGCAACAATCTCTGACGACATTATTCAATTCACCCTTTGTAAATTGGCCTGGAGTGTTTGTTTTGGGCTATGATTGACTCCCTCCTCAAGGCACTTGAATTCTACTCAGTCGCTCCAAGGCACTAATGAGGGTTCCGGGACTTGGAATCGCCGCACTAATCTCGGTTTGATTTGAAATTTGAAATTTTAACTCTGCAATACATTGTGATGATCATAGAATTGCCTAAAAAGGAATCAAACCCAACTTCTATGTAGAAAATCAAACTATGCACCTGCATTCCCTTGCAGCCAAACAAATTTACAGGTGACCCAACATTGAAGCAGGATAGATTAGAAATGAACTATGCTTAACTCCACCCTAAAAGTTAATTCAAGGAGAAAATGTTTGTCCAAGTCTTATATATAGCTCAAATACCTCATTCCAAACTAATGGCACTCAAAATCAAATCATACATCCATCCATTCAAGTAACCACACTTCTAATTGTCATCCTATCAAACAACCCTCGAGCCTCAACAATCCTTCCCTCCCTGCAAGAACCATCAACCATAGAGCACCAAGAAACATCTCTCTCCCCTGTATCATCAAAAACTCGAAATGCCTCTTCCAGCCCCCCAGCCTTAATTTCAAGAACCCATTTATCACTGCATTGGAACAAGCCGGATCCCACCGCTTAACAGGCAAATCGTCAGACAACTTCTCTGCCGTATCAAACATCCCTGCCATACCATGTTCCATGACGAGGGAATTGAAAAAAAAATGTTGCATCTTTTATTCTTTTGTTAATGCGCTTCAAGGGCACTTGAGGCCAGAAATTGGATTAGTGAAGAGCTAAAAAAAGAAGACGATTATTATATGGAGAAATTAGAGCTATTTAAGTAACTTTAGCTTTCATACAAGCCATTAGATGTAAGCTATTTTGAGCAAGATTTATCAGCTTTAAATATGCCAAGTATTATTAAATGGAGAATGTACAAGTAGAATTTCAATTTATAACACAAACTCCCAAAATTTTTATATTTAATACAACCAAAAAAGTTTGGTTAATTTACAAAAAGATATGGTTTCTATGGGGTATAAACCTCTTCACATACATGAAAGATATTACACAAGTAATAAGGAAAAAAAATGTTGAGTGGTAATTGTATGCATACCATGTTTAGCTGTGATAAAACTATCCAAACTTTGTGTAGGAGAATAATGTACAATGGATAGCAACCGTACTGGATGGAGGCAACCTCATTTCTATCCTTACTACTAATTCACAATCTGCCAAACAGAACAGCTTTTACTTAATCTCTCCTTCCAATTTCTCTTCAGAGAGCTGAGGGTTTGAGAACTCTGGTCTATTACCATCCAATTTCTTCCCACAGAGCTGATAGCTTGAGAACTCCTTCGCTTCATCACCATCCAATTTCTTTTCAGATTGCTGATGTTTTGACAACTCCTCATTACCACCACTAGAGATGGTCACCTCGTTCTCATCTATACTCTCCAGAACATAGACGTTTACCTTCTTCATTTTGCCCTCTGCTTCCATTGCAAACTTACTTGAACCAGCCTGCAAAACATTCTCCTGCTTTTTATTGGGATCGTCATTACCATAACGGGAAGATGCGGAACTAGAAACAACTGGGATTCTTTGAACTTGAGGAGACGTAAGAGATTCATCATTAGACAAATTGGACTCTGGATATATTTCTAGTTCTTTTACATCAGATAAGCCACTTCGAGACTTTCTTGACCCTTTTTGGGAAAGCACATGCTTTATGCCGCGAGCAGACTTTTCAGCACGTTTTAAAATACTCTTTGCCTTGTCTTTGACATTTCCCTTCCCTGGACTTTCTGGTCCCTCAGGACTCAAAATCAAATTAACTTCTTTTGGAACTGTAGGCTTAGGAAGGCTGTTTTCCACTATGAAATTCACACCAATCTCCTTCTGATTAACAGCTTTAATGTTAGCATAAGGAGATTGAACAGTCTCCTCATTGCTGCCCAAGTTTTCCTCATTTTTAGGATTTCTATGAAGTACTAAGCTAATCTTACGTAAACCCTTCTGGACTTTGTTCATTGAACTTTTACCCTCCGCATTTTCATCAATATTGCTACTCTCATTATTAAGGAGCCCAGAAGTTGCTGAATAAATTCCACCAAATGAATCACGAGGATCTTCACCAACTTCATTATCATGGCGCTTACTCTTCCCTTTTCCAGTCTCCCAAGTTTGTGATACTTCACTTCCAGATTGATATACCCATATCCCAGTTTTTTGTTGCCCTTCAATGTTTACAGGCTCAAAATTATCTGGCACTCCAGCAGACTTGTCTGATGTTGTGGATGATGAAAAGGAAGCTCTATTTGCAGTCTCACTTACAAAGGAATCTCTTATTTCTGCCTTGCTCAATGTTTCTCCATCAAAAAAATCATCACTACCCTAAACAAATTATATTCCAGATTCTTATTGGATGATCTATGAGACAAGTGCACTATGCTTTTCGTTGAACATTTGACACCCAAAATTTGTGGAAATTACCTTAGTATTTTCTTCAAGAACAGTTATTGCAAGATGCAGCCTCCCCATTTTAATTTTCTGGAGTGGCAACCACATGTCATGTCTCTCGCCACCTCTATGATCATTGATGTTAATGGTACAATCCCTGTAGGTAATAGAAGATAAGATACATTAAAATTATATTATGGAAAATAAATTAAACAGAAAGCTGAACCACCATATAAGTAAAAGAAAAAAAAAAGTATTGCTTTTGTTCTTAACAAAAATGAAAATATAACCATTTAACCATAGTCATATCACGTGGAGAAGAGACAAACCCAAGGGAATCATCAACAAAATGGTCCTCGTCAAAAACCTCAATAGCCAGCACATTAGGCAAATCCCATCGGCAAATGGGGATCTTGAATTCCTCGTGCCATTTTGGAGCCAAAGTTTTCCTTTGTGTCTTCGTCCTGAATTTGTAAGGGCCAAGTTGTCCTTTAATGTACGGATCAGCCAATCCTGAAAAATAAACAAGTTTTATATCTCATATATGTGGAGCATTAAATGGCTAAAGATAAAACATTAGTAGCTTAAATCAACCATTTAAGTTAGACGGTTTCATGTGGGATGCTTCCACAACTTCAACTTTGGCATAAGCAATGGGTTCCTTCTCGTCTACAGAGAACCAATTATCTGACAAGCAAACAATTATTGCAAAGGTTAAACATTTAACTTGCTTGTAAAAATACATTTAAAATTGCACCAGATTGTACAATAACTTCTAGAATAGCTTATAAAGGTATTAAAGTGCTAACGTTAAAACCATCACTTGTCTTTCTAAAACAGAGAACACAGACTAAGCTTGCTTACAAACATGTGTAACAGCAAATTCATGCAATCACAATGAATTATTATATGCTCAATCCAAAACACCATTTTCATCAAATTACTTGGCATTTAAAAAAAAATGCAGGGATGAGAAAAAGCTTTACATGAATTCTTTCACTTCAGCCTAATAACATTGCATGTAACTCTTAATTAGTCAAACAATAGAACAAAACAAATAAGCCTACTCTCATTGTACCATGTTTTCAGAATGTTTTTTAGTGGACATCCTTTCAAGTCCACATACCATGGAAATCAGTATGCCCAACTTCAGATAACTTTGCAAAACAGAATTCCTTGCATTAACCTTCCTAAATTGATGCCAAAATAATGCATCTGCAATTTGCAGTGCACTTAATATCTTTCTCTTCCCCACTCTAAATCCATGCGCACTTTTCCTGCTCCTTTATATTTTAAAATCAATATTATGAACTGAAAAAGGCAAATCCTAGTTAAAATGCTAATGACAGTGGATCTGAAAATAATTTCAGGGCATTATTACCACTGAAAACCAAGTTCTGAGAACAAGATTAACGCCAAAAAAGAAAATAGATGAGCACTCCACTTAAATTATGTTCAGTCTGCATCATGAATCTCCCCCGTAACATTGATAAACAAGGAGTCATTCACTCAGAAAAATTAGTTGACAAAGCCTTGAACCATAGTTCCACAATAAAGCCTTATTAACATTTCCTATCAGTAAATCACCTGGCTCTGCTGAAGCAAATTTCTCCACATCCACAACTAACATGTTGGGCTGCAATAAAGCAAAAAATTATACATTTGAAGCACCACTGCCAATTTTCATAAATAAGAGAGAAACTATCACTTGTCAGCTGAAGAATTCTCAAGGGACAATCCAAAAAAAAAAAAAACCCTTCAGATTTGGCCTCTGATCTGCATAGGTCCTCTCTTTTCAAAATCAAATACTTTGGTCCTTAAATTTTGTAAAAATTAGCATTTTGGTCTTTATTGGCTAAAAGATGTCTAAGAATGATTTAGTTTTAGTATAAAAAATAAAAAAAAAAATTAAAAAAACAATTTAGGTTATAAAAGGAATGAAATGTTGATTTTTTAGAACACGGGCTAAATTGTTTGATTTTGAAAAAAAAAAAGGAGTAAAGGGTATATTAGGCCAAACTTTTTTTTTAAATGTTCAATTTTTAAAGTATAGAAGGAGGATGATAATTCAAGTCAATTTGACCAAGTCTTAGAAGTTAAAAAAAAAAAAAAAAAAAAAAAAAAAAAAAAAAAAAACCAACAACAACAACAACAACAACAACTTTACCTGAACAAGTGTCTGCTCAAATGCAACCAACAGAAGCTTGTCCTAATCAAGAAAAAGACTGCATGTAAGATTTGGATAGAGGCAATGAGTTGATAAGAATATGTGTGTGGCTGTGTAGGACCATTTAAATGTAAGACACACACACACACAGAGGGATAGAGGGAAAAAAAAGAAAAAAGAAATTAAAGAAATCCTTTTAAAAATTGTCTGGATATGACTTACTAGCCATCCAGCAATCCCTGGAAGTTCAGTAACACCAAGGCCGCGAGTGAAGATAGGTTTGATGGTCATTTGGAAATAAGGAGGCTCAGCAAAGCATACCCTCAAACGGCCAAGGAAAGGCCAGCAGGGAAGGAACTTCACTCCAATCAAGACCTAAAATGGATGGGCAACAATTGAAGTGACTATAATACTAGTCAGATTGCAGTAATAGAGGTGAAGGGGGGAACTCAATGATGTCATTTCATCATCCATTGCAAGGATCTCATATTCCAAATAAGAAAAGAGTGAACCTATCAGATTTCAAGCATGACAAAAGATCCAGAATTCTACATGCTTCAATATCCTCAACTAAATGAATTAATGCCATCCAATTCTCTATATGCAACATGCAATTCGCCAAAGAATAAAGATTTATTGCCATGGAACAGCTTCTAAGCAATATCCTTAATGTGTGTGTGCATGTGTGTGTGTGTGTGTGTGTATATATATATATATAGGGAAAAAAACATAAGCAGAAAATTTTTCCTCTATAGCATGTTGATAGATATTAGATACAAGTATACAAAGCTAATGATATTAAAGGTTTATGTTCAAAAGTCCTAAACGTAGCAAAAAAAAATTAATAAATACATAAATAAAAAAAGCAAAATATGGAGATACATCATATGAGGTAAAGCCATTTGACCAAAGTGTGTTCTAAAGTTCCAGCAGAAGTAGAAAAAACCATGAACAGCATCGTGTAAGACATGCCATGTCTTACAGTTACAAGTACTCTTTTCCTTTTGATATTTATACTCATAAAACAGATTTTAGGATATAATCATTCATCAATGACTTGCATAATACACTATAATCTGGAAAAATAAAAACAACAGTCCAGAAAAGATAATTCTGCACAAAATATACATGGAATATGATATGTTCCAAACTTTTCAAAGTGAACTTTGGAAAAAGAAAAGCAAATTTCTTTGTTTCATTTTGTCACTATATGCAGAGACTTTAAGATGATTTCTCTATGATATGATGAAATTTCATTCCTAAGAGAGAATTTTGCAATTAATGCATGCACTGTCACTCCCCACCATCCTCATGCTCCTCTTTGACTCAAAACTGTCAGAATTGCTCATAAAAACATAAATACACCTTGCCCACTTTTATTAACATATATCAGCATAACAGTCATGGAATTCAAGCTATATACCTTCCCTTCAACATGCATAGCTTTCATATGCAACTTAGCCCACATTCCAAATCCCAGTCTTCTCCTTAATTTGACAGCAAGTACTGCGCTCATATCATCTGCCGTCAAAAAGCTCATTCCCAATTCCAATGCCTGCACTACTTTGAATAAGAAAACAAATTGCAGCCACAACGTTTACAATTAGAGAGATCAGTGATATATACCAAGTGGTCATCACTGGAACATTGGCGAAGAACCCTCATTTCTGTGAACATTGGTGGATTTCTTCCCAAATATAGGTGTTGAACCACAGCCTTTTTCTGCACATTTAGCATATGCAATCAGAAACAAACCACAAATTGAATCAGAAAATTTTTCAGAGACAAATTCAAAATTTCCACGACAAACACGGCAAGAACAGATGACGACCACCGCCCAAAGATTTGTCAAATGGCTATTTAAAATAATTATTCCACATTCTTAAGCTCTTCCACTTGCACACTAAAACACACAATAGGTCATATGGAAATTGGATATCTCAGAACAATGTTTCAAAAAGGCAAATTAGAATTGCCCTCAAAGTCATGGATTGGATTTAAATACACATATTTTGAAAGTGAGTATTAAGACTACATACATATGGACATGAGACTATCTTAATTGATTTTCTCAATAATTTGAAGTAATAAAGTATAAAATCCACGTCCATGTTGTAAACTAACATGGGTAATTTTTTCAGGCTGAAATAGCGACTCAACCATGACCGAGTAGCCTAATCTAACAAAGGGATCATCATCCCTAGGCAAAATAAACAGATAAAAGAAGAAGAAAAGGGCAACTCAAGACTTAGACCAACCAAAATCAAAGGATAGCATTAAAAATAAATAAATAAATAAAGTATGAGATAGGCGGATTCATACAGCGGTCCATGGCTTATACTTGTCCAAGAACCAAGGTATAATGGGGAGTAGAATCTTCTGCGATGCAATCTGCTCCATACAAATGGGCCACATCTTTTCCACAGCATGGTTCAACCAGCGAACAGTTTCAGAATCAGCAAGCACCTGAAGAAACCCAAAAAGAAGTTTATAGCTTAGCCTTCCCTTGTACTAACAAAAAGAAGAATAACTGAATAAGCTTAAAAGCATATACACTCTTTTGAAGTCTTTTCTGATTCAAGAATAAGAGAAAGTTAGAAAAGATTGAAGAATATGATGAACCCAACCCAAATTAAGGAAAGAAATTTACTCTCTTCTGATTCGCTCGCTTTCTTTCGTGGAATTGTAATTTCCTCCTCAATCGCATAATATACCTCTCATGAACCTTTCAGAGAAAGAAACCCATCAGCAGAAATTCAACAAAAAAGAAGAAGAAGAAATTGAAAATTAAAATCAAGAGAAAGAAGAATCAATTGATACCGCATAGAGATATATCAAAGAAATGAGATAGGCAACTGGGTGGCATTGATTGAAAAAAGAAAGCAACCAAAGCAAAAACAGTACAATGCCCACATGATGCATTATGGATATCTCTGTTATATCCATCTCTCTCTCTCTCTCTTCAACTTCTATTAGCACTTATTAGAGAGCATCTCCCAAAATAAAAATCCCAAAAAATCCCATCATGGGATCAATCAAATTGATTTCCTATACAAGTAAAGAAATGGAGGAAGTTTTTATTTCCCGGCGAAGAAACAGAACAAAGCAAATAAGCAAATGGGGTGAAGGAAGAAGGAGCAGAGCCAAAAGTCATGGTCAATCGCAGAGATGTATTAAGTATAATATATTTACGTAAAGAAGCCATGAATGATGAAACCAAGCATTTCAAATTTCAGGCAAATGTGACCGACAGTTGGGAGCCACGCGCCTATTCCACGTATTTTACATCATCTTCCTCACCAGATTTTAGCCCTAAATGGATCTTTTTTTTTTCATCTCAATTTTAAGAAATATTTTATTTTCCCATTGGTTAGAAAATAGAAAAAAATAATATTTTTAAAAGAAAATTAGAATCGATTAGATTTTTTTTAAAATTTTAGGATTTTAATTCATTATTATACACTAAATAATGTAATGAATTATTATATAAAATGCCAATAATATAAATAAATAATATTCATATTTATATATTTTTTATTTCATTTAATTTTATAAGGTTAGAAATTATAATTATTTGACCGAAAAAATTGAAAGATAATATATTGAGACAGAAAAATAAAAAAGAAAATGAATAAATTAGGAACCACCGGAAGAGGTAGAAGTTAATAAAAATAGAAAGAGAAACAAAAGAGTCCTCTGGTTACATATAATGCTAATGCGCATGATGAAGATAAAATAAAAAATATAAATTATTACGTAATTAATACAATAAGTAAAATTAAATTAAAAGTTAAAAATTAAAATTTTATTTTACACAATAAATTATTTATAAAACTTGATTTTTTTAGTGCTATAGTTGTTTAAAGGTAATAATGAACATTAATCATAAAAATAGATAAAGATTTATTTTTATAGACATATTATTTGAATACAAATTAAAATAAAATTATAATTAATAATTAATAATTTAATCCCAATTAAAATAGATTGATACAATTTAAAATAGAATTAGAATTAAAATGGGATTGATTAAAACTCTTTTTGTAAATTCATTAATTAAATATAAATTAAAACAGAACTAGAATAAATGTGATTATTAAAATATAATATAAAAATGCAATATAAATAGAAAATATGAATAAAGAAGGAAAGGTGAAGAAGAAAATTAGTAATAAATTTGTAATTTTAAGTATTTTTTATAAATATGGAAAAATTAAATATGTACTTTTTGATTGTAGGATTAAGATTATAGAATTAAAAATTTTAATTAAAAAACAAACTAAAATTATTGTTTGGTGTTTAGAACATATTGAAAAATGTTTTTCTTTCAATTTTCTAACGTTTTGGGTATTAAATAATTTTCTTTTAAACGTCAAAAATATTCAAAATGTTTTTCCTAAAATTATGTATAATAAAAGATGCATATTTGCTTAAAAATAATAAGTTAATTTTATTAATTATTTTTATTATAATGTCATATTTAACTAATTTTTATGCTTTTTCAAATGAATTTTCAATAATTATTATAATAATAAATTTTGGATTATGTATATATATATATATATATATATATATATATATATATATATATATATATATATATATATATATATATGTATGTATTGTGTTATTGTTTTTTAAATTAATAATTATATTATGTATATATTCAAAATAAAAATAATTTTATATATAATTATATAGTCATTAGCAATAAAACTTGAGTTGAGTAATAATTTTCATTTGATAAATTTTGATGCGCAGTTCACTTGTGTTATCTATAATATATATAAAAATGAAAAGATGGAATAAGGAATGGTGAAAAATATCTTTAATTTTTTATATTATTTATAATTATATGTTTTATTATTTAAATTAATTTTAGAATTTATATAAATTTAAAATTTTTAATCATATTTACAATTTTATTAGATACTTAATCATATTTATATTTAACTTAATAATTCTAATTATTAATAATCCTTCACTACAAAAACAAAGGTAAAAAATTTTATAGCAACATTAATTTTATCGATATAAAATTAACATATAGCATCAACATAAAAATTTGCGGCCGGCTAATGATATATAAAACAGATATGATAACAATTATTATTCATTATTATTATTATTATTGATAAACTTTTGACAGTAATAATTATTACTGTTAATAATTTTTTTTTAACAATCATAATTTTATTATAAAATATTTACGATCGCAAATTTTTAACAATAATTTTTATATTATCGCTATAAACTTACAACAATAAATTTTATACTTTAATAGTGATATATGAATTATTGTATGTTATTACTAAAAAGTTATTCTCATAGGTATTTTACAATAAAATTATGATTGCTGTAAAAATAAAGAAATTATTGGTAGCAACAAAATTTATAAATAATAATATTAATAAATAATAATTACTTTCATATCTTTTTTATGTACTATTAAGCACAAACAATTATTTATATATTAATTTTATAGTAATAGAATTAATGTTGTATGGTGCTTATTGTTTAATTAATTTCTGCAATCCTATTTTAAAATTATATAGTTAAATTAAATATATAATATGCTTGTGACTCCTAGATGATGCATAATCGTCAAGAAAGATAGCAAAGTTAAGTTTCAAACTCTTACACTAATATTAATATTATAGTATTGCAGATTTCTTGCTTGTGAAGTAAATTAATTTGTAGGGTTGGTAAACAAAGTTATAGTTGATTGATATTATTATTGAAATTATTATTAAAAAAATATTTGTTTAATAAAAAATATTTAAAAAATAATTTAAAATTAAATTTAATAAATTTTAACAATAAAAATATTAAAATAATAAAATAATATTATTTAAATTATTATTTTTCAACATACTAATTAAGATAATACTAAACGTATGTTTAGATAGCAAATGGAGTAGTTGGATAAAAAGAGAGTATCGACACTGAAAAAGATAACATTTTTATTTAGGATCGTATGAATTATAATTATTTTGGCCCTTCTTTTTCAACAGCAATTCCTAATGCTGTGTTAACTGGTTTCGTTGCTAATGAAAGCCTTTTCCATTAAAAAAAAAATTATATATTTATGGTACTCTTAAAATTATATTATTTTTATGTTTAATGCATGTAATATTAAATTGAAATTTTAATAAGGTTAATTTTTTATTTTGTATATATATTTCTTTTTAATTAAGATGAGACTATTTATTTTTATAAAAAATGAATTTTTTATTTTTTATTACAATAAATAATTAAATTTAATTAACTATTAAAAATTATTATATTGTATATAATAATATTATATTATATATAAAAAATTATATATAAAAAAATTACAGACATATATAATAAATATAAATAACACATAACACACGTTAAAAGAAAGTAAATATAATATTATTTTTATATAGGCAATTAAAAAAAATTTTAAAGAATTCATGTATAATGTTTTTATCTCAAAAAGAAAGTATATTTTTTAATTTAAATAATTAATTTAATTTTAATCTTTTAAAACCTTTTTCTTTTTCTTTTTTTTCACAGTTATCGAGCTTTGCTCAAATTTTATCCATTAATTTCAAGCCAAATTTAATTTCTACAACATCAACAATTTTAGTTGGGGTGAATGGCCCATTTTCTACAACATTCCACAAGTCAACCCCTTCTTATTTAAGAAAATAATACATCCTATTTTTTTAATATAAAAAGTCATTACCATCAAAGAAAGGAGGTCTTACCACCGATTGACCTTTTTGTGTATTGAGGATTGCCATTGATCTTTACTCCAAGATGATTTGTAGAATGAAGATTTGCTCTGATACCACTTGTTGTCCCTCGTAGCAATCCAAGAGAGGGGTGAATTGGGTTCTAATTGCAAAATTAAAGATTAAAAGAAATTTAAACACAAAAAAGGAAAAAGGAAGAATGATAACACAAGAGATTTATAGAGGTTCGGCTATCCCAAGCCTACGTCCTCTCCTCAAGGTCCTCCTTGAGAGTTAACTCCACTAAAATTCTTCTTTGGGTGAAGAATAAACCCCTTACAATCACCACAAGAGCAAACCCTTACTCTTTTACAAATCCCTTTACGCTCAAGAGCTATTTAAAGCTCTAACACACTCAAAATTACAATAAGTGTTCACAACAACTTTGAAGGAACTCTCAGAACAATGAATTTACAACTCAAATATCAAGTTCTCAACATTAACTATGGTAGCTCAAGTTATAAAGAGAAAGAATGAAGAAAATCTTTAGAACCTAATAAATTTCTAAAAGATTATTATTGTCTAAACTTGTTTCCAGTTATAAATGGTGCCTATTTATTGTTTTTGCAAGAAAATAGCCGTTGGGGGTGCATTAAATGCAAAACTAGCCGTTCAACCACTCAAAGCTCTATTTTATCGAGTTGTAGAAACCCAGGTTCGGCTGCCGGAGTTATTTACTTCGGCTGCCGAAGGTTGAAGCGCCAAAAATCAGCTTTTGAAAAGTCACTTTCGGCTGCCGAAGTTCCCATTTTCAGCTGCAGGAGTGCTCTCTGGATAAAATGACTTTTAACGCTCAAAAATCATGATTTAAAGAGTGAATTTCGGCTGCCGAACTTCCCACTTTCGGCTGCCGAAGTGCTCTTTGGACAGATAGTGTTAAAAGGGCACTTAAGCTTCAGAAATGCATAACTTTTTAATCGGAACTCGGATTTTCGATCCGTTTGAACCATTGGAAAGCTAATTTGATAATTTTTTCAATGAAAATACTTTCAAAAATAAATTTGCATTTCTCAAATATGAAAATTTTATTTTAGTCCCCCTTGGTCAAGAAAAAGTTATAGGTAAAGACACTAAGAAATTAAGAGTTTAAAAAACTTATAACTTTTTTATCCGAACTCAGATTTTTGATCCGTTTGAACCATTGGAAAGCTAAATCAATGTATTTTGCAACTAAAATACTTTTCAAAATTAATTTTGCATTTTTGAAAAATTTATTTAATTTTCCCTTGATAAAAAATTAGGTGAAAACTAAGTTGAACAAGATATTCTTAGTACCACCTAAACTTGAGCCAACATAATTAATAAAATGAGATTTACAAGATATAAAATAAATAAAAGTTAAATTGTAGGTCTCCATAAATGTTTGCTTCCTTATGTTGCTCTTCTTTAACTTTGATTTGAAGCAATTTGGCAATTTTGAGTCTATCGCCTACAAACTCAACACAAACACTTCCAAAGTATATTAATAGCACACTAATTGTTTATTATCATCAAAACATGGGTTAAGACACCAAGGTCCAACAATCTCCCCCTTTTTGATGATGATAAACAATTAGTGGATGAGGAAAATTAAGCACAAGTGATGTGTGTATTTTTCATAAATTCTCCTTCTTAATGTACTCCCCCTTTCAAAAACAGTTTGTGCCTTACTAAATAGAATTTAGAGAGCACATAAGAGAGGCTTTGACTTAATGAATGCAATGCCATGAGTCCTAGGTGAATGATGATGCAAAATTATTGTTATATCAAAAACAATTTAGAATATGTATCAAAGGATTACCAAGAAGCATCACATAAGTATACCCAAAACATGTGTCCCACTAAATCATCATTTATATATCATGTTTAAAGCTTAAAATTTGGAATTATTCATCTACTTAGCTAATTCATCCACTAGCTATATATCTCCCCCTTTTGGCATCATCAAAATACACTCTAGAAGGAAAGATATACAAAAGTTATGGCATCACTCAAAGGTATACCACCATGCCAAAAGATATAAGAACATATGGCAATATAACAATTATTCAAAAGAATAGCCTATAAAGAGTCAAGAAGACTTCAATGCAAATTTACTAATTTCATTTGCATAGGACTTGTAAAACCATCAAGAAGTCTATTCAAAGCATCAACAGAATCTTAGCAAATAACCTTTATAGAATAATCAAGGAGAACAATCTAAATTAATGAGGAATAATATCGTGATCATATGGCAGCTAAAAATAGGAAACCCATATTTTGTTCATATGAACAGTAACGTGAACAATAATGTGAGCAGTAAATCAAAATCTTAAGCATCAAGGTTGTCAAGCATGCCTAATTCTCTCTTAATGAAATTAAACCTATCTTCACACAAAGGTTTTGTAAAGATATCAGCTAATTGGTGATGTGTATCAATAAACTCAAGAACAACATCATCATTCAATACATGATCACGTGTAAAATGATGTCTAATGTCTATATGCTTGGTTCTAGAATGTTGTATGAGGTTCTTGGTCAAATGGATTGCACTTGTGTTATGACATTTAATAGGAATGTGATTAAGAGATACTTTGAAATCTCTCAATTGTTGTTTGATCCAAAGTATTTGGCTCCAACAAAGACCCGCAGCTACATATTCGGCTTTGGCAGTGGAAAGTGCAATCGAGTTTTATTTCTTGCTATACCAAGAAACTAAAGAGTGTCCTAGGACTTGACAAGTACCTGAGGTACTCTTCCTATCAAGGATGCTTCTAGCAAAGTCAGCATCCGAGTAGGAACATAAATCAAAGGATGCATTTCTAGGATTCCATAGACCTAAATGCAATGTACCATTCAAGTATTTGAGAATACGTTTAATAGCATGCAAATGAGACTCTTTAGAACATGATTGAAAACGTGCACATAAACATACGGAAAACATAATATCCGGTCTACTAGCTGTGAGATACAAAAGACTACCAATCATACCTCTATAAAGCTTTCATCAATCGATTTTCCTCTTTCATCCTTGTCAAGTTTGGTATTTGTACTCATTGGAGTTCTACTTGGCTTGCTATTCAGCATTCCAAACCTCTTGATCAATTCTTTGGTGTACTTGGCTTGGTCGATGAAGATGCCATCCTTAGCTTGTTTGATTTGAAGCCCAAGGAAGAACTTGAGTTCTCCCATCATGCTAATCTCAAACTCACTCTTCATTGTATTAGCAAACTCTTCACACAAACACTCATTAGTAGCACCAAATATAATATCATCAACATATATTTGTACTACAAGGATGTCATTTACATGATTTTTAACAAAAAGAGTTGTATCAACTTTTTCTTTTGAAAAACCATTTTACAAAAGAAAGTTACTAAGCCTTTCATACCAAGCTCTAGGAGCTTGTTTCAAACCAAGCTCTAGGAGCTTGTTTCAAACCATACAAGGCTTTAGTAAATTTAAAAACATGGTTTGGAAACTCATGATTTTCAAAACCAGGAGGTTGCTTAACATATATCTCCTCATCAATAAAACCATTTAGAAAAGCACTTTTAATATCCATTTGGAAAAGCTTAAAATTCATGTATGATGCATATGCAAGCAAGATTCTAATGGCTTCTAATCTAGCTACGGGGGCAAAAGTTTCATCATAGTCAATGCCCTCTTCTTGGTTATAGCCTTTGGCTATTAACCTAGCTTTATTCCTAGTAATGTTTCCATCTTCATCTAATTTGTTTCTAAACACCCATTTGGTGCCTATAAATAGATGGTCCTTTGACCTAGGAACTAAGGTTCAAATCTTATTTCTTTCAAATTGATTGAGCTCCTCTTGCATTGCAAGTACCCAACTCTCATCATTAATGGCCTCATCTATACTCCTAGGTTCTATTTGAGAAATAAATGCAAGGTTATTACATATATTTCTAAGAGAGGATCTAGTTGTTACCCCTTTTGATGTATCACCAATGATTAGGTCTTTAGGATGATCCTTCTTGAATGTCCAATTTTTGGGTAGATCTTGTTGAACTTTTTGATATGGAACTGGTTGACCTTGTTGCTCTTGAAGCTCAACTTGATCAACTCCCAAGTCCTTCAAGGGATCTTCCATGTGTTGATATTGAATTCCACTAGATTGAGGATCTTCAAGAGTTAACTCATCAAGATTACCTACAACATCATCATCACAAGAAATATCCTTTCTGAGACCAAAGGGGTTAGCTTTATCAAATACAACATGCATTGACTCCTCAACAACTAAGGTTCTCTTATTGACGACTCTATATGCTTTACTAGATGTAGAATACCCCAAGAAGATACCTTCATCAGTTTTGGAGCTAAATTTATCTAAGTTATCTTTGGTATTCAAAATGAAGCATTTACAACCAAAAACTCTAAAATAACCTATTTTAGGTTTCTTGCCATTCCATAACTCATAAGGGGTTTTCTTTAAAATAGGTCTAATCAAAACTCTTTTTGAAACATAACAAGCCATATTAATGGCTTCTGCCCAAAAATAAGTAGGTAAATTATATTCGTTTAACATAGTCCTCCCCATGTCTAAAAGAGTTCTATTTTTTCTTTCAACAACAATTGTGAGTGATCCCTAGTGAGTTACAAAACTTATCAAATTTCTCATTTTCAAATTCTCTACTATGATCACTCCTAATAGAAATATTTGAAAACCCTTTTAATTTTGAACCCTTTTTAAAAATTTCTCAAAAATATCCAAACATTCATCCTTATGAGCAAGGAATGCAACCCAAGTATACCTAGAGAAATCATCAACAATCACCAAGGCATCATATGCACCACCTAAGCTAGCTACTCTAGTAGGACCAAACAAATCCATATGCAACAATTGAAGAGGTCTAGAAGTAGATGCCTTATGAATAGATTTAAAAGAGCTCTTGACTTGTTTACCCATTTGGCATGCATTACACACCTTATCCTTTTGAAACTTGATCTTTGATAGCCCATCAACTAGCTCATCCTTGTTCAAGTTTGCAAGAAGGTGCATGCTAGCATATGCAAGCCTTCTATGCCAAGTCCAAGAGTCATCACTAATAGAAACAAAGCACTTGACATCTTTGTTAGACAAAGCATGCAAATCAATAACATAAATATTTTCAATTCTTTTACCAATAAACAACATTTTGTTATCACTCATCCTAGACACAAAGCAAGATTTGGACTCAAAAACAACTTTACAACCCTTATCACATAATTGACTAACACTAAGTAAATTTTGTTTTAAACCATCAACGAAAAGCACTTTGTCAAGAATAGGGGAGTTTTCCTTACTAACCTTACCTATTCCCACAATCTTACCTTTACCATTATCACCAAAAGTCACTTGCCCACCTCCATCTTTCTTTTCAAGTGAAAGGAAGAGATTGGCATTTCTGGTCATGTGTCTTGAACATCCACTATCCAAGTACCACTTACTTTCAAGCTTTGAGGATTTCAAGCACACTTCATTGGAGCTTTCCTCCATTGCCATGAAGCACATTTGGGCAACTTGATCACCAATCTCCTCATCTTCGGAGTCACTTGATTCATCCCATATTGCTTTAAGTGCCTTCTTCTTAAACTTCTTGAAAGGCTTCTTCAATTTGGGACAATCCGTTCTAATGTGACTTGGTTTGTTGCATTCAAAGCATATGGGAGGATCCCTCTTGCTACTTTCTCCTTTGTCCTTCTTGAAGTTCCTCTTTGGGATGAACTTCTTGTTTTGGAAGAGCATCTTCCTTATTCTTCTTGTCGTTAGAGCCAATTCTTCCTCATCAAACTCATCATCTTCATCACTTGAGTTTTAGGAAGATACTTTGAAGGCAATGGTCTTTTTGGCTTTGTTAGGTTCCTCCACTTGCTCTCTTTTGAGGGTCATCTCATAGTTGATGAGATTTCCTAAGAGCTCATCAAGTTGTACCTTGCTCAAGTCCTTGGAATCCTTGAGTGAAGTTACTTTAGGTAGCCACTCCTTAGGAAGACTTCTTAAACTCCTCATTTGTGAATGTCTTCCCAAGAGATTTAATTCCTCCTATAATCTCCACAAATCTATCATACATTTCACTTATGGTTTCATCCAACTTCATCTTGAACAATTCATATTGGTAGATAAGGGAATCCATCTTATTCTCCTTTACTTGACTAGTACCTTCATGAGTAACCACTAAAGCATCCCAAATTTCTTTTGCAGTAGACTTCATACACACTTTATTATATTCACTTCTACTTAATGCACAAAATAGAACATGAATAGCCTTATCATTTAAAGCCACTCTTCTTTTCTCTTGCTCACTCCATTCACCCTTAGGCTTAGCTACATGCACACCATCAACAATTTTAGTTGGGGTGAATGACCCATTTTCTACAACATCCCACAAGTCAACCCCTTCTGATTTAACGAAATAATACATCCTATTTTTCCAATACAATAAGTCATTACCATCAAATAAAGGAGGTCTTACCACCGATTGACCTTCTTGTGCATTGAGGGTTGCCATTGATCTTTACTCCAAGATGATTAAATCTTGTAGAATGAAGACTTGCTATGATACCACTTATTATCCCTTGTAGCAACCCAAGAGGGGGGGGGTGTGAATTGGGTTCTAATTGTAAAATTAAAGATTAAAAGAAATTTAAACACAAAGAAGAGAAAAGGAAGAATGATAACATAAGAGATTTATAGAGATTCGGCTATCTCATGCCTACGTCCTCTCCTCAAGTCCCTCCTTGAGAGTTAACTCCACTAAAATTCTTCTTTAGGTGAAGAATAAACCCCTTACAATCACAACAAGAGCAAACCCTCACTCTTTTACAAATTCCTTTACGCTTAAGAGCTATTTAAAGCTCTATCACACTCAAAATTATAATAAGTGCTCACAACAACTTTGAAGGAACTCTCAGAATAATGAATTTACAACTTAAATATCAAGTTCTCAACATTAACTATGGTAGCTCAAGTTCTAGAGAGAGAGAATGAAGAAAATCTTTAGAACCCAATAAATTTCCAAAGATTGTTGTTGTCAAAACTTGTTTCTAGTCATAAATGGTGCTTATTTATAGTTTTTGCAAGAAAATAGCAGTTGGGGATGGATTAAATGCAAAAATAGCCGTTCAACCACTCAAAGCTCTGTTTTATCGAATTGCAGAAACCCAGGTTCGACTGCCAGAGTTATTTACTTCGGCTGCCGAAGGTTGAAGCACCAAAAAACAGCTTTTGAAAAGTCACTTTCAGATGCCGAAGTTCCCACTTTTGGCTACTGGAGTGCTCTCTGGATAAAATGACTTTTAACGCTCAAAACCATGATTTAAAGAGTGAACTTCGGCTGCCGAACTTCCCACTTTCAGCTACCGAAGTGCTCTCTGGACAGAAAGTGTCAAAAGGGCACTTAGGCTTCGGAAATGCATAACTTTTTGACCGGAATTCAGATTTTCGATCCGTTTGAACCGTTGAAAAGCTAATTTGATAAACTTTAAATACTTTCAAAACAAATTTGCATTTCTCAAATGTGAATGTAACAACCCACAAAAAAAAAAAAAAAAAAGTTGAAATGAATTGACTTTGGCGTGTGACAGTGGATTTCCACTGTCACACTGGCAACTTTTTATTTAAAAAAAAAAAAAAAAAAAAATCCCCCCCCCCCCATTTTCTCTTCTCTCTTCTCTTCTTCTTCTTCCTTTCTCCGGTGACCGGCCGGCAACGTCCCAAGCGGCTCCCCACCGGCCGGCGACCCTCCGGCGACGGCCAGACCACCAGAAACGGCGGCAAGAGAGGGAGAGGAGAGAGAAAATGCGCGCACAGTGGGCAGCGGCTTTCCGGCGCGATTCCGGCTTCGTCCGACGTCCGATCGAGGCGATTCCGGTGGCGTTGGAAAGCTTGTTCCGAGAGCTTTCTTTTGATACCAATTTTGAAGCAAATGGAGGTCGGATGAGTGAGATATGGAGGAGAGAAGTTTCGGGTTTTTCAAGCTTTTTCGTCAGATCTACGACGATCCGACCGTTGGATCGACGATCCGAGACCACATATGGACTGAGGAAGAGGAGAGGAACATGTTGGTATGATCAGATTCGGCAAATGTCGCCGGCGACCGGCGGCCGGCCACCATGCGCGGTGGTGCCGGCGGTGGCTCCAGTGAGCTATGGAGATGGTTCAACTTCCAGAGGCTTCCTCATAAATTTTTGGAATTTTTGAGACACAGATAAACTTCGGGTAAGACAATTTTCATTATTTCGCTATCTGTGGAGCATAAATACAGTGTTTCTTAAACAGGAAAAATTGGAGAAAAATTCTAAGAAAAATATATGATGAAAGTAAAATTATTTGGAGATGTTCTATGGTGTTAGTTGAATTTTTGAGTGATTGTAGAATATTTTTGAGAAATATGGATGGATTTTAATTAGATTTTTAGCATATGGGCATATAAGATTGTTTGAAATTAAGATGTTTAAATTTTATATGATTGGTTGAAGCTTGAGGATGGAGGTTTAAATATGTGAATATTAAATTGGGTTGAATTAAGAATATGTTAGCTGTTGGAAACTTATGGAATTGAGTAAAATTCTTGAATAAAATATTCATGGGTGACTAGAAAATTACAATTCATTTTGCAATAGCCTTATAATATTATTAAGGACCGCGGGGTAAAATTTTAGAATTTTTAGAGCTTGTTTGAGTGGATTTTTGAAAAATGTCAATTATAGGGACTAAAATGTAATTTTTAAGATTTTGAGTATTGTCTGATTTGGAGGGCCCAGGAGGGGCCATGTGATATTGATGAGATGTGATTGTAGGAATTGAGAAATTAGAAGTGTTGTTTAAGCCTTTTTGCAGGTTGGGTAGGTCCCAGGTATAGGGAGACTCACTGGATTTTCGCACGACTTAGGGCGTATTGGTCTTTTCTTTGTTTGTATTGAGTCAAATTTATTAAATGATTGTAATAAAATTGTCGGGTGAGCCGATGACCTTCTTCCTCCGCCACCTCGGTGACCACCGTCCAGTCTGTGAGTAAAATATTAATTTTAATTGTAATTTCGATATTATTATATGTTCAGCATGCCCATGCATCACTTATATGCATATATTTATGTAGTTAAACTCTAGGCACGATTTATGTTGCATTCATAACTGTTGATGTGCCATGGATGTTGTTGTGATAATTTGGAGCAGCAGCGTGCGTTGGCGTCGTGTGATGTGGTGTGGACTATGGATAGGACGGGGTAGTCACGCTTAAGTAATTGGGACCCGATCCTTCGAGGGGTAGTCACGGCTTGAGTAATTCTCTGGGACCCTCTATTTGTTTATTAAGTGGAAGTCCGAAATGAGTAATTGGCACCAAAGTTGGATTTAAGAGAGTCAGATAGGATCAGCTCCCATATGTTATGATTGATACTACAGGGTGTGTGAGTGCTCTAAATTACCTTTTTGATGTTATGATGTGAAATTATTGCTGGTGTTGCATTTCACTCCACAGGTTGCATTAGTACTAGATAGTTATAGAGATTATGGTTAAAATTGATATTTTACTCTCTGAGTTGAACGCTCACTCCTGTTCACCATATTTTTCCAGGCTACAGGAGGAGACATTTTTCAGAATAACCTGTCCCTTTCCTCTCAGGTTATGAAAAGATTACTTAATTGTATTATTATTCTCTAAATTTGTAAATTTAGGACTCCGCATGTGCTAGTAGTAGTATTAAGCCTGTCAGGGACTGTATGAATTCAAGTTTTCATATTAATAAATGAAAAGAAAAATTTTACGAGTTTTAAATGGTTATAAATGAGGTAACAGGGTTGAGCTGGGCTCCCCTAATTTTTGTTTCTGATAATTTCTGGGCTAAGTTGGCCCGAAATATAATTATAACAGTTTAATTTAAATTATTTTATGTACATATTGGGCCTAAATTGTGGGCCTGGTTATGGATTTGAGGAATAGTTAGGCTTACTACGGGCCTCGGGGGCTTTAAGCTGGCCCAGGTCCTAGTGCCGGTCCGGCCCATAGGTTGGGTCGTGACAAAGTTGGTATCAGAGCTTAGGCTCTAGATTCATGGGAAAGAATATACTTGGGAGTGAAAAAGGAGTCTTGTTAGGATGTTACATGCGGAGTATAGGATTCTGTTTTGTCTTTTCTGTAATTCTTTGTTTCTAGATTCTGCGTTATTCCTCGGGAAATATAAGAGTACCTCAGTTAGTGTCTTGGTTTTCGTGGAGTACATAGAAACGTGAAATAGAGTTAGCAGACATGTTGAGGTTTGTCATGAGGACACGTACTCTAATAAATACTATATTTCTGTCTGTATGGGTTTAAATGGTGTGCCCATTTCGTGCATGGCACAAGTACATAAAGGCGAGTCTTGAAAGTACAATTGTTCTAGATAAGGATGAGGATACCACTGCTGGCAGTCATCAGTAGATGACCCAGTCAGAATAAGTTTGTGACAATAGAAGATTCAGGAGAGATAAGAAATTAGGAGACCTAGTCTGTCAGGACGTATCGTAGTAACTATACAATGTTCTCAATGTCTGCCCTGTAAGCTGCAGATTACAGTACCGACATGAGATTATTGTGTAGAGCTGCGTACTTCCCTTTAGTGCTTATGATGAGGATGTTGCAGGCAGTCTCTGTTTTGGTACAGTAATACCAGAACAGAGTTCTATATCTGCAAAGAAGTTGGAAACTCCTGGTTAAGAGTCTAGAGTTAGAATATTGAAAGGTCACAGTTGGGTGATAACTAGAGTCAGTGACTCAGTTACCCCAGCATGAGCTAGAGTTACAGTAAAAGTTGCCATCAGACCAGAGATTTCGGATTAGTTGCAAAGTAAAGGTGACACTTATAGAGTGAGAATAGTATACCTTTTGTGTATCAGTATGGAATAAAGTATAACCCTACTACCTAGAGAAGGTCGAAACTATGAATTGATGATTTTTAAAGCTATGATATGATAAAAGAGTCATTAAGTTGACATGATTCTGGCAATGTGATAAATGTAGTACCTTTGTTGCTGCAAGTTAGGGTATAGTCCTATCTTTTCAGAAGGGATCGAAGGTTATTATTGATAATGATGACTTATGGAATAGTGTTCTAGATGGGACTGTAGAGTGTGGTAGAGAGTAGTTGGCTCGGGTATCCTGCAGAGGATACAAGTTCCATTATAGGAATCATATGTAATCAGATCACGATGGATGTAAATCCTTTGAATTTGATGACGGGTTTGGATGCCCGGAATCTTAAGTTTTGGCTAATTGAGTAAACATGAAAAATAATAATAATAACAAATAAATAAAATTACTGCAGAATCAGTTCTCGAGGTAGTAAGGGTATTATGTAAGCTAAAGGATAAGAATAGACATCATACGATAAAAGTATGACTGCAATTTCCTGAGTTCCTTTCTAACTTCATATTGTTCAAAACAATAGTATAATCTAATTATAATAGTGTTAAGAGAAATAAATTAGCAAAGATAAATTATAGAAGGCCATTGGACAGAGAAAGTGCAGGATGAAGGTTTGGACAATTGATAATGCCAGTGGAAGTACTAGCTAGAGTGGTCAAAGGACCAAATCTGAATAGCACAGATATGTGATAATGTGGTATAGACTCTGAAAGATATAGTTAGCAGGTACAGCTGTCATGTTAGGAAGAAGAATGGAACCAGGGATAGAATAGTCAAGTTCTATTTTGGGTAAGACAAAGGAAATAAATGAAAGGACAACCTGAAGGACGCGTAATAAAAGGAACAAATTAAGATATAGAGTAGGCTAAGTGTTATTATTGGCAAGGTGAATGACAATGATGGAGAACCCAAAATGGGACCACATTAGTGAGAACAGTGATGGAGGTATGGAATACAATAATAATGAGTAAATGCTTGAAGGTGTGCGATGGTATTGCGGATTACCTAATTAGGTAGAGAAAAAAAAAGAAGTTAGTAAATAGTAAGTTGAATAAAAGTTAATCTAAGGGATCAAATAGGTATGATGAGAGGAAAAGAATGATAGATAATGATACATAGGTTTTAGGTTAGACTTTTGAGATAGTGAGAAGGTAATTAGAGGTTCGTTATGAATGTCAGGCAAACATTTTTAGTGTGATCAACATAATCACTTTGCAGTGAAGCAATAACGACAGAACAACAGTAAGGGTAGAACGAAAAGTGACAAGTATGGGTGGTAATAAATCACTAGAAAGTTCAAGGATCAAATTAATGACCATAGATAAGGGTGGAATTAGTGTTGGAAGAATCTATTAGTGAGAGAAATTTTTCAGAATTCAAAGGGCACAATATAAACGATGATAGATATGAATCAGAGGTCGAGTATAAGTAAAGTTAATAAATTATAAAATATTATATCAGGAAGGACAATGGTACGGTAAAGGGTTCATGCAGATGATACCTTATAGGTAGAGCACAATTGTGCTAGGAGATGATGAAATTTGGAGAGAAAGACCAAGAAACTTAGGTGAAACGTTATAATATGATGATTGGGTGTAGTTGAATACAAGTGGATATTTTTCTTTCTTTTCAAGTTTAGCTTGTGCTATTGGTTCTAGGGGGTTATATAAGGAACAGAGACTGAGTCAAGGAGACCGAGTTATTTGAGAGTTTGGTAGGCACCAATTCATACACAATTTCTTGATATGAGAATGACAGTAAGTACATACCTAGTGTTAAGTATGAAAGGACGATCAGAGTAGTGACAGGAGTTAAATTGAGTTAGCTACTAAGGCTTGCAACTGTTTTAAACTATGAGCTAGAGGAAATACTAATTGTGGATGAGTTTCAATAGATGAAATTGTTGCTGATGGGTAATTTGAGGTTGAAGTTTGGAAAGTTGTGGGCAGTATATGTGATTATATTAAGGAGAATAAACACGTGAAGTATTTTGTTTAGAATTAAGGCATGACACCCATTTCCCACAGCCGTGTTAGTTCAGATGGAACTTATAGTTTCAAGGGCTCCTATCCATCCAGGATGAGCAATTTCCTACTGAGGTTGGTGGGGAATGATAATGTTCTGATAGTTAAGTTGGAAAAAGGGGATACAAAAAGAATTTTCTATGGTTAATTATAAGTGTTACAAAAGGTGAAGAATGTGCTGGTAGGGGTCAATCGTAGATTAAAATTCTCGAAGTAATGAAACTAGTAATCAAGATAGGATTAAGCAATAAAAAGAAAGTTGAAGTTGATGATAGAATGGACATCCTTGAAGGATAAAGTATAAGAATGAGAGAAAACAAAGGTTCAAGAATAAGTACAGCAGGTTGAAAAGATATCGTCAATACTAGAAATAGGAAAAAGGAAGTGGATAAGATCCAAAGGACAGGAAGAAAGCTCGGTAGAGCTAGTTATAATGATGAGGATAAGGAAGAATAGGTATGCTAGGAACACACTAAGAGATGTTTAAAACAAGTTATTATGAGATGATAGATTAAAGGAGTAGTAGAGCCTCGATCTGAGTGCTAATGTGTCAGAAGTAGGCCACATACTAAAAAGTTTTAGGAAGAAGTCTAGATATTCTCATTCCAGAGGAGGAGTGAGAATTGATAAAGTCGCATGGATTGAGTTGTCAGAGAATATAAACACTTTTGCTACCTAGAAGGAGAGACCCAGTCCACTTTCCAATATTGATAAATGATACACTTGGCCCTTGGAGGGGACTCTACCTGACTAGTTACATAAGATGGACAGAGGTTGGTCTAAGTACCTTAGTAATGACACAAGAGAGATTAAAAATTTAAAGTATAATGGGAGTGAGAAGATTTATAGGTATTAACCACTGAAGTCATAAGAAGAGTGAAGATCTCGAACAAGATGCCTAGATTAGGTGCTACAGGAAAGCTACTCATAGGATATCATGGAATAAGGAACATAAGTTATGTCATTGGGAAAGCAGATTATTAAAACAAAGGAATGATGACTGAAGTCACCAAGAGACATGTTGGGGCGTAATAAAAGTGAGGTAAGCACTAAAGTTGATTGAAGTTATGAGACATCAAGTCAAGAACAGTGAGATATAGCGAATACTTGAAATGTCAGAAGAATGGTCAATGAATAGCCAAGAGATAAAAGCATCTCTAGATAGAGATGAAGACAAATAGGACACCATAGTAGAATAAGAGAGTAATAGAATATCATATATAATATACGAAGAGTTTGAAGAATAAATATTTTATCAATTTCTGCATAGCTGGAGGAGTAATGATTGTGCTTGTTCTAATAATCTTCTTTTCCTTATCTCTTGTTTATTCGAAAATTCGAGGACGAATTTTTCTTAAGGGGGGAAGAATGTAACAACCCACAAAAAAAAAAAAAAAAAGTTGAAATGAATTGACTTTGGCGTGTGACAGTGGATTTCCACTGTCACACTGCCAACTTTTTATTTAAAAAAAAAAAAAAAATCAAAATCAAAAACGGGAGGAGGAACTCCCCCCCCCCCCATTTTCTCTTCTCTCTTCTCTTCTTCCCTCTCTTCTTCTTCTTCCTTTCTCTGGTGACCGGCCGGCAACGTCCCAAGCGGCTCCCCACCGGCCGGCGACCCTCGGCGGCGGCGGACCACGAAGCGGCAAGAGAGGAGAGAGAGAAAATGCGCGCCTGATGGCGGCGACTTTCCGTAGCGATTCCGGCCGTCCGACGTTCGATCGAGGCGATTCGATGGCGTTGGCAAGCTTGTTCCGAGAGCTTTCTTTTGATACCAATTTTGAAGCAAATGGAGATCGGATGAGTGAGATATGGAGGAGAGAAGTTTCGGGTTTTTCAAGCTTTTTCGTCAGATCTACGACGATCCGACCATTGGATCGACGATCCGAGACCACCTATGGACTGAGGAAGAGGAGAGGAACATGGTGGTATGATCAGATTCGGCAAATGTCGCGGCGATCCGTGGCCACCGTCTTGGCGTGGTGGCGTGATGGCTCCATGAGCTATGGAGATGGTTCAACTTCGAGGCTTCCTCATAAATTTTTAGAATTTTGAGACACAGATAAACTTGGGTAAGACAATTTTCATTATTTCATTATCTGTGGAGCATAAATACGATGTTTCTTAAAGCAGAAAAATTGGAGAAAAATTCTAAGAAAATTATATGATGAAAGTAAAATTATTTGGAGATGTTCTATGGTGTTAGTTGAATTTTTGAGTGATTGTAGAATATTTTTGAGAAATATGGATGGATTTTAATTAGATTTTTAGCATATGGGCATATAAGATTGTTTGAAATTAAGATGTTTAAATTTTATATGATTGGTTGAAGCTTGAGGATGGAGGTTTAAATATGTGAATATTAAATTGGGTTGAATTAAGAATATGTTAGCTGTTGGAAACTTATGAAATTGAGTAAAATTCTTGAATAAAATATTCATGGGTGACTAGAAAATTACAATTCATTTTGCAATAGCCTTATAATATTATTAAGGACCGCGGGGTAAAATTTTAGAATTTTTAGAGCTTGTTTGAGTGGATTTTTGAAAAATGTCAATTATAGGGATTAAAATGTAATTTTTAAGATTTTGAGTATTGTCTGATTTGGAGGGCCCAGGAGGGGCCATGTGATATTGATGAGATGTGATTGTGGGAATTGAGAAATTAGAAGTGTTGTTTAAGCCTTTTTGCAGGTTGGGTAGGTCCTAGGTATAGGGGAGACTCTGCCGGATTTTCGGCACGACTTAGGATGTATTGGTCTTTTTCTTTGTTTGTATTGAGTCAAATTTATTAAATGATTGTAATAAAATTGTCAGGTGAGCCGGGACAGCCTTCTTCCTCCGCCCAGCCGCCTCAGTGACCATCGTCAAGTCTGTGAGTAGAATATTAATTTTAATTGTAATTTCGATATTATTATATGTTCAGGCATGCCCATGCATCACTTATATGCATATATTTATGTAGTTAAACTCTAGGCACGATTTATGTTGCATTCATAACTGTTGATGTGCCATGGATGTTGTTGTGGTAATTTGGAGCAGTGTGCGTGCGTTGGCGTGCGTGTGATGTGGTGTGGACTATGGATAGGACGGGGTAGTCACGGCTTGAGTAATTCGCTGGGACCCGATCCTTCGAGGGGTAGTCACGGCTTGAGTAATTCGCTGGGACCCTCGATTTGGTTATTAAGTGGAAGTCAGAAGTGAGTAATTGGCACGAGTTGGATTTAAGAGAGCTGTATAGGGGATCAGCTCCCATATGTTATGATTGATACTACAGGGTGTGTGAGTGCTCCAAATTACCTTTTTGATGTTATGATGTGAAATTATTGCTGGTGTTGCATTTCACTCCACAGGTTGCATTAGTACTAGATAGTTATAGAGATTATAGTTAAAATTGATATTTTACTCTCTGAGTTGAACGCTCACTCCTGTTCACCATATTTTTCCAGGCTACAGGAGGAGACATTTTCCAGAATAACCTGTCCCTTTCCTCTCAGGTTATGAAAAGATTACTTAATTGTATTATTATTCTCTAAATTTGTAAATTTAGGACTCCGCATGTGCTAGTAGTAGTATTAAGCCTGTCAGGGACTGTATGAATTCAAGTTTTCATATTAATAAATGAAAAGAAAAATTTTACGAGTTTTAAATGGTTATAAATGAGGTACTTGAGGTTGAGCTGGCTCCCTAATTTTTGTTTACGATAATTTCAGGCTAAGTTGGCCCGAAATATAATTATAACAGTTTAATTTAAATTATTTTATGTGCATATTGGGCCTAAATTGTGGGCCTGGTTATGGATTTGAGGAATAGTTAGGCTTACTACGGGCCTCGGGGGCTTTAAGCTGGCCCAGGTCCTAGTGCCGGTCCGGCCCATAGGTTGGGTCGTGACAGTGAAAATTTCATTTTAGTCCCCCTTGATCAAGAAAAAATTACAAGTAAAGACACTAAGAAATTAAGAGTCTAAAAAACTCATAACTTTTTTATCCGAACTCGGATTTTTGATCCGTTTGAACCATTGGAAAGCTAATTCAATGTATTTTGCAACTAAAATACTTTTCAAAATTAATTTTGCATTTTTGAAAAATTTATTTAATTTTCCCTTGATAAAAAAATTAGGTGAAAACTAAGTTGAACATGATATTCTTAGTACCACCTAGACTTGAGCCAACATAATTAATAAAATTAGATTTACAAAATATAAAATAAGTAAAAGTTACATTGTAGGTTCCCATAAATGTTCGCTTCCTTATGTTGCTCTTCCTTAACTTTGATTTGAATCAATTTGACAATTTTGAGTCTATGGCCTACAAACTCAACACAAACACTTCAAAAGTATATTAGTAGCATACTAATTGTTTATTATCATCAAAACATGGGTTAATACACCTAGGTCCAACACAACCGAACAAAGTCCGACCATAAATTGAACTGCCCAACGGGGAGTTTTAGCTCACCCTCACAGTCTTCAAAATAATAAATATATCAAATGGGAGCTCAGCTCCCTCATCCAAGATATATATTCATCCCATTCAACCACACATATATAAATATAAGTTTACAATTTCAAAATAAATAATCTTTTATAGTCCCACACCAAATATAATATTCCTAACATATGCGGAGTTCTAAATTTTAAATTAAGAAAATAAAGTATAAGGAATGGCTGCTAAAAAATTTGTGAGAAAGGAAACAGGTTATTCTAAAAAAGAAATCCTCCTGTAGCCCGAAAAAATAGGGTGAACAGTAGTGAGCATTCTACTCATAGAGTAAGATATTAATTTTAAATACAATTTCTATAACTATCTAGAGCTAATGCATCCCTAAGGATGAAATGCAGTGTATATCAATATATTCAACCAAGTTCAAACAATATTCGCATAAAAAATAATTTAGAGCACTTATACACCTGTGTGTCACATCAATCAAATATATATATATATATATATATATATATATATATATATATATATATATATATATATATATATATGAGCGTTGATCCCCTACACAGCTCTTTTAATTCCAACATTTGCCAGCGAGATCAACTCGATTCAGACTTTCTCCTAATAATCCAAATGCGAGGGTCAGCGATATTAACTCAAAGCCGTACTTACCCCGACTTATTACAAAAAGGATCGGGTTCCAAGTGAGACTAGCTCAAACCGATCTTCCCATCCTACACATATCTAGACCACACCTCACGCACGTCGACACACGCCCTAAGTCGATACCCACATCAATTTATCAAATAATAATGCAATACAAAGTGTGCCTATAATAGCTATATACATATAATTATAAGTGAATGCACGAGCATGCCTTCTATGTATAATAATATTGAAATTATAAATAAAATCAATAACTACTCACAGTACACCAGAGACTGCTAGGGTAGCTGAGTGGAGGAAGATAGTTGTCCCTGCTCACCTAAACAATTATATTAATGAATTTGTCAGCTCTAATACAAAATAAGAATTTAGAAAGTCAGAAGACACCCTAATTTATGTCGAAATTCTAACAGAATTTTTTCTATACCTAGGACCTACCCAACCTACAAAGTGATTCAAATCACACTTCTAAAATCACAAGTCCCATATCCACATCTCATCAACATCATATGGCCCCTCCTAGGCTCTCCAAACTAGGCAAAACTCACAAAATTAGAAAATTCAGTTGTAGCTCCTAAAACTGGCATTCTACAAAAATTATTCAAACTAGCTATAAAAATTCTAAAATTTTGTCCCGCAATCCTTAACAATGTTATAAGGCTATTGCAAAAGAAATTATAATTTTCTAATCCTCCACGAATATTTTATGAATTTTTATTCTAAACCCGATACTATGTAAATAAGAAAATTTAGAGTTCAGGTTTACCTACGCCAATTCTGTCGCTTGGAACTCATCCGGGGCATCTGAAAATGGTGGCAGGGACTATAATTTTGACTCGTTTCCGAAGTGACTCTGGCAACTCGTCTGTCCAATCCGAAAATACAGATCCGATCACCGGTGGAATTTCCTTGAAACAAAGGTACCCACACAAAGCCCACAATACTAGGAGTCAGAGTATAATTTTTATGAAATTAAATAAGCTCATTTAGGGCTCAAAAAAATATTGCGAAGTCCGTGGGACTCATCGGATTTTCGGTGTTAGAAAATTTTGAAATTTATATCACCGTGAAGCTCTCGTCGAGTGTAGCATGTCGGTACTCTCAGAATCTCCGTGGGTTTTCCAGTTTGGGGGAAATTTAGTACAAAAGTTGAAATGAGCTCAAACTTTTCAAGCTTAAATTGGATAAACCGCTTAACAAAAATTCACATTCTTTGTGTCTTTAAAAAGCTATCAAAATTTAAAAGGTGATTGGAGCTAAACTCAGTCTAATTAGTGGCCGGATCGATCAAATTTTGACCAAAAAGTTGATGGGACGTGCTCTGCACGTGAGGGAGTTTCAAACCAGATTTTCCAGCACTTTGGGTGGTGGTCGGTGGCGGGAGGCCCCCTGAAAAAACCAACATTATATTACTTAAAAAAAATAAACATTATAAAGTAAAATATAAGAAAAAAACAAAAAGAGTGTGTGAGTCTCTCTTGTTTTTCCAGCATTAGACTGAGCAACTTTATCTTGAATTGTGTACTCGGCCTTATATATTTTATAATTCATATTTTACTATTTTATTAAAAAGACATATTTTACAATGAAAATTTTAAAGACTTATTTATGAATTCGAATAAAAGATTAATTTTAAAATGATTCTTTAATTATATACGTTAAAAATTTATTAATTTATAAAATTATTTTCTTTTTCTACTTAATTATAATATGTATTAAAAATTTGTATACATTATTATTATTTTTTTCTTTTAGTACATAATTTATTACTATATATAATATTTTTTTTAAATTAAATAAAATAAAAATTTTACGACCCACTGATTTAATTTCCTAATTTCACCCTCGAAAATAACTCAGAAAACCTTTTTCAATATAAAATATATGGACAAAATATAAGGGAAAGTCTACTTTTTACCCATAATTAATTTAAATTAAAAATAATTAATGCCAGCTAACTAACAATTGCGACCAAAGTGTCCCAACGGTGATGAGTCGATGCATTGCCAATCTCATTCTATTGTGCTGTCTCAAAGTAACTACTTCGATTCCTCAATTTCTCTTCAAAAAATCAAACAAAACCCTCTCTCACTTCCCAATCCTAATCACTAGTAACCATGAGCGAAGAAGACAAAGCACGCAACAGAGGCGTCGTCGAGCGCCGCCACCACCAGCAGCAACAGCCGCCCCAGTATGGTACCTTTCAAGGCGTTGCTAATTATCCTCCTCCGCCTCCTCCCCACCACCAGCCTGTC
Source organism: Hevea brasiliensis (assembly GCF_030052815.1). Classification (NCBI taxonomy): domain Eukaryota; kingdom Viridiplantae; phylum Streptophyta; class Magnoliopsida; order Malpighiales; family Euphorbiaceae; genus Hevea; species Hevea brasiliensis. The sequence goes on along the minus strand of NC_079496.1, from coordinate 21,294,269 downwards.
ATCGGCTTCCCTCAGCCTGCTCCTCCCCCTGGAGCTACTGAGCCTTCCGCCCCTCCTCCGCCTCAGGATCCCTCCTATTATGCTCACGGTTACCAAACCGTCACAGGTATGAATCTGATCGCTGTTCTTTATTAGCTTACATTTTAGTTAGCCACAAATTTTTCTTCGTTTAAATAAATCAAGATTTTCTCTTTTTTTTTTTTGGATTTTAAAAAATTTGTTTGACTTAAATTGTTTCAGGTTATGCTGTTGCTGAAGGAAGACCTGTAAGAGAGCGCCGTCTTCCTTGCTGTGGTATTGGTGTTGGCTGGTTCTTGTAAGTTATTAACATTTTAAAGTTTCAAACAGGCAGCAAATACAAGGATGCCTCATTGGTTTATAAAAATTTTCACTTGAGCTTTACAATGTCTGGATATTCATCGAGTTTTGCAAGTATGACTTCATAAAATTTTCATTTGAGCAGAATAGTTTAGGATTTTAATCTTTAGAGCTAAATGAGCTGACCAATTGATGCTAAAACTTGCTCATGTTTTATGTCTATATGTTAATATCATGATGGCTGAGCTTTTCTTGTTTGTTTGGATGTGCTTACTCTTTGGTACTTAATAAATAGAGTTATATTTGGGGCTTCATTCTTGATTATGAAATGCTTCTAGTACAAAGGGAGCTGTTTAAGGGTATTTTCTTGTAATTTTTTTTTTGAATATTTAGACCTTTCATTTATAATCATTATTATTTATATATTGACCGTCCCTTCATGAAGGTTTATAATCGGTTTCTTTCTCGGTTCTATCCCCTGGTATATTGGGCTATTCGTTCTACTATGTGCAAGGATTGATCCACGAGAGAAACCAGGATACATTGCTTGCACAATTGCTGTGAGTGACTCTTTCATTTCCTGAAAATTTGCAAGTTACTGTGCTATACTCTTTTGTTATTTGATGAAATTACATCTAAATTTCAATTTTTTATCAAAAAAATATTGTTATTCTTTTAAATTTTTGAAATGTTGTTCTGAACAATTGAATCACGGAAGAAATATCTTGATATGCATGATTGCCGCACTGGAGAAAGCTGTAAATTGCACAACTAGCAGTCACACTGTATATAAATCGATTGTTAATAGATTATGCAGATTAGTGAATTTTTTGAGATCTTAAGTTGACACAATAATGTACTATATAAGAAGCAGTGAACTCTTTGGCTGGATGAGGAATTACAAATATAGAAATGCCTCTGTATTCTATATTATATCATAGTTTTTGAGCTAGGATGTGACATTGAATAGGTGAAGGGACTTGGTTACTAGGCTATTAGGTTGGTTAGCAGTTCACTGCTGCATTGCAAAGTGATTAAAAAGATATGTATTCACAAACAAGAAAAAAAATGTAATAAGCATCCTTATAATGTAAAAAAAATGCTTGCTTGGTTCAACATTTGCAGTCAATAATTGGCAGTTAATAGCCAACAGTTGAAGGGCCAAAGCTGACATTTTTAAATCCCAGCTCTATTATAATGTGAACTGCTTACCATTGATTTTTTTTAGAAGTTGTTCTAAATGTCATACTTACCAAACACCTCAATTCAACAATTGAGAGCCTAAAAGCAGGCTTATCAACTAAGTAGACACTCAACTCAACTCAACTCAACTAAGCCTTTATCCCAAAAATTTGGGGTCGGCTATATAGATTCGCTTTCTCCACTCTAACCAAGTAGACACTCAAACAAGTTAAAATCATATTCATGAATTAGTCTCCATTCATGAATCTACTCAAAGAAAATTTATACACTATAAGCACTAAAACTATCAAGTTCATGTTCCTACATTCCAAATGCCTATCTTGGTGCATCCTAAAGGAAATTATATCAGTCAATCGGAAGTTGTGACTATCAATTCCAGGGAATATCTAAGGGTATCTTTTCTATTACAATAGAAGAATGAAGAATCTATAAATGAATTCACTATTATAATTTATAAATAACCATATAGGAAAAGGTAACCATACCGCTTGGGTTTATGATTTGTTTCTCCAATTTTTCCTTATAACATTGGATTTTTTTCTCTTTCTAATTCAGAATAGATTATATCTCAAAATAGTGAGAGATGTATAATATTTGTGGTTTCATAGGGTGGATACTAGTGAAACCATAAGGTTGTTCCAGTGTTTTATGGAGGTCACATGGAAAAAACCTCCTTGCAATGCCAAGTAAAGCTGTGCATCTTACTTTCCTTAAAGTTGACAATGCTTGAAGCCTTTAAATATTTCATTCTGCTTGCATGTAATTCCAAAAGTTATGATTTAATCTATTTGACTAGAATTACCCTAATCATCCTCATTGCCATAGTTGATCATTATGCTTCTCTCTCTCTCTCTCTTTCTCTTTCTCTCTCCCTCTTTTTTTTTTTTTTAATTTCTCTTATCCCCACCCTCTTTCCTCTCTCTCTCAAAGCCACTAGCAATATGGTTATTGAAATAAAGTAAATTAGATACAATCTATCAAGTTTCTGCCACATTTGAGGAATTTATTCTCTTCATAAGAGACTTTCATGTCTCTATTATCCAAATATTTATATAGAAGCTTGTTAGTTGTATGTAGGAAATTCAAATTCTCTTTTGGTTGCTTTTCAAAACTCGCAGTGTATGCTTTAGTATGTGTTTCCTTGTGATACATGCAGTCATCAAGTGAGTACCTTTTGGATATTACTTTAGTTTCTATGATTTATAGTCACTGTCACCCGCTCATATAAGGATCGCTATGCAAATTGAAACTGCATTCTTTTTTTTTTTTAAATTTTTGCTGACTGGGGTTGAGAAATGAAGGATTATTTTGTCTGTTCCTGCCTAAAAATGCAAGAAAAATGCTCTTTCTGCAGGCTGTTGTGGCCACTGTTGCAATTATTCTTGGTGCAACTAAGGGAGCTGATGCTTGGTAACTTTTGGCCAAGACCCAAGAGTAGCAAAATAGATGTGGACACATGCATCAGTTCCTGAACGCTATTTGTAACTTTTGGTACGCAATGATGTGATTGATTCATAGTTGTGTTACTTATCGGTAGTGTTCTGAACAATGAAACTGCGAATTCGTTGGGAGATGATTTCCATAAATGTTTAACGCAGTTATTGTTTTATTTAGCTGAAGGTGTGCTTTGATTATTTATTTGTGAAAATCAGCAGACATTGTATATGTATAATTACTAATTATTATAAATATTAATTTAGATATTAAGTCAGTGGATTCAGGTAGAGTTACTTGGTTAAAATGTTCAGGCTTTGAGTAAATTGCTGCAGTTAAGAGTTTGAAGATATTTTTTTGACCTTATATATAAATTGGCTATTGAACAATTAAGGAAAACTCTATTGCACCTCTTAACATTTTATTTTGATTTATTCCACCCATGATCTTCTATATTTTTAGCTATTACACTCTTGCCTATCCAAGGTTGGGTCCCCGAAACCAAGAGGTCCCAGGTCAAAATCCCACCAATAGCAGGTTTGTTATATTTACATACCATTTGGTTGTATTTACTTTGTTTTGTAAATGTATGTTGGCTTAGAAAATTTGAGATTTCTTATTGTAATTAAGAGGTTTTTTTAACTATCAAACATTTGTTAAAGGGTCAAAATGGGTCTTTTACTCTTTTTTTTTTATTATTTTTTTTATAAAGATTGCACATAAAACAAGACAATACACCTCTTGATAAAACTATATTAGTTTCAAATATATATTTATGTTATATTGTCAACCTCAAGTTCAAATATATAAGCATATAGTTGAATTCAATTATCAAGATAAATTTAATTAAAACAATGTATAAAAATACATGTAGACACAAAAAAAATATTAATAAAAAAAATTAAGAATTCAAATATTGATAATGAAAAATAAAAATATCCTGTTAATAAAAATTTAATTTTTTTTCTATTTTCATTGTATAAATAAAGTACTTATGATTGATAATACAGTTACTTTCTCTGTTGTTATAGTCAGGGGGCGGAGCTACACTTGGGTCAAGGGGGCACTGGCCCTGATCTTTTAAAAATTTTTAAGGGTATAATAGTAATTTTTTAAAATATTAGTATTTTTTTTAATTATCGCTATATAAATTTAATGAGGTACTAGGCTACACAAAATTTTAATAAGTATTTTAAAAATTTATAGGGGTATAATATGGTAGTAATTTCTCAAAAATCAATTGTTGTCTTAATATTTTAAAAATTTTTCGGAGTATTATTAATTTTATAAAAAATAAAACTCTAAATTTTAACTGAATGATATTAATAGTGAAACGTAAATTTTTTTATAAAAAAATTTAAGACATTATTATTTTTTGGTTTATTCTTTACTATCAATTTTATTTTACCGCAATCACTAATTTCTTCTCTTTGAAATTTAAATTATTGGATAAATTATTAAATGAAATTTTAGTACATTTGTTTTGTCATTTTTTTCATCAATTTAAAATTTTAGTGATTTTCTTCTTATAATCTTATTGATATTATTGAAATTTTTCGCTTACTATAATTTCCTTAAACTCAAATTAAAAAAAAAAATTCTTTTATAAATTAAAGTCATATCATTTATTTTATTTAATTTATAATTTTAGTTAAATTTATTTTTCATGATTATTATGAAAAAAAAAATAAATTCAAGATAAATTTTTAATTTTAAGCCATTAATATATTGTAAGTATAATAATTCTTAATATTAAGCATTTATTATTATTTTTAATCAACAACAACTTTCATTTAATTTTTAGCAAGTAGATTTTGTTTTTGAAAAATTTTCTTGTAAATTTATATTATTTTTACGAATTACATATTTTTTTAATTGAGCTCATTAAATGAATTTTTTGACTTTGTCGCTGGTTATAGCAAACCGACCAAATTCCTTTAATCAGAAATCAAATCATTAATTGATTTAGTCCAAACTAAAAACCATTTTAAGTGCAAATTAAAATTAATCTGCGTGAATCAACTGGATAATCGGTAAACTGATGGAGCTCAAAAGGGCTGATTTACATAAAAAAAAATTAATACTACTAATTGCAAAGCCCACAATGCACACTAGGTAAGTTGCACATTTACTTCATCATTTATATAAATATATTTAATAGATATTTACATTAAATAATTTAAAAAAAGTTAAAATTTATATATATACTTTTGAATTATGACAATAAAAAAATATTAAATTATTAAATTAATTTATTGATTACGATGTAAAATTTTTATTTATCAAATATTTATTTTTTACTGATTTAAATAATTTTACTAATATGAAATTTTATTTTAAGTATATTTTATTATAAAATATTATTATTTAAATCTAAAATTTTAAATTGTTTTAATAAATTATTATATTTAAAATATAATTAAATTTATTCCAAAATTTATTTATAAAATGTAATGAATTATTAATTGAGACAATGTATTATTAGTGTCTTTTAAGAGATTATTAATAATATTTATTTAATAATATATCAATTAAACCTATTAAAATTTTAAATTTTTAATCTTTTGTCAGTACTAATTTAATGATTGGATCAGTTTTAATAACCGTCATCAATGGTCAATGCAGATACTTAAAATAGTCACATACCAAGGGAAACAATCAAAATTACTATGATACCCTTTATCACTCATATATATAATTAAATTTCTACTTTTTATTATAATTTTAATTAATTATAATTACAATATGAATATTGCACTATTATTTTAATTAGTTCAATCTATTTTTCCATTGTGATTGGTTCAATAACCTAGTGGTCAAGTGAACTCATGGTTCAATCTGTAGCTCTTATAACCTTTAAGAATTTCTAAAATATTAAAATAAAGTTATTTTTAATTCAATATATTTATGCTATTTAATTTCTTTCATATCTAATATATTATAGAATTTTAAGAATTTTTATATGCATGGGCCAACACTTTAAAGCCAACTATTTTAAGATTTAAAATTATAATGAGATTAAATTAAATTAATTTAATTATAAAATATGTTTTTTCAAAATTAATATAAATATAAAAAGAAAATGATAATGAATATAACCCGGTTGTATTTATTATATAAACATATTATTTACGGGCGAAATGAATTTTTTTTATTAAAATTTTATTTGTTTTATAAAAAATATTTTTTAAAAAAATATATATATATTTTTATAGTTTTTAGCATTTAGAGTATTTAGAAAAAATGATCATAGAAAATATTATACTGGTCAAAGAAAAAATTAAGTTATTTTTAATATAGATGACTTTCTTTTTTTTAAATAAAAAATTATTTTTTATTTTTCAGACTTTACTAATTTTTTTAAAATGTAAAAATATTTATACATACATGAAATAAATACATATTATTATTTTAATATTACAACTAAATAATGAAAAATATTTTCATAAAAAATATTTATTTAACAAATATTTTTTATTAAAAATATTTTTCATATATAAATTATTTTCTGTGAAACAAATGATATCTAAATGTATTAAAAAAAATTGTCTAATCTTTAATTTGTGTGAATGGATTGTGAATATATTATTCAATGTATAATGTATTTTAAATTTATTATTAGAGTAATTATAAAAGCGAAAAATAAATAATTTAATTTCCCACCACTGTACTCATTTTTTCATGTCTTAAAAGTTTCTCTAATTAAAAATATATATATTACTTATGAAAAGGAAATTAATTCCTTTTGAACATTAAATTGAATATTTTTGAAAGGTAAATCATTATGCATGGCAAAGAAATTTGATCATTGCTAGCTCATAACTCAAAGGAGTATGATTTTAATGATACCAAAACTTTAAGATATTTTATCCAATTTCTCAATAAGCAAAGTCTCAAGTTGTTAAGCAACAAGGAATACAATAAGAGAGCATGCCAACTATTAAAGAAGCATTAAAAGAAGATAAAAAAATATCAAATTAAAGGTATAAGGATTGTTTAAGATAGATAAAATTTCCTTATTTTCTTAGACTTAACATATTTATAAAAGAAGCACACTCTCTTTCTACTTTTAGAGAGAGAATATTTCTCTCAAAGTTTTTCTCTTTGTTGTTTCTTTCGAGTCGCTTTAGCTTTTTATTTGTCGAAAGCTTCCCTTGTCCTTCAGGGCAGGGGAAGACTTTTTTTTCTCGCTTAACTGTGGTTTATCCCTCATGCAATTGAGTTAAAAGTAAATAGTCTTTTTGAGTCTTTGTTCTTGAATATCTAGGAGTTTTCATGGTGAGAATGATAAAGAGCATATTAATGCAGGGTTGCCATGGCCGAATAAGAGAATCAAGGCCTTTCATGTCCGGGGATGGCATCTGGTAGGGAAAAGCTATTGGTAGTAGGTCCCTTTCTTGTCTAATATCCCCTTTTGATTCCGGATCTATTGTTCTCGATGGGTTGCTCAGCAAAGGAAGTTCAAATTGTTGAAGGGCTCATTGACTTCTCAGGTGATAGAAGAGAGAATGATTTAGCTACTAGAGTACTTTTCTCATTTCTAAGATCTCTTTGTTGATATTCTTTGTTTTAGGTTCAGTTAGGTTTGGTTGTACTATGTAGTATGATATGTCAATATGAATTTGCCTATGAGTGCTCTTTCAATCTACTGATGGTGCTATGCAACGAAGTTACGGTGATGGTTTCGTTTTCTCAATATGTTCTAGAGATTTCCTCTTTGGTTCTCTTTATTTTGTTATAGGCTAGGTTCAAACTTTTGGGTTGATGGGTTTTGGGTTGTTTTTTTTTTTTTTTTGGTTTGAATTTAGGCCTTAACCCCCTCCATTTTAAAGAAATTATAATTTTATGTTGAAAAAAAAAACATATTTATAAAAGAAAGAGATAAAATCCATTGTTTATCAAAATTTTAAAGGATCTAGCCCTTGTTTAGCATTAAGGTTTTGGGTTAAAAAAATAATTTTAAAAAAGAAAACACAATTTTAAATACAGTTAAAAAAAGTTTTGAAAAAGTAATTTTATTATCTTTCAGTTCATATAAATATTATAACAAATTTAATTGTAAATTAATTTTTAATATCATCTAATTAATATATTTTAAAAAATATTTTTCTCAACAATAATTTTAATAATAATACTAAACATGTCAATATTTAAACATATTTTTGGGTAAAAAAATGATATATTTCAATGTGTCGAAAAAATTTTGAAACACTATTATTAAAATTGAAAATTTTAAGTCAGTAATAAAAGTAATAAATTTATATTAAAAATAAATTAATTTTTTTACTTTCTATATATTACTTTTTTATGTTTGACAGTAAATCTGAATTGTGCTAAAGGATAAAATAATAATTATATTTGCCTTTTCTTTTTAATATTCGTTAAGTTTTGAACATTTATATATAAGTATTATATTATTTTCCTTGAATTAATATATCAAGATTTAAATATAAATCTTCTGCTTTATGAGATAAACACTCGATTGCTGAATTAATTAATTAAATAATAAATATTAAGATATTAATTTATTATATATATTTTTATTTATAATGATATATTTATATTTAATTAATTTTATGTGAAAAATATTTTTTATAATAAAATAAAATATTTCTAATAATTCTTTTTTTGTCAGTATATCAATATATCGTAGACCCATTTTTTTTAAAAGAGAAAAGACTAATGTTTTATTTATTTATTTATTTTTTGACACAGTCTCTCGCTCGCGATCTGTTTGTTTCAGCTGCACTAAGGAAGACCGGCGGCGATGCAATTCTTGCGGTGTGTCTCTCAGATTTCGAGAAACGGCGGTCGTTTGTTTCTCTCTCGTCAATTAGACTCGTTTCTTATCGCAAATAGTTCCCACCTTCTTGGAGACTCTACTCATAAGGTAATAATGCATTGCAGTTGACTTTTTCGCCCTTTCTGTTTTGGACTGTATGATTGCGGAGAAAAATGAATTCAGAAAGAGGAATATTACTGGGTTTTAAGTTGTTATTAATGGGTTCTTAAATGTTCATTTGCAACCAAATGGAGCTGTTCCTATTTTTTCGGTGGCGGCGGCGGCGGCGGACGAGTAGATTTTTATTTTTATTTTTATTTTTTTGGGGTTTTAAGGAAGACTGGAGGAGAACGTGTAGCTGTTAAAGAAGCTGTGAGCTTAAAATCAGGAAACGAAGTGATGGGTTGAGCTTAAAATGATCGCCTGAAGGTGTGAGTTATAATGGAGGTCCTAATCTGGTGGTGGGTCTCTTTATTGGTAGTCATCAAACAAGTGTTTATTGGGTTATTCTTAACTGGATTTAGTTGTAAATTTAAATGGGAAACTGTTTTATCTGATTGAATTGAAGCTCAATTAGTTGTTTTACAGGTGCAAGCAAGATATGGTGTAGACCAAATGGATGCTTAGTGACACGATTTGGGAATGAAAATTATTTTATTCATCTGATTTACTGACTAATTATTTAACTTGAGCGTGTGCAAGATAACAATTATAGTTTTTGGGTGCTGCATGGTGTAATGCATCTCTTATTATCATATTTCTCTTTTGGGAGTAAGTTAAAATGATGAATTGCGAGGGATATTTGGAGACCGGAATTGAGCTTTTTGCAATTGGGAATTTGGGATTTATAGAAATTGCAGGGGCATTTATCTGGTCAATCTTTTCTTTTATCTTCATGTTTTTGACGGATGGTGGAGATTTATGGTTGTCCTACATATGCATTAACAATTATATTTTGAATGTTTCTGTTGATTAGTAGGTCTTCAATCGCAGAGAAACTTATTCTTGGAGTTTTTCTGCCCTGCATGGCTTCAAACAGCAAATTCATCACCAGAGCAGTTCCTTGATTGAGGTGAAGTACAATAGTACATTCTTATTCATATGCTATTCTTTTTTCCTTTTTTTTTTTATTTTTATTTTTTTACCCCCATTGTGTTTGCAAAACTTCCTTTCACTTATAGCATTCACATGCAGCTTGAGAGCATGAGAATTCATGGGTGTAGGATTCATATACTGTTAAATCTGTTTATGCCTGTTCTGTTTTGTTATCTGATACTTCTCAAATATCTCTTGCATATCATATTAATTTTTCTGCCCACAAATTGTTTGCCTACTCAACTGGGGTAAGGAAATTCTATTTTCCAGGAGCCACTTGATCCGTTCTCACTCGTTGCTGATGAACTATCACTCCTTGCTAATAGGTTACGGGCTATGGTAGTTGCTGAGGTATCTGATTGCTCTCTGTCCCATTATTGCTGTGATTTATTTTTGCTTTGTGGGAATGTTGAGCGCTCCCTCTCTCTCTCTATTGATGAAGTATAGATTTGATATGATCCTTTTCAAAATTGGATTTCAATGTCATTTAGGTTCCTAAGCTTGCCTCAGCTGCTGAATACTTCTTCAAAATGGGAGTAGAAGGAAAGAGGTTTCGTCCCACGGTATGTACAACAAATGTTATTGCTTATTAGGGTTCTTTCTCAATTGTGCTTGTTACTCAGGAGAATTCATCCACAGATTTATTATGCTAATATTGGCCTAAGTTTACTTTGTACGTTCACTTGGTAGTCTTTCAAAAATGTTATTGCAGCAGTTCAAAATGGTTTAATTTTTTGAGAAGAAGCTCCAAAGACCTCTCTAGTTCCATGCTCATGGCTTAGCTAGTAGCTTCCTAAAGTTTGCTTCATAAAGTCTGATCTGCAAAATAACCTTGTCACTTGTAACTTGCCTCATGTTTGCAATATCTGATGATGTTACTAAACCTGATTTTTAGCCCCAAACTTAGCAATTTTGAATCACCACTGGCTGAAGATTTTAAGAATACTTGTTTTGGAAGAAAATTTCGAAAATTTGTTGTTTGAAATTTCTTTTTTTTTTTTTTTTTTTTTTTTTACTTATTTTATTAGGATTTGTTCAAATAAGCTTTGTTTCTCTTCTTCCAAGATTGTGTGAACAAGTTATTTGGGAAGTGCTTAGGAAGGAAAATACCTTAGCATGGGTAATTATTGTTGAATGTTTTTGAAAAGCAAACAAACCTAGCCCAACCCTGATGCTTAAACAATATTTGATAGTAGAAGCCCTTTTTTTATCCCCCCTTGATACAGTTTTTTGTGCTTATTTATTTATTTATTTATTTCTTTCTCTCACTCTTTTTAATGAGTTTACATCTCAGGATAATTATGGAGTGCTTTGCGTTAGCCTAACATTTCCAAAATTGTTATTGCAGTATAGTTATGATGTCTAATGTTTGAGTTATCTATGTATTTGTTTCTTATCATTCATTCCCTTTTGATATGGACTAAGGGGCATGTTTTGTTCAGGTATTGTTGCTGATGGCTACAGCTTTAAATGTGCACATACATGAACCTATGCCAAATGGTGTTGGAGACACTTTGGGTGCGGAACTGCGTACGAGACAGCAATGCATAGCTGAAATTACAGAAATGATCCATGTCAGTCTATCATTTTCTTGTATTTTTCTTTGATCAATGCCTTTTTTTTTATTTTTAATTTCAAGTGATACACTGAGACTTTTGTGATCGTCTTCATGTCTTAGGTGGCAAGTCTCCTCCATGATGATGTTCTGGATGATGCAGACACTAGACGTGGTATTGGTTCTTTAAATTTTGTCATGGGCAATAAGGTACAGCTATTTTGGTTCACTCTTTAAGTTGAACTGATAATTTTTTTTCTTATTTTTATATTTTTACAATTTCTTGTTGTAGATTTTAGGTTTTGGCAATTGTATGTTTCTTATCCATCCATATTATCTATGAAATACATAGTTGCAAATTGTTCATTTTTTTGTCATTCTAAAATTTTGGGTTCTAAAGCTGGTTTTTCAAGCAGTTAGGAGACAACGCAAAAGTTTATGCGCTTTATTTGTCAGGTACTGTTAGTAAATGGTTGACTCCTAAATAATACCATTCCATACACTGTGACGGTATGAACTATGAATCTATTGGATGAACTGTGGTTTTATTCTCCCTCTCCCCCCCTCCCTCTATCTCTCTCTCTCTCTCTCTCTTTCTCTCGCTATATGTATAGGCATTGAAAATTCATACTTTTGACAATCCTTAAAAAGCCATTGTCTATTATATTCACAAGGGGCGCACAAACAAGAGACTACAAGTTTAAGACGTGTCCTTGGACACACAAACAAGAGACTACCAGGCTTGAGAGCAGCCTCTTCATGTTGTAAAACTGTCCATGTACTCTCTCCCAGGATGCTGCTTCAATGAGACAATAACTCATTAATGGCCTTCTTAAGTATGTCTGACTGAAGTCTTGCAGTGCTAGACCCAAGAAATAAAAATATTGAAGTTGAGCATCATGTTAAGTTCCCAAAATATGGATGGCTTAGTGGGGACATTAATATAGGTGTGGAATTTAGAAATTGGTGGTAATATGAACCCACTTTCAGTAGGTTCTTAAGTTAGAATAGAATTTAGATATTGAATTAATATCATCACTGTACAAGTTAATGAGTGAAGGGTTTTTATTTAATATTTTTATTGGAAAAATTAAGTTGAAAGGGAAGTTCTACAAGACTCTGAAATGTGAATCTACCATTATGATGTAGGCAATGAGTACTAGGTAGTGAAGAAACAATACATATACAAAATTATTGCATATTTCTCTCCATAAAAGCATGAGTAGATGTTAGGCAGGCATCTGAATCTATCCTATGTCACCTAGATTTTGTGGAAGATGTTACCCAAACTAGGTGGAAGGGAAGGAAAAGAATTTGTGTAGTTGACCCATCTAGTTTGGGAGTAGAAATTTGTTTAGTGGAGTTAAGTTTATATTTCAAAAAATAGTGATGGTCAAATAATGAACATCAATAGAAAAATAAAAAAAATTCATTTTATGATCTGCTGAATCAAAGAGCGCCATGCAAAATATTTGGATTCTTCCATTATTTCATGCAAGCTATATGCTAGCTGACTCTACCAATGCTAATGTCCTAGAGGAGACAAATTTTCGCCTTTCTTGCTTTGATTTCTCTATCAAGCTTTTCTGGGTTACATGTGTTAGGGCATGTTTACTTAGAGAAAAGTGTTTTTTGTTTTTCATCTCCAATTTTTTTTAGAAAATTGGAATAATGTGTTCTGCAGAAAATTTAGAGAACATGTTTATTTATCAAAGTTGGAAAAATGTTTTCTCTTTAAAAAAAATGGAGAACGTGTTTATTTGTGAGAAATGGAAAACAAATTTCCTATTTTAAAAACCAAAGAATATGTTCATTTATAAAAAATTTGGAATTGTTTTCCAAATTGTAAAACTAAAAATATATTTATATTATGTAAAAAAATATTTTATTTTATTTTTTTTTACAAGTTGTTATTGATTTTATTATTACTTATTAATTATCTAATGCAATTTCAAAGTAACAATTTATTTTGACTATTCTGTTAAATAGATAAATTTAACTCATGTTGCATAACAAAATACAATTTAGAAAAAACTATAAATAAATATAATTTCAAATTGTAATAAGAAAAGTGAAACAAAATATATATATATAAAAAAAATTCATCACTAGTTTGATTAGATCATAAAATATTCTAATTTCTATTACAATTATTATAATCATCAGCAGATCGCTTCCCTTTTGAGTTCCCAATACTAGATTTTTCACTATCAGATACATGGATGCCTCTATTTAGAAATTCTTCCTCTGTCTGATGCTCTTCATCTGAGGTAGGAGGCAATTGTGTAGAAGCATGGTAAAGATGCCTGATAGCAGTAAATTTGCTAAAAACTTGACCACGTCGGTCATAATGTTTACACCTATTTTTTTTTGTATGCCCTAAAGTTCTTATGTTTCTGCAATTTAAAAAGTATAGCATATCAGCTATTGCTAAAAAAAACAAGAATTTTCATTCAATCAATGTTATAAAAAAATCATTCTTTTTTAATTTAAATTTCTTTAAATAATTAAAATAAAAAATTACCTTATAAAACATTTGCCAAACATCTTCTGCAGCAAAAAAGATGTTTGAGTTTGAATCATAAGTAACACCAGTACGCCCCAACAATTCAGAAAATTGCCGATGCTTTACACGAAGATGATTGTATTTTTCCTTTAGCTTATCTATACCATATCTCTCTTCTATTGTTTAATATAGCTCATCATCATTTTCTTGCCAATCATTTTGTTTAAAACTGGGTGTTCCACTAGGATCCTTTTAACTCTTTCATACAATATTCTTAGAAATACAACTTCTTTTGTGCTGGACCATTTTTTCACATCTTCACCATCCTCAATCTTTCTCCCCATCTTTGTACCCATTATAACCAGTGTTATTAAAGGCGTGGGAGGCGCCCAGGCGAGGCGAGAGGCGAGGCGAGGCGCCCCTCTGCCGCCTCGACTGGGTCGCCCCTCTGCCGCCTCGACTGGGTCGCCCCTCTTGGCACCTCCAGAGTCGACGCCTCATGTTGGCGAGGCGAGAAACCAGGCGGGCGAGAGGCGTTGTTGCCTCTTCAAAACAAAGCAGAATCCTTTTTTTTTTTTTTTTTTAATTTTTTAAGACAAAAATATAAAACCCTACACACTTACCTATTGCTGACAGAGAAAAGGAAGACAGTGTTGCCTCCACCTCTAGAGCTGCGAGTCCAGGTATGTATGTCTCTCTCTCTCCTCTGTTTTTGCTATCTTCTTCCTCGTCTGTCATCCTATCTTCCTCCCTCTCCTGCACTTTTCTTTGGAAAATGCTGCAGCACTGCAAATTTTTTTTTTCCTTTCCTTCTCCTCCTTCTTCTTTTCCTTCTTCCTGGTTGAGTTCTTCTGTTCTTCCTACCCTGTTATGCTGTCGGTGTACAGCAATCTACCCTCTCTTTTTTTTTCCTTTCCTTCTCCTTCTCTATGCTTGGTTTTATTAATAAGTTAATTACTTGCTATTAATTTAATTATTTTACATTTTATTTTTATTAATTAATTATTTAAATTTTATAGATATTGTTAAATTAATTATTTTATTTGTTAATTATTTAATTATTTAACATGGATAGTGTTAAATTAATTATTTTACTTATTGATTGGTTGATTATTTAATACGGGTATTGTTAATTTATGGTAATTAATTTATTTTTTACTTATTATTCTTGTTAATTTGATTAATTTTACTTTTTATCTTGTTAATTAGACATTAATTCTCATTAGTTGTTTATTTTATATAGTAATTATTATTCTATTGTTAATGTGATTATTTCACTTTTCGTTCTTATTAATTTATTGTTTAATTAATATGAGTATTGTTAATTTGTTTGTAATTAATTTACTTTTTAATTGTTATTCTTGTTAATTTAATTAGTTTTACTTTTTTTTTGTTAATTAGTTGTTCATTTTATATAGGAATTATTAATTTATTATTAATTTGATTATTTTACTTTTTGTTTTTGTTAATTAATTGTTTAATTTATATAGGCATTGTTATAAGTACACACACACACACACACACACACACACACACACACACACACAAGGTGCTCTGTCGCCTTAGTGTCGCCTTTCGCCTTGATAATACTGATTATAACACAATATTAACATGTAGCAAATTAAATATTCAAATAAATTAAATCCCACCAACTTAGTATATATAGATCAAGCCAAAGAACATACCTTTTATGCACCTTGTATTAATTCATCTCTCAAACAAAAGATACTGGTGAAGGAAGAAATTGCATCAAATTAAGCTGAAAGAGAATATGTGGAAAAAAATATATATATATTACAAAAAGTAGTCAACCAACTTTGTAATGATTATTGAATTCCCACATGCTGAGAAAATATCTTCCTTCTTTTTCCATCCATGTAAAAGGATTTTTTCTGAGCAAGTTATTGTAGATAAATCTACCATTATGAAATTATTTGCCATCACCATGCAATTGCTTGACTAGTTTTTTCCTAAATTTGAAGTATCTCATCACAAAATTCTACTTTGATATCCCATAAAAGCTTTAAAATATATAATCTAACGAACATTAAGAAAAAGATAGAATTAATATGAATTTATTTAACATTATTATTGGAATTGAGGTTAAAAATATTTTTTTAAAACACATTAATTAAAAATATTAATATAAATTAAAAGTAAATAATATATTTTCAATTATAAGGCAGAGCTTCTTTTTATTCCAGACTCAACTTGCATGAAAAGACACCATTCAGATAGTAAAGAAATTAAAAATAACTAATTTGATCAATGACTTATTCAAACTTTATTTATTCTAAGTGGATTGGTAGATGAATGTCGGACCAGATTAAGTAAGATGGTGAACTTGAACTTTTACGTATATTGAAATGCGTAAATGGTGATACTAAACTAAACTCAACTCAACTCAACTCAACTAAGCCTTTTTCCTAAGAATTTGGGGCGTTTGAATCCATATCATGAGGTGTGATGAAATTTTTACGCTGGTTGTCACCTACCGCTACCCTCCTTCTTTATCCGGGCTTGGGACCGGCTAAGCACAAACATTATTAAATCTACGCTCAAGCAAATGACAGTCTATAATTAGCCAACTTAAATATCAATCTCTAACCAACCAAAAGAAAAACCAATAGTAAAAAGACAATGCAAAAGATACAATAAAGGAAAAAAAAATTATCTACATTATTCTTAGCTAAAGAAACAATGACAACATTGTCATTATTGGAACATAAAGAACAAGAAGAATTGCAAGCACTGTGAAGTTCAGTTCATAACAACACTTGATCAAAACACTTCTAACCTATCTCTTGTCCTGTTTTATTGAATCTCCAAATTAAAAGTTTTTACCATTTCTCGATTTGGAACAAAACAAGACAAATAGAATATGTAAGCTCACACTTACATGAGTCACATAATTGCGACAAAAAACAACAATTCTATATGTGGGATTGAATCTTATTGAATCTGTACAGTCAACAATTTTCTCAAATTTTCTCAAGTACCCAAAAAACTAAATAAAGACATAAAGGGCAAAAAAAAGAAGGAAAGAAAAACTTACTTGATGATGTTGAACCCATGTAAAATTTAACTAGAGATCAAGTGAGCAAAAAGGGTATTGAGATTGAAGAAATTGAAAATTAAGATGGGGTAATTTGGATTATCAGCTCAATCCAATATTTAAGGTTAAATTGGGGGAATCTCACAAGAAACAAAAAAAAAAAAATCAAACGTTGTGACTGAAGAGGAGAGAAAATGGATTGAGAGAAGAAGATAGAAAGAACTCTTTGAAGAAAATGATTAATTGATAATCGAGGAAGGAAGGAATAAAAGGCGAGAAAAGAGAAAAAATGAAAAAAGAGTTTGACATGCTTTTTGACGCTAATATGAAAACCTCCGTGTTTTCTATTTGGGAGACTTGTAGAAAATTTGGAAAACTCTTCAAATTTTATAATGGAAAATTTTGGAAAATAACTTAGGGATATTTTCTAAATTTTCTTTTAAATTTGGAAAACTATTTCTTAACTTGTTTTTTGAAAATTAATCAAAGTGAACAGGATATTCTAATTTCCATTTTCTGTAGAAATTTTTTTTAGAAAATTAGGAAATTCTAAGTAAACAGGCCCTTAAGTTTCCTTTTCAATTGTCAAAAAAAGTTCACACACACATACAAACAGAGAGATGGAGGGAGAGAGTAGCAGGCTCCACATGCAAAGCATTTGTCTTTTCCTTGTAAAGCAAGTTGATTCGTTATATACATTAAGTTTCCTTAGCAATTGTAGAAAAAAAAAATTCACACACACATATACATAGAGGGATGGCGTGAGGGAGTAGTAGGCTCCAACTGCAAAGCACTTGTCTTTTCCTTGTAAAGCAAGTTGATTGGTTTTTATATCTTCAAAATCTTGCAATTTCTAAAAGTAATGGTGAGGGAGGGAGGGAGTAATAGGCTGGAAGGGACGAGGGGAAGGAGCAGTAGGTTTTGCCTGCAAAGCACATGTTTTTAACTTGTAAAGCAAGGTGATTGGTTTTTATATCTTAAAAATCTTTCAATTTCTAAAAGTAACGGCAAGAGCCAAGACTCTTCATGTGACATAAAAAGTTGTATTTTCTTGTTCTGCCTTGTTTTTATCTTGGTCTCGTTGGAGATTTGATATCTTTGCAAGATATTGATCATGGTGATGAAATGTGTTCTCTGGTTATATATTTTCTCAGAGCATCCTAGTTAATCATATTTGTGTTCTTCCCGATGCATGCTAGTGAAGATAGGGATGAGTTCTATCCACTCATGAATGCCAGATATCTCAGAAATTTTCAGTTTCATGATTGTGAAGGCTGTTTCTTTTTGTTTTTGTTTTTTTTTTTTAAAAAAATATTTTAAATCAAGATCTATGTCAATTTTCTGTTTGCTTTAGGAGAATAAAACCATAAATGGTTGTAACCAAAGTTTCTTCCCTTCATTTATGTTGCAGGTAGCAGTATTAGCAGGGGATTTTCTGCTTTCACGAGCTTGTGTAGCCCTTGCTTCTTTGAAAAACACCGAGGTATATCTGTTTATTTAATTTTGTGTAATATGTAAATCAAATTGAGTAATAACATGTATTATGGCCTTTTTCATCTCAAGTTTCTCAAAGCAATTCGTCAACTTTCTTGACAATAATTTATTCATCAATTTTCTTGACAATCACTTATTTGTCCTGGTAAGCATAGCTGGTGAACAATCACTTACCTTTTTGCTTCTGCAATGTGCTGTCCAATTCATTATACACTAGTTTGTTAGTCCGTGAATGTGCATCTGCCTGGAGAGCTGAATTTGCTACTAATAGCCACATGGTTTAGAGGATGCAATTTTGAGATTATCAAGACGTTGGATCTTTTTGCCTTTTATAATTTATTTGCTTGTTTATTTTTTATTGTCTCACAATCACTTCATGGTTGTAGGTTGTTTCACTTTTAGCGACAGTTGTAGAGCATCTTGTGACAGGTGAAACCATGCAGATGACTAGTACATCAGAGCAACGTTGTAGGTATGCTGCTTTGCCTTTTCTTCTATTTGTAGGTAGTCTCACTGCAGTTTAGGGAGTTGGAGATTTAAAGTTGTATGAAATATACAAGTTTCTTGTTTATCTGAAGCATTTGCATCTTCAGATTTCGATTGTCAATTCTCTTTTGTATGAAACACTTTGTCCTCTGCCTTCATTTAAAAAAAATATATGTTCTTTGCTAGGATGCCAAGGAAGGCATAGAGGTTGGTGTGACAACATAAAATGGGAATCCTTGTAAAGGGACTGCGATTTGCTGTTCCGAACTAGGACGCATATTTATGTGCTAGTGTTGATGAGACTTGCACGTTTAATTACTTACATCTCAGCACAAATCTTAGTTTTAGGTTTTTAGCTCAATAATGTTCTTATTGTCGTGTACATAATTGCCTATAAAGATTTGACCGATTGGAAGCTTGTTTATTGGTCAAAATCTTTCTTCAGACTTTTTTTCTTTCTCAGATCATTAAGCTTGTTTACTGATGCAATTGCTTGCTTATACCAAAATGTATTCCCTGATTTGGCTTAGTATCTGTTCTATATGAATGAAGCTTGGGACAGTAAGCGTTTTATAGTTTGGAAAAAGAAAAGGAAAGAAAAGAAAAGATCCTTGTAACTGAAATCCGATTTCCAAAAGGTTTTTCTGGATTAGACAGACCAGTATAATTTTAACCGCCCAAAATTGTCTTGTGTGTGCCAATGTGTGTCCATGACAAAGCTATGAAATTGGTGTCCAATATAATGCATAGGTGGTTGGCAATGTCCAGATATACATATTACTATAAGTTGCAAATATGAATGCATACAGCTGGGTAGATTTTTGGTGTGTGGGTTACTTTTGCTTTCGTATCACCATACAATTAAACACACGTGCACACACACACACACACATGTTGATGGCATGGTGTGCTATCTGTTACATTGTTTATGCCTTGATTTGCAATTGTACCTACATGATGTTCTATTGTTTACCTTTTCAACTCAATGTCGTTGTTGCTAATGCAGCATGGATCACTATATGCAAAAGACATACTACAAGACTGCATCTTTGATTTCAAACAGCTGCAAAGCCATTGCCCTTCTTGCTGGGCAAACAACAGAAGTTGCAATGTTGGCTTTTGAGTATGGCAAAAATCTGGTTTGTAAATTCTTCATTGAGTTCTATTTTCACCCCTGGTTACTTCCAATTGTAAGCTTTGTAGTGGATTGTCTTTTGCCCTTTGTTCGGGAATGGGAGAAAGTGTGGCTGTACTCTGGAGAAAATGGAGTGGGGAGAGATGAGATAATTTAACTTCTTCTTTTGCGTGAAAAACTTATTGAAAGGTGATGGAAGGGAAAGAAAGGGCTAAAATTTTTTTCCTGGGTCCACTAATTCTATTATCCCCACAATGGGTAAAGGACTGCATTGGGAAGCCAACTTGTACATTTGTTATGTATTTGCTTTCATGTGTATTAGATATATGTCATCTTTATATATAAAGATAATTTATTTTGATTACCAAGAAAAGTAAAATGTTCTTTCCTTCCTCTCTCTCTCTCTCTCTCATTATCCTATCCAAACAAGAGAGAAAAATACAATGCCTTTTGCCTCAGAAACTTTGGTTTTCTAGTTCAAACAGTTCAGTTCAGTTATCCTTTTTCAGTAACTTTGGTTTTCGGTCCAGTTATCTCAGCTAAAAAACTGAAAAAACACAAACAGACCAAAAATTTTGGACTAATTTAAGGGGCTGCCGTTTTGGACCTTTTGGTTGTAGGGCGCTGCACTTTTGCAGCCTTTTTTTAATCCAGGCTAGCTTCTTGTCCAACCCAACTGCCCATTAGGTCATTACAAAATCCCTAACCCTAAATCAGCTTCAATCTTCTCCATTTCATTATTTCTTTGCCGTTTGTGACTCCTTCAGTCCTTTTCCTCCTCTAGCTTTCATTTCAATCCCAGACCATTCAAGTCAATCAGTCCAGTTTTCATTTCAACCCTAAACCACCAATGCTCTGAGTCCTTCAGTCCAGCTTCTTTGTGCTGTTGTCACCACAAATCCTTGCGCTGTTGCTGCTCGCCTCTCGGTGCTCAAGTACTGGCATCCTACATCTACAGTCCTATCCTTTCTCCTCTCAAGTCCCAGCAGCCACTCATCTCCACGGTTCCCTCCTTTCACAAAAATTACGGGTCAGAGATAGATTCTTTAGCAATAGCTTGTAATTTTCGAATTAGGGTTCTTGTATTTTTGAATTTCAATTGAGACTTTCAGAAAAAAAACCAAATGATTGACATTTTGAATTTCTGCCGTTTCCTATGTTATTTCTTTGAGCTTCTTGTTTTGATTCTGGAGTATTTAGGATTTATGCATTTCTGTTTATGTAAAGATCCATGTACTCCAATTTGTGTTTATTTTTTGGCTCACAGAAAATGGGTTTTGCATTTCTGTTTATATATCCTTACAGACCATCAAAGGTAATAAACCTAACTGGGAGTATTTTGTAAGAATCTAAACAAAGTGAGCGAACATGTAGGCAAGGGAAAGGAATCTGTGTTTTTTAATTTTTTATTTTGACTAGTGAATGTTTGGTTTGAGAGAATGCAGGAAAGTGAGAGAGGTCGGGACATGATTGAATGCCAAAACTGATAAACCAAACTGAGCTAATATGTTCAATCATGTTCACTCTTATTCATAATTTCAGTTCGGTTGTTATATTTTTGCACTTTGGTTAATCTTTTAGTCCAATTCGGTATAGAACTAAACCGACTGGTTGCTCACCCTGACTATCTTTCTATTGGCTGTTAATGCCTCCATATGATTGCCTTTTGGTTTCGTGTAGTTTATTTTGGTATAATTGAATCAGCTTCCTCTTTCAGGGATTGGCATTTCAGTTGATAGATGACGTCCTTGATTTCACAGGCACATCTGCTTCACTTGGAAAGGGTTCATTATCCGACATTCGACATGTAATCTGTCTTATCTCTGATATGATATCTGAATGATGGAAATACTAGATGGTTTTTAACTTCTAAGCTCTCATTGGATATGGTCAACCGGCTTGTTGAAGGAAAAAAAATATTATTTTTGCATTTTCAGTGAGCATTTTCATTTGTATAAGCCAAGAGTGAAGCAACTTTGCTTACTCATCCAAACAGTCTATTTGGAAAAGTTAGTATGATGAATTCAATTCAATTTGGATGATTGGTTTCAATTCTATTTTTTGGAACAATTAAAAGGTAAAATGAATGTGCTTGTGTTCCAATTTTACTCTTTGTTTATAAAGAGAGAACTTTACATTAAATAGAGGTGTCTTTGCATTATACTTGAATTCAATTTGGTTACTGCACATCTTGTTAGCCTAATTAAATAGCATTAGTCTTTGTAAATCAATTTGGTTAGTATAATCATGCTTGAAGAAATATGATAATTTTTAGTCATAATAATTTGTTCAGAAATATGATAATTTTTGTAGGGAATTGTGACAGCTCCTATATTGTTTGCTATAGAGGAGTTCCCTCAATTGCTTGCAGTTGTTCAACAGGGCTTTGACAAACCTGAAAATGTTGATATTGTAAGTTTTTATGAATTTTTGCTTTAACACTACTATACAAGTTCTGATATAGAAAATGTTGATGGATGATATTATTCTCTTGATGCTGAAAGCTACTGTAAGGAACTTTAAGCTTTCTTCTTTATTATCTATGCTATTCTGCTAGATGACAGAATTTGCATGCTTCAATGTCATCAGAAAGTCAAAGCACTAATATTGCACACAATTAATTTAAATCATTAGAAAATGTTGAAACTTAAGTCTCCAAACATGAAGGACTTGAGCTTTAGTGCACCTTTTGTTTTGACATTTCAATATGAAAATTTTTAGAGATTTCCTCTTCGGTTTTCCCCTTAAATTTTTAATATTTTGGCATGTCAATAGTTTTCCATTGTTTTCCATGCCGATTATATGTAAGAGCAGATGAGATATTACACGTCTGTGGAAGGAGAACATTCTCGTACTTGCTAAGCACTTAGCAATTTATTTTTATTTTGATTTCGACAAACTCCACTGCCTTCTGAAAATTTTCCTTCCTGGTTTTTGTGTGATCCCTTCTGTTGTGTTTTTTTTTTTTTTTTTGCTGTTGCACTTATAATCATTTTTATTATATTTCAAGAAAAATTAGTGGCTATTGTTACTATATTAACCGTTGGATTGTCTACTATACCTATGTTGATAATTTGAAAAATACAGGCACTGGAGTACCTTGGAAAGAGCCGGGGAATACAGAGGACACGGGAGCTAGCTGCAAAGCACGCTAGCCTTGCTGCAGCAGCTATTGATTCACTGCCAGAAACTGACGATGAAGAAGTAAGAAGGTCGAGGCGTGCACTAGTAGATCTCACCCAGAGAGTAATCACAAGAAATAAGTGACAGGACATTTTTAATTCTCAACATCCTTAAAGATTTTTGCATTTATTATTATTATTATTATAGCATGAGGGTCAATGTCCTCTCTTGTTTTTCATCTTTATTTATTCAATTACTTAAGTCGTTTCATGATAATTTCTGGGGACCTGTTTGAAAATTGCACATCATATCATAGGTCCTGCTAGTACCAGCCATGAGTTTGCTTCGGTGCGTGGAGAGAATGAACTTGAATTGGATCGCTAGAGACCAATTTGGTCTTGATCTAGTTCTTGGTGGTTTTATTTCGGTTTGGTTCTAGTTGTGATCCAATGGTAGAAAATTTAAATATACATATATTTTTTAAAATGGTTCAAGTTAGACTATCAAACCCAGCCGTCTATCCTGGTTTGCTGCATAGCATTGGGAGTAGATAATTGAGCTCAGTCCTCCATATTTTCAATAGGGAAATTTACGTCCTTTGGTTTTACCATTAATTACTATTTGATTTTTGTATTTTATGATTTATAGTATATATAAAAGTACTAATAAAAACATATTTATAGTGATAATTGTATGTATTGGTCGTTAATAACATAAATTAATAATGAAAATTCATTATTAATTATCTTTGGAGACACTGTTTCCATTGCTAATTGGAAACCTTATTGTTATTGGATGATCACGATACTTCTGGAATGTGTATTATTCATACAAGGGATTCCCAAATTGAGAAGATCATCGACCTGAACCAACAGATTGTACATCCTTGCTGAAGTTGGTTTTATCCACCTGTTAATACAAGTTGACTGTGGATAAACACGAATCACATTGAAATTTTATGGATTAGTCATCACCAATCTATTGAAAATTTTATCTAAATCTGATGAGGTTATTTGCTGATTAAAAGTTTTATGCAAAAAGAGTTGATCATTGTTGTTAATTAAACAATTCCAGACCTAATGGTTAAGATTGTCATCTAAACACGTAGTTCTCCTCTTGTGTGAAATCATTGAGAGTGATTACGACTGTAGCGAGTGGGATTGAATAGCCTTCGTGGTTTACAAATTTAGAAAGGGGTGACTAGTGAAAAAGGAAAATAATTGGGTCGCAAGAACAAAAAATAGAGAGTTGGCTGAAAATATTTTTGAAATATGATAATTACATATTTTAAAAATTTATATATTGTATATTTATTAATTTAAGTTTTTATACATATTAATATATTTAACATCAAATAATTTTATTAGACATATCAATAGTGGTGGTATGCATTTTTCCTTTTTCAAAAAGTTAAAATTTTCCACTAAAACATTAAACAATACATCTAATATTTTGATTTCCTAAAACATATAAAAAATAAAATA
Organism: Hevea brasiliensis; assembly: GCF_030052815.1. NCBI lineage: Eukaryota > Viridiplantae > Streptophyta > Magnoliopsida > Malpighiales > Euphorbiaceae > Hevea > Hevea brasiliensis. The sequence continues at coordinate 21,269,599 of NC_079496.1, read as the reverse complement.
AAATATAACTATATTAAATATCAAATTTCAAATTATATTTATATTATTTATTTTTTTATCTTATCATCAGAAAATTTCTTTGTTCAAATAAAGTAAATGTATTGCGCAAACTTGTACTACTGCTACTACTACTAATTATTATTATTATTTCTTTAACTATGTAATTTTATATCACTTTTAAGTTTTAATTTATTTTTTCAAAAATAAATATTATTGTAAAATAAAAATTTTTATTAGTTTTAAGATTCTATTATAAACAGAATTTAATATATATTTAATATTATAAAAAAATACAAAATAAAATCTATCTAAGAAATTATATTTAAATTTCTTAACAAAAAAAATCATGCAGTTATTATTTAAATCATAATAGGATTATAATTTTTAATAAAAAAATAAAATATTTTTATACTATTCTTTTAAGAATATTTACATTATCTATTAAAAAATTACTTGTTAAGTTGAAACAAGATTATATTTATGGAAAAAGGCTTTATTAAATTAATTTATAGCCTTTCATTTTTTATAATTAATATAATATATTAAAAATATTTTAATTACTTTCGCAAGTTTGCTCTATTCATACTTTTATATCTATACAATGAAATTATAATTTATAATTTATGTCATAGATTAATTTTTAAAGCATGTATAATTATTTTATTTCTTAATTATTTTATTCATCATTATTTTATAAATATTAAATTAATAATTTATAATACACATATTTTTAGTGTAGTTTTTATATACTTGTTTTTTTAGTATAATAAAATAATTATTGTTTACTAGACATCCGTTAATAGTAACGTCATTTCACTTTGATGTTCTATTTCTACATAGCATAGCTCAATTATAAAATCTAACATGATTTTTTATTTTTATTTTTGAAATAATATTAAAATTTTTAGAATTATAAATGCAAATTAAAATATTTAAATTGATTAAGCATAACAAAAGTTTTTTTTATTAATTTTATTATAATAGATTAAATAATTTTAATGAATTAAGAACATTTGTACGGTTATGATAATTTTTGAAATTTCAAAATTTGAAATTATAACAGAATTTGGTATAAGTAAAATTATTATTAAAATAATATAAAAAATTTGATTTATATTAATTAAGAATTGAATTTATTTAGCTCTAAATTTATTTGGTTGCATAAACTGTTATTCCTAGAAGATGTTAGTGATAAATTAGCAACAAATTAGTGATAGGAATACATTGGCCACTTATTAGTGACAATATTCTAAATCTATCCTATATTCTTTTTTAAGTGGTATTCTTAAAAATAATATAAATATATAGAGATATTTTTACCTTTTAAAAATGACTATTTAATCTTTGTGTTTTAATACAATTGGTTATTTAGTTCCTTTATTTTAAAAAATATGTTACTTAGTCTATATTTGATTTCTATTAAACTTTTTAGTCCCTCTATCAAAAGTGTCAAACTATTACTTAGTACCTCTATTTTAAAGAAACTAATTAGTTGATTTTTATATTTTGAAAAATATTATTATCTAGTCCTTCCATTTTATTGACATTAATTAGTTGATTCTTGTATTATGAAATATATAATATTTAGAAAAATATATTATTGAATAAAAAATAAAAATTTTACTAGAAACTAAATCTGAATTTATATTTAAAAAATAGTTTAATTATTTTCATCCAATTCTTTAGACATTATTTTTTGTTTTCTTTATTGAAATAATTTTTCTTAACTACTATAAATTTAAAGAAATTGATTAAACTTTTTGCGCAAATAGCTTCCATCATTTTTTTTTATCAAAGATGAAAAATAAATAGAAAATGAGGGGGAAGGATGCAGAGAAGAAAAAATATGAGAAAAGAGAAATAAAAGGGGTAAGAAAGAAATAAGGGGAGATGATTATGAAAGTTTAGATATAAAAAATAATTACGAGACTAAATATCTAAATGAATCAAATTAAAGAGACTAACTAATGCGTTTTTTAAAATACAAGAACTAACTAATTAATTTTATTAACAAAAATACACTAGCATTGTCTGAAGAAAAAAATTGACGGAAAGAATAAAAAGTTTAAAGAAAACAAAATATAAGGACTAAATAGTATATTTTTTAAAATATAAAGACTAAATATTTAGTTTCATTAAAATATAGTAACTAAATAATAATTTTTCTTTTTGCTTATTCACCAAATTACTCCTTCATTTATATTTTATATATGTAACACAATTTTATATAATTTATAATAAACACGTGATTCATATAATTTATAAATATATTATAATGATTTTATATCATATATTAATTTTAACCTTAATATAGCTTTAAATATCTATAAATGTTGGGATAATTATGTAATGATAAAAACTAATTGATATTCAATAAGTATTTAGATTTGGCATTGTATTTAGGTTGCATAATTTTTTTTCTTAAATTAAAAATTCAAATTATTTTTATTTTAAATGATAAGGCTACATGATTTTGGCAAATAATATTTTTTGATATTTTAATAAATTTTATAAATTAAATAGTAATAAATTGTTAATTATATTATATAATATTAATAATTAATTAAAATGTAACTTTTAATTTTAAGAACCTTACCATAATTGACAACTAATTTCCCAATAAAATAAATTTAATGATAACTTATTTAATTTATATTTAAAAAAAATAAAATATTAAAATAAGTATTATGTAGATAAAATAATTGTTAGAAAAAAAAGATGTGATATGGTATTTACATTCACAATGATAATATCTTTTTTGTCGTTTTCATTAATCGTATATACCATACTAATTATTGTAACTAATATGTTTAAAAAATATACAACATTAACATTAGAATATAATTATTAAAAAAGTTATATTAGATTATGATCAGTATCATATAATATATAAATATTTGAAATTTTTTCTTACCTATTATTTTGTTGCTCTTAGCAAGTTTATTCTGTATTCAAATATGCTGTAATATTTTTTGAAATATAACATTTTTTTTTTAACAATTTGTCACTATAAAGAAATTGACTTTCAATGATAGATTTATGATCTGTCGCTAATAATGATTGGTGAAGAATTAGTGATAGAAGTGTCACTAAAGTCTTTTAGTGACGATACGAATCCATCGCTAATTAAACAATTATTGACAACTTAAAATCTCTTTGGTAATATTAACTATTTAAGTAGCTGTTAAATATTTTAGTAGCTATTAATTATTTTATTAGTTGTTAGTACTTAGATATTAACTGTTTATATAATGATTTAAAATAAAAGTATTTAATAAAAATAGATGTTAGATTAGCAGTTAAATATAAAAATAATAATAATATATTTTTTTGATATTAGTCAAAATACTCCCTCAATTCAACTCAACTCAACTCAACTCAACTCAACTCAACTTAACTCAATTAAGTCTTTATCACAAAAATTTATTAGGGTTGGCTATATGGATTCTTTTTTTCCACTCTAAACGATTTTGGATTAAATCCTTAAAAATATGTAATGCTTTTAGATCATGTTGTATTACTCTCCTCAAAGTCAATTTAGGTCTACCCTTTCTTTTCTTTCTATCTTCTAAACCAATGTGCTCTACTTGTCTAACTGGAGCCTCCGTATGTCTACGCTTCACATGACCAAACCACTTCAATCTCCCTTCTCTCAACTCATCCTCAATTGGCACCACTTTTATATTTTCTTTAATACTCTCATTACGGACTTTATCTAGTCTAGTATGACCACTCATCCACCTTAACATTCTCATATCCACAACTCTCATCTTAGACACATACGGCTCCTTTATTGCCCTACACTCATTACCATATAATATGGCAGGTCGTAAGGCCTTACAGTAAAATTTCCTTTTAACTTATTGGGAATCTTGCGATTACATAAAACTCTCGTGACACGTCTCCACTTTAACCATCCTTTAATCCTATGACTAACATCCTTCTCACATCCCTCATCTACTTGAAGGATTGAGCCGAGATATTTAAAGTGATTACTTTGGGGCAATACATTCTATTCAAACTAACTCCTTCCCTATCACCAGTTCGGCCTTCATTGAACTTGCAATGCATGTATTCTGTCTTTGTTCTAATTAACTTAAAGCCCTTTGACTCAAGAGTACTTCTCTAAAGATCTAGCTTTCTATTGACTCATTCTCGTGTCTCATTTATCAGAACTATATCATCTGCAAACATCATGCACCAAGAGATACTCTCTTGTATATGTTTCATCAATTCATCTAGAACTAATGTAAAAAGGTAAAGACTCAGCTAAACTTTGGTGTAATTCAATTAAGATAGGAAAATCTCTTATGTCCCCTTTTACTGTGTGCACAATAGTAGTTGCTCTTTCATACATATCTTTTAACACTTGTATGCACCTAATAGGTACTCTTTTTTGTTCTAACATTCTCCCTAAGACATATCTTAGAACACTATCACAAGCTTTCTCCAAATCGATAAAAACCATATATAGATCTTTCTTCACATCTATATATTTCTTCATCAAGCTTCTAATGAGAAAGATTGCTTCTATAGTTGAACGACCGAGCATAAAGCCAAATTGATTGGGGGAGATAGAAGTGTCATGACGTAGTCGATATTCCACAACTCTCTTTCACAATTTTATAGTATGACTCATGAGTTTAATTTCTCTATAGTTTGAGCAACTCTGTATGTCTCCCTCATTTTTAAAAATAGTTACTAAAATACTCATTCTCCATTCATCAGACATTTTCTTTGAGTTTAGAATCTTATTAAACAATTTAATTAACCATGCTACTCCCATATCTCCCAAACACTTCCACGCTTCAATTGGTATTCCATCAGGTCCACAGGCTTTATCCACTTTCATTCTCTTAAGTGCTTCCTTTACTTATGAAAATCTACTCCTTCTAGTATAATTCACATTCTTTTCTATTGCTCTGTAGTCTATATTCACGCTATTACCACTTTGACTATTATTAAAGAGGTTATCAAAATAATTTCTCCATCTTTCTTTAATATTCTCATCTTTTACTAACACTTTTCCTTCTTTATCCTTAATGCACTTAACTTGATTGAGATCTTGACATTTCTTTTCTCTCCTTTTTGCTCATCTATAAATATCTTTCTCTCTTTCTTTAGTTTCAAGTTTCTCATATAAATTTTCAAAGGCCTGCGCTCTTACTTGACTAACAACATTTTTTGCCTCTTTCTTTGCTATCTTGTACTATTCATAAGCCTCATTATTATTATACTTAGATAATTTCTTATACCATTCTCTCTTTCTTTTCACTGCCTTTTGTACTTTCTCATTCCACTACCATCTCTCTTTTGAGGGTGGTCCATGTCTTCTAGACTCTCCAAGTACTTTTCTAGCTACTTCTTTAATCTTTGATGCTATCTATATCCATATACCATTGGCTTCCACATCCAGCTTTTATGCTTCGGACTCGAGAAGTTCATTTTTGAACTTCACTTGCTTTACTCATTTGAACTCCCATCACTTTGTTCGAGCTATAATATTTCTTCTAGCCTTGCTTGAATTGTTTCTAAACTTGACATCCAAGACCACTAATTGATATTGACTTGTTAAAGTTTCTCCTGGAATAACCTTGCAATCCTTGCATAGAGCTCTATTTGTCTTCTTGGTTAAGAGAAAGTCAATTTAGCTTCTATGTTGTCTACTTGTAAAAGTCACTAAATGCGACTTCCTTTTTATAAAGTAGGTATTTGCTAATATTAGTCAAAATATTCTCTAAACCTCTAAAAATTAAGATGGGTAATGTTTTATGAATCATCATCTCTACTTTTAAATACTATGTTATCGAACAATATAAATAAGAGAGATAGTATTTTGACTAAGGTCAAAATACTAAATGCTGTCTCAATAGTTATTGCTAAACAGAGTCTTAATCCATTGCTAAATCCTTGTTAATAAAGATGTTAGAAAAAAAATTAGTAATAGATCTCACTAATAATATGATTAGCGATGAAACTTATTTTGTGATTACAATCAACTGTGTTTTATAATATGTGTATTGTGTACTCAATTTTTTTTTATAAATTAATATATTGAGTGTTAAATAATTTCACTATACAATTACTGATTTCACAAATTTTTATTTTTTAAAAAAAATTTAAATTTCTGATCCGCTATATATTTGTAGATATTAAAACGTTAAGCAAATGTTAATAAAATATAATTATACAAAACTCTTTAAATATAATTTATATTATATTTTTGTTTATCTCATTATCAATCAAATTATTTATTTTTTTCTCTTTTTTTTTTCTATTATTATTACTATAAGTTTCTATATAACCTTAAGTTAATCTATTAGAACAATGTGACATGTTTCTTTTCATATTGATTAACATATTAATCTAGTAAAAAGAAAGAAATTATAAGATTAAAAAATCGAAAGCTATGGAAAATTAATAATAATAAAATCAAATATATATATATATATATATATATATATATATATATATATATATATATATATATATATTAAATTCTAAATTTTAATTAGTTTAATATTAATAAACTAGTATACATGGTTTTAGTAATATAATGAATTATTATACAAAATGGTAATATAAGCAATAGATTATATATTTGGCCCTAAATTCTCTCAATTTTTATGGGATGGAACAATGTTATTCTCACTTCATCTTTTTGAATATTTTGTGCTAAATGAAGTAATATAGATGGAAAATATGTTAGAGACCAATTAAAGATTATAATTATTCCTACTAATACAATATTACAAAAATATAAGTTTTGTATATTGAAAAGCAAGATATGGTATGGAAATCCTATAATAGAATATAAATAACAATTTTCATATTTATGCTTGATTTCTTTTAATTTTATAAGGTTAAAACCTATAATTATTTAACTGAAAAAAAGTAAAAGATAATATATTCAAACATAAAAAGAAAAGTATCCAACCACACAATTACACATATTTAAAGTTTATAGATTATAATCTCAAATTGATAAATATTATAGTCCCAAACTAAATGATATATTTCTACACATAAGGTGGACTATAATTTATATTTAACAGTACAAAACATAAAATTAATAGCAAGTAGACCTGCGAAGAATGAAAGTAGATTAAACTCAAGAAAAGAGCTCTCCTGTAACTTGAAAAAATAGTCGACATGAGTAAGCGTTCGACTCAGAGAGTAAATATTTATTTTAAATATAATTTCTATAACTATCTAATTCTAATGCATTATTGGAGATGAAATGCATCATCTTCATACAAGTCATATAAATCACATAAAATTACATCAAAGATAATCTGGAGCACTCACGCACCCATGTCAAACCTATACTCATACATACATATATAGGGAGCTGATCTCCCTACCTAGCTCTCTTAATCTAAGGCCTGCCAGTGAGATCAACTCGAGCCAGACTTTCGCTTAATAATCCATATGTGAGGATTAGTGAGATCAATTCAAAACCGTACTCACCCCGACTTTCTTAAAAAGGACAGAGCTCTGAGCAAGACTAACTCAAGCCGATTTGCCCGTGCTACCCATATCTACCACACCACACCACACCACACCACATGCATGCCGACATACGCACACATCTCCAGATTATCAAAACACAGTAACTAAAGCAGTATTTATCAAATACAAATGCATTACGGGGCATACCTAATATTTAACTACATATATATATATATATATATATATATATATATATATATATATATATATATATATATATATATAAGTGATGCATGAGCATGCCATAAGTATAATAATATTGAAATTATACATAAAATAAATATCTACTAATAACACTTTAAAGGTTACTGAGGCGGTTGGGCGGAGGAAGAAGGCTATTCCGACTCACATAAACAATATACCAAAATTTATAAATAAACAACTTGAAACAAGACTGTAGAGAATCAAAAGACAGTCCTAAGGTTTTGTAGAAAATCTGACACAGTTTCCTCTATATTTATAATCTACCCATCCTGCAAAAAGATTCAAATAATGCTTCAAATTCTCAATTTCCCACAATCACAACACATCAATAACATATGGCCCCTCCTGAGCCCTTCAAATCAATCAAAACTCACAATTTGAGAAAAATTACAATTTAGTCCCTGAAAAAAACTTTTTAGCAAAAAACACTTAAACAAGCTTTAAAAATTCTAAAGTTATTCCCCGCGGTTCTTATCAATATTACTAAGTTAATGCAAAAGAAATTATAATTTTCTAACTTACCATGAATATTTTATAGATTTTTAATCCAAATTAGGCACTCGATTATTAAGAAAGCTTAAGTTTTGAGTTTACCTATGCCAGTTCTAGCGTTTGGAGCGTGTTTGGAGCATCTGAAAATAGTGGAGTAGCCTATAACCTCTACCCGATTCTGAAGTTTTTCTAGATGTCTGTTTGTTCGGCTCGAAATTTATAGACCCGAGTAATTGTCGAATTTTTACGAAACGAGGGCACCTACGCGAATCTTACAATACCAGGAGTTAGAAAAAAAATATTTACGAAATTAGTTAAGCTCAAATGAAGCTCGGAAAAATATCGCGAAGTTCGCGAGACCCATCGAAATTTTGGTATCAAAAAATTTTGAAATTTATATTCTCACAAAGCTCTCATCGTGTAGAGCACACCGCTACTCTCGAATTTCCTGTGGGGTTTTTGGTTTGGTAGAAATTTAGTCCAAAAGTCAAAATAGACTAAAACTTCTTGAGCAAAAATTGGATAAAATACTCCATGAAAATGAGTTATCTTGGTGTCTATAGAAATTTCTCAATGAGTAGAAGGTGTTTGGGACAAGACCCAGTTCAATTGGTAGCCGGATCAGCCAGAAAAGGGGTGTTGCAGCGTGTGTGTGAAGGGGACTTTGGGCTAATTTTTCGGTGACTTGGAGGCCAACAGGCGGCAGGGAAGGGGCGGGGAAGGTCGCCGACGAAGTGGGGAGGGGAAGCAGTAGCCGGCATGAAGGAAGAGGGAGGAGAGAGAAACGGGAGGGAGATGGTGGCATTGGGGAAGAGAAGGGAGAGGGAGAAAAAGAAGAAAAGAGACCAATTCGATTCGATCGGTTCGATTCAGGATACCCGAAATTAAATTTTTACTTTGCCCTGGGACTAAAAATGAAGCTCAAAAATTCGAAAAAATTTTTAAAAAACTCAGAAAAATTTTTAGAGTTCAAACATATTTTTAATTTTATTAAGCAATTTTTAAATTAATTTTTAAAAATTAACAAAATTTATTAACTTTGAAAAATTAAATTTGATCTTTAAAATTTAAAAAATTTTAAATAAATTTTTAAAATTTTAATAAAATAAAATATTAATATTTACACATAAAATAAATATTTTTAAAAAATTTAGAGGTGTTACACTGTAAATTAAACACGCAACATTCATTGCAATGCCTGATATTTCTACCACCATTTCTTTTTATCAATTCATTGTGGCGCTGTAATATTGACATCTATTAAGTATTTAATGAAAAATATAATACACTCTTAGAAGGATTTATTGATACCACTTTTTTGTTTTTACAAATGATGAAGTCATGTTTTATCTTGTATAATACAATAATTCTTTTATTTTTAAAATTTTATTGGCCACAAATAAAGACCAAAATGAAAAGGATTGTGTTGCGTCCATTATATATGGACAGATTGTTGCTTTGGCTTCTCTATATTGAGAGAAAGAGAGATGGAAAGTGAGAAGTCTATGCCTTTGTTTGAGACAAAGAAAGCCAGGGGAAGGGTCCTGCACAGGCTCTTTGCAGGGACTCTTTTTATGGGTGTATGTTTCATATGGGCTTATAGATTTGGTAACATACCAAGAGAAGGAGAAGATGGGAGATGGGTGTGGATTGGATTGCTTGGGGCTGAGTTATGGTTCGGTCTTTACTGGGTCCTCACTCAAGCTTTAAGGTGGAACCAAGTCTATAGGTGCACCTTCAAGGACAGGCTCTATCACAGGTACATGCCCTAGCTATTAATACTTCTCTTCATGGTATTCAAGTTTAAGCTAAGTATGTTACAGACAATCATGCTATTTCTTGTTCAAAAAGATACGCAGAGGAGGACTTGCCTGGGATTGATATATTTGTTTGCACGGCGGATTCCACCGTAGAGCCACCAATAATGGTGATCAACACTGTCTTTTCTGTTATGGCTTATGATTATCCAGCAAAAAAGTTGAGTGTGTATCTTTCTGATGACGGTGGATCAAACCTTACGTTTTATGCTCTGCTGGAGGCATCTAATTTTGCAAGATATTGGATACCATATTGCAAAAAATTCAAAGTGGAACCGAGGTCACCTGCAGCTTATTTTGCTTCAGGATCTAATCCAAATCATTATGGTGAGACTACAGTTATTAAGGTAATAGTTAATTCTGAATCCTTTGCTCAAAGAGATAAAGTTTCTCGTATTGGGGTCCATCCTGTTTAATAATATCTAAACAGGTGGTGTCTTAAGGCCGACACAATTATACTAAATCCAAATAAGATACGATTATTATTATTATTTTTTTATTAACAAAAGAATTCGAGCCGACAAAGTTTGTGGTGCAAGTATTAGTTGTGTTGGGCTGCTGACAATCGTAGGCGTAGAAGTTGTGTCGTGTTGTGTGAACAAGAGAGAAATATTAGTGTATATGTGAAGGCAAGAGAGAGAATCGAGAGAAGCATAAAGATCACTTTGCCTCTTTTGGAGTTCTTCAGCAATATTAATTGCTTTTAACAATTAATAACTATTTTATTAATTATTAATTATTAATTATTAATAATTAATTATTTATATAATAATTTAACCATTCATTTATTTTATAATAATAATATGATTTTTTTATTATTGTAAATAAATATTTTTTAAAATAATTATTCAATTTCAATTTTAGAAAAGTTATATGATTTTGGTCATAAAAAATTATTGTTTTTTCATTAACTTTTATTATACAGAAAAATAATAAAAAAATTAAAACTATATTTACAATCGTAATTAATTAAATTTTAAACAAGTAAAATACTTAATTAATCACGAAATTCTATTTTTTTAATTTTATTAAAATTTTTTTTTAGAAATCTACTTCAATTTAAATAGGACAAAAGTGCAGAAGTGCGAGAATTGGTGCACAAATGCAGTGAGAAATAAACTAACACTATTTTTAGAAGATTATAATATAATGCACTAAAATTTTTTTTTTATTGAAATTCATCAATGCAAAACTTGATTACTTTTACAACTTATTAAACATAATCTAAAGATTGCTATTGAGAATTTTTTTAATATATTAATTAAAAATATTAAAAAAAATTAAAATTAAATTTAATAAATTTTAATTATAAAAATATTAAAATAATAATTTTTTTTAAATTATTTTTTTTCAATATTATTTTTTTAATAATATTAAAATAATATTTTTATTAAAAAAAAATAATTTTGACCGGGCACTAATTATATATTATATTAAAATGTGAGATTTGATGGTCTTGTAAAAGTTATTTTTGATATATTCAATAATAAAAAATTTTCTTCAAGTCCATTTTTATCGTCCATTTTTCTTTGAAAATATAATTTTATAAAAATTTAATTTAATTAAATTTTTTTGTTGATTCTCATATTCTAAATGAAAAAAAATTAATTCTTTTAATTAAAAAAATAATTCATTTTTAAAAAAAAATTATACATGTGAGAATTATTTTAAATTCCTTTTTTTGTAAATAATCAAAGAAAAAGGTGGGAGAGGTAAATTATATATAAAAAAAAACTGCACTGTTAATTTTCTTTTTATAATTATATTATAAATTAATAAATTACTAATTAAACTCTATAATTTTTATGTTTTCCTAATTATATCTGTTGACCCCACAAGCTCAAAGGAGCATAGATTTTGATGATACCAAAACTCAACTAGAATCAAACTAACATTGTTTTAAGTGTTGTGTATCTCAAAGAAGAAGGACAAAAGGATTTTATAATGGATTGGTCCTTATGAAGAAAAGATGACATTCTAAGGATAACACAAGACGAAGCAAAAGAGATAAAAGAAGAAAATGTTACCTTCCAAGGCTGCATTGAAAATCAGATTTGAAGGTACATCTAGTATAGAAGTTAGTTTATTTCTTAGGATTTCTTGTGAAAAGAATTGAGGAGTAAAAGTCAATGATGCTTATTTTTAATCCCTCAAAAGATTTTCTTTTTAAATATCATTACTGGCCTAAAAAGTGTTTGACTATGATTTGGTGTAAAGTTTTATAGTTTTGAAAGTTATGCGAGAAAAGTTTTCTGGTATGCTAAGCGGTTTGCTTGATTTTAGTATGCTAAGCGGTTTGTTATTTTCTCAAATCGCTAACTGTTTCAACTCTGCACAACATCGCAGAAACGACAAAATAACGGCTATTTTCTTGAAATTCGATTCGTAACGTTCAAATGAGTTCTGCAACGGTAAAAACGTTCCAAAGCTATAATTACACCTTCCTGTGGCCATTTTGCACTCAATGAAAGTCCCTCTCTTGTTCAAAATCTTTAAAGCTTTCATTCAAAGTGCTCAAAGTGATTTATTGCTCATCATTGGCTTATTTACTCAACTCTTCTTTATAGTTCTTTGTTGTAATTGAGTGAGAGTGAGTTTTTCAACACATTATTATCATTTGTGAGAGGTCATTCAAGCACCTATTGAAGCTTGGTTGTGATAAGTGTTTGGGATAACACTTGGTAGAAGTGTGAAGCTACTTGTAAAAGATTTGTTGAGAAGATTTGTAAAGGGCTTTGTCTCTTGCCTTTAAAAGAGAAGAATAGTGGAGTGAAGACTCAAAGTGTGATCTTTGAGAGAGTGGATGTAGGCTATTTAAAGCCGAACCACTATAAAAATTCGATGTTCATTTTCTCAACCCTTGCTCTTTACATTTTTGCAATTTAGCTTTATGAATGATATACTTTTCTTGATATGAAAATTGATATCATATCTTTGTTGATCTTCTTGCTATCCGAGAAAAATAGTTTCTTGCAAAATCTGCGATATCGATATATTCTGTTGGTTATCTGTTGTCTTTGTCGGATAGGATATCGGTATCTTGCTCTAGTTCTTTGTGATAAAAGCGTATTCGGTTCTTGATATATTTCTTGAATGCTTATATAGTGCATTATATCGATTATCTTGATTGCATACTGACTTAACCTTGAGTCAACTTGTCAATAGAGCTATATTGTTCATTTTCACATTAGATAATTTAGTTGAACCTAGTGCAATTTTCAAAGGTTTTGAGCAAGAAAATTGTTTTTAAAGTCCAATTCACCCCCCTCTTGGACATATGTTGGGACATCAATTTGGGATCAGAGCTTGTCTCTCTTGCTAGAGGATTAAACCCGGTAGAGTGATCCACACACATGGCTAGTTCATCTAGAAATTACTGTATATACACCTTTAGCTGAAGGTTATTCCATCACTAGACCACCACTTTTTAATGGCACAAATTACTCCTTTTGGAAAACTAGAATGAGAAACTTCATACAATCTGTTGACATTGATGCTTGGAGAATAGTTAAAGATGGTCCTTATATTCCTTATAAAACCAGTGAAGGAACTGTACAAATTCCTAAAGCTGAAGTTGAATTTGATGATAATGATTGGAAGAAAATTTCTACAAATGCTAAGGCTATTAATATTCTTCATTGTGCTCTTGATATTAATGAGTATAACCGTGTTTCAGGATGTCAAACTGCAAAAGAAATATGGGACAAACTAGAAGTCACATATGAAGGAACTGATGTGGTAAAAGAGTCAAAGGCAAACCTCCTCATCCGAGATTATGAATTATTTCAGATGAAATCTGGTGAAACCATTCTTTGAAATGAGTACCAGTTCTTGACCTTGTAAATCTACTTAAAGCTCTTGGAAAGAGATTTGAAGAACAAGAACTTGTAAAGAAAATTAAGGTCTCTTCCAAAGACGTGGGAAGCAAAACTCTTGTTATTCAAGACACCAAGGATTTCAGAAAATACACCTATGATGAGCTGATTGGTTCTCTCATTGCACATGAGATGATTTATAAGAAAGATGAGAATGAAGGTGATCAAAAGAAAAAGAAAGGGATAGCTTTCATATCCGAAAAAGTAGATGAGAAAAAGAAAAATGTTGCTCTTAAAGCTAATTCAAGTGATGATTCAAGTGCTTCAAGTGATGATGATGAAGATATGGCTATGATAGTCAAAAGATTCAAAAGAGCATTTAGAAAAGGTGGAAGCAAATACAAGAAGTTCACAAAGAAATATGCTCCAAAGACTCCAAATCATTCAAGTGAAATAGTTTGTTATGAGTGTAACAAACCAGGCCACATTAAGCCAAAATGTCCTACATTGAAGAAGAAAAATAAGTTTAGAAAGGACAAAAGCAAAATGGCAATGGCGAGAACTTGGAGTGTGGTGATTCTTCATCAAATGATGAAACAAGTGACAAAGAGGCTGCAAATACTTGTATGATGGCAATTGAAGAAAAAGGTGAAAGCTCACACATCGAAGATAGTGAAAATGAGGTAAATCTTGAACTTTCTAATGTTGATGAATTAGAACTTGCATTTGTGAAGACATATGATAAGGATAGAACTGTTCAAAAGAAATGCAAAATTTTAGTTCATGAAAAGTGTGCTTTAAGATCAGAAAATATTTCATTGAGTATGGTTTCAAAGGAAAATGAATTTTATAAATCTCAAATGAAATTATTTAAGGAAGTTAATGATGAGCTTCAAAGATCAAAAGAAGTATGTGAACAACTTCTTGAGAAAAACAGAATTCTTGAAGAAAAGTTGAATCTTTGACAAGAGATTTATCTAAATTTACAAAAGGAAAAGAAACACTTGATATACTTCTTGGGAATCAAAGATTTACAAATGAAAAATCTGGAATTGGATATGATGGATTTATGAAGTATGGAAAATACAAACAATTTTTTGTTAAAGCTACATCATTTTCTCAACCGAGTATTACATGCTTTTATTGTAATCATAGAGGTCATATGATTAATGCTTGTCCTATTAGGAAAGGAACCTTTAAGGCAAAGAAAGTATGGGTGCCTAAAGGAACCCTACCTAATGTTACTAACATTCAAGGACCCAAAGTTGCTTGGGTACCTAAGAACGATTAAGCGATTTCAGTGCACTAAGGAGTATCTTTGGAAAGCAGAACATTGGTACATTGATAGTGGCTGCTCTAGGCACATGACAGGAAATAAAGGCAAGTTTTCCTCTCTTACCTTGAAAGAAGAAGGTTATGTGAAATTTGGTGATAAAAGCAAAGCTAAAATTGTTGGATGTGGAACTATTGGTAAAAATCCTTGCATTGAGAATGTTGCATTAGTTCAAGGATTAAAGTATAATCTTTTAAGTGTTAGTCAACTATGTGATAATGGTTTTAAAGTGGTTTTTACTTCTACACATTGTGAAATTCATGGAAATAATGTTATGTTTGCTGGTGCTAGAATAGATAATATTTACTTACTTGATTTAACAAGTCTTGAAGAAAATTGTGAAACATGCTTTATGACATCAGATGATAGTGCATGGTTATGGCATAGAAAATTAGGACATGCTAGCATGAGTACTCTTGCTAAACTCTCTAGAAAGAACCTTGTTAGAGGACTTCCAAAGCTAAGATTTGAAAAAGAATTTCAATGTAAAGCTTGTGCACTTGGTAAGCATACAAAATCATCTTTTAAATCAAAAAATGTTGTAACTACGTCTAGACCATTGGAATTGTTGCATCTTGATCTTTTTGGTCCAATCACACCTAGAAGTCTAGGAGGCAAGGCATATGCATTTGTAATTGTTGATGATTTTTCAAGATTCACATGGACTTTCTTTCTTGCTCATAAAGATGAAACCTTTGATATATTTGAAGCCTTTTGCAAAAGAACTCAAAATGAAAAATGATATTGCATTACATCTTTGAGGAGTGATCATGGAAAAGAATTTGAGAATAATTTGTTTGAAAATTTCTGCTCTCAAAATGGTATTTATCATACATTTTCAGCTCCTAGAACTCCACAACAAAATGGAGTTGTTGAAAGGAAAAATAGATCTTTGCAAGAAATGGCAAGAACAATCTTTGAATGAAAGCAGTTTACCAAAATATTTAAATGAAAGTGTAAATACAGCATGCTATATTTTGAACAGAGTTTCCATTAGAGCTATTTTAAAGAAAACTCCTTATGAACTTTGGAAAGGAAGAAAACCCAATATTGCATACTTTCATGTCTTTGGTTGCAAATGTTACATTTTGAATAACAAAGACAGCAATCTCAAGAAATTTGATGCTAAATCTTGTGAAGGAATATTTCTATGGTATTAAAGAAATAGATAAGCATATAGGATTTTCAATAGATAAACATTGACCATGGAAGAATCAATGCATATACTTTTGATGATGCTAACACTTCCTTGCAAAGGAAAGATTCTTGTGATGATGAATTTGAGCAGATTCTAAATTCAAAGAAGTCGAATAATGATGAGCTTGAATCAAAAGAACAAGTGGAGGATGATCAAAATGACAAAGAAGAAGAACTTCCTTGCTCCACAAATATTGAAATTCAAGAAGACTCCCAACCAAATGTGGAAGAACTACAAATTGAGGAACCTCAACATCAAGATATTCCACAAGAATGGAGGTACCATAGAAATCATTCCAAAGATGACATTCTTGATAGTCCATCACAAAGAATGATGACAAGAGCTCAACTTAGAAGATACTTTGGTAATGTTGCTTTTGTTTCTCAATTTGAACCCAAAACATATGATGATGCTCAAAATGATGAAAATTGGCTTTTTGCTATGCAAGAGGAATTAAATCAGTTTGAAAGAAACAAAGTTTGGACACTTGTTCCTAAACCTAAAAAGCACATTATTGGAACTAAATGGGTATTTAGGAATAAGATGGATGAAAAAGGACATGTAGTTAGAAATAAAGCTAGACTAGTAGCTCAAGGATACAACCAAGAGGAAGGTATTGATTTTGATGAAACCTTTGCTCCGGTTGCTAGAATTGAAGCTATTAGAATGTTATGTGCATTTGCATGTTTTAAGAATTTCATGCTTTATCAAATGGATGTTAAAAGTGCATTTTTAAATGGATATATTGATGAAGAAGTTTATGTAGCTCAACCTCCTGGTTTTGAAGACCCTCACTTTCCAAATCATGTTTACAAGCTTACTAAAGCTCTCTATGGTTTAAAGCAAGCTCCTAGAGCATGGTATGAGAGACTTAGTAAATTCTTGCTTCAAAATGATTTTAAAAGAGGAAAAGTGGATACTACTCTTTTCATTAAGAAAATTGGAAAAGACATGCTTATTGTGCAAATTTATGTAGATGATATTATTTTTGGTGCTACTAACCATTCTCTTTGTAAGAAATTTTTCAACATGATGAAAAGTGAATTTGAAATGAGTATGATGGGTGAACTTACTTTCTTCCTTGGATTGCAAATTAAGCAAATGAAAGATGGAATTTTTATAAATCAGTCAAGTACATAAAGGATATGTTAAAGAAGTTCAAAATGGAGGATATGAAAAGTGTTGGAACTCCCATGAGCTCAACAATTAAATTGGAGAAAGATGAAAAAGGTAAAGAGGTAGATAACAAATTTTATAGAGGTATGATTGGTTCTTTACTTTACTTAACAGCATCTAGACCAGATATTCATTTTAGTGTATGTTTATGTGCAAGATTTCAGTCATGTCCAAAAGAATCTCATCTTATAGCAGTTAAGAGAATTTTTAAATACCTCATTGGCACTCACAATATTGGCTTATGGTATCCAAAATGTGAATCATTTGATCTTATTGGTTATAGTGATTCAGATTTTCTTTGGTAGTAGATTAGACAGAAAAAGCACTTACGGAACTTGTCAATTTCTAGGTCATGCATTAGTTTCATGGCACAAGAAAAGCAAACTTACATTGCACTTTCTACTGCAGAAGCTGAATATATTGCAGCTGGAAGTTGTGTTGCACAAATTTTGTGGATGAAACAACAGCTTGAAGACTTTGAAATTAAATTTGATCACATTCCCATAAGATGTGACAATACTAGTGCTATAAACCTATCAAAAAATCCTGTTCAACACTCTAGAAGCAAGCATATTGAAATTAGACATCATTTCATTAGGGATCATGTTCAAAATGGTGATATTCAAATCGAATTTGTCCCTTCGGAAAAACAGCTTGCTGACATTTTCACAAAGCCACTTAGTGAGGAAACTTTTTGCAAAATAAGAAGAGAACTTGGTATGATTGATGCTTTTGATTAAATTTTGATGTATTCTCATGTTTTCATATGAAAATGAAGTGATATATGTTGATTTGCAGTGTTGAAAATGCATTTTGATATTTTTGGTGTAATTTGAAAAATTCTGGATTATATCAGATATGAACAGTAATCTGCAGAATTTGCTCTCAGTGGCATACTAATCCGTTTGCTAATTTTCTTGTTTGCTAACGCTTTACCATCGCTCCTACTTTTATTTGGCAAAGCGGAAGTCAGTCGATTGCTCTAAATCTCTAAAATTATTTTTCTCGAAGCGCCTATTCTGCATGTTTAAAGCCCATATGACTTAAATACCCCTCTACTTAAAGTATTGCATCATTATGTATTTAAGGGCAAAATGGACTTTTTAACACTTTGATTTGCGCGGGATTTAATTTTTTCTTCTGAACCATCAGTCTTCTCGCCGTCTCTCCTCTGCTACACGCTACCTATTCCCTGCAAAACCTACAGTTGTGTCCTTTCAAGTTTTAAAATTCAAAACCCTTCTTTCCGTCGCCTCGTTTCCCAGAACCCGAACGGCTTCGTTTTTCTTTTCACCTGCTAACCCGTTTCGGTCGCACCACTTCAAGCGTTCGTCTCCCTTCATCGTTCGTAAATACTTCCGAAAACCTTTGACAGTGAATCGATTAAATCGATTATTTACAGAAAGAAAATCCCCAAAGTTTTTCGTCTCCGTTAAATCTGCCGAAAGAAATCATTTGGCTTTGGTTATTTTTCTTTGTCGATTCGCACTCTCTGTTTCAGTATATTTCAGGTATAAAGCTTAAACCTTTAATGGAATCGTGTTCCATATTCGTCTATGCCTGTGTGTTCTGCCTTCGTAATAGGTTGATATTTTGATTTGCTCTTGTCTGTTTACTCTGCTTTTGTAATATGCTGATAATTTTTTTATTGCTCTCGGTCGTTTGTTCTGTTCTAGCGCTCTGTTGTTAATTTTTGGGCATTAACGTTTCGTAAAATATGATACATAATATTAACTCGACAGCTATGGATTTATAAGAACTCTAATATTTTTTTTGCTGTCTGTTCTATTTTGTCATTGCGCTCTGTTGTGAAAAATGAATGTTGATATGCTTAAATTGATTATATATATAAATATATATATATATATTGGCTGCTCACATCACTTATTTTACAATCTCAGTTCTCTCTGTCATTTCGGCCTAATTTATTTCTAAGATTGGTTATGGCACGAGACAAAGGAAAAGGGAAAGCCAAAATCACCACATATTCATCCTCAAACTCAACTGACGCAAGTATCCCTGCGTCACCACCTCCACAAAAGGATGCTCCTCTGATAATTGGTAAACCAAAAGAAAAGACCAAGAAAAGAACAAGCGAGCCAGTTCAAGAAAGGGGAACCAAAAAAGAAAAAGATTTCAAAAGCTCCAGTTGTGCATATGGAGAGGGCTATTCATGAGCCAAGGTATATTCACTGGCCTGCTTTTGTTGAAATTTCCGTTCCTTTGCAATCTTTGTTTGAGTATCAAAAATGGGATAAACTGTGTTACGTCTTTGAAGGAGTGTATGTGGACTTAGTGCAAGAATTCTTTAAAAATTTGAGGGTTGATGATTCTGAAAAAGATGAGTCCTTTAAGGTGAAAATGAAAGGGACAATTTATGAAGTGACAGTAGCTAGATTAGCTAAAGCCCTAGGAATTCCAAATAGTGGAAACAAAATCTGCTCCCACAAAGATGTTTTTGCTGTTGGTGGGTTTAACAAAAGGGATTTTGAAGGTGAAGTGTTTAAAGGAGAAGTTAAGGATAAGACTAGCATTACCCATGCTCATCAACACATTAAAATTCTTCATAGTTTTATCATTTATGTGTTGAATCCTAGAACCGGCAGTCCCAATTATTTGAGTACCCTTGACCTCTGCATAATTTGGCATATAGTGAACCAAATTGAGTTTAATCTTGCCTATTTTATGCTGAAACAAATCATGAAATGGAAGCCACCCTATAAGCTACCCTATGCTCATCTTCTAAATGGTCTATTTAGAGACTTTGGGATACCTTTGGAATCTGAGAAACTTAGAACCAATATGATTCCAATCACTAGCTTGCAAAAAGATGATGATGGTAGAAAGCTTAGATTTGAGCAAGGTGCTAGCTCCAAAGATAGTGCAAGTGGCACTTTAAATGTTGAAGGTATTTTGGAGGAAGTAAACAATTTGAGAGAATTTGTTGAGATGGAACTTGGAGAGCTACAAAAGTTTAGAAGTTTTCAAACTATTCTCATGAATGCTCTAGACTCTAAGGTTGATGGATCTTTGATGTTGATGTACAAGAATGTTGAAGAGTTGTTTAAAATCAAAGTCCATTTGGGTATCTCAACCACTGAGGCTGGAGAAACCAGTAAGGTTGCTACTGGATCTGTTCCTCTAGCCGAGAAAGTGAAAGAAAAGGAGAAAGAGAAAGAAAAAGAGGAAGAAGAAGAAACAGAAGAGGAAGAAGAAACAGAAGAAGAAGAGAAAGAAACAGATGAAGAAGAAGAGAAAGAGGAAGAAAAGGAGGAAGAGGAAGAAGCTGAAGCAGAAAAAGATGAAGATGAATCTGATGATGAGAATGGTACTGGAGGTAGCACAGAGGGAAGTGGAAAAGATAAGAGTGACTCAGAGTCTGAAGCAGAACCAGAGACACCTGCTCCTGCTGCTCCTGCAAAAGGAAAGGGCAAAACAGCTCAACAAGAACAAAGACGCATAAGCAGAAGAGGAAAGCGGTAAACCCATCGCAAAAAGACTAAAAGCGGCAAAAAGTCTGCGGTGAGTGCAGTACTCTACTGAGTTAGCAGCTGGGCCTATTGTTCCTTTGACACCCGGAACTGAATTGGCTGCTGCAATTCTTCAAACTTTGAGTGACAAACCTATCAAGCCCAAAAAGTTGAAAATGGGTGCTCCAAAACCAATCAGAAGAAGTTCTAGGCTGAAAGGATGAACTGAATTTTAATTGAATTTTGTCTAACAGTCTGTCTGTTAGTTTGCTACTTAGTCTGCTACTTTTGGTTTTTCTGAACTTTTAATTAGTTTGCTATATCAGTTACTATTTTGACTGTTTATTCACTGCACTTAAACTGAATTTTGACTTATTCACACATGCATGATTTCTCCCATATTCTTTTGATGCTGACAAAAAGGGGGAGAAAAGTAATGAATGGTAATCTTGATACTTGATATAGTTTGTGATTAATGGTGCATGATATAGTTTGTGAATAGCATATTGTTGATATAATTTTATGGTGTGCATATTGTTGATATCACTTGTGAATGATATATACAATTTGTGATTAGTGTGTATATTGTGCATATTTAGTTAGTATCTTTAGTCACACTTGACTCCTTAAGAAAATGCTTATGGATGTTTTATTGAAATTATTAAGGGGGAGTTATTTGTGATTAATTGTTGATATAAGCACATACATAGGGGGAGTTATTCTCACATACACATTCATACACATACTCACACTTATTGACATTTACTTGGTGATTCAATTGAGTTTTGTCATCATCAAAAAGGGGGAGATTGTTGACCCCACAAGCTCAAAGGAGCATAGATTTTGATGATACAAAAACTCAACTAGAATCAAACTAACATTGTTTTAAGTGTTGTGTATCTCAAAGAAGAAGGACAAAAGGATTTTATAATGGATTGGTCCTTATGAAGAAAAGATGACATTCTAAGGATAACACAAGACGAAGCAAAAGAGATAAACGAAGAAAAGGTTACCTTCCAAGGCTGCATTGAAAATCAGATTTGAAGGTACATCTAGTATAGAAGTTAGTTTTATTTCTTAGGATTTCTTGTGAAAAGAATTGAGGAGTAAAAGTCAATGATGCTTATTTTTAATCCCTCAAAAGATTTTCTTTTTAAATATCATTACTGGCCTAAAAGTGTTTGACTATGATTTGGTGTAAAGTTTTATAGTTTTGAAAGTTATGCGAAAAGTTTTCTGGTATGCTAACCGGTTTTGCTACCGATTTTAGTATGCTAACTGGTTTGCTATTTTCTCAAGTACGCTTAATCGTTTCAACTCTGCACAACATCGCAGAAAACGACAAAATAACGGCTATTTTCTTGAAATTCGTATTCAGAACGTTCAAATGAGTTCTGCAACGGTAAAAAACGTTCCAAAGCTATAAATACACCTTCCTTTGGCCATTTTGCACTCAATGAAAGTCCCTCTACTGTTCAAAATCTTTAAAGCTTTCATTCAAAGTGCTCAAAGTGATTTATTGCTCATCATTGGCTTATTTACTCAACTCTTCTTTATAGTGGCTGTTGTAATTGAGTGAGAGTGAGTTTTTCAACACATTATTATCATTTGTGAGAGGTCATTCAAGCACCTATTGAAGCTTGGTTGTGATAAGTGTTTGGGATAACACTTGGTAGAAGTGTGAAGCTACTTGTAAAAGCTTTGTTGAGAAGATTTGTAAAGGGCTTTGTCTCTTGCCTTGAAAAGAGAAGAATAGTGGAGTGAAGACTCAAAGTGTGATCTTTGAGAGAGTGGATGTAGGCTAGTTAAAGCCGAACCACTATAAAAATTCCAGTGTTCATTTTCTCAACCCTTGCTCTTTACATTTTTGCAATTTAGCTTTATGAATGATATACTTTTGCTGATATGAAAATTGATATCATATCTTTGTTGATCTTCTTTGCTATCCGAGAAAAATAGTTTCTTGCAAAATCTGCGATATCCGATATATTCTGTTGGTTATCTGTCTTTGTCGGATAGGATATCCGGTATCTTGCTCTAGTTCTTTGTGATAAAAGCGTATTCGGTTCTTGATATATTTACTGAATGCTTATATAGTCTGTTATATCAGTATACTGATTGCATACAGCTTAACCTTGAGTCAACTTGTCAATAGAGCTATATTGTTCATTTTTCACATTAGATAATTTAGTTGAACCTAGCTGCAATTTTCAAAGGTTTTGAGCAAGAACCGAAAATTGTTTTTTAAAGTCCAATTCACCCACCTCTTGGACATATTTTGGGACATCAATATCCTACTCTCAACTAGTCTGTTAATAATCTAATGGACTTGCCACGGCAAACCCCTATTAATTTTAATTAATTTAAAAAAAAATAAAATGAAGAAATTTTAAAAACAAATATCTATCTTCTCCCCCAAAATGGAGAGCTTCTACCGGTTTTTCCCAAACTCAAAACCTTCTTTTTCTATTCTTTAAATCAAAGCTCCAAAAAATACTTTCATATCTATAAGTGATGGCTCCCCCTGCCTGAAGCCAAGAAGTCTCAAGGTGATTTGCGGGTTGGCATTGTGAGTCCGTTAGATCATTAACGAACCAGTTGACAGTAGATTGTTATTAGGAAAACATAAAAAATATAGAATTTTAATTGATAATTTATTTAATTTATAATATAATTGGAAAAAATTTGAAAGCATAGATTTTGGTAATTTTTCATAATAATAATAATAATAATAATAATAATAATAATAATAATAATAATAATGTTTTGGAAGCTTTTTCTTATTTTGCACTGTGAGTTGAGGCCTCATTACTACTTTACATTGCTATATATCATTGATGTAGAAATTATACCAAGAAATGGAAGACCGAATTGTAACTGCAACCAAATTAGGTCGAATCCTTGAAGAAGCACGCTTGAAACATAGAGGATTTTCACAGTGGGATTCATACTCTTCACGGCATGATCATGACACCATCCTTCAAGTAAAGCATCTAATATCTACTCTATCCCGCAAGTAATAATTTTTTATTTCTTATTATTGGGGTCTAGTTGTTTGATAGATGAATTTTCATCTTGTTTTCCAGATTTTAATAGACGGAAAGGATCCAAATGCCACAGACATTGATGGGGGTGCATTGCCTACTTTAGTATACCTCGCTAGAGAGAAGAGACCTCAACATCCCCACAATTTCAAAGCTGGTGCCATGAATGCATTGGTGAGTTTATCCTGTGAAACAAAACTTAATTCTTTGAATTCTCCTGGCTTCTTATGCCATAGATTGGTCAGTAGATCATTGCTTGCTTTTCTGGTCTATTGTTTCAGATCAGAGTGTCATCAAACATCAGCAATGGACAGATTATTCTGAATCTAGACTGTGATATGTACTCAAACAACTCACTTTGCATATGGGATGCACTTTGTTTCTTCATGGACAAAGAGAATGGCCATGACATTGCTTTTGTACAATTCCCACAGGGATTTGAAAATATGACCAAGAATGATATCTACGGTAGTTCATTTATAGTGATTTCCAATGTAAGTGTGTTTGGCTCTTTTATCTCAATATTCTTACCGAGTTATCATGTTTGTTTGGTAATGCATTTTATAAATGATGTCAATGAAGGTGGAATTTCATGGTGTTGATGGTTTCGGAGGTCCTTTATACATTGGAAGTGGCTGCTTTCACAGGAGAGATGTTCTTTGTGGAAGGAAATTCACTAAAGATTTCAAGTTTCAATGGAAGAAAGATGATGATAATAAGATACAAAAGACTATGCAAGAATTAGAAGAAGAAACAAAACCTCTTGCAAGCTGTACTTACGAGCAAAACACTGAATGGGGAAATGAGGTGGTGTATGTGCTCTCTCTATTTTTAACTTCTCCTTTGAACTTGGAAAAAACAAATCTGTGACTCCATTTTATTATAACTAGATATTTGATTGCAGATAGGACTTAAATATGGGTGTCTAGTGGAAGATGTGATTACAGGGTTGTTAACCCAATGCAAAGGATGGAAATCAGTTTACCTCAACCCTGAAAGGAAGGCATTCTTAGGTGTTGCACCAATCACCTTGTCTCAGACACTAGTGCAGCAAAAGAGATGGTCTGAAGGTCATCTCCAGATTTTACTCTCTAAGTATAGCCCTGCATGGTATGCGCATGCAAAGATTAGCCTTGGGCTACAACTGGGATATATCTGCTATAATATCTGGTCTGTAAACTGCTTGGCAACCCTGTACTACTCCATCATTCCTTCGCTTTATCTCCTGAAAGGCATATCCTTGTATCCACAGGTACACCTTCTTCCCCTCCTTCTTTGTGACAAAGATTTTGTTCTCTGTTTACTTGTTACTACTACACTGTGTTTGATTATTTCAGGTCTCAGATCCATGGTTTTGGTCATTTGCCTATGTGATATCTGCAAAGTACATTTATTGCCTTGTTGAATTCTTGTGTTCTGGCGGCACAATCCTTGGGTGGTGGAATGAACAACGAATATGGCTATACAAAAGAACAACCTCCTACCTTTTTGCATTAATTGATACCATTTTAAAGACATTAAAATTTACTAATGTTACATTTTCAATCACTGCCAAAGTAGCTGATGAAGATGTATCTCAACGTTATGAGAAAGAGATAATGGACTTTGGAGCTTCCTCTCCAATGTTCACCATCTTAGCTACGCTTGCAATGCTTAACTTGTTTTGCTTTGCAGGAGTGGTGAAGAAAGTGATCATGGATGAGAACTTTAGGCTTTATGAGGAAATGTTTCTGCAACTTCTTCTTTGTGGTGCTTTGGTTCTCATCAACTTACCCTTGTATCAAGGCCTTTTCCTAAGGAAGGATAAGGGCAAGGTGCCAAGTTCTATCACAATTAAATCATTTTTATTAGCTCTTCTTGCTTGTACTAGCTTCACATTCCTGTATTGAAATTTCAATTTCATGTCCTGTAGTGTAATAGGTCGGGTTAAATTTCTGTAAATTTTTCCTATCGGATAATAAAAGTTTGGTTTTGAGTTGTAGCTTATTGTTTTCATTATGGTGAATTTTTTTCTCTCTTTTCTTGCTCATGGACATAGATTTTACAATTGAAACACATAAATCTTGTGTTTTCGTTTCTTTTTTAGCTAAAATGTATTTTTCGATTATGTACATTAAATTCGTGTGGTTGTTATAATAATTTTGTATCAGAGCCTAGTCTTGTGCGTACAATCTAAGATTACTGATGGAGGATCAAGTTTTAGTTTGTGAAAGATTGAAATAAAATCTTCGCTGATTTTGCAAGACTTATGGAAGATAGATGAGAATAATTTTTCAAAATGTACAACGGAGGTGAATAAAGCTGATCTAAAAGAAAAAGCTTTAGTTGTGATTTATATGAGCGTCACTAATAACGTCACGCAAGAGATTGTTGTGAAGAAACAATATTTGTAGCATGGAAGAAATTGAAAGAGTTTTATTCTGCAAATCATTGACAAACCACCTTTATATGAAGAAAAAATGGTACAAGTTTTGACTGAGAGAAGGTATGACCATTAAAGAACATATAGATAAATTTAATTCAATCATCATGGGCATGAAGATCATAGATATTGATCATATTGATAGTGAAAACTAGACTTTGATTGTTTTATGTCCTTTACCATCCTCCTATGAGACATTTATTGATACTTCGTTGTATGAAAAAGACAGTATGCACAAAATGATGTTAGTGATTCACTAAAATTAAAAGAGTTGAAAAAGAATTTTCAAGATAACTGAGAAACGTTTGAAGGAAAGAGTTTAGGCAAGGAAAGAACACAGTTAATGAAAAATTATTTAAATAGGCTTGAGCCTAGAGCTTTTAAATATTGTAAATTTTGTTTATCTTGGCAGATATGGAGAGTTTGGATAAATCTATTAGGATTAGAGTTTGGAGAGTTGTAAGTGACTATAACTTTTTCTTTTTATCACAGTGGAACTTTCACTATTGTCTCACTTCATGATGCAAACTTTACAATCGAATCAAGAAGAATGCTAGCAATAGTCACTTAAAGAAGTGACCATCCAACACTCTTTATTGTATTAGTGAAAAAGTATTTATTATATTAATTGTTAATTTATTACCTATGGTAACTTAAAAGAAATTAATTCAATTTTTTTTCTCTCTTACAATTAATTATTATTTTCTCTCTTTTATAAATAATCCCTCATTAATTTCACTCTCCTATTTTTACTCTCTTATTCCTTTTCCCCTAAAATTTTTATTGCTTGAAATAAAATGAGAGTTGCCATCAACTAAATGTGAAAAAATAGGTTAATATGAAAAAAAAAAATAATGAATTAGCTATTTAAAAATTATTTTGCTAGTTTAAACTTAAAACATCATAGTTATCATAATTACTAAGTGATATAATAAAAATTATAAATTGCTTTAATCCATTAAGGTCTTCAATAGCACAAGCAAAAAAGAATTCGCTGTCTTCTAATCTCCCATTTCACTTCACTTCCTGCATCAACTAAGTAGCATCTAAAGAAAAAAAAAAAAAAAACACCTTTCATATACGTATTTGAATAATCAAGATATACCATCAATAAAACAAATTACATTAATATAAGAATAAACAAATAAAAAAATAAAAATGGAAAACAATTTTCAAAAGAGTTAAATTAGTGAGCATTATCTTTAAGATGTGAAAAAGTTAAATGCCCATATACAGTGAGATGTGAATCCATCTAGACATGGACATACTGAAAAATCAATTACTACATTTTTAGATAAAAAAAATATTACATAAGCAAATAAAATAAAAGATGTAAATTAAATAATATTACCATGCTATTGTATTTGTGGACTTGAAAAGTAGTCATGTTTTTTTTGTTTCTTGAATTGGAAAAAATTCATACGTGTTTTGTAACATATTTTTCAAATTAAAAATTGATGCAAATCATTATGAATTTTAGAAGTTAAATATTATCAAAAGGAATGAAAATACAATTGTATTACCATCCCTGGCGTACATAATTCTAGCATAGGCTTTACAGAAGATATGTGATTTGCATTATTTCTATCTTGCATATTAGTTTTAAAAAGGAATAATAACATCATTGTACTTTCATAATCAAAATTAAAAAGTAGCAAAATGAAAAATAAAAAAATACCAGTTCGTCAATAAGAGTTCTCTCTCCAATCGTAGGTATATTAAACTGTGGTTGTACTTAAACAAGTTGTAAATGATACAATTAGTTAAAAATGTTAATTAAGTCACTACGAAAATTTATAAATTCTAAATAAATTACTAACCTTTTTTACTTGTTTGTCCCTTTTTTTGTCCGTTCTCTATCCCAGATTTGATTCTTTTTGGAGCTCCTTTTGCTTTTGAATACTTTTGGATCAAGTATTGATATATTTCTTATGGTATTGCAATTGACGTTTTCTTTATCATAATCTCCACAAGGATGGGTTTTCTTATGATTTTCTGTAAAACCATTAATAACTTTGCACAACTCTAAAGCATTTTTCATACACAAAATTGTAGCTTTCATGAGAAGTTGATCCTTCCTTACTTAATAAAGTGGCTAATCGGAATAAGTCATCATAATGAAGCTGCTTAGTTTGAAGTTCTTCAGTCTCAAGCTCTTTTGACACACCCCTTGTCTTGAAATTGTCTTTTCCATCTTTAGTCCACCATTTTAAAATATAATGAAAAGGAATGTTAAACACACCTAAATACTGGAGCACACATAAGGAATGTCGACAAAAGAATCCACTGTATTCAAATGACCAACAAAGACATGTGATTTCTGCCTTCCCAGCATCCCATTCTACTATGAAATCTTCATGTTTTCAAAGTCTTGAACTTTGAAAATTGTAACCAATCCATCCTCCCTTTTCATGGGATGACACCCAGTTGCTCCCAAAACCTCCACTTGAAACTTCTTGAAAATCTCATGTGTATAAATCAAAGACATTTGCTTCAAAGATGGAGAATTCAAAATAGGTTGTTTGTGCGAAGTATTAAACTTTGCATTAGATTCTGCTTCATTGCTGTCTTCTAAAGTTACCATATATTTCTCAATAAACTCTTTCAATGTTTTTTTTTTCTCCTTCACGTACTGGTCAAAAAATGAATTAATGCTTTTTGACCTTTGTGTGGTTGACATGCCTAGGAAAAAAAAAGACACATTACTTATCTAAATATATAGATATCTACTAAATAAAATGAAAATCTAACATAATAATAGTTTAGATAAACATATTTAAAAAGGGAATTTATGCTACAAACTCGCAAAAAATGTACCTCTCATATAAGTAGGCACTCAATACTCACGATCTTCATATAATGACTGAATCCATGCATCTTCAGTCAACTCAAAATTTTCTGTCATTCCCAACTACCTCACTTCAAATTGTTCTTTAGTCTAAAACTTGTAAATGCATCTATTGAATATCCCTATAAAATCTTGATATTTTCTAGTCACATGACCAAGCTTCTTAGGCACCTTTCTCATAATATGCCATAAGCAATAATGATGACGTGCATTTGGAAATACATTTTCAATTGCTTTTTTCATTGCTTTTGTCTTGATCTGTGATAATGGCATCTGGAGATTTTCCATTCATGGCTTTCAACCATTTTTTCATTAACCAAATGAAAGTTGATATTTTTTAATATGCAAGTAAAGCACATCCTAAAATTGTTGACTGAAAATGATTATTCACTCCAATGAAAGGAGCAAGAGGCATTTATATTTATTGGTAATATAAGTGGTATCAAAAGACACATCTCCAAAATTTTTATAGTCACTCCTTCCTTTTCCATGTATGTAAAAAACATTTTTCAAAAGTTGTTCCTTATCAAAATCCATTGCATAAAAAAAATTAGGATTCTCTTCTTTCAGGCGCATAAAATATTCAATCATTGCATTGGCATCACCTGATTCTAACTCCAAATGCCTTTCCTTGTCAAGATAATTTCGAACATCTTTCTCCAAGCAACCAATGTTTTGATAACCACCATGTTTTTTAGCTATAGCAGCAAATATTTGACTTGTTTTCACCTCTACACCATGTAAAGTACTAATTTCATTCTTCTGTGACAAAGTAATATTTCTATGGCATGGGAAATAATGAGCATGGTCTGGAAAAAAGATCATGGTTATGATCTTTAGCAAAATCATGAATAACCCATTTTTCATCTTTTGTCATCTTTACATGTAATTTTGCATCACAACCTATTTTCAAGCATGGGCGAGGATTATTGGCATTTGATTCTCACTTTTTTCCATACCTTGTGCAAGCATACTTAATATCAATAAATTCCTCTGTAACTTTTGAATGACGAGAAGCTTTAGTCGAGACACCAAATATTGCTAACTTAGAATAATTTTTGTAAAACAAAAATACCTTATGATGTGAATTGAATTTCATGCCAACTTGTGGTTTTGAAGAACTACAGTCTTCATTTTGACCAGTTTTGTCCTTCCCAATTATTTCTTGCACTTCTTCAATATTATTATCGCAAGGGTTTTGCGGTCGTCAAACGATTTTCAACGAAGCGGGAAAGTGAGGAGTTACCACTTTAATTTTGAGGAGAATTAAAGAAAATCATTTGTAAAAGAAAATTATAAAACTACTTTTAAAACAGAGATTCTAAGTTCGGGGTCCATATACATGTAGAGAAGATGTTAAGCACCCCACATCGTCGCTCGATGAGGGCTAGTGGATTTAACGATATGCTCTTTATAATTTAATATCGATACTTATGGAGTTAAAATTACGATGTTGGTTCCCGTTATTTATTAAAGGAACGTTTGGTATTTCACCTTTCTGGGCTTCCCAAGAACACGAGTATTTGGGATGTCCCTAGAGTGAGTTGAATATTGTGTTTGTTTATTAAATTCCTCCCTCCCTGAATTAGGACTCTAATTCTGAAGAGGTATTATTTGGTCTTTAGAGATTCATAATGAGTGAGGAGGACTTTCGGCTCATACATCATATACCTCATCATTGGTATTCAAATAATTGAAGGTGCGGTGTGTGTAATGAATATATATGAACCAATATGAGTATAAATTTTCATTCCCTTTAATTAGGACTCTAATTCAAAAGGGATGGGTTAATTAAAACCTAGAGAGTTCCCTTCATTAATGAGGACTCTCAATTAATGAAGGAAGGTCTCATCATTGGTATAATTATCCATAAAACCTTTACTGGTATCGTTTCATGTTAAACTATTTAGTGTTCTTGTGACTATGGTATTTTATTTGATTAAACCGAATTGAAGGAAAAACTCCTCATCATAATATTAGCATGAGGACTCCAAGAAGGACTCTCCATTGGGCCCCAATATAAAATTCAGGGTTCTTAAGACTCTTTCGTGATCCGATAATTGAAATGTGTTTGATATATTTTGTTAAAGAGTGTAGAATTCTATAAAAATAAGCATCAGGGTTCTAAAAGAAAGGACTCTCTCCCGATCTCTCCTATTTTGTACTGAATAATTTTATAAAACATAAAACTATAAGAATTCAAGGAAAGGACTCTCTCTCGAACTCCCCTATTTATGAAAAGCGAGTCTTAATAAAGATGTAAAATCGCGGGGGTTCAAGAAAAAAAACTCTCTCCTGATCTCCCATATTTGTAAAGGACGAGTTTTATAATAGAGGTGTTAAAATTGCGGGGGTTCAAAGTAAGAACTCTCTCCCAATCTCCCTCCAAAAGACTGGGATGATATAAAGAAAAATTGTGAAATGGAAAATTATGCGCATTATCTTTCGATCTCTTTATTACTGTCCGAGCTCTTTTCTTCTCTTCTCGACTTTTGATCTCTTTTCTTACTGTCTGATCTCTTTTCTTTTCTTCTTGACTTTTGATCTCTTATTAATTACCCGAGCTTTCCATATCTACCCGAACTTACATCTATT
This sequence comes from Hevea brasiliensis, assembly GCF_030052815.1. Taxonomy (NCBI): domain Eukaryota; kingdom Viridiplantae; phylum Streptophyta; class Magnoliopsida; order Malpighiales; family Euphorbiaceae; genus Hevea; species Hevea brasiliensis. Next base: position 21,237,673 of record NC_079496.1, on the reverse strand, counting down.
CACCCTTATTAATTTCCATCTCTTTAATCGGACCTGAACTATCCATGTCATCACTCGCATTCACCTAAATTCCATCCAAACTCTTTACTAGTCTTCCAAAACTCCAGTAACATTTATATTATCTGAACTCTTATTCTTATACTAATAAAAATAAAATTTTTTTGAGATGACGTACACATTACCTCACATTACTATAGCATGCCTAAGGTAATGTTTATGAGATAAACCAATCTAACACTAACATATCCTGAAAGTTTAGTATGATTTGGTATTCTAAAAGTTCTTACATCATAAATACAACCTAGTTACATTTGATCAGAGGAAGGTCGGTTAAGACATTTGCCAGTAGAGAGCTATTAGGGTGACGGGAGAGCCAGTGCTGATGTCTCACGTTAAAAGGGTTTGCAGGAGTTGGGCTGACCAGGAGTGCTTTTTGAGATGCTAGAAGTGATAGGAATAAGCCCCTGATGACAAACTAAGATTGGACCACTGGGCTATTGTGCGAATTCACTGAAGAGGGGAATCTACGTATCAAGGGTTCTGGTAGTAAGATCCTTTAGAAAACTCATTTCTAAAGTCCCTTGAAGACTAAGAACTTCAGAGCGATGGCAAAGAAGCTAGAGAGCAATATTCAAAATTAGAGACTCTCACCAAAGACTAGTGACTCCAGACCCCTTCTATAATGTAGCATTCAGGCATTTATAGGAAATAGAGTCTTAAAATGAAGGGTCAGGATTCAAATAGGAAAAATGAAGAGTCTAGATTTAGAAGAACATAATCTAAAGTGTTGGAATTAAAGAGGATCAAAATTAAGGGTTGAGATTTAGTTTAGAATCCTTTTATCCTTTCTTCTCTAATCCAATGGTTGGGATTTTTGCCTTACAGGATGAATCCGACGGCTGGAAATGAAAAGAGTTGAATCTGTTATTTACTTTTAATCTAATGGCCCAAAACCCATTCTTACAAGTGAGATCAATGGTACGGATTGAGGCGTACCGGGATGCTTTAACCGCCTCAAATCCAATGGTTTGGGTTCGTCCTTACAAATGGGATAGATGGTGGAGATTTAAACGTACCCCAAATGCTTTAACTAACTCAGATCCAATGGTGGGGGAAAATTAATCTTACAGATCAAGGGTCATGAATGAAAGCAATTTTTGAACTCTAGATTCCCCAAACCTTCCGATCTTCATTAGCCATTTCTCAATCTACCCGATCTCTCATTATGGTTGGCAGCTCTGAGACCTTTTATTCCAGTCTCTTAAACCAACTCTTTCCATGTTAGATCTCTTCTCGCTTCTTGATCTCTATCCTATCCCTCCTCTGTATCTGGTGTATGTCGGTGAACCTTGAATAACCGTGAAGCATTAAATTCTTCACTTACTGATGAGTCGCTTCGAGTTCTGTAGGCATTAAATGCTTTAGCCTATATATATCAGGGAGCAGGCTTTGTCATTTTCACCTTCACACCTTTTCTCTCTGGCTTGTTCTTGGCATGTTCTTCCCCATGCCTTGCCTTTTTGGTGCTAATTTTCAACATGGCGGCCATTTTGATCTTTTTTCGATAACTTTCTGTGTTTCTTGCCTGAAAATAGACAACACTGGTGATTAGAGAATTATGAGAACATCACTTGATGATGGCAAGGGAACTGGACTAAACAGTCGATTAGGGTCTAAAATGACTACCATGCCGATCTCTAATAGGCTTACCGGTCTGAGCCACAGACCGATCTCGGGCAAGGGAACTGCTAATTTCAATCTTGATATCGGTGACTGCCTCTTCAAGTTCATTTGGCTCCTAACCATCTCAGAAGCCCCGATTATAGCTCAATTCTGGTCGATGACATCGATGATGACACTGAGCTTTTTGTAGTCTTTACCATAGTTGATGAGAGCCACCCTCCTGATCTCCTTTTATTTCTTGAACGGAATCCTGAGATTGAAAGATGTTCGAATTATGGAAGCAAGATGGGTAGAATGTAGGGTAAAGTAGGTAGGGCTATCTGTAATTACTGATCGGGCTGAAGAGATTGCCCAAGTGATGTAATCTGATCTTTTGAAAATAAAATGTACTTTTATTTAAAATTTATTTCATTTCATTTTCATTCTATTTTTATTTTATTAATCTTATTTTATTATTTACATTGCATTGATTGTCCTTCCAATCTTTCTCTTATCTAACATCCTCTTTTAACCAATTCGATCTCTAATCAAGACCTTATTAAATCGATATGATCTTTAGTCATACCCTTATTCAACCGATCTCTCGAATATCCTAGGTCATCTTCTAGAATCTTCTCTTGGTGCCCTCGATAATTGAGATATAATTAAGTTTTGCACTGACCAATGCACTGCCTAGGGTCTTGTGACCATTTAATGCTCAGACGAGTATAAATAGAGGGGGGGGGGGTTAGTCACTTCTCATATGTGCATTCTTCACTCATCTCAAACCTTCTTGAAGACTTCTCTCAAGTTTTCAACTTCTTCGGTGCCAATTTACAATCAGGTAGTAGTTTTATTCTTTTCCTGGTCATTTTTACCTTTATTACATGAAAATGAGTGGCATCGATGATCAGAGAGTTGTAAGCCCACTTTTTATTCACGTTTCTTGGTCCTTCGATGAAGGTGATAAGGCTAGACCGAGTGGATGACCCAAAACTATTAGGGCTATCATTCCGACCACTGGTCATCCTATAGGGTCAAGCCAATAATAAGCTTCGATCATAAAGAGAGAACCTCCAATGGTAGACGAGCTCACCTCAGTTCTGAGGATGCTCGATCTCGAGTTAATAAGTCAGGAATTCAACCTTCTACCTGACTTGTTCGAACTTATTAGGTGTCATGGGGATTTTCTAGCCAATCACTACTTTGATGAGGTCGATCTAATTGTAGTGTATGAAGAACAATTGAAGGTCAAGCTACGGTTCCCTTTGGAGCCATTTTATAAGGATGTCCTAAAATACAACTAGGTTTGCATAGCCCAAGTGTACATAAACTCCAGGAAAACTTTGGTGGCTTTCAGAGGATTATGCCGAGCTAAAGGATTCAAGCCCACAGCGAAGGTCTTCGCCGAACTGCATAGACTTGCTCGATGAAAAGATGATGAATTTTAGTTTTTCTAGGCAAAACTGTGTTGTGGACTGTTCACTGATCTCTCATTTTTGCTAAAAAATTGGAAAGATCGGTTCTTCATCCTTCAAAGTAAATATCCCAGTGGCTTCGAGGGGATTCCCCAAAGTTGGAATTACTTGGCCAAGAGGCTGGAGAGAAGAGTCATGCTGACTAATGTCGAAAGTGCCATGGTGAAGGAGCTTAAGAGCCAGGCGAACTCTTGTAAATATTTGTGCCTTGATGTGATCATGGCCGAACTCAAGTGGTGGTTGATGAGCGTGATCGCCCATGAGATCATCCAGTTACAACTCTCTGATCTAGGTTCCGAGATGAGTAAAACCTGAATATTTAATCTCTTAGTCCCTGGCGATCTCACTAATCTTATTTTTCTGTGCAGATATGGCTGGAGGTAAGGCATCAAAAGAAGCTTGGAGGCTGAATAAGGAGCTTAGCAGGAAGGTATTAGAAATGAAGAGAGCCAAAGCTCAAAAGAGAGCCCAAACTAAAGAGACGAGCTTTGAGGTTCAAATCCGAGAGTAACCGATCCTAGAGGTGCAAATCCTTATCGTGGAGCCTCCCACCCGATCTGAACCTCCTTCCCGACCTCCAATCTCCTTGGCTACAGAGGGCAGATCCTCAGGGCAGGGAGCTTCATCTGGGCGACCTCTCTCGCAAGGTGCCAGAATATTACTCTAATCATTGAAGAAAAATAAGTCGGTGCGGGGCAACCTCAACTTGGCAAAATTATTGAGCGCTACGATTTGCTTTCCTGAGGACCGGACCAGAATGGGCCTTAAAAGTATTGATGATCTTCTTAGTCTCTCCATGAGTTTGAGCTCGGAAGCGATGGTGACCCAGCACACGGTTAGAGAGAAGGTTTATCTTATGAAGAGAGAGATGTCAAAGATATCCCAAAATATGGCAGTAGCGCAGAACCAACTCTTTGCTGCAAATGGTGAGATTGTCAAACTGGAACAACAAGCGAAGTCTCATGAAGAGAGGGGAGCTCAGCTAGAAAAAGAGCTTGACAATGTCTGGGTTAAGTTCTCTGAGGAGATCCAAGTGAAGGAGGAGGAGGCTTCGATGAAGGAAGATGAGGCTTATATGAAAGCCCATAGTGATCTCATTACCGAGCTCATCAAACGCTATCCCAACGAGGACTTCACCTAACTCAAGGAACTTACCCCAGGTGCCGAGGCCGAGAGTGAGGGCGAACAAGAAAGAGAGGAGGGAGAGAATGTTAAAAATGTACTTGAAGAGCGGGCTGGGGAAAACCCTCCTGCTGAATGACTTTGTACTCTTTTATCTTTTGAAATGAATAAGTTTTTTTTTTTATGATCAATTCTTGATGAGATTGGAAAACATCAAACCAAGTTTGCATGAGTACTGAATAGAATTAACTCCCAATCAATTGAATAAAGTTGAACATAGAACCTGAGATTAGTTATCAATCATAAAACATAAGACCGCTTTGAAATCGAAAAACCATTGTATACGAACATGAGATCGGATGGCCCTGTGATCGAATATCGATTGAAACTTGAAACATTTGAAGAGTGATTTATAAAATCAGATAGGTAACTTGAGATCGAATCATAATTGGAGTACTTAAGGTTGGAATAATTATTAGAGATCATATTAACTCTATTAAACTAACCACAATTTGGAATTTTGAGGTATTCCAACATAATAAGATTGGAAAGCTACAAAATGCAAGATTGGATGATGTGAAGATCGGAAATCAATCAGAATAAAGCGAAGAGACCAATATAACTACAAAGGTGCATGAAAACAGTTTTGAAACTTAAACACACTATGAAAAGATTGAAAAACAACCTAACCGTTTGTGAGGTAGGATTATTCTAAAAACAAGCCACTGCTGAGTTCAGATAAGTGACCTATGATCGGATCATTGTCACACCTTACCCCTTTGTAAGGCATAACATGATCCCGTAGAATACCTAATGAACTACCGCACTTCGCCTACCGATAACTCATTAAGTACCCTACAACAATTTTCTTATTTTTGATAAGTGGTGAGCATTTTCTAATAAGTATTTAAAACATTTAGTTAATATTAAAACTAGTTAATATTTTTGGTCCATTTTAGTTATCCGCAAATTTTATAAAAATTTTGACAGAGTTTTCTCTGTATTTTGAGAAAACCGTTCTTCGAATACCTGTAAAAAGCACTTTTAAAAATTTTTCTCAACAGCTGCTTCAATTTAATACTCAATCTCAATCAATTTCTCAAATTCACAAGTTCAATAATTCCTTCAAAATACTGTCCATCAATATCATTTATTCATATTCCATTCAAGATAAACAATTTATATATTCATCATACTAAAATTTACATTCAGAAAGTCCAAACTAAAATTTATTACAACTTTTATACAAACTTTGTACAAGCTGCTCAAGACCCATGTACATGTCCATACATTTATGTGCAATCTATACATCAAAAGAAATATTTACAGTTAGGGTATAAATTATACCCGAAAACTTTAGGCTGGTAGCTTCTCACACCTCACTCCTCTAGTCTCTGTATCTGCGGCAATAAAGCTATCACGAGTACTAGGACTCAGTGGTGCACAATATACTAAAATAATCTTTATGCAAAACTTAAAGCACATTCATTCAAAATTTTGGCTAAACATGAAAATTAAATACAATCATGCATTGTGAGATTTTACATGTAAACCAAGTTCATTTCAAAGTATCAAAACACATTTCATAAAACCCACAGTTAGATCATGCCATTCGAAACAAATAGAATCTCAATAGCCAGAGGCTAAAGAGAAATCATATCACAAGGCTAGCTAGCTCAAATATATGGATATCCATTCACATCCTCTTCTACTGGCACACCTCAACACTTCTCCAGAGAAGGAATCAAAATTCGAAACTAATTACCCCCACTAGTTGTGCTAGTGAGGTGTTCAAATATGTGGTCATGACACTGTGGTTTCAAAACTTATCTTAACAATTTGCTAAACATTGTCTTTTCAAATATACATAATAACTTTCAACAATTTAGATCAAACATCATAAGAATGCCATAATCCAATATTTCACATTATTCAAAACGATATGCAAAAGATGATTATAAAAGTATATGTTGTGCACAAACCTCAAACGAGTCGCCTGTTGGCCTTGACTCGACTCCTCGAGTTCTGTCCCAGTATTCTTTTTCACTGAAGCACGAAATTTTCCAATGTTTCAGTACTAAAACTTAAAATAAATCCAAAATAAACTTAACTTTACATTTACCTAGCTCTAACATGTTAAATTCGACGTTCTCGAAATTTTGTGTTTCGGGTTACTATTCACTGCACTATTCAAGTCAAATTATTGACTTTCTAAGGCTTAATAGGTATGGGAACTCCAAATTCACCCACATACCACATTTTGGTCACCAAACTTGTTGGTTTTGGTCATTTGTTTAAAGCTTAGGTCATTTTGGCAAAATTGCCAATTTTCGGTTTTGGTTCTCCGAAGTTGCACTATTCTATTGGTCGATCTACTGTTGGAATTTAACAAAACTTCCTTCATAGAAAATGTTCCTTATTGTCTTAAGTGTATTCTCATTTTTGGATCACCTCAATCGGAGTTTTGTAGCTCAAGTTATGGCCAAAATAAGTTTACTGTTCACGTGCACTGTTCATGCTGCAATTTTGGGTTCTGGCAGATTTTGATCCAACTTTGGTCAATAATTTGATCAAGTTAAGTTCATAATTTGGTCTCACTTTCTTCATATGAAATGTTCTACTATGTCTTAGGTTTCCATCGGTTCAAGAATCGCCTAAATCCGAGTTTTCTAGAGAGAGTTATAGCTATCCAAACATTACTGCCCAAATGAAAATCTGCAGAGTTGCAGGTTTGATAACTCAACTTTGCTCAATAATTTGAATGGGTTAATGGCATAATTTGGGGTGATGTTCTTCATGAAAGTTTTAGATCTATATCTCCTCTAACCCCTGGCCAAATTTCAAGTTAATTTGACCTGTCTAACTCGAGTTATGACCAAATGAATTCATTTGGTCAGTTTAGTGCAGTGGCAGCCTGCTATCATTTCACTTTGGTCAATTGTTTCACCAAGTTTTGGTCAGTTTTTGGCCATGGTTCCTTAATGAAAATTGTGCTCTTTTATGTCTATTTTCATCTCCAATTGGTGGCATATCCATTAGGCTTGTAAAATTTGAGTTTTGGTCCTTCAAAGTAGGTTTGGTCATGCTGTGACCATTGACAATTTGGTTTAATTTCCTACCATTCCCACACAATTCATTTGGTCATAATTGACCACTATTTCACTTCACAATAGGTCAAACATGCCATTTATGCATTTCTCCAAATTTTGGTTCACAAACCCTAGCCTCCAAACCCTAATTCACTTAAATTGTGCAATTAACTAAATTCAAAACTTTACACCATAATCAATCAACTAAGTAGGGTTCCTAAACTCATTCAAACCCATTAAATTCATGCAATCCATACTCCCTTCAACCAGACCAAAATTTCAGTTTAGTCATTCTCCCATGATTTTATTTCATTTCATAAATTCCATGCTCATTTTCACAACTAATTATGCATTTAAATGGATAAAAAAAAGGGTTAACATACTAACCTCAACTTAAATCTTCAAAACCCTATCTTTTGCTTCTTTTTCCTTCTTGTAATCTTCTTTTCTAGTGTAGATTGGAAGCTTTTTAGGGTTTAGGGTTTATTTTGAAAGGCTAAAATCAAGTTATGGAAGCTTGATGCATTCATCAATGGTGGTTGCACATGGTGGTGAGGGAGGGAGAGGTATGAAACATCCAAGAAGAAGAAGAAATGAGATGGTTTTAATTTTTTTTTCTTTTCTTTCCTTTATACGTTTTTTGCTTATGGAAGACCACTAAATTCAAATTAATTAATTCAATTTATTAATTTAGTTATGACATCATGCATGATGTCATAACTTTTGACTTTTTTCATTTTCATCTCTTTTTTTTTCTATTAGTTCTTTAATTTAATTCTCGATTTTGAAATTTTCTTTTCTCTGATTTAATTTGACAGTTAGGTCAGGAGTCAGCTCTCGGGGTCAATTGACCAAATTGCCCATCGCCGGTTCATCCCGGTTTGCAAATAATCCAATATTTCTTCCGGCTCCTTGACCTAATTATTTGACTGGCTTAACAGTTCTTTTTCATGATTTTCTCTTTTCCACTGTGTCCATAAGGGTCCTAAGGATCGCAGCGTCACTTTTTACGGTTCGAAATTTGAGTTTAAAATGACTTCGCAGTCGTTCCCGAGGAGGTCACTCATCGTTGTGACTCTCGGCTCGTTTAACCTCTTATGTTCTGTTTTTCTTGTTTATATTTAACTAATTAAACATTACTAATTATTTGTGTTTTTGGCTTCTCAAGTTGTCTTAAGTATGGTTCTAATCCCCTTAATTGTCCGGATCGACACCGGTCACCAGAACAGCGAAATCTACCAGGCTATGAAATGGGGTGTTACAATCATAATTTAGGTAGCTTATTGAGATCGGATGATGTTAAGATGGGAAATTCATTCACTGAAATTAAAATTGCATTATAACTTTTAAAGAGAAAATTTGTATATTAAACAAGTTGCGTATTTAAAGGCTAACCAAAATATGATGTCTACAGCTGCCCCTTTTTACATGTTTTCTATTGAAGAGAATAAAGTTTTTTTATATAGGAAACATATAAAGACATAGAACTATATTTTGGGCGAGTTAATAATAGAATGCTGAACAATAACTTGGATCTTGAATCCAGATGTTGATAGCTGAAAATTTAAATTGCATAAAATTAAAGTCAACTTAGATCTTAAATCCAGATATTAATAACTGGAAAGTAAATTACATGAAATTAAAGTCAACTTGGATCTTGAATCTAGATGTTGATAATTGGAAAGTAAATTGCATGAAATTAAAGTCAACTTGAATCTTAAATCCAGAGGTTGATAGCAGGAAAGTAAATTGCATGAAATTAAAGTCAACTTGGATCTTGAATCCAGAGGTTGATAATAGGAAAGTAAATGAAGTTAAAGTCAACTTGGATTTTAAATCTAGAGGTTGATAATAGGAAAGCAGATTGCATGAAATTAAAGTCAACTTGGATCTTGAATCGAGAGGTTGATAGCAAAAAAGTAAATTGTATAAAATTAAAGTCAACTTGGATCTTAAATCTAGAGGTTGATAACTAGAAAGTAAATTGCATGAAATTAAAGTCAACTTGGATATTGAATCTAGAGGTTGATAACAGGAAAGTAAATGAAGTTAAAGTCAACTTGGATCTTGAATCCAAAGGTTGATAACAGGAAAGTAAATTGCATGAAATTAAAGTCAACTTGGATCTTGAATCCAGAGGTTGATAATTGGAAAGTAAATTGCATGAAATTAAAGTCAACTTGAATATTAAATCTAGAGGTTGATAATAGGAAAGTAAATGAAGTTAAAGTCAACTTGGATTTTAAATCCAGAGGTTGATAATAGGAAAGCAGATTGCATGAAATTAAAGTCAACTTGGATCTTGAATCGAGAGGTTGATAGCAAAAAAGTAAATTGTATAAAATTAAAGTCAACTTGGATCTTAAATCTAGAGGTTGATAACTAGAAAGTAAATTGCATGAAATTAAAGTCAACTTGGATATTGAATCTAGAGGTTGATAACAGGAAAGTAAATGAAGTTAAAGTCAACTTGGATCTTGAATCCAAAGGTTGATAACAGGAAAGTAAATTGCATGAAATTAAAGTCAACTTGGATCTTGAATCCAGAGGTTGATAATTGGAAAGTAAATTGCATGAAATTAAAGTCAACTTGAATATTAAATCTAGAGGTTGATAGTAGGAAAGTAAATTGCACGGAATTAAAGTTAACTTGGATCTTGAATCCAGAGGTTAATAACAGGAAAGTAAATGAAGTTAAAGTCAACTTGGATCTTAAATCCAGAGGTTGATAACAGGAAAGCAAATTGCATGAAATTAAAGTCAACTTGGATCTTGAATCCAGAGGTTGATAGCAGAAAAGTAAATTGCATGAAATTAAAGTAAACTTGGATCTTGAATCCAGAGGTTAATAACAGGAAAGTAAATTGCATGAAATTAAAATCAGCTTGAACCTCGAATAAACAACCGACTGTTATTAAAATGAACAAGTTTTATAAATGTACCTTGATGCCTAGAGTACAAAGCAGACCTGATGCAAGACGCTCATCCAACCAAAGTATACCTAACGTGATTTCGAAACTAAATGATTAACGAAAGAGGCAAGAACAAATCCAAAGATATGGCTCATTAGCTGTTCTGACCTCATTATTCAGAAGCATCGAATGACTTCTCCATAGCACCTTTTTGGTTTTGCTCCTAGGTGATGTTTTTTTTTTTTTTTCTCTTTGTTTCAAAGCGCCCTTTCGGGTTTTCGCCCTTTACTCATTTTCCAGAAAGCGCCCTTACGAGTTTTCGCATTCTTTTTACATTTTGTTGGGAGCGCCCTTTTAGGTTTTCACCCCTACTCTTTTTTTCTTTTATTTATTTATTATTTTTTTTATGTGTCAAATCCTTGGAGGTTGGTGCGCCAATTGTCTGCTAGTTATTTACCCCATGTAAATCTCAAAGCAAAGTATATAGAGTTACCTGTGTTTAAATATTTATCTTATAATAAAACTTTGACAAATTAATAGTGCATAAACCAAAGTAAACGGACTAGAAATGAATTGTGCACAGAATATAGAGATATTTATATTATGGTTTAGAGGACAAAGGAATAAGGATACAATTTTAAGAGAAAAGGGTATAAGAACAAGACTCACAAACTCCTCTTAGTTAACTTTTAAGTCCCTTAATTACCAGCGCTACAAACAACCCTTAGAAGAGCCTTTGTGTCATGGTGACTTATTGCTTCTTGCCTTTAAGCCTCTCTTTTGACCTTATTTCTCTATTATTTCTAACTAGGAATGCCCTTTCAGGTTTTCACTCCTAGATTGATTTTTTTTTTTTTTAAATCCTCTCTGTTTTCGGGGTGCCCTTTTGAGTTTTCACCCTTCACTCATTTTGTAGAAAGCACCCTTGCAGGTTTTCGCATTCTTTCTCACATTTTGCTAGGAGTGCCCTTTCCAGTTTTCACTCCTACTCTCTCTCTTTTTTTTTTTTTATGCGTAATATCTCTTCACAGCATCTGCATTTATCGGCCTTGGCAATTTTTCCCCGTCCATGTGAGTCGAGATTAGTGCACCGCCAGAAAATAACTTCTTAACTTCTTAACCACATAAGACCCCTTGTAAGTTGGTGACCATTTGCCTCGGGGGTCACTTTAATTTGGGAGTATCTTCTTTAAAACTAAATCTCCTGGTTGGAATTCTCGTGGCCGTACGTTCTTGTCAAATGCTCTAACCATCCTACTTTGATATAGCTGCCCGTGACATACTGTTGCTAATCTCTTCTCATCAATCAAATTTAACTGATCTAACATTGATTAAAACCATTCAATCTCATCCAACCCTACCTCCTTTAAAATTCTCAAAGGGGGAATTTTCACCTCTATAGGTAAGATAACTTCCATTCCGTAGACTAGCGAGTATGGAGTTACTCCAGTTGATGTTATCACTGTAGTTCGATAGGCATGAAGGGCAAACGGAAGCATATTATGCCAATCTTTATAAGTGATGGTCATCTTTTCAATTATTCATTTGAGATTCTTGTTGGCAGCTTCCACGGCTCCATTCATCTGGGGTCGATAAGGTGATGAGTTGAGGTAATGTATTTTGTACTGATCACACAACTTTTGAACATTTGGGCCATTCAAATTTTTAGCATTGTCAGTGACAATCTCACTGGGGAGGCCATATCTGTAGATAATGTTATTCTTTAGAAACTTCAGAAATATATTTTGAGTAATGTGAGCATACGAGGCTGCTTCAACCCATTTGGTAAAATAATTAATGGCCACCAGAATGAACCTGTGCCCATTAGAAGCCTTCAGATTGATTGGACCGATGACATTAATGCCCCACATTGCGAACGGCCAGGGAGCAATGAGGTTATAGAGTTAGTGAGGTGGGACGTTCATCCAGTCAGCGTAAATTCGGCACTTGTGACATTACGAAAATACTTAATGTAATCTTTTTTCAAAGTAGTCCAAAAGTAACACCGTCGCAAGATTTGCTTGGCTATCATATGTCCATTGCTATGAGTGGCACAATTCCCTTAATGGGTTTCAAAAAGAATCCTCTTAGCCTCTTTTGCATCTATGCACCTCAATAATTCACCATTAAAGCTCCTCTTATATAGGATTTTGCCACTGGAAAAGTATCCCAATGCTAATCTTTTGATCATTCTCTTCTCATTCCTACTTGCCCCAAAAGGATATTCTCCAGCTTTGATGTACCTCTGAATGTCATGATATGGGGCTTACCATCTATCTCTTCTTCAATCATGAAGCAATGTGTTGGTTCACTTCTTGCCTTAATTTGCAATAATTGCGTTATCTGCCCTTCCTCCATTTGAGTCATCACAACAAGAGTGGCCAAAGCATCAGCGAATTGGTTCTTATCACGGCTCAAGTGAGTGAAGGAGATTTCTTCGAATTCCTTAATCAACTTAAGGAGATATTTCTGATACGGGATTAGTTTTGGGTCTCTAGTCTGCCATTCTTCCTTGACTTGATAAATGATCAAAGTTGAATCCCCATATACTTCCAATTTCTTTACCTTCATTTCAATGGCAGTTTGCAAACTACTCACACAGGCTTCGTATGCTGCCACGTTATTGATACACTTAAATTTTAGCTTGACGGCTACTGGGAAGTCTTTCCCATCTGGGGACACTAGTACCACCTCAATTCCATTGCCGGATAAATTAACTGCCCCATCAAAATACATCTCCCACACATCATCCTACCCCTCAGTATCCTTGCTCACCGCATTAATATGTTCGTCTAGGAATTCAAAGTCTAAAGCCTAATAATCGTCAATTGGATTTTCTGCCAGAAGATCTGCTATCACGCTCCCTTTTACCGCCTTCCTTGTCATATAGACAATGTCATATAGTTAAAGCGTGACTTGCCACTTTGCTATTCTTCCAGGTATGAATGGGTTTTCGAAAACATACTTGATCAGATCCATCCTGGAGATGAGCCATGTTTTGTGATTCAACATATAGTGCTTTAGTCAATTCGTTGTCCATGCCAATGCACAATGGGTCTTTTTTAGGAATGAGTACCTCGACTCGCATTCGTTGAACTTTTTGCTTAAATAATAAATTGCTCTTTCTTTTCTCCTAGTGTCATCATGTTGCCCCAGAATACAACCCATTGAGATCTGTTGAACTGACATATATAAAATTAATGGTCTGCTCGCCACTGGAGGAACTAGTACAGGCGGATTTGACAAGTACTATTTAATCTTTTCAAAAGCTTCTTGACAGGCTTCATCCCACTTTGAAGTATTATTCTTCTTTAGCAATTCGAAAATGGGGTCAGCCTTAGCAGTGAGATTAGAGATGAATCTTGAAATGTAATTCAATTTTTCCAGAAGCTACGCACATCCCTTTCTGTCTTTGGGGATGACATTTCTTGAATGACTCGAATTTTGTCTTGGTCTACTTCTATTCTTTTCTCACTGACTATGAATCCCAGCAATTTTCCTGATCTTGGCCCAAACACGCAATTTGCCGGATTCAGTTTTAGCCGATATTTCCTTAGCCTCTCGAATACCCTTCTCAACACCTGCACGTGACTTTCAGTTCCTCTGGACTTAATGAGCATATCATCCACGTAAACTTCTACTTCTTTATTTATCATGTCGTAGAATAATATGACCATAGTGCGTTGATATGTAGCTCCAGCATTCTTCAATCCAAATGGCATAACTTGAATTAGGCACCACCGGAAAAGGGAGAAGTTGCCAATAAAAATAAAAGGAGAAACAAAAGAGTCCTCTGATTACGTAGAACATAATTGGAATCATGCCAATGTACATGACGAAGATAAAAAAAAAAATCTAAATTATTACCCATTAACACATTATATAAAAATAATTAATAGGTTAAAAGTTAAAACTTTACCTTGCACAATAAATTATTGCTTATAAAACTTAATTGATTTTTGATAATGAAGACAATTAATCATAAAAATTCATAAAGAGCAATTTTTATAGAAATATTATTTGCATACAAATTAAAATAAAATTATAATTAATAGTTTAATCTCAATTAAAATAGAATTGATGCAAATTAAAATAAAATTAGAATAAATATAATTATTAAAATATAATATAATAATGCAATATAAATAGAACATATGAATGAGGAAGGAAACATAAAGATATAATTAAATTACATATAAGGCAGAAGGAAAATTGATTTTCTATATAAGTACAATTATTAAAATTTTAATTTAATTAGCTAACTTTTTTTTTTAAATAATATAAACATATAATGATATATTTATTAGTTCGCAAATTCGCCCCTCACTAGTTGTTATGAAGATTTAAAAAAATCAAGATTATCATGCGATTAACACAATCAGTAAAAATAATTAAAAAGTTATAATTAAAATTTTAACTTGCACAATGAATTGTTGATAACTTGATTTTTAATGCTATAATTGCTTAAACAAATAGTGAAAACTAATCATAAAACTTAATAAAAGAGCTATTTTTATTTACATGTTATTTGAATACAAATTAAAAATAGAATTATAATTCATAGTTCAATCCAAATTAAAAGAATTAGAATTAATGGTTTAGTTCGAATCAAAATAGAATTGATTAAAGCTCTTTTTATAAACACATATTAATTTACTACAAATTAAAATAGATTAAAATAAATATGATTATTAAAATTTAATATAAGATTGCAATATAAATAGAAAATATGAATGAGAAGGAAACATGAATATATAATTAAATTAACTATAATTAAAAAAGAAAGTGAAAAAGAAAAATAGTAATAAATTTTATAATGTGAAAATTTTTATAAATATAAAGATATTACATTAATTATATTAGTTACTATATTATAAACATATAAGGATATTTTTGTGCCCCTCATTCCTATTTTCATATATATTATAGGCTATAGATATAATAGTAAATATTATAGCTAGTTTAATTAATATTTATATTATTTTTATATTTATCAATTGTTTTATTATAATTTTAAATAATTTATTAATATAAAAATTAATTCAAAGACACAAAAATTTTGTAATTGCTAAATTTTAAAAGGGTAATATAGTTTAAATAAAGAAATAAAACTAAATAATTTATTAACCGATGAGAAAAAATATTAAAAATAGAGTTGAAAGTAATAATTAATTATAATTTTGATAGATTTATTAAACAATTTTATCTATTAGCCATCCGTTATATCTTATAATTAAACAAATACCCCTTAAATGATTAAACTCAAAAAATTAATAAAAAGGGAAATATATCTATAAAATGTTTTATATAAGGTAAAAGTTGATATTTTAAGATATCAAAAATTATTAAAAAAATTATTAATTTAGCTTAATAAAACCAAAAAAGGAAATAAATCTATAAAATTTTTTATGCAAGGAAAAATTGATATATATCAAAATTAGTAATTATCAGTTGTGCCAAAAGTCTTATCATTTTTTATATGCTTATAAACAAATCCTTTCTCTCAGTCTCTGAAATTGTGAAATTGATGCAAATGGAAACATCAAGCAGTAGTTCAGTAGCAGTATCAATTATTTTGGCGATAATAGTAACATTGAGATGGAGAGTACTCGACTGGGTTTGGTTTCTAAGACGGCAAGGTCTTGCAGGCAATCCATACAGGTTTATCCATGGAGACTCGAAAGAGAGCGGCCATGATCAATCAAGCAAAATCTCAGCCCTTTGATTTTTCTCATCATCTTGCTCGCCGAGTTTTTCCCTTTCTACTCCAAATCGTCAACAATTATGGTATATCTTCCAAAATTTTATTATATTTATTTGTGCCTCTTTATTTACATCACAATTTTGTTATTATGATTAGGGAAAATTATATAAAAAAGAAAATGGCAAAAAAAACTCAACCTTTCACAATTTTTATAATTTTAATTCTTTTTTTTTTCCTTAACAATTTCACCCTGACTCATGAAGACCGAATTAATTCTACTCTAAGAAAAAAAAAATAGAGCAAACCTAAAAACACTTACATGCAACGGGTTGTATTATATATATATATATATATATATATATATATATATATATATATATATATATATATTAGGAAGGTATTGTCAAGAAAATGTCACAGGTAATCATTATTATAAAGTAATTTAATTCTCCTTAATTATATTGCCATGTAACTCTACCTTATTTATATTACAATAAATAATCATTATTATAAAGCAACTTACAAGATATTAAAATATATTAATTATGTATATTTATATCTATATTATATGTAGATACATTTTAATTATTTCTATTATGAAATTTTTATTAAAAAGTTTGAGAGATAAAATAATAAAAATAAAATTTAAAATAATTAATAAAAAATTTAAAACATTACATTATTTTTTTTATATTAAAATTAAAAAAATATATAAATTAAAATTATTAATAGTCACGTGTAATAGCACGAATAATTCCTATCTGATACATGACATTCTCTTTTATAATATTTTCACGTGATTAATATGTGACATTCTCTTTTATAGTATTGCCACGTATCATTCTCTATCCTATAAGTTATAAATAATTTAATAATTATCTTATTAATATTATAAAAAATAGTCATTATTTTAAGGTAACTTATAAAATATTAACATATATTAATTATATATATATATATATTTATATCTATATTATATATAAATAAATTTTAATTATTTCTATTATGAAATTTTTATTAAAAAATTTGAGATATAAAAATAACAAAAATAAAATTTAAAATAATTAATAAAAAATTTAAACTATTAAACTATTTTTATATATTAATATTCTCTAATTAACAGAGTGGGACACACATAAAACCCTCGACAAAATATTATTTAAGAAAAAAAAAAAACAGAGCAAGTAAAAATATTGTACAATTTCTTCCAAACTCTTTGAGAAACAACTCCATCAAAACATCATTCTCAAACCACAGCCGAAAGTGACATTAATTTGCCACCAGGAAAGAAGAAAAGCAGACAGAACTCACCTAGAGTTCCAGAACCTAAATTAATTGCAACTTATGCGTAATGTTCCAATGAAGCAGCTGCAACTTCAATTTTCTTGCTCTGCTCTTCCTTCAATTTTTTCCAATTCTCTGCAATATCAATTACTTCGCCAGTTTTTATGAGGTTACGAACTCGCTGCCCATTGTCAAGAACTTTATGGCCCACCCGGCTTGCTACATTCTGTTCCTTAGTAGACAACCCCTACAGGCGGAGTTGGTTACTATTGGTTAATTAATCTCAGTCTGAAAGTTGCTTCCATTGAGCGAATGGCTTCCCAATCTCAATTTGAACCAAAAAAAGGAACCATCCATTGAGAGAGTTGCTTCTCAATCTCAACTCCTTGTGTATAACAGCTGTTTGATGAAATGGCAACAGAACTTTTGATTAATTAATTTTTTAATTAGGTTAAATTTATTCTAATTTAAGTTTAGTTATCATATTAAGTGTGTTGAGTTGGTAGGGCTGTTAAGTTTAATAGAAGTAATTAACAGTATGATGCAATTAATTCATTCTCCATGAGTTAGGGCAAAATTATTAAAAATATATATATACTATAGAATTATAAAAATTATGAAAGGTTGAATTTTATTAGCCATTTTCCCTATAAAAAACTTGTACTTTCATTCATACATATATATAGCCACGTTATATATATATATAGCCATTTTTGTAATGGTAGGTATAATTACAAAAAGTTGAAAAAGTATAGAATTTAATTAGTAATTAAATTAGTATAAAATATAATTAAGAAAAAAAAATTAAAATTTAAGTGGTAATTTCTCATTATTATTATTAAAATTTTTACTAATATCTATTGTAATTATTATTAAAAAAATTTTAAGAAATTTGTTAATATAAAAAAATACAATGGTAAATTAATTAAATCTCATTGGTCTAGCATTAATAATTACTAACTAAATATAATTAATGCAGGTAAGAATTCCTTTGCTTGGTTTGGACCAATTCCCAGGGTGAACATGACGAATCCGAGCATATAAAAGAAGTATTTGCAAAAATAAATGAATTTTAGAAGGCAAGGACACATCCGCAGGTCAAGGTGTTAGTACCAGGACTTGGAAGCTATGAGGGTGACAAATAGGCTAAGCATAAAAAGATTCTCAACCCAGCATTCCATCAAGAGAAGTTAAAGGTGAAAAAACCTTTCAATTCTTTATTATCCATTCAAATTCTTCTGTTCAAGGCAAGATTAATTTCTTGGATCATTGATATAATTAATGTGTGCTTCTCACAGCTTATGTTACCTGCATTTTATCAATGCTGTAATGAGATGATTGAGAAGTGGGAGAAGTTGATCTCCACAAAGGAATCATGTCAGTTGGATGTGTGCTCTTATCTTCAAAACCTGTCACTTGATTGTCTTGCTTGAGCAGCATTTGGAAGCAACCACGAACAAGGAAAAAGACATTTTGAACTCCTCAAAGAGCTAGCCTTTCTCGTAACGCAAGACATGCAATCAGTTTATATACCTGGTTGGAGGTAAGCATATATATATATATATATATATATGGGATTTAAACTTCTAATTTACTGATCTGCTCTGAGACATGCACTCGACCACTAGATTACTAGTTCAATGAAATTTACATTTTGTTCAATTTTAAGAAAATTCAAGTTAGTTCTTGTATATATGAACTTCCCAAGAACAAATTATCTCACAAGTGCTACATTTGATCATGTGTAGGTTCTTGCCAACTAAAGTTAATAAAAGGATAAAAGAAATTGATAGAGAAATACAAGCCTCATTTAAGAGTATGATCAATAAACGTGAAAATGCAATGAAAGCACGTGAAGCTAAGAATGATGATTTATTAGGATTACTCATTGAATCTAATTTAAGAGAAACTAAAGAACGTCTAAGTATCCAAGATGTGATTGATGAGGGTAAGCTATTTTACTTTGCTGGGCAAGAGACCACTTCAACATTGCTTGTTTGGACTATGATCTTACTAAGTAAGTATTCCCATTGGCAAGCACAAGCGAGAGAAGAGGTTTTGCAGGTTTTTGGTGGCAACAAGCCAGAATTTGATGGGTTGAACCCCCTTAAAGTTGTAAGTATATAGCTAGCTTCCCTATGCTCTTTATAGAATATTGTTATAAAGAATCAAGTGTTTGATTTATAAGGTGGCTTGATGATGTTACAGGTAACTATGATCGTGCACGAGGTTCGTAGGCTCTACCCACCACTAAGTGCAATTAATCGAACTGTTAGTGAAGAAATAAGGCTTGGAGATTTGATATTACCTGCTGGGGTGCAAATTACCTTGCCAACAGTCCTTGTACATCAAGACCCTGAACTCTGGGGCAAAGATGCAGCAGAATTCAAACCCGAGAGGTTTAGCGAAGGAGTTTCAAAAGCATCAAAGAGCCAAGTTTCATTCTTCCCTTTCGGATGGGCTCCTAGGATTTGCATTGGACAAAACTTTGCTCTACTGGAAGCAAAAATGGCTTTGGCTATAATTTGACAAAGGAGTTTCAAAAGCATCAAAGAGCCAAGTTTCATTCTTCCCTTTCGGATGGGGTCCTAGGATTTGCATTGGACAAAACTTTGCTCTACTGGAAGCAAAAATGGCTTTGGCTATAATTTTACAACACTTCTGTTTTCACCTCTCTCCATCCTACACTCATGCTCCTTGTATAGTTGTAACTCTTCAGCCTGAGCATGGTGCTCAGTTGATTTTGCAAAAACTCTAGATGAATGAACTAAATAAATTGAAAAAAAAAAAAATTCTCTCTCTAGAGCGGTAACTATTGTCAAACGGGAAATGTATTATTATTGTTATTATTAAATTCCTTTTCATATCATATTATAATTTTTTGAGAATAATTATATTTATTTATATCGTATTGGTGTTCCATATGGTATTATTAAAATTAATTTTGACCAAATGTTAAATCTGCTAACTAAGTTAACATTTTTATTTCTCCAATTTTTTTTTTAATTAAAAACTGCACATAAATTAAAGTCAAACCATGCTTACATGAACAGTTTATGTTAGAAATTCACAAAATCAAACCAAACTAACCCAAACATAAAATCACTAAATCAGAATCAACTCAACTTCTCTAAATCCCTATTTCTCTGAATCTGGAGAGGAACGTGAGATGCAACATGTGATTCATAGTAAGAATTTTGCCGTTTAGTCTCTTTTAAAGCTTTGATCTAATCAAACAAAGGGATCTATTCGTATTTAAAGACCCATTCGTATTTTATGAACAGAAGGTAAGCCTATTTCATAATATTAGTACTATGTTCACAATCTGCAGCTTTTTGGTTTGAGAAAATATGGATCCATCTTTTCTTGTTTTAAAAAAATGTTTTGCAGTTAAAGGGGTTTTCCTTTTCAGTGTTAGCACTATTAAAATGGGATTTGGGATCTTGGGTTTTGAGAGCAGCCACTCTTAGGAATGTACATGCGTCGATTGTATTTTGTTAAATTAAATCAACAAACTCAGTTTTTACAGTATTTAAACCAAAACTAACGTATTAAATTACAAAATCACATATATTCAATTTTCACATTTAGTTCGATTTTCGTAGTTTTTACTTGTTTTTAACACCATTTAGGTTTTTATAATTCAACTTTTGTTAACCTTTTGCATATACATATTATTCACACTACAAAAAAAAAAAAAAGCAACTAACTGAACCGGTTGTTAATATATTAAAATCAGTTGCTAATCGATTTAGTAACGGATTTAGTCAGTTGCAATGAGTCTAGTTGCAAATAGCAACTCACAAGCAAATAATCGCAAATAGCAACCGTCAATCAAATCAGTTACTAAATTAATTAAACTTAAAAAAATAAAACTTTTTGTAGAAAATTATTGGGTGTTACTAATAACTGATTTAGTAAGGTTGTTAATGACAACCGAAACATAATCAGTTGCAAAAAATTCGATTTCTTTAATTTTGTAATTTTTCAACTATTTTGTAAATCGGTTGTTATTTGCAACTAATTTAGTAACAAAAAATCAGTTGCTAATTTTAAAAAAATTATAAAAAATTAAATTTTCAAATAAGAAATAAAAAATTCAAATAAATAAAATTTTCAAAAATAACTAAAATAATAAATTATTAATTAAAATTAATACTAAAAATTAATATAAAAATATTATAAAAAAATTACTAATAATAACTATTATAAAAAATATTAACAAAAATAAATATAAAAACATATTTATAAGACAAACTGCTAAAAAAAATTTACCATATATATATTATAACAAAAAATTACTAAAAATTAATACTACAAATAATTTGCTAACAAAAAATATATATGTACAAAAATTTTAATTTTATGTCAAAGAAAAATAAATTAAATAAAAATATGCAAAATAAAAAGAAGATGAAGAAGAAAAAAAGATGAAAAAGAAAAAGATGATGAAGAAAATAGATGATAAAAAAAAATTTGATGAAAAAGAAAATAGATGAAAAAGATAATGATGATGAAGAAGAAAATACACAATAAAGAAAAAAATGAATAAGAAAATAAATGATAAAAAAATGGTGAATAAAATAGATGAGAAAAAAAATGATGAAGAAAATATGTTAAAAAGAAAAGATGAAGAAAATGAAAGAAAAGAGAAGAAAAAGAGAAAAGAATGAGTAGTGAGGAAAAAAAATGAGTAGTAATTTATATAAGCGAATTAGCAGCTGATTGTTGATTGTTAATTTCTTTTAAAAATTAGGCAGAAATTTTTGGGGGGAAAATTTTGTAATTGATACGCAATTGGTTGCAAAGTCAGTTACTAATAGCAACAAATTTCATTCGGTTACAGAAATTAGTAAATAACAGCAAACAATGTGCAAATTGGTTACAAATCAAAATAAAAAATAAAATATGAGAGGAAATTTTTTGGGAAAAAAAATATGTTATTAATAGCAACCGATTTTAATCTGGTTCAAAAATTGATTGTTGTGAGCAACCGATTCGCAAATCGGTTGCAAATTAAAAAAAGAAAACAAAAAAATCGGGCAAAATTTTTTTGAGTAAAAAAATCAGTTGCAACATCGATGGCTGATAGCAATCGATTCTCAAATTAGTTGCAAATCAAAAAAGAAAATAAAAAATTAGGCGAGAATTTTTTGAAGAGAAAAATTGGTTGTAAAAATCGGTTACTGTTAGCAATCGATTTGCAAATCGGCTATAAATACAAAAAAGAATAAAAAACTAAGCGAAAATTTTTGGTAAAAAAAATTTAGCAACTGATTTATAATTGATTTTAAAAATTGATTACTATTAACAACTGACAAAAAATCAATTGCAAAAAAATAATTCGATTGCAAATCGGTTGCTAACTCTGGAGCTTTTAAAATAATTCTTTAATTTAGCTAATAGATTCCCTAAATTGGTTGCTATTAGTAACAAAATACAAATTGATTATTAATAACAACAGATTTAGCAACTGATTCTTGAATCGGTTACTAAATTTTTTAAAATTAACTATTTTACTAAAAAAAATTGAAATCACAAATCGATTATAAAATTGATTGCTAATACCAAACGATTTCAGTTAGTTGCCATAATCAGTTACAAAACTGATTATTTTTGTATTGTTAGTTTATAATTAATTTCAAGCTATAACCGATATTTAAATGTATAAAACTATTAATTTCTATTTCATTTAGGTTGATTGGGTTTTTCAGTTTAGTAATTTCTTTATATAACCCTAACTTTTACTTATGTTGTTTTGGGAATTTGGGCTTTGAATTTGAGTTCATTTTGCTCTTAAACTTGTTCCTTTCATGGTGATTTTTTGGTTGTACATTTCGTTTCTTTCATGTTCTTTGAAATGTGTTTATTTTGTGCTTATTTCAGCTAATTTTAAAGTTCTTGCAATAATGTTTTTGTTTAATTGCCGAGAAAATGCAAGGAAAAGAGTTTGAATCTAGACGTTGCTTGCTTTTGTAGATTCTACTCTGCTGCCTGTTTGATGCAAATTTTTATTGATTATTCCTACATTATAATTTATTTTATTGGCAGCCAAAGAAAGGGTGTAGATAATCTGTTGCTATTTTAGCTTATGTGGAGTTTTTAATTAAAAAAAAAAAAGAGAAATAACACAGTCAAAATTAATTTGAGTGATTAGATAAAATTGTACTTAATTTGATAGTCCAATTGGCCTTAAATATATAGTAATAATTTATACAGAAAGCAAGAAAAATTTTTTTTTACTAATTTTATAATTATACTTTAAATTAAAAAATTTTAACAATTACATGTGCTTTATATAACAGAAAAATCGTATTCCATAATAATTAACGGAAATAAACTCAAATTGAAAAAAAATAATAAAATTAAAGTGAGTGTACACTTTCAATCCACAAATGAACAGGTCGAGGAAAAAAGACCAGAAAAGAAAAAAGTAATTAAAAATTGAATTGGAGAATTGGATGTGAACATGTGTTTTAGCTCTCCGACTCCGAGAAGTAACAGTAAGTGTTTCAAAGAGCTAAATTTATTGGTCATTGACAACATGACAGGAGCTTCTCATTGCTATGATAGGCAGGTTCTCATTCCTGTGGTTAGCCAGCAATTCAAGGCTTCTTGCGGAAGGAAAGTGCTATCATACTCGCCAAAATTTTGCTTCCTCAAGTGCTTGAAAAAATGGCAATGCAAGATTTGAGAGCTCTTGTTTCAGAAAGGTCGATGATAAATACACACTTAAGGGGATAAACAATAGAAATACCTAATCATTCCATTGGCTTTCTCTTAGAAGGATTTGTAAGAGCCCATGGATTTCAAGAAGAATTGATTACATCACCTACTGCACTATATATTGCCTCCACATGGAAATCAAACCTTTTGAAATGTACATGGAAATCAGCTTTCAAAATATATTGGACTCTGGTTTTGAATTCAAGTATGGGCTAGATGAGATGTTTGAATTAACCCTTTTATTTAAGTTTTCAGGTTTCGTTTAAAAAGAAAAAAAGAAGCTACTTTAACAACTTCGTTAAAGTTCTGTGAAGATCAAAAGCCACTCTTAATCGCCGTCGAGTCCGAGGTGCTCACTCTTAATCTCGCTACTTTCTTCGACTCTGGATCCTCCATCCAAGTCGCTTACTATCTCAGTGATGCATAGAACCCTTTCCCTCTTATCGTCAAGACTGGAATGGGACTTTTTTATTCGCCCATGACCAGCTCCATGCTCATGAATCCAGATTTTTTGGCGTTGTCGATGCAGTTGCAAGTGAGATGATGGCGGAGTTGTGTCTGCAAGTGAGAGGGATGGAGCTGGCTGTGTGGAGCAGGGGAATCACATAGTGGTGGTGTGGGTCCATGTTTATGGAGATAAGGTGGAAGTCAGGTTTACTGTGAGGAAGAGAGTGAGGAGAAACGGAGATGGGCCCTTTGGTATTAATTAATTTTTTATAATTTGTTTAATTTGAGAGATTAAACGAGCTTACTGTATTGAGCAATTATTGATGTCAATAATTCAGATTACAATTGTCAAACATTCGAATTCAGGTTTGGTAAAAAAAAAAAAAAAATAATTCATGTAATTACAAGGGACAAGTGTCAGCATGTCGACCACACAAATATTAATGGCAAAAAAATCTCATCATTTTGATATGCTTTTAAAGCCATGGATGACAGACATTTCCTTTCTCTGAGTCTCTGAAACGGTGAAATACATGCAAGTATGGAAGCATCAAGCAGTAATTCAGTAGCAGTATCAATTATTTTGATGGTAATAGTAACATTGGGATGGAGAGTACTCAACTGGGTTTGTTTGAGGCCTAAGAAGCTTGAAAGGTTTCTAAGACAACAAGGACTTGCAGGCAATCCATATAGGTTTTTCCATGGAGACTTGAAAGAGAGTGTGGCCATGACCAAGCAAGCAAGATCTCAGCCCTTTGATTTTTCACAGCATCTTGCTCTCCGAGTTGCTCCCTTTCTCCTTCAAATCCTCAACAACTATGGTATATATGCTATATCTTCCCTAAATTTTATTATATTTATTTGTGCTTCTTTATTTTACAATATATAATTTTATTAAATAAATAATAAGTTATTATTATTATTATTACTATTATCATTAAAAATTTAGTAAATTTTTTAATATAAAAAAATACAATTAATTCATTTATCACCTTTTGTTAGTTGTGGTACATAATAGATTGTCGATATGTTTATTAATAATTTTAAACTCTTTAAAATTATGCTCAACTCAGTTTGTTTATACTCCTATGTTTTAATATTATTGGACTAAAACTTATTGGTTAGGAATTAATAATTACAGACTAAATATAATTAATGCAGGTAAGAATTCCTTTATTTGGATTGGACCAATACCCAGGGTGAACATCACGAATCCTGAGCATATAAAAGAAGTATTTGCAAAAATAAAAGAATTTCAGAAGGTAAAGATGCTTCCACAGTTCAATGTGTTAGCAACCGGACTTGCAAGCTATGATGGTGACAAATGGGCTAAGCATAGGAAGATTATAAACCCAGCATTCCATCAAGAGAAGTTAAAGGTGAAAAACCCCTTCATTTCTTTATCAAATCAAATTCTTCTATTCGATCAGGGCGATATTAATTTCTTGGATTATTGATATGTTATATATAAAATGTGTGCTTCTTACAGCTTATGTTACCTGTGTTTTATCAATGCTGTAATGAGATGATTGAAAAGTGGGAGAAGTTGATCTCCACAAAGCAATCATGCGAGTTGGATGTGTGGTCTTATCTTCAAAACATGTCATGTGATTGCATTTCTCGAGCAGCATTTGGAAGCAATCATGAACAAGGAAAAAGAATTTTTGATCTCCTCAAAGAGCTAAGCATTCTCGTAATGCAAGCTGCACAATCAGTTTATATACCTGGTTGGAGGTAAGCATATACATATGATTCTATCAATACTCCAACCATGTATTCATTTGAACTTTTAAAATCTACTGATATGCTCTGAGACATGCACTTGACCACTAGATTACTAGTTCAATGACATTGAAATTTTGTTCAATTTTAAGAAAATTCGAGTTAGTTCTTATGTATATATTGACTTCCCGGGAACAAATTATCTGATAATTGCTACATTTGATCATGTGTAGGTTCTTGCCAACTAAAGCAAATAAAAGGATAAAAGAAATCGATAGAGAAATACAAGCCTCACTTAAGAGTATGATCAGTAAACGTGAAAATGCAATGAAAGCAAGTGAAGCCACGAATGATGATTTATTAGGATTACTCATTGAATCAAACTTAAGAGAAACTAAAGAACGTCTAAATATCCAAGATGTGATAGATGAGTGCAAGCTATTTTACTTTGCTGGGCAAGAGACCACTTCAGTTTTGCTTGTTTGGACTATGATCTCACTGAGCAAGTATCCCCATTGGCAAGCACAAGCTAGAGAAGAGGTTTTGCAGGTTTTTGGTGGAAAAAAACCAGAATTTGATGGGTTGAATCGGCTTAAAGTTGTAAGTATATAGCTAGCTTCCCTATGCTCATTGTAAATTTTTGTTAAAAAGAATTTAGCGTTTGATTTATAAGGTGGCTTGATGATGTTACAGGTAACTATGATTTTGTACGAAGTTCTTAGGCTCTACCCACCAGCACTTGCAATTAGTCGAACTGTTAGTGAAGAAACAAGGCTTGGAGATTTGATATTACCTGCTGGGGTGCAAATTAACATGCCAACAGTAGTTGTGCATCAAGACCCCGAATTATGGGGCAAAGATGCAACAGAATTCAAACCAGAGAGATTTAGTGAAGGAGTTTCAAAAGCAACAAAGAATCAAGTTTCATTCTTCCCTTTCGGATGGGGTCCTAGGATATGCATTGGACAAAACTTTTCTCTCCTGGAAGCAAAAATGGCTTTGGCCGTAATTTTACAACACTTCTCTTTTCACCTTTCTCCATCCTACGCTCATGCTCCTCGCCCAATTATAACTCTTCAGCCTGAGCATGGTGCTCAGTTGATTTTACGAAAACTCTAGATGAATGAGCTCAATAAATAAAAACTCCCTATATACATGTACAGAGGTAATTATTGTTAAACGAGGATTATATTATTATTATTTTTTTTTTTTTTAGAATAATTATATTTATGTGTTTACATTTTATTTATGCTTCATACTGTCATATTATATTTAGATAGAGATGATAAAAGTTTCCAAACTTGATCAGTTCACTCTAAATCCGATTAATTTTTCTTGACTTCTGTATCATACAGTGGGAATGGAGGAACGGAGAGACCTTTTTCCCGTCTCAAATTCTTGTAACCGTCCCACACAATAACATATTATTTAAAAAAAAATAATTTATTTCTATATATTTATATATTTAAATATTATAATTTTAGAAAAAATAAATATATTATTAAAATTATGTTTAAAATTAGTATTATATTTTATTTTTTAAAAAAATAATTTTATATTATATACTCATAAATTAAAATGAAAAATATTAAAAAGATAAAAAGAAAACTCCCCGTAGGAAAAACCGCCTCGTTCCACTTATCGGCGGAGAAGTCTCTACTCCGATCTCAAACTCTTATAGGACGGGGATGGGGAAGCAGTCCTCATGCTCGACCTGCCTCATTGCCATTCCTATATTTGGAGAGTAGTGTAACGCCCTCACTTTAGGTAGTCTGTACATTCTACTGTTCCGACGACTAATGTCTGTTCAAACAGTCAGAATGTTTGGAACTACACTTAAACCAGAGTGAGGAGGTATAAATTGACTGAATAAAAACCAAGAAAAATTTAAGAAAAATAAAAGAAATGAAATGCCAATAGGTTAAAGGAGCTGAGGTTTCGGCGATGGGTGACCGTACTGGGAAGCGACTGTGAAGACAATTGCTAACCCTAGACTCACGAGGAACCCTATGAAATAAATATTTTGAATTAAATTGAAGGTTTTATGAGGATTAAATGACATTAAAAATGTCAAAGAAAATTTAAGGAAATTTAGCCAATCGGTAAGGACAGTTATAACTCGACAAGTTCAACGAAGGGCATTTTGGTTATTTTACCCTCATGGTTGAATTTTGACCTAAATGTCAATTAAAATGAGTGAGAATAAAATAATTAAAATGAATTAAAAGTAGGAATTTGTGCAATGGAAAAGAAGAAAGGAAATAAAATCTCATTTATGATGTAAGCATGACATAAGATGACATAATTAAAATTTTAAACCAATTACATTTAAACATATATATATATATATATATATATATATATATATATAAAAGAGATAAAGTAAATTAACTTATCCTTATTACTTTGCTTCTTCTTCTTCCTTTTTTTAGCTAGGCCGAACCACCATGGAAGGGGAGCTCCTTCCATTTTCAAGCTTTTAAGCTTGATTTCCTTATGCTTCTTACCCTAAAATCCCTAAGTGTCTTCACTAAAAATCAATTCCACACCTTGAGGAAGCTAGTGGCAGCCAAGAAAGAGAGGAAGATTTTATAAGCATGGACATCTCTTGATCAAGGTTAGTGCAAGATTTATCTTACCTCTCTTCTTTAATCATGCTAAGCATGTTGAAATGAGTTGGTATGATAAGAAAATTGAAGAAAATGATGAGTAATTCGAAACCCTAAAATTCGGTAGCCTTGATAAATGAGAATAGGTTGAGTTTAATTGGTATTAAAACTTGCTTATAGATGGTACTTGATGTATATATATGATGGCTATGATGATTGGATATGGGTTTACATGATTTGAGAAATGTTAAGTTAGGGTTTTGACTTCACTTTAGGGAATTTTGTGTATGACTTGAAATTGATGATATTGAGATGAATTTTTTACTATTAGAAGTGCTATGAATGACAATTGAAGTTTGGAAGTTGGAAGGAATTGTAATTGGGAGTACTGAATTTTCATACAGGATTTTGGACCTATGAGTCCAGTGTGATTTTTGAGCTATAAGTAGAGTTGTGTTACTCCAATTGGTGTGAGGCTAATTGGAGATAAAATTAGGGTCATAAGGCCCCATTTTTCCTGAAGAGACTATGCTCAAAAACTATCCATAACCTAACCTAAAAACTACTTGAATCCAGGTAACCCTAATCTAGACCTGGAAAAAATGACCAAATGGACAATAAATGTTCAAATGGCCATAACTCACACTAGGAAGGTCAGAATGACCTGATTTTTGAACCATTGGAAAAGATAGACATAGGAGTGCATTTTTCATGCGGAACACAGAGTCTAATTCTGCCTCTAATCCAACCAAATTGCTAGCACAAGTTAGGTTACCAATTCTACTAGAATCAAAAGTGCCCTGAAATTCTGGACATTAAACCTATTCAATCAGTTTTGAAAAAATAGCATAACTTGGTCCAAAAAACTGCAAATGCAGTGAAACCAAAGCTAAAAGTTTTATAAGACATAGATCTATAATTTTGGTGTTTTGACCAAAGTCCAGAACCAAATGGAACCTAGTCAATTTGTTAGAAATAAATCATTACACCAAATCCTAGAATTTGACTAAACTATCACTTGACCCCAGAACAGTGTTTATTCCATATCTCCCACTAGGAAACTCCATTGGGATGAGCCAAACAATTCTGGAAACCTAAGAAACAGGGATCCAACTTTGGTTTAGGAACTTTCCTCAAAATGAGAGTGTAAGGACCCTAAAATGGGAGTCAAAGCCACTAATTTGAACTTGGAATCCTGGAGGCACAGGGTATATGAGTCCAGGCCAGTTAATTGACTATAACTTATTCTATAAAACTTGAAAAATTGTAATTCCTAAATCTGAGTAATCCTAAGAAATAGGGTAACAACTCCTATGAAGAATGTTAGGCCTGAAAATGGCTATAACATGCTCAAATAATTAGATAAAAGTTAACTCCAGAATCTACCTGGTTCTGGAACCAAAAAGAGAAATTGAACTAGTTTTGGTTATTTGACCATAACTTGAGTTCTAAAACTCCAAATTACATGATTCAAAAAGGAAAACAAAGACAAGAGATAGAGAAACAACTTTCATGAAGGAAGTGGCCAAATAGTGGCCACATCTTGATCAATTTGCTAGGTGAAATTAAGACACCAAATCTAGGCCTAAAGAAAGATTTAAGAAATTATTTGATACATTATATGTAAATTACCTATATGAATTGCCAAATGCATAAGTTACATGAAAATGAAGGGGGAACCTATTTTCCCATTATAAATTAACATAAAACTACTATAAAGCACTAATAGTACATAACATGAAATGATAAGTCCATAAGTACTTAATAACATCAAATTGCCCAAAGTATAAATAGACTTATGTATACAGCTTGGATCGATTGGTATACCAATTAAGGACTACAGATTACAGTACTGCGTACAGGAATAATCATTGATAGACAATATATGTCTGATATGGTTGTTCTACAGGCTTTATGCCTGCCCGTTGGCTATTGTGCCTATTATGATTTCTGGCTTTATGCCTGCTTGCTGACCTTGACAGATGTATATATGTTAGATATACGGATGTTTAACTAGTACACTCTTGTGTATCCAGTCTTTATATTTGTTATAGGTTACTGGGGCCCAGATATGAGTAATAAGCTTTAAAATTTAAATGATTACATGAAAAGATCCCAGTAAATTAATATGCTCCTAGGGAGCAACCAAAGTTATGAATGACTCAAAATTTGAGAAATTATATATAGAATAGTTACATTCAATTATTTACTTATTTTTATTTGTACTTTAATTTATGCACCACTAAGCGTTATGCTTAGCGCGTTGATTTTTCCATCGCGTAGGTACTGGAGACCACCAGCAGCAGTAGTAGCAATAGAGCACAGATAGAGAGCTGATCAGATCTGCTAGAGTGTCAGTGTCACCTCAGCAGTCCATTTTGGTAGGGCTCATGTGTATTTAGATTTTGCATTTTGACTATTGTACATAAGTAAATGATGTAAATCATTTTGAAATATGTAATTAAATTTTTGGATTGTATATAATTTGTACATTATTGTATGTAAACTTTATATGAATGAAATGAAATTTATTTTCTTAAAAATTTTATGAACAATGATATGATATGGAAAAGAATGAGATGGATGATACAACATATGATATAAGATTTTCAATAGGTAAATAGTGAAACCCGCCATGCACTAATATAATGGAGGAGACTCTGTCTAAGTTTCCACAAAAATAAAATGTGACAGATAAATTGTGATAAAAAAATTTTTTTCCTACACATGAGATAACACTAGTAAATGAAATTTAAGTTAATAATGTACATGACAAAACATGATAGGGTGCTCCGGCACTGAATGTGGCATGCCTTGCTCCGCTACACTGTAGACGGGTAAGGGGTGTTACAAGTAGTTGGTTGGATAGGTGAATTGCATTCTAAAAATAGTTTGGGTTTATAATCAACCGAGTAAGGAAGTAGCTCGGTGTGATTTGTTTAATTTGACTAGTTAATGAGAGCATTATGTTTTTTTTTTTTTTTTTAAAGAAAGAAAAGAAGGATACTGTAAAGAAAAAGTTATCATTTTTTTTTGAAAGTTAAAAAAAAATTTATTGAAATAGCTAGTACTTTGTAAGTGTCATGCTTAAAATTCTTTCTTTTTTTTTTTTAAAATTTAATTAAAAAAATATCAAAACCAAATTCAATATTAGAATTTAAGGATGGCTTGAGAAATTAAATAATTAAACGCAAATAATTAAAATGAGATAAAAATTGAAATTATATACTCTGATAAAAAAAATTAAAGGTAGAAATTGTAACATCCCTAATTTTCAATTAATTATTTTATATATAAATATTTTATTCTAACCCTAGTATTGTGGGCTTCGCGTAGGTACTTTTATTTCGTGAAAATTCGATCGTCGCCCGGATCCGCAATTTCGAGCCAAGTAGATAAGTTGATGGAACTATTTCAGAACTGGGTCAAAGTTATAGGCTACCCCACCATTTGCAGATGCGCCGGTCGCATTTCAAGCGTTTGAATTGGCATAGGTAAAACCGAACCCAAAGTTTCTTAAGTTATTTAGTGCTGAGTTTAGAATAAAAATTCATAAAATATTTGGGGCTTATTAGAAAATTATAATTCCTTTTACAATAGTTTTATAATATTGCTAAGGACCACGGGGTAAGTTTATAGAATTTTTAAAGCTAGTTTGAATAGTTTTGAAAAATATTAGTTTTAAGCCTTATAATTGAATTGTCTGATGTTGTGATTGTTGCCTAGTTTGGAGGACCCAGGAGGAGCCATATGATGTTGATGAGATATGTGTTGAGTTTAGAAGTGTTATTTGAACTCTTTTGCAGATTGGATAGGTCATAGGTATAGGAAAAATTCTGTCAAATTTTTGTCATAAATTAGGCTGTTTGTTATCTCTTCAGAGTCTTATTTTGAATTACTACTGATAAATTTATAATATAATTATTTAGGTGATTGAGATCAGCTATTTTCCTCCACCCAGCAGCCACAGTAACCCCTGGTATACTGTGAGTAGATATTTATTTTATTTACAATTTTAATATTATTATATTTCAGGCATGCTCATGCATCTCTTATACTTATATTTATGTAGTTAAATATTAGGCATACCCTGTTTTGCATTTATACTTGATGATATTACTTTGGTTACTATGCTTTGATAATTTATAGCTGTGTGTGTGAGTTGGTGTGTATGTGGAGTATATGGATATGGGTAGGACGGGTAGACGGGGCTGGAGCTTGACTCGTTGGGACCCTGTAGACACCATATTTTGGACGAGCTCTGAATGCATAGCCAATCCCCATTTTAATGTTCTATCCGATCTCCGCTAGTTGCCTGACGCTAAGTTATGATATGAAGATAAATGATAAATTCGATCACATAAATCCCAAACTACTTTCCAATCTCTCCATTGACCTGATCTGTTTGAACTTCATCTTCAGACCTCCGAGTCATCTTTGTATGTTTGCTTTCTAATCTTTCGGCGTTCAAAACTCTAAATTGTGTGAAATTCCATGATCAAGTATCTAATCAAGTCATCGTTTTATCCGATCCCTAAGTATGTGATCCTGAAATGAATATGGACTAGGACTCGATTTCAAATTGTCGATGTTTCTAAGGTTTTCCGATTTCATCCTTGCGAATAATATTTTTCAGATCTCTTTAAGCAATCATGTTTTATAATGGATCTCAAGCTCTGGAATTAGCATTCATACTTAATGGGGATGTTTTCCTGATCTCATCAAGAAGTAATCACAAAAACAAGTTTATTTCAAAGTCGAAATATACAAGTCATTCGGTAGGAGAGTCTCCCCTAACCTACTCTTCAAGTACATTTTCAGTTTCATCGTTCCCTCTCTCCTCTCTCTCAAGCTCCTCCTCGCTATCATCTTCAGCTCTCGGGACAAGCTCTTCCATCTGGGAGAAGTCTTCTTCAGGATAACGCTTCACGAGCTTGACTAGGAGATAGCCATGAGCATTCACATAGGCACCGGCCTCTCTCGCCAGGGCCTCTTCTTCTTTCACTTTGATCTCTTCAGTAAATTGAGTGACATCGGCGGATCGGTAGGCCCAAACGTCTTCAAGTTCCCGCTCCAATTCAACTATCCTTTCTTCATAAGACTTCGTCCGATCTTCTATCTTGGCGATGTGGTCCTGGGCAGTTGAGAGTTGGGCTTTGGCGGCAGCTGCGTCTTGTACCGCCTTCAAAATCTCCTGCCTCAAGAGATGAGCCTTTTCTCTGATCATATGCTAGTTCGAAATAGTCTCCAAACCCAAGCTCATCATCTGAGTTAGGAGATCGTCAATGCTATCCTGGGCCATCTTGTTTCGGTCTTTTTGAAAATAGATAGTAGCACCCAGGACCTTAGCTAGATCAGGATTGCCACGAACTGAATGATTCCTTTCCGGAGAATGAATAAGGACCTGAGCACCTCGAGAGAGCGTCCTAATGACTGGTCTGGAAGGCCCCCCTTCTGTACTTGAAGGGATTGGCGGAGGTGGAGGTTCGGCTTATTGAGATGGAGAAGGAATGATCTCTAACCCCGAGTTTGGTTGCTCTGGGGGTCAGAATGGAGAGCTTGGTGCTTCTACTAAGTCTCGCCTCAGTGTTTGAGCAGCAGCAGCAACTTTTATCTCCCACACTTTCTGGGCGACCTCCCTCTTTCACTTGCGGCTTTCCTTTGCACTCTCTCCTCTCGCCATACCTGCATAGAGAATAAGTTAGTGAGATCACCAAAGTTAAGAGACTAATAATCTAGATTATACCAATCCCGGGGTCGAGGTCAGAGAGTTGCAGCTCATAGTCCTCACGGGAGGTCACTTGCATCATCCACCATTTCAGTTCGGCCATGACCACATCCAAACATGAATACCTATAAGTGATCGCCTAATCCTTTAACTCCTTCTCCATGGCGTCCTCGTCTTTATTTAGGGTGATCTTCTTTGGTACTTTAGGAACTAAATACTGCCAACTACGTGGAATGTCCTCAAAGCCATGTGCATCCTTACTGCTCAGTATGAAAAATCGATCTTTCTAGTTCTTCAATGAGGAAGGGAGATTGGTGAAGAGCCCGCAGTTTGGCTTGGCTTGGAAAAATCAATATTCATCATCATTTTGCCTAGCGAGTCTATGCAATTCAGCAAAAACCTTCGCTGTGGACTCGAGCTTTTTAGCTCGGCATAAACCTTTGAAGGTCACTAGAGTCCGTCAGGAGTTCGGATGCACCTGGGCTACACAGACATGATGGAACTTTAGAACGGTTCTATAGAATTCGTCAAGGGGAAACCGAAGCTTGGCTTTTAATTGTTCTTCATACACCATGATTAGGTGAGTTTCTTCAAAGAAATGATCAGCTCGAAGATCCCCATAACATCTGATAAGTTTGAAGGAGTCGATCGGAAGGTTGTACTCTTGACTAATAGACTGGGGATCGGTCTCCCTGAGGACCGATGGCAACTCGTCCATGGGTAAGTTCTCTTTCCTTGAAGTCGATGCTTGTTTTGACTTAGTCGCTTGACCATGGACTGGGATAATAGCCGTAAAAGGCTCGGGTCGCTCACTTGGTCTGGCCACATCACCTTTATCCGATGTCCACGAAATATGAATAGAAGGAGGACTTGTAGCTCTCTAATTGTAGGTACAGCTCATTTTTGAAGATAAAGATAAAATTGATAGGAAAAAGATTAAAGCTCTTACCGGAGTGTAAATTGGTGCCGAAAAACTTTAGAAAGTAAGAGAGAACGTCGTAGTTGCTCAGAGAATCTAAAAATGGCGTAAGTAGGAAAATGTCCAATACTCCTCCCTATTTATACCTACCCAAGCATTAAATGCTCATGAAACCCCAAGAGACGCATCGATTAATGGGATTGGACCATTTTGATGACTCATCAAAAGTGAATTCCATAAACGTGACAGGGAGATCGGATATTTAAAGAGCGATCAGGAGAGATCGATCGATGAGTGTGAGTTGTGAGATCAGATCGAACACAGTTATAAGAGATCAGAAAATAATGCAATAATAAAATAAAATAAACAATCAATTTTGAATAAATAAAACTTCATTTCATTTCCAAAAGGACATATTACATCACTTGGGCGATATTTGAAGATAAACAATTATAAATTTCCCTTTACTACATTCTACCTATTTTGCTCCTACGGTTCGGACCACTCCCGATTTCAAGATGCCGTTCAAGAGATACGTGGAGATCGAGAGGGTAGCTCTCGTCAACTATGGCAAAGACTACGGGAAGCTCGGTGTCTTTGTCGATGTCATTGACCAGAACTAAGCTACGATCGGGACCCCTAATATGGTTGGGAGATAAATGAACTTCAAGAGGCGGTCACCGATATCAAGATTGAAATTAGCGATCTCCTTGTCAGAGATCGGTCTGCAAGCCATACCGGTAAGTCAATTCGAGATCGACATAGTAGTCAGTTTCGACCTTGATCAGTCAATTAGTCTAGTTCCCTCATTGTCATCAAACGATGCCCTCATAAATCTCTGATCACCAGAATCATCCATTTTTAGGAGATGGATGAAGAAAACATTTGGAAAAAGATCAAGGTGGTTGTCATGAGAAGAATTCTTGGCAAAAAAGTCAAGAACGGGAAAGTAAAACATTGGAAATTCATCGGAGAAGGGAGATTGTGAGTATGTGAAAGACAAAATTCTCCTGCATATATATAAGGTCTTGGCATTTATTGCGTGCAGAACTCGAAGTGGTTCATCGGTAATTGAAGAATTAATTACTTTAGGAGATGAGAAGGGGATCAAAAATTAAGATCGGGAAGAAATGAGATCAGATGTAAAGATCGGAGCAAGAGGTCTCAGGTTCACTAAAGAGATCGGCTAAACTGGGAAATAACCTATAGAGATCGGAGGGCTTGGAGAATCACTTTCAATCATAACCCTCAAATTTATAAGATTAACTCCTCACCATCGGATCCCAAACGGTTAAAGCAGCTTGGCACACCTCAAGTTACACCATTGATCATGCTTGTAAGGATAGATTTGAGACCTTCAGATCAAAAGAGAATAACTGATTCAGCGCCTTTTACTCCTAGGCCTTGGATTCGTCCTGTAAGGCGGAATTCCTGATCGTTGGATTAAGGAATGAAAGGACAGAGACTCTAAACCAAATCCTGACCCTCAATCTTGATTCTCTTTAATTCTAAGGCGTTGGAACCCATCCTTTTAAATCTGAGCCCTCCATCTCCTCCTGTTGGAATCTTAACCCTTCATTTTGAGTACCCATTCCCTATAAATACCTATATGCAATACTGTAGTAAAAAAAAAAAAAAAAAAAAAGAGGGCGGAAGGAAAGAAGGAGATGATGGTTAGGAAACCTCTGCATTTTTTATATAATTGCCTTTCATTCTAAAACCGTTGAAATTCCTAGAGAATTTAGAAATAAGTTTTCTAAAGGATCTTTTCATTGAAATTACAGGTCCTGTGACTTATACTCTTAGTAACCATATACCATCTTGGAAGCCCAATCACAGTTTGTTATTAAAGCCCCGTTGTCATTTCCTTCGATAGCTCTAAGTCATTCCCTCTTCTCAGCTATAGCAGTTCCAGAGTCTGTAGGGCATCGGTATTGATTCATCCATTGTTTTAGCACTCCATAGGTAAACGTTTAACTCGCCCATGATTAAACATCGCTAGTTTGCATTCATGACGTGAGTATCTTAAGGTGCCTTATCACATTGAGTTCCCAGAATAGGGGCGTATCAAGTTCGGTTTGTGTCACATATTATCTTTGGCCTCCTATCATTTGCAAGTCTTATGATTATCATTATTTTCAATTCTTTATTTATTTCGTATGGCTAAAAGCTTGGGCTGTTAACACTTTTTAACAACCATGAGGAGCACGGATGAAGGTGATGCCTCAGAAATTTTCAACCCAAATAAATGAGGAAAATAATTAGGAAAATAGATGTATTCCAGATCGATGTAGAAGGTTCGAATGAGTTGTGAGGTCGGAAACCGAGATTAGCTCGGACAGATAAATCGTGAGATCAAAAAAAAAAAAAAGAGAAACGAGTAAAGCCCAGAGTATAAGCTATAAGATCAGAGAATTAAGACAAACTCGGATCATAAGACACGAAACCCGAAATAGAAAAGTTCGGACAATAAGCCATATGTGTGGAGATAAAGAAGTTCAAATAGCATAGAGATCGAGGAATTACACGGAAGATCGACATAGAGTTCGAATCAATATTCGCGACTTTCAAATTCACTTTTCAAAATAGGGAGTTCCGAAGAGAGTACTTCCCAGGGATTTCTGTAATTTAAACCTTTTATAAAATGTCCGATGCTATATCAGAAAGACCGGGAGAGAGTCCTTTCCTGAGTTCCTAACTAAAAGAGATCGGGAGAGAGTCCTTACCAAAATTCTCTTAGCTAAAACTCTAATAAAAACATTTTAAGAGATCAAGAGAGAGTCCTTACCCGAATTCTCTTAGCTGAAACTCTAATAAAAATATTTTAAGAGATCAGGAGAGAGTCCTTACCCGAATTCTCTTAGCTGAAACTCTAGTAAAAACATTTTAAGAGATCGGGAGAGAGTCCTTATCCGAATTCTCTTGGCTGAAATTCTAATAAAATATCTTAAGAGATTGGGAGAGAGTCCTTACTCGAATTCTCTAAGCTAAAATTCTGATAAGAATATTTTAAGAGATCGAGAGAGAGTACTTACTCGAATTCTCTAAGCTAAAATTTTAATAAGAATATTTTAAGAGATCGTGAGAGTCCTTTCCTGAATTCTTTTCAATCAAAATTCTAATATTACTAACATCTAAATATCGATGTACATAGTATGTGAGCCGAGAGTCCTCCTCATTCATTATAAATCTTTAGGGACCAAATAATACCTCTTTAGAATTAGAGTCCTAATTCAAAGTGGGAGAAATTAGACAAAATATTTAACAAATCAAATAAACATAACACCAATTCACTGTAGGATCATCCCATATACCTGTGTTCTTGGGAAACCCAAAATGGTGAGATACTAAATGCTCCTTTTATCAATAACAAGGACTGACATCATGACTCCAATCCCCCAAAATTATAAATTTTAAGTTATAAAGAGCACATCGTTAAATTTGTCGACCCTCATTAAGAGACGAGGTGGGGTGCCTAACACCTTCCCCACCCGTGAACGGACTCTGAACTTAGAATCTCTGTTTTGGAAGTAGTTTTTTTATTTCTAGTAATGGTTTCCTTTAATTTTTCTTAAAATTAAAGTGGCGACTTTTTATTTTTTCCACTTCGGTGAGAATCGTCCAGCTACCTCAAACCCTTGCGACAGCTTGGCGACTCCACGGGGGACATATCCACAAAATAACCCTGGTTTAGAAGTCCAAAGAGCAAATTTAATTCTATGCTCTTATAAATCGATAATTATGGAGGTTAACTTATAGAATCAAAATTTTTAATATTTTGATTATTACTATTCTTTCTAACCGTTTTGTTTGTTTTGATTATTTGATTTATTGCAGTAATCTTCATTTAAATTCCCTTGAATAAGGAAGAGGTAAATATGTTCCTCCACACACCGATCACCCACACAATGTCCTCACACACTTTAACCCTATACCCAGGCTCTCTTACCTTTTAGGAAGTAGGAGGACGTCATGTAGTGGTACTCGTAGGTTTTACCCCGTTAGTACCCGTGAAGACTTCTGCTTAGATTGAACTTGTTTCACTTATTGTGATACCTGTGGATTTTTTCCATTAGTATCATAATGGTGAAATGAGGCTCTATTATTTACAGTAGAAACAATTTGGGGACCTTGGCTTTAGAAAATTAGACCTTAAGTTGAACCATCACATTAGTCAAAACCTATGGTAAGCCACCCTTAAGGGTAGGACCATCTAATTAGATAGTACCTACCCGGTGTCACAGCTCCCCTATTTTAGGACAAAAAGGGACGTACTTGCTTTCACCTTACTCTGTTTATATCTTTAGATATTTTTTTAAATAATATAAGGGTAATTTTGAATCTTACTGTCAGGATAGTCTAAACACCTTCCTATTTTTGATAGGTGTATAGATATTGTCACGTTAGTAGTATAATTCAAAATTACCTGAATTTATTCTGCTAACTTATCTCCTCCACAGGTATTATAAATTGGTGTCTGTAGGAGTGAAAGCATGAAAATTATTAGATTAGAACATTGAATTCAAAAATTTTCTTCTAGGGTCTCATGCATCATGCAAGATTCATTATGTACCTAATTGATTTTAATGTTCAATTGCATATTAAAACACTTTTAATATGTATTAGGATCTATATTTGCCATTTAAGATTTTTGAATTAATAAATTAATTCATTAGAACCCTAGATTAATACAAGAATATGTGCACTAATCTTTTGATGCACTGTAGATGTGATTGGTACCTTTGGGAAACACCGAGGACCCCAAATGTTGTCCCTCTAGTTTGTCCACACTAAGATCACCAATGGCAGCCCCTTGAATAGCTTCTCAAGCCTTGCCAACCAATTAGAAATTAGGGATTTACCTTTAGAGAGGCTGTAGATGTATATAGGACATTAGAAATAATTTTTAGCAATTTTAATTAAAGAGAATATGGACCATTCTCTTTGAATTGTTGAGAGAAGAAGAAGAAGAGAGGAAGAGAGCTTTATGGGTGGTGGCATCTCTTTAGAAAAATCAGAATGTAATGTTTATTCTTTCATTCTTTCCCTTCTATAATTAGTCATCACTTAAAACCCATGCCACATGTCATCTTCTGATTGCATCTTAATTTTAATTGACCTAATCACATTAAGCCAAGTGTCAAAGCTAGGTTTAATCTTGACTTTGATCATCATGCATGATAGGAAGACAAATGACAAACCATGATACCATGTGTCACCATCTCATGGTGCCACATGTCACCCTGTGAAATGACCAAATTACCCTTGTGTGGTAATTTTGAGTTGTCAACCCAAAATAATTATTTCTCATCTTCTAATAAATTTATATTAAATATAAATTAATTAATTAATCTCTATTAATTAATTTCTCATAATTAAATTTATATTTAAACACTTTAAATATAAATTTAACTTATATTATACGTCCAATAACCTAGATTTGGTTTCAAGTCATGCTAGGGACTTTGCAATCTAATTGCAAACCAAACATATTTAATTAATCAATTAAACTCTTTAATTAATTAATTAAATCACATTTAACTTGGTGATTGCTTGTATATGTGTGTGACTCACTAGGCTCATCACTAATTGGCAATGAGATATGATATCAACTCTTAATATCATCAGAACTTTTTCTTATCATAAATGATTTCTCTAAATCATTTCAGGCACCTCATAGACCATGGTTAACACCTAGCATAATATGCCATGGCCACCTAATCAGTAAGAAGGAATGCCTTAAATGAACCTATAATCATATGTTACCATGCACTAGAATCTCTTTGTTACAAAATTCCAATTCGAGTTGGAGTCATGGTTTTTGTCAAACCCCATTTGTTATGAATATTATGTTCTCTTTTAATTCCAATTCTTGATTAAAAAGATTTTCTCATCAGAAACTCTTTTCTGATTAAATCTATCTATCCTGGCCAGGAACTTGAAACATCTTGAACAATTAAATGAACATAGGATTTTATCCTTATTTACTTAGGGTAACCGATTCTATCTTGATGAACACCTACCTCCATATACAACTAGTAGGAGCCAACACATGCCCATATACCCATACACAGTACAAGTATGAAAGCACTATCAAACTCAAACTACTTATACATAAAATAACTACGTTATCTCAAGTCTAAACATTATATGCACTGATATGATTTATGACAATGCATTGATAAGAGTAAACTCCACATGCTTGTCATAAGTGTTACTAGTTTGGCCTACTTATCCTGCATAAGTGCCTATCATGTTTGTTATATGGCATGAGACTCACAATTCCATCTTATTTACATCTCATATAAATAACTTGGGAACAAATATGATTACAATCTTTCTGGATAAGTCATGTCCTTATTGTGAAGTATCCTCAATTGTGAACTAATTTATGATACTTTGTGCTAGAAATGCTGTCACTCATATTCTTAACAACTTAAGAATATAATTTCTAACAAAATATCAATGGACCTTTCTATTACACATAAATATATTATATAAATGGAAAAGTGAAATGCCTTTTTATTAATAAAACATGTACAAGATACATACTAAATAATATGCTCTAAGGCATACTATTAACAATCTCCCACTAGCACTAGAGCCATTCATTACAATATCTTAGACCCATCTTCTCAAGATGTCGGTCTAGTTGAGCTTGTGACATAGGCTTAGTGAATGCATCAGCTAGATTTTCAACTGATGCTATTTTCTGCATGGCTACATCGCCTCGCCCAACTATCTCTCTGATAATGTGGTAGCGCCTTTCTATGTGTTTGGATTTCTGGTGAGATTGGGATTCCTTATATCCAAACAACCTCTTTTGTAGCATCTAATGCAGTAATGTACTCGGTCTCTATAGTAGAATCAACAGTCGTACTCTGTTTGGAACTCTTCCAACTGACTGCACCTCCATTACAAATAAACACATACCCAGAGGCAAACTTTCTATCATCAATATCTGATTGGAAATCAGAATTAGTATAACCATCCAATTGCAAGTCACCACCTCCATAAATCAAGAATAAATCCTTAGTTCTCCTCAAGTACTTAAGGATATTCTTGACAGCTATCCAGTGTTCCAAACTCGGATTGGATTGAAATCTGCTAGTCAAATTAATAGCATATGCGATATTCGGCCTAGTACACATCATTGCATACATCAAACTTCCAATAGCCAATGCATATGGAATCCTGGCCATTTTATCTCTTTCTTCAGGTGTCTTTGGAGACATCTCTTTAGAAAGGTGGATACCATGTCTCACTGGTAACAATCCTCTCTTGGAATCAAGCATGTTAAACCTCTTTAACACCTTTTCCAAGTATAGACTTTGGGATAAACCAATTATTCTTTTCACTCTATCTCTATAAATGCGAATCCCAAGAATACAGGTTACCTCCCCTAACTCTTTCATGGAGAATATATTTGACAACTATACCTTTATAACTGTCAACATACCTATATTATTACCCATCAACAAAATGTCATCCACATATAAGATAAAAAAAGTGACAACACTATCACTAACCTTCTTATATACATATGGTTCATCCTCATTTTTGATAAAACCAAATGACTTAATGGCTTCATCAAAACGGATGTTCCAACTCCTCGAAGCTTGTTTCAACTCATAAATGGATCGCTTTAGCTTGCATACTTTGGAACCATCTTGGGATTCAAAACCCCTAGGTTGTTCCATGAAAATGTTTTCTTCAATGTACCCATTGAGAAAAGCTGTTTTGACATCCATTTGCCAAATCTCATAATCACTAGCTATAGCTAATAGAATCCTAATTGATTTAAGCATGGCAACAGGCGAGAAAGTCTCCTCATAGTCGATTCCTTGCCTTTGGCGAAACCCTTTTGCTACTAACCTTGCTTTATAAGTCTCTATCTTTCCATCAAAACTAATTTTCTTCTTGAAAACCCATTTATTCCCTATAGGTACAATACCTTCAGGTGGATCAATAAGATCCCAAACTTGATTCTTATACATAGAATCAATTTTGGATTTCATAGCATCAATCCATTTTGAAGAGTCTATATCTGATATAGCTTCTTCATAGGTAAGTGGATCATCTTCATGATCTACTTCTTCATGAGTAAACAACTCTTGTTCATCTTCATGAAGAAAACCATATCTTACTGGTGGGTGAGATATCCTGGTTGATCTACGAGGAATAACCGTAGATGTTTTATCAATAGGTGTAGGTTGACTAGATGGATCTATATCCATCTGATCTGTTGGTTGGTTAGAATTCTCCAATTCTAACTCTATTTGCCTTTCTTTGCCTCCTTCTTAAATAAACTATTATTCAAGAAACGTGGCATCTCTACTTACCACAACCTTTTGTGATGTAGGCAAATAAAAATAATATCTAAAACTCTCTTTTGGATATCCAACAAATCGACCTTTTTCTTATCTGGTTTCCAATTTATCAGTTTTCAGCTTTTTGATATAAGCTGGACAACCCCAAATCTTAACATGCTTAAGACTTGGTTTTCTTCCATGCCATATCTCATAAGGTGTGGAAGAAATTGATCTTGATGGAACCCTATTCAGAATATACAAGGCTGATTCTAATGCATATCCCTAAAAGGAGATTGGCATTTTAGTATAGCTCATCATACTACGTACCATATCTAATAAGGTATGATTTCTCCTTTCAGATACACCATTCAGTTGTGGTGTTCCTGGAGGAGTCAGCTAGGAAACAATGCCATACTCTTTCAAGTATTCATCAAATTTAGTACTCAAGTATTTACCTGCACGATCTGATCGAAGAGCTTTAATACATTTTCCTGTTTGATTTTCTACTTCAAATTTAAATTCTTTGAACTTTTCAAAGGATTCATGTTTGTATTTCATCAAATACAAATACCCAAATCTTGATTTATCATCAATAAAGGTAATAAAGTAATGAAAACCACCTCTAGCCATTTCTTTAAATGGACCACATACATCACTATGTATTAGCTCCAAAACATTTTCAGGTCTTAGTCCTTGTCTAACAAAGAGTGATCTAGTCATTTTACCTTGAAGGCAGGATTCAAGTTGGAGTAGGTTCAGAATCCAATGAGGATAAAATCCCCATTTTCTCTAGTTTTGCAATCCTATCTTCTGCAACATGACCTAATCTTAAGTGCCAAATATATTTTGAACTTGAGTTGATTTTCATCGTGGCATTGCACTCTTTTAGATTGATTGTATTCATTTTATGTTTGTCATTATTATCCAAATAATAAAGACCATCATGCATATAACCCGAGCCAACATATTTATTTCCAAAATAAATATTGCAAACATCATCTGTGAACTGAATTTCATAGCCATTTATAGTCAAACTAGATATAGAAATGATGTTCTTAAAAGCATCAGGTACATATAAAATGTTATTCAAACACAAAATATATCCAAACATGTAAAAAGATTTAGATCCTATGGCTAAAGCTTCAACAGTTGAGCTATTGCCAATCCGGAGTCTAACATCTCGAGAACGCAAGCTGCTACTGTTTGCTAGTTCCTGCATATCATAAGAAATG
Organism: Hevea brasiliensis; assembly: GCF_030052815.1. NCBI lineage: Eukaryota > Viridiplantae > Streptophyta > Magnoliopsida > Malpighiales > Euphorbiaceae > Hevea > Hevea brasiliensis. The sequence continues at coordinate 21,192,727 of NC_079496.1, read as the reverse complement.
TGAGAATTGGCACTAGTATCTAAAACCCAAGCTGTAGATGAACTATGTATATCATCAGAATCTAAATAACAAGATATGGACATACCTTCCGAAGGTGTATCCTTCTTGTCCTTCAGAGAAGCAAGATATCCTGGGCAATTCCTTTTCCAGTGCCCATCCTGTTGGCAATGTAAACACTTTCCTTTGCCTCCATCGGCTTTGGTCTTCCCTTTCTGTTTAGCTATCTTCTTTGAAGGTCCAGGAATTTTAAGTTTCTTAGTCTTATTGTCCTTCTTCTTGTTAGACTTTCCAACAGAAAAAGATGCAATCAAAGCTTCCTCTTTTCCTTTATTGCCCGGTATATTCTTTTGGGCAATAATCAGCATGTTAATTAAACTAGCCAAGGTGTATTCCTGCTTAGTCATATGGAAATTTGTCACAAAATTCCCAAATGACTCAGGTAGGGATTGAAGAATCAAATCCGTTTGTAGTTGGAAATCCATGTGAAAGTCAAGATGTTCCAGCTGCTCAATAAGTCGAATCATCTTGTGGACATGATCCCCAACATTCTATCCCTCAAACATCCTCATGCGGAATAACTGTCTAGATATCTCATACCTAAAATTCCTACTGTGCTCACCATACAACTCTTGGAGCTGAAGGAGGATCTCACTTGCATATTGCATATTTTCATGTTGCTTCTGTAACTCATTACTCATAGAAGCAAGCATGTAACACTTGGTTCTCATATCATGCTCCTTCCACTTATCCAATGTATCATGTTCCTCTTGAGTGGCCTCTGGAGGTAAGGGACCAGGAACCTTTGAGTCTGGAACATATCCAATACGTTATAAGTTCAGGACAAGTTTTAAATTTCTTAGCCAATCTGAAAGATTAGGTCCTGTCAACCTATTGTGATAAAGTATGCTCGCAAGGATATTAGATGGTGGTGGTTGTTGTGTGATCATTATTATCAAGAAATTAACTACAAAAAAAATCAGATTAATTAGTAAATGTATCATGTATTTAACCAAAATGATTATGGTCTTTTAATCAAATTGGTCCTCCCACTAACTTAGCGAATCCTATACTTCCAAAGTAGGAAACAGAAATCCTAGTTGGATGGACTTCTAGTGGGTGATTGAATTCTTATAGTCTTATTGATCATCCTCAGGCACATCCATTATTGGAATTACAATAACCTGTAAGTGAGCAACTCATTGCCCATCACATCTCATGTGAGGTTTAATCATTTACCTAGCCCCTAATACTCAAAATCTCAGGCACATCCATTATTGACTTATCTTGCATTAGTTAAGTTGATCCCATTGAGCCAGTAAACATGCAAATAATTTTAATGTCCTCAGGCACATCCTTTATTGGCTACCAAACCATTTACATATTTACAACATCTCATGCTTAACAATTATTTTTAAGAAAATCTCTTAAATTAATTGCATCATATGCAAGTATTTAAAATTTCTTAAAATAATTGCCTCAATGGAGGGCCCATGATATAATTACTTTAATTATAACATTTCCAACTTAATAATTTGTTTGGAAGATTTTGATTACTATTATGGTCTCACTTTGCACATTATCCAATTAGCATGCATATATCATATACTTGCATACATTCCCATACATCTCATGCATACATGGATAAACAATAAATATGGTATGATCATGGACTTTCTAAGGGATTCAATTCTGAGCCACCAAGAATTGAATCAGGGCATTCCTAGGTGCATTTCATTCATTCATTTTATAAGAGTTCCTGAAGGAGTACATAATCAACACTTGATCTTGAATTCCTCCCACTGGTCTCACCAATGCTCTTGACCTCCTTTATCTTCTTACAATCCATTACATTGTAATCCTTGGCATACCAAGATGAATTTATAAGAACATGGACTTTAAAGTCCTCAAGTAAATGAAATTACAATCCAAAAATATTACAACCTTTATAATACATGCCGCCAAAATAAATTAATTAATTTACAACCCAAAGAAAAATAAAAGAAATAAATCCAATCACATTGGTCTTTTATTGTCCATGATCATCCATCATGCATATTACCATTTAACAATTAAATAAAACATACATACTAAAATTAAATTGAATATCTCATATTCAACTAAAAAATCCATATTTGAATCTCATTCAAACAAATTTAAAAATTCAGATTTGAATCACATTCAAACAAATTTATAAATTCAGATTTGAATCACATTCAAACAAATTTAAAAATTCAGATTTGAATCAAAATTTAATTGTGTAATTAAAACTCCTAATTAAACATTTTAATTAGTCATGGGATGGGCCTTAGATCATACAACAATTGTAAATTCAAAGCCCATATACCTTGCGCACCATTGTGGTACTCAAACGATGCGCACCATGGAGCACATACATGTTGCCGCCGCACTCTTTTATGCAACCAGCAATGAATCAATCAACTTTTGATCAAATCACCCAATTGAATTAGATATTAAACAATCTAAATGGCAAATATAGTGGCTCTGATACCAATTGTAGGAGCGGAAGCATGAAAATTATTAGATTAGAACATTGAATTCAAAAATTTTCTTCTAGGGTCTCATGCATCATGCAAGATTCATTATGTACCTAATTGATTTCAATATTCAATTGCATATTAAAACACTTTTAATATGTATTAGGATCTACATTTGCCATTTAAGATTTTTGAATTAATAAATTAATTCATTAGAACCCTTGATTAATACAAGAATATGTGCACTAACTTTTTGATGCACTGTAGATGTGATTGGTACCTTTGGGAAGCACCAAGGACCTCAAATATTGTCCCCCTAGTTTGTCCACACCAAGATCACCAATGACATCCCCTTGAATAGCTTCTCAAGCCTTGCTAACCAATTAAAAATTAGGGATTTACCTTTAGAGAGGTTGTAGATGTATATAGGACACTAGAAACAATTTCTAGCAATTTTAATTCAAGAGAATATGGACCATTCTCTTTGAATTGTTAAGAGAAGAAGAAGAAGAGAGGAAGAGAACTTTATGGGTGGCGGCACCTCTTTAGAAAAATCAGAATGTAATGTTTATTCTTTCATTCTTTCCCTTTTATAATTAGGTCATCACTTAAAGCTCTTGCGACATGTCATCTTCTGATTGCATCTTAATTTTAATTGACCTAATCACATTAAGCCAAGTGTCAAAGCTAGGTTTAATCTTGACTTTGATCGTCATGCATGATAGGAAGACAAATGACAAACCATGATGCCATATTTCACCATCTCATGGTACCACATGTCACCTTGTGAAATGACTAAATTACCCTTGTGTGGTAATTTTGAGTTCTCAATCCAAAATAATTATTTCTCCTCTTCTAATCAATTTATATCAAATATAAATAAATTAATTAATCTCTATTAATTAATTTCTCATAATTAAATTCATATTTAAACACTTTAAATATAAATTTAACTTATACTATGCATCCAAATACTTTGGTTTCAAGTCATGCTAGGGACTTTGCAATCTAATTACAAACTAAACCTATTTAATTAATCAATTAAACTCTTTAATTAATTAATTAAATCACATTTAACTTGGTGATTACTTGTGTATGTGTGTGACTCACTAGGCTCATCACTAATTGGCAATGAGATATGATATCAACTCTTAATATCATCAGAACTTTTTCTTACCATAAATGATTTCTCTAAATCATTTTAGGCACCTCATAGACTATGGTTAATACCTAGCATAGCATGCCATGGCCACCCAATCAGTAATAAGGAATGCCCTTAATGAACCTATAATCATATATTACCATACACTAGAATCTCTCTGTTACAAAATCCCAATTCCAGCTAGAGTCATGGTTTATGTCAAACCCTATTTGCTATGAATATTATGTTCTCTTTTAATTCCAATTCTTGATTAAAAAGATTTTCTCATCAGAAACTCTTTTCTGATTAAATTTGTTTGTCTTGGCCAGGAACTTGAAACATCAAGAACAATTAAATGAACATAGGATTTTATCCCTATTTACTTAGGATAACAGATGTTAGTAGTATGCCCTATAGCATATCATTTAGTATGTATTTTGTATATATTTTATTAAAAAAAGGCATTTTCACTTTTCCGTTTACATAATATATTTATGTGTAATAGAAAAGGTCCATTGATATTTTGTTAAAAATTCTATTCTTAAGTTGTTAAGAATATGAGTGATAGTATTTCTAGCACAAAGTATCATAAATAGGTTTGCGATCGAGGATACTTCACAATAAGGACATGACTTATCCAAAAAGATTGTATTCATGTTTATTCCCAAGTTATTTATATGAGATATAAATAAGATAGAATGGTGAGTCTCATGCCATATAACAAACATGATAGGCACTTATACATGATAAGTAGGTCAAACCAGTGACATTTATGACAAGCACATAGAGTTTACTCTTGTCAATGTATTGTCATAAATTATATCAGTGCATATAATCTTTAGACTTGAGATAGCACAGTTACCTTGTATATAGGTGGTTTGAGTTTGATACTGCTTTCATACTTGTACTGTGTATGGGTATATGGGCATGTGTTGGCTCCTACTAGTTATATATGGAGGTAGGTGTTGATCAAGATGGAATCTGTTCCTCTAAGTAAATAGGGATAAAATCCTATGTTCATTTAATTGTTCTTGATGTTTCAAGTTCCTGGCCAGGACAGATAGATTTAATCAGAAAAGAGTTTTTGATGAGAAAATCTTTTTAATCAAGAACTGGAATTAAAAGCGAACATAATATTCATAGCAAATGGGGTTTGACATAAACCATGACTCCAGCTCGAATTGGGATTTTGTAACAGAGAGATTCTAGTACATGGAAACATATGATTATAGGTTCATTTAAGGTAAACCTTATTGCTAATTGGGTGGCCATGGCATGCTATGCTAGGTACTAACCATGGTCTATGAGGTGCATAAAATGATTTAGAGAAATCATTTATGGTAAGAAAGAGTTCTGATGATATTAAGAGTTGATATCATATCTCATTGCCAATTAGTGATGAGCCTAGTAAGTCACACACATACACAAGTAATCACCAAATTAAATATGATTTCATTAATTAATTAAAGAGTTTAATTGATTAATTAAATAGGTTTGGTTTGCCATTAAATTGCAAAGTCCCTAGCATGGCTTGAAACTAAATCTAGGTTATTAGATGTATAGTATAAGTTAAATTTATATTTAAAGTGTTTAAATATGAATTTAATTAATGAGAAATTAATTAATAGAGATTAATTAATTAATTTATATTTGATATAAATTAATTAGAAGAAGAGAAATATTTATTTTGGGTTGAGAACTCAAAATTAAGACACAGGGGTATTTTGGTCATTTCACAAGGTGACATGTGGCACCATGAGATGGTGATACATGGCACTACACATAAGCTTTCCATATGTCTTTTAATCATGTAAGATGATCAAAGTCAAGATTAAATATAGGTTTGACACTTGGCACAATGTGATTGGGTCAATTAAACCTAGAGTTAATCAAAAGGTGACATGTGGCAAGGGTTTTAAGTGGTGACCTAGCTATATAAGTGTTGTTATAAAAAGAAAACATAACAAGCTGCCATTCTCTCTTTGTGCCGCCACCCTTGGTTGCCCTCTCCCCTCTTCTTCTTCATCTCTCATCAATTCAAAGAGATTAGCAAACAATCTCTTGAATTAAAAATACTAGAAATTGTTTCCAGTGTCTTGTTTACATCTGTAATCTCTCAAAAGGCAAAACTTGATTTTTTAATTTATAGAAAAAGCTTTAGAAGCTGTTCAAGGGCTGCCATAGGTGATCTTGGTGTGGACAAGCTAGAGGGACAACATCTGGTATCCTAAAGATGCATCTCAAAGGTGCCAAACACACTGCAGTGCATCAAAAGGTTAGTGCACTTGTTCTTGATCTAATCTAGGGTTCTAATGGATTAATCTGTTAATTCTAAAATCTTAAATGGCAAATGTAGATTCAAAATTATATTAAAAGAGTTTTAATATGCTGTTTATCATTGAAATCAAATAGATAAAAATAAATCTTGCATGATGCATGTGACCCTAGATGAAAAATTTTGAATTTCAATGATCTAAACTTGTGTTTTTCATGCTTCCGCTCCTTCAACAGATTCCATCTTGATCAACACCTACCTCCATATATAACTAGTAGGAGCCAACACATGCCCATATACCCATACACAGTACAAGTATGAAAGCAGTATCAAACTCAAACCACCTATATACAAAATAACTGTGTTATCTCGGGTCTAAAGATTATATGCACTGATATGATTTATGACAATGCATTGACAAGAGTAAACTCCACGTGTTTGTCATAAGTGTCACTGGTTCGGCCTACTTATCATGCATAAGTGCCTATCATATTTGTTATATGGCATGAGACTCACCATTCCATCTTATTTACATCTCATATAAATAACTTGGGAACAAACATGATTATAATTTTTCTGGATAAGTCATGTCCTTATTGTGAAGTATCCTCAATTGTGAACCAATTTATGATACTTTGTGCTAGAAATATTATCACTTATATTCTTAACAACTTAAGAATAGAATTTCTAACAAAATATCAGTGGACCTTTTCTATTACACATAAATATAAATACCTTTTTATTAATAAAACATGTACAAGATACATACTAAATGATATGCTTTAGGGCATACTACTAACAGTGTCTGCCAAGGGTGAGGAAAACTTTAAAATGGCATCTTCGAGTCAGTCAGCCGAAGGAGTTTCAAAACAGAAATGGAATGCTCAATAAAGATTCAGATCAATCCATGACTCGGAATCTTTACAGACTGGTGAAATAGAAGCAGAAACCCGTCCATTGCCCCCATTTGATCCTAGTAAAATTGAGATCAGAATAGCCGGTCTCGATGATTTATTAAATAGTTGGAAATCATTGCCCAATCATGCCCAGGCGTAGTTCGAGGAAAAGTATGGGAAGATTGCCTTCTTGATACGGGTCAGAGCACAAACTCCTGCATTAAAGGCTATGTTATCTACTTGGAATCCCGGTTATAGAGTATTTTCTTTTAATGATGTTGATACGACACCCACGGTAGAGGAATATCAGACGCTGCTTGAGATCCCTTATGTAGCCCAGAATCTTATTTATCTCCATCTTGATCATAGACAGACATGGAAACGGTTCACGCACATAATAAGAGTCCCGGCAGAGGAAGCGAAAGTAAAAGAAACCATTAAGGGAAACTCGCATGGATAGCCTTGGATTTACATTAAGAAGCATTTGGACCAGCATATTCAGGGTAAGAGATGGGATAAGGCTTTGTTAGCTCTAGCTCTAGGGATTTATGGACTGGTCTTGTTCCCCGGACCTCTGGGAATTGTAACTCATAAAGTCACAGAATTGTTTTGGGCAATGGAAAAACAGAATGTTAAGCCAATACCTGTCGTTCTCGCTGAAACCTTCTTGACTCTGATGTATTATCGGCAACAGGGTAGGGGAATCATTAAGTGTTGCTTCTAGTTGCTGTATATTTGGCTCCTCAGTCATATCTGTCCACTAGAAACTAAGGGTCTAACCTGGTACTTTGAACAGCCCATTATTGAAAAGATGGTGAAGTTAGTAATAAGTCAAAAGGATGAACAACAATGGCAAGAGCAGATTCAAAGTTTTAGTAATCATAATTACTGCTGGAGGAAGTTGTGGACTACGGGCCAACCCATCTTGATCAGTACAGGAGATCATCATTTTGTACCATTGGTAAGACTAACCGGATGCACAAGTTATATCCCAGCCATGGTAATGAGGCAATTCAGCTAGACTCAATTCATTCCCAATATTGAAGGATTTAGTTAAACTCATTTCTATCATGAACCCAGTAGAGGGGACGAACTGAAAGCTTTGTGCAAATCCTAGGAAAGGATGATCTTAATGGAACGGTCACCTAAAGGGCCGAGTACAACAAAAGAATATTCCCTATGGAGAAATATGAGGGACAAGTAGTATCAAGTCTCTAAACTGACAGGGTCCGGGGGTAGCATATCTCACTAAGAAGTCTGTTTGGAAGAAGTTAATACTGGACTGGGTAGTCCTCTTTAGAGTTTGACCACTGAGAACCAACAACTGAAGGAACACATAAAACAGTTATAAGATCAATAGCAAATGTTGGAAAAAGAGGTAAAAAGACTTAGAGAGGAGATGACGGCAGGAGAGATGGAATATGAGGGACAGAAAGCCCAATGAAAAAGAAGAGAAAGCCTCGCTCCAAAGCATAGTAAAAGGGAAAGAGATATAAAATGACAAATTAGGAGAAAGATTGGAAATCATGAGATACTGGTGGAAGAATACAAGCAAGAGAACAAGAGGAGGAAGCTTAAGCTTAAGGATTAGGCACAATTAATCAATGATATCTTGAAAGAATTTGCCAAAGAAAGAAAGGAAAAGGATAGACAAGCCACCCTTTATCAAGAACTGCGAGGAATGTTGACCGGTTAGAAAAGATGATAGCACAAGGAAAACAAGAACTGCTGCCTGAATCCGAATATGCTTTGAAGACATTCAACCCTGCAAAATAAGAAGCAAGATTATATGAATATCTCAAAAGATGTCATTGTATTCTAAGGAGCCTTCCAGAGCCTAAGTAATAGCACAATACTATGTATGCTTTACGAATAATAGAATCATGTTCTGGAACCTTAAAATTTATGAATGAATAGTGTAACTCCCATGGGATTTCTCCTTATTAAAGCTATGCAAAAAGACGTATGTGCCAAATGAACAAGTATCATAGCCACGCATATGCCTCGTCATTCATGGTTAGACTATCGAATGATGCCATTATAAAGAATGATGTAATTTACCCTCGGCAGAATCCATTTCGGTAATTACTTGCTACAGTATCCTTTGATAAGCCAAAACTTTAATCACAATAAAATTATTTATGGAAATAAAACTAATAATACACTTACTCCACAGGAAACCAATATTGCTCCCAACAAAGCAAATTCGATTCAGCAACCAGTTGTACCAAGAAGAATTTACTTAACAAGATCCTGAACGAAGAGGATAATGGAAGAGTAAGAACAAGTGCAGAACTTATAGGGGCAAGTTGCAGAATTAAAGGAACAGATCTCAAAGCTAATGAAAATGATGAGAGAAATTTCCCAAAACAAAGAAACCACCCGACTGGCACCGGAACCAAATGTACCAGTAATTCCCCCACTTACAATAATAATTGATTCTCAAGCCCAAAAGCTTCATGATCAAGCCTCAACTTCTTTCACCTTCCAAAATCTCATCCCTGACCCAACAATCACCTTTAATCCAATTTTCCCAAGCAGTGAATTACCTGTCTCCTAGCACCAGGCTACCCCGGATGCAGAATTTCAACCTTTGGCACCAATCCCTTCAGTTTACCCTATAACTAATTTTCCAACTGGAGGAATAACTCATGCAATAGGGGGAGAAAATAGAGAGAAAGAGAATGAAAAGTTGTCTGCTCTAGAGGAAAGACTAAGAGCTATTGAAGGGTTAAATATGTATGGCTCAGTTGATGTGTCTTCACTGAGATTAGTACTAGATGTAGTGGTACTGCCAAAATTTAAAGTCCCAAAATTCGACAAATACAGCGGAAGCTCTGACCCGCACATCCACTTGGCCACCTACATAGTCAAGATGTCCGCTCTTATAGAAGCTGATAGACTCTTAGTACACTTCTTTCATGAAAGCCTCACAAGGGCAGCCTTACGTTGGTGCATATAATTGGATAAGAGTAGATTGCGCTCTTGGAAGGATTTGGCGGACGCTTTCCTCAAATAATATAAATTCAATTGTGATGTTGCCCCCATAAGGAGAGACCTCCAAAACCTGGTGCAGAGAGAAAGGGAGAGCTTTAAGGAGTATGCCCAGAGATAGAGAGAAAAGGCAGCTGAGGTTTATCCTCCTATAACAGACAATGAACTTTGCTCTTTGTTCATTGAGACTTTAAAGGCTCCATATTTCAATTTGATGATTAGGAACACTTCCAATAGCTTTTCTGATATTATCCAGACAGGGGAAAGCATTGAAGCAAATCTCCGATTAGGGAGGTTACAAGAAGTAGTAGGGGAGAGTTCTGTAAAAAAGACTACTAATTTTGGGAAAAAGAAGGAAGGGGATGTGCACTCTATTTCTTATCAGACTCATTTACCACCACAAAATAATTTTTACCCATACCCTCCAACCCACCCTCTAGCCCAAAACTCAATGGTAGCAAACATTCCTCTTCCATTCCCAAATTATCCTTGCCCACAATATCCTCCCCAAGCTACTTACAATCCTAGACCACCTGACTAAACTGCTCCGTTCAGACCACTTGCTCCTTAACCCGTTCTAAGACCATCAAGGAATCCTGATCCGCCGTTACCTCTCCCACTTAGTGAAATTTACCATTACTTGATGGGTATCAATCAGATAGTGCACATCCCACTAGACCCCATCTAGTCGCCATATCCCAGGTGGTATGATCCCAGCGCCAGATGTGAATATCATGGCGGGGCTGTGGGACATTCAACAGATAGCTGTGGAGCACTTCGAGGAAGGGTACAATCCCTGATTAGGAATGGGTGGTTGAAGATTGAAAGGAATGGCTCTGCTCCTAATGTCACTTCAAACCTATTACCCCATCATGATACGGGAAAAGGGAATGGTGTGAGAGTAATAGAATCCCTAGATGAGAACTTGATTACAGAAGTAGATCAGTTAATCCCATACTTTGATGAGATTCTCACAATGGTAGTATAGGAAGGGTACATACATCCACATGGGCTTGACTCTGAAAATGATCGGTCGGGCCCATGATGTCCTTATCATGATGGAACAGCCAATCATAAGTTACGAAATTATGATGAATTCAAGGAGGAAATCCGGATGATGATATCGCTTAAAATCTTGAGGTGTCAATTGAAGTCATAAGAAGAAAAGGAAGTAAACACTGCTATATATGGTGAAGACATCTCAAGATTTGCCCAAAAAATAGTTTTTTCTGTTCCCACCACATCAACACGGCTAGCACCGCCCTTGACAGTCATACGAACCCCACCACAGCTGCCAGTTATCAATACCCATGCTGTACCTTGAAATTATAATTTCCAAGTTTTTACATAAAGTGCATCTAGCAGTACTTCCACTCCTACTCTCAACCATACCTACACTCAACCCATCACCACCCCTAAATCATGTTTAACCCCCATGCTCATATCAAAATGACCTATATAAGCCCCTCTAATGACTCTGCTCTCCAATTCATATCGAAACCTACCCTAACAAATGACTCACCCATACCAGATCAAGAAGTACAATTTATTACTAGAAGTGAGAGGTGTTATGGCACTGATGAAAAGAAAAGTATAGGGAAAGTAGAGGTAGGAGAGTCACCCGAGAATGGGGAAAAGGTGGGGAAAGTAGCATAGAGGGGAGAATCCAGTGAAAGGAAAGAGGAAGATGAACTATTGTTGCAAATCATAAAGCAGAGTGAGTATGATGTGATTGAACAATTAAAGAAGACACCTGCTCGAATCTCCTTGCTGTCATTAATATTGAGCTCGGAAGTGTATCGCCATGCCTTACAGAAGGTTCTGAACCAGGCCTTTGTAAACCCTGACATCACACTGGGTAATTTGAAAAGATAGTTGGACAAATTAAGGCATCCAATTTCGTCACTTTCTCAGAAGACGAAATAAACTTGACTGGCTTGAAGATACCAAAGCTCTGCATGTGACAGTTAAGTGTAAAGGATGCATGGTTGCTAAAGTTTTGATTGACAATGGCTCGATGCTCAATGTCTTACCCAATGCAACTGTGGCAAGACTCCCACTAGACCCATCTAGAGTTTCCCGAAGTGCCATGATTGTGAGGGTATTTTATGGCACGAAGAGAGGTGTATTAGGAGACATTGACTTGCCACTTCAAATTGGGGCATGTACTTTCAATGTTACATTCCATGTAATGGATATTGAACCAGCATACACTATGCTATTAGGAAGTCCCTGGATTCATTTAGCAAATACGGAGCCCTCAACTCTACACTAGAGGATCAAATGTCATGAATGGCAAAATCATCATGGTGAGAGGGGAAGAAGCTATGCTAGTCAATAAGCCACAGTTCGTTCCTTATGTGAAAATAACTGAACAATCCCTAGAGAGTTGATTTCAAGCATTAGAGTTGAAAGGAACTACCCTAGGGGATAGGGGAGCTGCAACCATGGTTGCAAAATTGATGCTGAAAAATGGCTATGAAGAGGGCAAGGGATTAGGTGCCACCCAGCAAGGAATTGTCAAACCCATGTCAGCTACTCGGAGAAATGGTCACTCAGGGTTGGGATATGATGAAGATGCTTTGACTAATGGAAGGTTCTGGATGAGGAACATACTCAGGGATCAAAGATTCGACAGATCACTCAAAATGAGGAAAAGCATTCCGAAAATTACAGACGTTTTTACCAGGCAATCATTGAAAACTTAGAAGAAGAGGATGGAGAATCTCCCTCAGAGTCATCTATCAATGTTCTGCACCTGGATCCCATGCCCGAAGTGCTGAACTCACTAACCACTGAGAGGTAAGAGCTTGATAATTAGGAAGCCGAGGATATCCCTATGCTTTATTTCGAGTAAAGTATATTTTGTTACCAACACTTGATTACTTCATCCATGTGTCAAGTGTGATTCTGTAAATGGACCTCTTCTTATGATTAAATGATTAACAAATTAATAGCGCATTTTTCTAAGCTCTGTGTCAAATTTTTATTTTTTTTAAAAAAAGGTTCATTGTTAAAATCTAATCTTTAATATAATCCATTTTCATTTCTTCAGGACCATTGATCAACCCAGCCATAATAATCCAGTCAACTCTGAAATCCCTTATGTTAACTTTGAGAGTCCCATAATCGCCATCAACACAAGTGATCCTGAAGAAGAGCCTGTGAAAGAGTAGGGAGAAGCAGATGAACCCACCCTGGTACCCTGTGGAGATGAAATGAGTACCTTAAATTTGGGGACAGAGGAAAATAAAAGGGAACTCAGAATCGTGAATAATGAAGAATTAGAAGACATGATTCAATTGCTAAAGGAATTCATCGACGTATTCGCTTGGGGTTATGATGATATGCCAAGACTGGACCCTCAAATAGTCATGCATAAGATTCCTTTGATTCTTGGAACAGTCCCAGTTAAACAAAAATTGAGGAGAATGAACCCTGACACACTGCTCAAGGTCAGGGATGAAGTTAAAAAGCAATATGATGCTGGATTCCTAGAAGTAGTAAAATACCTAGAATGGGTAGCTAATGTCATCCCCGTAATGAAGAAAGATGGCAGGGTAAGGGTATGTGTTGACTACAGGGATCTCAATAAGGCAAGTTTGAAAGATGATTTCCCTCTCCCACATATAGATGTACTGGTAGATAATGCTGTAGGATTGGGGAGATATTCATGTATTAACAAAGCCTCAGGGTATAATCAGATATTGATGGACAATGATGACAAAGAAAAGACTACCTTTATCACCCAGTGGAGAGTCTTTTGCTACCAGGTGATGCCCTTTGGGCTAAAGAATGTAGGGGCTACTTACCAACGTGCCATGGTCACATTATTCCATGACATGATGCACAAAGAAGTAGAAGTTTATGTGGATAACATGATCGTTAAATCTAGAGGGACTGAAAGCCATGTACGGGTATTAATAAAAGTATTCGAAAGGCTCAGAAAGTATCAGCGAAAGCTGAACCTGACTAAATGTGTATTTGGGGCAAGATCAGGAAAGCTATTGGGATTTATAGTAAGTGAGAAAGGAAAAGAGGTGGATCCAGACAAAATTCGAGAGATGCCATCCCTAAAGACGAAAAGGGATGTGCGTAGTTTCCTGGGAAAGTTGAACTACATTTCAAGATTCATCTCTATTCTCACCGCTAAGGCTGAACCCATTTTCAAGTTACTTAAGAAGAATAATACCGCCAAGGATCAAGCTTGTCAAGAAGCTTTTGAAAGGATTAAGCAATACTTGTCAAACTTGCCAATATTAGTTCCTCCGATGATGGGTAGGCCATTAATCCTGTACATGACAGTTTAACAAAGCTCAATGGGTTGCGTTATGGGACAACATGATGACACTGGGAGGAAAGAAAGAGCCATTTACTATTTAAGTAAGAAATTCAACGAATGCGAGTCGAGATACTCATTCTTGGAAAAAACCTATTGTGTGTTAGCTTGGACAACAAATCGACTCAAACATTACATGTTGAATTATAAAACATAGCTCATCTCCAGAATTGATCCAATCAAGTATGTATTTGAAAGCCTGTTCATACTTGGGAGATTAGCCAAATGGCAGGTTATAATTTCTCAATATGAAATAGTCTATATGAGAAAAAAGGTAGTAAAAGGGAGTATGATAGATGATCTCCTGGTTGAAAACCCAATCAATGATTACGAGACCTTGGATTTCAAATTCCTAGATAATATATTAATGCAGTAGGCGATGATGCTGAGGGTCCAAATGATGTATGGGAAATGTATTTTGATAGAGCGGTTAATTTAGCTGGTGATGGGATCGGAGCAGTGTTGGTTGCCCCAGATGGGAAACATTTCCCAATAGCTGTTAAGTTGAGGTTCAGTTGTACTAACAATGTAGCAGAGTATGAAGCCTACGTGAGTGGCTTACAGGCTGCCATTGAAATGAAGATAAGGAAATTAGAGGTGTATGGGGATTCAGCTCTGATCATTTACCAAATCAAAGGGGAATGGCAAACTAAAGACTCAAAACTGATCTCGTATCAAAAATATCTCCTTGAACTGATCAAGGAATTTTAAGAGATTTCTTTCACTCACCTGAGCTGGGACAAGAACCAATTTGTTGACGCCTTAGCAACTTTAGCTGTGATGACTCAGATGGAGGAAGGGTAGATAACGCAGTTATTGCAAATCAAAACAAGGAGTGAGCCAGCGTACTGCTTTATGATCGAAGAAGAAACAGACAACAAACCCTGGTATCATGATGTCCAGGTATACATAAAAAATAGGGAGTATCCTCTTGAGGCAAGCAGAAATAAAAGAAAAATGATTAGAAGATTAGCAATGGGATACTTCCCCAGTGGGGAAATCTTGCACAAGAGAAGCTCCAATGGTGAGTTGTTGAGGTGCGTAAATGCCAAGGAAGCAAGGAGAATTCTATTTGAAACCCATGAAGGGAACTGTACTACTCATAGCAATGGGTATATGATGGCAAAACAGATCTTAAGGCGGGGTTACTTGTAACGGTCGGGCTGTAATCACTAGAGGAATTGTCTGCTTTGGCCATAAGCCTCACGGTTTTGTCCCATAGGTGGAATGAAGAACTTCCCAGGAGGTCACCCATCATAGGATTTCTCTTAAGCGAGCACGCTTAACCCTAGAGTTCTTTCAACTCTCTAAGCCATTCCACCAAAAGGCGCTTCTAGTGATTAGTTCTCCCATTTTATATATCATTACTTTTTGAACCCAAGACCAACTCCGTGCTTTGCCGATGTGGGATTTGCCCAATGGACCTTTCTCCCCCCCTTTAGGGACTCAGCATTCTCACTGAGGTTTGCCCCACCATTGCCCAAGAGGACACGTGAGCGGCTTTGATACCAATTGTAACGGTCGGGCTCCAACCACTAGAGGAATTATCCACTTTGGCCATAAGCCTCACGGTTTTGTCCCATAGGTGGAATGGAGAACTTCCCAGGAGGTCACCCATCCTAGGATTTCTCTCAAGTGAGCACGCTTAACCCTGGAGTTCTTCCAACTCTCCAGGCCATTCCACCAAAAGGCGCCTCTAGTGATTAGTTCCCCCATTTTATATGTCATTACTTTTTGAACCCAAGACCAACTCCGTGCTTTGCTGATGTGGGATTTGCCTAAGGGACTCCCAATCAGGAGATCTAGTTTTAAAGAAGATCCTCCCGAATCAAAGTGATTCCCGGGGCAAGTGGTCACCAACTTATGAAGGGCCTTATGTGGTTAAAAAGGCATTTTGTGGTGGTGTACTCATCTTAACTCACATGGATGGAGAAGAATTGCCAAGGCCGGTAAATGCGGATGCTGTAAAAAGATATTATGCATAAAAAAAAAGGGTAGGAGTGAAAACCCGAAAGGGCACTCCTAGCAAAATAAGGGAAAGAAGGCAAAAACTTGTAAGGGCATTTTCTGTAAAATGAGCGAAGGGTGAAAATCCGACAGTGAAGAAACAAGGAGGATCTCGATATTAAGGGACAGTAAATTACACAAAACACTTTTTAGAAGGTCACTTGAAACGCTGGCAATTGAGGGACTTCAAAGTTAATTAAGGGCATTTGTGGGATTTATCTTTGTACCCTTTTCTATAAAATTGTACCTTTATTCTTTTGATGATTATCTTCTTACGCTATGAATAAATTTGTTCATATCTCGTCTACCTTGGTTTATGCACTATTAATTTGTTGGAAGCTTTTTGATAAGATGAGAATCTAAACACAGATAACTTCATATATACTTTTTTTTGAGATTTACAGGAGGGTAAACAATTATTAGGCAACTGGTGCATCTAAGAGCGAAAACCTGCAATGACGCTTCCTGCAAAGTGAACAAAGGGTGAAAATCTAAAAGGACACTCAGAAAAAAAAAAGGGTAGGAGTGAAAACCCGAAAGGGCACTTTTAGCAAAATGAGGGAAAAGAGGCGAAAACCCACAAGGGCGCTTTTCTGCAAAATGAGCGAAGGGTGAAAATTCGAAAGGACGCCTCGAAAAAGAGAGTAAAAAAAAAAAAAAAAACCTAGGAGTGAAAACCCGTAAGGGCACTTTTAGTCGAAAATGGTGAAGAAGTAAGGAGGGAGCCAAAAGGGTGTTGGAGAAAATCATGGGCCAAGCCTCGAAACTCGTTCTGACATTTTTTCATTAATCATTTATCTTTGGGATTTTATTAAATAAACTTTGTCTGGAAGAACACTCTACATCAGATTTCCTTTGTGAGCATTAAAGGTATGTTCACAAAGCTTATTTACCGTAGTTGGTTAAGTCGGCTTCAAGTTGATTTTAATTCTCAGCATTTTAATTTCCTGTCATCAACCTCTGGATTCAAGATCCAAGTTGATTTTAATTTTTAGCATTTTAATTTTCTGTTATCAATCTCTGAATTCAAGATCCAAGTTGATTTTAATTTTCAGTATTTTAATTTCCTGTTATCAACCTCTAGATTCAAGATCCAAGTTGATTTTAAATTCCTAGTTATCAACCTCTGGATTCAAGATCCAAGTTGATTTTAATTTTCAACATTTTAAATTTCCAGTTATCAACCTCTGAATTCAAGATCCAAGTTAATTTTAATTTTCAGCATTTTAATTTCCTGTTATCAACCTATGGATTCAAGATCCAAGTTGATTTTAATTTTCAGTATTTAATTCTTGTTATCTGCCTCTGGATTCAAGATCCAAGTTGATTTTAATTTTCAGTATTTTAATTTTCTGTTATTAACCTTTGGATTCAAGATCCAAGTTGACTTTAATTTTCAACATTTAATTCTTGTTTTCAACCTCTGGATTCAAGATCCAAGTTGATTTTAATTTTCAGTATTTTAATTTCCTGTTATTAACCTCTGGATTCAAAATCCAAGTTGATTTTAATTTTCAGCATTTAATTCTGGTCATCAACCTCTGGATTTAAGATCCAAGTTGATTTTAATTTTTAGCATTTTAATTTTCTGTTATTAACCTCTGGATTCAAGATCCAAGTTGATTTTAAATTCCTAGTTATCAACTTCTGGATTCAAGATCCAAGTTGATTTTAATTTTCATCATTTTAATTTCTTGTTATCAACCCCTGGATTCAAGATCCAAGTTGATTTTAATTTTCAGCATTTAATTCCTATTATCAACCTCTGGATTCAAGATCCAAGTTGATTTTAAATTTCCAGTTATCAACCTCTGGATTCAAGATCCAAGTTGATTTTAATTTTCAGCATTTTAATTTCCTATTATTAACCTCTGGATTTAAGATCCAAGTTGATTTTAAATTTTCAGTTATCAACCTCTGGATTCAAGATCCAATTTGATTTTAATTTTCTGCATTTTAATTTCATTTTATCAACCCTTTGATTCAAGATCCAAGTTGATTTTAATTTTCAACATTTAATTCTTGTTATCAACCTCTGAATTGAAGATCCAAGTTGATTTTAATTTTTAGCATTTAATTCTTATTATCAATCTCTAGATTCAAGATTTAAGTTGATTTTAATTTTCAACATTTAATTCTGGTCATCAACCTTTAGATTCAAGATCCAAGTCGATTTTAAATTTTGTTATCAACCTCTAGATTCAAGATCCAAGTTGATTTTAACTTTTAGCTTTTTAATTTCCTGTTATCAACCTCTGGAGTTGATTTTAAATTTCCAATTATCAACCTCTGGATTCAAGATTCAAGTTGATTTTAATTTTCAGCATTTTAATTTCCTGTTATCAACATCTGGATTCAAGATTCAAGTTAATTTTAAATTCCCAGTTATCAACCTCAAGATTCAAGATTCAAGTTGATTTTAATTTTCAGCATTTTAATTTCAAGTTATCAACCTCTGGATTCAAGATCCAAGTTGATTTTAATTTTCAGCATTTTAATTTCCTGTTATCAACCTCTAGATTCAAGATCCAAGATCCAAGTTGATTTTAATTTTCAGTATTTAATTCTTGTTATCAACCTCTGGATTCAAGATCCAAGTTGATTTTTAATTTTTAGTATTTTAATTTCCTGTTATCAACCTTTGGATTTAAGATCCAACTTGATTTTAATTTTCAGCATTTAATTCTTGTTATCAACCTCTGGATTCAAGATCCAAGTTGATTTTAATTTTTAGTATTTTAATTTCCTGTTATCAACCTCTGGATTCAAGATCCAAGTTTATTTTAATTTTCAGCATTTAATTCTTGTTATCAACCTTTGGATTCAAGATCCAAGTTGATTTTAATTTTCAACATTTAATTATGGTTATCAACCTCTGGATTCAAGATCCAAGTCGATTTTAAATTCTTGTTATCAACCTCTGGATTCAAGATCCAAATTGATTTTAACTTTTAGCATTTTAATTTTTTTTTATCAACCTCTGGATTCAAGATCCAAATTGATTTTAAATTTTCAGTTATCAACCTCTGGATTCAAGATCCAAGTTGATTTTAATTTTCAGCATTTTAATTTCATGTTATCAACCTTTGGATTCAAGGTCCAAATTGATTTTAATTTTCAGCATTTTAATTCTTGTTATCAACCTCTGGATTTATAATCCAAGTTGATTTTAATTTTCAGACTTTAATTTCCTGTTATCAACTTCTGGATTCAAAATCTAAGTTGATTTTATATTTCGGCATTTTTCAACCTCCGAATCCTAGTATCCCAGTCACTCAAAATATGGTTCTAAATCTTTACATGATTTCTATATAAGAGAATTTCATTCTCTCTAGTAGAAAACATGTAAAGAGAGACAGTTGTAGATACTATATTTTGGATGAGCTCTAAATGCATAGCCAATCCCCCATTTTAATGTTCTATCCAATCTCCGCTAGTTGCCTAACGCTAAGTTATGATATGAAGATAAATGATAAATTCAATCACATAAACCCCAAACTGCTTTCCAATCTCTCCATTGACCCTATCTGTTTGAACTTCATCTTCAGACCTCCGAGTCATCTTTGTATTTTTGCTTTCTGATCTTTCGGAGTTCAAAACTCTGAATTGTGTGAAATTTCATGATCAAGTATCTAATCAAGTCATCGTTTTGTCCGATCCCTAAGTATGTGATCTTGAAATGAATGTGGACTAGGACTCGATTTCAAATTATCAATGTTTTTAAGGTTTTCCAGTTTCATCCTTGCGAATAATATTTTTCAGATCTTTTTAAGCAGTCATGTTTTATAACTGATCTCAAGCTCTGGAATTATCATTCATACTTAATGGGGATGTTTTCCCAATCTAATCAAGAAGTAATCACAAAAATAGGTTTATTTCAAATTCCAAAATATACAAGTCATTCGGTAAGAGGGTCTCCCCTAACCTGCTCTTCAGGTACATTTTCAGTTTCATCGTTCCCTCTCTCCTCTCTCTCATGCTCCTCCACGCTATCATCTTCAGCTCTTGGAATGAGCTCCTCCATCCAAGAGAAGTCTTCTTTAGGATAGCGCTTCATGAGCTCGGCCAGAAGATCACCATGAGCATTCACATAGGCACCAGTCTCTCTCGCTAGGGCCTCTTTTTCTTTTGCTTTGATCTCTTCAGTAAATCAAGTGAGATCGACAGATCGGCAGGCCCGAGTGTCTTCAAGTTCTCACTCTAGTTCAGCTCTCCTTTCTTCATAAGACTTCGTCCGATCTTCTATCTTAGCGATGTGATCCTGGGTAGTTGAGAGTTGGGCTTTAGTGGTAGCTGCGTCTTGTACCGCCTTTAAAATCTCCTGTCTGAAGAGATAAGCCTTTTCTCTGATCATATGCTAGTTCCCAATAGTCTCCAAACCCAAGCTCATCGTCTGAGTCAGGAGATCGTCAATGCTATCCTGGTACATCCTATTCTGGTCTTCTTGAAAACAGATAGTAGCACCCAGAACCTTGGCTAGATTAGGATTGCCCCAAACTAAATGATTCCTTTCCAGAGAATGAATAAGGACCTGAGCACCTCGGGAGAGCGTCCTAACGATTGGTCTGGAAGGCCCCAATTCTACACTTGAAGAGACCGACGGAGGTGGAGGTTCGACTTATCGAGGTGGAGAAGGAATGATCTCTACCCCTGAGTTTGGTTGCTCAGGGGGTTGGAATGGAGAGCTCGGTGCTTCTACCAAGTCTTGCCTTAGTGTCTGAGCAACAGCAACAACAACTTTCATCTCTCGCACTTTCTGGGCGAGCTCTCTCTTTTGCTTGTTGCTTTCCTTTACACTCTCGCCTCCCGCCATACCTGCACAGAGAACAAGTTAGTAAGATCACCAAAGTTAAGAGACTAAGAATCTAGATTATACCAATCTCGGGGCCGAGGTCAGAGAGTTGCAGCTCATAGTCCTCACGGGCAATCACTTCTATTATCCACCATTTCAATTCGGCCATGACCACATCCAAACATGAATACCTATGAGCGATCGCCTGATCCTTCAACTCCTTCACCATGGCATCCTCATCTTTATTTAGGGCGATCTTCTTTGGTACTTTAGGAACTAAATAATGCCAACTACATGGAATGCCCTCAAAGCCATTTGTGTCCTTGCTCCATAGTATGAAAAACTGATCTTTCCAGTTCTTCAACGAGGAAGGGAGATAGATAAAGAGCCCGCAGTTTGGCTTGGCTTGGAAAAACCAATATTCATCATCTTTTCACTAAGCGAGTCTATGAAATTCAGCAAAAACCTTCACTGTGGGCTCAAGCTTTTTAGCTCGGCATAAACCTTTGAAGGCCACCATAATCCGCCAGGAGTTCGGATGCACCTGGGCTACACAGACATGATGGATCTTCAGAATGGATCTATAGAATTCGTTAAGGGGAAACTGAAGCCCGGTTTTTAATTGTTCTTCATACACCATGATCAAGTTGATTTCTTTAAAGAAATGATCAGCTCAAAGATTGCCATGACATCTGATAAGTTCGAAGGAGTCAATCGAAAGGTTGTACTCTTGACTAATAGACTAGAGATCAGTCTCCCTGAGGACTAATGGCAACTTGTTCATGGGTAAGTTCTCTTTCCTTGAAGTCGACGCTTGTTTTGACTTAGTCGCTTAACCATGGATCGGGATAATGGCCGTAGAAGGCTCAGGTCGCTCACTTGGTCAGGCCACATCACCTTCATCCAATTTCCATGAAATGTGAACAAAAGGAGGACTTATAGCTCTCTGACTATTGGTACCTCTCATTTTCGAAGATAAAGATAAACTTGATCGAAAAAAGATTAAAGCTCTTACCGGAGTGTAAATCAGTACCGAAAAACTTTAGAAAGCAAGAGAGAACATTATAGTTGCTCAGAGAATCTGAAAATGGCGTAAGTAAGCAAATGGCCAATACTCCTCCCTATTTATGCCTGCCTGAGCATTAAATGCTCAAAAACCCCAAGAGACGCATCGGTTAACGGGATTGGATCGTTTTGATGACTCATCAAAAGTGAATTCCAGAAATGTGGCAGGGAGATTGAATGTTTAAATAACGGTCAGGAGAGATCGATCGATGAGTGTGAGTTGTGAGATCAGATTGGACACAATTATAAGAGATCAAAAAATAATGCAATAATAAAATAAAATAAAAAATCAATTTTGAATATATAAAACTTCATTTCATTTCCAAAAGGTCAGATTACATCACTTGGGCGATCTTTCAAGATCAACAATTATAAATTTCCCTTCACTACATTCTACCTATCTTGCTCCTACGGTTCGGACCACTCCTGATTTCAAGATGCCATTCAAGAGAAACGTAGAGATCGGGAGGGTAGCTCTCGTCAACTATGGCAAAGATTATGGGAAGCTTAGTGTCTTTGTCGATGTCATCGACCAGAACTGAGCTACGATCGGGACCTCCAATATGATTGGGAGCCAAATGAACTTCAAGAAGTGGTCACCGATATCAAGATTGAAATTAGCGGTCCCCTTGTCAGAGATCTATTTGCAAGCCATACCAGTAAGTCGATCCGAGATCGGCACGGTAGTTAGTTTCGACCTTGATCTGTTAATTAGTCCAATTCCCTCACCGTCATCAGATGATGCCCTTATAAATCTCTAATCACCGAAATCATCCATTTTTAGAAGATGGACGAAGAAAACATTTGGAAAAAGATCAAGGTGGTTGTCGTAAGAAGAATTCTTGCCAAAAAAGTTAAGAACGGGAAAGTAAAACATTGGAAATTCACCGGAGAAGGAGATTGTGAATATGTGAAGGATGAAATTCTCCTGCATATATATAAGGCCTTGGCATTTATTGTGTACAGAACTTGAAGCGGTTCATCGGTAATTAAAGAATTAATTACTTTAGGGGATGAGAAGGGGATCAAAAATTAAGATCGAGAAGAAACAAGATCAGATGTAAAGATTGGAGCGAGAGGTCTCAGGTTCACTAAAGATATCGGCTAAACTGGGAAATAACCTATAGAGATTGGAGGGCTTGGAGAATCACTTTCAATCATAACCCTTAAATTTTTAAGATTAACTCCTCACCATCAGATCCCAAATGGTTAAATTAGCCCGGCACACCTCAATTTGCACCATTGATCATGCTTGTAGGGATAGATTTGAGACCTTCATATCAAAAGTGAATAACTGATTTAGCGCCTTTTGCTCCTAGCCCTCGGATCCATCCTGTAAGGTGGAATTCCTGATCGTTGGATTAAGGAATGAAAGGATAGAGATTCTGAACCAAATCCTGACCCTCAATCTTGATTCTCTTTAATTCTAAGGCATCGGATTGCGTCCTTTTAAATCTGAGCCCTCCATCTCCTCCTACTAGAATCCTGACCCTTCATTTTGAGTACCCATTCCCTATAAATACCTGTATGCAATACTGTAGTAAAAAAAAAAAAAAAAGAGGGCGAAAGGAAAGAAGGAGATGATGGTCAGGAAACCTCTGCATTTTTTATATAGTTGCTCTTCATTCTAAAACTGTTGAAATTCCCAAAGACTTTAGAAACAAGTTTTCTAAAGAATCTTTTCATTGAAATTACAGGTCCTATGACTTATACTCTTAGTAACCACATACCATCTTGGAAGCCCAATCACAGTTCGTTATTAAAGCCCTGTTGTCATTTCCTTCGATAGCTCCAAGTCATTCCCTCTTCTCAGCTATAGCAGTTCCAGAGTCTGCAAGGCATTGGTATTGATTCATCCATTGTTTCAGCACTCGACAGGTAAACGTTTAACTCGCCCATTATTAAACGTCACTAGTTTGCATTCATGACATGAGTATCTTAAGGTGCCTTATCACATTGAGTTCCCAGAATAGGGGTGTATCAAGTTCGGTTTGTGTCACATATTATCTATGGCCTCCTATCATTTGCAACTCTTACAATTATCATTATTTTCAATTCTTTATTTATTTCGTATGGCTAAAAGCTTGGGCCGTTAACACTCTGTAACAACCATGAGGACCACGGATGAAGGTGATGCCTCAGAAATTTTCAACCCAAATAAATGAGGAAAATAATTAGGAAAATGGATGTATTCCAGATCGATGTAGAAGGTTCGGATGAGTTGTGAGGTCAGAAACCGAGATTAGCTCGGACAGATAAATCGCGAGATAAAAAAAAAAAAGAGAATCAAGGCATAGAAAAGTTCAGAGAATCAGATAAAGCCCGGACGATAGGCCTTAAGATCAGAGAATCAAGACAAACTCGGATCATAAGACGCAAAACCCGAAATAGAAAAGTTCGGACAATAAGCCATATGGGTGGAGATAAAGAAGTTCGGATAGTATAGAGATCGAGGAATTACACGGAAGATCGATGCAGAGTTCAAATCAATATTCGCGATTTTCAAATTCACTTTTCAAAATAGGGAGTTTTGAAGAGAGTACTTTCCAGGGATTTCTATAATTTAAACCTTTTATAAAGTGTTCGATGCTATATCAGAAAGATCGGGAGAGAGCCCTTTCCTGAGTTCCTAACCAAAAGAGATTGAGAGAGAGTCCTTACCCGAATTCTCTTAGCTGAAACTCTAATAAAAATATTTTAAGAGATCGGGAGAGAGTCCTTACCCGAATTCTCTTAGCTAAAATTCTAATAAAATCATTTTAAGAGATTGGGAGAAAGTCCTTACCTGAATTCTCTTAGCTAAAATTCTAATAAAATATCTTAAGAGATCAGGAGAGAGTCTTTACCCGAATTCTCTAAGCTAAAATTCTAATCAGAATATTTTAAGAGATCAGAAGAGAGCCCTTACTTGAATTCTTTAAGCTAAAATTTTAATAAGAATATTTTAAGAGATCAGAAGAGAGTCCTTTCCTGAATTCTTTTCAATCAAAATTCTAATATTACTGACATCTAAATACCGAGGTGCATACTATGTGAACAGAGAGTCCTCCTCATTCATTATGAATTTTTAGGGACCAAATAATATCTCTTTAGAATTAGAGTCCTAATTCAAAGTAGGAGAAATTAGATAAAATATTTAACAAATCAAATAAACGTAACACCAATTCACTGTAGGGTTATCCCATATACCTGTGTTCTTGGGAAACCTAAAATGGTGAGATATTAAAAGCTCCTTTTATCAATAACAAGGACCAACATCATGACTCCAAACCCCCCAAAATTATCAATTTTAAGTTATAAAGAGCACATCGTTAAATTTGCCAACACTCATTAAGAGACGAGATGGGGTGCTTAACACTTTCCCCACCCATGAACGGACTCCGAACTTAGAATATCTGTTTTGGAAGTGGTTTTTTTTTTATTTCTAGTAATGGTTTCCTTTAATTTCCCTTAAAATTAAAGTGATGACTCCTCACTTTTTCCACTTTGTTGAGAATCGTCCAGCGACCGCAAAACCTTGCAACAGACCCAATCCTTATTATGGATAAGTTGGGTAGGCACGGCTAGAGTTGATGTCACTGGCCCCCGCATATGGATTATTAAACAAAAGTCTGGCTCGAGTTGATCTTGCTGGTAGGCCTTGGATTAAGAGAGCTGGGTAAGGGGATCAGCTCCCCATATATGTATGTGTGAGTATGGTTTTGACACGGGTACATTACCTTTTATGTGACTTAATATGATTTGTATGACTTATATAAAGGTGATGCATTTCATTTCTAAGGATGTATGCATTTCATTTCTAAGAATGCATTAGAATTAGATAGTTATAGAAATTGTATGAAAAATAAATATCTTACTCTGTGAGTCGAATGCTCACTCTTGTTCACCCTATTTTTCAGGCTACAGGAAGAGTTCTTGTTCAGAGTAACCTGTTTTCTTCCTCGCAGGTTTAACATTAGTTATTTAATTATTTTCTAAATTTAAAATCTAGAACTCCGCATGTATTAGCAGTAGTATGAACCCTGTTAAAAATTGCGTTAATTTAAATTCTTGAGGTTAATAAATGAAGATTTATATAATATTTAAACAATTTGTAAATGATAGTATCAGGGTTAAGCAGGGCTCTCTTGACTTCAGTTTTTTATGGTTATCGGGTTGAGTTGACTTGAATAAAAATATTTTATTTTATTTACATGTTGGGCCTCAGTTTTTGGACCTTGGTTATGGATTTGGGAACAGTAAGGCTTACTATAGGCCTCGGGGGCTTTATGCCAGTCTAGGTCCTAGTGCCAGTATGGCCCATTGGATTGCGTCATGACAATTATGGTATCAGAGCTTAGGCTCAAGATTCATGGGAAATAATGTAATTGGGAGTGTAAAAAGGAGTCTTTTTAGGAGGTCACATACGGAGTATAGGATTTTATTTTGTCTTCTTTTGTAAATCTTTGTTTTTAGATTCTGCGTTATACCTCGGGTAATATAAGAGTACTTCAGTTAGTTCTTAATTTTCATGGAATATACAGAGATGTGAAATAGTGTTAGCAGAAGTGTTGAGATCTGCTATGGGCAAACATATTCCAAAGAAATGTTGTGTTTCCATCATAGTGGGGTTAATGGTGTGCTTATCTGGTGCAAGGCGTAAGGACATAAAGGTGATTTATTGGCAGTATAGCTACCCTAAATGGGAGTGAGGATATCATTGCTGGCAATCATCAGTAAATAACCAGTCAGAGTAAGTTCATGGTATCAGTGGATTCAAGAGAGATAAGAGATCAAGAGATCTAGTATGTAGGGATGTACCGTAGTAACTATATAATATTCTCGCTGTTTATGCTGTAAGCTGCAGATTATAGTACCGACATGGAATTTTTGTGTAGAGATACGTGCTTGCCCATAGTGCACCATGATTAAGGTGTTTGTAAACAACCTCTATTTTGGTACAATTATGTCAAGACAGAGTTTTATTTCTGTAGAAGAGTTAGGAAAACTCCTAGTTAGGGTTTAAGACCCTAGAGATAGAACATCAAATATCACAATTAGGTGATAACTAAAGTCAGTGACTTAGTTATCTTAACTTGAGCATAGAGTTATAGCATAAGTGGCATGAGACTAGAGGTTTTTACTATGGTTGCAGTGTAATGATAACAACTACTTAGTGGGATCATCTGGCCTCTGATATGGGGTCTTAGATAGTCTTACCATGATAAGAGACGTTCTGCCTAAAGCTTAGTAAGAATAATATATCCCTCATGTGTCAGCAAGATGCAAAGTACAACCTTACTACCTAGAGAATACTAGAGGCTAGGAATAAAGTTTATAGTAAGTGAAATGATAATTTAAAAAGTTATGGTATGATAAGAGAGTAAACGATCTGACATGGTTTTGAGTAAGGTGGCAGATGCAGTGCCCTTGTTATAGTAAGTTATGATGTAGGGTATGATCTTATACTTTCAGGAAAGACAGGAGATTACAACTAGTGATGGTGACCTAAAGAAGTATTCCAGATGGGACTGTAGAGTGTGGTAGAGACTAGTTGGCTCAAGTATCCTGAAGAGGGTATAAGTTTCATTGTAAGGACCATACTTGATTGGATCATGATGGATGAAGAGCCAGTGAATTGAATGACGAGTTTGGATACCTAGCACTTTAAGTTTTGGCTAATTAAATAGATATGGGAAATTAGAACTACTATCGATCCCCTCCTTGAGGTAGTAAGGGGTAGCACGTAGTCCAAAGGGGTAGGACCAGAGATTAAGCAAGGAATGTATGACTGCTATTCCCTGAGTTTGTCCTTAGCTTCTTATTACTCAAGATAAAAGTATACTTCAAATAAAAGAAAAGAAAAGGATAGAAGTTAGCATAGATAAATCATAAAATATGTATATATATATAAGGGGTGAGAAAAAGAAGATTAAATAGTTGGTTCAAATGCAGCAGAAGAGATAACCTAAATGCCAATAGAATTATTAGCTAAAATGATTAGAGGACCAAATCTGAGTAACATCGAAGTGTAGATGACGTGATAGGAACAGTGAAAAAGGTATAAATTTCTGACAGGACAGTCAGTCAAGAAAGAGAGTAGAGCTAAAGAATAAAATAGTCAAGGTTTGGATTCGAGGAAGATAAAAGGAGTTGGTTAAAGAACGAATTGAAAAGCCCATATTAGGATAAGAATGGAAAGAATAGAGCTAAGATATAAAGGAGGCAAATGTGGTTCTAGGGAAGGTAAACGAGATAAACAAAAACGTAAAGATAGAGGGTTTAGAAATGGACGACATTAGGCATAACGTTTGCTAAGGTATAGAACCTAGAAGTGTCGAACTCAGAGCAGGTTGTAGTTAGTGTAGTGTTAAGGGCCTGAACCTAGAGCTTAGAGTTATAAGATTTGGATTAGACCTTATCTATTTTCTGTCTTTAAGTTAGAATAAGGAGGCAATGACATAAGAACCCATTTGGTTGTTGATAGTATGAGGGAAGTTAGGTGAGATGTGCAACCAAAGTAGGTAGTAGCTGTAGAGTGTGTTGTGGTAACTTGAATTGTCTTATAAGACAAAGAAGTAAAGTTAGTAGGACTGAGCTTAATAAAAGCCAACATAAGGGACTTAAATATGCAAGATAAGGAAAAAGAATGAGAGATAATGTTACAGAGGCTTAATGTTAAAATTCAGAATGGTGAGGCCTAGAGTCTATAATTGGAGTTGGACAGATATTTTCAGTATGACCGATAGGATAATTATGTAAAAAAAAAAATAATAATATGATAATATGTAGCAGAACACTAGTAAAGGTTAGAATAGGATAAGGTAGGTATAGATGTAATTATAAGTTATTAAGAAGCATATGGATTAGAGGAGTGATTGTTAGTAAGATTGGAGTATATTTGAAAGAATCTATCTATTAGTGCTTTATCTTCCAGGACATAACCAGGAATAATGTGCATTAGACAAATAATAATAAGTATAGAGGACAAATGGAGATTAAAAGAGATTATAAATTCCAAGATTATATGTTGGATGGGGTAACAGTATAACATGGATAGGTATAGCTGATATCTTATGATAAAACACAACAACTGTAAAGAAATAATGAAACTAAAAAGGAAGACTAAGAGGTATGAGCTAAACCTTGTTTATCAAACAATGGTATACCATAAATGGTGGGAGAAGATTTCTCCTTTCCAAATTAGCTCATATTTCTATTCTAGGAGATTATGTTAAGAATAGGTCATGTCAAAGTAACCCAATTAATTAAAAATTTGATAGGCGTTAGTACATATCCAATCTTCTGATGCAAAAATGATGGTAAGTACATACCTAATGTCAAGGATGAAAAGACAATTAGGGTAGTGACCGAAGTTAGATCAAGCTAGTTACCAAGGTTTGCAACCTTTCTAAACTATGAGCTAGAGGAAGTGCTATTTGTGGATAAGTTATAGTAGATGAAATCATTGCTGATGGGGTAGATTTGAGGCTGAAGTCTAGAGAGCCGAGGGTAGTATGTGTGGTTGTATTAAGGAGAATGAACACGTGAAGTATCTTGACTAAAATTATAGCCTAGTACACATTTTCCACAGCCATGTTAGTTTAGCTGCAACTTATAGTTTCAAGGGCTCCTATCTAACTATGATGAGCAATTTCCTACAAAGGGTAGTAGGGAATGATAATTTTCTAATGGTTAAGTTGGGAAAGGAGACACAAAAAGAATTTTCTAGGGTCAATTACATGTGTAACATAATGTGAAAGATGAACTGATAGGAGCCAATAGTAAGGTTAGAATTCCAGAAGTAATGGAACTAGTAATCAAGATAGGACTAAGAAATAAAAAGAATGTTAAAGTTGTGATGGGATGGACATCCTTGAAGGAAAAGGTATAAGGGTGAGAGAGAACAAAGGTTAAAAAATAAGTATAGTAGGTTGGAAAGATGTTAATAATAGCAAAGCAGAAAAAAGAAGTGGATAAGATTCAAAAGATAAGAGAAAAACTCAGTAAAGTTGGTTACAATAATGAGAATAATAAGAATAAGTATGCTAGGGACACACTAAGGCATGTTTAAAACAAGTTATGGTGAGATGATAGATTCAAGGAGTAGTGTAATCACGATTTAAGTGTTAATGTGTTAGGAAGTACGTCACATAATAAGAAGTTTTAGGAAGAAGTCAAGATATTTCCATTCTAGAGGAGGAGTGGAAAATGATAAAGTTGCATGAACTTTGTTGTCAGGGAATACAAACACTTTTGTCATATAAGAGAAGAGACCCAGTTCACTTTCCAATGTTGATAGATGGTATAGGGTACATTTGGCACTTGGATGGAGCTCTATAGAACTAGATGCATAAGATGGACAGGAGTTAGTCTAAGGGCCTTACTAATGACACAAGGTAGAATGGAAATTCAAAGTGTCATGGGACTGAGAAGATGCACAGGTGTTGACTATTGATGTCATGGGACAAGTAAAAATGTCAAACAAGATGCCTATGATAGGTGCTACAGGAAAGCATCTC
Source organism: Hevea brasiliensis (assembly GCF_030052815.1). Classification (NCBI taxonomy): domain Eukaryota; kingdom Viridiplantae; phylum Streptophyta; class Magnoliopsida; order Malpighiales; family Euphorbiaceae; genus Hevea; species Hevea brasiliensis. The sequence continues at coordinate 21,162,222 of NC_079496.1, read as the reverse complement.
ATAGGATACTATAGGATAAGGAACATAAGTCATGTCTGTAGGAAGTAGAGATTGTTAAAATAGAAGTATGGGGACTGAAGTCACTAAGAGATACATTAGGGCACAATGAAGGAGAGGTAAGCACCAAAGTTAATGGAAGTTATGAGATATCAAGTCAAGCACAGTAGAGGTGTAATGAGTATTGAAGATGTCAGAAAAAGATTAAGGAGTGATTTGAGTTATGGGTTTCGCTATGAAATGGCGATGATATCTAGGATACTACAATAGGCAAAAGAGTTATATGGATTTTAGGCGGAAGGATGTAGAGGTTTCAGTGGGTGATTATGTATTCCTAAAGGTCTCCCCAATGAAAGGAGTCATGAGGTTTGGGAAGGAAGGTAAGCTGCCACCTAGATACATAGGACCTTTTGAGGTCATTGATAGAGTTGGAACAGTTGCTGACAAGTTGGAGTTACCACCAAGCCTTTCTCATGTCCACCCAGTATTCCACATCTCCATGCTGAGGAAGTATGTTCCTGATCTTTCACATGTGCTGCAACCAACTGTAATAGATTTGAATGAGAACCTGACATTCGAGGAGTAGTATGTAATCATAGTGGACTATCAGATGAGGCAACTAAGGTCAAAGCAGATCCCTATGGTTAAAGTTTTATAGAGGAGCCAGTCAGTGGAAGAATGCACCTGCGAGTTAGAGCAAAATATGCGTAGCAAGTACCCGTAATTGTTCAAAATGCAATCCTATAATTTTATTATGTCTTTTATAAAATTCTAGGATAAATTTTCTGTAAGGGAGAAAGAATGTAGCATCCCTAATTTTTAAATAATTATTTTATATGTAAATATTTTATTCTAACTCTGGTATTGTGGGCTTCGTGTAGGTACTTTCATTTCGTGGAAATTCGATCGTTGCCCAGATCTACAATTTCGGGCCAAGCAAATAAGCTATTGGAACTATTTCAGAACCGGGTCAAAGTTATAGGCTACCCCACCATTTGCGGATGCCCCAGACGTGTTTCAAGCGTCAGAATTGGCATAGGTAAACCCGAACCCAAAGTTTCTTCAGTTATTTAGTGCTGGGTTTAGAATAAAAATTCATAAAATATTCGAGAGTTATTAGAAAATTATAATTCCTTTTGCAATAGTTTTATAATATTGCTAAGGACCACAGGGCAAGTTTATAGAATTTTTAAAGCTAGTTTGGATAGTTTTGAAAAATATTAGTTTTAAGCCTTATAATTGAATTATCTGATATTGTGATTGTTGCCTAGTTTGGAGGGCCCAGGAGGGGCCATATGATGTTGATGAGATATTTGTTGAGTTTAGAAGTGTTATTTGAACTCTTTTACAGGTTGGGTAGGTCCTAGATATAGGAAAAAATTTTCTGGATTTTCGGTATAAAATAGGCTATTTGTTGTCTCTTTAAAGTCTTATTTTGAATTAGTACTAATAAATTTACAATATAATTATTTAGATGATCGAGGTCAGCTATTTTTCTCTACCCGGCAGCCACAGTAGCCCCGGTGTACTGTGAGTAGATATTTATTTTATTTACAATTTCAATATTATTATATTTTTGGCATGCTCATGCATCACTTATACTTATATTTATGTAGTTAAATATTAGGCATACCATGTTTTGCATTTATACTTGACGATATTACTTTGGTTATTGTACTTTGATAATCTGGAGCTGTGTGTGTGAGTTGGTGTGTATGTGGAGTATATGGATATGGGTAGGATGAGTAGACGTGGCTAGAGCTTGACTCACTAGGACCTGATCCTTATTATGGATAAGTCGGGGTAGGCACGGCTCGAGTTGATCTCGCTAGCCCTCGCATATGGATTATTAAGTGAAAGTCCGGCTCGAGTTGATCTCGCTAGCAGACCTTGGATTAAGAGAGATAGGTAGGAGGATCAGCTTCCCATATATGTATGTGTGAGTATGGTTTTGACACGGGCGCATTATCTTTGATGTGACTTAATATGATTTGTATGACTTGTATGAAGGTGATGCATTTCATTTCTAAGGATGCATTAGAATTAGATAGTTATAGAAATTGTATGAAAAATAAATATCTTACTCTATGAGTCGAACGCTTCCTATTTTTTAAGCTACAGGAGGAGTTCTTGTTCAGAGTAATGTGCTTTCTTCCTCGCAAGTTTAACATCAGTTATTTAATTATTTTATTATTTTCTAAATTTGAAATTTAGAACTTCACATGTGTTAGCAGTAGTATGAACCATATTAGGAATTGTGTTAATTTAAATTCTTGAGGTTAATAAATGAAGATTTATACGATATTTAAACAATTTATAAAAGATGGTATCAAGGTTGAGCGGGGCTCCCTTGACTTCAATTTTTTATGATTATCGGGTTGGGTTGTGTAACACCCCTGTATGCATAGCCTAGTATATTTTACTTTTTCGGTGACCAGTGTCGGTCTGGATAATTAAGGAGATTAGAACCACATTTAAGACACTTAGAAAAACCCTGAATGAAAATAAATAGTGATTGCCAGATAGTTAAGTATAAATAAGAAAAACAGAGTATAAAAGGTTAAATGAGCCGAGGGTCACAGCGATGGGTGACCTTACTAGGAAGTGACTGCGAGGTTAGCCCTAACCCTACTTTTGAATCGGAAATTATGACGCTGCAGTCCTAAGGACTATTGTGAACCTAGTGGAAAAGAGAAAATCACAGAAAAAAGTTGATAAGTAGGTCAAATAATTAGGTCAGGGATCCAAAAGAAATATCGAATAATTTGCAAACCGGATCAAACCGGCGAGGGGCAAATTGGTCAGTTCACTCTTAGAGGTGACTCCTGACCTAACTATCCAATAAAATCAGAGAAACGAAAATTTCAGAATCTAGAATTAAATTAAAGAACAATAGAAAAATTAAAGGAAAAGGAAAAATAATGAAAATTGGTTTTATTACATCATTTAGGTGACATCATGTATGATGTCAAAATGAAATTTTAATTATTGAAATTTTTGACCAAGTCAAAATTAACTTAAATTAGACATAAAATACATAAAAATTAAAGGAAAAATCACTTGTCTTACCCCAAGAGTTTCGGCCAACTCCTCCCTCACTCCCACCTCCATTTCCATCCTCTATTAAAGTTTGATGCAAGCTTTTAATCCCATAAATTAGCCCTAAATTTCCCAAAATTACTCCATAAATCCTTGCTATCTTTGAAGGAACGGAAGCGTGAAAAACACAAGATTATACCATTGAATTCAAAAATTTCGCCTAGGGTCACATGCATCATGCAAGATTTATTTTTATCTATTTGATTTTAATGATAAACAACATATTAAAACTCTTTTAATATGTTTTTGGATCTGTATTTGCCATTTAAGATTTTAAAATTAATCAGATTAATTTTAGAACCCTAGATTAAATCAAGAACGATTACACTAACCTCTTGATGCCTTCGCGTATGTCTGCCTTTGAGATTCGTCTTCAGGACACCAAATGTTGTCCCTCTAGCTTGTCCACACCAAGAACACCTATGGCAGCCCTTGAACAGCCTCTAAAACTTTTTCTATTAATTAGAAATTCAAGTTCTGCCTTTTAAGAGATTAGAGATGTAAACAGGACACTAGAAACAATTTCTAGTGTTCTTAATTCAAGAGATTGATGGCTAATCTCTTTGAATTGATGAGAGATGAAGAGAAATAGCTGGAGAGGCTCAAAGTGGCATGACAAATGAGAGGAGAGGCTGCTGGTTATTTTTTCTTTTCATAACCACACTTAAATAGCTAGGTTAACACATTAAACCCTTGCCACATGTCACCCTTTAATTAGCTCTAGGTTTAAGTGACCCAATCACATTGTGCCAAGTGTCAAACCTATATTTAATCTTGATTTTAATCATCTTACATGATTAAAAAACATTTGGCAAGCTTATGTGTTATGCCATGTGTCACCATCTCATGGTGCCACGTGTCACACTGCAAAATGACCAAAATGCCCCTGTGTCTTAATTTTGAGTTCTTAACCCAAAATAATTATTTTCTTCTTCTAATTAATTTATATCAAATATAAATTAATTAATTAATCTCTATTAATTAATTTCTCATCAATTAAATTCATATTTAAACACTTTAAATATAAATTTAATTTATACTACACATCTAATAATCTAGATTTGGTTTCAAGTCATGCTAGGGACTTTGCAATTTAATTGCAAACCAAACCTATTTAATTAATCAATTAAACTCTTTAATTAATTAATTAAATCATATTTAATTAGGTGATAACTTGTGTATGTGTGTGACTTACTAGGCTCATCACTAATTGGCAACGAGACATGATATCAACTCTTAATATCATCAGAACTCTTTCTTACCATAAATGATTTCTCTAAATCATTTTATGAACCTCATAGACCATGGTTAACACCTAGCATAGCATGCCATAGCCACCCAATTAGTAATAAGGTTTACCTTAAATAAACCTATAATCATATGTTACCATGCACTAGAATCTCTCTGTTACAAAATCCCAACTCAAGCTGGAGTCATGGTTTATGTCAAACTCCATTTGCTATGAATATTATGTTCTCTTTTAATTCCAGTTCTTGATTAAAAAGATTTTCTCATCAGAAACTCTTTTCTGAATAAATCTATCTGTCCTGGCCAGGAACTTGAAACATCAAGAACAATTAAATGAACATAGGATTTTATCTCTATTTACTTAGAGGAACAGATTCCATCTTGATCAACACCTACCTCCATATATAACTAGTAGGAGCCAACACATGCCCATATACCCATACACAGTACAAGTATGAAAGCAGTATCAAACTCAAACTACCTATATACAAGATAATCATGCTATCTCGTGTCTAAAGATTATATGCACTGATATGATTTATGACAAAATAGTGACAAGAGTAAACTCCATGTGCTTGTCATAAGTGTCACTGGTTCGGCCTACTTATCATTTATAAGTGCCTATCATGTTTGTTATATGGCATGAGACTCACCATTCCATCTTATTTATATCTCATATAAATAACTTGGGAACAAACATGAATACAATCTTTTTGGATAAGTCATGTCCTTATTATGAAGTATCCTCGATTGTGAACCTTTTTATGATACTTCGTGCTAGAAATATTGTCACTCATATTCTTAACAACTTAAGAATAATATTTCTAACAAAATATCAATAGACCTTTTCTATTACACATAAATATATTATGTAAACGGAAAAGTGGAAATGCCTTTTATTAATAAAAATATGTACAAGATACATACTAAATGATATGCTCTAGGGCATACTACTAACAATCTCCCACTAGCACTAGAGCCATTCATTACAATATCTTAGACCTATCTTCTCAAGATGTCAGTCTAACTGAGTCTGTGACATAGGCTTAGTAAATGGATCAGCTGGATTTTTTAGCTGATGTTATTTTTCTGCATGGCTATATCGCCTTGCCCAACTATATATCTGATAATGTGGTAGTGCCTTTCTATGTGTTTGGATTTTGGGTGAGACCTTAGTTCCTTAGCTCAGATGATCGCTCCATTGTTGTCACGAGGTAGTGGAACCGTTGACTCAATGGAAGGAACTACGTAAGTTCATCACGAACTTCTTTATCCAAAGCGACCGTTTGCGACATCGATGCAGAATATACTCACCTCTGTAGTGGAATCTGCGATGTGCTCTGTTGGAACTCTTCCAACCGATCGCACCTCCATTACAAATGAACACATATCCAGAGGTAGACTTTCTATCATCGATATCCGATTGGAAATCGAATCGGATAACCATCTAGTTGCAAGTCTCCACCTCCATAAATCAAGAAAAATCCTTAGTTCTTCTCAAGTACTTAAGAATATTCTTGTGACTATCCGATGTTCCAAACTGGATTGGATTGATACCGCTATTCAAACTAACAGCATATATGATATCCGGCCTAGTACACAACATTGCATACATTAAACTTCCAATAGCCGAAGCATATGGAATCCTGGCCATCTTATCTCTTTCTTCAGGTGTCTTTGGAGACATCTCTTTAGAAAGGTGGATACCATGTCTCACTGGTAACAATCCTCTCTTGGAATCAAGCATGTTAAACCTCTTTAACACCTTTTCCAAGTATAGACTTTGGGATAAACCAATTATTCTTTTCGCTCTATCTCTATAGATGCGAATCCCAAGAATATAGGTTGCCTCCCCTAAGTCTTTCATGGAGAATGTATTTGACAACCATACCTTTATAGTCATCAACATACCTGTGTCATTACCCATCAACAGTATGTCATCCACTTATAAGACAAGGAAAGTGATAGCACTGTCACTAACCTTCTTATATGCACATGGCTCATCCTCATTTTTTATAAAACCAAAGGATTTAATGGCTTCATCAAAACGGATGTTCCAACTCCTCGAAGCTTGTTTCAACCCATAAATGGATCGCTTTAGCTTACATACCTTGGAACCATCTTGGGATTGAAATCCCTTAGGTTGTTCCATGAAAATGTTTTCTTCAATGTATCCATTGAGAAAAGCTGTTTTGACATCCATCTGCCAAATCTCATAATCATAGTATGCAGCTATTGCTAGTAAAATCCTAATTGATTTAAGCATGGCAACAGGCGAGAAAGTCTCCTCATAGTCGATTCCTTGCCTTTGGCGAAACCCTTTCGCTACTAGCCTTGCCTTATAGGTCTCTACCTTTCCATCAGAACCAATTTTCTTCTTGAAAACCCATTTGTTCCCTATAGGTATAATACCTTCAGGTGGGTCAACAAGATCCCAAACTTGATTCTTATACATGGAATCAATCTCGGATTTCATAGCATCAATCCATTTTGAAGAGTCTATATCTGATATAGCTTCTTCATAGGTAAGTGGATCATCTCCATGATCTACTTCTTCATGAGTAGACAACTTTTGTTCTTCTTCATGAAGAAAACCATATCTCACTAGTGGGTGAGATACCCTGGTTGTTCTACGAGGAACAGCTGTAGATGTTTCATCAACGGGTATTGGTTGACTAGATGGATCTATATCCATCTGATCTGTTGGTTGGTCAGAATTCTCCAATTCTAACTCTATTTGCCTTCCTTTGCCTCCTTCTTAAACAAACTGTTGTTCAAGAAATGTGGCATCTCTACTTATCACAACCTTTTGTGAAGTAGGCAAATAAAAATAATATCCAAAACTATCTTTTGGATATCCAACAAATCGACCTTTTACGATCCGTCTCCAATTTATCAGTGTTCAGCTTTTTGATATAAGCTGGACAACCCCAAATCTTAACATGATTAAGACTTAGTTTTCTTCCATGCCATATCTCATAAGGTGTGGAAGAAACTGATTTTGATGGAATCCTTTTCAGAATATACAAAGTTGATTCTAATGCAAATCCCCAAAAGAAGATTGACATATCAGTATAGCTCATCATACTACGTACCATATCCAATAGGGTACGATTTCTCCTTTCAGATACACCATTCAGTTGTGGCGTTCCTGGAGGAGTCAGCTGAGAAACAATGCCATGCTCTCTTAAGTATTCATCAAATTCAGTACTCAAATATTCACCTCCACGATCTGATCGAAGAGCTTTAATATTTTTTGCTGTTTGATTTTCTACTTCAGATTTAAATTCTTTGAACTTTTCAAAAGATTCATGTTTGTATTTCATCAAATACAAATACCCAAACCTTGATTTATCATCAGTAAAGGTAATAAAATAATGAAAACCCCCTCTAGCCATTTCTTTAAATGGACCACATACATCACTGTGTATTAGCTCTAAAATATTTTCAGCTCTTAGCCCCTGTCCAACAAAGGGTGATCTAGTCATTTTGCCCTGAAGGAAAGATTCACAAGTTGGAGTAGGCTCAGAGCCCAATGAGGATAGAATCCCCATTTTCTCCAGTTTTGCAATCCTATCTTCTGCAACATGACATAACCTTAAGTGCCAAATATATTTTGAACTTGAGTTGGTTTTCACCATGGCATTGCATTCTTTTAGATTGCTATACTCTAGCCAGTGGAAACACTTTCTTACTGGCAATGGAAACACTTTCCTGTTGGCAGTGGAAACACTTTCCTTTGCCTTTGTCAGCTTTGGTCTTCCCTTTCTGTTTAGCTATTTTCTTGGAAGGACCAGGAATCTGAGGTTTCTTTTTCTTATTACCCTTCTTCTTGTTGGACTTTCCAGCAGAAGAAGATGCAACCAAAGCTACCTCTTTCCCTTTATTGCCTGGCATATTCTTTTGGGCAATAACCAGCATGTTGAGTAAACCAGCTAAGGTGCATTCCTGTTTAGTCATATGGAAATTTGTCACAAAATTCCCAAAAGACTAAGGAAGGGACTGAAGGATCAAATCCGTCTGTAGTTGGAAATCCATGTTGAAGTCAAGATGTTCCAACTGCTCAATCAGTCGAATCATCTTGTGGACATGATCCCCAACATTCTGTTCCTCAGACATCCTCATACGGAATAGCTGTCTAGATATCTCATACCTATCATTCCTGCTGTGCTCACCATACAACTTTTGTAGGTGAAGGAGGATCTCACTCGCACTCTGCATGTTCTCATGTTGCTTCTGTAACTCATTACTCATGGAAGCAAGCATGTAACACTTAGCTCTCATATCATGCTCCTTCCACTTGTCCAAAGTATCATGTTCCTCTTGTGTGGCCTCTGGAGGTAAGGGACCAGGAACATTTGAATCTAGAACATATCCTATATGTTCAAGGTTCAGACAAGCTTCAAATTTCTTAGCCAATCGCATGATTTGGTCCTGTCAACCTATTGTGATCAAGTATGCTCGCAAGGATATTGGATGGTGGTGGTTGTTTTGTGCTCATTTTTATCAGAAAATTAACTGCAGAAAATAACCAGATTAATTAGTAAATGTATCATGTAATTAACCAAAATGATTATGGTCTTTTAATCAAATTGGTCCTCCCACTAACTTAGCGAATCCTACACTTCCAAAGTAGGAAACAGAAATCCTGGTTGGATGGATTTCTAGTGGGTGATTGAATTCTTATAATTCTATTGATCATCCTCAGGTACATCCATTATTGGAATTACAATAAACTATAAGTGAGCAACTCTTTACCCATCACATCTCATGTGAGGTTCAATCCTTTACCTAGCCCCTAATGCTCAAAATCTCAGGTACATCCATTATTGACTTATCTTGCATTAGTTAAGTTGATCCCATTGAGCCAGTAATTATGCAAATAATTTTAATGTCCTCAGGTACATCCAATATTGGCCACTAAACCATTTACATATTTACAACATCTCATGCTTAACAATTATTCTTAAGAAAATCTCTTAAATAAATTGCATCTTATGCAACTATTTAAAATTTCTTAAAATAATTGCCCCAATGGAGGGCCTATGTTATAATTACTTTAATTATAGCATTTCCAACTTAATCATTTGTTTGGAAGATTTTATGGTCATTCTATTTACTATTAAGGTCTTACTTTGCACATTATCCATTTAGCATGCATATATCATATAATTGCATACATTCCCATACATCTCATGCATTCATGGATAAGCAGTAAATATGGTATGATCATGGACTTTCTAAGGGATTCAATTCTGAGCCACCAAGAATTGAATCAGGGCATTCCTAGGTGCATTTCATTCATTCATTTTACAAGAGTTGCTGAAGGAGTACATAATCAACACTTGATCTTGAATTCCTCCCACTGGTCCCACCAATGCTCTTGACCTCCTAGAACTTCTTGCAATCCAATATTACATAGTAATCCTTGGCATACCAAGGCGAATTTACAAGAACTTAAATAAATGAAATTACAACCCAAAAATTATTACAAACTTAATAATACATGCCCAAAATAAATTAAAATAAAGTAATTAATTTACAATCCCAAAGAAACATAAAAGAAATAAATCCAATCACATTGGTCTTTTATAGTCCATGATCATCCATCATGCATATCACTATTTAACAATTAAATAAAACATACATACTTAAATTAAATTGAATATCTCATATTCAACTTAAAAATTCAGATTTGAATATGATTCAAATAAATTTAAAAATTCATATTTGAATCTCATTCAAACAAATTTAAAAATTTAGATTTGAATCACATTCAAACAACTTTAAAAATTCAGATTTGAATCACATTCAAACATTTTTAAAAAAATCAGATTTGAATCACATTCAAACCTTTTTTCTAAAAAATCAGATCTGAATTTTATTCAATCAATTTTAAAAAATCAGATTTAAATATGATTCAAACAACTTTAAAAATTCAGATTTGAATCACATTCAAATAACTTTTAAAATTCAGATTTGAATCACATTCAAACAATTTTTAAAAATCTGATTTGAATCATAATTTAATTGTGTGATTAAAACTACTAATTAAACACTTTAATTAGTCAAAGAATAAGCCTTAGATCATACAACAATTGCAGAATTAAAAGCCAAACCTTGAACCATCCATGGAACCATTGTTGCCGCCACCAATGGTGGCTTCACCATGTGTGCCGCCATACCTCTTGATCCAACCAGCAATGAATCAATCATCTCATGATCAAATCACACAATTAAATCATATAATCAACAATCTAAATGGCAAATATAGTGGCTCTGATACCAATTGAAGGAACGGAAGTGTGAAAAACACAAGATTATACCATTGAATTCAAAAATTTTGCCTAGGTCACATGCATCATGCAAGATTTATTTTTATCTATTTGATTTCAATGATAAACAACATATTAAAGCTCTTTTAATATGTTTTTGGATCTGTATTTGCCATTTAAGATTTTAAAATTAATCAGATTAATTTTAGAACCCTAGATTAAATCAAGAACGATTACACTAACCTCTTGATGCATCAGCAATGTCTGCGCCTTTGAGATTCGTCTTCAGGACACCAAATGTTGTCCCTCTAGCTTGTCCACACCAAGAACACCTATGGCAGCCCTTGAACAGCCTCTAAAGCTTTTTCTATTAATTAGAAATTCAAGTTCTGCCTTTTAAGAGATTAGAGATGTAAACATGACACTAGAAACAATTTCTAGTGTTCTTAATTCAAGAGATTGATGGCTAATCTCTTTGAATTGATGAGAGATGAAGAGAAATAGCTGGAGAGGCTCAAAGTGGTGTGACAAATGAGAGGAGAGGCAACTGGTTATTTTTTCTTTTCATAACCACACTTAAATAGCTAGGTTAACACATTAAACCCTTGCCACATGTCACCCTTTGATTAGCTCTAGATTTAAGTGACCCAATCACATTGTGCCAAGTGTCAAACCTATATTTAATCTTGATTTTAATCATCTTACATGATTAAAAAACATTTGGCAAGCTTATGTGTTATGCCATGTGTCACCATCTCATGGTGCCACGTGTCACACTGCAAAATGACCAAAATGCCCCTGTGTCTTAATTTTGAGTTCTTAACCCAAAATAATTATTTTCTTCTTCTAATTAATTTATATCAAATATAAATTAATTAATTAATCTCTATTAATTAATTTCTCATCAATTAAATTCATATTTAAACACTTTAAATATAAATTTAATTTATACTACACATCTAATAATCTAGATTTGGTTTCAAGTCATGCTAGGGACTTTGCAATTTAATTGCAAACCAAACCTATATAATTAATCAATTAAACTCTTTAATTAATTAATTAAATCATATTTAATTAGGTGATAACTTGTGTATGTGTGTGACTTACTAGGCTCATCACTAATTGGCAACGAGACATGATATCAACTCTTAATATCATCAGAACTCTTTCTTACCATAAATGATTTCTCTAAATCATTTTATGAACCTCATAGACCATGGTTAACACCTAGCATAGCATGCCATAGCCACCCAATTAGTAATAAGGTTTACCTTAAATAAACCTATAATCATATGTTACCATGCACTAGAATCTCTCTGTTACAAAATCCCAACTCAAGCTGGAGTCATGGTTTATGTCAAACTCCATTTGCTATGAATATTATGTTCTCTTTTAATTCCAGTTCTTGATTCAAAGATTTTCTCATCGAAACTCTTTTCAATAAATCTATCTGTCTGGCCAGAACTTGAAACATCAAGAACAATTAAATGAACATAGGATTTTATCTCTATTTACTTAGAGGAACAGATTCCATCTTGATCAACACCTACCTCCATATATAACTAGTAGGAGCCAACACATGCCCATATACCCATACACAGTACAAGTATGAAAGCAGTATCAAACTCAAACTACCTATATACAAGATAACTGTGCTATCTCAGGTCTAAAGATTATATGCACTGATATGATTTATGACAAAATAGTGACAAGAGTAAACTCCATGTGCTTGTCATAAGTGTCACTGGTTCGGCCTACTTATCATTTATAAGTGCCTATCATGTTTGTTATATGGCATGAGACTCACCATTCCATCTTATTTATATCTCATATAAATAACTTGGGAACAAACATGAATACAATCTTTCTGGATAAGTCATGTCCTTATTATGAAGTATCCTCGATTGTGAACCTTTTTATGATACTTCGTGCTAGAAATATTATCACTCATATTCTTAACAACTTAAGAATAATATTTCTAACAAAATATCAATGGACCTTTTCTATTACACATAAATATATTATGTAAACGGAAAAGTGGAAATGCCTTTTATTAATAAAAATATGTACAAGATACATACTAAATGATATGCTCTAGGGCATACTACTAACAATCTTCACTTGAGAAGGAGATTGAAGAAGAAAAAGAAAGGAGAAAAGGGAAGATTTGAGGAATTGGAAAATCAAACAAAGGTTAGTGAGCTAAACTTGTAATCTCTAGTTTAATTTATGTGTTTCTAGTTAAAGTAACTTAGAATTGATGAAGGAAATGAAACAAATCAAGTGGGAGGACTCATAGTGAAATTCGGCCAGCAATAAGAGGGGGGGGGGTAGAAATTTCATGATTTGATGAAATTGAAGTGTTAATTAGGTTGAATGAAGTATGTAGATTAAAGATCTACACTTTGATTTCATTAAAGTGAATAAAAATTAGAATTAGGGTTCTTGAGTGTTGAAATTGGGAGAAAAATTGAAAGAAATGGTCAATTGATGCAAATGACCTTAATTGAGGTTAGAAATGATCACTTGGAACCAATTGTGATGTGTTGGAATTAGTAGAATTAAAATGCAATTCGGATTGGGTAGGGTTCCTAATCTGGCAGCTTGACCTAGGTCCCTTTCAGGGACAAAAACTAAAAATTTACCAACCCAATTAGTGTGAGGCTAATTGAGAATGAAATTAGATACATAAAGACACAATTTTCATTTAGAGACCATGCCCAGAAAATGACATTAGATAGTGAAAAATTAGGTCAAATCAGGGTAATGTGCACTGCCACTGTACAAAAATGATTAAATAAATAGTGTTTGTTCATTTGGCCATAACTTGGGCTAGACAGGTCCATAATGTGGCATTGGAAAGGTATGACATAGAACTACAACTTTCATGAAGAACACCAACCCAAATTCTGCCCATAACCAAGTCATTTTGCCACCCAAATTTAGTTGTCCAAAACTGCTAGAACCTAAACAAGCCCAGAATTATGGGTTAAAAATCAATCCGGCCAACCTTATTCAAATGACCATATCTTGGGCTACAAAACTTCAAATGGAGTGATTCAAAAAGGGAATTAAAGATAAGACAATAAGGAACAACTTTGATGAAGGACACTTAGCTAAATTCTCACAGTAAACAGGCCAATGGAACAGTGCAAATAAGGCACAAAAACTAAAAATTTGAAATTGTCATTAGGAGACCTAAATATTGAAGGGGCAACCAAAATCAACAAATTAGGTACCCAAAATGTGGTATGTGGGTGTAATTGGAATTCACATACCTATTAAGCATGAGAAAGTCAATATTTTGACATGAATAGTACTATGAATAGTAACCTCGAAATGTAAATTTTTAACAACCTGATTTTAAGCATATTAAGATTAGAATTAAGTAGACATGAATTTATTTATTAGATTTATTATAAGTTGTGATACTGAAACACTGTAAATTGTGTGTTTCAGTTGAAAAGAATACGGAGAAAGGAAAGGAAACATCGAGTCAAGGCCTAGAGGCGACTCGCACGAGGTTTGTGCACAACATAGAAATTTCTGTAAATTTTCTTCTGCAAATTGTTTTGAATGAATTGTGATATTAAATTGTGACTTATTTGTATTGAAATTATTATTGAAAGGAACAATATGCTTTTGATCTAAACTGTTGGAAAAATAAATTGTGTGTGTTTGAATTGCAAAGTAATATTTAGAAAATTGTTAAGATAGTTTTGAAAACACAGTGTTATGACCACATATCTGAATGCTTCACTAGCTTGACTAGTGGGAGGAATTAGTTTTGTATTCCCTCTTTGGCTGAAGTGTTGAGGTGTTTGCTAGTAGAGGAAGAAATTTGAATGGGTACCCATAGATTGAGCTAGCTAGCCTTGGTATTCCTCATAAGCCTCTGGCTATTGAGATGAACAATATATTAATGGCATGATATGACTGTATGCTTTTATAAAAATTTGTTTTGTGACTTCTAAAGTGAAAAAATTATTTGACTAAAATTTTAAATTGTGTTTTGTATCTGTGTACCATTTTCAGTACCATATTTGGATAAGTGTGATTTAATTTATGCATAAATTAGTATTTTTAGTATGTTGTGCACCACAGAGTCATTGTACTCAGCGATGGCTTTTTATTGCTGTCGCAGGTAGAGAGACTAGTAAAGTAGCCGAGTGAGCTGCTGAGGATCGTGGTACTATATTTGGATCTTTTGTCGGGTATTACATTATACATTTATTGTACATATTTATTTTAATATATGTGACTGTATGTACACTCTGTAAATTGGTCTTGAGCAGTTGTACAAAACTTGTAATAATATTATTTTAGATTTTCTGATGTAAATTTAGATCGATGAATGAAATTCTTTAGTATTAGTTTTGAAAATAATTGAGTTGAGAATTGACTTGAATTGTGGAGTTGAGAAAATTTGTGATAAATTGAGCTATGATGGTGGTTGATTTTAGTGAAGTGCATAAATTGGGAGTGCATAAATTGATTTTTAATGCCTGCTAGAAATGCTCACCACTTTCAAAAAGTAAGAAAATTATTTTAAAATTCATTGCAGTGTATTTAATGGGTTATCAGTAGACGGAGTCAAAAATTCATTAGGTATACTACGGGATCATGTTATGCCTTACAGAGGGGTAAGGTGTGACAGGTTGACCCGAATAAAAATATTTTATTTTATTTTATTTTTATTTTATTTGCATATTAGGCCTCAGTTTTTGGGCCTTGGTTATGGATTTGGAAACAGTAAGGCTTACTATGGGCCTCGGGGGCTTTATGCTGGCCTAGGTCCTAGTGCCGATCCGGCCCATGGGATCGGGTCGTGACAGAAATTAATATTTTAAAATATCAAAAATTAATAATTATAAGCTATAATGTTTGTGCAATGCTACCGGTATATTATTTTTTGTTATTATTTTATAATAATATTAATAAGTAAAATTTTGCTATGTATATATTTGTATAAATTTATTATTTAAAATTTGTTGCAAAAACTATTTAATTACTTCCATTTCCTACACATATAAAATACATTCCTATATAGTTAGAGAAAATTATAATGATACTATTTTATAAAATAATAGGTTAAATTGAACAATTAGGGATAATTTTTTAATAGAAAAAATTCTGCCTAAATTTTCATATTCATTCTGATTATATATATATATATATATATATATATATATATATATATTTGATATATTTTTTTACTTTAAAGACAATCTATATATTTTTTTAATTATATTAAAAAAAAAGCAAAAAGGAAAGAGACTAAAAAAAGTAAAAAAAAAAAAGGTTAAAAAGTCTAAGAATAAAAAAAAAAACTGAAAAAAAAACCCTAAAAGAAGGGCGTTTGAGAAGGTTGAGTGCGTGATGAAGCTGTGGAGTGATATCGAGTAGATTAGCATTCACATAAAAGTAATAAATAATTTAAAAAAATATATAAAAATTAAAATGAAAAAAAAGCTAGGGATATATATATATATATAATTTTATATTTTGATTTTTGAACATGTAAAAACTGTGTTATGATTTATAGTATCCGTAAATATATGGGCTGTATCAAATAATAAAGTGATAAGTCAAGTATATTTGTATTTGATTACCAAACAATAAATGAAGTGATAATTTGGGCTAATGATCAATAAAATATGGTGCAAATATAAATAAACTTGATGAAATTGACAAATCTAAACAAAATAAGGAAATAGCGAAGTAAATAAATTTTTAAACTAGATGCAATTAAACTAAATTAATAATAGATAATTAAAATTAAAGGCTAATTGATGATAAAAATGATTCCAGAGTTAGGGTTTATGCAAAAATTAATTAGAATTTATCTTAGTTCATTCAATTTTAAGAGAAAATAAAATTTGAAGGTGATTGATACAAATGTCCTTTGCTATATTTTTCAAGCAAATTCAAGAAAACCAAACTTTCTTTCATATGATGTTTGATTTACTTAAAACTCATTAAGTTTTATAACCAATCAATTAATCTTCTTAAATCCCTAATTTATTTCTAAATCTAGATGATTTTAAGTTCTAATCCTTAATTATCTATAAATAATTTTCACCTTTTGGTTCTTCAATCAAAGATTAAGACAATACCCAATGGGTACTAACATTAGACAAATAAAATAGGCAAACAAGGAAAAGAATCAAAACTCATATTTATATAAAATCTAGAATAAATCAGTTCAAATCCACAAATTAATCTAAAATATAGTTTCTCAACTCTGAAATCTAAAGATTCTCTTCACTCATGGTAATATTTACAAGAGAAAATGATGAAGAAAAAGAGAGAAACATGAAAATAGGCTAAAAATAGAAAAAAAAAACCGAGTGGAAGAATCCAAGATTTCTGGATTCTACAGCTCCAGATGTCTCTAGCAGCCACTTGCCTAGAAAATCAATGGTGTCTTCCCTTCTTTCCTTTTTTTTTTTGATGTGTTTTTCTCTCTCTTTCTCCTTAGGCCAAAAATTAGAAAATTATGCTTTTATATGTCCCAAAAGTTGCCCTAAAATAGGTCTAAAAATGGATAAGGATAATTGAATAGTTTCTCTCTCTTTCTCCTTAGGGCAAAAGCTAAAAAATGATGCTTTTATATGGTATCAAAAGTTGCCCTAAAATAAATCTAAAAATGGATAAAGACAAATAAATGGACAGGAGATGAGGTGTAAAATTTTCCAGGTCAGCATGTTTTTTCACGTTTCTAGAGTGTCTGCTGACAGAGTTGCTTAACCCTAAGCAACATCTCAAGTAAGGTTTCGGGCGCTGCATTGCCTAGCGGCATAGGGTTAAGAAGCTTCTTCAGAAAATCTAGGTAGGCTTTTATTTTTTAATAAATTTATGTTGCGCTTGACTTTTAGCTTAACCCAAGCTGCATCTTAAGCACCGCGATATGTCATAAGTAATATCTTTAGCAACTTCTCATGCAATTCTCAATAAGTTTTGTTTCTAAAATTTTGAAGATGCTTGAATTCAGTTGCGCTTGACTTGTGACTTGTCCTATGTCATAGGCTAAGTAATATGACATGCCATAAGCAACTTCTCTAGCAATATCTCAAGCAAGGATTTCAAAACTTAATTTCTTCAACCTTTTCCATTCTTCAACCTTTTCCATTCTTCAAGCTTTTGAATTTCTTCAAATCATCTCTTAATGCATCATTGACCTTCAATTTATCATAAAAACCTATTAAAAATACCAAAATTACAAAAATCAAATATCAAGTTATTAAAATTAACAATTTAGCTAAAATAAAAACTAAAAACATAAAAAAAACACTAAGCAATAAGGGCAAAATGGATGCAAAACTCTAAAATGCTTATATGAAATGAGTATAAAAAATTCTCCCAAACTCAAACCTTTGCTTATCCTCAAGTAAATTAAAAACAATTAATGCAATTGGGGCACCTTCTTTAGATTCATGAAAACTACTTATCCAAGCTATCAAGCTTACCTCTAGCCACTAACAAACCATATACTCACTTTCAAGGTACAAAGAATTCAATCCTTATCAAAGCTATCATCGCTTAACTTAGGTCAATTATCCATTTCATCGAGCTCAAACCAATCAATTATAAGGAGAAATCATTCCTAAGTAGACTCTAAAGCAATCCATAGACTAAAGTGTCTCAAACAATGATGAAATAAATTAATGGATGAATGATATCCCAATTCCACAGGCAATCCTCTTATTCCAACCTCCACTAATGTAGCAAAAGTTTATTAAAAGATTAAAAGAACTTTTAGGGTTATGATGGGGTTAAGAGGATAATAATGTGACTAACAAGGAAAGGATAAAGGAAACAAAGTATGAGAATAAACAAATTATTGAAAGATCAAGATACACAAATTTTTTTTTTCTTTTCTTTTTTTTTTTCTTTATTGAATCAAATGGAAGGAGAACTTTACAATAAATCATCAATATTAGCATATAACTTTGAAGCTTTTGAAGGGACGACATAAATAACATTGACTTTGAATTACAATTGTCCCTTTTAATTCACCCTCAAACTCATTTCTTTGTGCACGTGTGTGGTGAATTACTTTACATACCATGAATGAATTTGTTTTTACTTTAGTTACGTTTTCCATCTAATTAGTATATATATTTTTTCTTCTTTCTTCTTTCTTTTTTTTTATATTTTTTCTTTTTTTTCTTTCTTTTTTTATAATTTTTTTATAGTGTATCTATCACTTAAAGAATTATTCTCATAAAGGGTAGGTAAGTGTTTGGGTTTATGGTTAGGTAGTAATATGGGTCCCAAAGAAATAAAAGGAAATAAATGTAGGCTCAAATTGGTTCCAAAGGGAAATTTTAAAGTGAGGTTGGCTAAGGTTAAAATATGAGTTTAAAATCCAAAGAATGTCTAAATCATTTCTTTGTCAAGTACATGCTAGGATTTCACCTTGAAAGGTTTAGAAGGATTGTTCTAGGATTGGTGATACAACAATAGCCACTTCTTATCCTAGAGCTTTCTCTAAGCACTCGAACTTAATACACTTGATTAGGTGTGTAACACCCTTATGTTCGATAGTGCGTTCTACTGTTCTTGTGACCAGTGTTGTCCAGACAGCTAGGATGCCTAGAACTACACTTAGATATGGGTGATGAGACATAAAATAATGAAATACAAGAAAAGAAAATACAAGAAAAACTAAATAAAAATAATAGCAATAAAATGTAACCAAGTTAAACGAGCCGAGAACCCTAGCGATGGGTGGCCGCACCGAGAAGTTGCAGCGTGGGCCGTTGACTAGCCCTGGACCACCGGGAACCTTGAAAAATATTTTTAAGACATAATTAAAGACTTATTGAAGCATAGAAATATCAAAGAAAAATTAATTAATTAATTAGTACAAAGAAAAATGAGAAATCGAGAAAATGACAAAACTCGGTGTTACCGAAAAATTGGCAATGCAACTCGAACAGGGGCATTGTGGTCATTTGACACCCTGAGTTGTCTTTTGACCTAAATGTCCATTAAAAATAAATGATGTTAAACTTAGAAAATGTCATAAAAAAATTAAATTGTGGTATATTATAATATTAGTGCAAGAAATGGGGTATAATTTGAATAACTAAAACCTTAACATATAATATTGTTAATTAAACTAAAGTGGAGCACTAAGGGGTGTTTAAACTCATTAAGGGACATGTGTATGTCCACTAAGTGATTCATTTTCTAGTTCATCTTCTTCATGTTGAATTGAGGTCCCAAATTTCCTCCATTGCCGAAACCTTCAAAAGCTCCACATTCTTCACCATTTTCAACTTAAACCCCAAAGCTTGCTTCATTAACTTTGCTCCCCACATCACAAGGAAGACTTAGATAGCAATTTTAAGAAGTTAAGTGAAGGTTTTGAAGAATTTCAAAAGTGGTAAGTATGTAGTTTTAATTCTTGTTTCATTAAACCTTGAATGGATGTTATGGGTAGTTGAATTGTGGAAGGATTTTTGAAGTTTGATGAGTTAAGGGAGAGGTACATTTTTGGCAGCCATGGAACTTCAATAAGAGCTATTTATCCTTGCATGTAAATGGTAGATTAAAGTATTGATGTAAGTGTTTTGTGTGTAGGAATAAATGGGATAATTTATACTTGAATTTTATGTGTAAGGTATGATTTTGGAAGCTTGGAAGTTAATTGAAAGAGATGTACAATTCGGCAAACTTGAAGTGTAGACCAAAATGTGTTGTTTCATGCTTTGGTTTATAGAATTATATTGTTGAATTACGGTGCTTGTTATGGCAGAATGTATATGTGTATAAAGGTTTGAGTTTGGACATGTAAATGAGCTATGTCATGTGGTTAAATTGTTTGTAATTAGACTTGGAAAATTCTGTACTATAAGGTGCATATTGAGAATAGTTATAAGCTGCCAAAATGACCAAAAATGTGTTGTGAAATGTGTTTCTATTATAGTACAAACCAGAATTGGCATAGATGTGTAACTTAGTAAGTGTTGAATGTGTCCTTTGGTATGTGATGAAGAGTATGTATAGGGCGGTGTATGTTTTGGGCTTAGAACTTTAAGTGTGTGGCTCCAATTGGTATGAGACCAATTGGAGGTGAAACTAGGCACAAAAAGTGCCAACTTTCATGAAGGAAGCTTACCAAAATTCTGCTTAGAAGGTGACTTGAAAAATGACCAAATCCAGATTAGTGCTTTGAAAGCCTGAAAATTGACTATTTGGGCAGCAGTTAGTGTTTTGGCCATAACTCACTCAAAATATGTCCAATTGACCTGAAATTTTTACCATGAATATTTTAGACATATATCTACAATTCTTATGAAGACACCAAAGCCCAGAAATGGCCAGAACCAAGCCAAATATCTTGCACAACTTCATGTCCAAAAACTGGCAGAACCAAAAGTGACCTAAAAATGACCTAAATCTACCATTTTGGTACATTCTGTCCAGCATTGGTAGATTGACCATAACTTGGTTTACACAACTCAGAATGACCTAAAATTTTGCCCCGCGTGCAATAAGACATAGACCTACAAGTTTGTAGTTTTGATCAAAACTCGAAAATCGAGGAAACTAGGTCGTCCGGCTAGGTCAAATTAGTATACCAGAATCCAGCAAATTGCAATAAAATGCAACATACTTGGAAATGAATTTGGTAACATGTACCAATACTAAAAGGCCATAAAATGTGACATATTGGTAACATTAAACCTAATTCACCTAGACTATACTGAGGGTCAACATCTTAGGTTGACTAAGGAAATAATAGAATTTAATAAGTTAATTATTAAGCCTTATTGTTAGAGACGGTTTAAATGAGTACTGAAACACTTCAAATTATGTGTTTCAGTTAGTAAAGACTCAGGGAAGGGGAAGGAAACACTGAGTCAGAGCCAAGAGACATTTATCAAAGGTTTGTGCACAATAGTTATTTCTTTTGAATTTTTCAATTGAAATAAATTATGACTATTTGTATATTATTGTTTTAAATTGTGAAAAATTGTTTGAATGATATTTGATGGATACTTATTGATTGAAAAGCATTGTAAATGGTTTGAAACCATAGCTATCATGTATATTGATTGAATTCCTCGCTAGCTTATCTAGTGGGATGAATTGAATTCCCTCTCTGGCTGAAGTTAAGGTGTGTGCCTGTTGAGGATGAATAGAATGAGTACTCATATTATTGCTAGCTAGCTGTGTTATTCCTCACTAGCCATCGGCTTTTGGGATGAATTGAATTCCTCACTAGCCATCGGCTTTTGGGATGAATTGAACTTTGGCAACATGATTAAGCTGTGTGTGTATGATTTATTGATATTTATTGTAATATTGTGAAATGAAGTTTAAATTCTTATTGACATTCACTGTCTTTGAATTTAACTATGGTTTTAAGTATCCACTATTTATATGACTTATGATTTATGATTTAAAGTTGTATTTTGTTAATGTTGTACATCACTGAGACAATGACTCAGCGATAGCTTTTCATTGCTGTCGCAAGTAGACAGATTGACAGGGCAGCAGACTAGGCTGCTAGTACTACACTGAGAGATCATCGGGTATATTGAGTATACCATATTTTGCATTTTGTATTGTAATGTATGTTCACTGTATGTATTTAGTATTCTTGGTTTTGAACAGTTGTAAATTAAAATTGTACATTGAAGTTGTAAAATAAATCGTAAATTATTTTGGTTTATAAATATTGTGATATATTTCTTTTATCTCAGCCTTTGAAAATACTGAAAAATTTTTGTGGATTTGAGTTGAGAAACATATTGTGTTGATTAAATGTTGGAGTTTGAGATTGAGAAATATATTTGAAGTGCTTTTTACAGGTTTTTGAAGAACTGTTTTATTCAAAATATATACGGCACTCTGCCAAAATTTTTACAGAAATTACTAATAATTCAAATGTGTTAGCTGTTTCACTTCAAATCAAAAAAATTTTTAACACCTGTAAATAGTGCTCACCACTGTAAAAAGAAGTAAGAAAAGGTTTAAAATCCCTTGTAGTGTATTTAATGGGTTATCAGTAGAAGAAGTTGATAATTCATTAAGTATACTACGGGATCATGTTATGCCTTACGGAGGGGTAGGGTGTGACAAGGTGACCCTTGGTTAAGAAGATATAAACTATGGTAAGAATCTAATAACCTTGTACTTATCTAGAACTTTCAATCCATCAAACCATTCTAAAAGTAAGCTCAATTGCTTTTCAAAGAAACTCTCAATCCTCTAAAGATAAGGTAAAAGTTTATTTTTATGATATATATGTTGCTAAAATGAATGCATAAATTAAATAAAAACTAAGTGCAATCTATATGAAAACTATATGCAAGTGTATGTGTATATGTGTGTGTGGTATAAATGTAAGTATGTATGAATGAAATGCAACAAATGAATGAAAATGCTCAAAAATTTAAAAATTTTGTAAAAATTTTTCCCTCGCCCCCAAACTCAAATGATACATTGTCCTCAATGTCTAAAATGAACGCAAAGATTAGCAAAATTGAATAAACCAATCAATTCATGAAATACGTATAAGTGGAAATTGAGTCTAAGTAAGCACAAGAAATTCAAAATTAAGCTTAAAAAGATATTAACAATGTATTTCAAAAAAAAGTGTGTAAAAGTATCCCAAATGTATGAATTGACAATGCTTAGGAAGCTGTTTAAGAATTTTCTTAACCTTATGTCACAGTGACATAGGGTAAGCAATATCATAAGCAATAACAATATGTCATAAGCACATATATTAAATGGGTCAGCTATTACCTCATGATGAGTTCCAATATATAAACACTCAAATGAAACTGTATTATTCATCAACCTTAATAAAATATAGATTGAGCAAAGTGTGAAGTGCAAAAATAATTACAAGAAAATTGAAAAAGCAATACATAAAAATATAAAAGACCAAAGTATATATATATATGTGTGTGTGTGTGTGTGTGCGTATGTGTGTGTGTGTGTGTGTGTGTATTCATAATTATAAAACACAAACAAAAATATAAATCAAACCAATGCATAAATATATCCAAAAGTATGAGGAAAAACATAAAAGGAAACTAAAGTGTTCTAAAACTGTCACTATAAAATTTAAAAGAAACAAGCAACTTACAAAGAGCAAACATTAAAATAAATCCTAAAGTGAAAACTAAACTAAATGATCTAGTGTTGGTGCTGCTGATGCTGCTACTATTGCTACTGCTGCTGCTATTGCTATTATTGTCAGATGATGTTTAGGCTCTACTTAGTCTATTGTTGTAGGATCTACTTAGGGTGCTGGAGGGTCTGCTTCAGGTTTAGCTGCTGCTTTAGCTGGTGAGTTTTGGTCTTTAGAATGCTCATAAGCTATCTCTAAATTCTCTGTTAAGTCTTTCATTAGCTAGAACATATCCTAGCCCTAGTGATAAAGATTATTGTATTATTAGGCCAGCTTGTTGTAAAGTTCTAGCATTTTTACTTCATGCTTTTGTTGCTTTTTTGCAAGGACTTGAACTTTTGCTTAAGCTTCTAGTGATGCTTCTTTTGCTGTTTGACCTGCAGCTTACCTAAAGCCTCCACCTTGCTTTCCAAAACCTTTAATACAGTTAAGATATCATTAATAGCTGCTGTGGGAGCTAGTGCCTGGGTAGCTAAGCCATTTACCTTGGCTTCTAGTGATTTCAGCACTGTTAAAATCTTAGAAGTGGGCTACTGTGCTGCATAAGAAGTGGCTTGGGGTTCATGCATAAGTTTTGCAGTAGGTGTGGCATTAAGGACTGCAGAACCACTAGTATCACTAGGCTATCCTAGCAAGACATATACACTACCCCTCTTTTCACACAGATCCATATGGTGCAATATAGTATCATCAATAAAAGGCTCACTAGGAACTAGAAGAAGGTTATAAACACTAGTAGAAAGCCCAAATGACTTGTTTATGGTAGTAATGTAGCCTCCAAAAATAATACTACTAGTAAAGTGCATACTAATGGTTTGTTCTCAGTGATTAGCCAAGACATAGGCAGTGTTCAATGGCTTTGTGTCTCTCATACACCATAGTAAGATCAAATCCCCAGCACCTACTACATTATTGCTATAACCTCTCCCTAAAATAGTGTAGGAGATAAACCTGTGTAGGTACTTCAAAATAGGGTCCTTAATCCTAGAGGCTTTAGCATATCTTGGCCTATAAATAAGTAGCTATTTCCTTTCAAAATTTACCAGGTTGATAAATTGGACCTTGCCATTCAATCTGCTTATATCCCTCATCCTTAAAACCAAATATAGTACTCATTGAACTCATATCAAGCTCTCTGTCAATACTAGCACACCTAAACTGAATCAAATCTCTATGCCCCTTTATATCAGGTCTAAATACCAATTTTAAAGAACTCAAAATTTCCAGGGTCAAATCTGCATAGGCAAATTCCTTAAGTCTAGCAAAGTTTCTCCAATTAACCACATCTAAATATTCAAATATAGAATTAAAAATCTCTAATTCCTTCAAAATTTGCTCATCCATGTACTTGGTGGCTAAAACAAATTTAGAGGCAAGGGTCTCATACTTCTTTTTCATTTCCATATTTTTAAAAGCCCATGGCAAAGGAGAGTTTACCTCTTTCAATGTCATATGCAGAGGCTGGGGGGATTACTGAACCTTCAGCAGGTTGAGATGGTGTTGTTTAAGGTGTAGCAGATGACTAAGGACCTGTCTGTGGCAGAACCAGAAATGGAGGACATTATATGCTTACTAACAATCTCAGAAGGAGAAATTTGGGGTTGCACAGTAGACCTAGTAGGAGTGGATGGAGTTTTTTTTTCTTGTATTCTGATTTGGCTTTAGCACTTTTCTTCGCAACAATTTTAGCTTTAGGCTAAGATTTTAGCTTTAGGCTAAGGGTTTAGCTGGGTAGTTGCAGATGGAGATTGCAAGTTAGGGTTTTCAGTGGGGGTTATTTATGGTGAAATTGGAGTAGGAGGTATTAGAGACAGGGTTTAGTTTGTAATGGGGCTTGTAAGTGGTGGCATAGAGGGTGAAGGAGATGACAGTGGAGTAGAAAATGATGGAGGATTTTCAACTAGAGATTGAGGTGCAGGGCTTACATTTGCCATGGTTGCTCTAGAGTAACCTTTGGATTTGAGGGGTTTATGGGTGGACCACCTTTTTGTACCAACAATGAAATGCTTAAAGAAAACTACCCTAAACTGCTTTTGGTAATTATCGAAGGAAGAAGGTGGGAGAGAGCACGACTGCACAGGGTAAGCTAGCCGAAAAGATAAGGTGAGAGAGAAGGCGTGTTGGGTTTTAATGAAACTTAACCCTAATATTGACATGGGGTACCAATATGGGGTATATATAAGATGACATGAGGTTAAGCATGATGGCACTGGGTAATGACTTAAAGTAAGCATAGGAAAAGTGTGTGAAAAAGGTGTGAGAGTTTAGGGTTACTAAACTAGTGAATCTGGGTAGTGACATAGGGTATGAACAAATTGACATAGGGTGAAGCAGGGCAACACTAGGTATTGACATAAGGTTAAGCAACTTCATCTGTAAGTTTCGGTAAGTTTTGTGAAAATGGAAATTTGGCTTGTTGAAAACACCCCAAAACCTATTTTAAGGTCACCCTAACCTCTAGTATACACCAAATGCCCGCTAACACCAAAAAACTTAAAATTTCACTAAAAAACTATCAAAAACAAGTAAGACACAACATGAACACATGAAAAATTAAAATTCAAACATCTCAAGGCAATTGAATCTAGGATAAACCTAAGCTAAAACTCAACCAACTCCACTAGCAGTATTTAAAGCATATGTTCAACATTCAAAATTTATATAAGTAACATGAAAACTAGTATCTTACACAGCATAAATAGTAGCATAAACAGTAACTTAAAAATTCTACTACCAAACAATTAAAATCATATATTCACTAAAAAGGTAAAACTCAACAAACATAATTATTGCATTCTTATGAAGCTTAAATCAATCTTAAATATCAAATTTGGTTCTCATTCAAGTTCATTCAACAAAAATACTCAAAACACTCAATTAAACATGTGTTATTTATGAAATTTGCAAAATTAGCAATTTGACAATTACTGTTCACAAGAAAAGCAAAAGTGCAGAATTTCTTCCCTTAAATAGTTGCATTGTTTTTTTTTGCTTTCTTTGAACAATTTTCAATTTGCCCAATCTTCATTAAATGACCTATAAAAGATGAACAAATGTCACTTTTGAGTTGAATGGGGTAAAAACCAAAATAAAACTTGAAAATTTTAAAACTTAAATAAAAGAAAGATAATCATAATACAAAAATAAAGCTTGGGGTGCCTTCCAAAAAGCTCTAAGTTAGGGTCTTTAGCTTGACCTTCTACTTCAAGTCACTCAAACACCCCCATTTAGGGAATTACACCATCAAACCTCTATAACTTTTTGTATGGGCTCTGCAACAATATAGTGCTTAAGTCTTTACCTATTAACCTTAAAAGTACCTAAAGTTTTATTTCCTATTTTAATATCCCCACATGGATATGCCTTTGTAACTATATAAGGTCCTGACCATCTCGACTTCAATTTTCCAGAAAACAATCTTAACCTGAAATCAAACAAAAGAACAACATCTCCTTCCTTGAATTCTCTCCTCCTAATGTGCTTATCATGCCATCTCTTAGTTCTTTCCTTGTAAAGCGTGGCATTATCATAAGCATCAGCTCTAAGCTTCTCAAGTTCATCCAATTGCTACATTCTCTTTTCTCCAGCAACCTTTAAATCAAAATTTAGTGTCCTTATGGCCTAATATGCTCTATGTTCCAACCCTAAAAGCAATTGACAAGATTTCCCATAAACTAATCTAAAAGGGGTTGTACCAATGGAAGTTTTAAAGGCTGTCCTATAGGCCTAAATAGCATCATCTAACTTTAATGACCAATTTTTTGTTGCACTATTTATTGTCTTTTCAAGAATCATTTTTAACTCTTTATTTGAAATCTCCATTTGGCCACTAGTTTGTGGATGGTATGGTGTTGCAAACTTATGCTTAACTCCATATTTTTGTAATAAGCTATCAAATTGATAGTTGCAAAAGTGAGAACTTCCATCATTTATAATGGCATGTGGAGCTCCAAATCTTATAAAAATGAATTCTTGAGAAATTTGACCACAACTCTAACATCATTGGTTGGAGATGGTATAGCTTCAACCCATTTGCTCACATAATCTACTCCAACCAATATATATTTATTCCCAAAAGATGATGGAAAAGGTCTCATAAAGTTAATACCCCACACATCAAATAGTTTCACTTCTAATATGTTTTGGAGGGGCATCTCATCCCTTTTAGAGATATTTTCTATCCTTTAACATCTATCATTAGAACTCACAAAATTCCTCACATCTCAAAAGAACCCTGCTTAGAGTACTTTTGCTATAGTCTTTGAAGCACTCATATGAACTCCATATGGTAAAAAATGGCAATCTTTAATCACATCCTTTATCTCTTCGTGATTAGACATCTCTTAATCAGGTCATCTCTACATCTTTTGAATAAAAATGGTTCTTTCCAATTATAATCTCTCATATCAAAAAGAAATTTGCCATGTCAAATCGGGTATAAAGATTCCACACACCAAATAATTCACAAAATCAGCACACCAAGGCATTTTTGCACTAGTAGTTGCCAAAAGCTGCTCATTAGGAAAGTAATCATTAATTGGAAGTTCTTTCCCCAAACTTTCTCCTTGTTCTTACCTTAATCTAGATAAATAATAAGCTACCATATTTTTTTACTCTTTTCTTGTCTTTAATCTCCAAATCAAACTCTTGAAGGAGTAGTACTCATCTTATCAACCTAGGCTTAGCCTCTTTCTTCTGTAAAAGGTATTTGATAGCTGCATGATCTGTGTACACTATTACTTTTGACCCTACAAGATAAGACCTAAATTTATCTATTGTAAATACCATTACCAAAAATTCTTTTTCTGTGGTAGCATAATTCACTTGAGCATCATCCATGGTCCTACTTACATAATATATAGCACACACCTTCTTATCCTTTCTCTGCCCTAAAACAGCCCCAATGGCATAATCACTTGCATCACACATCAACTCAAAAGGTAAGGATTAATCAAGTAGCTGCATAATAGGAGTAGATATCAAAGCCTCTTTTATCTTGTAAAAAGCATTCATATAATCAGTGTCAAAACTAAATTTCACATCTTTACTCAATAAATTAGTAAGAGGTTTAGAAATCTTAGAGAAATCTTTAATGAATCTTCTATAAAATTTAGCATGTCCTAAGAAACTCCTCACTGCTTTCAAAGATGTTACAGGTAGCATTTTCTTAATTACTTCTACCTTTGCCTTGTCTACCTCAATACCCTTGTTTGACATAAGATATCCCAAAATAATTCCTTTTTGTACCTTAAAATGGCACTTTTCCCAATTCAAAACTAAATTAAACTCTTCATAACTTTGTAAAAACCTTAGACTAGTTAGATAAGCATTCATTAAAAGATTTACTATATGCAAAAAAATCATCCATGAACACTTGTATAATATCCTTAATGATGCCTTAGAGAAATCTTTAATGAATCTTCTATAAAATTTAGCATGTCCTAAGAAACTCCTCACTGCTTTCAAAGATGTTACAGGTAGCATTTTCTTAATTACTTCTACCTTTGCCTTGTCTACCTTAATACCCTTGTTTGACATAAGATATCCCAAAATAATTCCTTTTTGTACCTTAAAATGGCACTTTTCCCAATTCAAAACTAAATTAAACTCTTCATAACTTTGCAAAAACCTTAGACTAGTTAGATAAGCATTCATTAAAAGATTTACTATATGCAAAAAAATCATCCATGAACACTTGTATAATATCCTTAATGATGCCAAAAAAAATGGACATCATAAATCTCTGAAATGTGGCTGGGGCATTACATAATCCAAATGGCATCCTTTGATATGCAAAGGTACCATAAGGACATGTGAAGGTAGTTTTATCCTGATTATCTGGGTGAATGGGGATCTAAAAAAAACCCTGAATAACCATCCAAATAGCAAAAATAAGAATGATGAGCTAATCTCTCTAGCATCTAATCTATAAATGGCAATGGAAAATGGTCCTTCCTAGTTGCACTATTCAGTTTCCTATAATTTATGGACATTCTCCATTTAGTTATAGTCCTAGTAGGTATAAGTTCATTATTTTCATTTTTTACTACTGTGATGCCACCCTTTTTGGGTACAACATGAACTGGACTTACCCAAATGCTCTCAGAAACGGGGTAAATGATACCCGCATTTGGCAACTTAAAGATCTCCATTTTCACAACCTCTTTCATATTTGGATTCAATCTTCTTTGTGACTCTCTAGAGGCTTTATGATCATTTTCCAACAAAATTCTATGCATACATACAGAAGGATGTATTCCTTCATATCATCAATGGTATAACCTATTATCCTTGTATGCTCTCTAAGAACTCTTAACAATTTCTCAACTTCACAATCATTCAAATTAGCACTAACAATCATAGCATATGTAGAATTTTGACCAAGAAAAGAAAAGCATACCTAAGGTATGTTGGAAGAGGTTTTAACTCTACCTTTGGTGCTTCATTTTTTTCAAGAATTGGAGGTGAAGTAGCATCTTGCTTCAATTCTTCAATCTTCTTAACACTAGCTATAGGTAAAGGTGAATTTCCTTTTAAAATTTGAGCATATTCTGCAGCTTCTACAATTTCATCCCCTTTAGTGATGTTGTAGACCAAATAAGCTTCTAAAGGATCTTTAGGATGTTGCTTTTTGAGCACTTTTTCAACCAATTCATCTATCACATCAATTCTCAAACATGAATATGAGTCATCTTTCTTTTTCATTGCTTGAAATAAATTGAACTCAGCTTTTTCTTCCCCAACTTATTATGTAAGCCTTCCATTCTTTACATCAATCACAACTCTAACAGTAGCAAGGAATGGTTTGCCAAGAATAACAGGAATGTGTACATCCTCTTCCATCTCTAATGCTATAAAATCTACTGGTATGAAAAACTTCTCAACTTTTAGAGGCACATTCTCAATCACCCCAACTAGAAATTTAATAGACCTATTTGCTAACTGTAGTGAAATGGTGGTAGGGTTCATTTCTCCAATCTTCATCTTCTCATAAATAGATAAAGGCATGAGACTAACATTGGCTCCAAGGTCACATAAAGCTTTATCTATAATGACATCTCTAATGTGATATGGTATTGAAAAGCTACTAGGATCTTTTAACTTAGGTGAAAGTTTATTTTGTAAGATAACACTACTTTCTTCTGTAAGAGTTACTATCTCAAATTTTTCAAATTTCTTCTTGTTAGAAAGAATTTCTTTTAAAATTCAGCATATGAAGGCATTTATGCTAAGGCATTAGTGAAAGGAATAGTCACATGCAAAGATCAACACCTTTAAAAACTTCCCAAATTGTTTATCTAACCTTACTTTTTGAAATCTCTTGTGGGAATGGTAAAGGTGGAATGTAAGCCTTGGGTGCCACATATTTATGTTCTTCCTTTTCACTCTCCTTCATTTTACTTTATTTTTCTTCCACTAAACTCTCTTCTTCAACTTTAACTTTAACCTCAACTTTAGCCTTTTTTATCTCCCTCTCTATTTTTCTCTTCCTCAACTTTCTCTTCAACCTTTTTGTCCTTACTCTCTAGAATTTTTCTACTACTCAATGTGATAGCCTCGCAATGCTCCCTTGAATTTTCTAGTTGGCTAAAAAGCTTCCTAAATGCTTTACTATTTGAAGAGCTTGCTTGTTAAGCTATTTGATTCTTTAACATCTTGTTGTGTGTTACCATTTGGTCCATTGTAGATGTTAGTTGAGAAATCATATCTTGCTGACTTTTAGGAAATCTAAGAAGAGGCCTTCTATTATGCTTAAAATTCTAATGTTGTTGATATGCATAAGGTTGTTGAAAATTTTAGTATTGTCCTTGTCTATCTCCCCAAGAAAAATTAGGGTGGCTTTTCCATGCTAGATCATAAGTAGTAGAAAATGGGTTACCAACCCCCCCCCCCCCTGTTGATTGTAATTCCCCACATAATCTACTTGTTAACTTGAAAAGTTTTAACCAAATGAAAGAAAATCAATAGTACAATTCACATTTACAGCTCTAACATCTGCTGAATTATTTGAACCTCCAACTGAAGAATCTACTTTCATGCTCAATTTATCCATCTTCCTTGTCAAAGCATCAAACTTAGCATTAATCATATTCATGGCATCAAGCTCAAATATACCAGCTAGTTTCTTTATCTCATTCCTCTCACAACTCCACTGGCAGTTATTATAAGTAATTTTATCTAAAGCAAAAAAAGCTTCATCTTCAGATTTCTCCATAAGATAACCTCTAGAAGATGCATCAATTTTACTCCTAATAGCTAGAGAAACACCATTATAAAAGTGTTTGACAAGCATCCACTTAGGAATCCCATGGTGTGGACATCTCCTTTGAAAATCCTTGTATCTCTCCCATGCTTCATACAAGCTCTCATGATCTCTAGGTTTGAAAGAAACCAGCTCATTTCTTAGCTTAGCTATCTTGCTTGGTGGGAAATATTAAACTAAAAATGCTTGAGAAAGTTCATCCCATGTTGTGATAGAACCCAGTGGCAAAGAATGTAACCACTCTCTAACTCAGTCCTTCAGAGAAAAAAGAAATAATTTCAGTCAAATTACATCATTAGAAACTCCATTTATCTTCAACATATCACTGATCTCAAGAAAGTGTGCCAAGGGCACATGTGGACTTTCACTTGGAATTCCCCCAAATTGTGATTACTAAACCATTTAACGAAGTGCAGGCTCTAATTCAAAGTTATTAGCTTCCACTCTTGGTCTTGTGATACTAGTCATGAAATCCCCAATGTTAGGATAGGCATAATCCTTTATAGAACAGTTATTGGCATTGTTGTTATTGTTGGCCATTACTTCTTGTTGTTGCTCGTGCTCTTGTTCTTTTTGTTGTTGTTATTATTGAGCTCTAAATTGCGCTTTTCTCCTCTTAGCTTTTGTTCTTAAGGCTTTAGTTGTCTTCTCTATTTTTGGGTCAAAGAATGAACTGATTTCTTCACTTTTTGTTCTTTTTATAAAATAAAAGTGCCTGAAAAACAAAATAAACAAATTCACAAAGTAAAATGGTAAAAGAAATTAAAGATTAAAAAAAAAACCCAAATTAACCAAATAAACAATTATTCAATATCAAACAAAAATCAAATCCCCAGCAATAGCACCAAAAACTTAATGTGTGGTATCAACAAGTATACGAACTGTATCAAGTAATAAAATGATAAGTCAAGTATCGTTTCCATGAGGATTTGTGTTAGATTACCAAACTATGAATGAAGCGATTATTTGGGCTAATGATCAATGAAATAAGGTGTATGTGACACCCCTTACCCGTGTACAGTATACCCGAGTAAATAATGCGACACGGTGTATCAGCACACTCTAATATACCTTAATTAATTTATATCATGCTTTTACATATAATTTATAAAATATACTTTATTTAAGCCATTTAGCAAAATTTTTTTTTATTTGAGGTTCCGAAAATTTTATAGAAAATCCGGCGGAGTACCGGCTAAAAATGGAGAAAACAGTTCTTCAAAACCTGTTAAAAACACTTCCAATAAACAAATTCATTCATTCTCAACTCCAATATCATCACAAAACTCAATATCAAGATCTCAACAATTTTTCAATTTCAGGTCTCAACAACCTTTTCGTTTTTCAAATATCCCTTTCTCAGGGTTCTCATATATAAACAACAATTAAATACTCAAATTACTTCCATACATAACCATAAGTCTTTATTATTTACATGAACCTCAAAATACATTACATAAATCCCAAATACATATGAGAAAATAAAAATTTAATTACAAAATGACAAAATGACATCTAGTGTCCTACCAATGCACTGCAGGTGACGAGGTGACACGGACACTGTGCAGAACTGCAGGATGGACTCACCCAGTCTGTGGTCTACTGGGCTCACAATCTGTATCTCCAGAACCTACGCGTGGCAAAAGCAACGCGCTAAGCAATAATGCTTAGTGGTGCAATAATAAAATAACAAGAAATAACAGAAAATAAATATGTATTGCATGTGCATGTTTTGTTTGTCATGTATTTGTATATCCATTCATTTATTTCTTTTACTTTGCCCATTTTCCTTCATTTGGTTGCCCAAGTAACCTACACTAGATGACTGGACTGGATAAACGGGTAAACTGGCACTGGGTATCAAGTACCTCGGGCCGTCACACCATCGGTCACATATGCATCTCCAGGTGTGCAACAGAACAGCTAACAAGCTGTGATAACATCAGGCACAAGGCCAAAGCTCAATACATGGTCAGAATGGCTAAAAGCCATAAAATCACATAATGGCATATTGCCATGTGCAGTACTGCTAACTGAACCCTATTGGCATGCCAAACTATCCAAACCAATCTTGTTAGGTATACTAGGGCATTTGAAACTTTTAAATTCTTCAATTTGTGAATTTCAAGTTTTGGTGTCACTATTCACCTCATTGGTCAACAAAAATGTTGACTTTTGGTTAGAAAATAGGTGTGTTGGTTTTAACACCCCAAACATACCACATTTTGTATTTAAAACTTGTTGGAATTGATTGCCATTTCCATTTCTCAACTTAAATCAAGGAGGGCAGAATTTTCAGTTTTGGAGACCCAATTTACTGTTCCATTGGGCCCTGTTACAGTGGGAATTTGAAGAAATGGAAAACATGAAAGTTGTTCCTTATTTTGTCTAGTTGAATTTCCTTTTTTGAATCACTCCATTTGGAGTTTTGTAGCTCCAGATATAGTCCAAAAACTACAGCTGGCCGGATTACCATTCTGCAGAAATTACCATATCTACAGTAACATAAACAGTGACTGCCACTGCCATTTGGGTTAGGTTCTGGCCATAATTTGGGGTAGGTTCCTTCATGAAAGTTGTTTTTCTATGTCTTAACTTGTTGCTGTAAAAATTTCAGGTCAATTGACCAAATCTACTGTGAGTTATGGCCAAATGAACAGTTACTATTCATTTGGTCAATTCTGCAGAATCAGTTGCAGGGTATCCGGATTGGGGCCAAGTTTTGGTCCTCTTGCTTTGGTCTTTTGGGCATGGTTTCTTCAGCAAAAATGTGCCATTATAAGCCTAGTTTCATTTCCAATTGGCCAAACACCAATTGGACCAACACAGCCAAAGTTATGACAGTGCAAGTGGACTGAATTTTCAGTCCTTCTGCTGCTGTCCTAGGGCAGCCTGCAACTTCACTTTGCAATCCTATTTTTCAGTCCATTTGATGGTCAACTTACCTAAAATGGTCACTAATTGACCATTAAAATGTGCTCTAACAATTTCCTAAGCCAAGTCAATTTTTCACCCTCAAAACCCTAGTTTCCATTCCAATTTACCCATGCACCTTGGTTAAGCACACTAAATCATTATCTATGTAGATATATAGCTTAAACATAATCTCCAATTCATTCTAAGTCCATTAAAATCATCAAGACACTACATTATTGTTCCCTCATTAGGGCTGCCGAAATTCAAGGCATGCATAAACATAAATTTCATTTATTTAAGTTACAAATTCTTGCTCACTTTAAGGCTTTAACATGGAATAAAGGAGATTTAAGTATATATATGCACTAACCTTGAATAGGGCAGATTTTTCCCCACTTAAAACTTCACTTTCCTTCACTTTCTAGGCTGCCAAACACTTCCCCAAGAGGTGTGATTAAGTTTTAATGAAGGGGCTTAAGGTTTAGTGGTGGAAACAAAGGAGAAAGGGAGCTTGGGAAGTGAGGTTTAATGGAGGTTGAGAGAGAGAGATATTTCGGCTGGAATTGGAGAAGAAGAAGGCAGCTGCAATTTAATTATTTTGGTCTTCATTTTGTCTCTTTTAAGTATTTAAGAAAGTTTATTAGCTTGTGATTGGTTGGTGAGTTTTAAATGACATCACAATGATGTCATAAATAAGCTTTTCTTTGATTTTTCTTTTCTTTTCATCACTACTCAATTTCAATTTAATTTCTAGTAATGTTTATTCATATTTTATGTCATATTAATTATTTACTCAACTGGACAAGTCGACCAAAAATCACCTCTGAAGGCGAAATGACCAAAATGCCCTCCGTTTGGCTTAACGGGTCAAAATTGTCTGTACCGATTGAAAAATTTTTCTAGGTATTTTCTTGGCATTCTAATGCCATGGGAACCTCAATAACCCTTCTCTGGAGTCCCAAAAATTATTTTCTAATTTTTTCCCCGGGTCTAGGGCTCCTCGTTGCGAACCGCAACTTCCCTCTGTTTACCTCGCTAGGGCACTACTCGTTTAACTTGGTTGTATTTTATTTATAAAATTTTTACTAAATTTTTCTTATTACTATTTTAGTTAATTATGATTACCGAATTTAATTTAAATATATT
This sequence comes from Hevea brasiliensis, assembly GCF_030052815.1. Taxonomy (NCBI): domain Eukaryota; kingdom Viridiplantae; phylum Streptophyta; class Magnoliopsida; order Malpighiales; family Euphorbiaceae; genus Hevea; species Hevea brasiliensis. The sequence continues at coordinate 21,126,119 of NC_079496.1, read as the reverse complement.
TCCGGACGTTCTAGGTCCGAATCGACCGATCACGGAGCGATAGAATGTACGGAGTTGTTCTGGGAGGGTGTTACAACTCTTCCTCTAATTTAAATTTCGTCCTCGAAATTTACCGATGCAAACAGTTGAGAGGCTGTTGCCTCATCGTCTCTTCACTTTCCCAAGTTGCCTCCTCGGTGTTGTGGTGCCTCCAAAGCACTTTCACCAATGGAATCGCTTGTTCCTCAATTCTTTTACTTCAGAGCCAGATCCGTAGAGGTTCTTCTTCATATGTCAAATCAGTATTTCAATTTCTTCCCTGGAGATGACATGTGAAGGATCTGAGCGGTATCTTCTGAGCATGGACACGTGGAACACATTGTGGATCTTGTCCAGCTCTGGTGGTAAAGCTAGCCTATAGGCCACTGGACCCACACGTTCAATGACTTCATATGGGCCAATGAACCTAGGGCTCAACTTACCTTTCCTTCCAAACTTCAATACCTTTTTCCACGGTGACACCTTGAGGAACACTTTGTCACCAACCACATATTCTATTTCTTTTCTCTTCAGGTCGGCATAAGATTTACATGCATGCGAGGCAACCTTCAAGTTGGCTTTGATTAGTTTCACTTTCTCCTCAGTCTGTTTCACCAGGTCTGGCCCTACCAGTTTGTCTTCGCCCAATTCAGTCCAGCACACTGGAGTTCTACATTTTCTCCCATACAATGCTTCATACGGGGCCATTTGAATACTAGCTTGGTAGCTATTGTTGTATGCAAATTCTGCCAGTGGGAGGTATCTATCCCAACTTCCCTCAAACTCAATGACACAACTCCTCAGCATATCCTCGAGGACCTGACATATATTTCATGTTATTGTTATCATTTCAATTCAATATTTGTATCAATTCCACTGGTTTCAATTGTTTACCTGGATTACTCTTTCTGATTGCCCATCCGTCTGAGGATGGAAAACTGTGATGAAGTGGAGTTGTGTACCCAAGGACTCATGCAACTTCTTCCAAAATCTCGATGTAAACCTTGGGTCTCGATCAGATATGATGGAAAGTGGAATTCCATGCAGTCTAACTATCTCACTGATATACAATTCTGCTAACTTTTCCAGTGAGTAGTCAGTCCTAACTGGCAGAAAGTGTGCTGACTTTGTCAATCTATCAACTATCACCCATACTGCATCATGTCTCTTCCGGGTGAGAGGTAGACCACTTACAAAATCCATGGCGACCCGATCCCATTTCCATTCAGGTATGCGTATAGGTTGTAGCAAACCTGATGGAACTTGATGTTCTGCCTTGACTTGCTGACATGTCAAGCATTTAGTCACATAGTCAGCTATATCTCTCTTCATACCAGGCCACCAATACTGAAGCTTCAGGTCATGATACATCTTTGTACTTCCTGGGTGCATAGCATATACACTAGTGTGTGCCTCTTTTAGAATACTAGCTTTCAATTCCCCATCATCCGTACACAGTCTTTCTTTGTATCTGAGACACCCATCCGCTTTCACCCCATAGTCGATTGCTTTTCCCTCGAGATCTTGCTCATAATAGCCATTAACTTTTCATCTGCCTTTTGCCCATCTAAAATCTGCTGTAGCAGGTTTGGCCTCACTTGCAACTCAGCCAAAATAGCTCCATCTCGAACCAAGGATAGACGGGCATTCAATGATCTCAAAGCTGTCATGGATTTTCTGCTCAAAGCATCAGCAACTACATTTGCCTTCCCGTGATGGTAGTCAATTACAGTCATAATCCTTCAGAACTCAATCCATAGACTCTGTCTAAGTTTAAGCTCCTTCAGGTTGGCAAATATTTCGAGCTTTTGTGGTACGTGTAAATGTTGCAGTTTTCACCATACAAGTAATGCCTCCATATCTTCATCACGAAGATAATTGCTGCAAGCTCTAAATCATGGGTAGGGTAATTGCTCATGTGGCCTTAGCGACTGGAAGCATAAGCGACCACCTTCCCCTCTTGCATCAATACACACCTAACCCATTATGAGAGGCATCACCAGACCACAAAGTCCTTTCTCGACACGGTGTGTTAACACCGTGCCTCTCTGTCAACATAGCCTTCAACTTCTCAAACTGGTGACACTTGTCATTCCAACAATCGACATTCTTGTGTAACAACTTGGTCATTGGAGCGGCTATTAGGAAAATCCTTCACAAATCTTCTGTAATACCCAGCTAGCCCCAAGAAGCTTCTGACCTCAGTTGTATTCCTGGGAGGCTTCCATTCCATCACTGCTTCTATTTTCTTGGGATCCACCCTAATCCCATCAGCTGACACTATGTGTCCAAGGAATGCAATCTCATTTAGCCAAAAGTCACACTTGGACAACTTAGCATACAGCTTCTTTTCTCTCAGGGTTTGCAGAACAATCCTCAAATATTCATCATGTTCTTCCCTTGTCTTGGAATACACCAAAATATCATCAATAAAGACCACTACGAACCGATCTAAGTGTGGATGGAAGATACGGTTCATAAGGTCCATGAATGCCGCTGGTGCATTTGTTAAGCCAAAGGGCATCACTAGGAACTCATAATGCCCATATCGGGTCCTGAATGCAGTCTTTGGCACATCTGCATCCTTCACCCTCAACTGATGATATCCTGATCTGAGATCAATCTTGGAAAACACTCCTGCTCCCTTCAACTGATCAAACAAATCATCAATTCTAGGCAACGGATATCTGTTCTTCACAGTCACTTTATTCAACTGCCGGTAATCGATGCATAGCCTTAAAGTCCCATCCTTCTTTTTCACAAACAGCATTGGAGCTCCCCATGGTGACACACTGGGGCGTATGAACCCCTTATCAAGCAACTCTTGCAACTGAGTTTTCAACTCCCTCAATTCAGTGGGTGCCATCCTATAAGGAGCAATGGAAATGGGTCTTTGTGCAGTTGTCTCAATAGCAAATTCAACTTCCCTTTCTGGTGTCAAACCAGGCAACTCTTCAGGAAATATCTCTGGGAAGTCTCTCACTGTGGGTATGTCACTCAGGTTTGGCTTAGCCTGCCTAGTATCCACCATATGTGCTAGGTAGGCTTCACAGCCTTTTCTCATCATTCTTTTTGCAACTGTGGCTGAGATGACATTGGACAAGAAATCTGTCCTTTCCCCCACAACTGTGATCTCATTACCCTTTGAAGTTTTTAGAGAAATTCTCTTCAATTTGCAATCAACTATTGCCTGATAACGTGACAACCAGTCCATTCCCAAAATCACGTCAAACTCATGGAAAGGCAACTCAATCAGGTCTGCCGAGAATTCATACCCTTGAATCCTTAACGGGCAACCCTTGTATACTTTATTCACCACTATACTGTGGCCCAATGGATTAGTGACCAGAATGTCTTGGTCACTCTCCCCTACCAGTATCCCCCTTTCTACGGGTAGGTTGATGCAAATGTAGGAATGAGTGGATCCTGGATCCACCAATGCATGCACAGGAGTATTGTAGAGGGAGAACGTACCCCTGATGACGTCCGGGGCATCTTGCTCCTCCTGAGCTCTCAGGGCATAATTTCTTCTTTGGTGGTCCGCTGTCGGGCTTCTCCATTGCTCGGATGCAGGCCTCGTGATGGTCCAACACCTCAGGTTACAGTTTTCTACCTATCTATGGTGCAGGAGCAGGTCTGTCTGCTTGTGTTGGAGCAGCTGTAGTAGTTCTGCGTGGACAGTTCCTTAATTGATGCTCTGTTGACCCACACCTCAAGCAGGCACCAGTTACTCTTCAACACTCCCCCTTGTGCCATTTAAGGCAGTGTGGACATGCAGAAGATGTTGGGGCTGGTCCCCTGAACCCCATCCCTGGAGAGCTGCCCACTGATGGTGTGGACTGACCTCTCCTAGGGGTGAACTGTGGCCTGGGCCCCTGAGACTGACCCTGACCATGTGGCTGAGCTGAACTCTGTGCAGGCGAACCCTTGAACTTCTTCCCAAATGCAGGAGCTGAACTAGACTGACCTGGGCCCCTCTTCTGCTGTCTCTCTCTTCTGGTCTGCTCACTGATTCTTACTTTTTCCACCTTTATTGCAGCTTCCACTAACTTGGTAAATTCTGTGATTCCCAAAGCAGTGAGCTGGATCTTGATGTTGTCATTTAGTCCCTCTTCAAATCTCTTGCACCTTTCAGCTTCAGTAGGGACTATCTCCCTTCCATAGCGGCTCAATCTTACGAATTCCTTCTCATACTCGGCCACTGACAACTGCCTGCCTCAGATTAATGAACTCTCTTCTTCTCTCTTCCGGTATACAAGACCACATATTTCTTCTTGAATTCAGAGAAAGAAGTCCCAAGTTACTGACTTCTAGCTGCACTTCATCGACACGTTGTCCCACCATTCGTAGGCATCGTCTTGTAACAAGGATACAAAGACTTCTAAGTTACGCTGGGGGTGCAAGTGGAGTTGTTTTAAGACTCGCTGCCTGCATTCAACCAATTTTCGGCCGCAATAGAGTCATATTCTCTCTTGCCATAGAAGTCCATAGCTCCAAACTTCCTTAGCCTTTCCAGGTGTGATTTCTACTGTGGAGCTGGTAGTGGTGGTGGTGGTGCTGGCATTACCCCGGCCATTTGTCTGAAGAAGTCGGCCATTTGTTGGAACATGGCCTGTGGAGGCTGAGCAGGCTCTGCTTGAGCTGGCGGAGTAGGTTCTCCCCTACCCCCAGTCTCAGCTGCTACAGGTGGAGCATGACTCTCCACTTCCACCTCAACTGCCCTCTAAGATGAAGGGTCCATATCCTATTCAAAATAAGAAAGACAAACAGATCTACATTAGTGTCACCTCGACTCTTACAAATGCAATGCATGGTATGGACTCAATCTAGGACCAGAAACGCCTAAACCGTGCTCTGATACCACTAAATGTGACACCCCTTACCCTTGTACAGTATACCCGAGTAAATAATGCCACACGGTGTATCGGCACACTCTAATATACCTTAATTAATTTATATCATGCTTTTGCATATAATTTATAAAATATACTTTATTTAAGCCATTTAGCAAAATTTTTATTTATTTGAGGTTCTGAAAATTTTATAGAAAATCCGGCGGAGTACCGGCTAAAAATGGAGAAAACAGTTCTTCGAAACCTGTTAAAAACACTTCCAATAAACAAATTCATTCATTCTCAACTCCAATATCATCACAAAACTCAATATCAAGATCTCAACAATTTTTCAATTTCAGGTCTCAACAACCTTTTCGTTTTTCAAACATCCCTTTCTCAGGGTTCTCATATATAAACAACAATTAAATACTCAAATTACTTCCATACATAACCATAAGTCTTTATTATTTACATGAACCTCAAAATACATTACATAAATCCCAAATACATATGAGAAAATAAAAATTTAATTACAAAATGACAAAATGACATCTAGTGTCCTACCAATGCACTGCAGGTGACGAGGTGACACGGACATCGTGCGAATCTGCAGGATGGACTCACCCGATCGTGGTCTACTGGGCTCACGATCTGTATCTCCGGAACCTACGCGTGGCAAAAGCAGCGCTAAGCAATAATGCTTAGTGGTGCAATAATAAAATAACAAGAAATAACGAAAATAAATATGTATTGCATGTGCATGTTTTGTTTGTCATGTATTTGTATATCCATTCATTTATTTCTTTTACTTTGCCCATTTTCCTTCATTTGGTTGCCCAAGTAACCTACACTAGATGACTGGACTGGATAAATGGGTAACCGCACCGTATCAAGTACCTCGGGCCGTCACACCATCGGTCACATATGCATCTCCAGGTGTGCAACAGAACAGCTAACAAGCTGTGATAACATCAGGCACAAGGCCAAAGCTCAATACACGGTCAGAATGGCTAAAAGCCATAAAATCACATAATGGCATATTGCCATGTGCAGTACTGCTAACTGAACCCTATTGGCATGCCAAACTATCCAAACCAATCTTGTTAGGTATACTAGGGCATTTGAAACTTTTAAATTCTTCAATTTGTGAATTTCAAGTTTTGGTGTCACTATTCACCTCATTGGTCAACAAAAATGTTGACTTTTGGCTAGAAAATAGGTGTGTTGGTTTTAACACCCCAAACATACCACATTTTGTATTTAAAACTTGTTGGAATTGATTGCCATTTCCATTTCTCAACTTAAATCTAGGAGGGCAGAATTTTCAGTTTTGGAGACCCAACTTTACTGTTCCATTGGGCCCTGTTACAGTGGGAATTTGAAGAAATGGCAAACATGAAAGTTGTTCCTTATTTTGTCTAGTTGAATTTCCTTTTTTGAATCACTCCATTTGGAGTTTTGTAGCTCCAGATATGGTCCAAAAACCACAGCTGGCCGGATTACCATTCTGCAGAAATTACCATATCTACAGTAACATGAACAGTGACTGCCACTGCCATTTGGGTTAGGTTCTAGCCATAATTTGGGGTAGGTTCCTTCATGAAAGTTGTTTTTCTATGTCTTAACTTGTTTCTGTAAAAATTTCAGGTCAATTGACCAAATCTACAGTGAGTTATGGCCAAATGAACAGTTACTGTTCATTTGGTCAATTCTGCAGAATCAGTTGCAGGGTATCCGGATTGGGGCCAAGTTTTGGTCCTCTTGATTTGGTCTTTTGGGCATGGTTTCTTCAGAAAAAATGTGCCATTATAAGCCTAGTTTCATGTCCAATTGGCCAAACACCAATTGGACCAACACAGCCAAAGTTATGGCAGTGCAAGTGGACTGAATTTTCAGTCCTTCTGCTGCTGTCCTAGGGCAGCCTGCAACTTCACTTTGCAATCCTATTTTTCAGTCCATTTGATGGTCAACTTACCTAAAATGGTCACTAATTGACCATTAAAATGTGCTCTAACAATTTCCTAAGCCAAGTCAATTTTTCACCCTCAAAACCCTAGTTTCCATTCCAATTTACCCATGCACCTTGGTTAAGCACACTAAATCATTATCTATGTAGATATATAGCTTAAACATAATCTCCAATTCATTCTAAGTCCATTAAAATCATCAAGACACTCCATTATTGTTCCCTCATTAGGGCTGCCGAAATTCAAGGCATGCATAAACATAAATTTCATTTATTTAAGTTACAAATTCTTGCTCACTTTAAGGCTTTAACATGGAATAAAGGAGATTTAAGTATATATATGCACTAACCTTGAATAGGGCAGATTTTTCCCCACTTAAAACTTCACTTTCCTTCACTTTCTAGGCTGCCAAACACTTCCCCAAGAGGTGTGATTAAGTTTTAATGAAGGGGCTTAAGGTTTAGTGGTGGAAACAAAGGAGAAAGGGAGCTTGGGAAGTGAGGTTTAATGGAGGTTGAGAGAGAGAGATATTTCGGCTGGAATTGGAGAAGAAGAAGGCAGCTGCAATTTAATTATTTTGGTCTTCATTTTGTCTCTTTTAAGTATTTAAGAAAGTTTATTAGCTTGTGATTGGTTGGTGAGTTTTAAATGACATCACAATGATGTCATAAATAAGCTTTTCTTTGATTTTTCTTTTCTTTTCATCACTACTCAATTTCAATTTAATTTCTAGTAATGTTTATTCATATTTTATGTCATATTAATTATTTACTCAACTGGACAAGTCGGCCAAAAATCACCTCTGAAGGCGAAATGACCAAAATGCCCTCCGTTTGGCTTAACGGGTCAAAATTGTCTGTACTGATTGAAAATTTTTTCTAGGTATTTTCTTGGCATTCTAATGCCATGGGAACCTCAATAACCCTTCTCTGGAGTCCCAAAAATTATTTTCTAATTTTTCCCCCAGGTCTAGGGCTCCTCGTTGCGAGAACCGCAACTTCCCTCTGGTTTACCCCTCGCTAGGGCACCGGCTCGTTTAACTTGGTTGTATTTTATTTCTAAAATTTTTACTAAATTTTTCTTATTAATATTTGAGTTAATTATGATTCCCGACTTTAATTTAAATATTTTTTCGGACGTTCTAGCTGTCCGAACCGACACCGGTCACCAGAACAGTAGAATGTACGGAGTTGTTACCGGGAGGGTGTTACAGTGTAAATGTAAATAAAGTTGATGAAATTGACAATCTAAACAAAATAAGGAAATATCAAAGTAAATAAATTCTTAAACTAGATGCAATTAAACTAAATTAATAATGGGTAATTAAAATTAAAAGCTAATTAATGATAAAAATAATTCCAGAGTTGGGGTTTATGTATAAATTAATTGGTATTTGTCTTGATTCATCCAATTTGAAGAGAAAATAGAGTTTGAAGGAGATTGATCTTAAGGTCCTTTGATATCTTTTTCAAGCAAACCAAAGAGTATTTTAAGAAAACCAAAACTACTTTGGTATGATATTTGATTTACTTAAAACCCATTAATTTTTGTAACAAATTAATGAATCCTCTTAAATCCCTAGTTTATTTCTAAATCTAGATGATTTTAAGTTCTAATCCTTGATTATCTATCAATAATTTTCATCTTTCGGTCCTTCAATCAAAGATTAAGACAATATCCATTGGGTATTAATATTAGGCAAGTAAAATAGGCACACAATAAAAAGAATCAAAACTCATATTTATATAAAATCTAGAATAAACTAGTCCAAATCCACAAATTAATCTAAAACATAGTTTCTAACGCTAAAATCTAAAGATTCTACTCACTCATGGTAATATTTACAAGAGAAAATGAAGAAGAAGAAGAAGAGAGAAATATGAAAATAGGCTAAAAATAGAAAAAACCTAGGTTAAAGAATCTAGGATTTTTGGATTCTGTAGCTCTAGACATCTCTAGTAGCCACTTGCCCAAAAACTCAGTGGCGTCTTCCTTTCTTTCCTTTTCTTTGATGTGTTTTTCTCTCTCTCTCCTTAGGGTAAAAACTAGAAAATGATGCTTTTATATGGTCCCAAAAGTATGAGATGAGGACAAATGAATAGACATGAGATGAGGTGTAAAAATTTTTAGGTCAGCATGTGTTTTCATGTTTTTGGAGCGTCTGTTGACAGAGTTGCTTAGCCCTAAATAGCATTTCAAGTAAGGTTTCAAGCACTGCACTGCCTAGCGACATAGGATTAAGTAGGTTCTTTAGCAAATCTCGACAAGTTTTATTTTTTAGTGAATTTCTGCTGCACTTGACTTTCAACTTAACCCAAGATATATCTTAAGCACTGCGACATGCCATAAGCAATATCTTCAATAACTTCTTATTCAATTCTCGATAAGTTTTGTTTCCAAAATTCTGAAGATGCTTGAATTCAGCTGCACTTGACTTGTGACTTGCCCTATGTCATAGGCTAAGTAATATGACATGCCATAAGCAACTTCTCAAGCAATATCTCAAGTAAATCTCGGCAAGCTTAGATTTCAAAACTTAATTTCTTCAACTTTTTTCCATTGTTCAAGCTTTCAAATTTCTCCAAATCATCTCCTAATGCATCATTGACTTTCAATTTACCACAAAAACTTATTAAAAACACCAAATTTACAAAATCAAATATCAACCAAGTAAAATTAATAATTTAGCTAAAATAAAGACTAAAAACATAAAAACACTAAACAATAAGGGCAAAATGGATGTAAAACTACCATAAAATGCCTATATGAAATGAGTGTAACATGTTACTATGGCTTTTTTTGGAATAAATCATTTATCAAAAAATTAATTGAATTATCACAAAATTATATTTATTTTTATTTTTAAAATAAAATATTTTTAAAATTAAAAAAAATTAAATTCTTTATTTTAAATATGAAAAATAATTAAAAGAAATCAATTAATTGAATCTTATAAAATTCTACATTTTAAATAAGGAGAATCTAAATTAATTAAAATATATAATTATAGTCCCTCTTAGAGGAAGCACTCATAATAAGGAGTGGGTTATGCCTGAGTAGTATTTGGTCTAAACTAAAAAATTGAACCAAACCAAGCCATTTCGGTTCAATCGGTTTGGTTTTTTTAGTTCCTTCAGTTGGTTCGGTTATATGTTTTGAATATTTTTGGTTTTTTGGTTCAATTCAGTTTTTTACATCAGAAATAAAAAAAATAAAAAAAAAAAAAAACAAACTGATAGAAATCACAAAACTATGTAGTGTGTGTGTGTATATATATACATATATATTCCATCCTAACCCTATTTTCTTTACCCTTAGAGAGACTTTCTTCCATTCTGCCACCACTTCTTCTTCTTTTTCTTTCTTCTACTTCTTCACCTTCTCTCTTTTGTTTCTCCTCCACTCTTTTCTTTTTCCCTCTTTGGTTACCTATTAGTGACTGTATTCTAGAGGTAGTGATGACATATGAGTATTTTGGTGTATTTAGTACTAGAGCTCATGAATTTGTTATGGATGGTATGGCTTGGTGCTACATGTCCCCTTTTGATGTCAAGCCTATCAAACTTGAGATCGCCCCTCTCACCATCTCAACGTCGCCCAGTATCGATAAGGGTTCTTTTATGCCATTTCCTCTTCAGTTGGGCTTCACTCTCAAACTCAATGAGATTTTTTCTTCCATCTCAAGATCAGTTCTTGTTATTGTATATCTATAATTTGGCTTTTATTGGATTTGCTTCTGGGATTATCATCTGTATATTTTGGGTTTTTTTGGGTTAAGTTGAATCTAAGATTTTGTATATTTGTGTATTTTGTATTTTTGGGTTAAGCTAAATGTAGGGTTTTTTTTTAGTAAAAATTAGAGTTTGCTTCTGTTAATATGGCATCTGTGGCTCTAATTGAACATTTGTTCAGTTTTCAGTTGATTGTTGAATGTTAATTGCTTTCCTTCATTTGTTGAGCGTTGGATATTGATATTGATGTTGATGTGGATGTTGAATTTTTTATGAATTTGGTTTGCATTAAATTAAATCGAATTGAATCAATATTTATCAGTTTAGTTTGGTTCTTTCTTAGTTTTCGGTTTGGTTCAGTCTGAGTTTTATAATTTTTTCAGTTTTTCTTATTTGATTTGGTTCAGAACCAAATCGATCAAATGCTCTCCCCTAGAGTGGGTCACTGGGTCTAGTAAAGCAATGATGGGTGATGGCCGACGTCATAATTGTCCTGATAGGAGTTGGAAAAATGCATTAAAAATAAAAAAATAATAATAAAATAATAAAGTGCAAATATATATATTGTCCTAATCGGAGTTGAACAATGGAGGACAATGGAACTTTAATTTTTTATTATGCAGTAATAATTTAAAGGGAAAACCATAAAAAAAAAAAATTAAACTTTACTAACATTTTATAATTATACTTTAAATTAAAAATTTTAATAATTAAACCTTATACTTTATATGATAGAACAATTCTACTCTACTACATCAGCATTCTTATTTTTCAAATTATGTCTAAACTAATGTAATGTCTGTGCTATGCAAAAAAACACCTAGTACAAGTATACCCATATATAACTAATTGGAGTCAATACATGTCCGTATACCTATACCTAGTACAAGTATGTAAGTGGCATTAAACTCAAATATATACAAGATAACTGTTTTATGTTAGGCCAAGAGATTATATGTACCATTATAATCTAGAGGACTTTGTATTGATCAGAGTAAACTCTATATAGTAGTCATTTTTATGTTAATGGTTTGGCGTAAACTCTATGTAGTAGTCATTTTTATGTTACTGGTTCAGTCTACTTATCTTATAAATACTCATTGTGTTTATTATATGGCATGAAACTCACCATTCCATCTTATTATTATCTCATACTAATCTATGGAAACAAATAGAGGTGACAGTCTATACGACTAAATCATTCCCAATGAGGTATGCTTGACTGTAAACCATAAATTATAACACTTGTGCTAGATTGTTCCGTCACTCATATTATTAACATTTTAAGAATGAAACATCTAATAAGCTACTAAAGGATATTTCAGTTAAATTTAAATTATTTAAGTTAAAAAAAAAAGATATTTGTCATTAATTGGGAATTAATATTTATAAGATACAAATTACAAGTTATGCTCTAGGGCGTACTACTAACAATATTATTACCTACATATTTATACTCTTAATTTTTTTTTTTAAAGAAGAAAAGAAGGATACTGTAAAGAAAAGTTATCATTTTTTTTAAGTTAAAGAAAAAATTATATTGAAATAGCTAGTATTATGTAAGTATCATGCTTAAAATGGTTTTTTTTTTTAAAAAAAATTCAATTAACAAGTATCTAAACAAAATTCAATATTAGAATTTAAGGATGGCTTGGGAAATTAAATAATTAAACACAAATATTGAAAATGAGATAAAAATTGAAATTAGATGTTGTGATAAGAAAAAAATTAAAGGTAGAAATTAATATTTTTTGTTATTATTTTATGATATTATTAATGAATGAATTTTTTTATGTATACATTTGTACAAAATTAATATTTATAATTTATTGCAAAATTTATTTAATTATTTTCATTTCCTACATATATAAAATACATTCACATATAGTTTTGCAGAGAAAATTATAATACTACTATTTTGTAAAGTAATAGGTTAAAAGTGAACAATTAGAGATAATTTTTTGATAGAAAATATTCTATCTAAATTTTGATATTTATTATGATTATAGTGTGATTGTTTTTATTTTTGATATATTTTTTTACTTTAAAAGCAATTTATATATTTTTTAGTTATATTGAAAAAGCAAAAAGAAAGAAAAAAAAAAGCGAAAAAAAAAGTTAAAAGGTCTAAAAAAATAAAAAAATAAAAAAAAAACAAAAAAAGGGCGTTTGAAAAGGTTAGGTGCGTGATGAAGCAGTCGAGAGATATTGAGTAGACTAACCCTCATATAAATATAATAAATAATTTTAAAAAAATATAAAAATTATATATATATATATATATATATATATATATATATATATATATATAAACAATTAGCATACACTGAAAATATAAAAGTGTGTTAGTATTGTTTTTTTTGGAATAAATTATTTAAAAAAAGAATTAATTGAATTATTATAAAATTACACAACTAGCCAACAGCAGCTTTGGTTTCCCTATTGATAAACAAAACAAAACAAAACAAGAGACGGAGATGGGACCTTTGGTATTAATTAATCTTTTTAGAGATCAAACGACCTTAGAATATTAATAAACAGCACTTGCAAGGTGCAATTATTGATGATGTCAATAATTCAGATTACAATGGTTAAATTAACATTTTAATTCAGGTGCCATTATATTATAAAAAATTGACAAAGTTTGAATTTTTTTTTTTTATCATTTTCCCAAATTATAATTTAAATTATTAATGGACGAGTTACAGCATGTCGGCCACACATATTAGTGGTAAAAAAAAAAAAAAAAAAATTCTCAATCATTATGATTTGATTTTAAAGCTATGGATGACCAACATTCCTTTGTCTCAGTCTCATGAAATTGTAAAATTGATGCAAGTATGGAAGCATCAAGCAGCAGTTCAGTAGCAGTATCAATTATTTTGGTGATAATAGTAACATTGGGATGGAGAATACTCAACTGGGTTTGGTTTAAGCCGGAGAAGCTTGAAAGGTTTCTAAGACAACAAGGACTTGCAGGCAATCCATATACATTTTTCCATGGAGACTTGAAAGAGAGTGTGGCCATCACCAATCAAGCTAGATCTCAGCCCTTTGATTTTTCACAGCATCTTGCTCTCCGAGTTGCTTCCTTTCTCCTTCAAATCCTCAACACTTATGGTATATATGCTATATCTTCCCTTTTTTTTTTTATTAATTTGTGCTTCTTTATTTGTGGTATCTATTTTTTTTTAATACATAATAAGTGTTGTTATTGTTATTATTGTTAAAATTTTTACTAATATCTGTTGTAATTGTTGTTTAAAAAAATTAATAAATTTGTTAATTAAAAAAATACAAAGGTAAATTAATTTATCACCTTTTGTTAATAAATTTTGTCACTACACACCTTTTGCGGTTGATGTACCAAAATTTTGATTATTAGAGTAAAAATCATACTACTAGATTGTCGATATATTTATTGAGTAATGCACTCTTTAATAAGGTTTAATGATAAAATATCTTGAAATTTACTTTTTTTTTTAATTTATCATATATATTTTTTTAATTTCATAAATTTTAGTTCAAATTATTAATATTAACAACAATTTTAATCTATTTTATTAGTAATTTGTAATTGAAATGCACATATAAAGACTATAAACTATTTTGATAAGAAAACAAATACAAATTTCACTATTCACTAATTATTATGATATAAAGCATTTTTTTTTTAATTTTCCTTTCTAAAAAATCAATATTTTTATTTTTAATCATTACGAAAAAAATTAATGATATTTTGTAGAACAAAAGAAATAAAAAAAAATAATTTGTATACTTGTCAACATAAAATATTAATTTTATATCCAAATATAATAGGTTAGGTTAAAATTTGTAAAATTAAAAAAAATAAAAGTGAAAAAGGGAGGATATAGGGGTTTTTTTTTTAGTCATTGGGCTCTTTAATAAAATAAACTTTAGAAAAAAAATTGGTTCAACCTCAATATCAAATTTCAAAACATATTTAAGCGGAGCAATATCCCTGTGGAACTAATGATTATTAGTTATAAAAGTGCTTTATCTTTTTACAGTATTATTATCATCATCGTCATTATCATCATAAATGATTGTAATTGAAATTTAAATTGAAGACTTTAAAGTTTTGAAGACGATTCTAATGAAAGTGTAAATAAACTAAGTTCATTAATTATTCGAGGTCTAACTTAATAAAAAGCACAGTTCAATTTAGCTCATTTTATAAATGAGCTAAACTCATACCTTATTTTAAAGCTCATTTAATAAATAAGTCAAACTCGAGCTTAACAATATCTAGCTCCTTAAAACTCGTGAGCCGATTCAATTACAACTCATGAGTAGGCTTGTAATAGGCTTGTGATAAAGTTTATTAAATAAGTTTGTGAGTTAGCTCGTTTGTAAAAATATTTAAATTAGCTACTTTTTATAATATTATAATATTTTTATTTTATTTATGACTTCTCTAAAAGCAATATATTTATTAAAACTATGATATAATTGACTTATAAAATGTATTTATAAATTATAGTTATTTGTAATTTAATTTTTTTTTATAAAAATTAAGTTAATTTTTTTATGAGAGCAAATTAAAACTATGCGTAGTTTGAACTATAACCCTAATTTATCTAAAATCAACTAGGACTGCAAATGAGTGAAGGCGGTTGCAAACTGCTTAAGGCTTGGCTCATTTTTTAAACAAGAGTCGAGTTTGAATTTATTAATATTCAGCTCTTTTTTTAAAAAGGAGGTGAGTTCTCAAGTTTGAAAAAATTTTGACAAATTAAGTCTAAACTCTTTAAGCTTATATAAAAAAAAAATCTATAAACTCTTTAAAATTGGACTCCACTCTGTTTGTTTATACTCCTAAAATACAATATTATTGAACTGAACCTCATTGATCCAACATTAATAATTATTAACTTAAAGAAACGAGAAAAAGTGACAAGTTGCAATTGAGTTTTAGAGAAAATATGTACTATTACTAATTTTTGCTTACACTAAAAATAAAACCAAAGAAGATAAATTAGACAAATTTTTATATATTAATCTAAAATTGAATTAAAAAATAATATATGTAAAAAAAAATTATTTACAAAAATATTAAACTAGTTCTAAAAGTATGATTTTATTTTAAATAAATAAAAAATAAATGATGATTTAAAATTTAAATTGACTATAAAGTTGAGGGTGGATTATGATAAACCTATTTAAGTTGAGCGACGATGAGTGAAATTTATATATAAGTTAATCTAGAAGCCTGTAATAGTATGTCACAGGATTTTAGTAATACTCAAATTGAAATTTGGACACTTTTATAACATAAATTGAAATTAAGAGATGATACTAACTCAATTACCTAAGTTAAGAGACTATTAGTGAAATTAATCCAATTGTAACAAAAAAAAAAAAAAATAGTCACTACAAGCTATTATCCCACACTTTTGCAATCAAATACTTTGATTGTAATTTTTTTTATGAATAATAAATTCAATGTTGAATTTGTATGAATATAATTATTTATATAATTCAAAATATTTTAAATATATTTTTTTAATATTTTATTCTTGCATATAAAATAAAGACAAAAAAAGAAAATTATTCTTGCATATAAAGTAAAGAATAGAGAAGAAAACTATTAAGTATAATAAAACTATTCTCATATATAGTACTTAAAAAATAGTTACTATACAATGTTTGATAAAAAAATATTGTCTTACTCAATCAATATAAACTAAACCCAAACAAAATCATAAAATGCTGACCCTAATTAGAATAATAAAATGCCTAATTACATTTAAAAAGAATACAAAAAAAAATTATTTCAAAAAGAACCTAAATGAACTTTATATCCAAAACGGATGTTTAGCTTATGGTCGACTTCATAAATAATAACATATAAAATTTAGAATGTTTGAAATGGAGAAAACATAGTTGTAATAAAGAAAAATAAATTTTCAACTGCCAATGAATGTAAATTAACCTGCAACAAATATACAGTTGAAGGCAAAAATAGAAACAAAGTAGCCAAAGATAGTTATTTATCCCTAAACAATCAGGGCCTACGTCAGCTAGGAGACATTAAACCTAATCTTTAGTCTGGTCTAAAGCCCTATGTAGATCTTTGAAAAAAAATATTAAAAATTCTAACACTTTAAAGAGGGTTGATAATAAAAGATAACAATTTTTTCAGGCACCCTTTGATTATTCCCCACTACAAGATCAGTGAAAACTCGAATGAATTCCAATTCCTCAATTGGAAAACCAGACTAGCACCTGCCCCAATTGATGTAAATATTTTAGATGTTGAGGCTCCTGGAATGCTATAATCCCTGGATGGCGCTTTGAGGCCTAAAACAAAATATATAGTTATTAATGTCAAATTCAGCAAGCACTGATTATAATTCAAACACAAAAACCACAGCCTAGTTCGGAAATTTTGGGTCATATTTTGTCAGCCAAATATAATGCAAGTGTGTTACACCCTTTCTGAAGATCAAGGATTGAAGCACTACAAAAAAAATAAGTTTTGTAATTGATTATTGCAACTGACTAAAATCGATTGTTATTAGCAATCAATTTTATAATTCATTTATGATTTCGGTTTTTTTAATAAAATAACTAATTAAAAAAAAATTAGCAACCGATTCAAGAACCGGTTGTTAAATCGGTTGTTATTAGGAATCGATTTATAATTGGTTGCTAAATTGATTGCTAATCGATATTAGAAAAATCTTAAATGCATGATTAGTAACCGATTAAGAAATCGGTTATTAAAATCTATTGCTAATAGAAACCGATTTTAAAATTAGTTGCTAATAGTAACCAATTAATAGCAACCGATTTAGAAAATCTGTTGTTAAATTAAAGAATTGTTTTAATTAACTCCAGAGTTAGCAATCAATTTGTAATTGGTTGCAAAAATTATTAACCGATTTGCAATCGGTTGCTAAAATCGATTATTATTTGCAACTGATTTCTTATCGATTACTAATAGCAATTGATTTTTGCAACCAATTATAAATCAATTGCTAAATTTTTTTCTCAAAAAATTCCTACCCAATTTTTTTTCTTTTTTTGATTTGCAACCGATTTATGAATCGGTTGCTAACAGCAACGGATTTGTAACCGATTTTGCAATCGATTTTTCTCACAAAAAAATTGTCACCTTTTTTTTTTATTAGCAATCGATTTTGTAACCGATTTTTTTCCTCAAAAAATGCCCACCAAATTTTTTTTTTTTTGCAATCGATTTGCGAATTGATTATTAACAGCAACCGATTTTTGAAACTTATTAAAATCGATTATTGTTAGTAACTGATTTTACAACTAATTTTTTCCCTCTAAAAATTTCCGCCTATTTTTCACCTTTTTTTTTTATTTATAACCGATTTACAAAGTGGTTGCTAACAGTAATTGATCTCAACAACTAGTTGAAATCAGTTACTATTACTAATTGATTTTGCAACTAATTGCGAATTGGTTGTAAAATTTTTTATCAAAAAATTTCCATCCAATTTTTAAAAGAAATTAGCAATCAACAATTGGTTGAAATTTTTTCTCAAAAAATTTCCATCCAATTTTTAAAAGAAATTAGCAATCGATAATTGGTTGCTAAAATTGATCGTTAATTTACTTATATAAACTGCAACTCATTTTCTTTCCTTACTGCTTATTTTTTCTCTATTTTTCTCTCATTTTCATTTTTATTTTTTTTTATTTATCGTCTTTTCTTTTCTAACATATTTTCTTTATCTTTTTTTCTTTCTCATATATTTAATTTTCTTCATCATTTTTTTTCTCATCTATTTTTTTCTTCATCTTTTTCTTTCTCATATATTTTCTTCTTTTATCATCTTTTTCTTTCTCATCTATTTTTTTCTTCATCTATTTTCTTCATCATCTTTTTCTTTCTCATCTTTTTTATTTAATTTATTTTTCTTTCACATAAAATAAAAATTTTTGTACAAATATATTTTTTGTTAGTAAAATATTTATAGTATTAATTTATAGTTATTTTTTGTTATATAATATATATATAATATTTTTTAGTAATTTGTCTTATAAATATGTTTTAATATTAATTTTTAGTACTAATTTTCATTAATAATTTATTATTTAGTAATTTTTTGAAAAAAATTTATTTATTTAAATTTTTTATTTCTTATTTGAAATTTTTTTTTTTTAAAATTGGCAACCGACTATTCGGTTGCTAAATTTATTACAAATAGCAACTGATTTACAAAATGATTGCATTAAAGACACCAAATTTTTTGCAACTAATTATGTTTCGGTTGCTAAATCGGTTGCTAATAGTTTTTTTTATCAAAAATTTTATTTTTTTAAGTTTAATGAATTTAACAACCAATTTGATTGTTAGTTGCTATTTATAATCAGACTCATTGTAACTGACTGAAAAAATTGCTAACTGACTGAAAAAATTGCTAAATCGATTAGCAACCGATTTTAATGAATTAGCAATCTATTCAATTAGTTGCTAATTCTATTTTTTTTTTTTTAGTGAAGCTTTTTAGAACATAACTTAGCTTCCCATGCAACTAGCTAGGCAAGAACCAATTGGGAGTTCAGACAGCCAAAAAAAAAAAGAAAAAAAAAGAACAAGAAAAAAGGCAACTCCTTTTCTTTTGCTTAGGCATGTAATTTCCTATATGCAACCCGTTGGGTATTTTCAAATTTATTTATATTTAAGGACATGATCGGAGTTGACCCAAGTAAATAACTAAATATAATTAATGCAGGCAAGAATTCCTTTATTTGGATTGGACCAATACCCATGGTGAACATCACGAATCCTGAGCATATAAAAGAAGTATTTGCAAAAATAAATGAATTTCAGAAGTTCAATGAGTTAGCAACAGGACTTGTAACCTATGACGTTGACAAATGGATTAAGCATAGAATGATTATCAACCCAGCATTCCATCAAGAGAAGTTAAAGGTGAAAAACCCTTTCAATTCCTCTATTCTATAAGGGCGAGATTAATTTCTTGGATCATTGATAAGTTATATATATAATGAGTGCTTCTTACAGCTTATGTTACCTGTATTTTATCAATGCTGTAATGAGATGATCAAGAAATGGGAGAAGTTGATCTCCACAAAGGAATCATGTGAGTTGGATGCGTGGTCTTATCTTCAAAACCTGGCACGTGATTGTATTTCTCGAGCAGCATTTGGAAGCAATCATGAACAAGGAAAAAGAATGTTTCAACTCCTCAAAGGGCTAGGCATTCTCGTAGCGCAAGCCGTACAAACAGTTTATATATCTGGTTGGAGGTAAGCATATATACATGGGATTTAAATTCCTAATCTACTGAACTGCTCTGAGACATGCTAGTTCACTGACATTAACATTTTGTTCAATTTTAAGAAAATTCAAGTTAGTTCTTGCATATATTAACTTCCTAAGAACAAATTATCTCACAATTGCTACATTTGATCATGTGTAGGTTTTTGCCAGCTAGAGCGAATCAAAGGATAAAATAAATTGATAGAGAAATACAAGCATCACTTAAGAGTATGATCAGTAAACGTGAAAATGCAATGCTCGAATGATGATTTATTAGGATTACTTATTGAATGTAATTTAAGTACCCAAGACGTGATTGATGAGCGTAAGCTATTTTACTTTGCTGGGCAAGAGACCACTTCAATATTGATTGTTTGGACTATGATCTTACTGAGTTAGTATTCCTGTTGGCAAGCACAAGCTAGAGAAGAGGTTTTGCAGGTTTTTGGTGGAAAAAAACCAGAATTTGATGGGCTGAACCGCCTTAAATTTTGTAAGTATATAGCTAGCTTCCCTATGCTCCTTGTAGAATTTTGTTACAAAGAATTCAGTGTTTGATTAATTTATACAGCTTGATGTTACAGGTGACTATGATTTTGTACGAGGTTCTTAGCCTGTACGCAGTAGCAATTGCATTAAATCGAACTGTTGGTGAAGAAACAAGGCTTGGACATTTAATATTGCCAGCTGGGGTGCAACTTGCCTTGCCAACAATCCTTGCACAACAAGACCCTGAACTATGGGGCAAAGATGCAACAGAACTCAAACCAGAGAGATTTTGAGAAGGAGTTTCAAAAGCAACAAAGAACCAAGTTTCATTCTTCCCTTTCGGATGGGGTCCTAGGATTTGCATTGGACAAAACTTTGCTCTCCTGGAAGCAAAAATGGCTGTGGCTATAATTTTTCAACGCTTCTCTTTTCACCTTTCTCCATCGTACTCTCAGGCTCCTCGCTCAGTTACAACTATTCAGCCTGAACACGGTGCTCAGTTGATTTTACGAAAACTCTAAATGAATGAGATCAATAAATAATCTGTATATATGTATATAAATGTAATTATTGTCAAACGAGGAATATATTATTATTATTATTATTATTATTATTATTATTATTATTATTTGCCTTTCATATCATATTCTAAATTGTTTTAGAATAATTACATTCAAAGACGTAGCCACTCATGGCCAAGGGAGGCATTGGTTCCTGAGATTTTAAAAATTTTTGAGAGTGTGATGTTAATTTGACACAAAAAATTTTTAATATTACTCAATAAATTTGGATGGGACATTGGACTCTTTGGACTTTTAAACTTTGTTAGGAGTGTATTAATTTTTCAAAAATTAATAGTTTTTACTATTATTTACTAGATTTTGATGAAGCATTGTTCCAATATTTTAAAAAACTTTTAGTAGCTTATTTTTAATTTTATATATAAAAAAAATTCTAGATCGTTTGCTGAAAGAATGATACCAATGGTAAAACACAAATATTTTTGCTAAAAAAAAATCCCCAAACATCATTGCCTCTTAATGTCTTCTCTATCAATTATATTTTATCATTTTGCTCTTCCAACAAATCCACAAATACTAACTTCTATTCTTTAAAATTTAAATTAAATCTTTTATATTATTAAATCTTTTATATTTTTTCATCAGTTTGAAAATTTTCAATGACTTTTTATTCATTATTTCATTACTATTGTTGGAATCTCTCCTTACTTTATCATACTCAAAAAATAAATTGGATAGTCTTTTTAATTTTAAGCCATCAATATGTTTTAAGTTTGTAAATTTATAAAATTAAACATATATTATTATATTTTTAAATTAACAACAATTTCAGTTAATTTTTAACAAGTCAATTTTGTCGAAACAAATTTTATTATCAACTTTTATTTATTTCATGTATATTATTTTTATAAATCATGTATTAATTGAACTCTCTTTTTAATAAAAAAAAAATGGATCTCCTAATTTGAATTTCTACCTTCGTTACTAATTACATTTATGCATTTATATTTTATTTGTGTTTCATACTGTGTTATTATATTTGATACTAGACTAGTTGGTTGGATTAGTGATTGAATTCTAAAAACAGTTCAAGTTTGTAATTGGATTGTATAAGGAAGTGACTGGATGTGATTTATTGAATTTGAATTAGTTTATGAGAGCATTATATATATATATATAATTTTTTTTTTCTTATTTCGTGTAATAATATAATACGCTACAAAAAATAATAAGTTTTTACCATCAATTATTGCAATTGACTGAAATTAGTTGCTATTATCAACTAATTTTATAATCAATTTGTAACTTTTTTTTAATAAAATAGTTAATTTTTAAAAATTTGGCAATGGGTTACTAAATCAGTTGTTATTAACAATCGATTTATAATTGGTTGCTAAAATAGCAATAGATTTATAATTAGTTGCTAAATTAGCCGCTAATCGATATTAAAAGCACTTTAAATATATGATTAATAACCAATTTTAAAATTAGTTGCTATTAGCAATTGATTAAGAAATCAGTTACTAAAATTCGTTACTAATAGTAATTGATTTTAAAATCAATTACTAACGACAACTAAATTAAGTAACCGATTGCTAAATTAAAGAATTATTTTAATTGGTTGCTAAATTAAAAAATTATTTTAATTGACTCCAAACTTAGCAACCAATTTACAATTGATTATGAAAATCAATTACTAATAGTAATCAATTGCAATTGATTTCTAAAATTGGTTGTTATTTGCACCTATTGCTAATAATAATCGATTTTTTCAAGTTGCAAATCGATTGTTAAATTTTTCCTCCCAAAAATTTTTGCTTTATTTTTTATTTCTTCTTTTTTAATTTGCAATCTATTTGCGAATTGGTTGCTAATAGCAATCGATTTTTATAATTGGTTAAAATCGGTTGCTATTAGCAACCCATTTTGCAATCTATTTTTTTCTCAAAAAATTCCTGACCAATTTTTTGTTTTTTTTTTTTTAATATGCAACTAATTTATGAATCAGTTGCTAATAGCAACCTATTTTTGAAGCTGATTAGCAATCAATTTTTTCTCCCTAAAAATTTCTGTCAATTTTTTTTAATTTTAATTTCCAATTGATTTGCAAATCGATTGCTAACAGTAATTAATTTTTGAAATTGATTTTTTCCTCCAAAAATTCTCATCTATTTTTTGATTTTATTTGTATTTTGTTTTACAATTGATTGAAATCGGTTACTATTTGTAACCAATTACGAATCGGCTGCAAAATTTCTTTCAAAAAATTTTTACACAATTTTTTAAAAAATTAGCAATCGACAATCTTTTGCTAATTTACTTAGGTAAACCACTACTTATTTTCTTACCTCACTACTAATTTTCTTTCTCACTACTCATTTTTTTTTCTCTCTTTCTTTTTTTTTCCCTCTCATTTTCTTTATCATTTTTTTCATTCTCATATATTTTATTCATCAATTTTCAAATATATTTTTTTCATTTTTTTATTTCTAATATATTTTCTTTATTATTTTTTATCATCTATTTTCTTTTTCATCTTTTTCTTTCTCATATATTTTGTTCTATATTATCTTTTCCTTTTTCATCTATTTTCTTTTTTATTATCTTTTTTCTCATTTATTTTCTTCATCATCTTTTTCTTTCTCATCTATTTCTTTCATCTTTTTCTTTATTATTTTTTTCTTCTACATCATCTTTTTCTTTCTCATCTTTTTTTAATTTATTCTTCTTTAGTATAAAATAAAAATTATTGTACAAATATATTTTTTGTCTATAAATTATTTATAATATTAAGTTTTAGTAATTTATCTTTTAAATATCTTTTTATATTTAATATTTTGTTAATTTTTTTATACTAGATATTATTAGTAATTTTTTTGTCACGACTCAACCTATGGGCCGGACCGGCACTAGGATTTGGGCCAGCCTAAAGCCCCCGAGGCCCGTAGTATGCCTAACTATTTCTCAACCCATGACTAGGCTCACAATTTAGGCCCAATATGCACATAAAATAATTAAAATTAAACTATTATAATTTTATTTCAGGCCAACTTAGCTTAGTAATTATCAGAAACTAAAATTAGGAGAGCCTAGCTCGATCCTGTTACATCATTTACAAACTATTTAAAACTCATAAAATTTTTTCATTTATTAATATAAAAACTTAAATTCATGTAGACCCTGACAAGATTAATACTACTACTAGTACATGCGGAGTTCTAAATTACAAATTTATACAATAATAATACAGTTAAGTAATTTTCTCCATAATCTACGAGGAAAGTAAAAGGTTATTCTGAAAAAGGTCTCCTCCTGTAGCCTAGAAAAATAGGTGAACAGGAGTGAGCGTTCGACTCAGAGAATAAAATATCAATTTTAACCATAATCTCTATAGCTATCTAAAACTAATGCACCATGTGAAGTGAAATGCAACATCGTTATAAGTTTTATACAAATCAGATTAAAAGGGCAATTTGGAGCACTCACGCACTCGAGAGTGTCAAACAATACATATATGAGAGCTAATCCCCTATACAGCCCTCTTAATCTAACCTTTGCCAGCGAAGATCTCAAGCCGGACTTTTGCTTAATAAACTAAATACGGGGTCCCAACGAAGAACTCAAGCCATGTCTACCCCGAAGAACCGGGTCCCAGCGAAGATCTCAAGCCATGTCTACCCGTCCTGTCCATATCCAACACTATACCACACGTTCGCCAACGTACACACACTGCTCCAAATTACCACAAACAACATCCATGGCACTTTAACATTTATAAATGCAATGTAAAACGTGCCTAGTGTTTAACTACATAGATACATACATATAAGTGATGCATGGACATGCTTGAACATATAATAATATCGAAATTATAATTAAAATTAATATTTTATTCACAGTACATCGAGGACTATTGTGACTGTTGGATGGAGGAAAATAACTGACATCGATCACCTAATAATTAAATTATAAATTTATTAGTACTAAGTTAAGATAAAACTCTAAAGAGATAACAAACAGCCTAATTCATGCCGTAAATCCGGTAGAGTTTCCCCTATACCTAAGACCTACTCAACTTGCAAAAAGGCTTCAAAATACACTACTATACCTGCCAATCACACGATCACAACTCAATCACATCACAAGGCCCCTCCTAGGCCTACCTAAACAGTCAACAACCACAATTTGAAAAATTACAATTTAGCCTTTATAACTAGCCCTTTTGCAAAACTACCCAAACGATCTCTAAAAATTCTAAAATTTTGACCCGCGGTCCTTAATAATATTATAAGGCTATTGCAAAAGGAATTACAATTTTCTGACCATCCACGAATATTTTATGAATTTTATTCTAAATCGGTATTAGCCGAAAATGAGCAACTTGGAGTTTTGGTTTACCTATGCCAATTCTAACACCTGGGACACGTCCATAACGTCTAAAAATGCTAGGTTTGACTGTAATATCGATCACGTTCTGAGACGGGCTGCCGAGCAGCCGGATCTGACTGAAAATGCGGTCCCGGCGCTGGTGAGCTATCTTCGATCCGATCGCACATAAATTAAGTTCAAATTGTGTTAATAATTGTTATAAAATTATTTTTAAATTTTGAAAATCGAAAAAGTTTGAAAATCTCATCAAGCGATCTGGACCGTCCGATTGTCGTCTTTTTTAAACGGTGTCCGATTGGAGCGGGACCAGTCCTATCTCGAAGATCTCATCGTCCTAAGTCCATTGGTGTCCTCGTATTTTCGATTTGACGGTCGGATCGCCGAAAAAGTGATCGAAAATCGAGAAACTGATATGATTTTCTTCCAATTTTCCCTCACCGGTGCTCTTTCCTCTGGCCACCAAACAGGGTGCCACTGGTCTCATCTAAAAGTTCATCATCTTAAGAGTCCATGGCACTTGAAATCACCTGAAATGGCGGCCGGGGTGACGCCGCAAAGTCGGCCCCCTGTCGCACACTCTCTCCCTCTCTCCTCTCTTTCCTCTCTTCTTCTCTCTCTTTCTACTGCCTCCTACTCGGTGCTGCTGCCGTCTGGTGGTTGTTTTGACACGGGGGAAGGCCGGCGATACCTCGCGCGGCATTGATGCTGGCGGGCCAGATGGAAATGAGCGGGGAGAAAGTGAGGGGGAGAGTGGAGTTGAGGAGAGAAAGTGTAGGGGGGGGGGGGGGGAGGGGCTGCTGCATTTTAATTTCTAGATTTTTTTTTTAACTTCTAATTACGCTATTAGTCCCTCAACTTTTTAGGGGTTTACAATTAGGTCCAAAATTATTTTATTATGTTTAATAAAATTCTAGAAATGATAAAAATAAATATAGTCTAGGAACATTTAATTATTTTATTCTCATTTACTAAATTAACTCTAATTAATTTAATTATTATTACTTTATTTATTATTATTATATTCCTTTATTTTTAAAATCAGTTCAAATAAATCCTATGATATTAATAATATAATATTTTCTTTTTATTTTATTTATAATTTAAAATTTTTTTGGGTTGTTACATTTTTAAATATATTTTATATTAATTTTTTATTGCTAATTTTTCATTAATAATTTTTTAAAAATTTTATTTATTTGAATTTTTTATTTATTATTCAAAAATTTAATTTTTTTTTATAATTTTTTAAAATTACCAACCTACTTTATGGTTGCTAAATTAGTTATAAATAGTAACTGATTTACAAAATAGTTGCAAAATTATAAAATTAAAAATATTAATTTTTTTGCAATTAATTCTGTTTTAGTTGCTATTATTAATCGATTTTGTTGTTAAATCGGTTGCTACAAGCAACCGATAGTTTTTTATCAAAGTTTTTATTTTTTTTAAATTCAATTGATTTGATAACCAATTTGATTGTTGTTTTTTGTTTGCAATTGATTTGGTTTTTGGTGCTTATTTATAATCAGTCTTATTGCAATTGATTAAATTGATTGCTAAATAAATCAACAAATGATTTTAATGGTTGGGCAACCAATTCGATTGGTTACTAATCTATATTTTTTTTGTTGTGATAAATTTTATAAAATAATATATTTATTTATATATTAACATATAATTAATATTTTATAAATATTGAAAAGATAATTAAACATTTATAGAATTTTGTATGTATTAGTCATAAATATTAGAAAATAATTAATAATATTCTAAATTGAATATAAAATTTAAAAGTAATATTAAAGATTAATGTAAATATAACTTAATAAGGTTAAAATTTGAGTTTAAATAATTAAAATTTAATTAATTAGATTTATTTATTTGCATTAATAGGTGGTATGTTTTATTTTTTTTTTATTAATTTGTACATAATTAATTTTTTAATGTCTAATGGGTGAATCATTGACTCATTGATTAAATAATTGATAAATTTATTTTTTTCAATTAATTTGTACATAATTAATTTTTTAATGACTAATGGGTAAATAATTGACTCATTGATTAAATAATTAATTTATCAATATGATTTTTTCCTGATCAATCTCTAGGCAAGATTTAATAATACGAGTTGCACGGAGCACAAATAATTCAAAATAAAAAGAAAATAGAAAAATTCCTTAATGGACGGTAAAAAAGGCAAATTATAGAATATGTCGTATAGCATGGACATTTTCTCTCACATAAATATAGAATTTATTTTTTCATAATTTATTATGGAAGGACTCTTATTTAAGCATAGGAGTGTAAGAAGAGTTTTTTTTTTTTTTTTTTTCTAAAAGATTGTACCTTTAAAAAAATATAAAAAAAATGACTGATTTAAAGGGTATTTATTAAAGAGGATGGGGCTGCAACAGTGGAAGAGAGAGACACGGGACTTTACCATGATTAGGGACAACCAAATAAAAATAAAAAAATAAAAAATGTTAAAAAAGAGTTAAGAGAAAAAGAAGTAGGTAGACGCTACTAAGCTAGACACCGCTCTAAGTAGTGTATAGATTTTTATTATTTATTTATTATTTTTTTTTTTTTCAGTCTCCACTCTAAGTAGAGTTCATCTCTGCTTGCTGCACTTAATTCCACGCACCTATCGCAAATATTTAGATAATTTTTTAGTAAATAATTATAAAATAAAAATAAATTAAAATATAAATATTTAAATGAAAAATTAGTTAATATCTGTTATAGAAAATTAATAAAATTAATATAATAAATAAATTATGTGAAATATTTTATAAATATTTAAAAATTTTTATTATTTAGTATTTATTAATTTAACAAAATATTTTGTGATAATTGTAATATAAATTTGTATTTAATATAAATCATACCTTTAGAGAGGGTAACATGGTTGCCACTCATTAGCTAAAGCCTCCTTCAGTTTCAATGTTCAGTTTCAATTTAATTGCCACTCATTAGCTTACTATTCTTCCTGCTGTTCTGTCGGATGTTAATCATTCTTGCTGAGCAATGTTTAGGGCGATAAGGTGGAAGTCAGATTTCGTTTGAGAAAGAGAGTGACGAGAGACGGAGATGGACCCTTTGGTATTAATTAATTTTTTTTAATTAGCTTACTTTGAGAGATTAAACGAGCTTATTATATTGATCAACAGCAATTATTGCTGTCAATAATTCAGATTACAATGGTTAAATTAAAATTTTAATTCAGGTGCAATTAAATTATAAAAAATTGATAAAGTTTGAAAATTTTTTATCATTTGCCCCAATTATAATTTAAATTATTAGTGGACGAGTAATAGCATGTCAGCCACACACATATTAGTGGTACAAAAAAAAATCTTACCATTATGATTTGCTTTTAAAGCCGTGGATGACAGACATGCCTTTCTCTGAGTCTCTCAAATAGTGATATTGATGAAAGTATGGAAGCATCAAGTAGCAGTTCCGTGGCAGTATCAATTATTTTGGTGATAATAGTAACATTGGGATGGAGAATACTCAACTGGGTTTGGTTTAAGCCGAAGACGCTTGAAAGGTTTCTAAGACAACAAGGACTTGCAGGCAATCCATATAGGTTTTTCCATGGAGACTTGAAAGAGAGTGTGGCCATGATCAAGCAAGCAAGATCTCAGCCCTTTGATTTTTCACAGCATCTTGCCCTCCGAGTTGCTCCCTTTCTCCTTCAAATCCTCAACAATTATGGTACCTATGCTATATCATCCCCAAATTTTATTATATCTGTTTGTGCTTCTTTGTTTACAATATATAATTCTATTATTATTATTATTATTATTATTATTATTATTATTATTATTATATCTGTTTTAATTATTGTTAAGAAAAATTTAACAAATTTGTCAATATATATAAAAAAAAACTATATGGTAACCTTTTGATAATACACACCTTTCTGCGGTAGATGTACTAAAATATTGATTATTAGAGTACAAATCACACTACTGCACACTAGTTGTGGCGCATAATAGATGAACTCTTTAATAAGTTTTTTTTTTAAATTTAATATATATATATATATATATATATATATATATTTTATAAGTTTTTGTTAAAATTATTAATATTAATCTATTTTATTAGTAACTTGAAATTGAAATAAATATATAAAGACTATAAAAGTATTTCAATAAGAAACATAAATACAATTTTCACCGCTCACCAATTATTATGATTTAAAGCATTTTTTTAATTTTCCTTTCCAAAACATTAATGTTTTTTTATTTCTAACTATTACAAAAAATAAATGAAATTTTGTTGAACAAAATAAATTTTAAAAAAATAATTTGCATACTTGTCAACATGAAATATTTTTATTGGCTAATATAACAGGTTAGGTTAAAATTTATAAAATTAAAAAATGGGAATAAATTTGAAAAAAGAAGTAAGTTCTTTTTTAGTCATTGGGAACTTTAATAAATTAAAGTAAAAAGAAAAAGGAAAACTTATTTAAGGATGAATGATATCTATAGTTATGATTATTAGTTTAATAGTGCTTCATCTTTTTACAGCATTATTATTATTATTATTATTATTATTATTATTATTATTATTATTATTATTATTGTTATTTACTCTAATTGAAATTTGAATTCAAGACCTTATACTTTTGAAGATGATTTTAGTAGGAATGTTAAATGAATTAAACTGCTCATGAGCTGTTTGAAGCTAAACTTAATAAAAGTTATGTTTGACTTACTTTATAAACAAGTTAAGCTCCAACCTTCTTTTTAGGTTGGTTTAATAAACTTGCCAAGTTTGAACTTAGCAATGTTTAGCTTACTAAGTCTCGCAAGCTAACTTGTTCATAGACTCAGAGTAGACTCATGAACATACTTTTTTTTTTAACATGCAAGTATGAAATTGCAATAAACAAGGCCCAAAATGGGAAGGATTACATGAAAAAGTTACAATAAAACAAGGTTTCAAATCCATCTCCAACAAGAATCCTACTATAGAGAGAGATCCAACCAAAAACAATAAAACCACCAAAACCCATATGCTCGCAGGATTCAAGAAGTTTCACCAAAAGATAAAACCATCATATGATCTCTACTAGATCTTCCACTAGGACTCTTCCCATTAGCAAAACACAATGCTAATCACCCTTAAGCAAATAGACCCTAGCTGGAGCAAAGCAGCAGCGAAGAAACTCAAACACAACAAAGACAAACAATTGGCACATACCAAAACCCCAGGAAATCTCAACCATAGCTTGATATAGGCCACTAAATCTGGCCAAACCGCAATATGTGTTAAGAAGACAGAGGCTTAAATCTCAACAGACCAAGGTGTTTCAGTCTTTATAGCTTTTAGGTTAGCCATTTCCGTCTCTCGCTAGCGGACTCCTTTATGAGCTCCCTCTCCCCATGACAGCAAGACCACAGTTCAACCATATCAAAAGCAGATCCAATAGCTGCTCTCTCCTTTCTCTCCACCTGCACAAAACAACCTACCAGCCATATATATGCTGATCTTAGGGAGGACGGAGAGCTAACCTCCTCACCCGTTCGTATAACAAAATAGTGAACTCTTCCCCTACCCCAAAGGGCAAGGGAAGGCAACTATGATTTTTTGGTTAAATCGAGGGAAGAAACTATGAGTTGAAAAAACTGGAGAGAAATTTTCTCTCTTAAAACAAGAGAGAGAACAACTTTTTTTTTTTTGGATAAAGTTTATTAAATAAGCTTATGTTGACTTGTGTATAGAAACATTTATATTATTTATTTTTTATAATATTATAAATATTTTTATTTTATTTATGACTTCTCTAAAACCAATATATTGATTAAAATTATCATATAAACTATATGTAAAATGTATTTAAAAAACATAATTATTTGTCGGAGCAAATAAAAAATATGCAGTTTGAACTATATAATCCTAAGCCTAAAACTCATTAGGGTATAAGTGAGTCGAACTGCTCGTAACCTGCTCAAAAAGTAACTCATTTTTTAAACAAGAGCCAAGCTTGAACTTGTTGATATTCTCAAGGTCAAAAAAATTTTGACAAACCAAACCTAAACCCTTCAAAACTCAGCTCAACTCGATTATTATTTATACTTCCATATTCCAGTATCACTGAGTTAAAGTTCACTGGTTTAGCATTAATAATTACTAACTAAATATAATTAATGCAGGTAAGAATTCCTTTATTTGGATTGGACCAATACCCAGAGTGAACATCACAAATCCTGTGCATATAAAAGAAGTATTCACAAAAATAAATGAATTTCAGAAGGTAAAGATGCTTCCACAGTTCAATGTGTTAATACCAGGACTTGTAAGCTATGAAGGTGACAAATGGGCTAAGCATAGAAAGATTATCAACCCGGCATTCCATCAAGAGAAGTTAAAGGTGAAAAACCCTTTCAATTCTTCTATTCTATCAGGACAAGATTAATTTCTTGGATCATTGATAAGTTATACATACAATGTGTGCTTCTTACAGCTTATGTTACCTGTATTTTATCAATGCTGTAATGAGATGATTGAGAAGTGGGAGAAGTTGATCACCACAAAGGAATCATGTGAGTTGGATGTGTGGTCTTATCTTCAAAACCTGTCACGTGATTGTATTTCTCGAGCAGCATTTGGAAGCAATCACGAACAAGGAAAAAGAATTTTTCAACTCCTCAAAGAGCTAAGCATTCTCATAATGCAAGCTGCACAAACGGTTTATATACCTGGTTGGAGGTAAGCATATATTCATGGGATTTAAACTTCTGATCTACTGATCTGCTCTGAGACATGCTAGTTCACTGACATTAGCAGTTTCTTCAATTTTAAGAAAATTCAAGTTAGTTCTAGTATATATTGACTTTCCAAGAACAAATTATCTAACAATTGCTACATTTGATCATGTGTAGGTTTTTGCCAACTAAAGCTAATCAAAGGATAAAAGAAATTGATAGAGAAATACAAGCTTCACTTAAGAGTATGATCAGTAAACGTGAAAATGCAATGAAAGCACGTGAAGCTACGAATGATGATTTATTAGGATTACTCATTGAATCTAATTTAAGAGAAACTAAAGAACGTCTGAGTATCCAAGATGTGATTGATGAGTGCAAGCTATTTTACTTTGCTGGGCAAGAGACCACTTCAGTATTGCTTGTTTGGACCATGATCTTACTGAGTAAGTACCCCCATTGGCAAGCACAAGCCAGAGAAGAGGTTTTGCAGGTTTTTGGCGGAAAAAAACCAGAATTTGATGGGTTGAACCACCTTAAAGTTGTAAGTATATAGCTGGCTGCCCTATGCTTATTGTAGAACTTTGTTAAAAAGAATTTAGTGTTTGATTAATATATAAAGCTAGATGTTACAGGTGACTATGATTTTGTATGAGGTTCTTAGGCTCTACCCAGTAGGAATTGCATTTACTCGAACTGTTAGTGAAGAAACAAGGCTTGGAGATTTGATACTACCTGCTGGGGTGCAAATTGCCTTGCCAATAATCCTTGTACAACAAGACCCTGAACTATGGGGGAAAGATGCAGCAGAATTCAAACCAGAAAGATTTTGTGAAGGAGTTTCAAAAGCAACAAAGAACCAAGTTTCATTCTTCCCTTTCGGATGGGGTCATAGGATTTGCATTGGACAAAACTTTGCTCTCCTGGAAGCAAAAATGGCTGTGGCTATAATTTTACAACACTTCTCTTTTCAGCTTTCTCCATCCTACTCTCATGCTCCTCACTCAATTATAACTATTCAGCCTGAACATGGTGCTCAATTGATTTTACGAAAACTCTAGATGAATGAGCTCAATAATTAATTTGCATAAATGTATGTAGAGGTAATTATTGTCAAATGAGGAATATATTATTATTATTATTATTTCCCTTGTTTATCAAATTATTATTTCCTTTTCATATCATATTCTAATTTTTTTAGAATAATAACATTCAGAAACGTCATGGCCAAGGGGCATTTTGAGGATATAATGGTAATTCCACAAAAAATTTTTGTGCTGTTACTCGCTAAATTTTGATGGGGCATTGAACCCTTGGAATTTTAAACTTTGCTAGGGCTGTATTAATTTCTCAAAAATCAGTATCTTTTACTATTATTTGCTAGATTTTGATGAAGCGTTAACTCAATATTTTAAAAACTTTTAGTAGCTTATTAGCAATTATATATGCATATATATATAAAAACTCTAAATTCTTTGTTGTCTTATTAAAAAAATGATTTTAATAATGAAACACAAATACTTTTGCTAAAAAAATCTCCAAACATCATTGCCTCTTAGTTTCTTCTTTTCCATCAATTATATTTTATCATTTTGCTCTTTAAACAAATCCACAAATATCAACTTATATTCTTTGAAATTTAAATTATTGGACAAAATCATCAAATCTTTCATCATTTTTTCATCAATTTGAAAAATTTTAGTGACTTTCTATTCATAATTTCATTACTACTGCTGGAATCTCTTCTTTTTAAAATTTCATCATACTTATTAAAATTTCATCATACTTAGAAAATAAATTGGACAGGCTTTTTAATTTTAACCATCAATATATTTTAAGTTCAAAACTTTATAATATTAAACATATATTATATTTTTAAATTAACAACAATTTCAATTTATTTTTAACAAGTCAATTTTATTTAAACAAATTTTATTATCAACTTTATTATTTCATATATATTATTTTTATAAATCATATTTTAATTGGACTCTCTATTTAATTAAGAAACAAAAATTAGATGTCCTAACTTGAAATTTTGCCTCCATCACTAATGACATTTATATATTTATATTTTATTTGTGTTTCATACCGAGTTATTATATTTGGTACTAGACTAGTTTGTTGGATTAGTGAATTGAATTCTCAAATCACTTTGAGTTTATTATCAGATTGAATAAGGAAGTGACTCATAAGATTAATTTCGGGTCTCATTTTGGGTCTTAAGGCATAGCAAAAATCAAATTTTTGGTGTCCTAAATCAAATCGGACTAGATCAGACTGATTGAATTGAACTGGCCTTTTCCCTTTTCCTTCCCCTCTCTCCCACGCGTTGCACCTCCCTCCCTTCTCTCTTCTTTTTCTCTCTCCTCCCTCACCCCCACAACCAACCACCCCTCCCCCCTCCTTTCTCCCTCACTGACGCGACTCCAGCAAGCCTCCCTCTTCACCACCTCTACTCTGTCTGGCCAAAAAATGCGTCCAAAGTTCCTTCTCTTTTAGCACGCCATTTCGACTTCCTTTGCCGATTCCAGCGATTCTGGCTATTAATCAGATTGGGTCGACTACCCATTGTGTTATACTCTTCGAGAGCTTTTCATAGACACCAATTTTTTCAATTTTCGTCAAGTAGTTTGTGCGAATTAAGCCTAGGAAGTTTAGCTCTTTTTGACTTTTTGGCTAGATTTCTCCCAAACGGTGAACCCTACTAAAATTTCTGAGATCACCATTGCGCTTCACTTGTCGAGAGCTTCGCAACGACACTGATTTGGAATTTTTTCGACACCAAAAATTTAATGGTTATCACGAACTTACCTGTGATTTTTCGAGTCTTTAATGGATCTTTTTAATTAAATAAAAATTATATTTTAACTCATAGTATTGTGAGCTTCGCTTAGGTATTTTCATTTCGAGGAAATTTTACTAGCGATCGGGATTGCATTTTCGGGCTAGACACATGGGCTGTTAGACCTACTTCAAAAGTGGGTCAATATTATAATGTTTCTCACCATTTTTAGATGCCCCGAACGAGTTTCAGGTGTCAGAATTGGCATAGGTAAACCCGAACTCCTAATGCACCATTTACCTAAGATTGAGTTTAAAATAAAATTCATAAAATATTCGTGGGTAGCTAAAAAATTGTGATTCTAATTGTTTTAGTATGATAGAATTGCTAAGGACCATGGGGCATGATTATAGAATTTTTGGGGTTAGTATGGATAGTTTTTGCGGAATGTTAGTTTTAAGCTTAATAGTTAAATAGTGTGAATATGTGAATTTTGGTTGTTGTGGCAGGCCCAGGAGGGGCAGTATGTTATTATTGTATTGTGGGCTTGAGCCATTAGATTAGGAAGTGTGTTTGAGTTGTTTTGTAGGTTGGGTAGGTCCTAGGTATTGAGAAAACTCTGCTGAATTTTCAACATAAATTTAGAGTGTATTTAACTCTTTAAGTCCTTGTTTTGTTTTAATATTGATATATTCATGAATATAATTGTTTAGGTGATCCGAGTCAAACCTTCTCATCTTTTCAGTCGCCTCAGTGATCTTCAATTAATTTGTGAGTAGATATTGATTTTATTTATAATTTTAATATTAATAATTTATATTCAAGGTATGCTCATGCATTCACATATATGTATGTATTTATTTAGTTAAATACTAGGCACACTCTTTTGTTGCATATCTTATTAAACTTGTTTGTGAATGTCGCCTTAAGGTAATTTGCAGCTGTGTGCATGTGTTGGTGTATGTATGGTATGGATGTGGATTTGGGTACAATGGGTAGTTACGGCTGGAGCTTGACTCACTAGGACCCGATCCTTATATATGGATAAGTTGAGGTAAGTAGGGCTTTAAGTTAATCTCGTTGACCCTCGCACTTAGATTATTAAGAGAAAGTCTAACTTGAGTTGACCTCGCTGGCAGATATTAGAATTAAATGAGTTGCATAGGGGATCAGCTTCCATATATATATATATTAATGTGACACACGAGTATGTGAGTGCTCTAAATTATCTTTTGTATGAGTATTATTTAAATTATTTAATACTATGTGATTATGTTGCATTTCATACATAAGAAATGCATTAGATCTAGATAGTTATAGAAATTATATTTAAAATTAATATCTTGCTCTATAAGTCGAACACTCACTCCCGTTCAACTATTTTTCCTTAGGAGACAGGTGGACTTATTGAAAATAACCTGCTTTCTTTTCTCACAGGTTAAACTAGAAAAGTGTAGTTTTACTTTTATTATCTTTCATTCAATTCTAGAACTTCGCATGTACTAGTAATTTTTATATGGGGTTGTAATAACTTAATTTTCTAGAGTTATAAACTTAATTATGGGAGATTACTTAGATGTATGTAATATTTATTTTTGTAGATGGAAGGAGTTAAGCTCCCAAATATTTATTTATCTGTTTTGAGGATTGTGAGGGTGAGCTGAGCTCCCCATAATATTGATATTATGTGTTATAGGTCGAGTGAGTTAGCACTCTCCATTGGATAGTTCAAATTGTGGCCAAACTCTGTCCATTTATTTTCTTGAAATTGGACTATTTTTATGGGTTTTATGTTTGGGCTTGAAATAATTAGGCTTACTATAGGCTTCGAGGCCTTCATGCTGCCCAAGTCCTAGTATCGGTCTAGCCTAGAAATTGGGTCGTGACAAAGATAGTATCAGAGCTTAGGCTCTAGATTCATGGGAAAGTGTATATCTAGGATTTTAAAAAGAGTCTTTTTAGGAGGTCACATATAGAGTTTAGGGTCCATATTTGTCTTTATTTTGTTATCCTTACATCTAGTTTCTGCCTTTTGTGCTTATGTGTGTTTATGATTGTACAGCTATGTATAGTATGTTATTTTGGTTTATGGGCTAATACAGTTGGATTTCAGGAAGTATGCGATGAGGAAGGAGAACTGCCATAGCACAAGAGCTGGAAGTGCAAGATGAGGTATCGGCACATAATGAATGCCAGCTCCTAGAAAGCGTGGTAGGAGACCCAGAGCTGCTTAGGTGGAGGAGCAGCCACAACCACAAGAGCAGTCGTATATGGCCCAAGGTCCTGTCAATCCGATGGCAGTTATTCTTATAGGATTATAAAGGATCATAGATATGATGGCTCCATATATGAGACACCCTCCCCAGCAGCCTCTAGTACAAAGGGCTGAGATATATAAAAAAATAATAAATTTTAAGAAGTTAGTACCTAAGGTATACGACAGCACAAGAGATGCATACAGGTTTTTAGATTCCTGCAAACAGGCTAGGGTGGAGTTATAGTTGACAGAAAGAAGATTGATTTGAGTGTGTACAACATATTTTAGGGCCTATGCCAAGACTATGGATGATTGACTATATGCTCCCTTGGATTAAAGGGCTATCTTAAACATTGTTTTTGGAGTTATTTATAAATAGATTTGTGCCAGATAGCTTCAGAATCAAAAATAGTGGGCCTTTAAGGCTTTGAAATAGAATGGAAGATTAGTAGATCAGTATGCATCCGAGTTTCTAGAGCTGAGTAGATATGCTCTAATTATTGTGGCCACTAAAAATATGAAAGTAAAGAGATTTCTGAAGAGACTTGACAGAAAGTATGCAAACTTGGCTATGCTGTCAGACCAACCTTTTGGTGTAGTAGTAAATAGGGCTTGGCAAATCAAAATCAGCTACACGGGTGATGATAGAGGTAGACCAAAGAAGAATAAAGCTAAAGGGTCATCTGGCGCGTCCTACATGAGTATGATGGGTAGAGGTAGCTAGAGCAACTATAGTTATAGAACTAGAGGCAATAAGAAAGGGGGCTTTAGGCATAGATCTAGGGGGTTCAGATTAGGGTACGGCTTTAGAAGTGGGCAAAGCTCGGGTTATAACAGTTCAGGGTCTAGTTTGGGATCCTCTTTTAAACCATGTACTCAATGTGGAAGAGTACATTTAGGACCCTACTTGGTGAGTACAAGAGGATGTTCTAGTTGTGGTCAGTCAGGTCACTTTGTCAGAGAATGCCCTATGTTTAGTGGGCATCATATGGGGCCCCAGGGTTCTATAGCCAATGTACCCTACTAACTACTCCTGGTACTTCTAGCATGGCAAGTAGCCAGTTTAGTGGCCAATAGGGTCGTGGACAGGAGGGAAGCAGTTTTTGAGGCAGATCTGGTAGAAGAAGCCAGTTTCAGGGTTCCGTATCACATGGCAGAGGACAAGTTTGGGTTTTTACCTTAACACATCAAGATGCGTAGGCTTCAAATGCAGTAGTAGAAGGTATACTCATAGTCTGTTCTTTTGAGGCGTGTGTTTTAAAAGACTTGGGTGCTATGCACTCATTTGTTTTCCCTATGTTTTCCTTGAGATTGGGTAGGAATCCTACAGCTTTAGAGTGTCCTCTGTTTGTAGCCACTCTTCTCAGTGATGCTATAGATGTGGTTATGGTTTTTCCTGATAGTCCAGTGTTAGTAGAAGGAAAGATCCTCCCAGAAGATTTGGTTCCCTTACCGGTGATGGACTTTGATATGATTGTGGGCATAGATTGGTTGTCAACCCATTATGCCACACTAGACTACAGAAACAAAAAGGTGTACTTCCATATTCTTGGCATGGAAGAGTTTAGCTTTGATGGTAATAAGATTGTAACTCCATACAATCTGGTGTCAACCATAAGTGCTAGAAAGATATTGAGGCATAGTTGCCAAGCTTATTTGGCACTAGTAAGGGGCATATCTATTAAAGGCATTGATGTGAAAAATGTACCTGTTGTTAGGAAATTTATCGATGTGTTTCCTGACTGGGTTGCCACCAGATAGGGAGAGTGAATTAGGCATAGATATTATACTGGGTACAAACCCCATTTCTATGCCACCTTACAGGATGGTGCCAGTGGAGTTAAAAGAATTGAAGGAATAGCTGCAGAAGCTTCTGGACAGGGGTTTTATCCAGCCTAGTACATGGCACTTCTATTTTGTTTGTAAGGAAGAAGGATGTGTCATTGAGGTTGTGCATTGACTACAGATAGTTGAACAAGGTGACAGATAAGAATAAGTATTTGCTCCCTCAGATTGATGACGTGTTTGATCAGCTACAAGGAGCAAGATACTTCTCTAAAATAGACCTTTGATCAGGCTATCATCAGCTGAGGATAAGGAGTGAGGATGTGCTAAAAATAACATTCAGGACTAGGTATGGTCATTATGAGTTCTTGGTGATGTCATTTGGACTTACTAATACACTAGCAGCCTTTATGGATCTAATGAACAGGATCGCTTTGTCATTTTTTTCATAGATGACATTTTAGCATAATCTCGGACCA
The DNA here is from genome assembly GCF_030052815.1 of Hevea brasiliensis. NCBI lineage: Eukaryota > Viridiplantae > Streptophyta > Magnoliopsida > Malpighiales > Euphorbiaceae > Hevea > Hevea brasiliensis. Next base: position 21,086,855 of record NC_079496.1, on the reverse strand, counting down.
AAAAAGAACATGTTTGGCTTTTAAGGATGGTGTTGTAAACCTTAAAGGAGCATTAGCTATATGCTAAGTTTTCAAAGTGTGAGTTTTGGTTAAATAGTATTTCATTATTGGGACATATGGTCTCTAATGAAGATATTCAAGTGGATCCCAAGAAGACTGATGCAGTAACTAATTAGTTTAGGCCTGCTATAGTCACTGAGGTGCGAAGTTTTCTAAGCCTAGCAAGTTATTATAGGTATTTTGTGCAGAATTTCTCCAAGATAGTAGCTTCTCTGACATAGTTAACTTGAAAGAATGTCCCTTTTTGTAACACCCCCTATCCAATCTTCAGTGAAACCGAGCAAAGAAATGTCACATTCTATGCATGGAGCACCTAAACTTGTATTAGAACAATTTTCTTTCTTAATGTTTACTTTTTAATTTTAATCATAAATTTCAAATGGAAAAACTATAAGAGTTTCCCCCAAACATTTAATATCCACTTGTTAATAATAATATTTACAATTTTCAAGTTCAACAATATTGTATTAGTAGTATGCCCTAGAGCATATCATTTTGTATGTATTTAGTACATATTTTATTAATAAAAGGCGATTTCACTTTTCTGTTTAGATAATATATTTATGTGTAATAGAAAAGGTCCATTGATATTTTATTAGAAATTCTATTCTTAAGTTATTAAGAATATGAGTGACAGTATTTCTAGCACAAAGTATCATAAATTGGTTCACAATCGAGGATACTTCACAAAGGACATGACTTATCCAGAAAGATTGTAATCATGTTTGTTTCCAAGGTATTTATATGAGATATAAATAAGGTGGAGTGGTGAGTCTTATGCCACATAATAAACATGATAGGCACTTATACATGATAAGTAGGCCGAACCAGTGACGCATATGACAAGCACATAGAGTTTACTCTTGTCAATGCATTGTCATATATCATATCAGTGCATATAATCTTTAGACCTGAGATAATACAGTTATCTTGTATATAGGTGGTTTGAGTTTGATACTGCTTTCATACTTGTACTGTGTATGGGTATATAGGCATGTGTTGGCTCCTACTAGTTATATATGGAGATAGGTGTTGATCAAGATGAAATCCGTTACCCTAAGTAAATAGGGATAAAATCCTATGTTCATTTAATTGTTCTTGATGTTTCAAGTTCCTGGCCAGGATAGACAGATTTTTCTAACAAGAAAATCTAATTAATCAAGAACTAGAATTAAAAAATAGAAAAACATAATGTTCATAGCAAATGGGGTTTGACATTAACCATGACTCCAGCTCGAATTGGGATTTTGTAACGGAGAGATTCTAGTGCATGGTAACATATGATTAAAGGTTCATTTAAGGTATTCCTTATTACTGATTGGGTGGCCATGGCACGCTATGCTAGATGTCAAACATGGTCTATGAGATGCCTACAATAATTTAGAGAAATCATTCATAGTAAGAAAGAGTTCTGATGATATTAAGAGTTGATATCATATCTCATTGCCAATTAGTGATGAGCCTAATGAGTCACACACATACACAAGTTATTCACCAAGTTAAATGTGATTTAATTGATTAATTAAAGAGTTTAATTGATTAATTAAATAGGTTTGGTTTGTAATAAGATTGCAAAGTCCCTAGCATGGCTTGAAACCAAATCTAGGTTATTGGATGTATAATACAAGTTAAATTTATATTTAAAGTGTTTAAATATGAATTTAATTGTGAGAAATTAATTAATAGAGATTAATTAGTTAATTTATATTTGATATAAATTGATTAGAAGAGGAGAAATAATGATTTTGGGTTGAGAACTCAAAATTAAAACATAAGGGTACTTTGGTCATTTTACATGGTGACATGTGGCACCATGAGATGGTGACACATGGCATCATATAAGTTTGCCATTTGTCTTCCTATCATGCAAGGTGATCAAAGTCAAGATTAAGTCTAGCTTTGACACTTGGCTTAATGTGATTAAGTTAATTAAAAAAAAGATGCAATGTGGTGGTGACATATGGCAAAGGGTTTAAGTGATTATTTGACCTAATTATAAAAGGGAAAGAAAGAATAATTAAAATAGAACACTCTTTATTCTCAAGTGTGGCAGCAGCCCATTCTCTCCCTCTCCTCTTGTTGCTTTCTCATCAATTCAAAGAGAATCACTCCATTCCCTTTGAATTAAAATTGCTAGGAATTGTTTCTAGTGTCCTATACACACATATAACCTCTCTAAGAGCAAAACCCTAAATTATAATTGGTTGACAAGGCTTGAGAAGCAAAGTTGGGGGCTACCCATTGGTGATCTTGGTGTGGACAAGCTAGAGGGATAACACTTGGGGTCCTAGGTGCTTCCTAAAGTTGCCAATTGCATTCATAGTGCATCAAAGAGGTTAGTGCTCAAACTCCTCTTTTAAACTAGGGTTTAAATGAATTAATTTGTTAATTCACAATCTTGAATGGTAAACATAGATCCTAATACATATTAAAAATATTTTAATATGCAATTGAGCATTGAAATTAATTAGGCACATAAGAGATGTGGCATGATGCATGAGACCTTAGAAGAAATTTTTTGAAATTCAATGCTCTAATGAACCAATCACCATGCTTCCGCTCCTTTATATTGACAATCAATTCTCATCATATTTGTAATCAAATTCATTCCTTCATCATATGCAAATATTAACATAACATATATTTAAACATAAACCTGTAAATGTAATAAAATATGTTTATACTTAAATTTACAGTCATCCAAAATAAATTTATAGCTTGTGTTTTTAGCACATGGCAAATGGGCATACAAAAATGAGTGACAAAATACATCTAGTGTTGGTGGTGCATTTATCACAAAGTCCAAGTATGAGGTGATTTCAGACTTTTCTGCAGATCCGTTCTTTCCTCTCCTGTCTGACTATCTGCTCCTTACCTTCTGTACTTGTGCAAGGAAAAACCTACACGCTAAGCTTTACAGTTTAGTGGTGTGCTCTTAATTTAAAAAAATAAAAGCAAAACTTGCATATATATTGTAAGAGATTTTAAAAAAAATAATGTTCAAAAATAAAGAAACTCAAAACATCAAATCTATGACCATTTCCAAATACAAATATACTGAATCGATTAAATGATACAATGATTATATGAAATCTTTAAAGTTCAAAGTTTAACATAATTCACATTATATTTGTGTAATTTTTCTTAATTAAATCACATTTTAAGATTTGTTATGTGCCCACAGTAACCTATGACAAAACTGTATGGATTGGATATAGGACTCCCGGTACTAAACACTCGAACTAGTTTAACAATGGGCATTTGGTACCACTATATAACTGTCAACATAGACTCCAGATACTGAACACTCGGTGTCTCTGACAGGTTAAACAATGGGCACTCGGTGCCTCTATATAACTATCAACATGAACTATAATAAAATTCGGCACTAAAAGCCATGGTTAAAGAATCACTAACTAGACACTCGGTGCCTCTAATAAACATTTAACAATTTAGTAACATGATTAATGCAGTACTGCTAAAGATGTCCTCTATTAGCATACAAATCTATCCAAACTTATGATTCACTATCTAGGTTTAACCTGGCTTAATAAGATAATTATTATTTTTATTTTTACATGATGTAATCAACAATACTTGTGTGCATAAAAACTTTTTCCATTACCATATTTTCATATCACATGCCTTTAAATTTCATACAAAATTCTTATAAATTTTCTCAAGTTATCAAAGGCCATACCATATTAAAAAAAAAAAAAGAAAATTAAGAAATTAAAAGTGCACTAACCTGCTAATCTCCAACCTACGTTGATTTGGCTCCTAAACCAATATTTTCATCTTCCTCCTTATGAACTACTGTAACGCAAAAGAATAGGAACAGTTCAGAACAAATTCCTTAACTGTTTCTAACAAACATTCTCGCTAAACTAATTTTACCGTTACCTAGAAATTTTCCTACCCAATTGGCCATAATCAATTCTTTAGCCAATTGGTCACTTTCCTCATATAATAACAAGTTCATTTAGGCATTTTATCAAATACTTGGTATGCAAAATTCACATGGCAAAATGAACTAATTTTCTTTGTTTTTTGGACCCCTGAAAAATACCTTTGTATTTTCCATCAAAAGCACATTAATCCTGAAATTGGAACCAGCTAACAAACATTCATCCAATAATAATTTAATTTACCAAAGTGGCTGCCCTAAAAGAACAAACACACACACACACAATTAAAATTTCCAGTCAATTCAGGTAAACAGAGCAGCAAAGTTAAAATTTTCCCAAAAATTCTAGCAACAAGGGTTTCATAGAATCTTTTTTAGAATTGAACTGTCATATGTCCATTTCAATCTCCAATTTGAATTATATCAAAATCAGGGCTACTGGGCTACTGAAGGAGTGGAAGCATGAAAAATATTAGTTTAGATCATTGAATTCAAAATTTTTCTTCTAGGGTCTTATGCATCATGCAAGATTCATTATTTACCTATTTGATTTCAATGTTCAATAGCATATTAAAACACTTTTAATATGTTTTTGGATATACATTTGCTATTTAAGATTTTAGAATTAACAGATTAATTCATTAGAACCCTAGATTAAATCAAGAACATGTGCACTAACCTTTTGATGCACTGTAGTTATGTTTGGTATCTTTGGGATGCACCTAGGACACCAGATGTTGTCTCTCTAGCTTGTCCACACAAAGATCACCAATGGCAGCCCCTTGAATAGCTTCTCAAGCCTTTCTAATTAATTAGAAATTGATGTTTTGCCTTTTAGAGAGATTACAGATGTATATAGGACACTAGAAACGATTTCTAGCAATTTTAGTTCAAGAGAATGTGGGCAATTCTCTTTGAATTGATGAGAGATGAAGAAGAAGAGAGGATAGGTGCTCAATGAGTGGCGGCACACAATGAAAGAAATCAAGTTTTTTATTTTCTTCTTTCATCCTTTCCCTTATATAGCTAGGTCATCACTTAAAACCCTTATCACATGTCATCTTCTGATTAGCTCTTAGTTTAATTGACCCAATCACATTGTGCTAAGTGTCAAACCTAGATTTAATCTTGACTTTGATCATCTTACACGATTAAAAGATAAATGGCAAGCTTATGTGTAGTGCCATGTGTCACCATCTCATGGTGCCACGTGTCACCCTGTGAAATGACTAAATTACCCTTGTGTCTTAATTTTGAGTTCTCAACCCAAAATAATTATTTCTCTTCTACTAATCAATTTATATCAAACATAAATTAATTAATTAATTAAACTCTATTAATTAATTTCTCATAATTAAATTCATATTTAAACACTTTAAATATAAATTTAACTTATACTATACATCCAATAACGTAGATATGGTTTTAAGCCATGCTAGAGACTTTGCAATCTGATTACAAATCAAACCTATTTAATTAATCAATTAAACTCTTTAACTAAGTAATTAAATTACTTTTAACTTGGTGATTACTTGTGTATGTGTGTGACTCACTAGGCTCATCACTAATTGACAATGAGATATGATATCAACTCTTAATATCATCAGAACTCTTTCTTACCATAAATGATTTCTCTAAATCATTTTAGGCACCTCATAGACTATGGTTAACACCTAGCATAGCATGCCATAGCCACCCAATTAGTAATAAGGTTTACCTTCAATGAACCTATAATCATATGTTACCATGCACTAGAATTTCTCTATTACAAAATCCCAATTCGAGCTAGAGTCATGGTTTATGTCAAACTCCATTTGCTATGAATATTGTGTTCTCTTTTAATTCCAGTTTTTTATTAAAAAGATTTTCTCATCAGAAACTCTTTTCTAATTAAATCTATTTGTCATGGCCAGGAACTTGAAACATCAAGAACAATTAAATGAACATAGGATTTTATCCCTATTTACTTAGAGTAATAGATTCCATCTTGATCAACATCTACCTCCATATATAACTAGTAAGAGCCAACATATACCCATATACCCATACACAGTACAAGTATGAAAGCAGTATCAAACTCAAACCACCTATATATAAGATAACTGTGCTATCTCAGGTCTAAAGATTATATGTACTGATGTGATTTATGACAATGCATTGACAAGAGTAAACTCCATGTGCTTGTCATAAATGTCACCGGTTCGGCCTACTTATCATGCATAAGTGCCTATCATGTTTGTTATATGGCATGAGACTCACCATTCCATCTTATTTATATCTCATATAAATACATTGGGAACAAATATGAATACAATCTTTCTGGATAAGTCATGTCCTGTGTGAAGTATCCTCGATTGTGAACCAATTTATGATACTTTATGCTAGAAATACTGTCACGCATATTCTTAACAACTTAAAAATAGAATTTCTAACAAAATATCAATGGACCTTTTCTATTACATATAAATATATTATGTAAATGGAAAAGTGAAAATGCCTTTTATTAATAAAATATGTACAAGATACATACTAAATGATATGCTCTAGGGCATACTACTAACAATCTCCCACTAGCACTAAAGCCATTCATTATAATATCTTAGACCCATCTTTTCAAGATGTCGGTCTAGCTGAGTTTGTGACATAGGCTTGGTGAATGGATTAGCTAGATTTTCAGCTGATGCTATTTTCTGCATGGCTACATCGCCTCGCCCAACTATTTCTCTGATAATGTGGTAGCGCCTTTCTATTTGTTTGGACTTCTGGTCAGATCGGGGTTCCTCAGCCTGTATGACTACTCCATTGTTGTCACAGTAGAGTAAAACTGCTGATTTAATGGAAGGAACTACTGCAAGTTCTTTCACGAACTTCTTTATCTAAATAGCTTCCTTTGCAGCATCTGATGCAGCAATATACTCAGCCTCGGTAGTGGAATCTGCACTCGTACTCTGTTTGGAACTCTTCCAACTAACCGTACCTCTATTACAAATGAACACATACCCAGAGGTAGACTTTCTATCATCGATATCTGATTAGAAATCAGAATCAATATAGCCATCCAATTGCAAGTCACCACCTCCATATATTAAGAATAAATCCTTAGTTCTTCTCAAGTACTTAAGGATATTCTTGATAGCTATCCAGTGTTTCAAACCTGGATTGGATTGATACCTGCTAGTCAAACTAACAGCATATGTAATATCCGACCTAGTATACAACATTGCATACATTAAACTTTCAATAGCCGAAGCATATAGAATCCTGACCATTTTATCTCTTTCTTCAGGTGTCTTTGGAGACATCTCTTTAGAAAGGTGGACACCATGTATCACTGGTAACAATCCTCTCTTGGAATCAAGCATTTTAAATCTCTTTAACACCTTTTCCAAGTATAGACTTTGGGATAAACCAATTATTCTTTTCGCTCTATCTCTATAAATGCGAATTCCAAGAATATAGGTTGCCTCCCCTAAGTCTTCCATGGAGAATGTATTTGACAACCATACCTTTACAGTTGTCAACATACCTGTGTCATTACCTATCAAAAAAATATCATCCACATATAAGACAAGGAAATGATAGCACTATCACTAACCTTCTTATATACACATGGTTCATCCTCATTTTTTATAAAACCAAATGACTTAATGGCTTCATCAAAATGGATATTCTAACTCCTCGAAGCTTGTTTCAACCCATAAATAGATCGCTTTAGCTTACATACCTTAGAACCATCTTGGGATTCGAAACCCCAAGGTTGTTCCATGAAAATGTTTTCTTCAATGTATCCATTAAGAAAAGCTGTTTTGACATCCATCTGCCAAATCTCATCATCATAGTATGCAGCTATTGCTAATAGAATCCTAATTGATTTAAGCATGGCAACAGGCAAGAAAGTCTCCTCATAGTCGATTCCTTGCCTTTTGCGAAACTCTTTCGCTACTAGCCTTGCTTTATAGGTCTCTACCTTTCCATCAGAACCAATTTTCTTCTTGAAAACCCATTTGTACACTATAGATACAATACCTTCAGGCGGGTCAATAAGATCCCAAACTCGATTCTTATACATGGAATCAATCTTGGATTTCATAGCATCAATCCATTTTGAAGAGTCTATATTTGATATAGCTTCTTCATAAGTAAGTGGATCATCTCCATGATCTACTTCTTCATGAGTAAACAACTCTTACTCTTCTTCATGAAGAAAACTATATCTCACTAGTAGGTGAGAAATCCTGGTTGATCTGCGAGGAATTACAATAGATGTTTCATCAACAGGTGTAGGTTGACTAGATGGATCTATATCCATCTGATCTATTGGTTAATCAGAATTCTCCAATTCTAACTCTATTTGTCTTCCTTTGCCTCCGTCTTAAACAAACTGTTGTTCAAGAAATGTGGCATCTCTACTTACCACAACCTTTTGTGATGTAGGCAAATAAAAATAATATCCAAAACTCTCTTTTAGATATCCAACAAATCGACCCTTTTCTAATCCGGTTTCCAATTTATCAGTGTTTAGCTTTTTGATATAAGATGGATAACCCCAAATCTTAACATGCTTAGGACTTGGTTTTCTTCCGTGCCATATCTCATAAGGTGTGGAAGATACTGATTTTGATGGATTCCTATTCAGAATATGCAAAGCTGATTCTAATGCAAATCCCCAAAAGGAGATTGGCATATCAGTATAGCTCATCATACTATGTACCATATCCAATGGGGTATGATTTCTCCTTTCAGATACACCATTCAGCTGTGGTGTTCCTGGAGGAGTCAATTGGGAAACAATGCCATGCTCTTTCAAATATTCATCAAATTTAGTACTCAAGTATTCACCTCTACGATATGATCGAAGAGCTTTAATACTTTTTCCTGTTTGATTTTCTACTTCAGATTTAAATTCTTTGAACTTTTCAAAGGATTCATGTTTGTATTTCATCAAATACAAATACCCAAACCTTGATTTATCATCAGTAAAGGTAATAAAATAATAAAAATTACCTCTAGCCATTTCTTTAAATGGACCACATACATCACCATGTATTAACTCTAAAATATTTTCAGCTCTTAGCCCTTGTCCAACAAAGGGTGATCTGGTCATTTTGCCTTGAAGGCAGGATTCACAAGTTGGAGTAGGTTCAGAACCCAATGAGGATAGAATCCCCATTTTCTCCAGTTTTGTTATCCTATCTTCTGCAACATGACCTAATCTTAAGTGCCAAATATATTTTGAACTTGAGTTGATTTTTACCATGGCATTGCATTTATTTAGATCACTTGCATTCAATTTGTGTTTGTCATTATTATCCAAATAATAAAGACCATCATTCATATAAAACGAGCCAACATATTTATTTCCAAAATAAATATTGCAAACATCATCTGTGAACTGAAATTCATAGCCATTTCTAGTCAAACTAGATATAGAAATGATGTTATTAAAAACATCAGGTACATATAAAATATTATCCAAACACAAAACATGCCCAGACATATCCTATATATTCAAGGTTCAGGACAAGTTTCAAATTTCTTAGCCAATCAGAGAGATTAGGTCCTGTCAACCTATTGCGATCACGTATGCTTGTAAGGATATTGGATGGTGGTGGTTGTGGTGTACTCATTATTATTAGAAAATTAACTGCAGAAAATAACCAGATTAATTAGTAAATGTATCATGTATTTAACCAAAATGATTATGGTCTTTTAATCAAATTAGTCCTCCCACTAACTTAGCGAATCCTACACTTTCAAAGTAGAAAACGGAAATCCTAGTTGGATGGATTTGTAGTGGGTGATTGAATTCTTATAGTCTTATTGATCATCCTCAGGCACATCCATTATTGGAATTACAATAAACTATAAGTGAGCAACTTCTTGCCCATCACATCTTATGTGAGGTTCAATCTTTATCTAGCCCCTAATGCTCAAAATCTCAGACACATCCATTATTGACTTATCTTGCATTAGTTAAGTTGATCCCATTGAGCCAGTAAACATGCAAATAATTTTAATGTCCTCAGGCATATCCATTATTAGGCACCAAACCATTTACATATTTACAATATCTCATGCTTAATAATTATTCTTAAGAAAATCTCTTAAATTAATTGCATCATATGCAAGTATTTAAAATTTTTTAAAATAATTGCCTCAATAGAGGGCCCATGTTATAATTACTTTAATTATACCATTTCCAACTTAATCATTTGTTTAGAAGATTTTGTGGCCGTCCTAATTACTATTATGGTCTCACTTTGCACATTATCCATTTAGCATGCATATATCATATACTTGCATACAATCCCATACATCTCATGCATTCATGGATAAACAATAAATATGGTATGATTATGGACTTTCTAAGGGATTCAATTCTGAGCCACCAAGAATTGAATCAGGGCATTTCTAAGTGAATTTCATTCATTCATATTACAAGAGTTGCTGAAGGAGTACATAATCAACACTTGATCTTGAATTGCTCCCACTGGTCCCACTAATTGACCTCCTTAATCTTCTTGCAATCCAATTACATAGTAATCCTTGGCATACCAAGGCGAATTTACAAGAACGAAATAAATTAAATTACAACCCAAAAATATTACAACCTTTATAATACATGCCACCAAAATAAATTAATTAATCTACAACCCATAGAAATATAAAAGAAATAAATCCAATCACATTAGTCTTTTATTGTCCATGATCATCCATAATACATATCACTATTTAACAATTAAATAAAACATACATACTTAAATTAAATTGAATATCTCATATTCAACTTAAAAATCCAGATTTGAATATGATTCAAACAAATTTAAAAATTCAGATTTGAATTACATTCAAACAAATTTAAAAATTCAGATTTGAATCACATTCAAACAAATTTAAAAATTCATATTTAAATCAAAATTTTAAATCAAAATTTAATTGTGTGATTAAAACTCCTAATTAAACACTTTAATTTGTCATGGGCCTAATTATGGGCCTTGAAACCAAGCCCACATTCAAGCCCAAAAGCCATGCGCATGGTTGAATGCACCAAACCATGCGCACCAATGGTGTTCATCATCATGCCGCCACCTATTCTTTGCAACCAGCAATGAATCAATCATCTTATGATCAAATCACACAATTAAATCATATATTAAACAATCTAAATGGCAAATATAGTGGCTCTGATACCAATTGAAGAAGCGAAAGCATGAAAATAATTAGTTTAGATCATTGAATTCAAAATTTTTCTTCTAGGGTCTCATGCATCATACAAGATTCATTATTTACCTATTTGATTTCAATGTTCAATAGCATATTAAAACACTTTTAATATGTTTTTGGATCTATATTTGCTATTTAAGATTTTAGAATTAACAGATTAATTCATTAGAACCCTAGATTAAATCAAGAACATGTGCACTAACCTTTTGATGCACTGTAATTGTGTTTGGTACCTTTGGGATGCACCTAGGACACCAGATGTTGTCCCTCTAGCTTGTCCACACCAAGATCACCAATGGCAGCCCCTTGAACAGCTTCTCAAGCTTTTCCAATCAATTAGAAATTGAGATTTTGCCTTTTAGAGAGATTACAAATGTATATAGGACACTAGAAACGATTTCTAGCAATTTTAATTCAAGAGAATATAGGCAATTCTCTTTGAATTGATGAGAGATAAAGAAGAAGAGAGGAGAGGTGCTCAATGGGTGGCGGCACACAATGAAAGAAATCAGATTTTTTATTTTGTTCTTTCATCCTTTCCCTTATATAGCCAGGTCATCACTTAAAACCCTTGCCACATGTCATCTTCTGATTAGCTCTTAGTTTAATTGACCCAATCACATTGTGCCAAGTGTCAAACCTAGATTTAATCTTGACTTTGATCATCTTACATGATTAAAAGACAAATGGTAAGCTTATGTGTAGTGCCATGTGTCACCATCTCATGGTTCCACGTGTTACCCTGTGAAATGACCAAATTACCCTTGTGTCTTAATTTTGAATTCTCAACCCAAAATAATTATTTCTCTTCTACTAATAATTTATATTAAATATTAATTAATTAATTAATTAAACTCTATTAATTAATTTCTCATAATTAAATTCATATTTAAACACTTTAAATATAAATTTAACTTATACTATACATCCAATAACCTAGATTTGGTTTCAAGCCATGCTAGGGACTTTGCAATCTAATTACAAATCAAACCTATTTAATTAATCAATTAAACTCTTTAACTAATTAATTAAATTAGTTTTAACTTAGTGATTACTTGTGTATATGTGTGACTCACTAGGCTCATCACTAATTGACAATGAGATATGATATCAACTCTTAATATCATCAGAACTCCTTCTTACCATAAATGATTTCTCTAAATCATTTTAGGCACCTCATAGACTATGGTTAACATCTAGCATAGCATGCCATAGCCACCCAATTAGTAATAAGGTTTACCTTAAATGAACCTATAATCATATGTTACCATGCACTATAATCTCTCTTCTACAAAATCCCAATTTGAGCTGGAGTCATGGTTTATGTCAAACTCCATTTGCTATGAATATTATGTTCTCTTTTAATTCCAGTTCTTGATTAAAAAGATTTTCTCATCAGAAACTCTTTTCTGATTAAATCTATTTGTCCTGGCCAGGAACTTGAAACATCAAGAACAATTAAATGAACATAGAATTTTATCCCTATTTATTTAGGGTAACAGATTCCATCTTGATCAACATCTACCTCCATATATAATTAGTAGGAGCCAACATATACCTATATACCCATACACAGTACAAGTATGAAAGTGGTATCAAATTCAAACCACCTATATACAAGATAATTGTGCTATCTCAAGTCTAAAGATTATATGTACTGATGTGATTTATGACAATGCATTGACAAGAGTAGACTCCATGTGCTTGTCATAAATGTCACCGGTTCGGCCTACTTATCATGCATAAGGGCCTATCATGTTTGTTATATGGCATGAGACTCACAATTTCATCTTATTTATATCTCATATAAATACATTGGGAACAAACATGAATACAATCTTTCTGGATAAGTCATGTCCTGTGTGAAGTATCCTTGATTGTGAACCAATTTATGATATTTTGTGCTAGAAGTACTGTCACACATATTCTTAACAACTTAAGAATAGAATTTCTAACAAAATACCAATGGACCTTTTCTATTACACATAAATATATTATGTAGATGGAAAAATGAAAATGCCTTTTATTAATAAAACATGTACAAGATACATACTAAATAATATACTCTAAGGCATACTACTAATAGCTACAACTCAAGTTATGAATGAAAATGTGCAAACTGTTCTAGACTCTAGTCATAGTTAGAGCAGTAATAGGAAACACAAGAATTTCACTATGCAGCCAACAAAATTAATTTTCGGTTATAACTACAAAGTTTCAGGGCATTCTTTGAGCTTTCCAACAATTTAAAAATCACCCTATTTGAAGTTCTGTAGCACAAGTTATGAATTTTTAAATTTGGATGTCCTGCTTCTAGAAATCATTAGGTCAGTTTTCCAGATTTGAGCAATAAAAAGTTTTGCCTTCAAACACTATCTTAACAGGGGAATTAGGTCTATCATAAAGCTATAAAGTTTTAGAGCATTCATCAAGGTTTTTATAGACATAAAGATCACAGAAATCCAACTTTCCTAGCTCAAGTTATGAATTTTTAAAATTGACTGATCCTGCAACCCTACTAGCAACTTTCAGATTTTTAGCACAATTATAAGTCCCTAATTACTTCTAGTTTATCATATTTAAGAAATCTCTACCTAAACATGGTGAAAGAGGGATATTATAGCATTAGCCTTAAGGAAAAACCAGTTATTATCCCTTTCCTTTCAAGCCTCTACCAAATCCCTCAAGGAAAGTAGATTCGTTCAAGCTTGAATCACTAGTTCTTCTTGCTTACTTGCTTTGGTTTCAAAGGTGCTATGGAAGAGAGAGTTTAGAGCTATGATGCTAGGATTTTTCCTTGGTCTTTCTTCTTTCAAATGAGAGTAATTTGGCTATTGAAAAATAAAAGAAAAAAAGAGAAAATGGATGAGTGTTGGCCAACTGGATGGGAGAGAAAATATAAGGCAAAATTTTATCTCCCCTTTACCCATTGGTCCTTCATCCCTTTATCCATTGGTCCATAAAGTATTTTCTATTATTTCTAAATTTTTTCCAAAACTTATAATCTATTCAAGATAGTCCTCCAACCTTTTATTTACCCCTTAACTTATTGATTAATTCACTTTAGTCCTCTAACTCTTAATGGCTAACTTCCTAGGAGAGTTACTCATCGTCGAGACTTGTGCACATTTAACTGATTTCTAATCTATTTTTTTTATTTTCCTTCAACCTTACTTGATCTTTATTAAATTAAATTATGATTCCTTACTTTAATTTAAGGTGATTCCAGACATTTCAACAATCCAAACAAACGTTAGTCATAGGAACAATAGAATATATGGAACTACCTAAAGTTAGGGCATTGCAATTCTTCCCCTCTTAATATAAATTTCATCCCAAAAATTTATCTAGTTCAAATACGTATGGATGTTGTTGTCTCATAATCTCTTTGCTCTCCCACGTCTCTTCCTCCACTTTCTGGTTTCTCCAAAGCACTTTCAGTAATGGAATTCTTTTATTCCTCAGTTCCTTAATTTCTCATACTAAGATCTTTACTGGTTCCTTCTCATATATCAAATCAGGTTGTATCTCTCGAGTTTCTATCAGATATAATGGATGCAAGCACTCCATGTAACCAAACTATTTCATTTATGTACAACTTTGCTAACTTCTCTAATGAGTAGTCCATTCTAATAGGTAAAAGGTGAGCAGACTTAGTTAACCTGTCAACTATCACCCATACTACATCATGCTTCTTCTGTGTAAGAGGTAGATCAATGATTAAGTCCATTGTGATGCAATCCCATTTCCACTCGAGTATTGTGATTGGTTGTAACAAACCCGATGGAACTTGATGTTTGGCCTTAACTTGTTGACATGTAAGGTATTTTGTCACATAATTGGTAATGTCTTTCTTCATACCAGGCCTCCAATAATGAGTTTTCAAGTCTCTGTAAATCTCGGTGATTCCTGGATGCATGGCATAAAAGCTACTATGTGCCTCTTTAAGAATGCTCCTCTTAAGTTCTTCATCATTTAAAACATATATCTTCCCTTTATAATATAAGTGACCATCTCCTTTGATCTCATACTCACTCTCCTTCCCTTCTTGGAATTGTCTAATAATAGTTATCAATTTCTCATCCAGCTTCTTAGCTTCTTCAATTTGCTGTAATAAACTTGGCTTTACTTTCAACTGAACTATAATAGCTCTATCTGGTGTTAGAGTCAGGTGAGTATTCATGGCTCTTAAAGTTGCCAGAGATTTCCTACTTAAAGTATCAGCTACTACATTCGCTTTTCCCAAGGTGTTAATCAATTATGCAATCATAATCTTTCAAGAATTCGATCCATCTTCTTTACCTCAATATGAGTTCCTTTTGAGTTAGCAAGTATTTGAGACATTTATGATCATATGGATATAGCACTTCTCCCCATATGGATATTACCTCCATATCTTTAATGCAAACACGATTGCTACAAGTTCTAAATCATGAGTTGGGTAATTCTTTTCATGTATCTTGAGTTGCCTGGAAGTATAGGCAATCACTTTTCCTTCTTGCATTAGCACACACCCTAGCCCATTGTACAAAACATCACTATAAGTCACAAAGTCTTTTCTTGACATTGTTTGTGTAAGAATGGGTGCTTCTGTAAGCATTGCCTTCAACTTCTCAAAGCTTGCTTGACATTTATCATTCTATTCAAACTTGTCATTCTTATGCAATAATCTAGTCAATGGAGTTGCAATGAGTGAGAACCCATTCACAGATCTCCTATAGTAACTTGCCAACCTTAAGAAGCTTCTAACTTCTGTCGCATTCTTAGCCAGCTTCTAACTTCTGTCGCATTCTTAGGCAGCTTCTACTCTAAGATAGTTTTTATCTTTTTGGGATCAACTCTAATTCCATCAACTGACGCTATATGCTCAAGGAAAGAGATTTCATTCAACCAGAACTCACACTTAGATAACTTAGCATATAGTTTTTTTTCTCCCTCAAAGTCCGCAGTACAATCCTCAGATGTTTATCATGTTCCTCTCGGTTCTTAGAATACACCAAAATGTCATCAATAAAGGCCACAATAAATCCATCCAAGTAAGAATGAAAAATATAGTTCATAAAGTCCATAAAAGCTGCTCGAGTATTAGATAGTCTAAATGGCATCACCAGGAACTCATAATGCCCATAGCGGGTTTTGAAGGCTGTCTTAAGCACATCAGACTCCTTTACTCTCAATTAGTAATACCCGGATCTAAGATCAATCTTGGAAAAAATGCTTGCTCCCTTCAGCTGTTCAAACAAATCATCTATCATGGGCAAGGGATATTTATTCTTCACAGTCACCTTATTTAATTGTCTGTAATCAATACATAATCTGAGTGTCCCATCTTTCTTCTTCACAAATAACACTGGTGCTCTCCAGGGTGACACACTAGAGTGTATAAACCATTTATCAAGCAACTCCTGCAACTGTATTTTTAACTCCTGCAACTGTATTTTTAACTCCTTCAACTCAATGGGCGCCATCCTATAAGGAGTAATAGATATTAGTGCTGTACCAGGAATCACATTAATGGCGAACTCCACCTCTCTTTTTGGAGACAAACTCGACAATTTCTCAAGAGATACATTTGGGAAATCACATAATATGGGCATGTTACAAATACTAAGGCCTGCCTTCCTGGTATCAACCACACTAGCTAAGTAAGCTTCACAACCCTTCCTTATCAACTTCCTTGTTGTAATGGCTGATATAACAGTAGAGAGATAATATGTTCTCTCACCCACAACTATCACCTCTTCATTGTCAAAAGTTCTCAATGTGGTTCTTTTTGGGCAACAATCCACAATAACTTGGTGTTTTGACAACTAATCCATCCCCAAAATCACATCAAACTCATGAAAAGGTAATGCTATCAAATCAGCTAGAAACTCATGTTCTTGAATTCTTAAAAGACAATCTCTATAAACCCTGTTCACTATCACACTATGGCCTAAAGGGTTTGTGACTAGGATATCTTTCTCAATTATACCTTCTTGTAAACCCCTCTCTCCTGGTTAGTGGTGCAAATGCATGAATGTGTAGAACCTAGATCTATCAATGCATGTACTGAGGAGTCAAAGAGAGAAAATATACCAACAATCACATCTGGTATGTCTTGCTCCTTGTAACACCCCTATATGCATAGTTCTGTGCAAATCACTGTTACGATGACCGGTGTCAATCCGGACAATTAAAAGGATTAGAATCATATTTAAGTCACTGAGAAAAGCCCTGAATGAAAATAAATAGTGAGTACCAGATAGTGAAGTATAAATAAGAGAAACAAAGCATAAAAGGTTAAATGAGCTGGGAGTCACAGTGATGGGTGACCTTACCGGGAAGTGACTGCGAAGTTAGTTCTAACCCTAATTTTGAATGGGAAATTGTGACACCGCGGTCCTAAGGACTATGGCAAAGCTAGTGGAAAAGAGAAAATCACAGAAAAGAGTTGATAAGTAGGTTAAATAATTAGGTCAGGATTCGGGAAGAAACACTGGATTATGTGCAAACCGGATCAGACCGGCGAGGGGCAAATCGATCAATTCACCCTTAGAGGTGACTCATGACCTAACTGTCTAATAAAATCAGAAAAAAGAAAATTTCAGAATATAGAATTAAATTAAAGAAGAATGGAAAAATAAAGGAAAAAGAAAAAAGAAAAGAAAAATGATTTATGACATCATCCAAATTACATCACCTATGACATCATAAATAAATTTTGACTAAACTAATTTTTTGACTAAGTCAAAAAGGCCATAAAAACAATGAAAAAATTAAGAATCAAAACTTCATCTTCTACCCCAAGTTTGGCCAGCCTCTCTCTCTTCCCAAACTCTCTCTCTCTCAAACCTCCATTAAAGCTTCATTTCAAGCTTTTTAAACCCCCAAATTTTCCCATAAATTTCCCATTATTAGTGATTAAACCGTACTTTGGCAACTAGAAAATAAGATTAAAGAAGAAATTTTGAAGAAAGGTGGAAAGATTTGGAGAATTAGAATTCAAAGAAAAGGTTAGTGTTTAAACTTGTAAATTTTTAGTTAAATTATGTTTATGTAGTTAAACTAACTTAGAAATTATGAAAAATTCAAGCAAATCAAACTTGTTAGACTCTTTAGGGATTTCAGCCCACATGGGAAAACTAGGGTTTTGCATGATTTTGAAGAGATAAAAATGGTATGTGAGCTTAATTAAGTGTGTAGGAGTTGAATATCTACTTTAATTGCATTAATTGAGCCATTTGCAAAAATTAGGGTTCTTGAGTTCATGAAATTGGAGGAAAAAAATTGGAGAAAATGGTCAATTGATGCAATGGCCCTAATTGAGGTTAGAAATGGTCAATTGTGACCAATTGAGATGTGTTGGAGTGATTAGAAGTGCAATGCAACTCGGATTGGAGAAGAGTTAATTTTAGGCAGTATGACCTAGGTCCTTTTCAGGGACCAAAACTGTAATTTTGCCACCTAATTGGTGTGAGGCCAATTGGATATGAAAGTAAACACATAATGACACAATTTTCATGCAGAAACCATACCCAGAAAGTGACTCTAAGTTAGTGAACAATTAGGTCAAACCCAAAATTGGTACACTGCCACTGTACAAAAATAACCAAATGAACAGTGTTTGTTTATTTAGCCATAACTTGGTCTAGGAAGATCCAAATGACCTGATTTTTGTGGCATTGGAAAGATATGACATAGTACTAACTTTCATGAAGAATACAAATCCAAATCCTGCCCAGAATCAAGTAAATTTGCCACCCAAATTTGGTACCACAAAACTGCCAGAACCTGAAAGTTACCCAGAATTCTGGGTTAGGACTAATCTGGGCAGCCAACTTAAAATCAACATAACTTGATCTATAAAACTCTAAATGGAGTGATTCAAAAAGGGAATTAAAGCTAAGACAATAAGAAACAACTTTTATGAAGGAAACGTAGCTAAATTCCCATTGTAGACAGACCAATGGAACAGTAAAAACAAGTAACCCAAAAATGAAATTTTGAGATTTAACCCTAATAGGCTTTGAATTGAATTTCGCAATCAATGCCAACAAAAATATGACTCAAAATGTGGTATGTGGGTATAATTAAAAATAGCATATCTAATTAGTATGAAAAGGTCAATATTTTAATCAAATGGTCAAATGACTAGTAACCACAATTACACTAAGTACAAAGGACTCAATTTTATGGGGTAAATTAAGTGTATAAAATTTAATTATTGAATTTATTAATTACAAATAAATTGAATAGATATTGAAACACTCTAGTTATGTGTTTTAGTGGGAAAGGAGCCCTCCAAGGAAAGAGGAGGAATTGAACCAAGACAAGCCTAGATAAGATATTTGTGCACAACTAACTCTTTTTGTTATTTTTCACTTTCAAATTGATTTGAATAAGTTTATTGTATGATTTATGATTTTTGTTGTGTTGAGAATTTTAACTTGTTGAATGAAATTGTATAAATTAAATATAAATTTTCTTCTGCATTTAAGGATTTATTACATGATTTTGAGAATTGCAAATTTTAAGTTTGATGTGTTGCCAACCTTAAGCATGAATTTATAATGATTCAATATGTTAATGGTTTGTAAAAACTTTTGTAAATAGAAATTGTTTTGAATATAATTTGAAACCACAGTTGACATGGCAATATATTTTGAATTCTCATTAGCTTGTCTAGTGAGATGTCTAGTGAGATATCTCCTCCACTAGATGGTGTGAGTTCCTTACTCTCTGGCTTGCCAGTTGGGGAAGAGTTTGGATGAGTACTCATATATACTAGCTAGTCTTTATTCCTCCCTTTTTAGCCTCGGTTATTGGGAGAGTTTGAATTGTCATGGTGTATAACATGGCATTGATTATGAAATTTTGTGTCATGGGTCCAACTGTGTGAATTGTTGGCAACGCCCTTTAAATTATGCATAATTTGATAAATTTTGATCGAAATAAATAATTTATCAATGATTCAAAAATATTGTATTGTTTCATGATTTAAAAGAAATGTAGATAAATAGTTTTATTTGATCAAAATGTTATTTAAAGGAATAGTTTGCATGATTAAAAATATTGATTTTTGGATGTCATGAATTTTGAAGAATTTAGACATTTTAAATTTTTATTTGTTATGAGTTGTCAAAGCATAACTTGTATTAAGTTTTAAATTATTAGTTTGTACACTACTGAGTTCACCACTCAGCGATAGCATTGTATGCTGTCGCAGGTGAAAGAAAAAATAGAGCAGCTGAGTGAAATTATTTGAAGACACTGTGAGACTATCTTTGGGTATATCATAGGCATACTCTTGTACATTAGATCTTGATGTAATTATGTGATTATATGTATGTAAATTCATTCGAGCAGTTGTATCAACTCTTTTGTAATATATTTTTGGAATGTAATCAAATAAAAATTATTGTAATATTATCTTGAGATTTTATGTACTTATAAAGTTTTGTACAACTAAATTTTTAATAGTCCCATAAATGTAAATATTAATTTTATTACCTTAATGAGATGTTTCAATGTTTGATTTAATTCAAACTATGTATTGAGTTGCTTGTGTTGATTTGTGAAATGAAATTGAATAATAGAGTTGTGGTTGAGAAAATATACTAGGAGTGTTTTTCTTTTCAGGTTTTGAAGAACTGTTTTCTCAAAATACAGATGGCACTCTGCCAAAGTTTTTGCAAAAATAGCAGAGATTTTAAATATCTAAAAATTTGATTTATGTTTAGACTTCAAATAAAGGTTTTTAATTTCTGAAAAAAATTACCCACCAATTTAAAAATGAAAGGAAATTATTTTAAAATCCTTTGTAGTATATTTAACGGGTTACCAGTAGGCCAAGTTCGTTAGTTCACTAGGTGTACTACGGGATCATGTTATGCCTTACGGAGGAGTAAGGTGTGACATGTTTTAGTGGTATCAGGGAAATGGTTTAAAAGTAAATTTTAAATTGTGAATTTAAAATATTTTTTCATAAGTACAATTGCTCGAATGTTTAATACATATAGTACATTTACAGCATAAATATGGACTATCGGGGAGAAATCTCCTTCGGTTGGTTGTACAGGAAATAAAAAAAATCCTGTGAATAGATATGGACAAGGGGGATAAAATGGTAGAGCAGTCTGATACAGCTGGCGTACAAGGAGAGGCCCCAGTTTCGCAGAGCATTGGAGGTCCAGCTACACCAGTCCCTCCTATACAAATTACTACACAAATGGCAGAGCAGATGGCCATGTTCTTTCAACAAATGGCTGATAATCTATCAGCCCAGGCCCAAGTACAAACCCAACCCTTGCAAGGGCAACATGAAATAGAGAAGAGTGAGAAACCTATGGGTCAGAGTTCGAGTAGTAATTTGGGAAAAAGAAAAGATTTTGAGGGACCCTGAGCACCTAAGTATGATAAAGGCGAATCTTCAAGATAGAAGCAATCAAGAACCATTCGGCAAAGAACTAGAAGTTCCTACTCTATCCATATCTATGACGTTTATGGAAAATTAAATGGGGGTATTTGCTATAAGGTCACTAGAGCCTGCTACAATTGTGGTGGAATCGGGCATTACGCCTGAGATTGTACTAGTGCACGTCAATTTATGCCACATACTACACCAGAAGAATCAGTCCAAGGTTCTGATTTTAAAGGCTCATTAATAGTCAGTGGGGGCAGAGGCTGAAGTAGAGAATGGACCAACCCGAGCAGAGCAATACACTAGAAAGAGTGTATGCCATGCATTCAGGGGAAGAAGCAGATACTTCAAATGTAGTTGCCAGTACATTCTTAACTTTTGAAAGAATAATTATGTACTATTTGATTTCAGCTCTACTTATTTATATGCTAATGGTAGAATTATATGTTCTACTACTATTCCCTTGCATGGAAATAAATTTTGACATGTTAGTGATTAGTCTATTAGGATAAGAACTACGATAATAAGCGTGACTAGAATTAGTTTTGGAAAAAAATTTATTAATGAGAGACATCTCCTAGACTATGATAAATTATAAAGTTAATTAGTGAGCCTAATTAGGTAAGGCAAGAGGACCTAAAACTAAGTTATAGTAATATAATTGCCCTAGATGAAAGCAAAGGTATTACTGCTGATAGATGTTAGTGGGTACCATAATCAAAATAAGTTTAAGATATTAGTGGATTGAGAGAAATAAGATATAGGAAAGTTTGATCTATTGGGATGTATCGTAGTAACTATGCAATATTTTTGATGTTTGTGCTATTTACAGTACTGATTTGAGATTTATTGTGTGGAGCTACGTACTACCTAATAGTACACAAGGATAAGAATAGTTACAAATGGCTTTCGCTCTAGTACAAATATGCCAGAATAGAGTTTTATTACTAGAACTGAGTTTGAAAATCCTAATTCGGGATTTAAAACTCTATAATTAGAATATCAAAAGATCATGGTTGCAAGGTAGCGAGAGTTAACGACTCCGTTACCCTAGCACAAATTACAATATATCAAGAATTGTTATGGGACTAGAGATTTCAGTATAGTCAAAATTTAAAGATAATACCTATAAGGCTAAGTCATCCAGTCTCCGATAAGGGGTTTATAGTTATTTTGGTATTGCAATGGATCTTATGCCCAAAGTTTAGTAAGGAGCAGTATTCTATTTATGTAGCAGGAAGACACAAAATATGATTTTGTTCCCCTGAAAGAGACAGGATGCTATGGATGATAATTATAACTTATAAAACAGTTAAGAAATGATATTCTACTGATAACAATAATTCGATAGGAAATAGTTAGTTAGGTATTCCTTAGGAAGAACACAATTTTATTGTGCGGATCATAAGGATTAGATTATGATTAGTGCAAAACTTTTGAATAACATGGGAAAAAGGAGAGTCCGGTAGAATCCCTTCCTAAGGTTAAAGAATTATTTATGGTTCAATAATAATAAAAAAAAAGGTAATGATCGCAAACCAGTGAAAAATAAGCTATAGGATATCGGTAGATAAAAGAAAATATATAAGTGAAAATTTGAATAGTTGGCTAAACATGATAGAGAATTATCACAAATATTGGAAGTATTAGCCAAAATGGTCAGAGGACCAATTCAGAGTAACATTAAAGTGTAGAGGATTTATTAGAAATAATAAGAAGTACTAGCTCTTGACTCGATAGTCCACTCAAGAAAGAGAATAACATTGAATTGTGAGAGGACATAAGAGAGTTAATTAAGGAATAACTTGAAAAGCCCATATTCGGATAAGATTGAGAAATAATGTAAACAAAAATTTTAAGATGTGTAATGATATTTTGAATTATCCTATCAAGCAAGGGAGTGAATTAGTAAATATTAAGTTAAATAAAAGTGAACAAGATGGTGCAAAATGACACATAAGCCTAGGTCATAAATAAAGATGAAAGATAGCTGTTATAGACCTATGGCCAATTATGAGATAATCATTTCTCATATGATCGATGAAATTTCCTTATAAGGAAATATGAATTGAAATACTAAATAGAACAGCACTAAGAGAATATTATAATTATACAAGCAAATTAATTGTTGCATTAGATTGTTAGAAGTCTTACATAGACTTGAAGGAAAGAAAATTATAAGATTATATAGAAAAGAGAAAGACTAAGTTCTCACTTTATAGGACCATACGGAGTCCTAGAAGGAGTAGAACCGTTAGCACACATATTTGCTTACCTCTAGAATTGAAATAAATTCAAATCTAACTTATGACGAGAAGCTCTGAAGGAACTTGGCACACGAGGTGAAGCAGTCGAGAAATAAATAAATATCATCGGTTGAAGTGTTATAAACCATCATTCGGACCATGAAGCCATATGGAAATGTGAGAGAGACATGAGAAAAAAATACGCATGACTATTTAAGGATTAACAGTGGGCAAAATTTTGAGGACGAAATTTCTTTTAAGGGGGGAAGAATTGTAACACCCCTATATGCATAGTTCTTTGAAAATTACTGTTTCGGTGATCGGTGTCGGTCCGGACAATTAAGAAGATTAGAATCATATTTAAGTCAGTGAGAAAAGCCTTGAATGGAAATAAATAGTGAGCGCCAGAGAGTGAAGTATAAATAAGAAAAACAAAGCATAAAAGGTTAAATAAGCCGGGGCTCACAGCGATGGGTGACCTTACCAAGAAGTGACTGCGAGGTCAGTTCTAACCCTAATTTTGAACGGGAATGTAACATCCTCACTTACGTAGTTTGTATGTTATACTGTTCCGATGACTGAGGTTGTCCAGACAGACAGCCAGAATACAGATAGTCAAAAATGTCTGGAACTATACTTTGGTGATAGTAAACAGGCATAAAATGATGAAATAAATAAAAAGAAAATACAAGAAAAATTAAGGAAATATAAAAGAGAGGAAATGAAATTAAGTTAAACGTACCGGAACCGTAGCAATGGGTGATCGCACCGGGAAGTTACGGCAAGGACTGTTGACTAACCTTGAACCGCGGGGAATCCTGAGAAATATTTTCGGGACCTAATTAAAGGTCTACTGAGTTGTAATTGACATTGGAAATGTCAAAGAAAATTTAGTAAGTCAGTACAAATAAAAACAAAAATTTAAGAAATCGGCAGGACAATGATTAAATTGGTGTTACCGAAAAAGTCCGAATTTGACCCGAAGAGGGGCATTTTGGTCATTTAATACCTAGAGTTGACTTTTGACCTAAATGTCCATGAAAAATTAGTAGTGTTAAATTTTAAAAATGCCATAAAAAATGAAATTATGTGTAAAAGGTAGTTAGGAAGAAATTAAGGATAAGAATTTGGAATAATTAAAATTAGAATATTGTAATGTTAATTAAAATTTAGTGGAGCACTAAGGGGTATTTAAACTCATTAAGGGACATGTGTATATCCACTAAGCACTTCATCTCTTTCTTCATCTTCTCCATGCCGAATTGAAGGCCCAAAATTCTTCCATGGCCGAAACTTCAAAAGCTCCATAACCTCCAACATTTCCAACTTAAATCCCAAAGCTCACTTCATTAACTTTGATCCCCACATCACAAGGAAGAGATTGATGGTAATTTGAAGAGGAATAGGTGAAGTTTGAGCAAGCTCAAGTTGAGGTTAGTGCTAGCTTTTCTTATCTTCCTTAATTAAACTTTGTATTAAGGTTGAGACAAATTGAATGGTTGAGAAAAATTGAAGAAATGGTTGAGTATTGGGAATTCAAAAATTTGGCAGCCATGAGATTTAAGGGGTTTTAATTTATTTTGATATGTAATGGATGGGTAAGGACATTGATTGTGGTAATTAGATGGTTTAGTAAATTGATTTCATGTGCAAGTGTTCAATTTCTTCCTTTTGTTTAAGTAAAGTTGGAATTGATGAGGGTAAGTAATTTGGTTGAGATACTTGAGGAATTAATTAAGTTGTTCTTATAAGTATTTGATGGGAATTTAAGGTTAATTAAGGCAATTTGATGTGCTAGACAATTAATTTCATGTGTATGTGTGATTGAATATGTGAATTGGGGGTTTGAAGGAATTATGGAAGACTTTGGCAAATTGGTAATTGCGACAGCCTTAAGGTTCCATGAAGAGTGCTTGAATTCATGAAGATACTTGATGAATTATGGTATTAAGGATTGATGAATGTGTATGTAAATTAGTATTAGAAATTATATGTAATAATTAGGTGTGTCTATATATATATATTGTTGAATTTGGATTTTGTGAATTAGGGTAGCATTTGGTGTATTGAGGATATTTGTATTCTATCCAAATTGACCATAATGTGATGTGATCAATGAATATGGTATGGTACAAAATTAGAATTAGGTATGGGAATTTAAAGTAGAACAAGTTGGATGTGTATTTGATTTGTGTTTGAGGAATGTGTTAAGGGCAGTGTGCATTTGAGCCTATAACCCTAAATGTGTGACCCCAATTGGTATGAGGCTAATTGGAGGTGAAACTAAGCACAAAATGTGCCGACTTTCATGTTAGAAGCATACTTAAATTCTGTCCGAAAAGTGACACTAAAATTGATCTAATCCGAATTTGCAACCTTGCAAACCTGAAATTTTACCATTTGAATAGTAATTACGTTATTGGCCATAACTCCTTGTAGACAGGCCCAAATGACCTGAAATTTATATCATTGGAAAGCTTAGAAAAAGGGCTACAACTTTGATTAAGACCACCAAGCCTAGAAATGACCTTAAGCAAGTCAAATTACTTTCATAAGTTCAGGTATAAAACCTACCAAAATTGAAAATGACCTAATTTTGCAATTTAAGTGCAATCTGTCCAGCATTAGCAAAATGACCATAACTTTGTCTAGTAAACTCCAAATGACCTAAAATTTGTGGCAAAAGTTCAACAAGACATAGACCTACAAGTTTGTAATTCTGACCAGAACCCAGAAATCGAGGGAACTAAGTCATCCGGCTAGGTCAAAACAGTATACCAAAATCTGACAATTTGCAATAAAATGCAATACACTTGGGAATGAATTTGGCAACTAATGCCAACCTGTATTAACTGAAAAATGTGACATATTGGCAACATTAAAATTAGTTTACCAAACTTGCATGAGAAGTCAACAATGTGAGTTGATTAGCAATCTGATTTATAACAATTGAGAATGTAAATATTGTGATGAAAAGTCAACAATTTATGTTGACTATTGAATTGACTAGTGTTCAATAAAAATTAAATACACAGAAATATATACTAAAAATTAATATATGCCCTAGTATCTTAGTTTGATTGGTTTGGATAGTTTGACATGCCATTAGGGTCCTGTTAGCAGTACTACATATCTATGGCTTTATGCCTATTTGTGATTTAGGCTTATTATGCCTACCTGTGATTTAATAGCCTTTTTGGCTAATCTGATTTCTGATGTTTGCTTGGCCTTATGCCTTATGATTTATATGGCTTATTAGCCATACTTGTATTTATATGGCCTGTTAGCCATATCTGTGCACCGAGAGACACTTTGTGACCGATGGTGTGAAGGCCCAAGGTACTTGATACCCAGTGCCTATATTACCCATTATCTGTTTCGGTCAACAGTCTAGGTCACTTGGGGCAACTAAAATACATCTAAATAAATAATTACTAAAAAAAGACGTAAAAAGTAATAAATGCATAACTTGATTATAAAATACTAAAATACCAGTCTGTAAGGTGTATCAGTATTAGGAGTACTAGAAATATCATACTAAATTAAGTTAATTTCCTGAGTATCTGAATTATGATTTATTTCTTTATTCATTTATATGTATTAGTTCTCTGTTGTATTATTACACCACTAAGCATAAATGTTTAGCGTGATGGAATTGCTTCCTCGCGCAGGTACTGAAGGTAAAACCAGTAGACTGTCAACTGAGATTTTTGAAGTCCAGATCTGCAGAAGTGTCAGAAGAGTACAAGGTTGTTACCTCCTCAACAATGCATGTAGATAGGGCTCATATTACACATGTTATGTATATTGTTCATTCTTAGCACATTGTAAATTATTTGTATATCCTGTACAAAATAAACTCATGTAATTAACCTGTGAATTATGGAAGCTACTGAAAGCAAGTATTTTAATATGTGAATTGAATTTGAGTTATAATGAGTTTGTACTTGTGAATATTGAGATGTTGATAACCTGATGAGGTTTCTGAGAAATCTGGATACTGTATTGAGACACATTATGTTTAAAAAATTTTGAGACTATTGAGTTTGAGTTATTTAGTAGATTGAGAACTATTTTTGGCAGGTTCAGAAGAACTGTTACTCCAAATTACAGCTGGCACTCTGCCAGATTTTTATTAAAATTTGCGGACTTTTTAAATTGATCAGTTTTTGAATAGAAAACAAAAATAGCCTAAACCTGAGATAAAGTTTTTGAACAAGTATATTAAGAACTATAATGAAATCAGATAAGATCAGGTGCTCCGGCACTCTATGTGGCACGCCTTGCTCGGCTACACTGTAGACAGGTAAGGGGTGTTACAGGGAAATTGTGACACCGCGTTCCTAAGGACTATGGCAAAGCTAGTGGAAAAGAGAAAATCACAGAAAATAGTTGATAAGTAGGTCAAATAATTAGGTCAGTGTTCTGGAAGAAACACTGGATTATGTGCAAACCGGATCAGACCGGCGAGGGGCAAATTAGCCAATTCACCCTTAGAGGTGACTCATGACATAACTGTCCAATAAAATCGGAAAAATGAAAATTTTGAAATATAGAATTAAATTAAAGAAGAATGGAAAAATAAAGGAAAAAGAAAAAAGAAAAGAAAAATAATTTATGACATCATCCAAATTACATCACCTATGACATCATAAATAAATTTTGATTAAACTAACTTTTTGACTAAGTCAAAAAGGCCATAAACACAATAAAAAAATTAAAAATCAAAACTTGATCTTCTACCCCAAGTTTGGCCGGCCTCTCTCTCTTCCCAAACTCTATCTCTCAAACCTCCATTAAAGCTTGATTTCAAGCTTGGAATTAAAAAAAAAAGGTTAGTGTTTAAACTTGTAAATTTTTAGTTAAATTATGTTTATGTAGTTAAACTAACTTAGAAATTATGAAGAATTCAAACAAATTAAACTTGTTAGACTCTTTAGGGATTTCAGCCCACATGGGAAAACTAAGGTTTTGCATGATTTTGATGAGATAAAAATGGTATGTGAGCTTAATTAAGTGTGTAGGAGTTGAATATCTACTTTAATTGCATTATTTGAGCCATTTGCAAAAATTAGGGTTCTTGAGTTCATGAAATTGGGGGAAAAAATTGGAGAAAATGGTCAATTGATGCAATGGTCCTAATTGAGGTTAGAAATAGTCAATTGTGACCAATTGAGATGTGTTGGAGTGATTAGAAGTGCAATGCAATTCGGATTGGAGAAGATTCAATTTTAGGCAGTATGACCTAGGTCCCTTTCAGGGACCAAAACTATAATTCTTCCATCCTAATTGGTGTGAGGCCAATTGGATATGAAAGTAGACACATAATGACACAATTTTCATGCAGAAATCATACCTAGAAAGTGACTCTAAGTTAGTGAACAATTAGGTCAAACCCGGAATTAGTACACTGCCACTATATAAAAATGACCAAATGAACATCATTTGGCCATAACTTGGTCTAGAAAGACCAAATGACCTGATTTTTGTGGCATTGTAAAGATATGACATAGTACTATAACTTTCATGTAGAACACAAATCCAAATCTGCCCAGAACCAAGTGAATTTCCCACCCAATATTGGTACCACAAAACTGCCAGAACCTAAAAGTTACCCAGAATTCTGGGTTAGGACTAATCTGGGCAGCCAACTTAAAATTAATATAACTTGAGTTAAAAAAACTCCAAATGGAGTGATTTAAAAAGGGAATTAAAGCTAAGGCAATAAGGAACAATATTTTGAGATTTAACCCTAATAGGCTTTGAATTGAATTTGGTTATCAATGCCAACAAAAATATGACTCAAAATGTGGTATGTGGGTGTAATTAGAATTAGCATATCTAATTAGTATGAAAAAGTCAATATTTTGACTAAATGGTCAAATAAATAGTAACTACAACTACACTAAGTATAAAGGACTCAATTTTATGGGGTAAATTAAGTGTATAAAATTTAATTATTGAATTTATTAATTACAAATAAATTAAATAGATATTGAAATACTCTAGTTATGTGTTTTAGTGGGAAAAGAGCCCCCTAAGGAAGGAGGAGGAATTGAACCAAGACAAGCCTAGATAAGAGGTTTGTGCACAACTAATTCTTTTTGTTATTTTTCACTTCCAAATTAATTTGAATAAGTTTATTGTATGATTTATGATTTTTGTTGTGTTAAGAATTTTAACTTGTTGAATGAAATTGTATAAATTAAATATAAATTTCTTATGCATTTAAGGATTTATTGCATGGTTTTGAGAATTGCAAATTTTAAGTTTGATGTATTGCCAACCTTGAGCATGAATTTACAATAATTAACTATGTTAATAGTTTTTAAACACTTTTGTAAATAGAAATTGTTTTGAATATGATTTGAAATCACAGTTGACATGGCAATATGTTTTGAATTCTCATTAGCTTGTCTAGTGAGATATCTCCTCCACTAGATGGTGTGAGTTCCTTCCTCTCTGGCTTTCCAGTTGGGGAAGAGTTTGGATGAGTACTCATATATACTAGCTAGTCTTTGTTCCTCCCTTTTTAGCCTTGGTTATTGGGAGAGTTTGAATTGTCGTGGTGTACAACACGGCATTGATTATGAAATTTTGTGTCATGGGTCCAACTGCGTGAATAGTTGGCAATGCTCTTTAAATTATGCATAATTTGATAAATTATGATCGAAATAAATAATTTGTCGATAATTAAAAAATATTGTATTATTTCATGATTTAAAAAAAATGTAGATAAATAGTTCTATTTGATTAAAATGTTATTTAAAGGAATAATTTGCATGATTGAAAATATTGATTTTTGGATGTCATGAATTTTAAAGAATTTAGAAATTTTAAATTTTTATTTGTTATCAATTGTCAAAGCATAACTTGTATTAAGTTTTAAATTATTAGTTTGTGCACCACTGAGTTCACAACTCAGCGATAGCTTTGTATGCTGTCGCAGGTGAAAGAAAATATAGAGCAGCTGAGTGAAATTACTTGAAGACACTGTGAGACTATCTTCGGGTATATCATAGGTATACCCTTGTATATTAGATCTTGATGTAATTATGTGATTATTTGTATGTAAATTCATTCGAGCAATTGTATCAACTCTTTTGTAATACATTTTTGGAATGTAATCAAATACAAATTATTGTAATATTATCTTTAGATTTTATGCACTTATAAAGTTTTGTACTACTAAATTTTTAATACTCTCATGAATGTAAATATTAATTTTGTTACCTTAATGAGATGTTTCAATGTTTGATTTAATTCAAACTGTGTATTGAGTTGCTTGTATTGATTTGTGAAATGAAATTGAATAATGGAGTTGTGGTTGAGAAAATATATT
Organism: Hevea brasiliensis; assembly: GCF_030052815.1. Taxonomy (NCBI): domain Eukaryota; kingdom Viridiplantae; phylum Streptophyta; class Magnoliopsida; order Malpighiales; family Euphorbiaceae; genus Hevea; species Hevea brasiliensis. Next base: position 21,055,674 of record NC_079496.1, on the reverse strand, counting down.
GAGAGTGTTTTTTTTTTCAGGTTTTAAAAAACTGTTTTCTCAAAATACAGACGGCACTCTGCCGAAATTTTTGTAAAAATTGCGAAGATTTTAAATATCTAAAAATTTGATTTATGTTTGGACTTCAAATAAAGATTTTTAATATCTAAAAAAAATTACCCAGCAATTTAAAAAAAAATGAAAATTGTTTTAAAATCTCTTGTAGTATATTTAATGGGTTACCAGTAGGTAAAGTTCGGTAGTTCATTAGGTGTACTACAGGATCATGTTATGCCTTACGAAGGGATAAGGTGTGACACTCCTCATGGGCTTTGATGGCATAAGCATGTGCTAGTGTCCGGATGTCAAGTCTCTCTACTATCTCAGATGCAGCTCTTTGAGTACCCCCAGCTATCTGAGATCTGCCAACTCCTACCCCTCTATGCTATAGGAATAAACCTCTCTATCGGTGGTGTAGAGGTAGTCCTCCTCCTGGGGAAATCTCTCTGAAAATGATTAGTGGCACCATATCTGTAACATGCTCTAGTCAGTCCCCAACACTCGCCTGTATGCCTTTTCCCATAATGGCCACATATGGTTGGGGCTGGTCACCTCACTACAGACCCTGGAGCACTAGCCACTGAAGCTACCGATTGACCCCTTCTGAATTTAGACTCTTATCCTTATCTCTAGGACTGTGCCTGTCTTTGTGGTCCCTTAGGCCTCTTACTAGCTGTATAGGTGGAACTAGACTGGCCAAGACCTCTCTTCTGCTGCTCTCGAGTCCCCTTACTCTGCTCACTATCTCTGACCAGCTCAACATTCATAGCTACAGTAACTAGCTATGTGAAGTCCTTAATCTGTAGTGCTTGGGATGACTGGGTTTCAAAACTCTTTTTATGATTTTTGTGCTTCTTGCATGCTACTTCCTATCATGGGCATGCTAATTTTGCTAGAGATTCTAAAAAACTTAGTCCTCTAGGGGACTTCTTTTTGCAAAAACTTTCTTATAGCCTCAAAATTTTTGAGAAGAATTGTTCACCAAAAAAGACTTCCTTAAGGTCACAATACAATTTCCCTCTGATTTTTCTTTTTCTTCTCTCTCCCCATGGTTTTTGCCTTGACTTATTTCTCTTCCATGAACTCCATTCTCTGTGCCCTAACTTTTGCCTGAAATGCCATTTTGGGTTTTTATCTCAGCAGGTTTGCTCTAACTTTTGCCTAAGCGGCCCTCTCGGGTTTTCCACCTAGCGAGCTCTTTTTTTTTTTTTTTGAAATTAGATAATTACCAGGAAATTCATATCAAGCACTTATTCTGTCATACTCACAAGACATAGATTAAATCAAAATAATGCAGTTCAATAACTTAATCATTTGATGTATCCCTTAAGACACAAACATTCACAATTATAATCAAATGAAACCTATTCTTGGTTAATGTAATTAAAAACTTCTTTATTTATTTAGGTACACTATTACTCCCTCTTACATTTAGTTTTGCCAATTTTCCAACCTTCCAAAGTTAGAAATAAGCTTTATAACTTGCCGAATGGCCTTTTCAGGTTTTCCATCTAGATCTTCTCTCATCTCTCCTTTTGCCTAGACCACTTTTTGCAGGTTTTCAATCTAGCATTTTTTCTTTTTTTTTTCTTTTCTTTTTCTTTCGTTTTTTTTTTCCTTTGACCCTTACTTTTTCCTAGACCACATTATGTAGGTTTTCAGCCTAACGGGTCTTTCTCACACAAAATACCATTTGAACCTGTCTAAATTGACTGATTCTTCATTCCCCTCCAGATTTGATATTCTTACAACACCTTTCTAACTATGTATAGACCATCCCAGTTTGGCTTAAACTTTCCTCTTGGATCAAAAGGGATGAGCCAAGCTTGTTTCAAAATCATGTCTCCCTCTTTGATCTTTCTCAGCTACACCTTATTGTTAAAGGCCCTAGGTATCTTCCTCCGATAAGCCTGCATATGATACAAGGCTCACATCCTCTTTTCATTAATCAAGGCTAGTTCTTCATATCTCTTTTGGGCCTACTCATTTTTTCAGGATCTTAGCTTCTAGCATCACTCTCAAGGATTTGACCTCCTACTTAATGGATAGCATAGCTTTAGTCTCATACACTAAAGAGAATGGGATTTCCCCCATGGATGCTCTTGCAGTAATATGATAACCTCAAAGAATATAAAAGTGTTTTTCATATTAATCCTTATATGTTTCAAACATTTTTTTTTTCAAACTAGAACCTTTCCATTCATATGGGGACCACACATTCCTGCATGTACTTTTTTTATTATTTACTAAGCCTATTTTTCTATCACACATAAGAGTTTGTAGAATTGCCTCCCAGCTAAAGTAAATTGAGTGGCTAATCTATAAATTATTGTTCTATCTCTTTTATTAGCTGATTGAGAGTATTCTTTCACTTACAGAGACCTCCTTATGTCTTTATACCATTTTCCTTCTCCCTCTAGGTCCACATGTGTTACTACTAATCCTTCATAGCACGAAATTTTACTCCTCATTAGGATAACTAGCTAAGTCAACCTTTGATCATTCTTTTCCTATAGGGACCCCAGTGTGGCTTGGGAATCGATCATCTGATTATAAGCTTGAGGCATGTGCTTCATGGTCACCTTATCAAAAATTAGCCAATAGTTTCTTTATATATCCTAAGTATGGCCTCAATTTTCCTTCCTTCAATTCTCATTCAACTTTGATATAAGAGGCCACTAGCATCGAATCTCCAATTACCTCTTCTTTCTTTGCCCTAACATTTATCAATGCTTCTAGGCCATAAATGTAGGCCTCATATTCAGATTTGTAGGGATCTTGTGTTGTACTATGTCTCGGTCAATTCCCAACACATCTTTATAGACCAGGCAAATGCTTCTTGGTACTTTGTTAATAAAGCTATAAATTTATCTCTTTCTTCTTGGGTTAAATCTTTAGGTAACTTAATGTCTTTAGGATTATCTGGTGTACTCAAATTAATAGAAATCGATTTTAACACATTAACAGAAATAGATTCTACATGATTATGAATGCCATGCATCTGCACTTTAGAATAAATATCAAACAAGTAAGCAAAAGGACTAGTTATATTATTAATTTTTTCCCAAAATCTTCATCAAGTACATCAGAAATGGAAACATCAGTATCATGACCATGAGCATTTCAAAAGATAGACTCAAACTTAGGGGTGTAGCTTTAGGTGCTTGGCTTTCCATGTAACCCTTAGATCAATGGTGCTGATTTTCTGTTTTAGCTGTTTCACATGTGGTAACCCCTAATCATATGTCTAGGTAATTACCCCCTCTTTCAAGAGCTTAGGAGGCTTTGGCTCTTCTTCCTCTTCAGTTGGCTCATAGCCCAAACCATACCTCATGATCTGTCCCTTTATCTCAAAAAAAGTTACCAGGCCATCTATACTTTTTCCTAGGCCTATGCTAGGAAAAAACTTCACCCCTTTCTTCACAGTAGCCACTTTTGGATGCATTCAGTTTTCATAGATTCCAGTAACTTGAAAACCAGACATTGGTGGAGCTAAACCATCTACTTGCAATGCAACTACCTCCTTATCAGAATTGGTCTAGACATCCAAAGGACCCTCATCATAGCTAGAATTATCACAAATGTCAATAACCATTATAGACTGAAGTTCATTTGGCTTTTGGATGAATTGGATAAAGTCAATAATTCTGTCAGGGTTATTTGGGGTGGTAGAGATCATGTAGAGACTTGGTGGAGGTGGAAAATTTGGCCAGGCATAAGGCTGGTGCAGGTCTTTAGTCAGTTTTAAGGGGTTGGTTATCTTTTTAGCATCCATTAGGTCTTAAATATCATACTTAAGTTGGAAACATCAGTAGATGTTATGACCATGAATTTACTGAAACCGAATATTGATTGATATCATTGCCAGGTGGGAGTGGATTTAGTGGTGGTTTAGGTGTAAGAGCTGCAGGAGTTCTTAAGCTTTGACACGCTTGAGAACTTTGAATAATGGTTGGTTGAATTGGGAAAGTCTCATTGGTGTGCCAAACAAAATTTGAACCTCAATAACTTTAATGCCACTTAATTGGCATACCTCGAGGCCTCTTCCAAAGTTAACCACAAGTTTCTCTTCCAGTTTAAACATCTTGGCATTCAAGATTTCGTCAAGCATGACCATAGTTTCTTCCATCTTAAGTAGCGCAGATGAAACCCTTACTTCCCTCGTCCCTTTCCTAACCCAAGTAACTTGATAGGAAGTCTCTTTGGTGTGTTTCGAGACTGTGTTTGCTCAAAAAAAATAAGATTTAGGGGTTAACCTAAACATGCTATGTACATGAATACAATGCATGAATGGACAATCTTTTTTTTTTTTTTTTACCTTTACCTTTACAAAACCAAAACCATACCAATAGAGCCAAAACTAAACCATATAAATTGAACTAAAATCAGACCAAAGACTGAATTAAAATTGGAAAAAAAAATCCCTAGAACTAAATCTTCGCTCCCTTATGCCTTTAACTCTCATGTGCAGGGTAAGAAAAAAAATCTATCCTAGGCTATGATACACTAGACACACCAACAAGGGTGGTCCAAGATGATCCTTCCCTCATAAACAAGGGATTTATATCCTTAAAGTTTAACCATAAGTAAGCATTCTCTTGCTTAACACGGGTTTTGAAATGGACTTGGGCCTATACACACATTGGGCTTATGCATAAGCCTAGGTTCATCTCAACCACCACTAAAACTTATAGTTTGAACAGTAAGGCTATGAATCCAACACAACAAAAATCTATGGGGTACCTAAGGTTGAAATCTATGGCTCATGGGCTTCATCGGGTAGGAAAAGGGTCACCCATGCGAGAGCTTGTCCATTAAGCACAACGGCCAAAACTATGGCTCTTTCATATACTCAAAGGTACGGTCATGGGGTGCTAGCATTCACCAATTCATCATAGCTTGAGTAGAACTATGGTCTTCTTAGCTAGTACTAACGGGGCTAAAAGGGTAAGGGTGATCCATGTGATAGTATAGTGCGATGTAAAAATTTTAATAGAGGAATAATATTATACTAATAAAAACATGTTGGAGTAACTATCCATTTAGTCCCCAGTGGAGTCGCCAAACTTTTAGAGCTAGGGTGTGAGGGGAAATATCATCCACTATAATTATATAAAATGTACCAGGTAATGTCTAGGAAAGATAGTGGAGTCACAATGGTCTCACTTAAGTACCACCTCCTTAGACAGCATTTCCTAGACATGCACTTCATACAATCCTAATAGAATCAACCACTAGTAAGTACCGTATTCCTATAACACTACCACAGTACTAAGGATTTATGCCACAAAGGCATAGATAGACAAGAGTTGCCACCGGGGTAATAACCGGGACATATCCAGTATTTCTTCCGAGGATCATGGATGGCAACTTACTCCTTACAGAGTTTTCACAATCGTCATTGCCATAGCCTAATGTCTAGGTTTGAGATAGTGGGTACATAAAAGGAAGGTGTTAGGCACCCCTTACGCCTGGTCTAATCTCGTTAATTCGAGTGCCAGTCCCCTACTAATGTTTTTAGAAGTCTTGTTTACTATTCTTCAATTAAACTTTATCCTAAAAATGCAATTCTAGTCCTACACATACAAGTAATTCACAAAAGGGTTGTTGTTTACAAACAGTTTTCATGCACAAGTAATTCCTATCTATGGGGTTGCTAATTATTTAAATGATATTTATCAGATGACTAAAATTAATTCATTATTGAGAATTTAATTTACAAACAAATTCAATTTCAAATAACCCTAAGTTTCTATTTAACCTAATTAATTAATTTTTCACTAAGTTGTCCTAAGGATAATTAAACTATATTAATTATGTACATGTGTAATTGATTATAATATCACATAAAGCCCAAACAATCACAACCTAATAAAGATTTTTAATATGCAAATTTATTTTATAATTACCAAGTATCAAATTAAATTTATAAACAAGATTAATTTTAATTTACCAAGTATTTATTTAAATTAATTATATGTAAAAATTAGTCAAATTAAAAAAACAAAGTTAATTTTAATTTATCAAATAAAAATTCTATTATTACTATAATTTCATGCCAATGGTTATTCGAGGAATTTAGGACTACTTACCTGCTGGTAAATGCAGTTGCCATTGGGGTAAGCTACCCTTAAATAAGAGCATTATCTTCTAGTACGGCAATGATATCCCTGGCTTACTCCCATTTAACTCTATATAAAATCCACGCAAATGCCCTCTTTGGTACTGACCATAGGACTACTTACCAATTTAGTTTATAATAAAAATAAAGAAACTAAAGAAAATAAGAAAATACTAATAACAATTCATATTGGATTCTAACTCTAGTCTCCTAAGGGGTTAAAATTCCTAATTAGTTACAACTACCTATGGGCTAGGTCTTCTAACATGATCCAAACACTTCATAACACTTCTTGAATTAAGACAACTCAGAAAAATAAATCAAATATTAACTAGAACTCAAGAACACACAAGAACATACATAAATATATAATTCTCATATTCTGGGAGATTGATAGTAGTAAGAAATTTGATTTTTGAAAAATAGTTAGATATGCCTAAAAATCATGAAAAAAATTATAGAAGACAGCTAAAACATCATACAATATCATAAAATTCATAGAATAAACAAAACTCTAGCCAAATAATCTACACAAATCGTAAATTTTCTAAATGATAGAATCACACTACTTTTTTGTAAAATTCACAACTCACCAACCATAATAGAAACTAATTGAAAAAGATTCACAAGATTTCAAACTTAATTTTAGACACCAGATTTATGAAAAAATATTAAGAAACAAGGGAGATATGGGATCCACAAATCGGGTATCCTATAAATCAAATTTTACAGGAATCCTAACTTCAAACAGTCATAATTTACAAAATATTAAAGCTTTTTTAGTGATTCTTGAGCCTAAAATTAATAGAATTTTGTGTAGAATATGAATATAATTTTTTCAAATTTTTTACAGATTCAAAAAATAAAGAAAAATAATAAAAATATAAGAGACAAAAAATTGAACATGTGCAGAGTTGTGTATCCCCTCAAATTAAACATGATTACGTGATCTATATGAACGTACAAAATGAATTAAAAACAAGGAACATAAAATTAAACATTACATGGCATAAATCTTGAAAAGAAAATAAAAGAACCAACCTTCAAGAAATATTGTAAGAAAAAAAGAAGAACTAAAAGAATTTTGACTATTTCTCTCTTAAATTTTTTTCCTTTTTTTTTTTTTTTTTTGGTCTTCCCCCCCTTCTCCTCCTCTTCCCTTCTCCAATAGGGTATTTATAAGGTTTTGGGAGAGAGATGCGATAGGGTTTGGAGTCCTAAGGTAATAAAGTTCAAATAACTTAAACAAATAGGATTGCAGAATTTGGGTGAGATTGAGATATGAATGAGGTGTTTCAACCAATAGGAAGAGAAAGGAAGGGGAAGGCACCAATAGGGAGTGAGAAAGAGGTGTGGTAGGGTTTGAAGTCCTAGTGTGATAAGGTTCAGATAACTTAAACAACTGGGATTGAGAAATTTGGGTGAGACTGGGATATGGGTGAGGTGTTCCAACCAATAGGAAGAGAGAGAAAGGGGATGGCACCAATAGGGAGTGAGGAAGAGAGTGAGGCCAAAGGGGGAGAGAGAGTTTGTATGAGAGAGGGATAGAGAAAAAGATATTTTCTTATTTTAATTTTCAAAAAATAAATTAAATGGGTCCTATTTAAAATTCCTAGCTAGGCTTTCTCAGTCCCATGGGGCCCAGTTAAACTTAATTAGGTATATTAAGAATTACCCATATTAAATTTAAATAAAACAAAATTTTATTTAAATTTAATTAAATTTATTTCCCAAAAAAAAGTATTATTTTTTTTTTCAAGATTATGCCACGGAATTAATAATTCAGCTCCATGCCTCCAACTACATCTTACAGTCATATAATTTTTCATCATCGAGTTTTCCACAGCCTCAATGCACATACTCATGACAAAATAAGGGTTTACAAATACTTGGCATAAGCTCAAAGAAAGAATTTCCTTTGAACTTTAGGATGCAAAAAATTGCATATTCTGTAAATAAACATTCAAAGAGGGTTCAAAGAAAGGACTCTCCCTCGAACTTCATATCATAAAAAGGTTGTATTGTAAAATATTATTTTCTAGCAAGGTTATAAAAATGAGGGAAATGAATATGCCAGCCTTCAGGGGTGATAACATGACAATTTGTTAAATATATATTTTAGAATATTGAATCAACCATTCCATCAAGTAACACAAGTTTTATAAAACTTTATAAACCAATGTTGTGCCATGAATATTGTCTCTGAGCTCTTTCGAAATAAAGATAATGACATACTTACAGTGTAAGAGCAAAAAGAAATATTTATGGGATAAAAGGTGTTCCAATCAACAAAATAACATTCATAGAATAAAAGTATTTTGATGACAATGTAATATTTATGGAATAAATGTAAAAAACAAATGCTTCAACAAAAATGTAATATTTGTGGAGTAAAAAATATGTTTCAACAAAAATGTAATATTTATGGAATAAATCAATCATTGTCAATCCTAATCTTATACACCTAAGAGCTTGGTAGGATAAAAGGCTAGAGAAACTCTACACATTATGAAGATAATCAATGGAAATGCAGGAGAGAGATTGGATTCTAGCCTAAGTATGGCCCAAGGTGCTCGCTCATAACCACATGACTAGACTATATACATATTTTGCAAGCAGAACATGGTGTATAACCTCAAAGAAATTTTTACCTTTAATGAAATCTGAGAAATGACGGGATAGTTGACTCTTCCTAATGTCTGGTGCTTATGGAGCTATAGGGAAAAGGCCTATCGAATTACCCTTTTGAGATAATGAGCTGCAATGCGGTCTTTTTAGAGAAGATTGGGATCAATTTTTCCAACAAGAAGTGTCCAGGAGCCCTTAAAAGAGTCCTTATTTTAAAGAGACTCCTAAAAAAACTTCAAAAATTCTCCCTATCCACTTCCTTTCTACCATTTCAAACTCCTGAAAGACCCCCCCTTAAGAGTACGACTTTGGGTATTTATAGGGAGTGAAAACCCTACAATGGAGGATCAGGATTCAAAATAGGAAATAAATGTTGAGATTTAAAAGGACAAATATGAGGGTCTAGAATTAAAAAGATAAATGATTAAGGGTATAGATTAACTCAGGACTCTTTTATCCTAATTTTCTTTGATCCAAAGGACAGGATTTATGCCTTACAAGTTAGATCAAAGGTTGGGATTCAAAAGCACAAAATTTTTCTTTATTACTTTCAATCTCAGGGTTAAGAAAGTAGCATCAATGGTAAAGATTGAAAAGGTACCAAAATACTTTAACTAATTCAATCTGATGGTGAAAATTTAATCTTTGAAACCTAGTGTTATGATTCAATGGTATGCCTTGTCCAATGGCCAAATGATGATGTTCCTATTTCTAAATTTTGCCTTACCCGATCTCTTTATTCGATCTCTGTTTGATTTCTTTGTCTAATCTTGTCTAATTTCCTTATCCAATCCCTTTATTCGATTTCTTTATTTGATCTCTTTATTTGATCTTTCTTTGTCTGATCTCTTTATCCAATCTCTCTGTGGTTGGCCAAAGTATTTTGAGGTTGCCCAAGGCTCAACCTTCTATTAGTTGAGATCACAAGCATTGGCCCTATTTGGATCCGAACCTAATTGGGCGAGCTCCATCTTGGTTGATCTCTTTTGTCCTTAATTCCTTGCCAAGTCTGAGTCTTTAATTTCGAGGAATAAAAATCTTCAACACCTGTCCCAATGTGGGTCTCAGAGATTAGAAAAGCATTAAATGTTTTTATATCTGAGACGTCACTTTGAACCTCTCAATCATTAATGCTCGGGGCTATATATATCTGCGGGTAATTATCCTTTCACACTTTTTTCTCTCCTTCGTTCAAATCTCTCCGATGAGTATTTCCTCAACTATATGTGTCTCTGGCGACTTGACTTCAATTTCAGTGAAGGTATAGCCCTTAATTCTCTTTATTATTTGTTTATTTCTTTGTTTTTCTTTGTCAGAAATGAGTGGTATCGACAGTCAAAGAATGGCAAGTTCCCCTTCCATTCAATTTTCATGGACTTTCGATGAGGGTGAGGATGTGGGAACCAGTGGCAAAAATAATGTTGAGATACCGACTGGGCCAATTTCAAGTGAACTCGCCAGTTCGAGCAAAGAACAGGCTCCAAAGTCTAAAACAGAATCTACCCGGTTGACAAAGTTACTTCGGTTCTCTGAACTTCCGAGCTAAATCAAATAATCCAAGAATTCAATCTCTTGGTGGATAAGTTTGAGCTCATTAAATGCCAAGGGGATTTCTGAGGTGATGAGAGTTTTGAAGAAAGGGACCAAATCATTGTATACGAGAAGCAATTAAAGGCAGGGCTGTAGTTCCCTTTACAGCGATTTTACAAGGACATACTGAATTACCACGGTGTCTGCGTGGACCAATTGCACTCGAACTCCTAGCAAACCCTGGTAGCTTTCTAAGGTTTGTGTCAAGTTAAGGGCTTAGTGCCTACAGCAAAGGTATTTACCGAGCTACATTGCCTCGCAAGGTGAAAGATATGATGAGTACTAGTACTTCAAGGTGTAGTTAAACTGTGGCCTTTTCACCGAGCTCCCCTCCTCCTTGAAGAACTGGAAGGATCAGTTCTTCATTCTATGGAGTCGAGATCCCCATGGTTTTGAGGTGTTCTGTGGAGTTAGAACTACCTAGCTAAAAGGCCCCAGGATGATATTGCTCTAAACTAGGACTAGGAGGCAGTTGTCACAGAATTGAACAGGTAAGCGAACACTCATGGATATCTGTGCACCGACATCATCAGGGCCGAGCTAAAATGATGGCTGATGAATATGGTTGCCCAAGAGAATGTTCCACTACAACTTTCTGATCTCGAGCCCAAAAAGAGTAAATTTCTTGTATCCTACTCTCTCAATCAATATGAACTCACTAACTGCTCCTTGTGTGTAGATATGACAGGATCTGAGGATGAAAAGGCAACTAAGAAGAGGAAGAGAGAGCTCGCCAAGAGAGTTCTCGAAAAGAAGGAAGCTACTATTGCTGTCGCTGCTGCTGCTGCTACTACGGCTTAGGAACTTGAAGCTCAAAAAAGAGCTCGGGTCGAAGAGATGAGCTCCCCAGCTCGAGCTTAAGACGAGCCCATCGTCTTGAGATTGGCCTCCCCTCTAGATCAGCATTCGATTCAACTGCCAGTCTCTACCACTTCTGAAGGCAACTCATTCAGGCAAGCAGTCTCATCTGGATAATCGATCTCCAGAGGTGCTCAAGTTCTACTAAGGTCCCTGGAGAGGAACCGATCTATGAAAGGGAACATAGACTTAACTCGGGTCACTGGTGTAACCATATGCTTCCCCAAGGACCGAACTCAGATGGGCCCAGAAAGCATTAATGATCTCCTCAACCAATCTATGAGCCTAAGCTTGGAGGCAGTTTCCACCTAACACATGGTGAAAGAGAAGGTGAACATCCTAAAGAGGGAGATGTCGAAGGTAGTCAATGAGATCACCACCTACAAGGGCCACTTGACCTCTACCAATACTCGGGTTGAAGAACTTGAGTGACAGGTTAAGTTTTCTGAGGAGCTTATGGCTCTGCTATAAAAGGAGCTGGAGTATGCCAAGGTGAGCCAAGCTGTTGATTTGGCCAATGTCACACCTTACCCTGATTGCTTCAAATTATATAGACATTTAAGGTTATCATGCATTGTATTTTGTTAGCATTTAGTATCCTTTTATGTTTACTTTTCTGTGTCTTCATTATTATTTTAGAAAACATGTTAATCCAACTTAATTCATTAATTTTTATATTTTATCAGGTGTTTTGATGTGGTTCTAGAATCAAAGACGAGTTTGTAAGAGATTTGGAGGTCAAAACATGAAGAATACAGTGCCAAAAACATTACACAGGCTGTGTAACCTGTCCCGTGTAACTTCCTGGACCCCCATGTAACTCTCTGGACTGAAGAAAACATGAAAAATGAAGTGGCAGAAATTTACACGAGGCGTGTATCACTACACGGCCCGCGTAAAGTCCCCTGACAGCAATTCTGATGCGACTTTTCTTCGCTCTAACTCAACCCAAATGGACTCCTAATGCTTCTAGGACTCTGAAATTAGGGTTTTTACACCATATATAAATAGAATAAGTCAGGAATTGAGGGGGGGAGAGAGAATTTACATCCAAAGAGGAGAATTAACATTCAAGAGCCAATTTACATTCAAGGAGGCACATCAACCTCAAGGGAGGCAAGGGAGAAACAAGATCTGCAAGATTATTAGAAGGGATTTTTAGCTGAAGTTCCAAAAGTCCAAGGCTAAAACTCTCCTTTTGGATTCTTTCACTCTATTTTCTTCTCATGTCTTCTCTTTATCTTTTTATAAACTTGATTGTAAAGCTCACCATGGGTGAATAGGTTCTGTATTCTAGGGTTAGGGTGTAGCACTCTCAATTTCATTATGGATCTGGTTTGATTTTATTTAATACATTGGGTATTTTATTCTTTGATTCAATCTCTTGTGATCTTAATGCATGCTATGTGTTGGTACCCACTTAGTATTGATTACAAATATTAATTAAAGGACTGAAAGGTAAAGATTAATATTAGAAAATCGAGATTTTGAACCTAAGAAATCTGACCTAGAGATAGGCTGATGACCTTTGTGAAATTCCAAAATTAATCAAAGATCTTAATGGGTTTTAATTAATTTAATCACCACAAAAGTAGGGTTTAAGTAAATTAAAATACACCTTGAGTGCCTTGAAAGAGGACTTAAGATAACATAGGATTAATTTCCATCAAAGTAATAATCTCCCAATTATTGAATGAATTATATTGATTCTATAATTGATTGAAGTGTGAACCCCTAACTCTAGAATGTTCCCGTCCATTAGTATTTTAGTTTAGTTAATTATTTAGATTTTATTTTTAATTTAGATATAATTATTAATTCTCTATAATTCGATCGTCTAGATAATTAAAATCACTATAGTTTGGTACTCAACACACGATCCTCGTGGGAACGATACTCTACTCATCACTTTATTACTTGTTAGCAATCCTTGCACTTGCGGTGATTGCAAAACCAGTGAAACAAGTTTTTGCCCCCATTGCCGAGGACCGGTGCTTGATATTGAACGATTAGTGATTTGGTTACTCTAAACATTCTTATTTCTTTTATACTTTATTTCTTGTCTAATTTTATTTTTGCTTGTTTTTCTTATGAGGTACATTGAGATGTTTCATCAATAAGTCTTCACAAGTTTTATTCAACAACACAATGAACCATTTTATAATGCTTGGAGAAGATTCAATGAATTGGTAGAGCAATTTGCCAATTATAGCCTTTCAAATTATGAACTCACTCTCAATTTCTATAATAGTCTGGATGAAGTGACAAGGAATTGGGTAGATTATGGAGCTTGGGCTACCAGTGATCATGTTCTTCAAAGAAACCATGAGGATACCATTCACTTGTTAAATGACATGGTAGATTTTGATTACCATTGGCATTAGGATCCTTCAGTGCAGGGTTGGAGTTACCAATACCCTCGAGACATCTATCAACATAATATTTCACACCAACCATTTGAGCTGCAATTAGAAAAGGGAGTGGGACTTGAAGAGGTGATAGCTCCATTCGAAAATTTTGACAAACTAATGGTGAACAATGAGCTATCACTTTATGAAGAGGAATTATATGAACAAAGTTAGGAGAATGAAGAGGCTTCATGGGAATTTGAACCTAGAGAAGAAGTTGAGCTTCAAGAACAAAATTCCTTTGAAGATGACTTACCAGTAGAATTCCCACAAGAACAGGAGTTACTTAAAGAACAAGTGGAACCTAGAGCTGAAGGAAACAACTCTTTTATAGTTGGGGGATATTGGAAGAGTGTTGCCATGAAAACAAATCAGAGATAAAGGTGGTGGATGAAGAAATTGATGAGACTATCAATTTAAGTTCATTAATGATGCTTACACATACACCACCAGAAGACCCTTTTCTATCATGGACACCTCCTACATCATCACATGTCCTCCATGAGCTAAAGCAGTCCTCTTCCCAAGCAAATAACTCTAAACCATGTGTTGTTCATCCTATGTGCAATCTTATTCCAAATCTTGCCAATCTTGAGGGTACCACAAATCAAGACCCATATGTGGTGTTACATGATAACTACTATGGGCGAAAACTGCTTTTTGATCAACAATTCTAAAAGGGGTCAAGCTAATGATCTTAAATTAGCACTTCTTGGGAGGCAACCCAAGTTTTAAATTTAATCTTTGCATTTTTTTATTTATTTCTTTTGTTTATCACCCTCCCAAACTTAATTTTGATATTTGTTCACTTTGTAGGTTCAAGAAGCACTTAAGAGGAGCAATGGAGATCAAACTCACAAATCTTCAAGGGAAGGCACACTTCAAGATGGAGTATTCTATATCCATTAGCTTTTTCTTATTATTACATTTATGATGTTGCTCTTGACCTGTTTATGATATCTTGATGACATTGAGGATAATGTCAAATTTGAGTTTGGGGGTGTGTTTCATGCATTGCATTCATATATTGCATTTTATTACCTTATTATGTCTATATTATATTTGTGTATCAAAAATCCAGAAAATTTTTTGCAAATTTTGAAAATTTCGGACTTTTTCAAAAAAAAGCTTTTAACTTAGAATTATAACTAAAACCTTGATGAGCTAATGATTAGACTCTCTGGGAAAGAGGAATGAAGGTAACTGGATGAGCAAAAAGGCTTCAATATGTTGTTTGTGAAAAGCTAAATCACCTAATTGGAGTTAAACTAGTTAAACCCTTTCATAGCCATTAATCTGTCACATTGAACTTGCAAAATTAGGAGAAAACTTTTGAAATACAAGCAAACCTAAAAATGCCTCACTCGCTCTAGAACATGTCTCTTGGACCTATCGAGACAAAATCCTAGCATATCCTTGATGAAGAGATGATTAAGACATTCTTTGAGATAACCTTACTAAGCCTTAGCCACCCCTAATTAAAATACATATCCCTTCCAGTCAACTTGAAGCCTATATTTATCCCTTAAAATTTATTGCTTACCCATATTATTTACCTAGCCCCTAGCTTAAACACCTAACCTACCCTTTTGAGGAGACTAAATGCATAAGTAAAAAGTATATTAAGTAGAAAAAAAAAAATTGGAGAGAGGATGTAGAACTCAAAAAAGAGTACAAGTGTGCAATTGAAATCAAAGAAAAATTTACCTTTCCAACCAAGTAAAAGCAATGAGTTTGGGAGAGAGGACAAAAGGGACATAAATAAAGAAAAAAAAAAAAAGGAGAAGAAGTCCCAAGATAAGTATCATGGAAGCATGCTTGGCACTATAAAAAACCAAAACCCCTTCCTCTCCATACAAAATCAGCATAATAAATGTAGTATACTTGATATTTTATACATATATGCTATCATCATATTTGCATTCCGTAAAAACCTTTCATTGGCAACCAACTCATTATCCCTTTAGCCTGATTACAACCCTTTTAAAGACCTTTTGATCTTTTGAAAAGTGTATGCTAAATTAGTGGAGATAGAAAATTGAGATATGCCTATGGAGTTTGAATTAAATCAAACTTACCACAATCAAGCTCAATAGAGGCAACTTGGGGAAGTAAGTGTTTCTTAAGTCTATTCCGATAAAACAAATCATTTGTGACTTATTAATGGCCTTCTATAGAGGAATAATTAGTTGAAACATCATGAAAGGGGTGAGGTTCTAGTGGGCAACTGTTGAGGTCCCTATGCCTTGAAAGTGGGAATTAGTATGAAGGTTGAAGAATGTCTAATTATGTGCAAGTTATGTAACACCCTAGGAAAATCTCACATCAACAAAACACGGGAGAGATGATCCACCCCCCTTATGGGACTCAGTGTCCTCGCTGAGGTTTGCCCCACTAACGCTCAAGGTTACACGCGGAACGGCTCTGATACCACAAATGTAATGGCCCGGCCCACTAGTGATATTGTCCGCTCTGGGCCGAAGCCCTCACGGTTTTAAAACGCATCATTAGGGGTTACGAACCACCAACTTATAAACCCAGCATCTCTCCCGTGTTTTGTCGATGTGGGATTTGCCTAAGATGTTACAAGTTAAGTTTCTTGTTATGTTTCTAAGTACCCCAATGAGTTTTTATAAATTTTTATTTTGCTTGAGGGCAAGCAAAGGTTTGAGTTTGGGGGTATTTGATTGCATCAAATTATATAGACATTTAAAGTTAACATGCATTGCATTTTGTTAGCTTTTAGTATCCTTTTATGTTTACTTTTATGTGTCTTCATTATTATTTTAAAAAACATGTTAATCCAACTCAATTCATTGATTTTTATATTTTATCCGGTGTTTTTATGTGGTTCTAGAATCAAAGACGAGTTTGGAAGAGATTTGGAGGTCAAAATGTGAAGAATACAGTGCCAAAAACATTACACGGGCAGTGTAACCTGCCTCTTGTAACTTCTGGACCCCGTGTAACTCTTTGGACTGAAGAAAACGTGAAAAATGAAGTGGCAAAAATTTACACAGGGTATGTGTCACTACACGGCTCGTGTAAAGTCCCCTGACAGTAATTCTGATGCGACTTTTCTTTGCTCCAACTCGACCCAGATGGACTCCTAATGCTTCTAGGACTCTGAAATTAGGGTTTTTACACCAGATATAAATAGAATAAGTCAGGAATTGAGGGGGGAGAGAGAATTTACATCCAAAGAGGAGAATTAACATTCAAGAGCAGATTTACATTCAAGGAGGCACATCAACCTCAAGGGAGGCAAGGGAGAAACAAGATCTGCAAGATTACTAAAAGGGATTTTCAGCTGAAGTTCCAAAAGTCTAAGGTTGCAACTCTCCTTTTGGGTTCTTTCACTCTATTTTCTTCTCATGTCTTCTCTTTATCTTTTTATAAACTTGATTGTAAAGCTCACCATGGGTGAGTAGGTTCTTTATTCTAGGGTTAGGGTGTAGCACTCTCAATTTTATTATGGATCTAGTTTGATTTTATTTAATACATTGGGTATTTTATTCTTTGATTCAATCTCTTTTGATCTTAATGCATGCTATGTGTTGATACTCACTTAGTATTGATTACAGATATTAATTGAAGGACAGAAAGGTGAATATTAATATTAGAAAATAGAGATTTTAAACCTAAGAAATCTGACCTAGAGATAGGCTGATACCTTTGTGGAATTCCAAAATTAATCAAAGATCTTAATGGGTTTTAATTAATTTAATCACCACGAAAGTATGGTTTAAGTTAATTAAAATACACCTTGAGTGTCTTGAGAGAGGACTTAAGATAACTTAAGATTAATTTCCGTCAAAATAATAATCTCCTAATTATTGAATGAATTATATTGATTCTATAATTGATTGAAGTGTGAACCCCTAACTCTAGAATGTTCCCGTCCATTAGTATTTTAGTTTAGTTAATTATTTAGATTTTATTTCTTTTAATTTAGATATAATTATTAATTTTCTATAATTCGATCGTCTAGATAATTAAAATCACTATAGTTTGGTACTCAACATGGTCCTCGTGGGAATGATACTCTACTCATCACTTTATTACTTGTTAGCGATCCGTGCACTTGCAGTGGTTACAAAACCAGCGAAACATACCCCTCTGTAAGGCATAATATAATCTCATAGTATACCAAATGAATTATCGAACTTCACCTACCGATAACCCATTAAATATGCTACAAGGGATTTTAAAACAATTTCATTTCATTTTAGAGTTTAAAACAAAAATAAAATAATTATTAATGTGCCTTTAAATTAGGTATATACCATAAAATTCATTTAGAATTAATTTAGTATTTTAAAATTTTTATAAAAATTTTGCGTGATGACAGCTAAAAATGCAATAAAATAGTTCTTCTACACCTGTTGAAAAACAATTTATAAAAAAATCTCATACCAAATTTGAACTCTAATCAACTCATTTCATTCATCAATTTCCTTTGTAAGGTTGGCAACACCCAATTTCTCACAACAATATATAAAATCCTCAAATATAAAGGAAAAGCATAATTGACTTATTCAAAGTCCATTCAATTCAATTTCAAAATTTAAATAATAAAATAGTTTAGTTGTGCACAAATCTCAAATGGATCTTTTTATTTGTCCTAAGCCTTCCCTTCCTTGGAAGTATCTTTATCCACTGAAATCACACAATTACCAAACTTTAATACTCATTCTAAGTCCCATTTATAGTTAACTAAACAAAATTCTATGAATTCCTAAGTTCTAGTTGATTCTGGGTTCTGGATAGTTTTCAACCTTGAATTTAAAACCCAAATTCAACCTAATTCCAGTCCTAATTTGATCATGTGATCTTAATGAAAGTTGTTCCTTTATGTGTTAGGTTTAGTTTCCAATTTGAATTACTTAATTTAGAGTTTTGTAACTCTAGTTATGGTTAATTAACCAAATAATGGTCTAGTGACCAATACTGTTCCAGAATAGGGCAGATTCTGAAACTCAACCTTATCAATCTAATTGGATAAGTTACAGTCATAATTTGGCTTAGTGTTCTTCATATGAGTTGTTCTTCTGTGTCTCATGGTTACACAGGTTTAAGAATCACTAAATTTAAAGTTGTGTAGTGTAAGTTATGGCTAATTAACCAACCTGGACTCATGAAATCTAGAACTCCAAGATTTCGTATTTCAGGTCAATCTTATAATTAATATTTAAAAGTTTTACACTCAAAATTTGAGTAAGGTTTCTAACCTAAGTTCCAACCCTAATTCTTAGGTTCTCATATCATTTTGATTCACCCCAATTGAAATTTTCTAGTGGAAGTTATGGTCTGATTACTGTCCTGGGTTGAAATGGCAAGAATAGTTCCAATGCAAGAATTCTAGGTTAGGAAGTCCTGAATTTTCCTAACAATTTCCCCAAGATGCCTTATGATCTGAGTTCTGGTCAAAATAAAAACCTTGTAGTTCTATGTGTTATGAGCATTTTGGTTTTGGAATCACTTCATTTGCAATTTTGTAGCCCAAGTTATGGCAATTTTGCCAAAATTGGTCAGATGCCTTAAGTTCAGGATTTCTAGGTTCAGGTTTAGTCCAGGGCAGCTTTGATAGACTAACTTGGTCTAGTAATTTGATCAACCTAGGGTCATTATTTGGTTTCATGATCTTCATAAGAAGTGTTCTACTATGTTTTAGGTTTCCATTGGTTCAAGAATAACCTAAATTGGAGTTTTTTAGAGTGAGTTATGACTAATTTACTAAGTAGTGTTCATTTGATCATTTCTAGTCAGGTCCAGAATTGCAATTTGAATTCAAGACTCATTTAGGGCAAATTATGGTCATTTTCTGGACAAAGTGTCTTCACAAAAATTCTAGCCCTATGTCTTAAGTTTCATCTCCAATTACCCTCATACTAATTAGAGCTGTGTAGCTTAGCTTATGGTCACATAAACACACTGGACTCAAGGGTCTAGAATCCCTGCACAAGAATCAGACTTCCAATTCATCTCAACAACCAACTTCAATTCACACTCAATGTACATCAATTGGTCAATATTTGGACATAAGAACATCAATTTCATAATATGCTACAAAATCCCCAATTTTCCTCAAACCCTAATTCCCAACTTCACAATTCATGCAATTCCATAACATTCCACTTCACTAATCATGTATACCTCATCACAAAACATACTAATTCGTATTTAATTTTGATCAAACCTATCAAAACCCTAACCTTCCTACTGCTGGCCGAATTCCATACCCTTTATTTCATGCATGATTTTCATCCTTATTCAAGTAATTTCCCCATGGTGAACTTAAATTCAACTAATTATATAAGAAAAGAAGTTTAGAATTCAACTTACCTCTATGGAGCTTGTCTAATCTTCCAAATTTCTTCAATATTTCTTGATTTCTCCACTCCTAATCTTTCTATCAAGGTCAAATTTTAAGCTTCCAAGTGATGAACTAGGGAATTGATGAAAGTTTTCAAGGTTTTAAGAGCTTGGAGTGGTTTAGCAATGGAGGAGAGAGAGAGGATTGGTGGCCGGCTATGGAAGGTTGAATAAGGGATTTTTTATTTTTAATTTATTTTGTCTCCTTTTATGCATAATTATCCTTAAATTTGATTAATTTAAATTATAAATTTTTATTGTATCATGGTGAGATCATGCTTATGTCATAATTCAAATAAAACTTGAATTTTTCATCTCTTTTCTTTTATTTCTCTACACTTCTTCATTTTTAATTCTTTTTTAATATGTTAATCTCACACAATTTAATGGACATTTAGGTCAAAAGTCACCTCTTGAAGTGAATTGACCAAAATGCCTTTCATCGGGTTATATTCCATCTTTTAATAATGCCCGATGAGTCCTTTAGTTCTGATTCACTTATTTATGCTTGTTCCCTTTTTATTTCCATGATTTTCTAGTTACCAATGGTTTCGCAATTATCCCTTAACTAAGGATGTCATGGGGTCCCACACGAATTTAGGGTAGCAACTGAGTTCGCAGTCACTTCCTGGGTCGGTCATCCATTGCTGAGACCTTCGGCTCATTTAACCGTTTTATACTTTGTTTCTCTTATTTTCTTCCACCTTTATGTGATATTTATTAATTTTGTTTATGGCTCTTCCTCTGTGGCTTAGGTATGGTTCTAGACATTCTAGCTGTCCGGACAGATACTAGCCACTACTTAATATGAGGGTGTTACAGCAAAGTTCTCCATGAAACTCAAGGCCAAGGAGGATGCAGCCATTGAAAAGGAAGCCGGTGCGTATGTGCAAGCCCACGATGACCTACTTGTTGAGCTATTGAAGCGATATCTTAATGAGAACTTCTCTTGGCTTGAGAAGCTCGCCTCAAGTACTGGTGCGGAGAGTGAGAGTGAGGAGGGGGGTACCAGTGTAAATAATACTCAGGCTGGTGGAGATCCGCCCGCCGAAGGATTGTAATTACTTTGAAAATAAATTTGGTTTTTAAAGTCAATTTTTTGTTAAATAACTATTCTACTTTTCTGCTTTCCTAAAATGAAATTAGATCTTTATTGAGATTGGATGGTTAATAAAACAGGATTGAAATTAGACAAGCATAAAATTAAACTTTGATTAAAACTTGAATGAAAATGAAATTAAAACTTAAAAAGAAATTGAAATTCCATTAAAACTTAGATGATCATTAAAACTTGAATGAAATTAAAACTTAAACAAGAATAAAAGAATTAAAATTTAATAAGCATATAAAATTTAATCAAGACTTACATGATTATAAGAAACAAAATTGAAACTTAATTAAAACTTAAATTAACATAGAAAATTAAAACGTAATTAAAACTTAAAACTTAAATGAGCATGTGAAAAAACAACAACCCAATCGCATATTATATGTTTAATTAATTAAATTTTATTTACTATTTTCACATACCCAATCAAAATATAGTGTTAAAAGAAATCGTCAAAACATGATGTCTACAAGCAATATACAAATAAACAGAACCTTGTCTAAAAACAGCTACCACTAGATTCGCAAATGACTAATTTCGAAATTAACATGCTATGATATCCAAGCAACAGCTCGAAATTAACATGCTATGATATCCAAGCAACAACTCCAGCATCATTTCAAATTTTTAAAATTTTATCATTCTTCGGCAATTTGTCTAGCTAAAATGTTAATAATGGTTGTATCTTCATCATCAAAAATCAATCCCAATTTTCTACCCAAGTCAAGGGTAGCCTTAGCTTCCTTAAAAGGGGAAAAACCATTTGACACCAGAGGATTTGCACAAGAGTCATCAGGCCCCTTTAGGTGAATGGCATTCATTTAGAGATGTCACTATCAGTAGGCTTAACCACCTTTTTATTGGTTGACTTTTTCTTTTTACCAACTCTTCTAAGTTTTGGAGAGACATCCGAGCGTTCTATTAACAACATACTACCCTGACGATGCTTCAGCAGCCTTAAAAATTTAACTTCCTTATGCAAGAAACTAGAAGATAAAGGTTGTGGCAAACTGAGATGAACAAGTTGCAGCAAAATCTGCTCATTCACAGTTACCAAAGCATTGGAGCAGTCACATACTGGGAAGGGACTCGAGTTTCGGCGGCAATAATACTAAGAATGGGCTGATGTATCTCTGCTTCTATAATATCTAAATTAATAGGAGGAAGTTGTGCTACAAGTAGTGGTTCAACAAAATTGGACTCAAGTAATTCCAAATTAATGGGTGGTAAGTAAGTAGTAGTTATACCAGTATTTCTTAGACCAATTTTATCTACCATTGTGTCTTCATTATTGTGGTCGTCATGCGGGGCCTGACACACTGTTCCATGAGCACGAGGGGAAGAGTAGCCTTCTAAACACAAATCGAGATGGTTGGGGGACAATGTGTGACGTGCGTCATCAATCATCGGTAACCTAATTGAATATGGGACGTTCCGACTTTCACTTGAAGAGCTCGATGCATGGGCTTGTTGCATGTGTGACTTGTCCTATTCAGAGGCACCTTCTGAAGCAGTAAAGGATGAAGAGGATGATGAAGACTCTGCCATTGGTGGTGGAGAAAATAATTTGGCAAAGAAATGCCTCATTGAAAGGCTCTTCGACCCACGAAATATGATATTTTACACCATCAACATCAACAGCTAAAACAATATGAATGAATGCTAAAATGGATGTGCATATTAATATTCTAGTTGAATCAAGTTTGAGTCTTTTTGATGTGCACCAGTCTAATGAAATAAAATTGCCACCAAAGGAACTTAGCCATGAAAGAAATTCAGGATACCATTAAAGGAATCCCATGACATAGTATCCAGACAAAATGACTTGTTGGAGTGAACTTGGGCTGCCATGGATGTATAGTGCTAAAGCATTGGTACAACCAACTATTAACGGGGTCAATAAAAGAATCCATTTCCTCCTTACTTACGAAGGTAAGCAGAATAGCTTCGCCACGTAGAGGGGTTGTTGAGATAGAGTTTACCCCCTCCATCTGAAATGAGGACTGAATAGTAAGAGCTTTGGATGAGAATTTCAGAATGCCAACAGCTCCCCTTGCAAGCCATTCTTGGTTCTCTGCTGACGGGCTGAAATATATGTCTCTCTATGAAAGCCAGAACAAATATGAAATTCTTCAAAATACACTGCATCAGTATGGTTACGCCTAGAGTTTGCTTGCATCAATTTGACCCATGTGTAGGATTAGGTTTGCCATTATGTGGTCTAACCACCTTGGGAGCAGGTGGTGCATGTGGCTCCACCCTTTCGGATCGCTTGAATGTATGCTTAAGGTTTGGAGGCCACCCTGTATATTTCGACCCTTGCAATTGTACTGGAGGTTTACTTTGATGGTGTGCAGGAAATGCACAAATCTTGTATAAGCCTATCCATAAGTTATTCAGGTACTGGAGAAAGGCCTGAGTGCGATCGGGATCAGAAATCCTTACAAAACCAAACCTGTGATTTCGTTTAGACAGTTTTCCGAGAATGTAAACATTGTTGGTAGGCCATGCTTTGATGAAGAGTTGCCAAAATGATTTCGCATTCCACCCATATGGGAAATTTTCGAAGTAGAGATTTGGAGGGTGGGTTTTCCGAGTAGGGGAAGAAGGGGAGGGAGAGGGTTTGGAGAAACCATGGTTTTAATTGTGTATTCTATTTTTTGAATTTGACTTAAATTATGAGAGCATTATATTTACTTTTCTAATTAATATATATGTATCTTTTTTCATGTAATAATATAATAAATTTTATAAAATAATATATTTATTTATCTATTAACATGTAATTAATATTTTATAAATATTAAAAAGATAATTAAACATTATTTATTTATGTATTAGTCTTAAATATTAGAAAATAATTAATAATATTCTAAATTGAACATAAAATTTAAAAGTAATATTAAAAGTTAGTGTATATATAACTTAATAAAGGTTAAAATTTGAGTTTAAATAATTCAAATTTAATTAATTAGATTTATTTATTTGTATTAATAGGTGCTATGCTTATTTTTTTTAATTAATTTGTATATAATTAATTTCTTAATGGTTAATGGGTGAATTA
Source organism: Hevea brasiliensis (assembly GCF_030052815.1). Classification (NCBI taxonomy): domain Eukaryota; kingdom Viridiplantae; phylum Streptophyta; class Magnoliopsida; order Malpighiales; family Euphorbiaceae; genus Hevea; species Hevea brasiliensis. The sequence goes on along the minus strand of NC_079496.1, from coordinate 21,031,483 downwards.
TTGACTCACTTATTAAACAATTAATATATAAGTATGATTTTTAGCTGATCAATCTCTAGGCTAAATTTAATAATGCAGGTTGCATGGAGCACAAATAATCCAAAACAAAAAGGAAAAAGGAAAATTCATATTATTAATATTAATAACAATTTTAATCTATTTTATTAGTAACTTGAATTTGAAATACAGATATAAAGTCTATAAAGCTATTTTAATAAGAAACATAAATACAATTTCACTACTCACCAATTATTATGATTTAAAGCATTTTTTTTTATTTTCCTTTCCAAAACATTAATATTTTTATTTCTAACTATTAAAATAAATGAAAAATTAATAATTTGTATACTTGTCAACATGAAATACTTTTATTGGCTAATATAATAGGTTAGGTTAAAATTTATAAAATTAAAAAAAGGGAATAAAATTGAAAAAAGAGGTAAGTTCTGTTTCAGTCATTGGGCACTTTAATAAATTAATGTAATAAGAAAATGGAGAAGAGAACAAAAGAAAGAAACTTGGTTCAAGCTCTATGCCAAATTTCAAAACATATTTAAGCATGAATGATATCTATACTTATGATTATTAGAGTTTAATAGTGCTTCATCTTTTTACAGCATCAGTTCTTATTATTATTATTATTATTATTATTATTATTATTATTATTCATTCTAATTGAAATTTCAATTCAAGACCTTATACTTTTGGAGATGATTCTTGTAGGAATGTAAATGAACTAAACTGTTCATGATTTGTTCAAGACTCAACTTCATAAAAGCTTGGTTTGACTCTTTTTACAAACAAGTTAAGTTCAGATCTTATTTTTAAACTCGTTTAATAAATGAGTAAAGTACAAGCTTAGCAATGTTTAGCTCACTAAGTCTCGCGAGCTGGCTTATTCACATATTCAAGAGGAGGCTAGTGAACATACTCGTCTATAAGCTTGTGATAAAGTTTATTAAATAAGCTTATGCTGGCTTGTGTATAGACATATTTATATTATTTATTTTTCATAATATTGTAAATATTTTTATTTTATTTATGACTTCTCTAAAACCAATATATTGTTTAAAATTGTTATATAAACTATACGTAAAATGTATTTATAAAATATAATTATTTGTAAGAGCAAATCAAAACTTTGGAGTTTGAACTACATAACTCTAAACTTAAAACTCATTAGGAATATAAATGAGTTAAGATGTTCGCAAGCTACTTCATACTTGACTCGTTTTTTAAATAAGAGCCAAGCTTAAACTTATTGATATTTGAGCTCTGGAACTCAAAAAATTTTGAGAAACCAAACCTAGGTTTTCTCTGGTTTAGCATTAATAATTACTAACTAAATATAATTAATGCAGGTAAGAATTCCTTTATTTGGATTGGACCAATACCCAGGGTGAACATTACGAATCCTGAGCATATAAAAGAAGTATTCACAAAAATAAATGAATTTCAGAAGGTACAGATGCTTCCACAGTTCAATGTGTTAATGCCAGGACTTGTAAGCTATGAAGGTGACAAATGGGCTAAGCATAGAAAGATTATCAACCCAGCATTCCATCAAGAGAAGTTAAAGGTGAAAAACCCTTTCAATTCTTCTATTCTATCAGGACAAGATTAATTTCTTGGATCATTGATAAGTTATACATACAATGTGTGCTTCTTACAGCTTATGTTACCTGTATTTTATCAATGCTGCAATGAGATGATTGAGAAGTTGATCTCCACAAAGGAATCATGAGAGTTGGATGTGTGGTCTTATCTTCAAAACCTGTCACGTGATTGCATTTCTCGAGCAGCATTTGGAAGCAATCATGAACAAGGAAAAAGAATTTTTCAACTCCTCAAAAAGCTAAGCATTCTCTTAATGCAAGCTGCACAAACAGTTTATATACCTGGTTGGAGATAAGCAAATATACATGGGATTTAAACCTCTGATCTGCTCCGAGACATGCTAGTCCACTGACATTAACAGTTTCTTCAATTTTAAGAAAATTCAAGTTAGTTCTAGTGTATATTGACTTCCCAAGAACAAATTATCTCACAATTGCTACATTGATCATGTGTAGGTTTTTGCCAACTAAAGCTAATCAAAGGATAAAAGAAATTGATAGAAAAATACAAGCTTCACTTAAGAGTATGATCAGTAAACGTTAAAATGCAATGAAAGCACGTGAAGCTACGAATGATGATTTATTAGGATTACTCATTGAATCCAATTTAAGAGAAACTAAAGAACGTCTAAGTATCCAAGATGTGATTGATGAGTGTAAGCTATTTGTAGCAAGGGTTTTGCAGTCGCCAAACGATTCTCACCGAAGCGGAAAAGTGAGGACTTACCACTTTAATTTAAGGAAATTTATTAATTTAAGGAAATTTAAAGGAAACCATTTACAAAAATTTATGAAACCATTTCTAAAACAGAGATTCTAGACTCGAGGTCCGTGTACGTGTGGAGAAGGTGTTAGGCACCCACCTCGTCCCTCAATGAGGGCAAGCAGATTTAACGATGGGCTCTTTATAATTTAAGATCGATAATTTTAGGGTTAGAATTATGATGTTGGTCCCTGTTATTGATAAAAGGAACATTTGATATTTCACCATTTTGGGTTACCCAAGAGCACGAGTATATGGGATGACACTACAATGAATTGATATTGTGTTTGTTTAATTTGTTATGTATTTGTTAAGTTTCTCCCTCCTCGAATTAGTACTCTAATTCTGAAGAGGTATTATTCGGTCCCTAAAGATTCATAACGAGTGAGGAGGACTCTCGGCTCACCCATTATGTACCTCATCATTAGCATTCAAATAACTGAGGGTGCGGCGTGTATAATAGATATACAAGAATGGCTACAGATTTTCATTCCTTTTAATTAGGACTCTAATTCAAAAGGGATGTGTTAATTAAAACCTAGAGAATTTCCTTCATTAATGAGGACTCTCAGTTAAAGAGGGAAGGTCTCATCATCTGCATAATTACTGGTAAAACCTTTACCCATATCCTTTCATCTTAAACGATTTAATGTTTTGGAACTACAATATATGTTTGATTAAACCGAACTGAAGGAAGGACTCTCCCTTAATAATATAAGTATGAGGACTTTGAGAAAGACTCTCCATTGGGTCCCAATATAAAATTTGCGGTTCTTGGAAGGACTCTCCCATGAACCAATTACTGCAATGTGTGATAAATTTTGTTTGTAATATTCTGTAAAAATAAGTGACGGGGTTATCAAGGAATGGACTCTCTCCCAATCTCCCTAATTTTATGCTGAGCAAGTTTATAAAATTCCAGACTATGGGAATTCAAGGAAATGACTCTCTCCCAATCTTCCCAATTTAATACCGAACAATTTTATAAAATATAGAACTACTGGAATTACAGGAAAGGACTCTCTCTCGATCCCTCTATTTTACACCGAATAACTTTATAAAATATATAACTATGGAAATCCAAGAAAAGGAATCTCTCCCAATCCCCCCAATTATAACTTTATGAAACTACGGGAATTCGAGAAAATGACTCTCTCCAGATCTCCCTAATTTAGTACCGAATATTTTATAAAATGTAAAATTACAGGAATTCAAGGAAAGGACTCTCTCCCGATCTCCCCTATTTTGAAAAGTGAGTTTTAATAAAGGTATAAAAATCGCAGATGTTGAGTCGAACTCTTTCTTGATCTCCTTCTAGAAGATCGGATAATATAAAGAATGTGATTACACGTGCCATTCCCCGATCTCTTTATTACTATCCGAGCTATTCTTGGTTTCCGATCTCATAACTTATTGTTGTCTAACCCTTTGACTTCTTATTTCACATCTTATTGTCCAAGCTCTTCTCTTTTATTCTCGACTTCCAACCTTCTTGCTAATTATTCGAACCTTCTACATCTACCCAGATTATAGCAATTCTCCCTTATTATCCCCTCCTCATTAATCGAGTTCGAACTCTCCATAACATCACCCTCGTATTTACCTTACTCCCATCCACTCTCCTTACTATTCTTCCAGAACCTCAGTAACATTCATATCATTCAAACTTTTATTCTTACACTAACAAAAATAAAAATCTTTTGAAATGACGTACACATTACTATAGCAGGCAAAAGGTAACATTTATGAGATAAGTCAGTCTAACACTAATCTATTCTAAAAATTCAGTATGATTCGATGTCCTAAAAGTTCTTACGTAACAAACACAGCCTAGTTGCATTCAATCAGTAGAGGGACTATTAAGACGTTTACCTATAATGAGTTACCAAGGTGATGGGAGAGCCAACACTAATGTCTCACTTCAAGATGGGTCGCTAAGGCCGAGCCGACCAGGAGCACCTTTTGAGATGATGAAGGTGACGGGAACAAGTTCCTGATGACGAACCAAACTGGACCACTGAACTTCTGAGAAAATCTACTGAAGAATGGGACCAGAATATTGGGACTTCTGGAGGAGGTTCTTTAGAAAACACATTTCTAAAGCCCCTTTTGCACTAATAACTTTATATTCCAGGAGATGGATGGAAAACAAAGATTGAAACTTGAGACAGAAGATGAAAGTGCCAAGGGAAACCACAAGATCAAGATTTCAAGAGAAAAAGTCAAGGACTAATTCCCAAAATCTCAAAACCCAAACCAAAGACCCCTTCTACAGTGAAGCCTTCAAATATTTATAGGGATCGGGGGCTTAAAATCAAGGGTTAGGATTTGAGTAGAAAACAATAACTAGTCTAGATCAAAAAGGACATAATTCGATGTCTTGGAATTAAAGAGAATCAAAATTGAGGGCCAGGATTTAATTCTAAATTTATGTCCTTTCTTCTTTAATCTAACGTGTAGGAATTTTGCCTTGCAGAACAGATCTAAAGGCTAGGAATGAAAAGTGCTAAATCAGTTATTTACTTTTAATCTGACGATCCCAAACTCATCCTTACAAGTGAGATCAATGGTGTGAATCGAGGTGTACTAGGATGCTTTAACTGATTGAGATCCGATAGTTCGAGTTCATCCTTACAAATGGGATGGATGGTGGGGATTAGATCGTACCCCAAATGCTTTAACCAACTCAGATCTGACGGTGGGGGAATTAATCATATAGATTAAAGGTTATGATTGAAAGTGACTCGATTCCCCAAGCCTTTTGATCTCTATTGGTCATTTCTCGGTCTACCTGATCTCTCATTATGGTTGGCTGATCTGAGAACTCTTATTCCGATCTCTTAATTTGCCCCTTTCCGTGTCCAATCTCTTCTCACTTCCCGATCTCTTTCCTATCTCTTCTCCGTATCTAGCCTATATCAGTGAACCTCGAATAATGGTGAAGCATTAAGTTTTTCAATTATCGATGAGCCGCTTCGAGTTTTGCAAGCATTAAATGCCAATGCCTATATATATATGAGAGGGAATCCTGTCATTCTCACATTCCTACCTGTCCTTCTCCAATGAATTTTTGATGTATTCTCTTTCTGATTCTTATTTTTTCGGTGCAAATTCTCATTATAACAACCGTCTAGATCATTTTTGGGTAGCCTTCTTTGCCTATCACCTAAAAATGGACGATTCTGACGATTAGAAAATTATGAGAATGTCATCCGATGACGGTAAGGGAATTAGACTAATTGGCCGATTAGGGTCCAAAATGGCAACCGAGTCGATCTCTAATCAGCTTACCGGTCTGAGCCATGGACCGATCTCGGGTAAGGGGACTGCTAATTTCAATCTTGATGTCGGTGACTGCCTCTTGAAGTTTATTTGGCTCCTAACCATCTCAGGGTTCCTTATGGTAGCTTGGTTCTGGTCGATGACATCGACGATGACACCAAGCTTTTCGTAGTCTTTACCATAGTTGACGAGGGCTACCTTGAGATCGAGAGGAGTCCAAACTGTGGGAGCAAGATAAGTAGAATTTATAGTAGAGTAAGGGATATTTGTAATTACTGATCTGGTGAGATCATCCAAATAATGTAATCTGATCTTTTGGAAATGAAATAGACTTTTATTTGAGATTGACTTCATTTTACTTATTTTGTTTTTATTTTATTTTACTTTATCATTCATGTTACATTGATCGTCTTTTCGATCTCTTTTAACTAATAACTTTGTCTGATCTGATCCCTAATCGAACCCTTATTCAATCGAGCTCTTCAGTCCGAATCCTGTTATCATCCGATCTATGGTCAATCCTCGTAACCAACCTCATTTGTCTGATTTTTTCCCCCTTTCTGGAATTTTCTCTTGAAGCAAAATTGGAATGACTGGGTTTCCCGCTTATTGATGCATCACCTAAGGCTTCACGAACATTTAATGCTCGGACGAGTATAAATAAGAGAGGGGGGTAGTCATTCACACACTTTGCTTTCTCCGCTCATCTCAAACCTTCTTGAAGGCTTTTCTCAAACCTTCTCGAAGGCTTTTCTCAAACCTTCTCGAAGGCATCGATTTATAATCAAGTAGTAGTTTTAATCTTTTTCTAGTCATTTTTTCCTCTGTTACCTAAAAATGAGTGACACCAATGATCAGAGAGTTGTAAGCCCACTTTCCGTTCACATTTTTTGGTCCTCTGATGAAAGTGATAAGGTCGAACCTAGTAGGCAACCCAAAACCATTAGGGCTATCGTTCTAACCACTAGTCATCCTAAGGGCCAAACCAATGATAAACCTCGATCATAAGGAGAGAGCCTCCATTGGTAGATGAGCTCACCTCAGTTATGAGGATGTCCGATCTCGATTTAATAAGTTAGGAGTTCAACCTTCCACCTGACTCCTTTTAACTCATTCGGTGTCATGGGGACTTTTGAGTCGATCACTACTTTTGAAGGAGTGGAAGCGTGATTATTGGGCATTAGAACCTTAAATTTCGAAAATTATTTCTAAGGTTACATGCACCATACCAAGTTTCTTATGAACCTAATCAATTTCCAATGCCCAATTGCATACCAAAACATATTTTAGCATGCATTAAAATTTTATTTGCCATTAAAGATTATGAATTAACATTTAATTCAATTAAACCCTAACTAAAAGAGGGATTTTTAGGTGCTAACCTCTTGATGCACAATTGATGTAATCTTAGGATGCTCTTAGGACCCCAAATGTTATCCCTCTAGTTTGTCCACCACAAGCACACACCAAAGTAGCAATGGCAGCCCCTATATTGGCTTCTCAAGCCTTGTCAACCAATTTTGAGATGGGGTTTATGTTTTGTGAAGGTTGTATGAATGTATTGGGTGTTAAAAACACTTTCTAATAATTTAATTCAAGAGGAAATATAAGTTTTTCCCTTTGAATCAATTGAGAAATTGAAAAGGAGAAGAGAACTCCATGTTGCCATCCAATATGAATAGAGGAAGAAGTGAGTGGCTGATTTTTCTTTATAACCTCTCTTTATATACTTAAGTCAAACCCTAACTCCCTTGCCACATGTCATCACAAGATCTCATATTATTATTATTTGATTTAATCCTATGAAGCCAAGTATCAAGCTCCATTTAAATCATGATATGTGGTCTTCCATCATAGGAAGACAAGTGGCAAAATCATATGGTGCCATGTGTCACCATCTCATGGTGCCACTTGTCACCTTGTGAAAAGACCAATTTGCCCTTACTTTTTAATTTGAGTTCTCAATCCAAAATTTTAATTTTTTCTCTTTAAATCAATTTATATCAAATATAAATTAATTAATTAATTAATCTCTATTAATTAATTTCTTATAATTAAATTCATATTTAATCAAATTAAATACAAATGTAATTTATACTATACATCCAATAACCTAGATTTGGTTTCAAGTCATGCTAGGGACTTTGCAATCTTATTGTAAACCAAACCTCTTTAATTAATTAATTAAACTCTTTAATTAATTAATTAAATCACATTTTAAATGGTGATTAGCTTGTGTAGATGTGTGACTTACTAGGCTCATTACTTATTGGCAATGAGAAATGATATTAACTCTTAATATCATTAGAACTTTTTCTTATCGTAAATAATTTCTTTAAATCATTTGAGGCATCTCATAAATCATGGTTGACACCTAGCATAGTATACCATGGCCACCCAATCAATAATAAGGAATACCTTAAATGAACCTTAATCATATGTTACCATGCACTAGAATCTCTCCGTTACAAAATCCCAATTCGAGTTGGAGTCATGGTTAATGTCAAACCCCATTTGCTATGAACATTATGTTCTCTTTTAATTTCAATTCTTGATTAATTAGATTTTCTTGTCAGAAACTCTTTTCTGACTAAATCTGTCTATCCTAGCCAGGAACTTAAAACATCTAGAACAATTAAATGAATATAGGATTTTATCCCTATTTACTTAGGGTAACAGATTCTATCTTTATCAACACCTATCTCCATATATAACTAGCAGAAGCCAACACATGCCCATATACCCATACACAGTACAAGTATGAAAGTAGTATCAAACTCAAACCACCTGTATACAAGATAACTGTGTTATCTCAGGTCTAAAGATTATATGCACTGATATGATATATGACAATGCATTGATAAGAGTAAACTCCATGTGCTTGTCATAAGCGTCACTGGTTCGACCTACTTATCATGTATAAGTGCCTATCATGTTTGTTATGTGGCATGAGACTCACCACTCCATCTTATTTATATCTCATATAAATACCTTGGGAACAAACATGATTACAATCTTTCTGGATAAGTCATGTCCTTTGTGAAGTATCATCGATTGTGAACCAATTTATGATACTTTGTACTAGAAATACTGTCACTCATATTCTTAATAACTTAAGAATAGAATTTCTAATAAAACATCAATGGACTTTTTCTATTACACATAAATATATTATGTAAACGGAAAAGTGAAATTACCTTTTATTAATAAGATATGTACAAGATACAAACAAAATGATATGCTATAGGGCATACTACTAATAATCTCTCACTAGCACTAGAGCCATTCATTACAATGTTTTAGACCCATCTTCTCAAGATGTCAGTCTAACTGAGTTTGTGACATAGGCTTTGTGAATGGATCAGCTGGATTTTTGGCTGATGCTATTTTCTGCATGGCTACATCACCTCGCCCAACTATCTCTCTGATAATGTGGTAGCGCCTTTCTATGTGTTTGGATTTCTGGTGAGACCGAGGTTCCTTAGCCTGTATGACCGCTCCATTATTGTCACAGTAAAGAGGAACTGCTGACTCAATGGAAGGAACTACTGCAAGTTCTGTCACGAACTTCTTTATCTAAACAGTCTCTTTTGCAGCATTTGATGCAACAATGTACTCAGCCTCTGTAGTGGAATCAGCAGTCATACTCTGTTTAGAACTCTTCCAACTAACTACACCTACAATACAAATGAACACAAACCCAGAGGTAGACTTTCTATCATCGATATCCGATTGAAAATCAGAATCAATATAACCATCCAATTATAGGTCATCACCTCCATAAATCAAGAATAAATCCTTAGTTATTCTCAAGTACTTAAGTACATTCTTGACAACTATTCAGTGTTCCAAACCTGGATTGGATTGAAACTTGCTAGTCAAACAAATAGCATATGCGATATCCGGCCTAGTACACAACATTACATACATTAAACTTTCAATAGCCGAAGCATATGAAATCCTAGCCATTTTATCTCTTTCTTCTGGTGTCTTTGGAGACATCTCTTTAGAAAGGTGGATATTATATCTTACTGGTAACAATCCTCTCTTGGAATTAAGCATGTTAAACCTCTTTAACACCTTTTCCAAGTATATACTTTGGGATAAACCAATTATTTTTTTCTCTCTATCTCTATAGATGCGAATTCCAAGAATATAGGTTGTCACTCCTAAGTCTTTCATGGAGAATGTATTTGACAACCATACCTTGACAGTTGTCAACATACCTATGTCATTACCTATCAACAGAATGTCATCCACATATAAGACAAGGACAGTGACAGCACTATCACTAACCTTCTTATATACACATGGTTCATCCACATTTTTAATAAAACTAAATGACTTAATTGCTTTATCAAAATGGATGTTCCAACTCCTCGAAGATTGTTTTAACCCATAAATGGATCGCTTTAGTTTGCACACCTTGGAACTATCTTGGAATTCAAAACCCCTAGGTTGTTCCATGAAAATGTTTTCATCAATGTATCCATTGAGAAAAGCTGTTTTGACATCCATTTGCCAAATCTCATAATCATAGTATGTAGCTATTGCTAATAGAATCCTAATTGATTTAAGCATGGCAACAGGCGAGAAAGTCTCCTCATAGTCGATTCCTTGCCTTTGGAAAAACCCTTTAGCTACTAGCCTTGCTTTATAGATCTCCACCCTTTCATCATAAACAATTTTCTTCTTGAAAACCCATTTATTCCCTATAGGTACAATACCTTTAGGTGGGTCAACAAGGTCCCAAACTTGGTTCTTATACATGGAATCAATTTCAAATTTCATAGCTTCAATCCATTTTGAAGAATCTATATCTGATATAGCTTTTTCATAGGTAAGAGAATCATCTCCATGATCTATTTTTTTATGAGTAAACAACTCTTGTTCATCTTCATGAAGAAAACCATATCTCACTGGTGGGTGAGATATCCTGGTCAATCTGCAAGGAATTATTGTGGATGTTTCATCAATAAGTGTACGTTGACTAGATGGATCTATATCCATTTGATCTGTTGGTTGGCTAGAATTCTCCAATTCTAACTCTATTTGCCTTCCTTTGCTACCTTCTTGAATAAACTATTGTCCAAGAAATATGGCATCTCTACTTACCACAACCTTTTGTGACGTAGGCAAATAAAAATAATATCCAAAACTTTCTTTTAGATATCCAACAAATCGACCTTTTTCTAATCTGATTTCCAATTTATCAATGTTCAGCTTTTTAATATAAGCTAGACAACCCCAAATCTTAACATGCTTAAGACTCAGTTTTATTCCATGCCATATCTCATAAGGTGTGGAAGAGACTGATTTTAATGGAATCCTATTCAGAATATGCAAAGCTGATTCTAATGCAAATCCCCAAAAGGAGACTGGCATATCAGTATAGCTCATCATACTGAGTACCATATTTAATAGGGTACGATTTCTCCTTTCAGATACACCATTCAGTTGTGGCATTCCTGGGGGAGCCAGTTGGGAAACAATGCCATGCTCTTTCAAGTATTTATCAAATTCACTACTTAAGTATTCACCTCCACAATCTGATCGAAGAGTTTTAATACTTTTTCCTGTTTGATTTTATACTTCACATTTAAATTCTTTAAACTTTTCAAAGGATTCATGTTTATATTTCATCAAATACAAGTACCCAAACCTTGATTTATCATCAGTAAAGGTAATAAAGTAATGAAAATCGCCTCTAGCCATTTATCAATTTCAAAATATTTTCAGCTCTTAACCCTTGTCCAACAAAAGGTGATCTAGTCATTTTGCCTTGAAGGCAGGATACACAAGTTGGAGTAGGTTCAGAACCCAATGAGGATAAAATCTCCATTTTCTCCAACTTTGCAATCCTATCTTCTGCAACATGACTTAATCTTAAGTGTCAAATATATTTTGAACTTGAGTTGATTTTCATCATGGCATTACATTCATTTAGATTGCTTGCATTAGATTTTTATTTAATATTATTATCTAAATAATAAAGTCCATCATGCATATAACCCGAGCCAACATATTTATTTTCAAAATAAATATTACAAATAACATTTGTGAACTAAAATTCATTGCCATTTCTAGTCAAACTAGATATAGAAATGATGTTCTTAAAAGCATCAGGTACATACAAAACATTATTTAAATACAAAACATGTCCATACATGTATAAAGATTTAGATCCTATGGCTAAAGCTTCAACAGTTGAGCCATTGCCAATCCGGAGTCTAATATCTCGTGACTGCAAGCTGCTACTACTTATTAGTTCTTGCATATCAAAAGTAATATAAGAACTAGCACCAGTATCTAAAACCCAAGCTGTAAATGAACTATGAGTATCATCAGAATCTAAATAACAAGACACAGACATATCTTCAGAAGGTCTATCCTTCTTGTCCTTCAGAGAAGCAAGATACTCTGGGCAGTTCCTTTTCCAATGCCCATACTTCTAGCAGTGGAAACACTTTCCCTTGCCTTTGTTAGCTTTAGTCTTACCCTTCTGTTTGGCTATCTTCTTAGAAGGTCCAGGAATTTGAGGTTTCTTATTCTTATTGCCCTTCTTCTTTTTGGACTTTTCAATAAAAGAAGAAGATGCAATCAAAACCACCTCTTTTCTTTTATTTCCTGGCATATTCTTTTGGGCAATAACTAGCATGTTAAGCAATCCAGCCAAAGTACACTCTTGCTTTTTCATATGAAAATTTGTCACAAAATTTCCAAATGACTCAGGCAGGGACTGAAGGATCAGATCTGTCTGTAGTTGGAAATCCATGTGAAAATCAAGATGTTCCAGCTGCTCAATAAGTCAAATCATCTTGTGGACATGATCTCCTACATTCTATCCCTCAGACATCCTCATGCAGAATAGCTGTCTAGATATCTCATACCTAGCATTCATGTTGTGTTCACCATACAACTCTTGCAGGTGAAGGAGGATCTCACTTGCATTTTGCATGCTTTTATGCTGCTTTTGTAACTCATTCATAAAAGCAAGCATGTAACATTTGGCTCTCATATCATGCTCCTTCCACTTGTCCAAAGTGTCTAGTTCCTCTTGTGTGGCCTTTGGAGGTAAAGGACCAAGAACCTTTAAGTCTAAAACATATCCAATACATTCTAGGTTCATGACAAGTTTTAAATTTCTAAGCCAATCAGAAAGATTAGGTCCTATCAACCTATTGTGATCAAGTATGCTCGCAAGGATATTAGATGGTGGTGGTTGTTGTGTGCTCATTATTATCAGAAAAATTAACTGCAAAAAATAACTAGATTAAAAATATATCAAGTAATTAACCAAAATGATTATGGTCTTTTAATTAAATTGGTCCTCCAACTAACGTGGCAAATCCTACACTTCCAAAGTAGGAAACGAAAATCCTAGTTGGATGGATTTCTAGTGGGTTATTGAATTCTTATAGTCTTATTGATCATCCTCAGGCACATCCATTATTGGAATTACAATAAACTCTAAGTGAGCATGTAACACCCCTATCTGCATAGCCTGGTATATGTTACTGTTCCAGTGATCGGTATTGGTCAGGACAATTAAGAGGATTAGAACTGTGTTTAAGACACCTAGTTAAGCCCTGAACACAAATAATTAGTAATTGTCAATTAATTAAGTATAAATAAGAAAAACAGAACATAAGAAGTTAAATGAGCCAAGAGTCACAGCGATGGGTGACCTTCTCGGGAAGGATTGCGAAGTCGATTTAAACTTAAATTTCGAACCGTAAAATATGACACCGTAGTCCTTAGGACTATTGTGAACACAGTGGAAAAGAGAAAATCACGAAAAAGATTGTTAAGCCAGTCAAATAATTAGGTCAGGAAGCCGGAAGAAATATTGAATTATTTGCAAACCAGGTTAAACTGGCGAGGGGCAATTTGGTCAATTGACCCCGAGAGCTGACTTCTGACCTAACTGTCAAATAAAATTAGAGAAAAGAAAATTTTGGAATTGGAAATTAAATTAAAGAAGTAATGGAAAAATAAATAGAAAAATAAAAAGAAAATTGAAAAAGTGAAAAGAGATGACATCATGCATGATGCCATAAATACTATAATTAAAAATTTATTTAATTTGATTTATGGTCTTCCATAAGACTAAAAACAAAAAGGAAAAGAAAAAGAAAAAAAGAAATCCATTCTTCTTCTTCAAAACAAAAAAACGTCCATCTCTCCTTTCTCTCTCTTTTCTCTTTAGTTTCCTCCATGGCCATGAAATTCAAGCTTTCAAAGCTTGAATCAACCCCATAAATCCCTCAAAAATTCTACTAAATTATGATTATGCTTTTTTTGGGCAACTAGAAGAGGAGATTGAAGAAGCAAGAAAGAAGAAAAAAGGGAAGAAAATTAGTGATTGAAAAACCAAACAAAGGTTAGTATGTAAATTTGAATTCTTTTGTTCAATTTCTATGTTCTTAGTTTAATTAACTTAAAAAGTAACTTAAAATCATAACAAAATAATCATTGAGAGACCAAATAGAAAATTCGTCCAGTTAGAGTTAGGGTTTGATACGAATGAGTTTGATGGTTTTAAATGATTATTTGAGATGAATTAGATGTGTAGAGCATAAATACACACTTTAAATTACATTAGGTTGAACTTTGGGTGTAGCTAGGGTTTTGAACATGTGAAAAATTGAAGAAAAATTTGAGAATTGGCCAAATGATGTGTTTGATCTTATTTGAGGTGAGAAACGGTCATTTGTGACCAACAGGAGTAGGTTAGAAGTGTTGAAACCAAATGCAAATTCAGATTGCTTAGGGTCATGCTGCAGGCAGCAGGACCAAGGTCCCTTTGAGGGACCAAAACTGAAAATTTACAAGTCAAATTGGTGTGAGGCCAATCGGGAATGAAAATAGACACAAAATGGAACATTTTTCATTTAGAAATCATGCCCAAAAAGTGACCAAAACCTAGTGAACAAATTAACCAAATCCAGATTTTTGCAGTCTGACATGTACAAAAATGACCAAATGAACAATGTTTGTTCATTTGGCCATAACTTGGGCTAGGTAAATCTAAATGACCTGAAATTTTACCAGTAGATAGATGAGATATAGGCCTAAAACTTTCATGAAGAGCACAAATCCAAATTATGCCCTTAACCAAGTCATTTGGCCACCCAAATTTAGTAACCTAAAACTGCCAGAACCAGTTGGTGCCTAGAAATCTGGGTTAAGTCCAATACGGCATCCATGATTCAAATGGCTATAACTTGAGCTACAAAACTTCAATTAGAGTGATTCAAAAAGGAAAATAAAGTTAAGAAAATAGGGAACATTTTCTATGAAGAAAGTTTTACCAAATTCTAACAGAAAAATGACTAATAGAACAGTGCAACATAAGACACCAAAACTGAAAATGTGCAAATTTGCCTAAAAGACTTAGATTTTGAGTAAACAACCAAAACAAACAAATTAGATAACCAAAATGTGGTATTTGGGTAAAATTAGAATTCCCATACCTATTAAACTTTAGAAAGTCAACAAATTGACTTGAATAGTATCGTGAATAGTAACCCCGAAACACAAATTTTAAAGAACGTCAAGTTTAGCATATATAAGCTAGATAAAAGTGAATTTGAATTTATTTTTGGATTTATGCTAAGTTATGGTACTGAAACACTGTGAAACAGTGTGTTTCAGTTGAAAAGAACACCGGGAAAGAACCCGAGGAATCGAATCAAGGCCAAAAGGCGACTCGCTTAAGGTTTGTGCACAACTAACTATTTTGTTACTTTTCACTTCTAAATTGATTTGAACAAGTTTATTTTATTATTTATAATTTTGTTGTGTTGAGGATTTTAATTTGTTGAATGAAATTGTATAAATTAAATGTAAATTTTCTTATACATTTAAGGATTTATTGCATGGTTTTGAGGATTGTAAATTTTAAGTTTGATGTGTTGCTAACCTTGAGCATGAATTTATGATGATTAAATATGCTGATGATTTGTAAACACTTTGTAAATAGAAATTATTTTAATATGATTTGAAACCACAGTTGACATGGCAAAATATGTTGTGAATTCTCATTAGCTTATCTAGTGAGATATCTCCTGCACTAGATGGGCGAGTTCCTTCCTCTCTGGCTTGCCAGTTGGGGAAGAGTTTGAATGAGTACTCATATATACTAGCTAGTCTTTGTTCCTTCCTTTTAGCCTCGGTTATTGGGAGAGTGTGAAATATCGTAGTGTACAACATGACATCTATTTGAATTTTAGGTCATGGGTTCAACTGTGTAAATTGTTGGCAACACCCTTTAAATTATGCATAGTTTGATAAATTGTGGTTGAAATAAATAATTTGTCAGTGATTCAAAATATTTTCATATTGTTTCGGGATTTAAAAGAAATGTAGATAACTAGTTACTATTTGATCAAAATGTTATTCAAATGAATAATTTGCATGAATGAAAATATTGATTTATGAATGTTATGAATTTTGAAGACTTTAGAAATTTTAAATTTTTATTTGTTATGAATTGTCAAGCATAACTTGTATTAAGTTTTAAATTATTAGTTTGTGCACCACTGAGTTCACCACTCAGCGATAGCTTTGTATGTTGTCGCAGATGAAAGAAAATATAAAGCAGTTGAGCAAGATTTCTGAAAGGCATAGTGAGACTATCTTCGGGTATATCATAGGTATACCCTTGTACTTTAGATTTTGATATAATTCTGTAATTATATGTATGAAATTTACTTTGAGCAGTTATACCAACTCTTTTGTAATATATTTTTGGATTGTAATGAAATACAAATTATTATAAGGTTATCTTGAAATTTTATGTATTTATAAAGTTTTGCACTACTAAAATTTTAATGATCCCATGAATGTAAATATTAATTTTGTTACCATAATGAGAGGTTTCAATGTTTGATTTAATTTAAACTGTGTATTGAGTTGCTTGTGTTGATTTGTGAAATGAGATTGAATAATGGAGTTGTGATTGAGAAAAATATTGGGAGTATCTTTATTTTCGGGTTTTGAAGAACTGTTTTCTCAAAATATAGACGGTACTCTGCCGAAATTTTTGTAAAAATTATGGAGATTTTAAATATCTAAAAATTTGATTTATGTTTGGACTTTAAATAAAGGTTTTTAATATGTGAAAAAAAAATTTACCCACCAATTTAAAAATGAATGAAAATTATTTTAAAATCCCTTGTAGTATATTTAATGGGTTACTGGTAGGCGAAGTACGGTAATTCATTAGGTGTACTACGGGAGCATGTTACATCTTACGAGGAGTAGGGTGTAACATGTTTTAGTGGTATCAGAGCAAAGGTTTTAAAGTAAATTTTGAACTGTGAATTTGAAATATTTTTCGATAAGTACAACTGCTCGAATGTTTGATACATGCAGTACATTTATATCATAAATATGAACTAACGGGGAGAAATCTCCTTATGTTGGTTGTACAGGAAATAGAAAAAAAATCCTGTGAATAGATATGGACAAAGGGGATAAAACGATAGAGCAGTCTGATACAGCTTACGTACAAAGAGAGGCCCCAGTTTCGCAGAGCATTGGAGGTCCAACTGCATCAGTCCCTCCTATACAAATTACTGCACAAACGGCCCAGCAGATGGCCATGTTCTTTCAAAGAAATGGTCGATAATCATAGCCTGTGCTCAAGTACAAACCCAACCCCCTCAAGAGCAGCATGAAAAAGAGAAAAGTGGAAAACCCATCGGTCAAAGTTCTAGTAGTGATTTGGGGAAGAGAAAAGATTTTGAGGGACCCCGAGCTCCTAAGTATGATAGAGGCGGATCTTCAGGGTAGAAGCAATCAAGAACCATTTATCAAAGAACCAGAAGTTCCTACCCTATCCGTATCTGTGAAGTTTGTGGAAAATTTCATGGGGGTATTTGCCATAGGGTCACTGGAGCCTGCTTCAATTGTGGTGGAATTGGACATTTCACCAGATATTGTACCAATGCACGTCGATTTATGCCACATACTACACCAGAGGAATCAGTCCAAGGTTCTGATTTTAGAGGCTCATTAATAGTCAGTAGGGGCAGAGGCAAAAGTAGAGACAACACTTCGGGTAATCCTCGCACAATGGACAACCCAAGCAGAGGAATACATCAGAAAGAGGGAATGCCATACATCGAGGGGAAGAAGCAGAGACTTCAGATGTAGTTGGTGGTATGTTCTTAACTTGTGAAAGGAATAATTATGTACTATTTGATTCCGGCTCTACTTGTTTATATGCTAATGCTAAAATTATATGTTCTACTGCTATTCCCTTGCATGGAGATAAATTTTAATGTGTTAGTAATTAGTCTTTTAGGATAACAATTGCGATAATAAGCGTGATTGGAATTAATTTTGGAAAAGTTTCTAGTGAGAGACATCTCCTAGACTACGATAAATTATAAAGTTAATTAGTAAGCCTAATTAGGTAAGGCAAGAGGACCAAAAAGTAAGTTATAGCAATATATCTGCCCTAGATGGAAGTAAAGGTACCACTGTTGATAGATGTCAGTAAGTATCGTAATCAAAATAAGTTTAAGATATTAGCGGATTTGAAAGAAATAAGATATAAGGAATTTTGATCTATTGGGATGTATCGTAGTAACTATGTAATATTTTTTATGTTTGTACTGTAAGCTGCAGATTACAGTACTGACTTGAGATTTATTGTGTAGAGCTACGTACTACCCAATAGTACATAAGGATAAGAATAGTTATAAATGACTTTTGCTCTGGTACAAATATACCAGGATAGAGTTTTATTACTAGAACTGAGTTTGAAAATCCTAATTTGGGATTTAAAACTCTATAATTAGAATATCAAAAGATTATGGTTGTAAGGTAGTGAGAGTTAAAGACTCTGTTAGCCTAGCATGAATTACAGTACATCAAGAATTATTATGGGACTAGAGATTTTAGAAAGGTAAAAATTTAAAAATAACACCTATAGGGCTAAGTCATCCAGTCTCCGATATGGGGTTTATAGTTGTTCTGGTATTGCAATGGATCTTTTCCTCAAAGTTTAGTAAGGAACAGTATTCTATTTGTGTAGCAGTAAGACACGAAATATAATTTTGTTCCCCTAGAAGAGACAGGATGCTATGGATGACAATTATAACTTATAAAACAGTTAAGAAATGATATTCTACTAATAACAGTAATTCGATAGGAACTAGTTGGCCACGTATTCTTTAGGAAGAGCATAATTTTATTGTGTGGATCATAAGGATTAGATTAGAATTAAAGCGAAACATTTGAATAGTATGGGAAACAGGAGAGTCCAGTAGACTCTCTTCTCAAGAATAAAGAATTGTTTATGGTTGAAAAAAAAAAGAGTAATGATCGCAAACTAGAGGAAAATAAGCTATAGAATATTGATAGATAAAAGAGTTGTGGAAGTAAAAATTAGAATAGTTGATGCGAATGTAATAAAGAAACGTTATGAATATTAGTTAAAGTGTTGACTAGAATGGTCAGAGGACCAAATCACAGTAATATTGAAGTATAGTGGATTTATTAGGGACGATAAGAGGTGCTAAATTACGACTCGACAGTCAGGTTAAGAAAGAAGATTAGATTAAGAAGTAAAATAATTAAAGTTAAGTTGTGGAATGAAAGAAGGACACAAATAGAACATTAAGAAATGAGAAAAACACTAGATGAGGAATTGCCACCAGGGCAAACAACCTACTTAAGACGCGTAACGATATCCCGAACTATTTTATCAAGAAGAAAATAAGTTAAACAAAAGCAAACAAGATAGTGCAAAATGGCACATAGGTCTTGGTCATAAATGGAGATGGTAAGATAATAGTTATGGACCTATGGCCAAGAAAGAGATAAACAGTCCATATATGACCAACAAGGTTATTTAAAAAAAAAAAAGACTACAAAAGAAAATAATTGCTAAAACAATAGCAAGAAAAGACTAAAATATTCTAAACTTAATTGAAGGTTGCATCAAATGATCAAGAGGTTTGATAAGAAAAGAGTAAAACTAAGTTCTCACCCATAGGATCATACGAGGTCCTAGAAAGAGTGGATCCACTAGTACACAGATTTGCTTTCCTCTAAAATTGAAATGAATTTGAATCTAACTTATGACAAAAGCTCATAAGAAACTTGGCACACGAGGTGAGCAATCGATGAGTAAATAGTATTGGTTAAAGTGCTAAGGAACCACCATTCAGGCCAGGAAGCTACTTAGGAGCGTAAATAGGACATGAGGAGATAGCACCCACAGCTATTCAGAGACTGATACTAGGTAAAATTTCGAGGACGAAATTATTTTAAGGGGGGGAGAATTGTAACACCCCTATTTGTATAGCCTAGTATATGTTACTGTTCCGGTGATTGGTATCGGTCCGGACAATTAAGAGGATTAAAACTGTGTTTAAGACACCTAGTTAAGCTCTAAACACAAATAATTAGTAATTTTCAATTAGTTAAGTATAAATAAGAAAAACAGAACATAAGAAGTTAAATGAGCCGAGAGTCACAGCGATGGGTGACCTTCTCGGGAAGGATTGCGAAGTCGATTTAAACTCAAATTTCGAACCGTAAAATGTGACACCGCGGTCCTTAGGACTATTGCGAACATAATGGAAAAGAGAAAATAACAAAAAAAGATTATTAAGCCAGTCAAATAATTAGGTCAGGGAGCCGGAAGAAATATTGAATTATTTGCAAATCGGATTAAACCGATGAGGGGCAATTTGGTCAATTGACCCCGAGAGCTGACTTCTGACCTAGCTGTCAAATAAAATTAGAGAAAAGAAAATTTTGGAATTGGAAATTAAATTAAAGAAGTAATAGAAAAATAAATAGAAAAATAAAAAGAAAATTAAAAAAATGAAAAGAGATGACATCATGCATGACATAATGCACGATGCCATAAATACTATAATTAAATATTTACTTAATTTGATTTATGGTCTTCCATAAGACTAAAAACAAAAAGGAAAAGAAAAAGAAAAAAAAATCCATTCTTCTTCTTCAAAACAAAAAAACGTCCATCTCTCCTTTCTCTCTCTTTTCTCTTTAGTTTCCTCCATGGCCATGAAATTCAAGCTTTCAAAGCTTGAATCAACCTCATAAATCCCCCAAAATTCCACTAAATTATGATTATGCTTTGTTTGGGCAACTAGAAGAGGAGATTGAAGAAGCAAGAAAGAAGAAAAAAGGGAAGAAAATTAGTGATTGGAAAACCAAACAAAGGTTAGTATGTAAATTTGAATTCTTTTGTTCAATTTCTATGTACTTGGTTTAATTAACTTAGAAAGTAACTTAAAATCATAACAAAATAATTGTTGAGGGACCAAATAGAAAATTCATCCAGTTAGGGTTAGGGTTTGATATGAATGGGTTTGATGATTTTAAATGATTATTTGAGGTGAATT
Organism: Hevea brasiliensis; assembly: GCF_030052815.1. Classification (NCBI taxonomy): domain Eukaryota; kingdom Viridiplantae; phylum Streptophyta; class Magnoliopsida; order Malpighiales; family Euphorbiaceae; genus Hevea; species Hevea brasiliensis. The sequence continues at coordinate 21,010,427 of NC_079496.1, read as the reverse complement.
AGGTGTGTAGAAGATAAATACACACTTTAAATTGCATTAGGTTAAACTTTGGGTGTAGCTAGGGTTTTGAACATGTGAAAAATTGAAGAAAAATTTGAGAATTGGCCAAATGATGTGTTTGACCTTGTTTGAGGTGAGAAATGGTCATTTGTGACCAATTGGAGTAGGTTAGAAGTGTTGAAACCAAATGCAAATTCGGATTGCTTAGGGTCATGCTGCAGGCAGCAGGACCACGGTCCCTTTGAGGGACCAAAACTGAAAATTTACAAGTCCAATTGGTGTGAGGCCAATTAGGAATGAAAATAGACACAAAATGGAATATTTTTCATTTAGGAATCATGCCTAAAAAGTGACCAAAACCTAGTGAACAAATTGACCAAATCTAGATTTTTGCAGTCTAACCTGTACAAAAATGACCAAATGAACTGTGTTTGTTCATTTGGCCATAACTTGGGCTAGGTAGATCTAAATGATCTGAAATTTTACCAGTAGACAGATGAGATATAGGCCTAAAACTTTCATGAAGAGTACAAACCCAAATTATGCACTTAACCAAGTCATTTGGCCACCCAAAGTTGGTGACCTAAAACTGCCAGAACCAGTTGGTGCCCAGAAATCTGGGTTAAGTCCAATCCGGCAGCCATGATTCAAATGGCTATAACGTGAGCTAAAAAACTCCAATTCGAGTGATTCAAAAAGGAGAATAAAGTTAAGACAATAGGGAACATTTTCTATGAAGAAAGTTTTGCCAAATTCTAACAGAAAAATGACCAATAGAACAGTGCAACATAAGACACCAAAACTGAAAATGTGCAAATTTGCCTAAAAGACTTAGATTTTGAGTAAACAACCAAAACCAACAAATTAGGTAACCAAAATGTGGTATGTGGGTAAAATTAGAATTCTCATACCTATTAAGCCTTAGAAAATCAACAAATTGACTTGAATAGTATCATGAATAGTAACCCCGAAACACAAATTTTAAAGAACGTCATGTTTAGCATATATAAGCTAGATAAAAGTGAATTTGAATTTATTTTTGGATTTATGCTAAGTTATGGTACTGAAACACTGTGAAACAGTGTGTTTCAGTTGAAAATAACACCGGGAAAGAACCCGAGGAATCAAGTTAAGGCCAAGAGGCGACTCGCTTAAGGTTTGTGCACAACTAACTATTTTGTTACTTTTCACTTCTAAATTGATTTGAACAAGTTTATTTTATGATTTATAATTTTGTTGTGTTGAGGATTATAATTTGTTGAATGAAATTGTATAAATTAAATGTAAATTTTCTTATGCATTTAAGGATTTATTACATGGTTTTGAGGATTGTAAATTTTAAGTTTGATGTGTTGCCAACCTTGAGTATGAATTTATGATAATTAAATATATTGATGATTTGTAAACACTTTGTAAATAGAAATTATTTTGAATATGATTTGAAACCACAGTTGACATGGCAAAATATGTTGTGAATTCTCATTAGCTTGTCTAGTGAGATATCTCCTCCACTAGATGGGGCGAGTTCCTTCCTCTCTGGCTTGCCAGTTGGGGAAGAGTTTGAATGGGTACTCATATATACTAGCTAGTCTTTGTTCCTCCCTTTTAGCCTCGGTTATTGGGAGAGTGTGAAATTTCGTGGTGTACAACACGATATCTATTTGAATTTTGGGTCATGGGTTCAACTGTATGAATTGTTGGCAACACCCTTTAAATTATGCATAGTTTGATAAATTGTGATTGAAATAAATAATGTATCAGTAATTCAAAATATTTTTGTATTGTTTCGGGATTTAAAAGAAATGTAGATAAATAGTTACTATTTGACCAAAATGTTATTCAAATGAATAATTTGCATGAATGAAAATATTGATTTCTGAATGTTATGAATTTTGAAGAATTTAGAAATTTTAAATTTTTATTTGTTATGAATTGTCAAGCATAACTTGTATTAAGTTTTAAATTATTAGTTTGTGCACCACTGAGTTCACCAATCAGCGATAGCTTTGTATGCTATCGCAAGTGAAAGAAAATATAAAGCAGCTGAGCAAGATTTCTGAAAGGCATAGTGAGACTATCTTCGGGTATATCATAAGTATACCCTTGTACTTTAGATTTTGATGTAATTATATAATTATATATATATAATTTACTTTGAGCAGTTGTACCAACTCTTTTGTAATATATTTTTGGATTGTAATGAAATACAAATTATTATAAGGTTATCTTGAAATTTTATATATTTATAAAGTTTTGCACTACTAAATTTTTAATGATCCCATGAATGTAAATATTAATTTTATTACCATAATGAGAGGTTTCAATGTTTGATTTAATTTAAACTATGTATTGAGTTGCTTGCGTTGATTTGTGAAATGAGATTGAATAATGGAGTTGTGATTGAGAAAAATATTGGGAGTATCTTTATTTTCAGGTTTTGAAGAACTATTTTCTCAAAATACAGATAGCACTCTGCCGAAATTTTTATAAAAATTATGGAGATTTAAATATCTAAAAATTTGATTTATGTTTGAACTTTAAATAAAGGTTTTTAATATCTGAAAAAAAAAAAATTTACCCACCAATTTAAAAATGAACGAAAATTGTTTTAAAATCCCTTGTAGTATATTTAATGGATTATCGGTAGGCGAAGTACGGTAATTCATTAGGTATACTACGGGTGCATGTTACATCTTACGAGGAGTAGGGTGTGACAAAGCAACTCCTTGCCCATCACATCTCATGTGAGGTTCAATCATTTATTTAGCCCCTAATGTTCAAAATCTCAGGCACATCTATTATTGATTTATCTTGCATTAGTTAAGTTGATCCCATTGAGCTAGTAAACATGCAAATAATTTTAATGTCTTTAGGCACATCCGTTATTGACCACCAACTATTTACATATTTACAACATCTTATGCTTAACAATTATTCTTAAGAAAATCTCTTAAATAAATGCATCACAAGTAAGTATTTAAAATGTCTTAAAATAATTGTCTTAATGGAGGGCTATGATATAATTACTTTAATTATATCATTTCTAACTTAATCATTTGTTTGGAAGATTTTGTGGTCGACTTAATTACTATTATGGTCTCACTTTGTACATTATCCAATTGGCATGCATATATCATATACTTGTATACATTCACATACATCTCATGCATACATGGATAAACAAATAATATGGTATGATCATGAACTTTCTAAGGGATTCAATTCGGAGCCACTAAGAATTGAATCAGGGCATTCCTAGGTGTATTTCATTTATTCATTTTACAAGAGTTGCTAAAGGAGTACATAATCAATACTTGATCTTGATTTCCTCCCACTGATCCACTAATGCTCTTGACCTCCTTGATCATTTTGCAATCCAATTACATTGTAATCCTTGGCATACCAAGGCGAGTTTACAAGAATATGGACTTTAAAGTCCTCAAATAAATAAAATTACAACCCAAATTATTACAACATTTATAATACATGCCACTAAAATAAAATTAATTATTTTACATACCAAAGAAGAATAAAAGAAATAAATCCAATCACATTGGTCTTTTATTGTCCATGATCATCCATCATGCATATTAAAATTTAATAATTAAATAAAATATATATACTAAAAATTAAATTGAATATCACATATTCAACCAAAAATTCAGATTTGAATCTTATTCAAATAATTTAAATTTAGAAACCCTTTTCCAAATTTAATACCTTGAAAATAATTTTTAAAAAATTAATTGTGTGATTAAAATTCCTAATTAAACAATTTAATTAGGTATGGGCTTAATTATGGCCTTAAAATATACAATAATTACATAATGAGCCCAAAAACCAAGCCCAAACTCCAAACACACCTTTGGGGCATGTTTCACATTCATGCCGCCCCCTTCGAGCACCCAACCAGCTTTGAATCAATCCAAATTTGATTCAATCATACAATTAAACCTCATATATAATCTTAAAGGCAAATATAGTGGCTCTGATACCAATTGAAGGAGTGGAAGCGTGATTATTGGGCATTAGAATCTTGAATTTCAAAAATTATTTCTAAGGTTCCATGCACCATACCAAGTTTCTTATGAACCTAATCAATTTCCAATGCCCAATTGCATATCAAAACATATTTTAGCATGCATTAAAATTTCATTTTCCATTAAAGATTATGAATTAACATTTAATTCAATTAAACCCTAACTAAAAGAGGGATTTTTAGGTACTAACCTCTTGATGTACAATTAATGCAATCTTAGGATGTTCTTAGGACCTCAAATGTTGTTCCTCTAGTTTGTCCACCACAAGCACACACCAAAGTAGCCATGGCAGCCCCTAGATTGGCTTCTCAAGCGTTGTCATTTAATTTTGAGATGGGGTTTATGCTTTGTGAATGTTGTATGAATGTATTGGGTGCTAGAAACACTTTCTAATAATTTAATTCAAGAGGAAATCTAAGTTTTTCCCTTTGAATCAATTGAGAATTTGAAGAGGAGAAGAGAACTCCATGTTGTCGTCCAACATGAAGAGAGGAAGAAGTGAGTGGCTGATTTTTCTTTACAACCTCTCTTTATATACTTAGGTCAAACCCTAACTCTCTTACCACATGTCATCACAAGATCCCATCTTGTTATTATTTGATTTAATCCTATGAAGCCAAGTGTCAAGCTCTATTTAAATCATGATATGTGGTCTTCCATCATAGGAAGACAAGTGGCAAATCATATGGTGCCATGTGTCACCATCTCATGGTGCCATATGTCACCATGTGAAAAGACCAATTTGCCCTTACTTTTTAATTTGAGTTCTCAATCCAAAATTATAATTTCTCCTTTTTAAATCAATTTATATTAAATATAAATTAATTAATTTTCATTAATTAATTTCTCATAATTAAATTCATATTTAATCAAATTAAATATAAATTTAATTTATACTATACATCCAATAACCTAGATTTGGTTTCAAGTCATGTTAGGGACTTTGCAATCTCATTGCAAACCAAACCTCTTTAATTAATTAATTAAACTCTTTAATTAATCAATTAAATCACATTTTAAATGGTGATTAGCTTGTGTAGATGTGTGACTTACTAGGTTCATTACTTATTGGTAAAGAGAAATGATATTAACTCTTAATATCATTAGAACTCTTTCTTACCACAAATGATTTCTCTAAATCATTTCAGGCATCTCATAGACCATGGTTGACACTTAGCATAGTATGCCATGGCCACCCAATCAGTAATAAGGAATACCTTAAATGAACTTTAATCATATGTTACCATGCACTAGAATCTCTCCGTTACAAAATCTCAGTTCGAGCTGGAGTTATGGTTAATGTCAAATCTCATTTGCTATGAACATTATGTTCTCTTTTAATTGTAGTTCTTGATTAATTAGATTTTCTTGTCAGAAATTCTTTTCTGACTAAATTTGTCTATTTTGGCCAAGAACTTGAAACATCAAGAACAATTAAATGAACATAGGATTTTATCCCTATTTACTTAGGTTAACGAATTCCATTTTGTTCAACACCTATCTCCATATATAACTAGTAGGAGCCAACACATGCCCATATACCCATACACAGCACAAGTATCAAAGCAGTATCAAACTCAAACCACCTATATACAAGATAACTGTGTTATCTCAGGTCTAAAGATTATATGCACTGATATGCTGTATGACAATGCATTAACAAGAGTAAACTCCATGTGCTTGTCATAAGCGTCACTAGTTCGGCCTATTTATCATGTATAAGTGCCTATCATGTTTGTTATGTGGCATGAGACTAACCATTCCATCTTATTTATATCTCATATAAATACCTTGGGAACAAATATGATTACAATCTTTCTAGATAAGTTGTAACACCCCCCGGTAGCAATTCCGTACATTCTACTGTTCCGGTGACCGGTGTCGATCCGGACAGCTAGAACGTCCGGAAAAATATTTAAACTAAAGTGAGGAACCATAATTAACTCAAATATTAATAAGAAAAATTTAGTAAAAATTTTAGAAATAAAATACAACCAAGTTAAACGAGCCGGTGCCCTAGCGAGGGGTAACCCAAAGGGAAGTTACGGTTCTCGCAACTAGGAGCCCTAGACTCGGGGGAAAAATCATAAAATAATTTTTGAGACTCCAGAGAAGGGTTATTGAGGTTCCCATGGCATTAGAATGCCAAGAAAATACCTAGAAAAATTTTTCAATCGGTACAGACAATTTTGACCCGTTAAGCCAAACGGAGGGCATTTTGGTCATTTCGCCTTCAAAGGTGATTTTTGGCCTAAATGTCAATTAAAATAAGAGAGATTAAGACACATAAAATAAATTTAAAATCATGAAAATTTTAATGGAAAATGGAAAAAGAAAAGAAGAGAAAAAGGAAAAATAAAATAGGATTAATGACATCACTCATGATGTCATTAAAAATTTTATTAATTAAACTTAAATTTCCATTAGATAAATGAGTAGAATGGGACAAATTTGACTAAAATTCAGTTTCATCTTCTTCCTATTTCTCTTCCTTTTTGCCGTCCACCATTGCTCCCTTCTTCCACCATTTTTATCAAGCTTTGAACTTGATTTTCTCTTCATCCACTCACTAAAACCCATAAGTCCCTTCATCAAAAATTAATCCCACACCTAGACAAAGCAATTGGCAGCCAAGAAGAAGAAAGAAAGTGAAGTTTGGGGCTTGGAAAAATCTGCTTACAAGAGGTTAGTGCATTATATACCTAAAACTCTTTAATTTCATGATTAGGGACTTGAACTTAGTAAGAATTGTAATTTAAATGAACAAAAACTCATGTGTATGTGTACATGAATTTCGGCTGCCCTAGTGAAGGAATAGGAATGAGTGTTTTTGATGAGCTTGAAGTGAACTAGAAATCATGTTTGAATTTTATAAACATAAGAATAATGAATTAGTAGCTAACTAAGGTAAATTGTATAAATCATGAATTTGAATTAGGGTTTTAAGAGCAAAATGTGAACTTGACTTATGAAATTGTTAAAGAACATCCTAATGGTCAATTAGTGACCATTTGAGAAAATTTGACCATAATTTGGACAGAAATATAGCATGGCAAGTGAATGAGTATGCTGCCTTGTGAGTGCAGCAGGGTGACTAAAATTTCAGTCCACTTGGACTGCCATATCTTTGGTTATGTTGATCCAATTGGTGTTTGGCCAATTGTACATGAAACTAGGCTTATAATGGCACATTTTTGCTGAAGAAACCATGCCCAAAAGACCAAAGCAAGAGGACCAAAAGTTGGCCCCAATCCGGATCCCCTGCAACAGCACCTGCAGAAATGACCAAATGAATAGTAACTGTTCATTTGGCCATAACTCACTGTAGAAATGGTTAATTGACCTGAAATTTTTACAGCAACAAGTTAAGACATAGACAAACAACTTTCATGAAGAAACCTATGCCAAATTATGGCCAGAACCTATTCCAAAATGCAATCACAGTCACTGTTCATGGTACTGTAGATTTGGTAATTTCTGCAGAATGGAAATCCGGCCAGCTGTGGTTTTTGAACCATATCTGGAGCTTCAAAACTCCAAATGGAGTGATTCAAAAAAGGAAATTCAACTAGACAAAATAAAGAACAACTTTCATGTTTTCCATTTCTTCAAATTCCCACTGAAACAGTGTCCAGTGGAACAGTAAAGTTGAGTTCCAAAAACTGAAAATTCTGCTTCCCTTGGTTTAAACTTTGAAATGGTATAAATGCTTAATGCCAATAAGTTTTGAATGCCAAATGTGGTATGTTGGGAGTGCCAAAGTCAATGTACATATTTTCTATCTAAAAGTCAACATTTTTGTTGACCAATGAGGTGAATAGTTACACCAAAACTTGAAATTTACAAATTGAAGAATTTAAAAGTTTTAAATGCCCTAGTATACCTAACAAGATTGGTTTGGATAGTTTGGCATGCCAATAGGGTTCAGTTAGCAGTACTGCACATGGCAATATGCCATTCTGTGATTTGATGGCTTTTAGCCATTCTGACCTTGTATTGAGATTTGGCCTTGTGCCTGATGTATTTACAGCTTGTTAGCTGCTCTGTTGCACACCGGGAGATGCATATGTGACCGATGGTGTGACGGCCCGAGGTACTTGATACCCAGTGCCAGTTTACTCGTTTATCCAGTCCAGTCATCTAGTGTAGGTTACTTGGGCAATCAAATGAATGAAAGTGGACGAAGTTAATGACATACAAATTCAAAACAAATTAAACATATACATTCACTACATATTTATTTTCTTGCTATTTCTTTTATTTTATTATTGCACCACTAAGCATTATTGCTTAGCGCGTTGCTTTTGCCACGCGTAGGTTCTGGAGATACAGATCGTGAGCCCAGTCGACCGCAGACTGGGTGAGTTCATCCTGCAGCTCTGCACAGTGTCCGTGTCACCTCACTACCTGCAGTGCATTGGTAGGGCATTAGGAGTCATTTTGTCATTTTGTAACTAAATTTTTATTTTCTCATATGTATTTGGATTTATGTAATGTATTTTGAGGTTCATGTAAATAATAAAGATTTATGGTTATGTATGGAAGTAATTTGAGTATTTAATTGTTGTTTATATATGAGAACCCTGAGAAATGATGATTGAGAATCAAATCAAAAAAATGTTGAGATTTTGATATTGAGACTCTGTTGATGAATTGAAGTTGGGATTGTTTGGAAATTATTTGAAAGTGTTTTTAACAGGTTCCGAAGAACTGTTTTCTCCATTTTTAGCTGGTACTCCGCCGGATTTTCTTTAAAATTTTCGGAACCTCAAATAAATAATACTTTTGATAAATGGCTAAAATAAATTATATTTCATAAATTATATTCACAAGTATGATATAAATTAATTAAGATATATTAGAGTGTGCCGGTACACCGTGTGGCATTACTTACTCGGGTATACTGTACACGGGTAAGGGGTGTCACATTTAGTGGTATCAGAGCATGGTTTAGGCGTTTTTGGGCCTAGATTGAGTCCATACCATGCATTGCATTTGTAAGAGTCGAGGTGACACTAATGCAGATCTGTTTATCTTTCTTATTTTGAATAGGATATGGACCCTGCATCTCAGAGGGCAGATGAGGAGGAAGTGGAGAGTCATGCTCCACCTGCAGCAGCTGAGACTGGGGGCATGGGAGAACCTGCTCTGCCAGCTCAAGCAGAGCCTGCTCAGCCTCCGCAGGCCATGTTTCAGCAAATGGCCGATTTCTTTAGACAAATGGCTGGGGTAATGCCAGCACCACCACCACCACCACCAGCTCCACAGCAGAAATCACACCTGGAAAGGCTAAGAAAGTTTGGAGTAGTGGACTTTTTCGGTAAGAGAGAAGATGATTATGTCGCAGCCGAGAATTGGTTGAACAGAACTGGCAGAGTTCTAAAACAACTCCACTGTACCCCAGAGCAAAACCTAGAGGCTGCCATATCCCTGTTGCAAGATGATGCCTATGAATGGTGGGATACTGTGTCCAGTGAAGTGCAGCCAGAAGCTATAACTTGGGACTTCTTTCTCTCAGAATTCAAGAAGAAATATGTGGGTACTGTATACCTGGAAGAGAGAAGAAGAGAGTTTATTAACTGGCGAGGCAGACTTCGGTGGCCGAGTATGAGAAGGAATTCATCCGATTAAGCCGCTATGGAAGGGAGATAGTCCCTAATGAAGCTGAAAGATGTAAGAGATTTGAAGAGGGACTAAATGACAACATAAAGATCCAGCTCACTGCCTTGGGAATCACAGAATTTAGCAAGTTAGTGGAAGCTGCAATAAGGGTTGAAAAAGTAAGAATAAGTGAGCAGACCTGGAAGGGATAGGCAGAAGAGGGGACCGGTCGCCTAGCTCATCTCCGCACTGGGAAGAAGTTCAGAGGTCCATCCGCACGCAGTTCGAGTCACCGCAAGGTCGTGGTCGATCTCGGGGCCTGTGCCACGATTCACCCCAAGGAGAGGTCAATCCACACCATCAGTGGGCAGCTCTCTAGGGATGGGGTTCAGGAGACCAGCCCCAACATCTTCTGCATGTCCACACTGTCTGAAATGGCACAAGGGGGAGTGTTGGAGAGTAACTGGTGCCTGCTTAAGATGTGGGTTGACAGAGCATCAGCTGAGGAACTGCCCACGTAGAACTACTACAGCTGCTCCAACACAAGCGCATGCACTGCTCTCGCACCACGAGAGGTAGAAAATCTAGCAAGTCTGAGGCAGTGGGACCATCACAGAGGCCTGCATCTAAGCCAGCAGAGAGGCCAGATAACAGACCACCTGCTATAAATTATGCCCTGAGAGCTCAGGAGGAGCAAGATGCCCCGGACGTCATCAGGGGTACGTTCTCCCTCTACAATACACCTGTGCATGCATTGGTGGATCCAGGATCCACTCATTCATATATCTGCATCAACCTACCTGTAGAAAGGGGGATACTAGTAGGGGAGAGTGACCAAGACATTCTGGTCACTAATCCATTGGGCCACAGTGTAGTAGTGAACAAAGTATACAAGGGTTGCCCGTTAAGGATTCAGGGGTATGAATTCTTGGCAGACCTGATTGAGTTGCCCTTCCACGAGTTTGACGTGATTTTGGGAATGGATTGGTTGTCACGTCATCAGGCAATAGTTGATTGCAAATTGAAGAGAATTTCTCTAAAAACTTCAGAGGGTAATGAGATTACAGTTGTGGGGGAAAGGACAGATTTCTTGTCCAATGTCATCTCAGCCACAGTTGCAAGAAAACTGATGAGAAAAGGCTGTGAAGCCTACCTAGCACATGTGGTGGATACTAGGCAGGCTAAGCCAAACCTGAGTGATATACTCACAGTAAGAGACTTCCCAGAAGTATTTCCTGAAGAATTGCCTGGTTTGCCGCCAGAAAGGGAAGTTGAATTTGCTATTGAGACCTGGCACAAAGACCCATTTCCATTGCTCCTTACAGGATGGCACCCACGGAATTGAGGGAGTTGAAAACTCAGTTGCAAGAGTTGCTTGATAAGGGATTCATACGCCCCAGTGTGTCACTATGGGGAGCTCCAGTGCTGTTTGTAAAAAAGAAGGATGGGACTTTGAGGCTATGTATCGATTACCGGCAGTTGAATAAAGTGATTGTGAAGAACAAATATCCGTTGCCTAGAATTGATGATCTATTTGATCAGTTGAAGGGAGCAGGAGTATTTTCTAAGATTGATCTCAGATCAGGGTATCATCAGTTGAGGGTGAAGGATGTAGATGTGCTCAAGACTGCATTCAGGACCCGATATGGGCATTATGAGTTTCTGGTGATGCCCTTTGGCCTAACAAATGCACCAACGGCATTCATGGACCTTATGAACCGTATCTTCCATCCATACCTAGATCGGTTCGTAGTGGTCTTTATTGATGATATTTTGGTGTATTCCAAGACCAGGGAAGAACATGATGAGCATTTGAGGATTGTTCTGCAAACCCTGAGAGAAAAGAAGCTGTATGCTAAGTTGTCCAAGTGTGACTTCTGGTTGAATGAGATTGCATTCCTTGGACACATAGTGTCAGCTGATGGGATTAGGGTGGATCCCAAGAAAATAGAAGCAGTGATGGAATGGAAGCCTCCCAGAAACACAACTGAGGTCAGAAGCTTCTTGGGGCTAGCTGGGTATTACAGAAGATTTGTGAAGGGATTTTCTTTAATAGCTGCTCCAATGACCAAGTTGTTACACAAGAATGTCAGATTTGACTGGAATGACAAGTGTCAGACCAGTTTTGAGAAGTTGAAGGCTATGTTGACAGAGGCACCAGTGTTAACATAGCCAGTGTCAGGAAAGGACTTTGTGGTCTACAGTGATGCCTCTCATAATGGGTTAGGGTGTGTATTGATGCATGAGGGAAAGGCGATTGCCTATGCTTCCAGGCAGCTAAGGCCACATGAACAAAATTACCCCACTCATGATCTAGAGCTCGCAGCAATTATCTTCGCACTGAAGATATGGAGGCATTACTTGTATGGTGAAAAGTGCTACATTTACACAGACCACAAAAGTCTGAAATACTTGCCAACCCAGAAGGAGCTCAACCTTAGACAGAGGCGATGGATTGAGTTCCTGAAAGACTATGATTGTATAATTGACTACCATCCTGGGAAGGCAAATGTAGTTGCTGATGCTTTGAGCAGAAAGTCCATCACAGCTTTGAGATCATTGAATGCCCATCTATCTTTGGTTCGAGATGGAGCTATTTTGGCTGAGTTGCAAGTGAGGCCAAACCTGCTACAGCAGATTTTATATGGGCAAAAGGCAGATGAAAAGTTAATGGCTATTATGAGCACAATCTCAGAGGGAAAAGCAACTGACTATGAGGTGAAAGCAGATGGGTGTCTGTATTACAAAGGAAGACTGTGTGTACCAGATGATGGGGAATTGAAGGCCAGTATTCTAAAAGAGGCTCACACCAGTGTATATGCTATGCACCCAGGAAGTACAAAGATGTATCATGATCTGAAGCTTGATTGGTGGCTGGTATGAAGAAGGACATAGTGACTACGTGACTAAATGCACGACATGTCGCAAGTCAAGGCGAACATCAAGTTCCATCGGGTTTGCTCTGACCTATACGCATACCTGAATGGAAATGGGATCGGGTCACCATGGATTTTGTAAGTGGTCTACCTCTCACCCGAAAGAAACATGATGCAGTATGGGTGATAGTTGATAGATTGACAAAGTCAGCACACTTTCTGCCAATTAGGACTGACTACTCACTGGAGAAGTTAGCAAAATTGTATATCAGTGAGATAGTTAGACTGCATGGAATCCCACCTTCCATCATATCTGATCGAGACCCAAGGTTTACATCGAGATTTTGGAAGAAGTTGCATGAGTCCTTGGGTACACAACTCCACTTCAGCACAGCTTTCCATCCTCAGACGGATGGGCAATTAGAAAGAGTAATCCAGGTAAACAATTGAAACCAATGGAATTGATACAAATATTGAATTAAAATGATAATAATAACATGAAAAATATGCCAGGTCCTTGAGGATATGCTAAGGAGTTGTGTCATTGAATTTGAGGGAAGTTGGGATAGATACCTCCCACTGGCAGAATTTACATACAACAATAGCTACCAAGCCAGTATCCAAATGGCCCCATATGAAGCACTGTATGGGAGAAAGTGTAGAACTCGGTGTCTTTGGACTGAATTGGCGAAGACAAGCGGTGGGGCGGACACGGTGAAACAGACTGAGGAGAAAGTGAAACTAATCAAAGCCAATCTGAAGGTTGCCTCAGATAGACAGAAATCCTATGCCGACTTGAAGAGAAAAGAAATAGAATATGCAGTTGGCGACAAAGTGTTCCTCAAGGTGTCACCGTGGAAGAAAGTATTGAGGTTTGGAAGGAAAGGTAAGTTAAGCCCTAGGTTCATTGGCCCATATGAGGTTATTGAACGTGTGGGTCCAGTGGCCTATAGGCTAGCTTTACCACCAGAGCTGGACAAGATCCACAGTGTGTTCCACGTGTCTATGCTCAGAAGATACCGCTCAGATCCTTCACATGTCATCTTCAGGGAAGAAATTGAAATACAACCGGATTTGACATATGAAGAAGAACCTCTACGGATCCTAGCTCGGGAAGTGAAAGAGTTGAGAAATAAGCAGATTCCACTGGTAAAAGTGCTTTGGAGGAACCACAACACCGAAGAGGCAACATGGGAAAGTGAAGAGACGATGAGGCAACAGTTCCCTCAACTGTTTGCATCAGGTAAATTTCGAGGACGAAATTTAAATTAGAGGGGAAGAGTTGTAACACCCTCCCGGTAGCAATTAGTACATTCTCTTTGTTTGGTGACCGGTGTCGGTCCGGACAGCTAGAACGTCCGGAAAAATATTTAAACTAAAGTGAGGAACCATAATTAACTCAAATATTAATAAGAAAAATTTAGTAAAAATTTTAGAAATAAAATACAACCAAGTTAAACGAGCCGGTGCCCTAGCGAGGGGTAACCCAAAGGGAAGTTGCGGTTCTCGCAACTAGGAGCCCTAAACCCGGGGGAAAAATCATAAAATAATTTTTGAGACTCCAGAGAAGGGTTATTGAGGTTCCCATGGCATTAGAATGCCAAGAAAATACCTAGAAAAATTTTTCAATCGGTACAGACAATTTTGACTCATTAAGCCAAACGGAGGGCATTTTGGTCATTTCGCCTTCAGAGGTGATTTTTGGCCTAAATGTCAATTAAAATAAGAGAGATTAAGACACATAAAATAAATTTAAAATCATGAAAATTTTAATGGAAAATGGAAAAAGAAAAGAAGAGAAAAAGGAAAAATAAAATAGGATTAATGACATCACTCATGATGTCATTAAAAATTTTATTAATTAAACTTAAATTTCCATTAGATAAATGAGTAGAATGGGACAAATTTGACTAAAATTCAGTTTCATCTTCTTCCTATTTCTCTTCCTTTTTGCCGTCCACCATTGCTCCCTTCTTCCACCATTTTTATCAAGCTTTGAACTTGATTTTCTCTTCATCCACTCACTAAAACCCATAAGTCCCTTCATCAAAAATTAATCCCACACCTAGACAAAGCAATTGGCAGCCAAGAAGAAGAAAGAAAGTGAAGTTTGGGGCTTGGAAAAATCTGCTTACAAGAGGTTAGTGCATTATATACCTAAAACTCTTTAATTTCATGATTAGGGACTTGAACTTAGTAAGAATTGTAATTTAAATGAACAAAAACTCATGTGTATGTGTACATGAATTTCGGCTGCCCTAGTGAAGGAATAGGAATGAGTGTTTTTGATGAGCTTGAAGTGAACTAGAAATCATGTTTGAATTTTATAAACATAAGAATAATGAATTAGTAGCTAACTAAGGTAAATTGTATAAATCATGAATTTGAATTAGGGTTTTGGGAGCAAAATGTGAACTTGACTTATGAAATAGTTAAAGAACATCCTAATGGTCAATTAGTGACCATTTGAGAAAATTTGACCATAATTTGGACAGAAATATAGCATGGCAAGTGAATGAGTATGCTGCCTTGTGAGTGCAAAGTAGGTGATCAAATTTCAGTCCACTTGGACTGCCATATCTTTGGCTGTGTTGATCTAATTGGTGTTTGGCCAATTGGACATGAAACTAGGCTTATAATGGCACATTTTTTTTGAAGAAACCATGCTCAAAAGACCAAAGCAAGAGGACCAAAAGTTGGCCCCAATCCGGATCCCCTGCAACAGCACCTGCAGAAATGACCAAATGAATAGTAACTGTTCATTTGGCCATAACTCACTGTAGAAATGGTTTTACAGCAACAAGTTAAGACAAGACAAACAACTTTCATGAAGAAAGCTACCCCAAATTATGGCCAGAACCTATTCCAAAATGCAATCACAGTCACTGTTCATGGTACTGTAGATTTGGTAATTTCTGCAGAATGGAAATCCGGCCAGCTGTGGTTTTTGGACCATATCTGGAGCTTCAAAACTCCAAATGGAGTGATTCAAAAAAGGAAATTCAACTAGACAAAATAAGGAACAACTTTCATGTTTTCCATTTCTTCAAATTCCCATTGAAACAGTATCCAATGGAACAGTAAATTTGAGTTCCAAAAACTGAAAATTCTGCTTCCCTTGGTTTAAACTTTGAAATGGTATAAATGCTTAATGCCAACAAGTTTTGAATGCCAAATGTGGTATGTTGGGAGTGCCAAAGTCAATGTACATATTTTCTATCTAAAAGTCAACATTTTTGTTGACCAATGAGGTGAATAGTGACACCAAAACTTGAAATTCACAAATTGAAGAATTTAAAAGTTTCAAATGCCCTAGTATACCTAACAAGATTGGTTTGGATAGTTTGGCATGCCAATAGGGTTCAGATAGAATTAATGCAAATGGAAATATCCAATTCTGTGATTTTATGGCTTTTAGCCATTCTGACCTTGTATTAAGATTTGGCCTTGTGCCTGATGTATTTACAGCTTGTTAACTGTTCTGTTGCACACCGGGAGATGCATATGTGACCGATGGTGTGACGGCCCGAGGTACTTGATACCCAGTGCCAGTTTACCCGTTTATCCAGTCCAGTCATCTAGTGTAGGTTACTTGGGCAATCAAATGAATGAAAGTGGACGAAGTTAATGACATACAAATTCAAAACAAATTAAACATATACATTCACTACATATTTATTTTCTTGCTATTTCTTTTATTTTATTATTGCACCACTAAGCATTATTACTTAGCGCGTTGCTTTTGCCACGCGTAGGTTCTGGAGATACAGATCATGAGCCCAGTAGACCATGGTGGGTGAGTTCATCCTGACTACGCACGATGTCCGTGTCACCTCACTACCTGCAGTGCATTGGTAGGGCACTAGGAGTCATTTTGTCATTTTGTAACTAAATTTTTATTTTCTCATATGTATTTGGATTTATGTAATGTATTTTGAGGTTCATGTAAATAATAAAGATTTATGGTTATGTATGGAAGTAATTTGAGTATTTAATTGTTGTTTATATATGAGAACCCTGAGAAATGATGATTGAGAACTGAAACTGAAAAAAATGTTGAGATTTTGATATTGAGACTCTGTTGATGAATTGAAGTTGGGATTGTTTGGAAATTATTTGGAAGTGTTTTTAACAGATTCCAAAGAACTGTTTTCTCCATTTTTAGCCGGTACTCCGCCAGATTTTGTTTAAAATTTTTGGAACCTCAAATAAATAATACTTTTGATAAATGGCTAAAATAAATTATATTTCATTAATTATATTCACAAGCATGATATAAATTAATTAAGGTATATTAGAGTGTGCCGGTACACCGTGTGGCATTACTTACTCGGGTATACTGTACACGGGTAAGGGGTGTCACATAAGTCATGTCCTTTGTGAAGTATCCTTGATTGTGAACCAATTTATGATACTTTGTACTAGAAATACTGTCACTCATATTCTTAACAATTTAATAATAGAATTTCTAACAAAACATCAATGGACCTTTTCTATTACACATAAATATATTATGTAAACGGAAAAGTGAAATTGCCTTTTATTAATAAGATATGTACAAGATACATACAAAATGATATGCTCTAGGGCATACTACTAACAAATTTGACAAAGTCGATATGATTGTGGTATACGAAGAGCAATTGAAGGCCGGGCTACGGTTCCCTCTGGAGTCATTTTATAAGGACATTCTAAAGTATTCCTAGGTGCATCCGAACTCCTAGCAAACTCTGGTGGCTTTCAGAGGATTATGCCGAGATAAAGGACTCAAGCCCACGGCGAAGGTCTTTGCCGAACTGCGCGGGCTTGTTCGGCAGAAAGATGATGAGTTCTGGTTTTTTCAAGTAAAATCGCATTGTGGGTTGTTCACCTATCTCCCATCTTCGCTCAAAAATTAGAAAGATCAGTTCTTCGTACTTCGAAGCAAAGATCCCCATGGCTTTGAGGGTATTCCCCGAAGTTGGAATTATTTGGCCGAGAAACCACAGAGAAGAGTCATGCTAGCTTATGTCAAGAGCGCCATGGTCAAGGAGCTCAAGAGCCAGGAAAACTCTTACAAATATTCATGCCTAGATGTGATCATGGCCGAACTCAAGTGGTGGTTGATTAGAGTGATCGCCCACGAGAACATCTAGCTACAACTCTCTGATTTAGGTCCCGGGACGGGTAAAACCTGAATCTTTAATCTTTTAGTCCCTGGCAATCTCACTAATCTTATTTTTCTGTTCAGATATGGCTGGAAATGAGGCAATAAAAGAAGCTCGAAAGTGGAATAAGAAGCTCAGCAGGAAGGTGTAACGCCCTCACTTTAGATAGTCCGTACATTCTGCTATTCCGATGACTAATGTCTGTCCGGATAGTTAAAATGTTAGGAACTATATTTAAACTAAAATGAGGAGTCATAAATGACCCAAATAAGGATAAGTAAAATTAAAGAAAAATTTTAGAAATGAAATACAACAAGGTTAAATGAGCTGGTGCTCCTGCGATGGGTGACCTAACGTGAAACAACTATGAAGACAGTTAGTGACCCTAGACTCATTAGGAAACCTTGTGAAATAATTTTTGGGACTCCAGTGAAGAGTTAATGAGCCTTAGATGGCAATAAAATGCCAAGAAAATACTAAGAAATTTTTCTAAACCGGTGCAGACAATTTTAGCTCATTAAGTTAAACGAAGGGCATTTTGGTCATTTCACCTCCAGAGATGATTTTTAACCAACTTGTCCATTTAAGCAAGTGAGGCATATGACATAAAATGTGAATAAATATTGATGAAAATTTAATTAAAAATTATTAGAGAAGAGAGAAAAAGAAAATAAAATTAAAATCTCAAATTATGACATCTTGGTGACCTAAGCATGACATAATAAAAAGCTACCATCAAATGGAAATTTGACAACTCATTTTTATTTTCTTATTTTGAGGCTAATGGTCTTCTTTTTCTTCTTAAGCATTCTCGTCACTCTCTCTTTCCATTTTCTCTCAAAAATTTCTTCATTTCTTCCATTGATATACCAAACCTAAGCTTCCAAACATCTACCTTTCTTCACCAAAATTGTTGCAAATCTTGAGAGAACTTCATATCTAGCCCTAAAGCAAAGAAAAACACACTAAATTCCAAGAGGGAAATCTGGCCAGAAGTGGAGGATAAGAGGAAAGTGGTGTTTGATTGAAGAAAAGGGTGTTTGAAGGGTGATTTAAGCTAGATACACGGTTAGTGCTATTAGATATTTTGGATTTTGAAATTTTAGCAAATTGAGTTAGAGTTACTGAATTTGGGGATCTTAATTCTTATGATTTAATTGATGTATTTAAGCCTAAATTAAGACTATTTAGCATGTGTTTGTTGATATATATTGATGAGATAACAAAACAATTAAAGGTATGTAAGGTTGTGCAATGAGACTGATTCTGAATAGCTTGTGTTCAGAGTGTTCAATGGGCCATAACTTGAACTATGTTGCTCTAATTGGTGTAAGGTCAATTGAAGATGAAATTAGACACATAATGCCTATTTTTTATGAAGAAACCCTACCCAGAAAACCAACCTAGAGTGACCTAAAAATTTCCTAAATTCAGGTAACCAACATGCTGGACCTGGAAATTGATTATATGAACAGTGTTTGTTTAAATGGTCATAACATGGCATAGAAAAGTCCAAAGGACCTAATTTTTATGGAAATGGAAAGCTTAGACAATTTATAACAACTTTCATGAGGGATAGAAACCCAAATTCTGACCATAACCTATTCAAATTGCTAGCCAAAGTTAGGACACCAAAATTGCCAGAACCAAATTTTGCCCAGAATTCTGGAATTGGACCAATCCGGCCAGTTATGGTAAAAAGGCCATAATTTGAGCTACAAAACTCCACATGGAGTGATTCAAAAAGGAAATTAAAGAAGACACGTTAAAGAACAACTTTGATGAAGAGAGTTTAGCTAAATTTTCACTGTAGAAAGGTCCAATGGAACAGTAAACCTAAGTAACCAAAACTGAAAATTTGAAATAACTTCCATTGGACTTTGAATTGAATTTGGCAACCAATGCTAACACATATAACATCCAAAATGTGGTATGTTGGTGTAATTAGAATTAGCATACCTATTATTTAAGAAAAATTCAATATTTTTGCTTGAATAGTAAGGTGAATAGTAACCACTATGCATCAAACACAAAGAATTAAACCATTAACTTTGTTAACATTCCCTAGTATGACTAGTATGATTGGTTTGGATAAATTGGCATGCCAATAGGGTTCCGATAGCAGTACTGCATATGGCTTTGTGCCATTCCGTGATTTATAGCATTTTATGCCCTTTTATGATATTATGGCTGTAAACCCTTATTTTGTGATGAGTATGTGCATTGAAGCCGTGAAAAACTCGATGATGAAAAATTGTATGACTGTAAAATATAATTAAAGGCATGGAACTGAATTATTAATTCCGTGGCATGATCTTAAAAAAATAATAATAATATGTTTTTTGAGAAATTAATTTAATTTAAATAAAATTTTGTTTTTTTTAAATTTAATATGAGTACTTCTTAAATAAACCTAATTGAGTTTAATTGGGTGTCATGGGCCTAAGAAAGCCTAGTTAGGAATTTTAAATAGAACCCATTTAATTTATTTGTTGAAAATTAAAATAAGAAAATATCTTTTTCTCTATCCCTCTCCTATACAAACTCTCTCTCCCCCTATGGCCCCACTCTCTTTCTCACTCCCTATTGGTGCCACCCTCTTTCCCTCTCTTCCTATTGATAGGAACACCTCACCCATATCCCAGTCTCACCCGAATTCCTCAATCCCAGTTGTTTAAGTTATTTAAACCTTGTCATACTAGGACTTCAAATCCTACCACACCTCTTCCTCACTCCCTATTAGTGCCTTCCCCTTCCCCTCTCTACCTATTGATTGAAACACCTCATCCATATCCCAGTCTTACCCAAATTCTGCAATCCTAGTTATTTAAGTTATCTGAACTTTATCACCCTAGGACTTCAAACCCTATCACATATCTCTCGCAAAATCTTATAAATACCTCACTGGAAAAAAAAAAAAAAAAAAAAAAAAAGAGAGAGAGAGAGAGAGAGAGAGAGAGAGAGAGAGAGAGAGAGAGAGGAGGAGGAGAAGACAAAAAAAATAATAAAAAAAAGGAAAGAAAAAATTATAGAGAGGAATAGCCAAAATTCTTCTAGTTCTTCTTTCTTTCTAGTGATATTTCTTAAGGTTAGTTCTTTTATTTTCTTTTCAAGATCTATGCCATGTAATATTTAATTCTATGTTTCTTGTTTTTAATTTATTTTATATATTCATATAGATTATGTATTTATGTTTAATTTGAGGGGATACACAACTCTGTACATGTTTAGTTTTCTATCTCTCATATTGTTATTATTTTTCATTATTTTATGAATCTGCAAAAAATTTGTAAAAAATATATTCATATTTTACACAAAATTCTATTAATTTTAGGCTCAAGAATCACTAAAAAAGCTTTAATATTTTGTAAGTTATAGCTATTTGAAGTTAGTATTCCTGTAAAATTTGATTTGCAATATACCCGATTTATGGAGCCTATATCTCCCTTGTTTTTTAATATTTTTGTGTAAATCTGGTGTCTAAAATTAAGTTTAAAATCTTTTGAATATTTTTCAATTAGTTTCGCATTCATATCTATTATGGTTAGTGAGTTATGAATTTTACAAAAAAGTAGTGCGATTCTGTTACTGGAAAAAGTTACTATTTGTGTAGACTATTCGGCTAGGGTTTTGTTTGGTTTATAAATTTTATGATGTTGTATGATATTTTGGCTATTTTTCATGATTTTTAGGTGTGTCTAACTATTTTTCAAAAATCAAATTTCTTGCTACTGTCAATCTGCCAGAATCTGAGAATTGTATATTTATGTATGTTCTTGTGTGTTCTTGGGTTTTAATCGATATTTGATCTATTTTTTTGTGTTTTTTTAATTCAAGAGGTGTTATGAACTGTTTGGATCATGTTAGAACACTTAGACCATTAGTTAGCTGTAGTTGATTAGGAATTTTAACCCCTTTAGGAAACTAGAGTTCAAATCCAATGTGAATTGTTATTAGTATTTTCTTATTTTCTTTATTTTTTTTTAGTTTCTTTATTTTTTTATTACAAATAAAATTGGTAAATAGCCCTAAGGTAAGTACCAAAGAGGGCATTTGCGTGGAGCTTATGTGGAGCTAAACGGGAGTAAGCTAGGGATATCATTGCCATACTAGAAGAGAAGACCCTTTTTTAAGGGTAACTTGCCCCAATGGCAACTGCATTTACCAAAAGGTAAGTAGCACTAAACTCTTCGAATAACTATTGGCATATAATTGTAGTAATAATAGAATTTTTATTTGGTAAATTAAAATTAATTTTGTTTTTAATTTAACTGACTTTTGCATGTAATTAATTTAAATAAATACTTTATAAATTAAAATTAATCTTGTTTGTAAATTAAACTAACATTGGCATGTAAAATAAATTTAATTTAGTACTTGATAATTGTAAAATAAATTTGCATATTAGAAATCTTATTAGGTTGCTATTGTTTGGGCTTTATGTGATATTAGAATAAATTACACATGTACATAATTAACTTAGTTCAATTATCCTTAGGGTAACTTGGTGAAAATTAATTAATTAGGTTAAATAGAAATGTAGGGTTATTTGAAATTGAATTTGTTTGTAAATTAAATTCTCAATAATAAATTAATTTTAGTCATCTGGTAAATATCATTTAAATAATTAGTAACCCCATTGATAGGAATTACTTGTGCATGAAAATTGCTTGTAAACAACAACCCTTTTGTGAATTACTTGCGTGTGTAGGATTAGAATTGCATTTTTTAGGATGAAGTTTAATAAAGGAATAATAAACAAGACTTAATATACAAGACTTTTAGAAACATTAGTAGAGGACTGGCACTCGAATTAACGAGGTTAGACCAAGCGTAAAGGGTGCCTAACACCTTTCCCTTACGTTCCCACTATCTCGAACCTAAACATTGGGCTATGGTAATGACGGTTGTGGAAACTCTGTAAGGAGTAAGTTGCCATCCATAACCCTCAGAAGAAACATTGAATATGTCCCGGTCATTACCCGGATGGAGACTCCTATCTATCTATGCCCCTTCGTGGCATAAATCCTTAGTATCGTGGTAGTGTTATGGGAAGATGGTACTTACCAGTGGTTTGATTCTATTAGGATTGTATGAAGTGCATGTCTAGGAAATGCTGTCTAAAGAGGTGGTACTTAAGTGAGACCATTTTCACTCCACCATCTTTCCTAGGCATTACCTGGTGCATTTTATATAATTCTAATAGATGATATTTCACCTCATGCCCCCCTTCCTACAATGGCCTATGGCCATTTTGCTATGCTTGACACACTTGGCCTTGTGACCGATGCTTATTATGGCTTGTTAGCCATTCTGTTGCACACCTAGAGACACTTTGTGACTGATGGTGTGACGGCTCGAGATACTTAGTACCTAGTGCTAGTTTACCCATTTATCTAGCCCGGTCAATTTTCATAGGTTACTTGGGCAACTAAAATAAGTCTTAATAAAATATTATCAAATAATAAACATAAAAAGTACTGAATTTAATAATATTGTTAATGATTTCCAAAAATTTCATTTTGCATAAAATATCAACATAATGCCTGCATATTCAATTATGTAGTTTATTTTATTTATTACTGGCACCACTAAGCTGTATTGCTTAGAGCGTCGTGGTTTGCCACACATAAGTACTGGAGACACAGATAAAGAGCCCAGCTGACCTCAGACTGAGTGAGCATTCAGATCTGCATCGAGTCCAGAGTCACCTCCACTACTGTGCATTTTGGTAGGGCCACTAGGCTTCATTAGATATTTTGTATTTTGGATTTCGTAATTAAATTATCATTTTGCCATGTGCATTATAAATTATCATTTTGTAATTAGTTATAAATTTTGTTAATAAATAACATTTTGAGTATTTCTCCATGAAATTGAGTTTGATTATGATATGAATGGGATGTATGAAATTGTGTTGAACCATTGAGAATTGTTGAAATTTTGTTGATGGTTATTGGAGTTAAGAATATGATGAACATATTGGGAGTGTTTTTAATAGGTTCTGAAGAACTGTTTTTTTATTTTATAGCCGGCACTCTGCCGGATTTTCTGTAAAATTATCGAAATTTCTAAATTAATCAATATTTCGATAAATGACATAAATGTTATGAGTTTCACTCAAAAGCCTTTTAATCAATAAATTAAGAACTGTAAATTGAAAGAAGATAAGATAGGGTGCTCCGGCACACTGTGTGGCATGCCTTGCTCGACTATACTGTAGACGGGTAAGGGGTGTTACAAAAGGTATTAGAAATGAAAAGAGCTGAAGCTTAAAAGAGAGCCCGAACTGAAGAGACGAGCTCCGAGGTTCAAATCCAAGAGCAACCAATTTCAAAGGTGCAAATCCTTACCGTGGAGCCTCCCAGTCGATTTGAAACTCCTCCCTAACCCCCGATCACTTTGGCTATAGAGGGTGAATCCTCAAGGCAGGGAGCCTCGTCTGGGCTACCTCTTTCACAAGCTGCTAGGATACTACTCCAATCATTGGAGAAAAACAAATTGATGTGGGGCAATTTTGACTTGGTGAAAGTATTGAGCACCACGATCTACCTTCCTAAGGATCAGACCAGAATGGGCCCTGAAAGTATTGATGATCTTCTCAACCTTTCAATGAGCTTGAGCTCGGAAGCAATGGCTACCCAGCACGCGGTCAGAGAGAAGGTTTATCTTATAAAGGGGGAGATGTCAAAGATGTCTCAAGATGTGGCATCAACACAGAACTAACTCTCTACTGTAAATGCTAGGAAGAACAAGCGAAGTCTTATGAAGAGAAGGCAGCTCAGCTGGAAAAGGAGCTTGACAATGTCTTGGTTAAGTTCTCCGAGGAGATCCAAGCGAAGGAAGAGGAGGCTCTGATGAAAGAAGCTGGTGCTTATGTGAAAGCCTATAGTGATCTCCTTGCCGAGCTCGTCAAGCGTTACCCCAATAAGAACTTGCTCCAAGTGCTGAGGCTAAGAGTGAGGAGGAACAAGAGAGAGACGAGGGAGAGAATATTTAAAATGTACCGAAGAGCAAGCCAGGGAAGATCCTTCTGCTGAATGACTGTATTTTTATCTTCTGAAATGAATTAAGCTTTTTATGATCAATTCTTGATGAGATCGGAAAACATCAAATCAAGTTTGTGTGAGTACTGAATTAACTCCTAATCGATTGAATAAAGTCGAACATAGAATTTGAGATCGGTTATTAATCATAAAACATAAGGCCACTTAAAGAGTTCGGAAAAACATTATTCACGAACATGAGATTGGAAGACCTTGTGACCGAATGATTGAAACTTTGAAACATTTGAAGAATGAATTGTAAAATTGTGAAGATTTGAAAAAAATGATTTGAGATCGGGTCCTAGTGGAAATAACTTATTAGGATCAAGACAATTATTTAAAGATCGGATAAAATATCAACTTGGTTAAGAAATGTTTGAACAATTTGAGTGAGATACCTGATCACAAAACTGACTGCAATTTAGAATTTTGAATTATTTGAGCACACCGAGATCGGAAGACAAACGAATGTAAGATCGGATAGTTCAAAGATCGGGCATCAATCTGAACAGGTTGAGTAGAGACGGAGAAATCGGAAAAACACCCTAACCTGAGCGTAAACTTGGAATTTGTTATTTGACTAGGAAATATCTTGGACTATTACCAGCTCAGCAAAAAAAAAATGACCTATGGTCAAGTAATTAGTTGAGATGGGATAAAACATTAAGATGGGAGATCCATTTAAGAGTATTTGAAACTAAATTACATAAGTTGCGCATTTGAGGATCAACCAAAATATGATGCCTACACTATTTTACTTTGCTGGGCAAGAGACCACTT
Organism: Hevea brasiliensis; assembly: GCF_030052815.1. NCBI lineage: Eukaryota > Viridiplantae > Streptophyta > Magnoliopsida > Malpighiales > Euphorbiaceae > Hevea > Hevea brasiliensis. The sequence continues at coordinate 20,984,937 of NC_079496.1, read as the reverse complement.
CAGTATTGCTTGTTTGGACTATGATCTTACTAAGTATCCCCATTGGCAAGCACAAGCTAGAGAACAGGTTTTGCAGATTTTTGGTGGAAAAAAACCAGAATTTGATGGGTTGAATCGGCTTAAAGTTGTAAGAATATTGCTAGCTTCCCTGTGCTCATTGTAGAATTTTGTTAAAAAAAATTTAGCGTTTGATTTATAAGGTGGCTTGATGATGTTACCGGAAGCTATGATTTTGTACGAAGTTCTTAGGCTCGACCCAGCAGCACTTGCAATTAGTCGAACTGTTATTGAAGAAACACGGCTTGGAGATTTGATATTACCTGCTGGGGTGCAAATTAACTTGCCAACGGTAGTTGCACATCAAGACCCTGAATTATGGGGCAAAGATGCAACAGGATTCAAACCATAGAGATTTAGTGAAGAAGTTTCAAAAGCAACAAAGAACCAATAAATAGAATGAGCTCAATAAATAGAATCCCTATATGATTTGTGTATGTATTTATGTACCATAATCTCTAATTATTTAAGCATATATTAGTTTGGAAGAAAATTTATAGCAATCCAGCTATAAGTTTTGTTTGGTATCATTGTTGGAGGCTGACTTTAGCAAAAATATTATTTTAAAAAAATAATTTAATTGCTTTAAAATTTTTATAATTAAAATACATTACATTTAATTTTAAACTAATTTTTTAGTAAAGAATTTTGAACTTATTTTTAATATTTTATTAGTTAAAAACTTTTTATATCATAGAAGTAAATCGTTTTACGGAGATTAAAAAAAAAAAAAAACCATTTCATTTATAAATTATTGCAATGGCAATAGCATAAATTTCACTTATTGTCCATTTTATAGTTATTTCTAAATTTTAATTTATAATAAAAAAATATCTTAATTTTATATATAAACTTTTAAAATAAAAAATAAACATTTATATATAAATTATTTTTTACGAAATAAATAAAATCTAAATTGTAAAAATGTTTTACTTTTAGTGTCATTAGGCCTAAAATTAAGAATACAAGTCGTTTAGAAAAATAAATATTATTTTTTTTATATTTTTGCTAATTAATTATTTCAATACTCTATTTGATGAAAAGCAAGTCATCTAGCAAATGGAAAAAAAAAATAGTAATCACACCTAAAATGTTATAATTATTCTTTTTATGGAGCCTAAGTCCATCTAATAACGCTATTAAATAATTATTAAAATTTGGTATGTTTGAACACTTGGAGTAGAAAGGATATCCCAATGCCAGCCTCTTCATTAACTCCACCAAATTCAATTATTCTACTGGCTACCAAGAAAAAATCAATTATTCTACTAATATTTGTTCTCAAAATCCAAAGTTTCTCCTACAGTAGGAAGACAAGTTGGACTTAGTTATGCCAGCTTAGAGAGCCAAACCGAAAATAAATAATAACAAATTATATTTTTTATTATTATAATTTAAAATATTTTTTATAAAATTTTATCCAATAAAATTAAATAATTTTTACACAAAATCACAAATTGAGCACAAATCCGGTTAACATTTACGTTTAAAATATTTTTCATTATTTTTGCCAAATATTTATAATTTATCAGTAAAAATTATTTAAAAATCAAATAAAATTTAATTATAATTATTAAACTCGATTTAAATATTGATCCAGTTAAAGGACCGAGTCAACAAATCATTATTCCATCAGTAGGTCAACGGTTCAACCAGTAAATTATTAAAAATTAATGAAATACATATTAATTAAATATTACTTATTAATATAATTAAATAATTTCAATCGACTAAATTTTATTTTTAAAATCAATATTTAACATTTATTAAATTATATTTATATATATATTAATAATATTATTAAAATATATATATTAAAATATTAAAAAATTAAATTTTAAATATTTTTCTCAACATTTATAGATAATACATAAAATAAAAATAATGTTAAAATTAAATAATTACCTTCTTCATATTTGTGAAATATTAATTATATATTAAAAATGAAAAATAACATTATTTTTTTAATGGAAAAAAACATATATTTTAATAAATTTCTTGTATTATTATCAATAATAAAAGAATAATTGCTAAAAAAAATCTTATTCATCGATTAAATATAAATTTTAATTTTAAATACTATATTGATATTTTTAAAAATTTTAAATTATAAAATTTTAAATAGGCCAGGCCAATGGATGATTTGTATAAACGAATCACTAATTTAATTATCAGGTCAATTCAAATTTAACAACAATGAATTTAATATATATATATATATATATATATATATATATATATATATATATATATATATATATATATATATATATATATTGTGTATGTATGTAAGTAATTTAGCAATAACAATATAATTTCTTATAATTTTATTGTGATTAATACACTCTAAATTTCTTAAATGAATGCATTCTACTCTATTTCTTTTAATTAAATTATATACTCTCTATTTCTTAATAATATTTTCATTTCATCAATTAAATGGAGTACATGTAAGAATTTTGAAATATGAATAAACACGCCTGTAATTTTATTATATATAAATAGAATTGATTATATGTTACTTTCATTAAAAAAAATGCACATTAAATCATTTTTGTGAGCTAATGAATAAAGTTCTAAGGTTAATTTTATAATTATATATTATATATTAAAAATTTTTGAAAATTTTGGACACCCATGGCCTCACATGGACAGTGCAGCCGCCCCTGGTTATGCCTGATTGGATAAGAAAATAATACTTATAGATTGAGGTTGACTCAATAAAAGCATATAAACTATTATATAGAGAAAATTATCAATAGAGATGTACTAAAAAAATAATAAACACCAATAATAATTTTTTTTTATTATTATTATTGTGAAATTATGTTTTATGATTATTTTTAAAATGATTGAAAAAATTACTTTTTTAAATAAATTAAAAGATATTTAAAATTAAATTTAGTATATTTTAATGGACAAAATTAAAAAAAAATATCCTATGATTTTGCACTTTGATACGTGAGGGATCGTAATTTAAATTTTGTGAATTTGATACCTATATTGTCCTTTGTTAGTAAATATAATCTAAATTATTAATTATCATTAAATTATATTAACATAGCAAAATATGGATGACACATCCACGCTACATGTTGGTCTTATAAGCACCATATATACCATTTATTGCTATGTCAAGGTCATATATTTCCTATATCAATATTATTTAATGATAATTAATAATTTTGACCACATTTATTTGCAGAGAAAAGCACAAAATATCAAATTGATAAAAACGGTCTCTCATATATTAAAGCATAAAATTATAATATTTTTTTATTTTAATTATAAAAATTTTAAAAAATTATAATATTATTTTTCTTTAAGAAAACATTTTTTAGTCTCTCAAATAAATATCACGATTATTTGAAGGTAGACAAATACTAAATAATTACTCAACCCTTTGGCTACCTTTTTTGAAATTGGGTTGAATTAATTGGAAAAGGATGGTTAATTAAAAATTAGCAAATGGAAGACTTTTTCGTCCTGTATGTCTGCATGCACTTGCTACCATGCAAATTGCATCTGCATGCATTATAAAGTCATTAAAAGGACAAAGAAACCAATGCATCCCAACTCACCTCCGACTTTGTCACCGAATCTTTCCGTTTTGCAACACGGGTTTAGTAGCCGCTTTTGCTTACTTCTATTCATCTTTTGACTTTATAAAATCACGCAAATTGTGGATATAACTTCAATCTACTCAGAGTTTATAAAATGCCTATATATACTCTATAGTTTCCACCCTAAAGATCATACAAACCATATAAGAAGCTCTAGTCTATATAGGTACTATAATGGGCAAGTGCTTATTAGTGTTTCTTTTCGTGAGCTGCATGGTGGCCACCATGGTCGAAGGGCAAGGCACTCGCGTTGGCTTTTATTCAAGGACATGCCCTCAGGCAGAATCCATTGTTAGGACAACAGTCCAAACCCATTTCAGGTCTAATCCTACAATTGCACCTGGTTTGCTGAGGATGCAGTTCCATGACTGTTTCGTGCATGGGTGTGATGCTTCTATTCTCATTGATGGAGCTAACACTGAGAAAACAGCAGGACCTAACCTTCTTCTCAGAGGATATGAAGTCATTGATGATGCCAAGACCAAACTTGAAGCTGCTTGCCCTGGTGTTGTCTCTTGTGCTGACATTTTAGCTCTTGCTGCCCGCGACTCTGTGGTTTTGGTATATATATAATAATTACTAGTTTTTGCTCTATATAATGTAATTTAATGCAATCAAATATATATTAACATAGCCATTTCGAATAGTTTATATATCACTAACAAGGCCTGTCTATTCATTATTCAGACAAATGGACCCAGCTGGCCAGTGCCCACAGGACGTAGAGATGGCAGGGTTTCATTAGCATCTGATACTGCAAATTTGCCTGGGTTCACAGACTCCGTTGATGTGCAAAAGCAGAAGTTTGCAGCTTTGGGTCTTAATACTCAAGATCTTGTTACCCTTGTTGGTAAGAATTATAATTCCAGTTCCACTATTAACTCAATGAGAAATTAAGCAAATATATATTGAATGTGTATCAATTTTCTTTTAATAGGAGGACACACCATAGGAACTACAGCTTGCCAATTCTTCAGGTACAGACTATATAATTTCACTACAACTGGAAATGGTGCAGATCCATCCATCGACCCAGCATTTGTTCCTCAACTAAAGGCACTTTGCCCACAAAATGGTGATGCCTCCAAACGTATTGCACTTGACACTGGTAGTTCCAACACGTTTGATGGATCTTTCTTCACCAATTTGAGGAATGGGAGAGGAATTCTTGAATCTGATCAGAAGTTGTGGACTGATACTACAACCAGAACCTTTGTTCAACGTTTCTTAGGCATCCGAGGATTGCTTGGCTTGACCTTTAACGTTGAATTTGGAAGATCTATGGTCAAGATGAGCAATATCGGTGTCAAAACTGGTGCCAATGGTGAAATTCGTAAAGTCTGCTCTGCCATAAATTGAAGATGTTAAGTGTTCATAAGTCATCAAGAGTACATACTCCACATTAAAGGTGGTGGTGTTATTATTATTATTATTTTGAAAGGGTCAAAGCGCAAGCTGTTATGGTTAGTAATTATTTGATAAGATTGCTTAATTAATTTTCCAAGTTGTAAGCTTATCTCAAAATTAATGGCGACGAATCATTTCAAGGGAATGGCTTGACTTTTAATGTGTGTAATGTGTCATCATTAAGTGCATATCCAATTCCAAAACATGCAAAGATTTAAAGTAGTTGACTCTATGCTTCCCCAATTATATATCACAACAAAAAGACATCAATGATTGATTGTCACCCATCCAAAACATCAAATATCTTTGAGTAAATCTTGTATGCAACCTGTGTATGACTTAGACATGCAACCAGCCAATTTATGATTGACATATAAGTTTTAAAACGGTGGATTCTTATAATTTATAATCACACTTTGAAAAAGCTCATAACATAGCATACGTGTATTAGTAGGTATATAAAAAATTTCTAATATCTTTAACTATATCCAGTTTTAAATTTAATGGTATTTGACTTAGTATTTAAAATTAAGATAATTTATAATTTCAAAAAAAAAATAATTAAATTTCTTAAATATAACAAAACACACAAGTGAGTTCCCATTTTAATTTTAATAATAATTTGATTATTTACAAATTGATGCTTTTGTTAAAATCTAATTTGCCAACTTAGAGTCCACCAATCAAGTCACATAATTTTATTTAATGACAAGATTACCCTTGAAAAAGGGGAAATTTCACCCATTACTTCTTTTTTTTTAAAACAGCCCACTACTTCATTCAATTCTCCACGAGACTCAAATTTCTTTCTCTCTTCACAAATCAAGAAACTCAATCTCAATCTTTCCTTCTTTCCCTCTCCATAAAACAGTAGACACAATCACAAGAATATAATAATAAAAGAAGAAACAGAATAGAGATTTGGAAATAAACAAAATTAGGAAATTTAGGAAGAAAAGCATTAGAGGGTTAAGGAAGAAATCCATTGAAACACTCTCAGTGCAACAAATCATGTTCCGGGTCGCAATGCAGCAGGTCCTTGGGTATTTATCATTGGCTTTACTGTCATTTTATATTGATTAACGATGAATTATTTGTAATTTTAAAAGAAAGAAATAAAATTTAAAGACTAAATTATTATCCAAACTTATAATAAGACTAACTTATAAATTTTGTTATACTTCAAAAACTTAATTATAAATTATCTTTAAAATTATAAATTTCAAATTTAAATTTCATCAAAAATAAATTATACCAATAATATATATTTATATATATATATATTAATACAAAATTGAAAATTAATATATACTTCGTCTACCTAGCTACTTATAATTAACACATTTCATAGATTAAATCATTTTCTATCCTTTAAATTTTTAATTCCAACAGCATTTGATCTTCACAAATTTCAACCATTATCAGTAAATTAAAGAAATTTTTATTTTTTTTATTTAAAAATTATACTAAATTATAATACATAGCTAAAATCTCATATCAATATATATTTACCAAATTTCAATATGAATTATGCAATTTTCTAAAAAAAAAAAAAGTGCACTGAGCTTTCAAATTTTTAAAAAAACAAGTTATGCTTGTTTATGCTTAAGTATTAATAAATATTAAGTGTTATACTGATGTGACATAGTTTTACAATAAATAAATAATTTTTTCGGTGACATTTCTTTCAATTAATTATTGTGCGATCCAATTTAAACTTAAAATAAAACTGTTAATTAAACCCATAACAAAAAAAAATTGCAAATTTTTTATAATTTTTTTAAGAAATTAGAATTTTATTTTTAAATTTTTAATTTTAATTATTTCTTTATAAAATTTAATATTTTAATGCAATAAATCTATATCATATAACTACACTATTATAGGTAGAAAGTTATAAATAAATTAATATTTATTTATAAATTAAAAAAAATTACTCAAAATAAGTTAAAAGTTATATAATTTATTTATTTATTTTAAAATAATTTTTTATCTAAATTATATTATCTTAATAATTTTTAAATATATCAACACTATCCTTACTTTAATAATCACAACAATCAATTAAATATTTTTTAATTATTTTAATAAATTAAATTTCTTTTAAATATTCTTAATTAAATACTTATCAAATTTGAGAAAATATATTATCAAATTTGATACTAATTTAGATTTGATAATTAGTATTTGCGTTGAATTTAGTTCCAATTTGAATTATATATATCGGATATTTATAGAGTCAACTATTCTCCGATTCTGAGTCAACGATTCTAATCTCCAAGCTAAAAGAATGAAACTGGATCGGATTGGACGATCTATCAGTTATAGTTTGACTTTCACAAAATCTAACAATTATCTGAATCAATTTGTAAAAGTTATTAATTTAATGTATGAATAAAAATATATTTATATTAATTTTTATTAATTCTAACATTTGTTACAGTGATGTACTTATATTAATTTTCTTAGTATATTATTAAATTTCTATATAATATTGCAGTGTTATTTTTATTTGGGCCAATTTTCAGTGAAACTATTGTAATTTAATAAACAATATTATGATCAGAATCATAGTTCTATGCTTCAACTAATATACAACCAGTCTCCAGCAGCTTCTCTTCTGTGGAGTTGACCTATTCTGCAGAATACGATTGCAGCACTGATACAGTATTCTGATCTAGCTTCTTCTTATTTGTTTCCCATCAAGCAGTATCTTGCACAACAAAAAAAAGGAAAAAAATCTACTATTCAATCCGTTCGAGATTGTACAACACCATTTCCTCGAGAGCTGATCGAAATGCACCCCGAGGAAGACAATTAAGATTCTGGATTGCAAGATCAGCTTTCCCCTTTGCTAATTCTTGTGCTCTTTCAATTCCCCCACACTTCTTAACTAACTCAACGGCTTCATTGAGAGAATCAGTCTCACAGAATTCAGACTCGATGATTTCTCTCAGCTTTGGTTCTTTCTCCAGTGCAAATATTACAGGTGCGGTGAGGTTCCCTTTTTCCAGGTCGCTGCCAGTTGGCTTCCCCAGCTGCTCCGCTGACTGTGTAAAATCCAGTATATCATCAACAATTTGGAAGGACAGACCAAGATTCTTACCATATTCATACATTTGTTCAGCAACACTGCTTTCCACCCCACTGAAAATAGCAGCTCCTTTGGTACTAGCAGCAATTAAAGAGGCAGTTTTGTAATAGCTCTTTATCAAATACTCCTCGAGTTCGACAGCACAGTCGAACAAACTAGATGCCTGCTTTATTTCACCACTTGCGAAGTCCTTAATAACCTGCCAAGGAGTCAGAGAACTTGTAAATTAACTACATTAGAAAAGAACAACATTTCGCCCAATTGTAGCTTGCTTATAATCCAGTAAGTGAAATTGTAAGGGTATTTACCGAATACTCCTTTTGTATGAAAAACTAAATACTTGGGCTACATACAAGTGGAGTTGCTGACCTACCTGACTGATAAGCTTAATGACTTCAATGTTTTCAAGATTTGCTAGGTACCATGAAGACTGTGCAAACATGAAGTCCCCAGCTAGTACTGCCACCCTTGTGCCATAAAGCTTATGAATAGTTTCTTTTCCTGCAAATCAGCAGGAGCAAAATCAAAGTCACGAAACACAAATGGATGAAATAAAGAAACGAGAAAAAAAAATGAAGAATAAAGCCTGCCAAAAATGTGAGTCCAGAGGCAGCCTGAATGAGATAGAAACATTTCAGCACTTCATGTATTGTCGAAGGACATTTCAGCACTTCATGTATTGTCAAAGGCATTATCATCTCATTTATGCTATTGCTACTCCAAATGAAATGGTGTATAATAGTTCCCATTATAATGCAGTCATTACAAATTAGTTCATTTGTTTTACTCTCTAAGAGCTTATAATTCCTAGAGTAATGTATATTTTCACAATTGATAACTTAATCAGCTCCAAGAAGAGATAAGCATTCACATGGCAAGTTAGAGGGGTTTTCTATTATTACTTTGTTAAAATCAAAATATACCTTACTTTGTCAACGATGACCCTTAGATGATAGAAGCAATTCATATCTTGTGGATAGAAGAACATAGTGAGAACAAAGTATTAAAAAAATCAGAGTAACCATAGAAGACATCTTAGTACAATGTATTGTATGAACATATATTGAATGAACACTTTATAAATGCACTGTTATTTGGTAGGGAAAAGGATCAAATATTTCCCTAATCCAAACAGCTGAAGGATACCTTCAGAAGTTCACGTCCTGTCACAACAGAAAGTTCAACAATGATCTAACTATATGCTTCCTCCTAAAACTCTCTCTCTCTTTTTTCTTTTTTTTTTTTTTAACTTTGCTCTGGTTGGCCATGTGAAAGATGAAACTGTAAACAGGAAAAATACGAAATTGAACTTCTGGTACCCATAGGATATAGCTCCGCAAGTCTAAATATAAATCTTTTCATATCAAAGGGGAACAGTTTCTAAGTGAAACTTTACTAATCCTGCAATATATAAAATCTGCAAGTGATCTTTTAGGAGTTATAAAAGATGAAATCACTAGACAGATTACAGTGGTGTTCATCAGACTAAGAACTTCCACAAACAAAGGTTTCATATAGAAAATCTGCATACAGAGCATCCTACAATAACTGCATACAGACTGATTATCCGTCGGCATGCAGCAGCACAGACCTCAGCATCTGACACAAACTTAAAAAATGGTAAACTTATTGAGTGAATTTGGTGCTTGAAACAGCATTAGTCCATTTCTTGGAAATTCTAAAATTGCTTGGCTATTTTTATAGCACGGCACCAATGGAATGTTTCTAGTCACATTCATGTAAACCCCAAAGTATTACCTCTTCGCATGTTGCTTTCATCTAGTACATCATCATGTATTAAGCTTGCAGTATGGATCATCTCAATGATCTCTGCTAAACGCCTATGTTTCATAGTAAGTTCCCTGAAAAGGAGAATGAACGAATGAATTTTTATTTCATTTAACATTATGCAGAGCACTTGGGAAAGAATACCCCACAAAACTTACTTTAACCCTACTATTTCTGCAGTGGCTCTTGACACTAGGAATACCAAAGCTGGTCGCATCCTCTTCCCACCGGCACCAAATATCTGATCAGCTGCAGACATTAAAACTGGGTTTTCTGCACCAACAATCTGCCAGAGCATCTTAATCAGATATATTAGAAATGGATATAAACAGTACTACAAACTACTACGAGTTAATCATAGATAATGCTATTTTCGTAGTTACATTTTGCTTCCAATTCATTTGTATGGATTAAAGCAATAGCAAATGAAACAAAGTTTTCCCAGTTCACCAAATTGTCAGGAATGCAGTCACACACAACAGTATGGAGAACAAGAAAGAACAAATTGACAATTCTATGCAATAATTATAACCAGAACCCTGTTCTAATAATGACAACTCCAGGTCTCAAGAAATAAATTTGCCACTAAGAAGCTTCAACGTAGCGAAATCATCCAAACTTATTGAAATTGTCCATAAAAAGTCTCCGCTATACTAGTACTAAGCCTTTCTTATGTTTTCTCAATGCTCCTCCAAGGCCTAAAGCTCCGTACCATTACCAAAAGATGAAAGATTAAATCAAAATAAATAGGTCTTTAGTCCCGCTGTAGGATAAGACGATTCATGATCACGGGAACATTAGCAAGCCATGTGATGGAATAATTCTGTAATCTGAGATTTAATTTGTTCCCAAAAAATTTGAGGTAAGGAACTTAGATAGTAAGCATGTTATGATTTGGAATTGTTCAACAAGAGCAAAGAGGGGTTAAACTAGAGCACAGCAAGATTGACATTATGTTTTCTTCTATTTTCCAAATAGGCAAATACACACACAAGAACCGAAAGTAATCACCAAAAATTACTGTACCTAAACCCTAGTGATATAAAAACAGATTAATTACCAAATGGTAAAGGCAAACATGGGCCTCTCGGTTGCAACTGAGTGCTCCTCATTCACGATTTGCATAGAGAGCACATATCAAGAAAATCTGACATAGGATTTCAGTGGCTTATGAAACTACCAAGAAAAACTCTTACACATTCGGAGCGTGCACATGTATCACACCATATACTGACAGATATGCATGTTTGAGTAAATTCTCATCTTCCACTTAGTTGACATTCCATGGATTAACCATGCCGGTTCCTAAGAGAGACGATAATATGCAAAAATAGTACTTGTAGTCATACAAGTCCTAAATCCTCCATAATATGGAAATTATTTTAGCCAAGACACCAGAAGAGTTAAAAACACCAAAAGCATCTCAACTACCATATTCACTGCCATAACAATAATGCCACTGATAATTCCTATTACATGCATCAGCACCATAATTTCATAATATTATAGCTACTGGTCAATATCACAGCTGCCCTCCCTTCTTTCTTTCTCAAAACGCGGTGCAGTATTACACTGTACCACCACTATCACCACCTATAAAATGTTCAATATGCATTTTTTTATCAGCAATGAACCATATATCATTATGTACCATTATGAAGAAAGAATGAAGAAGGATATATTAATCAGTGAACCATATATCATTGAAGCACTATGTACCATTATGAAGTATAAATAAGAAATTTAAAATTAAAAAAAAAAAAAAAAAAAAAAAAAAAAACAAATAGCAGGCATCATATCAAATCATTCTTGAGCATACTAACACCAAGTATCTTTAACACCCAATTTATTTACAATGAGCACTCACCGACCGGAGGTTTTGGTTAAGAGTCTGGAGATCATCAGCAACCACTTCAAACACATTTTTCAATTTAATTGAGCCTCTTGACTCCTTCAAAGTCAACAGTGTTGAAGGACCTTGAGTAACTCCTGTATTGATTGCACAAATAAACAAATGCTAAGAGTTCAAACATCTCAGTGCTAAGTCATTGCAGTTACACAAAATTTAGCAGACACTGCATGCTAACCAAACAATCTTTACAAAAATGAAGGACTTAATTGCACAACCAAGTTACTATTGTTGGCTAGAACTTGGAAGTCTCCACTTCAACTCCGCTAGACTAAGAGAAACGGGAAACTGCTACCAATAACTAGCCACTGATAATGGTCATTCCGTTGAAAAACGGCAAAAATGTAATGAACCAAATTCAAGTTATGTCAGGCAACAGCAAATACAACCAACACCAATAAGAACAGAAACTAAATGGATAAAACCAGTTGCTGTTGGATATTGTGAACTAAAATTTGCTAAAGCAAATACAGCCACTTCCATAGAAAGAAGCATTTAGCAAAGAAAAAAAATTACCATTAAGCAGAGTCTTAGGGGTCTTGGTCGAAGAAACACGACACCGAGCAATATCTCTCCAGTAGCAAAGCAATCTTCTGGCAGCATAGTCCCTATTACAAGTCCTAGAAACCGACCTTGCATAATTCCTCACTGAACGCCTATCCATTGAAACATTGGAGGAGCACCCACAAGCCGCCAAATCAAACACAGTCCCTCCAAAATCGAGACCGTGGCATGTCATTGACATCATTTCTCAACAAGAACCAGAAAGATACGAAAATCAAAAATCCAGAGAGCAAATCCCGTTCAATATCCCATAAGCAAAACAACCAGCAAGAAAATAGAATGAAACGGAGAAAACAAACAACAGGGTTGAAGTTAAAAACTCGAAACAATCAAAAAGAAAAAAAGATATCGAATGGGTTTATGAGTTGAGAAGTCTCTCTTTTCACAAACGACACAAGTGGGAGTTATCCATTGAGCGGATCCAAGAAGCCCACATAAGACCGTACCTTGCGTGCGTGCTTCTTATCAGTTTGAGGCCACCGGTGTGATTCGAACAAAAAGACTTGAGTTTTGTGTTCTATGTAAGAAAAGGAAGTTTATAAGAGGCAAAGAAACGGCCTCTGATCATAAGGTCAAATCAAATCCAAGACGATAGCGGTTGGGAGTTTTAAATAAATGGAATTATGGGAACCACATTATTTTAATAATAATTTTTTGAAGAGATTATTCAGTACTATTTTCATAATTTCTCATAATATATGAGATCTATTTTCTTTAATCTAAAAAATAATTAAAATTTTATTTCTATGAGAATATTATACTTCAGCATTGTTAAAGTATTTCATTTTAACCAAAAAAAGTATTTTATAATTGGAAAGACTTCCTGAATGTAAGATTGAGCATTCGATTCAAATCGAATCGAATTGAATTGAATCATTAAAATTGAATTAACTGAATTATTATATTTTATAAATTGAATTAAACTAAAATAAATAAAAAATTAAATTGAATCAAATCATACTATTTTGATTCGATTTGGTTCGAATTGATTAGTTTTTAAGTTTTGATGATTTTTTAATTTAGATTTAACTTTTAAGTTATTTTATATGATTTTGACTTAGATTTAAAATTAATAATTATTAATCAATAAAATTAAATAATTTATATATATGTATATATATATATATATAATTATATATAATTAGTAAATTTCCTATAAGAATAAATTAATTTAAAAATTAATTATATAATTTAATTTAATTTAACTAATTTTTTTTCTCTTTAAAATTAAATAGAATAAAAATAATTAAAATTTTTAAAATATAAAATTAAATTTAATAAAATTATCTTACATATTAAATTAAATTATAAAATTAAAATAATTTAATTTAATTCATTCAATTTAAAATAAATAGTGCTCACACGAACGAAGTCTTATCCTTATTTTGTGTGGAGGTTATTCTGTGTGGAGGTTATTTCTAATTTTAGAAATGGCAATAGACGGACCGGAAGCGGGAATCACTGTCGCTCTCTCTGTCCAACAGAAAATTAGGATTGAGATGATCCAATAGAAAATTAGGGTTGAGCTGAGTTTTCTCGAAGGATTCTTTTTTATATATATTTTATTTTAATTTATCATTATATAATATAAATTTATTTATTAAAAATTAAATTATAAATTTTAAATATAATCTTATTAATATATATATATATATATTAAAATTATAATATTTAAATATATAAAAATAAATTATTTTTAATAAAAAAATAATAATATGAAGATGTAGAAAAGGTATTAATATAAAAAAGTGTAACCTTAAAATTTAGATTATCAAATATGCATTTATCCACAAAAATAAATGTGACCGTACATGTCAATTTTTCAAAAATTAGCTAATTTTAGCCCTTTTATCACTAAATATTCGAATATTTTAGTCTTATGCTTTTCTTTTTTGTAATATAGCAATCAATCAATTATCATCTTTCATCATATTTCAAGTACATGTTAAACACTCCATTTTTTTATATATAAAAATTTAAGTATTTTAATAATATCCTCACAATCCAAATATATTATCCTTTCCCATTTTATTTTTTTTTTATTTTTACGGAAAATCAAAAAGAAAATAATTATTATTTTATAATTTTAGTAAAAAATATAATAGTTTTCTCATTCATAATTATTTATAAAATGTCTAAACTCCCTATATTTAGGATATATTCGATAATATTGACCGTTAGCTGTTAAATATTAATTGTTGTTGATTAATTACTTATATAGTGATCTAAAATAAAAATATTTAATAAAATAGTTATTGGATTAACTATAATAATTTATTATTTAATTTAATTTGATTTAGTTCCACAACGGCTTTTAAAATAATATTTACTGTTTTGACTATAATCAAAATGTTATTTATCTTATTAATATTATTCGGTGACATAATTTTTATACTAATATTTATAGGTTGAAGGAGAGGTATATGAAAAGTTAGTCATCTTAGTTTTTAGAGGTTAGTAAGCATTTTGATTAATTTCATCTTTTGATATCATTATTTTTCTATTTTTATAGAATACTTATTCTTTAAATTATTATATAAACAGTTAACCACTACTAGTTAATATCTAACCGCTAATAAATAGTAAAACAATTAATATTTACTGAAACAACTACCGCTAATATTGCTGAACAAATGTGAAAATTAAATAGTAAGAAATAATCAAATTAATCAACTTGATTATTAAAGATATATAAGCATAATATAGATTATCGATCTCAAATCTGACTTGTGTCAACATAAGAATCGATAATGCATTAATTAAGTATTTAGCATAATATATATATATATATATATAAAAGAATTTCTCCAAGAAACCTTACAATAAATGAAGCTTTTATATAATTTTTTGAAATAAGCTTTTATATAAATTTACTCATTATAAATTTAATTATCGTATCTTTTTGTCAATAAAAATTAATTTTTTTTTTGTCTTGCTTGAATTTGGCTACTTTTTTCTCTTATTTTGACATAAAAAAAAATAATTGACTAAATTTTATACTACTTAATTTTTAGATACTTACTACTTTTATTTATTTTATTTGTTGCATTTAGATTTTACATAGTAATTAATAAAATAATTAGATAATCTTATTTTTATAAAAGCATATTAAGAATTGGCTAAATTACTTTTTATCTCATGTAAAAAAATTATATAAATATTTATTATAATATTTAATAGATATAAAGAATAAAATTATAAAAAAAAAGTTAATACTCCTTAATTTTTTAAATGTAATAAACAAATTTTAGTTAAATAAAAATTTAAATATAACAGATAAAAATAGAGACGAAATGAACAGTTTTAAATACTCAAAAATTAAATTGAAATTTTTTTTGTAATATACATATTTTTCATATATTAATTCTAAAAAAAAAATCTAAATCACCTAAATATATACACTCAGTCAGAATTATTATGTCCAAAAAAAAAATGACACATGTCCTATTCATCAAATCATGTAAAGCTGTTCTAAAAAAAAAAATCATGTAAAGATGGTATAAATAGAAAAAAAAAGGAATATTCAATTGAAGATTCAAAATCCTAATTATTTGCATCATCATCTTCTTTGATAATGATGATTTAAGTCATTGAATTTATTATTGAAGGTTCACCAATGAGAAATCATCCATTAGTTGGCAGCACTGGCTATTTGTGAGTGAGTTATTAGGTAGGCCTCATTTGGTTGAAAATGTTGCAGTGAGAACTAAATTTTCAAGGCATTCACTTATTAAGAAGCATAATATAAATGTATTTGGAATATAAATTAATTTTTTAGAAAGTTATAAAAGATAATAATATTTATAATATAATTTAAAATATAATTTAATTAGAAAAATATAACTTAATTATTAAGTCTCTTTTATATAAGTTATTTTTCTTATACAAGAGAAATAGAATGACCTACTTTTTAAAAAGTTAATTTGATAATACAAATTAAATAAGAAAATTTTTATGTATTTTCTTATATTTTTATTCAAAGTTATGAGATAAGGGGATGTGTTTCGACCTAATGTATTATTTAAATACGTTGATTTTTGCATTATCTAAATTCAAATTAGAATTCAACATTACATTTATAATATTATTTATTATTTTATAGATTTAATTTATTCATAAAAAAATGGATCATATTAATAAGTAATATTATTTTGATATTTTTAAAATATATATTATAGGCTTTATTATTTTAAAAATTAACAATTTATATTAAAAGTTTTTGAATCTTTATAATTTATATATATATATATACAGTAATCAATTAAAAAATATTTTATTTATAAATTACTCTTAAGATTATAATGTATTATGAAATGGACTTAAAACTGTCAATTAAAGTAATCTTAAGATTATTATTTTCTTCATAAAATTTTTCATTTATTAAAAGAAGAGATTTCATAACAAACTTATTTAAAAACTCCCATTTTTAAAACTTCATAAATTTTATTTAATTTTTAATATATATCATTTTTTTAATTTTTTAATCTTTTGTTCATTATGCGTGTCAATAGTAAGGAGGACAAAAAGATGTAATTGGTTGACACTTTTGACCTGTAGGATTACTATGATTTGAAAGAGCCCAATAAAGGTTTAGCCAAATGAATAAATAAATAAATAAATTTGCAGCAAAATTGTTTTATTATTATTATTATTATTATTATTATTAAGAACAGGAAAAGTGTTTCCTATCTTACTATTTCAATTTAGCAAAACTCATACATTAGCTTCTATTCCAAGTTTAGGTGACAATTTAATTCTCAAATTTTATTCGTGTCCTTTTGTTAAAATAAGATTCATTTTATTTAATAAAATAACTTTTTCATATTTTTATTTTTTTAAATTAAAATTTTATAACAGTAGATTTTATGAATTCTTATTTTTATTGGACTCCCTTTTGAAGGGATCTGATTCGTCTGGAACTTAGTTTTATATAAAATACATATATTTTATTTAATAAAATTAAATTATTTTTTAATAAACTCTTTATAATATTGAGTTTTTGTTTAGAAAAGAATTCTTAATATTTTGTTCTATCCAAATGCACCATGGACTTTAATTGGATATTTAATTTAACCCTAAATTTTTTTAATGCTTAATTAATTAATTAATTTACATATGTTAATTTCCTTAGGCATTCAATGTGGCACATAATATAGGTTATATTTTTTTATTTTTAATTTTATTTTAATGAGATCATTTTTAGTATTTTTCTGAAAAAAGTTAATAAATTTTTTACATATATATAATGAAATATAAGTTCAACTTTATATGAAAATAAATTTAATAACTATTAAATTAAATATTTAATTTCTTAGAATTCAAAGACGGCTAGAAAAATTAGAAAAAAATAAATATTTTCTTGGGAAATATTTCCTAAAAAAAATTATAAACAAATTATTTTTCCTTGAAACAAACTATGCTTAACATTATAACCTGCTGATTAATGAATAATTGATGCAACAGAAAAATTGCACATATACATGATAAAGAAACACCAAAACACCATCCTTCTCTGAGAGGATGGAAACCAAAATAGTAAGATATGCTACCATTGCCACATCCCAGCAAAGCTATTTACTTCTTATCGTCCTGCATTTTCAAGAGATGAAACCAGTGAATGAGCAGAGAATAGTGCCTTCAAATTGGGAAATTACAAGCATTATATATGGCTTCAAACAAGAAGAACAAATAAAGGATTAAATATCTTGCCTTCCCAATCGAGAGAGCTCAGGCTCCGCCAATAGCATTTCTTGTAGCGATTTCACATTCGTCGAGCCTTCCTGACAACTACATTGACAGTAGAAGCAACCAATGACTTCAGCAAATAACAAGCAATTGATACATAGGTTATATTACCATCACAAAAAAAAAAAAAATGCTTTCCTTTTAACATTTTCGGTCTGAAACTAGGAAGAATTTGCAAGTATCAATTTATCGAGGATAAAGTAGTAATAACATACTTTAATATATATAAAAAAAAAATGGAAAAAGAAAGAAAAAAAACAACTCCCCAACTGTCCTAACTTCACTCTTTATTGTTCTATCACTCTTTATTGTTCTACCAAACCATCCACCACTTTCTACATCAAGTGACGTCCTTTTTATCATTTCAATAAATATCTTACACTGTAATTGGGAAGTAATATTACCCTATCCTTTTTATTGTAACCGGAAATAATATTGCAGGATTTTCACTATTTGAACTTACCTGCTTTTTTTAAAATAGGCTATTTAATTCTAGCTATGAGTTTCGTTGGCCAGATGGGTCAGCAATCTACCTAGATCCTTCGACTCATGGGGCTTGGGCTACTACGTTATAAAGAGTTGGAGTTACACTTCTGCTAACAGTTTAAGCTTTTGGCACAGTAGTAAGCACTCGATCCTACAATTTGTATCAAAGCCAAAGTCATGAGTTCAAATCCTGAGAGATTGTTGGCTCAGTGAGCCAACATCCTGCCTAAATCCCTTCGGCCTATGGCGCTAGGGGGTTGTTGGCTCGGTGAGCTAGCATCCTGCTTACATTCCTTCTACCTATGGCGCTTGGCCTATTATGCTATAAAAAGTTAGAGTTGCGCCTTCGCTAACAGTTTAAACTTTTGATACGGTGTTGTGCACTTGGTCCGAAAAGTTTAAAAGCTATTCTAACTAGGAATAATTTTTTTTTTCCCTGGAGTAATATTCTACTCAATACAATTTATAAACAACATCAACCTTACAGTTATTATGCGATACTAGTTAGGAACTAGCATGTAAGTGATAAAACCAGAATACAACTAGAGTTTCAAAGCCAGAATTATTGCATTCATTACAGAGATTCTTTCCTCCATTTGTCTCTAATTAGAGCAAAATTTTTCTAAAGCAATAATAAATCTTTTGTTGCCATTTCAATCTATGCTGGCTTTAGTTGTTCTATCTTAAACTTTGGACAAACTTCCCTTTCTGCACCAATGTACTCTTAGGTCTATATTGCACATCCAACATACTCTCCCTCGTATGGTCAATGGTGCCACCTTTATCATCCTATCAATGCACTTTTTAATGATTTGATTCATTTTTTTGTTTCCACACATTCATCTTACCGTTTTCAATTAAGTTTTGCTCATTCATTTACATGTTTTTAGCACTTATTTTCATAAAGCCTGATGTGGAATTTAAGATCACATACTGCGACAGGCCCTTCTCCATTTCAGCTATAGCTATCATGCTTTAAGTTTGAGGGTAATATGTTATAGCATTTATATTTTCTTTGAGTTTTGTTTAAAACAAAACCTTGGGACTCTACAATAATCCTAACTCCAACTTTTGAGTTTACATCAAATTATTTTGTTGACTATAAACGAAAATGGATTTCCTCTCAAACTATTACCATAGAACTGATCCCAATATTCATACAACTTCCCTAGATCGATAACGCTAAGTCATCTTTTATGTCTTTTGACTCTTTTCATTAACCTCATCAAAAGAAAATAACTTCCACAGTTCATCTCCATAATATAAAACCACATGGATATCCTAATGTAGTTTTGTCACACTTTAATGGTGTTAACAACTCTTTCCCAAAAATGGAATACATAAAAAGTTAAAAAAAGAAAAAAAAAAACTCTGGAAAAGTGTCTTGATAAAGGCCAAAATAGCAACTATTTTATTAGCACATTAATTAGCATGTGATCTTCAATTTTGTTATGAGTGGAATTTGTCTAGCAGAGCTAAATGATGAAAAATGATCCATATAGCCGACCCCAACTAGTTTGGGATTAAGGCTTATTGTTGTTGTTGTTATGAGTGGAATTGGTTCAAATTTATAGTTTAGTACTCTTCTCCCTTCTTTTCTCAAACTGGGGAGGCTTGTTTCTGATAAATGTACAGCATTAACATCATCTTGAAATCACACATTAGCCAAGGTTTTTCAAATTCTATGGATTATGTAGTTAGCTTTACAATGTTTTCGGATTAGGTTCTAGCCATTAAGTAAAAATGCAATGGATTTAAAATTAATGGAAATTTAGCATTTGTCATTGATCTTATTTTAAAACTTAAGGGCTAAATTGAAAATAAAGTATTCAGTTCCATGAAAGACAAAATAGGAACTATTTTTTTTTTTAAAAAAAAAAGAAAGGTGAGATTTTGGTTTGGCTTTGGGATTGGAAATAAAAATTTGAGAATCGAGATTAGAGCATTTGTTCCCTAGACAATGGAGATCTAGTAAAAGAAAAAATCCAAATGGATTATCATTAGCACTTAACTTTATGAAAGAGGTAGGAAGCTATGAAGTATACATTCAAACATGTGTATGTGTATGTGTTTGTGAATCATTGCTTTCCCTACTCAAGATTCTCACTCAATTTCTCTTGCTAGACCCAACAATGTACCACCCTTAGAATAAATTAAATAAAGTGTTTTTCCCGCTTTTAATAAAAAGCTTAGATTAACAAACCAAAATTCCTGTTGAAAAAGGGTCAGGATCCTATATTTTGCAGATAAGAACCACCCAAAAGTTAAAAATGAGATCAAGAGTAGAGCATATTATCACTTTCTCCTAATTTTCTTTATTTCATCCGCACTGCCCTAAGAAAATCACCATTACTTAGATTTTCATGTTAATCAGAAGCTGATTGTTAGTATCCACCCACCATTGATTAACTTAACACCTAAAAGAACAAAAAAGAGAGGAAATACAAAAGGAAGCACACACCTGTAGGTATAATCAAGGCAAAGCAGCCTGTGGTGAACAGTGTAATCGCTGCCAACATAGGTCACAATTAAGCTACCTGCATCAGGGTGAGGCCAGCTCCTTGAAGTTGGAAACCGCAATATAAAAGTTCCAGGCTCTTGAAGGCCTCTAGGACCTTGAAGTGATAATTCTGCTTCTTCCTTTGTGATAAATCCTTCCATCCACTTAGGCGACGTAAAATTCCACATTGTGTTTATCCGATCTCTTGACAGGGTAAAAGCAACAGGGTATAACCAACACCACATCTTTTCAAAGTTTTCTTGGGCAATATACTCTTGACATCCAGCAATTCTTCTCAAAAGCTCAAAGTCCTGAAACAATTAATGACAAAGAAAATAGGTAACATCTTTCAAAGTTATTTCAATATTCTTACTTAAAGATGATAAATGATGTGCTTCACACACCAAAGCCCATCATTGAAGATTAGCCATTGAAAAATTAATTAATCAAGTTAAAAATAAGGAGGAAAATGAAAAACTGGCTATAGTCATATTAGTTTCCCAAGTCCCACAAAACAGTGACTTCCCTTAACATGGCCTAAAGGCAACTATCTATACAAGTATGCAGGAAGATGTTCATTATGCCAAAAACTGAGGATCCCAAGCCAACTATCAGCAAGAGCAGAGAGAAGCAGCATGTTTGAGTGTGTACACATTAATAGGTGAAGAAGAAGTTAATAAAAGAAACCTGTTCCATGAGCGATCTGCTACTGCAGCAAGCAATCTTCATGAATTGCTCTTCAATCTCAAAAACCACATTGTCCCAATGAACAGCACGGTTGTTTTGTGCAATTGAATTCCAAACTTTGGTTCCTTCCATTATCAATCTCTTGGCAATCATTATTTGATGCCTGGAAGACAAAAAAAGATATCTTTACTAAAAAAATAAGGAAATTAAAGTAACACATAAATTATGACAGAGGTGTATTGACAGGCGCGCAGATTTGACCACCTGGTTGGTCCAATTACAAGCCTTGAGCTTCAAATGGAAAGTAGATTGTTGGTTTCTTTTCTAACTGTTAGAGAGCAGAGACAAGGAAGCAAAGAACACTAAGAATAGCATTAACTTCCATATATTAATTTAGCATAAGTTCACTCCAACTGAGAAGATTATGGCAACATATCAAAAAGACCTCAGACAAACAATGTCAATCTTGCCTGCAGTCTAGTGCATGTATGATATAAGGTAAAAACTAGCACAATCTTGAAACTGTACTTTGCAAATAAAGAATAAAAGAAAGTACACGCACGCTAGAATCAGGCAATAAATGAATCAGACACCAAAATATGTAGCTACTATGAGTCATGACAGTAGAACCACTGGCATCATAAACACAACAATGAATCATCATTCCAAATGCCTTTCAACAAGCATACTCAAAATTCAATAACCATACAATCAATTAAATATTCCAAACAAGTCAAGCAATTGTGGATTACCTGTGGTGGGAACACCCCGAGTATAGAGAAACCTCATTTGCAAATCTCAAAAGATCTTCTTCAGAGGCAGAGGTTGCAACCTCCTTTAGCAGAAGAGCTCTATCAGTCAAGCCTCCCAAGCAGTATTTAAAGACAGTCAAGTCCGAAATTGAATAGCCACTGCTTGACACAACCTTGAAATCTGAATCTCTTTCCTCGTTACTCTCTGAATCAAATGTTGAGTTGCCTATTTCTTCAGGGTTTTCTGAACTACCCTCAAACTTTGACCTTAGTGCATTTTCAACCTAAATTGAAAATAATGAAGCAGTAAGGTTCACATGAAAGCAACAATAACAGGAATCAAAGTAGGTGGAAAAAATCTCTGACTACCAAAATTAAAGTTTTGAACAAATGAGAGCATAAATTTTGCTAAGCTGTTCAAACACAGAAAAAGAATAGGGAAGAATATTCCAAACAGAAGCAAAATATTTTCATTGTCCTGGAAGATGTAATAGTCCAGTTTCCCTCTCTGACCTAATGGAGGCAGTATGATTGTTAATATCAGCCATATCAACTGCAAGCCCTATCAACAAATTAGGTATCAGACTAAAATCCCAAAGCAGCCAAGGAAAAAAAAATTAACGCCCCCATCCTCCCCCTTTCCAAAAAAAAAAAAAAAAAAAAAAAAAAAAACACACACATGCACACACAAAAAAAAAAAAAAAATTCTCATAGTATGAAGAAAAACACACAAGTGCTTGTAATATGTATCCATGTATGCTATAATGTTCAAAGAACCAGACAAGTGGAACCATTAGATAATAGATATTCATAAATAAATAATTAAACCAGATGGCATGATTCAAAGACTATGCTTGAGAATATTATGAAACATATCTTCTTACACAAAAACTCAATACAAAACTATTTTGCTATTTTATAAGGAGGCAGTGAGGCACACATGAGATAGCTCAGTACATGCTCTAAAAACTTATCAGTAGTTAAGCCTTTGATAAGGAGTTCATATCGAAATTGGAAAGACATTACAATGAAATTTGTGGCAACTTTACAGAAGCATACAACTTCTGTAATGAACACATGCATCCACTAATATAATGTTCAAATCAAATAAAAAAGACGCTTGATTAACTGTTTTTATCTTATAAAATGCCTGATGAAAGAGATGCTTTACACAGGGCACATGAAGCATCAGTTTGCATACTTGAAAAGAGATGGTGAATACTCGAAAGAGGATTGATATAATTAGAGAAGAGCATATGTGACCTTGAGGAAGAAAATTGATGGACTAATATCCAAATATCTTAACCGATCATAATTCTGTTTCATTTTTTATTTATGTAATAATTAATAACTTATTAACAATAAGAATAAAGGGGGGAAAAGTTACTTGAGAAGTTTGGCCCAAGTAACAATCATAGACTTCAAAAGCCCTGCTGGCAGTCCCCACATCATAATCTTTTCCATGACAAGGAAAAGATGGTAAGATAAGACATGGTTATGCCTGTATCAGAGAGAGCTTGCACTTAAATGCAGATCTGGGGCAGTTTACACAAGTACATATACGCAACTCGTGCACATAATTAATTTCACCAAAAGAACTTAATTCTTATGTCTTATTGCTACAATAAGTAAACCCCTTTGTTTATTTATTTTATTTTATTTATTTATTTATTTTTGCAATGCAACTACCTAGATGATACCATTTCACCGTATTTTAGTTAATGCAACTTAATTAAGTAGTGATAACCACATATATCACAAGGTTTACCATTTTGATAGGATGTCCTAGAGTTTTGAATATGAGATCTGAATATTTGCACAAGGAAAAGGATCCATCAGTCAACAAAACCAAAAATAGAATTAAACTCCCAAACTGAATTTGAAAATGCATCTAAGTTATAATTTATAAAAACTCATGCAAACATTTGCATTGTTTAAATTTGGAACTATGTGTGTGTGTGTGTGTGTGAAAAACAAGGTAATTTGTTCTCATATTACAATACCAGGAAAAAATAGATCAAAAAGGTTCATGGAGGTAACATGAGTATGCCTATCAAAGTTGCAGTACTAATCAGTGTAAGATACTTTGGCAAGGTAATCACATTCACTATGCATTATAAAAAGATACCAACCGCATGGATATTTAGCCTTACTATAGTTGTTAAATTTTGAAATTACTTTAGTCACAATGATGAGGACCATGTAATAGTAAAATGAAAGAAACTAAACTCAATAAACACCTGATTAGCAGTCCAAGCATGAGAATTGCATTCCTCATCCTGTCGTTCCACTGCAAATGTATTTTCCTGACCCAATTTGACCCGCTTTGATGATGGACTAGGTTTTATTTCATGGACAGAATTGTGCTTAAATTCTGTTGACCCATTGAGAGAATAACTGGCAGAGGTTGGTCTTTTCCATGTAAGAGAGGATGGTCGAGGGTTACGACTCCGAGAGATGCAACGAATTGGACGAGAAAATGTCCGAAGGAAATGGTACCCCCCAAATTCAGGCATTTCAAATTTAATACAGAATAGCCTATTATCGCACTTGGATGAGAGCTGAAATTAAGAAAGAAAGAGAAGCCACTGGAAAATGTTAGAAGTATTGGCAACACATAGTCAAATTCCTCAATAAACACAAAATTTCAATCTTTATATAATAAGTAAAATCAAATATCATTCCAAAGGAAGCGTTTGGTAAAAGGTTAAAAAATTGACCATTAAGTGATCCTCTTGTAAATTTTAAAGGACCAATTATTAAAAGGTAAAAAAATAATTAATGGTATAACAGTTAATAGTGTTTGACAAGAGGGGATAAATAATTAATGGTGTTTGGTAGAAAAAAATTTAAAAAATGTCCTATTAGCATATGTTAAGCCTTGTTAACATAACCCCCTAAGGTTAAAATTTAACCTCCAAGGAGGGGGATAAACATTAACTAGTTTAAAAATTAATCTACCTCTTGTTAGCATCCAAACAAGATCAATAAGAGGTTAAAATTACAAGGGTAATAATTATCCCTTGTTAAACTTATACCAAACGCCCCACAAGTGTAATCTTTCTCTTGGCATCTAAATTTCTAATAGTATTGCCTCCAAGAAAACAAACATGAAGCCAAACATTACACTGGACTGATTGTTTTGGATGACCTTTAAGGAACAATATAGAACGCAAAGAAAATAATAACAGCCTAGACAAGAAAATGGCAAAGTTTCCAACAAACATGTGTCTCCAACTCATAAAATCACCCAAATAAGTAAATCCAAACCTAGGAACCAACTGCA
Source organism: Hevea brasiliensis (assembly GCF_030052815.1). Taxonomy (NCBI): domain Eukaryota; kingdom Viridiplantae; phylum Streptophyta; class Magnoliopsida; order Malpighiales; family Euphorbiaceae; genus Hevea; species Hevea brasiliensis. Next base: position 20,959,039 of record NC_079496.1, on the reverse strand, counting down.
TTATCATTCAAGCACTATGGTGACAATCATATTGGCCATCTAGAGCAACTATGCCTCAATAGGTTGCTTATCAAAATCACGAAAATACACAAGTTTTACAAATATGCCAGCATGCAAGCATATTAGTAGGTTGTCTAGGGCATAGCATAACCAACTGTATGCATATTTATGTATCAAATCCTGGAAATGATGCAAGGAAAAGAACCACCTGCCAACCACAAGTTAGCTTGCATTTATACCATCATCATGATAGGATGTTGTAAACATTTCTAAACCAGATAGAAAATAAAAATTGCGTATTGCCAGTTTTATCTAAGAACATCCTTTCCAGAAAACAGAAAGCAAGGAGGAGGGATGGAGAGTGGGGTAGGGGAATAAGCCCATGCGAAAAAAAACAAAAACATATGTTTAACTCCTAACACTATCTAGGTAAGTAACCAGAAGCCACTTTTCAAGTCTACAACCACCTGAGATATTTTGAGCTTAAAGGAGGCACGACCATGCAATAATTTACTTGGTCTATCAGAAGCAGCAAATTCAATCCCATCATAGCTTATTAAAAGGGGAGCTTCATCATCAGATGTCTTCTCAACAGGTAAGCCGTTGTCAGAATATAAAAGTGAAGCAACAACCTATTAAAGCAAATAATGTGCGAGTGTAAGTACAGAAAACCAGCCAAAGCTAATAAGTAAAAACATGAGAATTTTTCTGTGGAAAATCCAGGGATCATACCTCCACTTCCTTGTCTATAGCCTGGCTAATTGCATTTGATAAAACAACATCTAAAGAAAAAATCCTGCGACAAGAAGCCTGAAAAACAACAAATGTCTATGAGACCTTTAGTAAGAAATACAATTCATATACAATCATGTAAGAAGACATTTTACGACAGAAGCACAAATATATGATGATAAGAGCATTGGCAGGGGCAACAGGAAACCTAATAGCATGTTTACTTGCAAAAAGCAGGTTTCTGTTTTCTTTTTCCATTTTCATTTGAAAACTAGCAACAACCTGTGACCATTATGTAACGGCCATGACAACCACACTTCTGTTGCACACAACCACAACTGCAAGATCACGTTAAATCCATGACAACACAGTTATCAGTGCAGTAAGATGAAGAGTGTACTTACATTGCCATGTATGATCTAAGTTTCATCATCAATAGGAAATACACAGAAACCTCTCCTAGGATGATAAATGAATCAAACCCTAACAAAAAATTTCACATGATAAACAAATTCTATGTTTGGGAAACCTGAAATCTAATATTAGCACTTATATAGTTTTCTCCAAACAAATATACATGAAAAAGATTAGAATAAATGAATACAGAGGTGATTAATTATGTAAAAAAAAAAAAAAAAAAAAAAAAAGCCTGATTGCAATTATATAGCAGCAATCCTCATGAATAGCAATGCTGGTACCCATATGACTTCTGATTGAAAAGCAAACCTATTGACTTTTATGGCAATTACTACTGTGATTTATTAATGTGAGAAAATGCCAAATTAACATTATCATGCGAAACACCATTATGAAATTTCAGCCATTTTCCCCCTCGGCAGCTAATTCCAAAAGATGTTCAGTAACTATCCTGTAATTCTATTCAAGTTAAACAAAGACTGGAAATCAGCCAAATTGGCATTAGGTTCATCCGTATTAGATTACATGAGCATAATCCAAAAGTATCACCTCAAAGTGTAAAAATCAATATTTGTGACATGACTCTTTTAAAAATGCAAAATTGTAAAACTCTCTAATAACTGACCTTGCCACCAACAATACTCCAAATCCCATCAATTCCTTCTTCAATATCAGATGTAGATGAGTCATCAATGGATAATTGTAAAGGCGGGTCCTGGCATTGGATGTATACATCTAGGTAAATATACAATCAAATAAACACAATATAGAAATTCAAGAAGTTAAACTACTATGGACCTTAAAATAGTGATCCTTAATAGACAAACTTAAAGTCAAGACTTCTGCATTGTAGACATAACCCTGCAAACCATCATCTCCACTAGCACCGGCTAAGGTTATCTTCCTGAAGCCATTTGAAATAGAGTATTTGTTGAATGAAGAAGAGAGAGAACATTCTCCTACAATTTCCCCATTAATGTGAAGTCGAAATACATCAGTAAAAACCTGAGTTTAAAAAAAAATTCATCAGCCACACTACAAAATTAAAAACAATGACCAATTAAGTAATAGAGGCACAAAGCAGCAACTTCTATGTCAATGAATTTCCAAAAAGACTAATTGCAAGAGTTACAAGATTCAAAAACTTGCCCCACATCCAACATGAACCCAATTTTCCAGAGGAAACTCATTCTTCATTGATGCATGTGAAGTTTCTGTCAATAAAGTAGAACTAGTAGGATCAGGAGCTTCCTTGCATAGGAGAGACAATGGTAAAAGCGTCATTGACTTATTTTCATCTAGAGCAATAAAAGGAGCACTGCTGGTGATATCTGAATAAACCTGCAAACCAAAGACAGTATAAGGATGGCTCCTGCTACAGTGCCACTGAATTAAAAAAATAAATAAATAAATGAAACCTTCTCCAAGTCCCTTGGAACACCTAGCAAACAATAAAAATTGCCGTTTCCCTCAACTTAAAAGTCCTAAATGATACGAAAATGAGTAAATGGCCATGCAAGTAGCTTCTGTGATATTTAACCAATAAAGTTACACGTCTATAAAAAAAATTAACACACACACACACACACAACCACACGCAATAGGACCTGCAAATAATCACAATTCAAGCCAGCAGCTCAAATAAACTTGGAAATTTCATTTGGTTATTGTGTAAATTTTGCCTATCAATGCAAACTTTATCCCCATATCTAAGAGAAACACAAAGTTCACCTACCATTAAAAAGTCGAACAAGAACAACCCTGCCACAACTTGACAAGCAAAAATCACATTGATGATCCATCAAAAGCACAAAAATTTGCATAGGGATAATGCTCCAAGTTCAAAATTCAGTTCAATTCCCAAATGCAGAAAAACAAATAAAAGCATATAAATAAATAACGAAAGAAGAGTAAAAGGGGAGGGCAGGGCAGTTTTTGAACCTGACTAATGATTGTAGCAGGAAATGCAGTAGTGGAGTCAATGATGTAAACCCAGAAAGAGAAAGAGAAATTCCCTCCTTTTAATTCAATCTCCATTCTAAAATCCTTAAGCAAAGTGTAATCTTTAGTGCTTATCGCATTACCACCCATAGTTCCTATTTGGGATTCTTGATCACAAAGAAACAAATCCAATAACAAAAAAACTAAATTTTTTTTTATTCTCTCTCTCTCTCTCTCTCTAGTTTCTCCAGCTCTTCTCCAGCTTTCTCTCTCTAAAAGAAGACTCCCGACAAAGTTTTCTTTAGCGAGTGACGTGACGTGACGGCTGTTGTGAATTAACGGTTGGTTCGGTGATATGTTCAGCTCTTAGCGCGTTGCTAATGAAAGAGAAGAAAAAAAATAAAGGCAGAAATCAGGTGCTTCGCAGTACAGGTGATGAAAGTTACAAACCCAATCCACATCAGCCATCAGGAAATTAGATGAAGCTCATTGGACCTATTGCCTTTTCCCGAGTTCTCTTGGATTTTTTTTTTTAATTTATAATTTGCGAGTTTGCTTATTATGCAATTTTTGTTGTGTGTTTATTGAGTTTCAATAAAATGAACATCTTGTAGACATCCAGTTAATCTAAACGAATTAATTAAATTTTTTATTAATTTATTTTCAATTAATTTTAAAAATATTAATCAAATTAAATTAAAATAAAATTTAACCTAATAAAAAAATACTTAATTGATTATTGTTTATAATCAAACTAATAAAAAAATAATATTTCATATTATTAATAAATTATAAACTTATAATATTTTTCAATTTATAAAAAAATAATAAATATTATTCACTATTAATTAGAATAACTACAAATTAATTATTGTTATTAAATTATAAAAATAAAAATTATAAATACTATAATATTAATAAAACTATAATTTATATATAGCTAAATAAAAAAAATTAAACTTTTATTTCAATTATTAATTTTAAATAAACTTTTAATTTTGTTAATTTAATCACAAATTTTTCATATTACTTTTAATTTAAATAATATATTTAATTAAAAATAATTAAATTCATTAATCGACAAATTATTCAAATCTTTTCATCTATATATTGTTTGCTTTAACTAATCAATTTAATTTTATTAATTTATTCAATAATTTTAATATTTTCATTAATTTTAACAAAATATAATTATTAAATAATATATTTATCTTAATTTTATTTTTTCTTTCCTTCTTACTATTATATTTTTAATTCACTTTTTTTCATCATGTTATCTCAAATTTAAGGTTAACAAATGAGAAAAAAATTCAATGTTTAAATGTAAAATACTAATAAAAAATATAACCAAAATAAATCTAATTATAATTTCCAAAATAATAATTATTTGATTCAATAAAATAATATTTTTTATTTGATTTATTTGAAAGTAATTAATAGAATGATAAAAAAAATTAAAATAATTGACTAATATAATAATATTAACAAATATTTGAATTATTTTTATTAATTAAACCATTTAGATAAGTTAATTATTAAAATTGAAACTAATTTGAAAGTTTGTGACTAAATTGATAAAATTAAAGGGTTTTGCTAAAATTGAAAAAACTTATAAATGTTTGAATTTTTGTTAATTATTGGCATTATTATTATTATTATTATTATTATTATTATTATTATTATTATTATTATTATTATTATTATTATTATAAGAAATAAGTATAATGTCAAAGGTTCCTCACTAAAATTTTTACAGTAATTGAATTTTAAATTTTTATTATAATTTTTTTATAAAATAAATTTTATTTATTAATAATTATCAATCAATTAATTAATAAAGTTTAATATGATAATGAAAAGAATGCCATTTAAATTACCTTAATCAGCATAATAATATTTTTTATTTTCAAAAAAATTACTTTTACTTGTAAAAAGTTCAAAACGAAGTTTATTGAAAGCTTCATTTCAAATTTGACAAATTTAAATCAATTAGATAAAATTAATATTAATTTTATAATATTGAATAAAATTACCAGAATTAAAAAATTAGATAAAATTAAAAAAAATACATAAAGATCATGGCAACCCATAGAAATTTCACTTTTTTTTTAAGACAATAATATTTATTGGTATTTATATTTACACATTAAATTATCATTCGACCTTGGTCTCTATTATATAGTATTTTTATAAAATACCTACTTCGATCTTCCATCGTAAGTCTTTTTTTTTTTTAATTTTTTAACTTAATTATTGGAGTAAATTCATACAAAATTGTGAGTACCCTTGGAAAAAAAATTTATAAGGTCTCTTCTTTGATTGTAGGAATATTCACCCATATTATATTTATGATTGACATCAAAAATTTTAATCTCAAAAAATTATGTCACGACCCAACCTATGGGCCAGACCGGCACTAGGACCTAGGCCAGCCTAAAACCCCTGAGGCCCGTAGTAAGCCTAACTATTCACTTAACCCAACTCTAAGGCCCATTTGGGCCCAATTTCAAGAAATCAACCGGACAGAGTCCGGCCATGAAATGGACCTACCAATGGGGAGTTTATGACTCACTCGACCTGTAAACACAGTAAATACTCAATTTGGGAGCTCAGCTCACCCTCCACATACTCATCAGCATAAAAATAAATGGGAGCTCAGCTCCCTCATCCAATCCATCAAACATGCATAGAATATTAAGTTTACAGGTCCAAAATAATAATTTAGTTTACAGACCCAAATTAAATAAACATTTCTAACACATGCGAAAATTCTAAGATTTAACATGTTTATACAAATATTAATAATCGACATGCGAGGGAGAAAGCAGGTTAACCTCAAAAATATCATCCTGTGGCCTGAAAAAATATTGGACAGGAGTGAGCGTTCGACTCAGAAAGTAAAATATCAATTTTAACCATAATCTTTATAACTATCTAAAACTAATGCACCCTGCAGAGTGAAATGCAACAACAGCAATAATTTCACATCATAGCAGCAAAAAGGTAATTTGGAGCACTCACGCACCCAGTAATATCAATCATAATATATATGGGAGTTGATCTCCTATACAGCTCTTTTAATTCCAACTGTGCCAGCGAAGAACTTAGCTCGGACTTCCACTTAATAACCAAATCGGGGCCCCAGTGAAGAACTCAAGCCGTGTCTACCCCGAAGGACCGGATCCCAGCGAAGATCTCAAGCCGTGTCTACCCGTCCTATCCATAGTCCACACCACATCATACACACGCCAACGCACGCACACTGCTCCAAATTACCACAACAATATACATGGCACTTTCACAGTTATGAATGCAACATAAAACGTGCCTAGAGTTTAACTACATAGATACATACATATAGGCGATGCATGGGCATGCCTGAACATATAATAATATCGAAATTACAATTAAAATTAACATTTTACTCACAGACTTGATAACGGTCACTGTGGCGGCTGGGCGGAGGAAGAAGGCTGTCCCGGCTCACCTGACAATTACATTACAATTATTTAATACAAATGACTCAATACAAATCAAGAAAAGACCAAGTACGTCCTAAGTCGTGCCGAAAATCCGGCAGAGTCTCCCCTATACCTAGGACCTACCCAACCTGCAAAATGGCTCAAAACACACTTCTATATTCACAATCCATATATCCACAACTCAATCACATCACACAGCCCCTCCTGGGACCATCAAATCAGTCATCCATCACAATATGTAAAATTTCAATTTAGTCCTTATAATTGATCATTTTTGCAAAAACTACCCAAACAAGCTCTAAAAATTCTAAAACTTTGCCCCGCGGTCCTTAGCAATATTACTAGACTATTGCAAAAAGAATCATAATTTTCTGAGCTACCACGAATATTTTATGGATTTTTAATCCTATTTAAGCACTAGAAAATTACGAAAAAGCAAGGTTCGGGTTTACCTTTGCCGATTCCGACTTCGGGGATGCGCTCGGTACGTCTGACAATGGGGGGTAGCCAAAACCTTGGTCCAATTCGGAGACTTTTCCGGTAACGGGTCTGTCTGGCCGAAAATTCACAGACCCGGTCAACTGTCGAATTTCCTCGAATTGAGGATACCTACACGAAGCCCACAACACGGGGGTTAGTACATAAATTTTTCAGAATTTTCTAAGCTCATTTAATGCTCGGAAAAACACTGCGAAGTTCCGTGAGACCCACCGAGAAACGGTGTCGGAAAATTTTGAAATTTATATCCCCGCGAAGCTCTCGACGAGTGGAGCGCTCTTGTACTCTTGGTTTTCTCGTGGGGTTCACGGTTTGTGAGAAATCTAGCCCGAAAGTCAAAATGAGCTAAAACTTCCCGGGCAAAAATTGGACAAACCGCTTAATGGATTTCGGTATTCTTGGTATCTATGGAAAGCTCTCGACGAGTAGATGAGTTTAGATACAAGACCTGGTCCGATTGGTGGCCGGATTGGCCTGATTTTGATCGGGAAGGTGAACTGTCACACGCGCATCGCCGCTCGAGCCGCTTTCAGCGTTCCAGCGCGGCCGGCCGTGGGGAGGGTGAGCGCCGGCGAGGTGGGGAGGCAGGGGAGGTGACGGCGTGGCAAGGGGAGGAGGGAGGAGAGAGAAAAGAGAGAGAGAAGGGGAGGAGGTTGGACGCGCGCGGGGAAGGGAAGAAGAAAAAGAAAAGGCTGGTCCGATTCGACCGGTTCGATTCGGCCGGTTCGATTCAGGATACAAAATTTTTAAATTTTTACTCTGCCTCGGGACCGAAAATAAGGTCCAAAAATTTCGAAAAAATTTCAGAAAACTCAGAAAAATTCGTAGATTCCAAATATATTTTTAGTTTTACCACGTGGTCTTTAAATTAATTTTTAAAAATCATCAAAGTTTATATTTTTGAAAAATCGAACCCGATTTTTCAAATCCGAAAAATCTCAAAAAAATTCCTAAAATTTAAATAAAATTAAAATACCAAAAATGCTCATAAAATAATAAAATTTAAAATTTTTGGGTGTTACAAATTAATTAAAAAATAATTTTAAAAGATAAAAAATAATAGTATTAGCCATATAATTAAACTAGCATAATATCCATACTGTACGAGTAATTTATAATTTTTATTTTTAATTATATTTTAAATAAAATAAATTATTGTTATTAAATTAATTTTAAATTAAAATTTCTCTTTTACTTAATTTAATTTAATAATTTTTTACTTATTATAATAATAAAATTTTAATTAATTTGTGATATAATTAATTAAAATACTTATTTAATTATTTATATATATATATATAACAATTTTCATGATTATTTCGTTTAAAATATAATAAATATATATTTTTCAAAAAATAATTTAAGTTTTATAAAATTTTTATATTTTATCTCATAATTTATATAAATTAATATTTATTTTTTATAAATTATAGAAAATATATTAAATTAATAAAAAAAAATAATATTATTTTAAATATATATAAATATAATATTTTTTGTTATTAATATAATAAAAAATTAAATTATTAATAATGAATTGAATTATTTAATTTTAATAATAATAAAAATATATAACATTATTATTAATTAAAAATAACATTATATTATATTATTTTTTAAAAATACTATATCTAAGTGCAAATTTTTTTTTTATTAATCCGATATATTTTTAATAAAATAATTCTTTGAAAAAAATATTATCCCTTTACATAAATTTATAATATAAACTAAATATATTTCATAAAAATTAAAATTTTAAAATATCATTATTTTTCATTAATATAATAAATATTAAAAATATATATTATTTTTCAAAAAATAGATTTCATAATTTTAATATTATAACTTTAATTATTTTTAATCATTTTTATGTGTAACTAAATTTTCAATGTAATCATATTTGTAATTTATTTTTGAAATTCTACTTCTATATAAAAATATAGTTAAGAGATAATTTATGCATAAAAATATAGATATTTAATTAAAATTTAAAAATAATTATGTTGAAAATTAATGATAACAAAATATGAATAATGAAAATATTAGTTATCATTGCATTCGATATATAATTATAATGAAATAAAATATTTAAAAATTTAAGAAATATTAAATAAGAAATTTATAAAAAATTAATAATCAAATAAATATTAATTAAATATATTTAAATAAATAAATTTTGAGAATGATAACTAATAACTTTTGTAACGCCCTCATTTTAGGTAGTTCCGTATATTCTACTGTTCCGTTAACCAATGACAGTTCGGAGAGCTAGAATGTCTAGAACTATAATTAAACTAGAGTGAGAAGTCATAAATAATCCAAATAAAGGTAAGAAAAATTAAGAAAAAATTTTAGAAATAAAATACAATAAAATTAAATGAGCCGGTGCCCCGGCGATGGGTGACCCTAATGGAAAGTTGCTGTCTTCACAGTTAGTAACCTTAAACCCGAGGGGAACCCTGTGAAAATAATTTCTAGGATGTCAGAGAAGAGTTATGGTACCTTAGGTAGCATTAGAACACCAAGAAAAGGTTAAGAGAATTTTTAAGATCAGTACAGACAATTTTAGCTCAACAAGTTGAACGAATGGCATTTTGGTCATTTCACCTTCAAAAATGATTTTAGGCCAACTTGTTCAATTGAGTAAATAAATTATGTGACATAAAATGTAAATAAATATTGCTAAAAATTAAATTAAAAATGAGTAGAAAAGAAAAGAAAAGGAAATGAAATTTAAAAAGTTAATTATTGCATAAGTTTAACATAAGCATGATGTCATAAATAAACAAATTAAAATTCTAACCAATAGGAATTAGACAAACATTTTAAAGGGATAAAAACAAGTTAATTGGACCAAAAATTTACTTCATCTTCCTCTTTTCCCTTTGTGGCTGAAAATCTCCTCTCTCTCTCCATGAAAATTTTTCATTCATCTCTCTTTTATTCTCATGATTCACACCACTAAACCCTAAATTGCTTTTATTAAAACTCATCCACACCTCTTGGGAAAGTGTTTGACTGCCAAGAAAAGCCAAGAAAAGTGAAAGAAAATTGAAAATTGGATGAGGGAAAATTCTGCTCATAAGATTAGTGCATTATCCAAATCTTCTCTTTTTCTATAAGTGTTGTAAGTATGCTGAACTAAGTTGAAATCTCATGGAATTAAAAGAATATGAGGAGGAATTGAAAGATCAATTTTTGGCAGCCATGAGAGGGTTAGGGTTTTGAAGGTTTAGTTGCAATTAAACTTGTAGATTAATGTTAATTGATGTGTATATTGAGTTAGATGATGTTGTATGTATATTGCAAGAGACTTACAAAAGTTATAAGTTAGGGTTTAGCATGGAAATTGAAAATTTGATGATATGTTAATAAATTGGTTTTGTTGAGATCAATTATGGACTATTTAATTTTAAATTAAAAAAAATTATTAATAACATTTTATATTTTAATTTTTTTATTTAATTAAAATTTAATTTAATTTTAAATTGAAGAATAATTTTTTATAATAAAAATATTATAATATATAATATTAATTATTATAATATTATTTATTAAAATAATATTTATATTTTATTTAAAATATAAAATAAAATAATTAAAAAATTAAAACGAAAAACTTCTAACTTTTCATATAATTTTTTTTATTTATTTTATTATAAAAACATTTTATATTTTAATTTTTTATTTAATTAAAATTTAATTTAATTTTAAATTAAAAAAATAATTTTTTTAATAAAAATGTTATAATATACAATATTAATTATTATAATATTATTTATTAAAATAATATTTATATTTTATTTAAAACTTATATGCTATTTATAATAGGATCCAGACCTTAAAATTCTATTATAATTAGCATCCTACCCTCGTATCTTTCACTTCAGCATAATTCACCTCACTAAAATTCAAACATACCCTATTTTTGTGTATACATATTTTTTTTATTGCACCCCTTTGATAAAAAATCAGTAAAATAATGATAAGGAAACTATCATTTTACAACTTCAAACCACTAATTTTAGGAACAATCTTCCCAAACATGCAGAGAAACCGCAGCATACAATATGAAACCATATCAAACTATAATCCAAACATAGATAAAAAAGAATAAAAAAAAAATAGAGACATTGAGGTTGACATTCAAGTTAGAGATAGCAAGAGCGAAGAAGTGAAATGAAAGAGAAATGGCTCTGGCATTAATTGACGACGAGATGGCTCCTTTCTTTGGCTTCCCTTGCGCTGTTGCTGCACTTGTTTTCCCATTTCTCATTTTGATGTGGATCTTCAATTCTTAACGCGTGTTTTGCAAGCATGCGAGTTGCGCATGGAACCACAATGAGGGGGGGTTGGTGTAGCGTCAATGGGTGTGATGAGACCCAAGCTATAGTGATAAAATTGTTTGGGCCCATGTTATGGCTAGAGTTTTGGGTGTATATGGTTTGATCATTGCGATGATTATGTCTTTAATGGACATGCATACTTTTCTTCTGACCTTGCCTATGGCGTCACTAGTTTCTCTATTGGTACGAAAATTGGCATCATAGGAGATACAAGCGTTAGAGATTGCGGAAGGGCAAGGGAGAGAGAAAGGAGGATGGAAATAAAGGAAGAAAAGAGATGACAAATAATGGAAAATAGCCCAGGGTAAATTTATCATTTTATTTATTATTAACGTAAATAAGGTCTTTTAATTTTAACATAAACAAAAATAAAAGACTAAATCGCTCAATTATAAAAATTTAAAAATTAAATCATAATATTAATCAAAATTTAAGATCAAATTATGAATTTTCCTGAAAAAAATCTTATAAATAATAATAAACTATGTGTTTAAAACTACAAGAACCAATTACTACATATATAACATCAAATTTTAAAGAAGGGAAAATAATCTACAAAAAAAAAATGCATTTTATTTTTTATTAATAAAATTTGAGTTTCAATCGGTCAATTATATTACAAAAAATTAATCAACCTTGCAGAGTAAATAATTAACATCCCAACTACCTAAATACAATGCGTTATTTCGCAGTTTTTTCGTCACAAATGTTCATACAAGTCCTAATTTGGAGCGAGCATTCTTGAGGAGTGCTTCAAGCGCAACATCAACAGCGTCTGCAAATCCAACATCGCTAGAATTCGGATGGGCATACGTTATTCTTGGCATCATCTCTATTATTTTTCTACGCATTCTCCCCACTCTATCGCTTGATATCTTCGATAGCTCTTCCTCTATACTCTTCTTCCCTTTTCCTTTCTCCATCTCACTCCCATCTAAATCTATATAAACCGAATACGCACTACCATTCACCGGTAAATACCATCCGTACTGGGTGTACGCCGTGTGTGGAGAGAAAAACACCGGTATGCAACCCGCCAGCACAGAGTCGAACGTTGATCGTCTCGTGAACGAGTCTCCTGGCGCTTGTAAGCAAAAATGAGACTGACTTAACACTTTAAGCACCTCGAAAGGTTCATGGCATTTACCGCCACCGCTGCCACATATCAGGAGGTTGCACCGAGTTGACTCGTTACATTGCCTTATTAACTCGTCTCGCACGGCGGCTTTCTCCACCCCCTTCCGTGGTCGTCCAATGAAGGAGAAAAGGTGGGTCCTCTCTGATCGAATCATTTTCCGCTGCCACGTACGCATCTGAACGACATTGGATGGGTGGAAATAGGAAGGATACGGCAAACCGTATTGATTGAGTCCTTGCCATGGATGTCTCTCTACGGTCAGCACCGACATGTTTTTGACAGGTGGCAGATTAAGGAGGCAGTTGGCTCCGAAGTCAGGCCCACCATTGGTGGTCCTCATGAAATCCCATGCGGTTCTCCCCAGGGCTAAAAAATGGTCCTTCCCTTGATGCTTCTGCCACCATGGCTGCGTTTGCAGGTACTCCACTAATCTAACGGCTAATTCATCGCGTGCCGTGTGATTGGCTTCGCGGAACTTGCTGGACGCATGAAGACCACCATAAAATGGGACGTAGAAGAGATTGGCTAGGGCGGGATCCCAAGTGCGACATGGGTGGTTCTCAACACGGGCGTGGAATATCATCTCGGCAAGAAACTGGTGGGTGGCGAACCAAGCACCGGTGGCGGAAAGCGGCTGGCCAAGGCCGTGGTTGGCGACATGGGGACACATGTTAGTGTAAACGTTGAGGTGGGTGCAGTCGCGGAGGAGACCCAAGTTGAACTCCGGTGGCAGTTGATATACAAAGATTGAGAGATTACTTGGACAGGTAATTGGCAACAATTCTTTCGTTGCTGTATTGGGGAAATGCAGGTGATCGTTACGACTGTAAGTAGAAGAAAAGAAAAAGCAAGCAGTAAGAAACCAGGAAGAAAGGAAGATTAGGAGAACGTATCTGAAGGTAGCGTGAGTGTGATAATATTGTGTTTCTTTGGTTTTGGAGAAGTTGTTTGCTTTATGGGCGTGGTGGTCTCTCCATGGAATTGGGACCAATGATAGTTTTCTGAATAACATGGAGACAGGAGAAGCTGCAGAGAAAATTAAAACCAAGGAAGATGATGGAGATTTGCTTGCTTTTTGTCTTGCCAAGTAATATTTGAAACTCTCTAAAAGCAAGTGTTTGATTTCCATTAAATGCATACTGTCCGATCTTGCTCTAATTTTATTTTTATATAATTGATAATATATAAAAATATATTAATTAATATATAAAATTTGAAATTTGACAAAAATTAATCGGAGATTGAAAATGGAACTCAAATTCAATAATTTAGCCGACAATCGGGCCTAATAGGTGCAGTGACACGCTGCATAAATGGTAATCTAATGAGGAGCAATTGGCTTTGTCGGTGAGAATTAATGAATAAAACAAAAATGCAACCATTAAAGATGAGGAAGGAGGGAGATTTTGACTAATCAAAATTAAGATCTTTTTTTAAAAATAAAAAAAAATAAGACCATTTACGTGTCGCCATCAACTTTCTAGTTGTCACTCACGAATAGAAGATTTTTTTTTTTTTTAAGATTCATTTTATCAACGTGAGAACACTAGATCAATCTATGTGTCACACCTCATTAAATACTAGCAAGCCCATATGCTTTTGCACATTATTATTATTATTATTAAAATTTTATTTTATATTTAAATTTTTAATTAATTGTTTTATAAAAAAATAAAAAAAAAATATGAAATTTTGTAATAATTTAAATAGTAATTAATTTTGTATTATTTTGATAAATTAATTTCTTTTTATAGTATATAATGTGACAATTTTAGAAAAGAATTTGTACACTTTATATGCATTTAAATTACTTTCATGTTAAATATAATATGTAAAAATTATCTATACAGGAAATTAATTTTTTCAAATGATTTAAAAATTAATTAAGTTATTTTTTATATAATCACATTTGCATATAAAAATAATTAAAAAAATATTTTCTACATGGGTGAAATTTAACCTAATGAAAAAGAAAAGAAAGAAAATTGGTTGAGAATAGTTCACCGCAAAAAACAATCAGTTTTGTAATTGATTATTATAACTGATTAAAATTAATTATTATTAGTAATTAATTTAATAATTAATACATAATTTTTTTAATAAAATAATTAATTTTAGAAAAAAATAATCAATTTAAAAATTAATTGTTATTAACCACCTATTTATAATTAATTGCTAAAATCTGTTACTAATAGCATTCGATTTATAATTAATTGCTAAATTGATTCCTAATTAAATATTAAAAAAACTTTAAATATATAATTAGCAACTGATTTTAAAATCGGTTGCTAATAACGATCAATTTAGAGAATCTTGTTAAATTAAAAAATTATTTTAATTTATTTCAGAGTTAACAACTAATTTATAATCGGTTGCTACTAACAATAGATTTTTTTAATCAATTGTAAATCGGTTATTAAATTTTTTCTTTTAAAAATTTCTGTTAATTTTTTTAATTATTTTTTTTATTTACAATCAATTTGCGAATTGTTTGTTAATAACAACTAATTTTTACAATCAATTTCCCCCCAAAAATTTATCCTAATTATTTATTTATTTTTTTATTTACAACTGATTCATGAATCGATTGCTAACAGCAACTAATTTTTGTAATTAATTTTATTATTTAAAAAAATTCTATCCAATTTTTTAGTTTTTATTATTTGCAACTGATTTTTGAAATCGATTAAAATTAATTGATATTAGCAAGCGATTTTTTTCTCTTAAAAAATTCCCACCTATTTTTATTATTATTTTTTTTTATTTTGAATTGCAATCAATTAAAATCGGTTATGATTAGTAACCGATTTTACAACTAATTGCAAATTGATTGTAAAATTTTTCCTCCAAAAATTTCATTATCTTTTATTTTCTAACATATTTTTTATCATTTTTTTCCGTCATCATCTATTTTGTTCATTATTTTTTTCTCATCTATTTTCTTCTTCAACTTTTTCCTTCTCATACATTTTATTTTTTATCATTTTTTTTTCACATTTATTTTCTTTTTCATCATTTTTTTCTTTCTCATCTACTTTTTTTTTCATCATCTTTTTCTTTCCTATCTATTTTTTTTATATTTTTTTTCTCATCTTTTTTCTTCTTCGTCTTCTTCTTTTTTCTCAACTTTTTATTTAATTTATTTTTCTTTTGCATAAAATAAAAATTTTGTACAAATATATTTTTTGTTGGTAAATTATTTGTAGTATTAATTTTTAATATTTTTTTGTTATAATACATATATATATATATATATATATATATGTGTGTGTGTGTGTGGTAATTTTTTTAATAATTTGTCTTATAAATATTTTTTATATTTAATTTTTTTATAATTTTTTAAAAATTAGCAACATAACTTTTTATTATTAAATTAATTATAAATAGCAATTGATTTAAAAAATAACTGTAAAATTATAAAATTAAAGACATTAAGTTTTTTACAATTATTATGTTTCAGTTACTACTAGTAACCGATTTCGGTTACTAAATCAATTACTACTAGTAACTGGTTGTTATTTATCAAAACTTTTATTTTTTAAGTTTAATTAATTTTATCGATTGCTATTTGCAATTAGACTCATTGTAAACATCTGAATCAGTTATTAAATTAATTAGCAACCAATTTTAATATATTAGTAACCGATTTAGTCGGTTGCTAATCTTTTTTTTTTAAGTGGTTAAGGAATTTTCTTATCAATTTATTAATTAAGAAAGGGAAATTAATTAAAAAATAATTATGCAATTTTCTAAATTTGAGTTGAGATTTTTCATTAATAATTAATTTAAATAGAATTAATTTACTATTATTTTGATTTTTTTTTAAGCATATATGTAACAATTTAATTAAAATTTTTTTTGTATATTTTATATATACGTAGACAGATAAATAATGCTCCATTAAATTAATTAAAGTGAAAGAAATCTCAAATTTAATCGAGAAATTTTTATATTTATAATGGGATTTATATTTCACTAATTATTGTTTGATTTATTATTTTTAAATAAAAATTATTGTTAATTTTAATTTTTAAATTATTTTAATTAACAAATAAATTTCTTTCACATTTTATTAGATGAAAGTTAAATGCTGGCACTAAATTATGAAATATATATTCTTGTCATTTGTAAATTTTTTTAGTAAAGGTGAATTTAATATAAAAGTATAATTTAATCCTAATATTTTAATATTAATAAATTAAATTAAATTAAATTAATTGCAATTTCAGCTAGTTGACTAAAACTAAACTTATAGTTATTAACCTTTCATCTTCATTATACTTTTATTGATAAAAATTATTTAAAAATAATTTATTTAAACTAAAGTCTATAATTATAATCAATTGAATATAATCATAGTAAAAATGTTGAAATCAATTTAAATTAATAAAATTAAAATCATTAAAATAAATAATAAATTCACAAAAGAATTTGGCTTTTTTTTTTTTAAATGTAAATAAGCATTAAATAATCCTCTATATGGAATTGACCCATGAAATTTGGATCTAAGCCTTACCCAGTTCCTACTAATATAATAATAAAGCACTACCTCTAGAGTTTGTCACCAAACCATTAAAGAAGTGAAGGCCAAAGAACAAATTTCTTCTTTTGCTGATACTAAAGAACAATATAATATATATTTTCTATTATTAATTAATAATAAAAATATATTTTTAATATTTTATTTATAAAAATAATAAATATGATTTATTATTAATGAAATGATAATTATAAATTAAATATTATTAATAAAATTATAAATAATATATTATTAATTAAAATGTATTCGATTATTTTGAATGGTTTAATTATCAAATCAAAATAATCAAACTAATAATAAAAAATTTCTAAAATTATTAACTAAAGATTAAATCGAATCAAATTTGCTCTTATTAAAATAACTTAATTTATCAATTGGGTTTGGTTATATGGTTGCACATACCCTTAGCTAAACTGGAGCAAAGTCATGGACTTCTAAAGCTAGGAAACAGACTGAGGTAATCCCTCATACAAAAACTTCCTGCAGCACAAGCATGAGAATTTGGAAGGCGTTTATGGCCTTGCAAAATTGAAGCAAAGATGATATGAAAACCAAAACCTACAAAACGCTAGAAGAATCTACTTATATATCAACTGATTTTTTTAATGGATTTGAATTTATTGGTAATTATCACTTTTTTTTCATTTTTTTTTTCAAATACTACTTTTTTCTCTCATTATAATAATGTATTTGCAATAATTATTATTGATAAAAAAAAATTCAAAATTAATAATGAAATTTATTATTTTAATTGAAAATATTTTTTTTATCTTTTTTTAATTACCAATGTATTTGACATCCGTTGTTTAAAATTTACCAGAAGATTGTGATATTTGATCTGTTGGTAAAAAAAATTACCAACGAGATTTACTACAATCGTCTCAGTTTATTGGTACTCTACTAGCAATTTCAATTACCAACTGATTTTGTCTTTGTTCAACAATAATTTTTAGGATAATGCCTAGTATTTTAATTAGCATTAAAATAATATCTCTTTTATATATATTATTCAGTGGTATAAGTGTTGATATTAATGATTAGAAATTAAGAAAACAGATCATAAAACATTATCTGGTAATGTTTTATGTTTTAATTAAAGTAAAAACATAATACCATTATTCTAGTAATTATTTTTATCAAATACTTTTTATTTAAATTATTATATAATCGGCTAATCATCAAAGTAATCATCAAGTTCTTATCCCCTTAATAAAAACCATTGAAAATCATCAAAAAGATTCTTTTTTGTCAAAACCACCAAACTACATCTAGAATTCCTTTATGTATTCATATCCAAACTGCAACTTTCTTCTCAGGATCATTGAAATTTCCATTAAATCTGTGAATCCCATTTCACAAAAATCAGCTAAACACATCATTAGTGATATTTATAATTTCCTTATTTGATATTTGATCTGAAAAAAAAAAAAAAAAAAAAAAAAAGGCAAAACGAACACAGAAAGCAACATATATATGTAGGAAGAAAGTTGGTATTTTCTATTTTCTAAGAGACTCTACAAGACAAACTGCTTGTCAAAGCACCAATATGAATATTAACAAAACACACTGCAAGCTTTATTTATCTGTAAATTCGGTACAAGGAAAGTTTAGATACTAAATTAAGATGATATATAGTCCTGTTCCCATCAATAGATGACCATTATTCCATATCAAATTCTGAGGGTATCAAGATGAGATTTACTATGGAGCTCACGAGCAAATAGAGTTTGGAAATACTCTTCAACTCCTATTTTCTTAAACAATGCTGGAGTTTGTTTACTGATTAAGCTGGGAGCTGGCCCTATTTCTGCACTATATCTTGGAGCATAAAACGTTGCAATCGACAGCCTTTCCTTCGCCGAATTCACCGTTGCCCTGTGCTCAATGCTGCGATATGTCCCATTGCTTATAATCTGCCATGAATATTCATGCATCAGGTGATAAAATAAAACACAAACCAATGAGTTTGGGAATGATAGTACGTAGTATTGTAGTTCTCTTTAAAAGATGGCAAAAGTTGGCTGTAACTTTAGTCATTTTCAGGTCTGCAAGATCTTAAAGTTTCAGTAGAAATCAATTATAAAAAAAAAAAAGGGTATAATAGAATACCTCCAAAATGTCTCCAATGTTGATGACAAAGGCATTTGGGAGGGGCTTAATGGAAACCCAATTGCCATCTTTCTTTATCTGAAGACCTTCGACTTCATTGACCTGCAGGAGGATAGTGAGACCTGTGGCATCTGAATGTGGAGTAAGCCCAATGACTTTGTTAGGTTCAGGACATGGAGGGTAATAATTCATTCTCATTGACTGATGTCCATCTTCAAAAATCTCTATTATTTCTCTTGCCTCTATCTCTAGTGCTTTAGCCATCTGTGCAAGGATAGCCATAGCTAAATTTTTCACTTCTGATGAATAAGTATCTAGGGTCTCTCTGCAGTAAAAAAAGTACTGTCGAATTAGCAAGCCATGTAGAATGCAGACAGATTAATTAGGTAGCTGAAATTCACACTCTCCATATAGTCAGAACACAATAAGAGAGAGAGAGAGAGAGAGAGAGAGAGAGAGAGAGGAGGGGATGACCTCAAAGGAAGAGGGAGGTTTGGAAATAAATGGGGTTTCCTTGCATGAACGGGCTGTGTGACCATGAAGAAAAGGTCACCCCAATCAAGCTTTTGGTCCTCAGATACAACAAAGGCTTGCCCAAAACCCTCTACTTCTCCCGGATATTGCCATAACTTTTTCTTCTCTTCCATTGGGAGATCAAACAAGTCCTGGACCTCCTTCTTTATCTTCTCCAAAAGTGAATGCTTCACTTCATAGTTCACCAACTGCAAAATTTTAATTTTAGTTTCCTTCCATTAAATCTCAAATAATTTTAATCAGATAATTGTGGAATTAATTGTGAGTAAATTATATTGGTTAATGAATACAAAAAATTTATACTGAATTTTTTTTCAAAAATTTTATTAATAGCACACTCAATTTTTATTTTTACTTATTTAACTTTTATAATTTTATTTTTAGAACTAATTTATTTTTATTTAAACAAACTTTTGATATATTTAATGCATTTATCGATCACATCATACATATATAATAAAAATATTAATTTTAAAATTATTTTTTAAAAAATATGTTATTATTTTAGTAACTTTTAATTATGTATATAAATTTATATTTGTATATATAATTCATTAATAAATACATTTATATTTAATAAGTATAAAAATTAAAATAAAAATATCTAATAAATTGAAATAAAAATTTTATTTATTAAATTTGTTGCCTTAGTTATTGGTAGGCAGCATATTATATTATACTAGAAAGTTATGGACATGAAAATAAATTTTAAAATACAACAGTTGCATATAAAAAGTTATTTAAAATCTTATTTCCCTTCGTCTTTGCACATTATAAAAACAAAAACTCAGACTCGATTAAGAGACAATTTATAATCAGAACTATTAAAATTAATTTTAAATTTAAATTATATATTTTTCTTTTTACAAATAAAAAAACAATCAAAAGTTGGATTAAATCGACCCTACGATTTCGATCCCAATTACTTTGAATCTTGAATCCGTAGGATTTCGATCTGATGCAGCCCATTGACCACCCCAACAAAAATCTACCCATTTAATAAAAATCAAAGGCGGGCTTCGTCGGCATGCAGCTCTGTGACTTTGCACAAATAGAGGACAGCCGTGGACATCTTCAATTCAACTTCAATGGAAATAATAATAATAATAATAATAAATCACACGCACACACTTATATATATATATATATATATATATATATATATATATCTCCACTTGATGAGGAACTTGCTCTATAGATTATTTAATTATATATAGTCATAGATGTTAATTCATAATTACAAATAATTAAATTAAGTTCTAAGTCTCTATTTATTTAAAAAAAAAATTCTTTTCACAATTTTCAGTCTTTAAAATATTAAAAAAATAAGTTAATAAAAAATATTTATCTGATCAGAGAAAAATTAAGTCATTTTAAGAAAAAATAATTTTCTCTTTTCAAAATAAAAAGTCATTTTTTAAATTTTAATAATTTTATTAAAATATAAAAATATTGATAAACACATAATATAAATATATATTATTAATTTAATATTATAACTAAATGAAAAATATTTTCATGAAAAACATTTTCCTATTCCGTGAAACAAAGGGAGTTTGTTACCACAGCCTTCTTATGATATGAATGGCAAATTGCCATTGAAAATACAAAAGTGATTCTGAGATTGATATAATAATAATAATTAAACAGCAAGAACAAGAAGAGGAAAAGTAATGAAAATTAATATATATAAATATATATACCTGAAAGAAACCCCAATCTTTGCAAGCACAATGAAGCTTGGCCAACTCAGAATCCATAGATTCATGAGAAAGCAGCCTCTTCATCTCAATAACAGGAACCTCAAGATGTGATGGAACTTCATTATGGATGATGAGTTGATCTTGGTCAGAGCGTATGTATCTCTGTGGAATAGCATCCATATTGGATTTAGCTAGTTCCTGAACACAAGGCACAAGAAGAGAACTCCCAAGTTTCACCACTTTTGTTTCCATGGTTTTTGTTTGTAGTTTGGTTTCACAAGCTTTTTGGTTTTATATCCTTAGCTTAGCTAGGAGGACCAATTGGGTGTACAAACTATCTCATATACTTAACATTTATATACTAATTATTATATACCAAACTTCAGACCAACCTTTTCTAGAAACATTATCTGATATGCAAGGTTCTCCATAGATGATGATTAACTTAATAAAGGATAAATTATTATCATGTCTTTGTATTTTGTCAAAATTAACTATTTAGTCTCTATTTTTTTAAAATCCAATTAAAACTTTTTACAAACTCTTTAGTTTTTTTGTTAATTTTTTATATAAAAAAAAGCATTAAGTTAACTTATTTTAACCTTAATCAGAAAGATAAATAATATAGATGATTAAAATTATTAGTACTAAATAGTTTAATAAATTAAAAATACTAGAGAGTTTAATTTTGCAATACAGCAATATTTAATTAGGTTTAAAAAAATTAAATAATTAATTTTGATAAGACTTTAAAATAATTTATTTAAAAACAAAATGTCAAAATGACAGTACTTTTCAATCTCCAACCCTTTCCCACACACTGCTTTAATTTGATGTGGGGGATTATATACCTAAATGTTTTGCTTTGACTATTATATGTTGAAGGTTCTTTCTTCTTCTTCTTCTTCCTCACATGGGTATAATGCTCTAAAACCTGTATGGTTGAACTACTTAACCAGACTTTTTTTCCCCTAGTGAGATAATGATGATATCATGTTGATAATTTTTGGTAAAACCCAATAAGAAGCCTCTAATCTTCTTGAAAATAAGCTCTCAAATAGGAAATTGTATTTTGTTGAGTTTTTTAACTGTTCAATTTCGTGCTATATATTAAGTATACTGCAACAAATTTAAATTTTAAAGTGCTGTTAAAAATTTAAAATACGTTATTAATAAAAATTATTAATGAGTATAAAGCGATATATATAAAATTTCATAATTTAAAGTTTTTAATTATATTTTCGTATTGATTTACAGTAATATTATGCATGATATTATATATATTATTTATTATATTATATACTATTTTGATGTTTAAATATGTTATTTTAATTTTATTATGCATGATATTATATATATTATTTATTACGTTATATACTATTTTGATGTTTAAATATGTTATTTTAATTTTTTTATTATTTTAATATTATATACAAAATAATGTTAAAAAAGTGTTATTGAAGCTTATATTTATTATAGTGTTAATTTAATATATACTCAACTCAACTCAACTCAACTCAACTAAGCCTTTATTCCAAAAATTTGGGGTTGGCTATATGTATTCTCTTTCTCCACTTTAAACGATTTTGGGTTAAATTCTTGGAAATGTATAATACTTCTAAGTCATGTTGTACTACTCTCCTCCAAGTCAGTTTAGGTTTACTTCTTCTTTTCTTTCTATCCTCCAACCTAATGTGCTCTACTTGTTTAACTGATGTCTTCGTATGTCTACGCTTCACATGATCAAACCACCTCAATCTCTCTTCTATCAACTTATCCTCAATTGACACCACTCCTAACTTTTCTCTAATACTCTGATTACGGACTTTATCTAGTCTAATATAGTCACTTATCCACCTTAACATTTGTTGATTTAATATATAATAAATATTAATCAGAGAAAAAAAATTAAGTCATTTTGATACATGTTCATGATCCCTATATATGAAAATAATTGCATCAACAAATAGAATAAGATATCAAAAAAGTTGAGAGGGTTGAATTTGAGACAATTAAAGAAAAAACAGAAATTACAAACACCAAGAACAAATCATACATAACTTCAAGTGTATAATTTGACAAGTTCCAAGTTCACATAGCATTTTGTCAAAATTGTCATCATATTGACATTTTTCTTCTAGAACTGCATCCTCTACAAGTCAAAACACTAATTAACAAATGGGTTGTTTAAGTTATATTGAAATCTCTTAAAAAACAAAAAAAAATTCAACTTACAAAACTTTCTTCTAGTTTCAGTTTCACCATGTGGAGATGACTTTGCATCCATTGTCAAAGTTAATATTTGAATGGAAAACGGGCGGAATTTAACTCAACTTTAAAAATTAGTTTAAGAAGAGAAGATTTACTCAAGTTTTATATTTAGTAAGAAGTGTATTATCAAGTTAATATGGGACAACACATCCCCTCACGCTCAAATATGAACATTTAGAGCTTGAAGTTTGCAAATAAATACATTTGGGGGTGACACAACATTGAAACAAGGTAAGTTTTGATACCATGCACAAAAAATGAATTGGGTCTAACTCCGTTTCAAAAGCTAGTTCAAAGAAAGATAATTTGTTATAGTACAAAGTTCTTATTCCAAACTAATGTAAGACAATAATATTTTCTTCTGTATAATTAATATAACAAGGTCCAAACAATGTTATGCCAAATCCCTAGCTCAAAAGATCATTCAAGAAAGTTCAAAGGGAACATATTTTATTGACCAATTTCCTTCTCTAGATTTCATGGTGCCTTAATTGACCAGGTTCCTTATTAGCAGATACAGTTAATATTATATGTGGGTAGTTGCACCAAATATTCATCTTCAGATGAGTTCCATCTAAAGCCATAATCAACCTATGACAAGTTCCCTAAGCTGAGTAAATTATTTTCACTTTGCTGCGTGTCTCTTCAAAGTTTGTTAAATGTTTAAGCATAATAACCTAACAGCAGGACATGATGCCAATTTGCTTCTCTTAAATGAACTCTTGATGATTACAGTGCACGATTCTGATTCAAATTCGAATTCTATTTAGGAATTATGATCGAAATAAACTTTGAATACAATTTCAATTCGATTCTTTAATATTCTGTTTTAATTTAATTTAATTCATTTTCATGCTTCGATTTTTAAAATAATTTTATACAAATTTTGTTATAAAAAAATCATACTTAATAATTATTTAAGTTTTAAAATTAATTATTAGCATATATATAAAATATATTTTTTAACTATTTTTTAATTATTTATTGTTAATGAATAATTTAATATATTTATAATTAAAATTATTTAAAAATATAAATATATATATATAATTAATTTTTCAACTCAATTCGGTATAGTATAATTTTAATACAATTTTAAATATAATTTCAATTTAATTCTTAATAAAAAATTAAAATAATAAAATAAATTTAATTTAATATAATTTTGATAGATTCGATTGAAAATTCCAATAACCATGCACACCCTGCTTAATAATGCCTATACATGTAATGCAAGGAAGCCAGTGATTAAGATTTGTCCAAATAGAGGAACAGTAAAAAGAGCGAAGAAGGAAAAAAAAATCCTGGAAGCCACATTAGCCCAATGAAGGTTTATAAGTGTTAAATTAAACCATTATTATTTATAATCACTCAATTTTATGAATTACTTTATAAAAAAAATTTTAATATTTTTTTTTTAAATTTATTTAACTTTAATTTAAATATTATTAAATTACTATTATCGATTATGACAGGTTTCTAAATTAATATGCATTAATTGTTTATTCACAATCACTCAAGTTTAAGAAGTTTTTCAATATCATCACCCAATTTCAATTTCTTAAACTTTAAAATTCCCATAATTTCAATTTATTATTTATAATTGAGTTACCATAAATAAAAAAATTATCACTTTCCTAATTTCAAATTTTCTACTGAATTATATATATATATATATATATATATATATATATATATATATATATATATATATATATATAACGATGTTATGTAATAACTCGAAAATTTTTGAAATGTATAATTTATTAATTTGATCATTTTAATATTTTAAATACATTTTGAGATTTATTTTAAAAGTTTTAAATGTAAATTTTCATTATTGAATTTGAATATATTTAGTGTAATATTATTTATTTGCAATTAGAAGAAAAAATTAAAATAATTGGTGGTAGTTTGTAAAAAATATAATTATTTTAATTTATTTCTTTAAATTATACATAAATTGCATTACACTAAATACACTCAAATTTAACAATAAAAATTTAAATTTAAAACTTTAAAATAAATCTCAACTTATACTAAGAATTATTAAAATAATCAAATTAACAAATTATATATTTCTTAAGTGTGAATGTATTTTCGTAAGTGTAAATATTTGAAATCTGTTAAATTTTTATTAGAAAAGATAAAATTATGCAATATGAAAAAAGAAATATTTTTTATTTGTGATTATTTATAAATCTACCGTTACAAGTAACAGAGACTTTAAATTTATGAAAAAGTTTTGTATTTAAAAAAAAATAAAATTTAATGACGATGTTAAAAAAAAAAACTTAAAATTAAGTAATTATGAATAAAAAAAATTAACTCATATAAACTTAAAAATCTACTATAATCGATTACAGTAATTTTAATAATGTTTAAATTAAAATTAAATAATTTTTATGAAACAACTCATCAAATTAGGAAATTAGAATACCTTTCAAGCTTCAACTACCACCAGCAAAGGCACTGGTAAGATATTAAAAGTTTTTTAGACTTGTGTTTTGCAAAGTCAAATCACCGTTAAATAAGAGGGGCTGTGTGATGTGATTGAATTGTGGCTATATGAGTTACAAATATAGAAGTGTGTTTTGAGCCGTTTTGCAGGTTGGGTAGGTCCTAGGTATAGGGGAGACTCTGTGGGATTTTCGGCACGACTTATGACGTATTTGATCTTTTCTTGATTTGTATTGAGTCATTTGTATTAAATAATTGTAATGTAATTGTCAGGTGAGCCGGGACAGCCTTCTTCCTCCGCCCAGCCGCCACAGTGACTATTGTCAAGTCTGTGAGTAAAATATTAATTTTAATTGTAATTTCACTATTATTATATGTTCAAGCATGCCCATGCATCACTTATATGCATATATCTATGTAGATAAACTTTAGGCACGATTTATGTTGCATTTATAACTGTGAAAGTGCCATGAATGTTGTTGTGGTAATTTGGAGCAGTGTGCGTGCGTTGGCGTGCGTGTGATGTGGTGTGGACTATGGATAGGATGGGTAGACATGGCTTGAGATCTTCGCTGGGACCCGGTACTTCAGGGTAGACACGGCTTGAGTTCTTCACTGGGACTCCGATTTGGTTATTAAGTAGAAGTCCGAGCTGAGTTCTTCGCTGGCACAGTTGAAATTAAGAGAGCTGTATAGGGGATTAGCTCCCATATATTATGATTGATATTATTGGGTGTGTGAGTGCTCCAAATTACCTTTTGATGTTATGATGTGAAATTATTGCTGGTGTTGCATTTCACTCTACAGGGTGCATTAGTTTTAGATAGTTATAGAGATTATGGTTAAAATTGATATTTTACTCTCTGAGTCGAACGCTCACTCCTGTTCAATATTTTTTTCAGGCTACAGGAGGACTTTATTGTGGTTAACCTGCTTTTCTCCTTCGCAGGTTGTTTATCAATATTTGTGTAATTTTATTTACTCCTAGAATTTGCGCATGTGTTAGAAGTATTTATTTGATTTTGGTCTGTAATATTATTATCATATTGGACCTGTAAACGTATAATGATATGCATGTTTGATGGATTGGATGAGGGAGCTGAGCTCCCATTTATTTTTATGTCGATATGAGTATGTAGAGGGTGTGCTGAGCTCCCCAATTGAGTATTTATTGTGTTACAGGTCGGGTGAGTCAAAACTCCCCGTTGAAAGGTCCACTTTATGGCCGGACTCCGTCCGGTTGATTTCTTGATATTGGGCCCAAATGGGCCTTAGAGTTGGGTTAATGAATAGTTAGGCTTACTACGGGTCTCGGGGGCTTTAGGCTGGCCTAGGTCCTAGTGCCGGTCTGGCCCATAGGTTGGGTCGTGACAATTGCTAACAATAATCAATTTAGGGAATCTTGTTAAATTAAAAAATTATTTTAATTTGTTTCAGAGTTAACAACTGATTTGTAATCGGTTGCTACTAACAATAGATTTTTGCAATCAATTGTAAATCGGTTACTAAATTTTTTCTTTCAAAAATTTTTGTCAAATTTTTTTTATTATTTTTTTATTTACAATCGATTTGCGAATCGTTGTTAATAGTAACCAATTTTTACAATCAATTTCTCCCCAAAAAATTTATCCTAATTTTTTATTTTTTTATTTGCAACCGATTCACGAATCGGTTGCTAACAGCAATTAATTTTTGTAATCAATTTTTTTATTTTAAAAATTTCTGTCCAATTTTTTATTTTTTATTATTTGCAACCGATTTTTGAAATCGATTAAAATTAGTTGATATTAGTAAGCGATTTTTTTCTCTTAAAAAATTCCTGCGTATTTTTATTTTTATTTTTATTTTGAATTGTAATCAATTTACAAATCGATTGTTAACAGCAATTAATTAAAATCGATTATGATTAGTAACCGATTTTATAACTAATTGCAAATTAATTGTAAAATTTTTCCTCCAAAAATTTCATTATCTTTTATTTTCTAACATTTTTTTTATCATTTTTTTTCTTCCTCATCTATTTTGTTCATTATTTTTTTCTCATCTATTTTCTTGTTCAACTTTTTCCTTCTCATACATTTTATTCTTTATCATTTTTTTTTCACATCTATTTTCTTTTTCATCATTCTTTTCTTTCTCATCTACTTTTTTTCACAATTTTTTTTCTTTCCCATCTTTTTTTTTAATATTTTTTTCTCATCTTTTTTCTTCTTCATCTTCTTCTTTTTTCTCAACTTTTTATTTAATTTATTTTTCTTTTGCATAAAATAAAAATTTTGTACAAATATATTTTTTATTGGTAAATTATTTGTAGTATTAATTTTTAATATTTTTTGTTATAATATATATATATATATGTATATGGTATTTTTTTAGTAATTTGTCTTATAAATATTTTTTATATTTAATTTTTTTTATAAATTTTTTTAAATTAGCAACAGAACTTTTTATTATTAAATTAATTATAAATAGCATCTTATTTACAAAATAACTATAAAATTATAAAATTAAAGACATTAAGTTTTTCACAATTATTATGTTTCAGTTACTACTAGTAATCGATTTCGGTTACTAAATCAATTACTACTAGTAACTGGTTGTTATTTGTCAAAACTTTTATTTTTTAAGTTTAATTAATTTTATCGATTGCTATTTGCAATCAGACTCATTGTAAATAACTGAATCAGTTATTAAATTGATTAGCAATCAATTTTAATACATTAGTAATCGATTTAGTCGGTTACTAATTTTTTTTTAAGTGGTTAAGGAATTTTCTAATTAATTTATTAATTAAGAAAGGGAAATTAATTAAAAAATAATTATGCAATTTTCTAAATTTGAGTTGAGATTTTTCATTAATAATTAATTTAAATAGTAATTAATTTACTATTATTTTGATTATTTTTTTTAAGCATTTATGTAACAATTTAATTAAAATTTTTTTTGTATATTTTATATATACGTAGACAGATAAATAATGCTCCATTAAATTAATTAAAGTGAAAAAGAAATCTCAAATTTAATCGAGAAATTTTTACATTTATAATGAGATTTATATTTCATTAATTATTGTTTGATTTATTATTTTTAAATAAAAATTATTGTTAATTTTAATTTTTAAATTATTTTAATTAACAAATAAATTTCTTTCACATTTTATTAGATGAAAGTTAAATGCTGGCACTAAATTATGAAATATATATTCTTGTCATTTGTAAATTTTTTTAGTAAAGGTGAATTTAATATAAAAGTATAATTTAATCCTAATATTTTAATATTAATAATTTAAATTAAATTAAATTAAATTAAATTAATTGCAATTTCAGCTAGTTGACTAAAACTAAACTTATAGTTATTAACCTTTCATCTTCATTATACTTTTATTGATAAAAATTATTTAAAAATAATTTATTTAAACTAAAGTCTATAATTATAATCAATTGAATATAATCATAATACAAATGTTGAAATCAATTTAAATTAATAAAATTAAAATCATTAAAATAAATTATAAAATCACAAAAGAATTTGACTTTTTTTTTCTTAAATGTAAATAAGCATTAAATAATCCTCTATATGGAATTGACCCATGAAATTTGGATCTAAGCCTTACCCAGTTCCTACTAATATAATAATAAAGCACTACCTCTAGAGTTTGTCACCAAACCATTAAAGAAGTGAAGGCCAAAGAACAAATTTCTTCTTTTGCTGATACTAAAGAACAATATAATATATATTTTCTATTATTAATTAATAATAAAAATATATTTTTAATATTTTATTTATAAAAATAATAAATATGATTTATTATTAATGAAATGATAATTATAAATTAAATATTATTAATAAAATTATAAATAATATATTATTAATTAAAATGTATTCGATTATTTTGAATGGTTTAATTATCAAATCAAAATAATCAAACTAATAATAAAAAATTTCTAAAATTATTAACTAAAGATTAAATCGAATCAAATTTGCTCTTATTAAAATAACTTAATTTATCAATTGGGTTTGGTTATATGGTTGCACATACCCTTAGCTAAACTGGAGCAAAGTCATGGACTTCTAAAGCTAGGAAACAGACTGAGGTAATCCCTCATACAAAAACTTCCTGCAGCACAAGCATGAGAATTTGGAAGGCGTTTATGGCCTTGCAAAATTGAAGCAAAGATGATATGAAAACCAAAACCTACAAAACGCTAGAAGAATCTACTTATATATCAACTGATTTTTTTAATGGATTTGAATTTATTGGTAATTATCACTTTTTTTTCAAATACTACTTTTTTCTCTCATTATAATAATGTATTTGCAATAATTATTATTGATAAAAAAAAATTCAAAATTAATAATGAAATTTATTATTTTAATTGAAAATATTTTTTTTATCTTTTTTTAATTACCAATGTATTTGACATCCGTTGTTTAAAATTTACCAGAAGATTGTGATATTTGATCTGTTGGTAAAAAAAATTACCAACGAGATTTACTACAATCGTCTCAGTTTATTGGTACTCTACTAGCAATTTCAATTACCAACTGATTTTGTCTTTGTTCAACAATAATTTTTAGGATAATGCCTAGTATTTTAATTAGCATTAAAATAATATCTCTTTTATATATATTATTCAGTGGTATAAGTGTTGATATTAATGATTAGAAATTAAGAAAACAGATCATAAAATATTATTCAATAATATTTAATGTTTTGATTAAAGTAAAAAAATGATACCATTACTCTAGTAACTATTTTTAACAAACACTTTTTATTTAAATTATTATATAATCGGCTAATCATCAAAGTAATCATCAAGTTCTTATCCCCTTAATAAAAACCATTGAAAATCATCAAAAAGATTCTTTTTTGTCAAAACCACCAAACTACATCTAGAATTCCTTTATGTATTTCATATCCAAACTGCAACTTTCTTCT
Organism: Hevea brasiliensis; assembly: GCF_030052815.1. NCBI lineage: Eukaryota > Viridiplantae > Streptophyta > Magnoliopsida > Malpighiales > Euphorbiaceae > Hevea > Hevea brasiliensis. The sequence goes on along the minus strand of NC_079496.1, from coordinate 20,927,929 downwards.
CATGATTATTGAAATTTCCATTAAATCTGTGAATCCCATTTCACAAAAATCAGCTAAACACATCATTAGTGATATTTATAATTTCCTTATTTGATATTTGATCTGAAAAAAAAAAAAAAAAAAAGGCAAAACGAACACAGAAAGCAACATATATATGTAGGAAGAAAGTTGGTATTTTCTATTTTCTAAGAGACTCTACAAGACAAACTGGCTCTCAAAGTACAAATATGAATATTAACAAAACGCACTGCAAGCTTTATTTATCTGTAAATTCGGTACAAGTAAAGTTTAGATACTAAATTAAGATGCTATATAGTCCTGTTCCCATCAATAGAGGACCATTATTCCATATCAAATTCTGAGGGTATCAAGATGAGATTTACTGTGGAGCTCACGAGCAAATAGAGTTTGGAAATACTCTTCAACTCCTATTTTCTTAAACAATGCTGGAGTTTGTTTACTGATTAAGCTGGGAGCTGGCCCTATTTCTGCACTATATCTTGGAGCATAAAACGTTGCAATCGACAGCCTTTCCTTCTCCGAATTCACCGTTGCCCTGTGCTCAATGCTGCGATATGTCCCATTGCTTATAATCTGCCATGAATATTCATGCATCAGGTGATAAAATAAAACACAAACCAATGAGTTTGGGAATGATAATACGTAGTATTGTAGCCCTCTTTAAAAGATGGCAAAAGTTAGGTGTAACTTGAGTCATTTTCAGGTCTATCAGGTCTTAAAGTTTCAGTCGAAATCAATTATAAAAAAAAAAAGGGTATAATAGAAATTACCTCCAAAATGTCTCCAATGTTGATGACAAAGGCATTTGGGAGGGGCTTAATGGAAACCCAATTGCCATCTTTCTTTATCTGAAGACCTTCGACTTCATTGACCTGCAGGAGGATAGTGAGACCTGTGGCATCTGAATGTGGAGTAAGCCCAATGACTTTGTTAGGTTCAGGACATGGAGGGTAGTAATTCATTCTCATTGACTGATGTCCATCTTCAAAAATCTCTATTATTTCTCTTGCCTCTATCTCTAGTGCTTTAGCCATCTGTGCAAGGATAGCCATAGCTAAATTTTTCACTTCTGATGAATAAGTATCTAGGGTCTCTCTGCAGTAAAAAAAAGTACTGTCGAATTAGCAAGCCATGTAGAATGCAGACAGATTAATTAGGTAGCTGAAATTCACACTCTCCATATAGTCAGAACACAATAAGAGAGAGAGAGAGAGAGAGAGAGAGAGAGAGAGGAGGCGATGACCTCAAAGGAAGAGGGAGGTTTGGAAATAAATGGGGTTTCCTTGCATGAGCAGGCTGGGTGACCATGAAGAAAAGGTCGCCCCAATCAAGCTTTTGGTCCTCAGATACAACAAAGGCTTGCCCAAAACCCTCCACTTCTCCCGGATATTGCCATAACTTTTTCTTCTCTTCCATTGGGAGATCAAACAAGTCCTGGACCTCCTTCTTTATCTTCTCCAAAAGTGAATGCTTCACTTCATAGTTCACCAACTGCAAAATTTTAATTTTAGTTTCCTCTCATTAAATCTCAAATAATTTTGATCAGATAATTGTGGAATTAATTGTGAATAAATTATATTGGTTAATGAATACATAAATTTATACTGAAATTTTTTTCAAAAATTTATTAATAGCACACTCAATTTTTATTTTTACTTATTTAACTTTTATAATTTTATTTTTAGAACTAATTTATTTTTATTTAAACAAACTTTTGATATATTTAATGCATTTATCGATCACATCATACATATATAATAAAAATATTAATTTTAAAATTATTTTTAAAAAAATATGTTTTTATTTTAGTAACTTTTATTATTATATATATAAATTTATATTTGTATATATAATTCATTAATAAATACATTTATATTTAATAAGTATAAAAATGAAAATATCTAATAAATTGAAATAAAAATTTTATATATTAAATTTGTTGCCTTAGTTATTGGTAGGCAGCATATTATATTATATTATACTAGAAAGTTATGGACCTGAAAATAAATTTTAAAATACAAAAGTTGTATATAAAAAGTTATTTAAAATCTTATTTCCCTTCGTCTTAATTTGCACATGATAAAAACAAAAACTCAGACTCGATTAAGAGACATTTTATAATCAGAACTATTAAAATTAATTTTAAATTTAAATTATATATTTTTCTTTTTACAAATAAAAAAAAATTCAAAAGTTGGATTAAATCGACCCTACGATTTCGATCCCAATTACTTTGAATCTTGAATCCGTAGGATTTCGATCTGATGCAGCCCATTGACCACCCCTACAAAAATCTACCCATTTAATAAAAATCAAAGGCTGGGCTTCGTCGACATGCAGCTCTGTGACTTTGCACAAATAGAGGACAGCCGTGGACATCTTCAATTCAACTTCAATGGAAATAATAATAATAATAAATCACACGCACACACTTATATATATATATATATATATATATATATATATATATATATATATATATATATATATATATATATATATATATATATATATCTCCACTTGATGAGGAACTTGCTCTATAGATTATTTAATTATATATAGTCATAGATGTTAATTCATAATTATAAATAATTAAATTAAATTCTAAGTTTCTATTTATTTCAAAAGAAATTTCTTTTCACAATTTTCAGTCTTTAGAATATTAAAAAAACAAGTTAATAAAAAATATTTATCTAATCAGAGAAAAATTAAGCCATTTTAAGAAAAAATAATTTTTTTTTCAAAATAAAATGTCATTTTTTAAATTTTAATAATTTTATTAAAATATAAAAATATTTATAAACACGTAATATAAATATATATTATTATTTTAATATTATAACCAAATAAAAAATATTTTCATGAAAAACATTTTCCTATTACGTGGGACAAAGGGAGTTTGTCACCACAGCCTTCTTATGTATGAATGACAAATAGCCATTGAAAATACAAAAGTGATTCTGAGATTGATATAATAATAATTAAACAGCAAGAACAAGAAGAGGAAAAGTAATGAAAATTAATATATATAAATATATATACCTGAAAGAAACCCCAATCTTTGCAAGCACAATGAAGCTTGGCCAACTCAGAATCCATAGATTCATGAGAAAGCAGCCTCTTCATATCAATAACAGGAACCTCAAGATGTGATGGAACTTCATTATGGATGATGAGTTGATCTTGGTCAGAGCGTATGTATCTCTGTGGAATAGCATCCATGTTGGATTTAGCTAGTTCCTGAACACAAGGCACAAGAAGAGAACTCCCAAGTTTCGCCACTTTTGTTTCCATGGTGTTTCTTTGTAGTTTGGTTTCACAAGCTTTTTGGCTTTATATCCTTAGCTTAGCTAGGAGGACCAATTGGGTGTACAAACTATCTCATATACTTAACATTTATATACTAATTATTATATACCAAACTTCAGGCCAACCTTTTCTAGAAACATTATCTGATATGCAAGGTTCTCCATAGATGATGATTAACTTAATAAAGGATAAATTATTATCATGTCTTTGTATTTTGTCAAAATTAACTATTTAATCTCTATTTTTTAAAAATTCAATTAAAATTTTTTACAAACTCCTTAATCTTTTTGTTAATTTTTTATATAGAAAAAAGCGTTAAGTTAACTTATTTTAACCTTAATCAAATAGATAAATAATATAGATGATTAAAATTATTAGTAATAAATAGTTTAATAAATTAAAAATACTAGAGAGTTTAATTTTACAATACAGCAATATTTAATTAGGTTTAAAAAAAATAAATAATTAATTTTGATAAGACTTTAAAATAATTTATTTAAAAACAAAATGTCAAAATCACAGTACTTTTCAATCTCCAACCCTTTCACACACACTGCTTTAATTTGATGTGGGGGATTATATACCTAAATGTTTTGCTTTGACTATTACATATAGAAGGCTCTTTCTTCTTCTTCTTCTTTCTTCTTCTTCTTCTTCTTCACATGGGTATAATGCTCTAAAACCTGTATGGTTGAACTACTTAACCAGACTTTTTTTCCCCTAGTGAGATAATGATGATATCATGATGATAATTTTTGGTAAAACCCAATAAGAAGCCTCTAATCTTCTTGAAAATAAGCTCTCAAATAGGAAATTGTATTTTGTTGAGTTTTTTAGTTGTTCAATTTCGTGCTATATATTAAGTATACTGCAATAAATTTAAATTTTAAAGTGCTGTTAAAATTTTAAAATATGTTATTAATAAAAATTATTAATGAGTATAAAGCGATGTATATAAAATTTCATAATTTAAAGTTTTTAACAATATTTTTCATACTGATTTACAGTAATATTATGCATGATATTATATATATTATTTATTACGTTATATACTATTTTGATGTTTAAATATGTTATTTTAATTTTTTATTATTTTAATATTATATAGAAAATAATGTTAAAAAAGTGTTATTGAAGCTTATATTTATTATAGTGTTAATTTAATATATACTCCACTCAACTCAACTCAACTAAACCTTTATTCCAAAAATTTGGGGTCGGCTATATGAATTCTCTTTCTCCACTTTAAACGATTTTGTGTTAAATTTTTGGAAATATATAATACTTCTAGATCATGTTGTACTACTCTCCTCAAAGCCAGTTTAGGTCTACTTTTTTTTTCTATCCTCTAACCTAATGTGTTCTACTTATCTAACTGAAGTCTCTGTATGCCTACGTTTCACATGACCAAACCATATCAATCTCTCTTCTATCAACTTATCCTCAATTGACACCACTCCTAACTTTTTTCTAATACTCTCTCATTACGGACTTTATCTAGTCTAATATAGCCACTCATCCACCTTAACATTTGTTAATTTAATATATAATAAATATTAATCAGAATAAAAAAAATTAAATCATTTTGATGCATGTTCATGATCCCTATATATGAAAATAATTGCATCAACAAATAGAATAAGATATCAAAAAAGTTGAGAGGGTTGAATTTGAGACAATAAAAGAAAAAAACTGAAATTACAAACATCAAGAACAAATCAGACATAACTTCAAGTGTATAATTTGACAAGTTCCAAGTTCACATAGCATTTTGTCAAAATTGTCATCATATTGACATTTTTCTTCTAGAAGTGCATTCTCCACAAGTCAAAACACTAATTAACAAATGGGTTGTTTAAGTTATATTGAAATCTCTTAAAAAAAAAAATTCAACTTACAAAACTTTCTTCTAGTTTCAGTTTCACCATGTGGACATGACTTTGCATCCATTATCAAAGTTAATATTTGAATGGAAAACGGGCGGAATTTAACTCAACTCTAAAAATTAGTTTAAGAAGAGGAGATTTACTCAAGTTTTGTATTTAGTAAGAAGTGTATTTTCAAGTTAATATGGGACAACACACCCCATCACGCTCAGATATGAATATTAGAGTGTGAAGTATGTAAATAAATACATTTAAGGATGACCCAATATTGAAACAAGGTAGGTTTTGATACCATGTACAAAAAATGGATTAAGTTTAACTTCGTTTCAAAAGCTAGTTCAAGGGAAAATAATTTGTTTTAGTACAAAGTTCTTATTCCAAACTAATGTAAGACAATAATTTTTTCTTCTGTATAATTAATATAACAAGGTCCAAACAATGTTATGCCAAATCGCTTGCTCAAAAGATCATTCAAGAAAGTTCAAAGGGAACTTATTTTATTGACCAATTTCCTTCTCTAGATTTCATGGTGCCTTAATTGACCAGGTTCCTTATTAGCAGATACCGTTAATATTATATGTGGGTAGTTGCACCAAATATTCATCTTCAGATGAGTTCCATCTAAAGCCATAATCAACCTATGACAAGTTCCCTAAGCTGAGTAAATTTTTTTCACTTTGCTGCGTGTCTCTTCAAAGTTTGTTAAATGTTTAAGCATAATAACCTAACAGCAGGACATGATGCCAATTTGCTTCTCTTAAATGAACTCTTGATTGATGGTTAAAGTGTACGATTCTGATTCAAATTCGAATTCTATTTAGGAATTATGATCGAAATAAACTTTTAATACAATTTCAATTCAATTCTTTAATATTTTAATTTAATTTAATTTAATTCATTTTCAGGCTTCAAATTTTAAAATAATTTTATACAAATTTTGTTATAAAAAAATCATACTTAATAATTATTTAAGTTTTAAAATTAATTATTAGCATATATATAATATATTTTTTAACTATTTTTAATTATTTATTGTTAATGAATAATTTAATATATTTATACTTAAAATTATTTATATATATATATATATATATATATAATTTTTCGATTCAATTCGGTGCTGTATAATTTTAATACAATTTTAAGTATAATTTTAATTTAATTCTTAATAAAAAATTAAAATAATAAAATAAATTTAATTTAATATAATTTTGATAGATTCGATTGAAAATTCCAATAACCATGCACACCCTACTCAATAATGCCTATACATGTAATGCAAGGAAGCCGGTGATTAAGATTTGTCCAACTAGAGGAACAGTAAAAAGAGCAAAGAAGGGGAAAAAAAAAAAATCCTTGAAAGCCACATTAGCCCAATGAAGGTTTATAAGTGTTAAATTAGATTATTATTATTTGCAATCACTCAATTTTATGAATTACTTTATAAAAGAAATTTTAATATTTTTTTTTAAATTTATTTAACTTTAATTTAAATATTATTAATGTAACACCTTAAATTTTTAAATTTATTATTTTGTGAGTAATATTAATATTTTAATTTTATTTAAATTTTAAGAAATTATTTGAAATTTTTTGGATTTTAGAAATCAGGTTTGATTTTCCGAAAATATAAAACTTTGATGATTTTTAAAAATTAATTTAAAGACTACGTGGCAAAACTAAAAATATATTTAGATTCTATGGATTTTTCTGAGTTTTCTGAAATTTTTTCGGAATTTTTGGACCTCGTTTTTAGTCCCAAGACAGAGTAAAAATTTAATTTCGGGTACCCTGAATAGAATCGACTGAATCGAACCAGATCGGATCGGACCGACCGAATCGAGCCAGCTTCTTCTTCTTCTTTTTTTCTTCCCGCGCACGTTTCCTCTTCTCCTCTCTCTCCCTTTTTCTCTCTCCTCCCTCACCCTCAGGCCACGCCACTGCCTTCCCACCTCGCCGGTGCACCGCCCCAGTGCCTCCCCACGGCTAGCCATCTACAAAGGTAGCCGGAAAACGCACGCGAACTCCTCCCCTGCGCACGCGCGATGCTTCAGCTTCCCGGCCAAAATTCGGCCAATCCGGCCACCAATTGGGCCGGGTCTTGTGTCAAACACCATCTACACCTCGAGAGCTTTCCATAGACACTAAGAACACTAAAATTTATCGAGGGGTTTGTCCAATTTTTATCCGGGAAGTTTTAGCCCATTTCGACTTTTGGGCTAGATTTCTAGCAAACCGTGAACCCCATGAGGAAATCGAGAGTACCAGAGCGCTCCACTCGTTGAGAGCTTCACGGCAATATAAATTTCGAAATTTTTCGATATCGTTTTTCGATGGGTCCTACGAAACTTCGCAGTAATTTTCTGAGCATTAAATGAGCTTAGAAAATTCTGTAAAAATTTTATACTAACTCCCGTGTTGTGGGCTTCGTGTAGGTATCTTCAATTTGCGGAAATTCGATAGTTGCCTGGGTTTGTGAATTTCCAACCAGACAGACCGACTACCGAAAAAGTCTTAGAATTGGATCGAAATTTTGGCTACCCCATCGTTGTCAGACGTTCCGAGCGCGTTTCCGGAGTCGGAATCGGCATAGGTAAACCCGAACCTTACTTTTTCATAATTTTTTAATGCTTAAATGGGATTAAAAATCTATAAATTATTCGTGGTAGCTCAGAAAATTATGATTCTTTTTGCAATAGCTTAATAATATTGCTACGGACCGCGGAGCAAAGTTTTAGAATTTTTAGAATTTATTTGGGTAGCTTTTGCAAAAAGGGTCAATTATAAGGACTAAACTGTAATTTTACATATTGTGATTGATGACTATTTGGATGGGCCTAGGAGGGGCTGTGTGATATGATTGAGTTGTGGGTATATGGTTGGTGGATATAGAAGTGTGTTTTAAACCCATTTGCCGGTTGGGTAGGTCCTAGGTATAGGGGATACTCTGCCGGATTTTTGGCACGACTTAGGACGTCTTTGGTCCTTTTCTTAGTTTATATTGAGTCAAATTTATTAAATGATTGTAATAAAAGCGTCGGTGGTGGGACGACCTTTTCCTCCTTGACCACCACACGATGGCTATTGTCAAGTCTGTGAGTAAAATATTAATTTTAATTATAATTTCGATATTATTATATGTTCAAGCATGCCAATGCATCACTTATATGCATATATCTAAGTAGTTAAACTCTAAGCACGTTTTATGTTGCATTCACAACTGTTAAAATGCCATGGATGTTGTTGTGGTAATTTGAAGCAGTGTACATGCGTTGGCGTGCGTGTGATATGGTGTTGGCTATGGATAGGACGGGTAGACACGGCTTGAGATCTTCGCTGGGACCCGGTCATTCAGGGTAGACACGGCTTGAGTTCTTCACTGGGACCCTAATTTGGTTTATTAAGCGAAAGTCTGGCTTGAGTTCTTCGCTGACACAGGTTGGATTAAAGAGAGCTGTATAGGGGATCAGCTCCCATATATTTATGATTTGACATTACTAGGTGTGTGAGTGCTCCAAATTACCTTTTTGCTGTTATGATATGAAAATATTGCTGATGTTGCATTTCACTCGACAAGGTGCATTAGCTTTAGATAGTTATAGAGATTATGGTTAAAATTGATATTTTACTCTCTGAGTCGAACGCTCACTCCTGTTCATTATTTTTCAGGCTACAGGAGGATTTTTGTTGTGGTTAACCTGCTTTTCTCCTTCGCAGGTTGTTTATTAATGTTTGTGTAATTCTATTAACTCCTAGAATTTCCGCATGTGTTAGACATATTTATTTGTTTTGGGGACTATAATATAATCGTCATGTTGGGCCTGTAAACTTATTATTATATGCATGTTTGTTGGACTGGATGAAAGAGCTGAGCTCTCATTTATTTTTATGACATTTGAGTATGTGGAGGGTGAGCTAAGCTCCCCAATTGATTATATATTGTGTTTACAAGTCAGGTGAGTCAAAAACTCACCGTTGAAAGGTCCACTTTATGGCCGGACTCTGTCCAGTTGAATTCTTGAAATTGGGCCCAAATGAGCCTTAGAGTTGGGTTAAGGAATAGTTAGGCTTACTACGGGCCTTGGGGGCTTTAGGTTGGCCTAGGTCCTAGTGCCAGTTCGGCCCATAGGTTGGGTCATGACAAATGTGGTATCAGAGCTTAGGCTCTAGATTCATAGGGAATAATTGTCTAAAGTGTTGGGAAGAGTCTACCAGGAGTCACATGCGAAAAATAGGGTCCACATTCATCTTGCATTGTCATTTTTGCTTCTAGTTTCTGCTTCATATAATTATGTATAAATATGAGTCTATAAAGCTGTGTAATATGCTGTTTTGAATTTTGTGGGCTAATGCTGCTGAATTTCAGGAAAATGCGTAGAAGCAGGAGAGTTGCCACTGCACCAAAACCAGATGTGCCTGATGAGGTGTCGGTACAGGATGAGGCACCTGCCTCGAGGAGGCGGGGTAGGAGGCCTAGAGCTGCTCAAGTAGAAGAGCAGCTGCCACCAGTTCAGGATCAGTCTTTTATGGCACAGGGTCCATGGACCCAATGGCAGCTACTCTAGCTGATTTGCAGAGAACCATGGATATGATGGCACAGTATATGGTCCACCCTCCCCAGCAGCAGTAGTCCACCGCGCCAAGAGGGGAACCTTACAAACAGATAATCAATTTTAAGAAATTGGTGCCTAGTACTTATGATGTGTCAGATGATGCAGGATTCCTGCAGACAGGCAGGAACAGAGTTGCAGTTGACTGATAAAATACTTATAAAGTGTATGCAGCATGTCATGGGGCCTATGCCTAGACAATGGATGAATGACTACATATTACCACGGGTGGAAGATTTGTTATAGACTCAGTTTGTGGAACTGTTTTTCAATTGGTTTGTACCAGAAAGTTTTAGAGATCAAAAGTAGTGGGCCTTTGAGGCCTTAAGGCAGAATGGCAGGTCTGTAGATAAATATGCTACAGAATTTCTGGAACTGAGCAGGTATGCCCCTACAGCAGTAGCTACAGAAACTATGAAGGTGAAGAGGTTCCTAAAGGGGCTTGACAGGAGGTATGCAAAGCTGACCATGACGTCTGATCAGTCTTTTGATGTGGTGGTTGATCGAGCCAGACAGATTGAGAATAATTATGCTGTGGATGACGGCAGAAGGGCAAAGAAAAATAGAGCAGAGGGTTCTTCAGGTGTTCCCCACATGGGTGCTCCGGATAGCGGAGGCCAGAGCAATTACAGAGGAAGAAGTAGGAATAAGAAGAGTGGTTTTAGACACAAATCTCGAGGATTCAGACCAGGGTATGGATCCAGCAGTGGTCATAGTTCGAGATACAGCAGTTCTAGGTCTGGTTCAGGATCCTCCTTTGCACCTTGTGCACATAATGGAAGAGGACATTCAGGACCTTGTATGATGGATTCAGGAGTATGCTTCAGATGTGGCCAACAAGGTTACTTTGCTAGGGAATGCCCCGTGTTCAGCGAGCCACAGATAGGGTAACAGGGTTCTATTGCAAATGTTCCTCGTCAGTTGTATCCTAGTGTTTCCAGCATGGCAGGTAGTCAGTTCAATGGCCAACAGGGTCGAGGACAAGGGGGACGTGGATTTGGAGGCAGATCAGGGGGTAGAAGTCAATATCAGGGTTCTGCAACGCAGGGTAGGGGTCAAGCTCGGGTTTTCACCCTGACCCACCAGGATGCTCAGGCTTCTAATGCAGTTGTGGTAGGTATTCTTCTAGTATGTTCCTATGAGGCTCGTGTTTTAATAGATCCGGGTGCTACGCACTCATTTTTCTCCCATGTGTTTGCCATGAGATTGGGTAGAAACCCTACAACTTTAGAATGCCCTTTGTCTGTAGCTACCCCACTTAGTGACAACATAGATGTAGACATGGTTTTTCCGGGTAGTCCAGTAGTAGTGGATGGGAAGATCCTCCCAGCAAACTTGGTTCCTCTACCAGTAATGGATTTCGATGTAATCTTGGGAATGGATTGGTTGGCAACTCATTATGCCACTTTAGACTGCAAGAACAAAAATGTGTATTTCCACATACCTGGTGTGGAAGAGTTTAGCTTTGGTGGTGACAGGAGCATGGCTCCATATAATTTGGTGTCAGCAATTAGTGCTAAAAAAATGTTGAGGCGTGGATGTCAAGGGTATTTGGCATTGGTAAGAGATACATCTGTAGAAGGTGTCAACATGAAAAATGTTCTTGTTGTCAGCGAATTCATGGATGTCTTCCCTAAGGAGCTTCCAGTGTTGCCACCAGGAAGGGAAATAGAGTTCTACATTGATGTTGTGCCGGGTACAAACCCCATATTAATGCTGCCTTACAGGATGGCACCAGCAGAATTGAAAGAGCTAAAGGAGCAACTATAGGAGCTTTTGGACAAGGGTTTTATACGTCCAAGCACTTCACCCTGGGGCGCTCCTGTTCTATTTGTGAGAAAGAAAAATGGGTCCTTGAGGTTGTGTATTGACTATAGACAGCTGAACAAGGTGACTGTGAAGAACAAGTATCCACTTCCTCGGATCGATGATCTGTTTGATCAGCTCCAAGGGGCTAGATTCTTTTCCAAGATAAACCTGCGATCAGGCTACCATCAGTTGAGAATCAGGAATGAAGATGTGTCCAAAACAACATTTAAGACAAGATATGGTCATTATGAGTTTTTGGTGATGTCTTTTGGACTCACTAATGCACCAGCAGCCTTCATTGACTTAATGAACAGGGTGTTTAGGCCATTCCTGAGCCGTTTTATCATCGTATTCATAGATGACATTTTGGTATACTCTCGGACCGAGGAAGAACACGTGTGGCACTTGAGGATGGTGTTGCAGACTTTGAGGGAGCACCAGCTATATGCCAAATTTTCAAAATGTGAATTTTGGCTAGAAAGCATCTCATTCTTGGGACATGTGGTTTCTAGTGAAGGCATTCAAGCAGATCCCAAGAAAATTGAAGCTGTAACTGATTGGCTTAGGCCTACAACAATCACTGAGGTGCAAAGTTTTCTGGGTCTAGCTGGCTACTATAGGCATTTTGTGCAAGATTTTTCCATGATAGCGGCTCCCCTAACTAAGTTAACTCGGAAGAATGTTCCATTCATTTGGACAGATGACTGTGAGGAGAGTTTCCAGAAGCTTAAGGAGTGTCTAACCACCGCCCCGGTGTTGACACTACCGATGAGTGGTGAAGGATATACCGTGTACTGTGACGCCTCCAGAGTTGGCTTAGGGTGTGTTTTGATGCAGAATGGAAAAGTAGTGGCTTATGCTTTAAGGTAGCTGAAGAGGCATGAACAAAATTACCCCACCCATAATTTAGAAATGGCGACTGTAGTCTTTGCAATAAAAATCTGGAGACACTACCTGTATGGTGAAGTGTGCGAGATAGACACCGACCACAAGAGTTTGAAGTACATCTTCCAACAGAGGGATTTAAACTTGAGACAGAGGAGATGGATGGAGCTTCTGAAGGACTATGATTGCACCATCCAGTAACGCCCTGGGAAGGCCAATGTAGTAGCAGATGCTTTGAGCAGAAAATCTTCTAGCAGTTTGGCGCACATATCAGTGGAGAAGAGACCGTTGATTCAGGAAGTACATGAGTTGATGGATTAAGGTCTAATCCTAGATCTTTCATATGAGGGGGTATTGTTGGCTCATTTTTCAGTGAGACCAGACCTGCGAGATAGAGTTAGAGTTTCCCGGCACAGAGACCAATAATTGATGAAGATCATAGAAAGAGTACAGCAGGGTAAAGGTGGTGAGTTTGGATTTGCCAATGATGGCACCCTAGTGCAAGGTTCTAGGATATGTGTGCCCAATGTGGACAATCTCATAAATGAAATCATGCAAGAGGCACACTATACACTGTACAATGTCCACCCAGGCTCCACCAAGATGTACCATGATGTGAAAGATAACTATTGGTGGAATGGCATAAAGAGAGACATAGCAGACTTTGTGTCCAAGTGCTTAACTTGTCAGAAGGTGAAGTTTGAACACCAGAGACCGTCAGGGAAGCTGCAAGAGCTCCCTATCTCAGAATAGAAGTGGGAGATGATTACTATAGATTTTGTGACTGGGTTGCCTCGTACCACACGAGGATATGATTCGATATGGGTAATTGTAGATCGCCTGACTAAATCAGCTCACTTCTTACCTGTGAAGACCACATATTTTGTTGCATAGTACGCCCTGCTCTACATTCGAGAAATAGTCAGATTACATGGAGTTTCTGCTTCCATAATATCTAACAGAGGGCCCCAGTTCACTTCTTGGTTTTGGAGGAAGTTAGAGGAGGCACTTGGCACACAGTTAAACTTTAGTACCGCTTTTCACCCTCAGATAGACGGACAGTCTGAAAGGACAATCCAAACACTAGAAGACATGCTTCGCATGAGAATTTTGGATTTTGGAGGTCAATGGGATAATCAGCTACCTTTGGTGGAGTTTTTCTACAATAACGGTTGCCATTCCAGCATAGGGATGGCACCCTATGAGGCACTATATGGAAGGAAGTGTAGGTCTCCTCTGTGTTGGATGGAAATGGGAGAAGCGAAGGTGCATGAGGTAGACCTAGTGTAGTACACTTCAGAGATAGTTCCTTTAATCAGGGAACGATTGAAAACAACTTTCAGTAGGCAGAAGAGTTATGCAGACCCCAGACGGAGGGACATGGAGTTTGCAGTAGGCGACTACGTATTCCTGAAGGTTTCTCCGATGAAGGGAGTCATGAGATTTGAAAAGAATGACAAGTTGGCACCTCGGTATATTGAATCTTTTGAGGTTATTGATAGAGTTGGAGCAATTGCCTACCGGTTGGAGCTACCACCCAACCTTTCTCATGTTCATCCTGTATTTCACATCTCCATGCTCAGGAAATACATACCTAATCCTTCTCATGTGCTACAGCCGGATGTAGTAGAGCTGAAAGAAAACTTGACGTTTGAGGAGCAACCTGTAGCCATAGTGGACTACCAAGTGAGGCAGCTAAGATCAAAACAAATTCATATGGTTAAGGTTTTGTGGAGGAGCCAGTTAGTGGAAGAGTGCACCTGGGAGTCAGAGCGGGACATGCGTAGCAAGTACCCTTATCTATTCAATGTATAATTCAGTACCTTATTCTGCCTTGTATAAAAATCCGAGGACGAATTTTCTGTAAAGGGAGAAGAATGTAACACCTCAAATTTTTAAATTTATTATTTTGTGAGTAATATTAATGTTTTAATTTTATTTAAATTTTAGGAAATTATTTGAAATTTTTCAGATTTTAGAAATCGGGTTTGATTTTCCGAAAATATAAAAATTTCATGATTTTTAAAAATTAATTTAAAGACCACGTAGCAAAACTAAAAATATATTTGGATTCTATGGATTTTTCTGAGTTTTTTGAAATTTTTTCGGAATTTTTGGACCTCGTTTTTTGTTCCAAGGCAGAATCGAACCGGCAGAATCGAACTGGACCGGATCGAACTGGCCGAATCGGGCCAGCTTCTTCTTCTTCTTCTTTTTTTCTTCCCGCGCACGTTTCCTCTTCTCCTCTCTCTCCCATTTTCTCTCTCCTCCCTCTCCCCCAGGCCGCACCGCCGCCTCCCCACCTCGCCGACGCGCCGCCCCAGTGCCTCCCCATGGCCGGCCGTTGTCTCAGGTGGCCGAAAAACGCGCGCGAACTCCTCTCTTACATGGGCGTGACGCTTCAGCTTCCTGCCCGAAATCCGGTCGATTCGGCCACCAATTGGGCCGGGTCTTGTGTCAAATACCATCTACATCTCGAGAGCTTTCCATAGACACTAAAAACACCAAAATCCATCGAGCGGTTTGTCCAATTTTGTCCGAAAAGTTTTAGCCCATTTCTACTTTTGGGCTAGATTTCTCGCAAACCATGAACCCCACGAGGAAACTGAGAGTACCAGAGCACTCCACTCATCGAGAGCTTCGCGGTAATATAAATTTTGAAATTTTTCAACACCGTTTTTCAGTGGGTCCCACAAAACTTCGCAGTATTTTTTCGAGCATTCAATGAGCTTAGAAAATTCCGTAAAAAATTTATACTAACCCCCGTGTTGTGGGCTTCGTGTAGGTACCTTCAATTTCCAGAAATTCGACAGTTGCCCGGGTCTGTGAATTTTCGGCCAGACAGACTAGCTACCAAAAAAGTCTTGCAATTAGATCGAGATTTTGGCTACCCCACCATTGTCAGACGTTCCAAGCGCGTTTCCGGAGTCAGAATCAGCATAAGTAAACCCGAACCTTGCTTTTTCGTAATTTTCAAGTGCTTAAATGGGATTAAAAATCCATAAATTATTCGTGGTAGCTCAGAAAATTATGATTTTTTTTGCAATAGCTTAGTAATATTGCTAAGGACCGCGAGGCAAAGTTTTAGAATTTTTAGAGTTTATTTGAGTAGTTTTTGTAAAAATGGTCAATTATAAAGACTAAACTGTAATTTTACATATTGTGATTGATGACTGTTTGGATGGGCCCAGGAGGGGCTGTGTGATATGATTGAGTTGTGGCTATATGGTTGGTGGATATAGAAGTGTGTTTTAAACCCATTTGCAGGTTGGGTAGGTCCTAGGTATGGGGGAGACTTTGCCGGATTTTCGGCACGACTTAGGACGTCTTTGGTCTTTTTCTTAGTTTGTATTGAGTCAAATTTATTAAATAATTGTAATAAAATTGTCAGATGAGCCGGGACAGCCTTCTTTCTCCGCCCAGCAGCCACAATGACTGCTGTCAAGTTTGTGAGTAAAATATTAATTTTAATTGTAATTTCGATATTATTATATGTTCAAGCATGCTCATGCATCACTTATATGCATATATCTATGTAGTTAAACTCTAGGCATGTCTTATGTTGCATTCACAACTGTTAAAGTGCCATGGATGTTGTTGTGATAATTTGGAGCAGTGTGCGTGCATTGGCGTGCGTGTGATGTGGTGTTGGCTATGATAGGACAGGTAGACACGGCTTGAGATCTTCGCTAGGACCTGGTCTTTCAGGGTAAACACGGCTTGAGTTCTTCGCTGGGACCCTGATTTGGTTTATTAAGCGAAAGTCCAGTAAGAGTTCTTCGCTGGCACAGGTTGGATTAAAGAGAGCTGTATAGGGGATCAGCTCCCATATATTTATGATTTGACATTACTGGGTGTGTGAGTGCTCCAAATTACCTTTTTGCTATTATGATGTGAAAATATTACTGATGTTGCATTTCACTTTAGAGGATGCATTAGCTTTAGATAGTTATAGAGATTATGGTTAAAATTGATATTTTACTTTCTGAGTCGAACGCTCACTCCTGTTCATTATTTTCAGGCTACAGGAGGATTTTTATTGTGGTTAACCTGCTTTTCTTCTTCGCAGGTTGTTTATTAATGTTTGTGTAATTCTATTAACTCCTAGAATTTTCGCATGTGTTAGAAATATTTATTTGTTTTAGGGACTGTAATATAATCATCATGTTCGGCCTGTAAACTTATTATTATATGCATGTTTGTTGGACTGGATGAGGGAGCTGAGCTCCCATTTATTTTTATGACATTTGAGTATGTGGAGGGTGAGCTGAGCTCCCCAATTGATTATATATTGTGTTTACAGGTCAGGTGAGTCAAAAACTCCCAGTTGAAAGGTCCACTTTATGGCCGAACTCTATCCGGTTGAATTCTTGAAATTGGGCCCAAATGAGCCTTAGAGTTGGGTTAAGGAATAGTAAGGCTTACTACGGGCCTCGAAGACTTTAAACTGGCCCAGATCCTAGTGCCGATCTGGCCCATAAGTTGAGTCGTGACAATTAAATTTACTATAATCAGTTATGGCAGGTTTCTAAATTAATATGCATTAATTGTTCATTCACAATCACTCAATTTTAATATTAATTGTTCATTCACAATCACTCAATTTTAAGAAGTTTTCCAATATCGTCACCCAATTTCAATTCCTTAAGCTTTAAAATTTCCGTAATTTCAATTTATTATTTATAATTGAGTTACCATAAATAAAAAAATTATCACTTTCCTAATTTCAAATTTTCTAATGAATTATATATATATATAACGATGTTATGTAATAACTCGAAAATTTTTGAAATGTATAATTTATTAATTTGATCATTTTAATATTTTAAATACATGTTAAGATTTATTTTAAAAGTTTTAAATGTAAATTTTCATTATTGAATTTGAATATATTTAGTGTAATATTATTTATTTGCAATTAGAAGAAAAAAATTAAAATAATTGGTCGTAGTTTGTAAAAAATATAATTATTTTAATTTATTTCTTTAAATTATACATAAATTGCATTACACTAAATACTCTCAAATTTAACAATAAAAATTTAAATTTAAAACTTTAAAATAAATCTCAACTTATATTAAGAATTATTAAAATAATCAACTTAATAAATTATATATTTCTTAAGTGTGAATATATTTTTGTAAGTGTAAATATTTGAAATTTGTTAAATTTTTATTGGAAAAGATAAAATTATGCAATATGAAAAAAGAAATATTTTTTATTTGTGATTTTTTATAAATCTACCGTTACAAGCAACAGAGACTTTAAATTTATGACAAAGTTTTGTATTTAAAAATAAAATAAAATTTAATGACGATATTAAAAAAAAAAACTTAAAATTAAGTAATTATGAATAAAAAAATTAATTCATATAAACTTAAAAATCTACAGTAATTTTAATAATATTTAAATTAAAATCAATAAAATTAAAAAAATTAAAATTAAATAATTTTTATGAAATAACTCATTTAGGAAATTAGAATACCTTTCAAGCTTCAACTACCACCAGCAAAGGCACTGGTAAGATATTAAAAGTTTTTTAGACTTGTGTTTTACAAAGTCAAATCGCCCTTAAATAAGTAGCCCTCTCCTCTTTCAATTGGGATCTGTCAGATTGTCTGCAGTTGCTTTTCATGGAGAACTTCAGGATTTTCATCATGCTGATGAATGATGAGATGATGATGATGCTTGCATTTAATAAATGCCATTTATGTGTACACTATTTCTTTTAGAGCACCAGACCAAAATTAGGGGTCTGACCTCTTTCTGTGGGTTGTCATCAGGGAAAATGAGAATTCACACAAAATGAAAATGTCAAATTGATGTAACATCTGACTTCCTTTTCTATTAAATTATATTAAACACTGCAAGCAAAGAACACAAGTGACCCCAACTGCCAAGTTTGAGTCCCCTATTCCTCCTTTGCACAGAGAGAGAGAGAGGGAGAGAGAGGGAAAGAGAGAACATGAGGAACAGAGTGTATGAACTGTACAGCTTAGCAAATGATATCTTCTCCATCCACAAACTCAGTACATATGGCCGCAAAGAGGGTGTATACTCTAAAAAGAAAAAAATATATAAGAGCGAAAAATTCATTTACTTTCACAAAAGAAATTTCCTGGAATCAGATTTTACTTCTAATTCCTTGCTTCTTCTATCAATATAGAATGAAAATAAAAAATTAAAAAATACAAACTAAATCTCATCCTGCAAAGACAAATCAAGAAAGCTCCAAAATAAACACCCCCTTTGACCAGTTCTATCCTTCTGGATAGTCTGCGGCATTAACAATGTTTTGATGATTATTACTAAATTTCTTCAGGGGCAAACATTACAGCTGCTTGACAGCGCCAAAAAGATCAAGATATACATTGGGAAACAAGAAAACCTAATTCTTAACTTACCATAATATGTCTTCTATCTAATATGATACAACGACTATAACAACAATTAAGTCTTAATCTCAAACTAGTTGAAGTCGATTATATGGATCTTTTTTGCCGTTCAACTATTTAAGACACCAAGTCTGCATCAATTTTATTTGATATAATAATGCTTATTTTTACTTTGTTGTTTTAAACAGCATCAATTTCCATTTCAGAAATTCTCCCAAACAAATTTATAGTATACACGAATTTCTGGTAATGCTACTACAGCAGTTAATCCATTAGCATGAAAATGCAAAACAGTCAACTTTTTAATATTGTTCATTAACTAATGGATCACTGGTATGAAAATGTTTGAGCTAATCAATTCATAAAGTTCATAGAACGTATGCTAATTGTCAAGCATGACCTAAGAAGAACCAGGCTTTATATCTGTAATATAGAATATTATCATATACAGATTTTGACCTCTAAACAATTGCAGGAACTGAACAAACGCTGACTTTTTGATATCTGGAAAAAGGAAAATTGTGTATGCTACTACAAATACGACTTTTAATTTGGCAAGCACATCAGTGCTCAGCCACTAACCTATTTGGATAAAGGCCAGCTGTTTATGTTTGACAGTGCAAGAAACTGATCTAAAGCACCCTAAAATCTACCTTTCAACCCGTATTTGGTATTATATCATATCATTTATTTTTTTTTATTTGTTTGCTACAATTCTGGAATCTTGTAAATAGGCTAATTCTAATTGTCCATTCCCACACTTTTCACTAAACTCAGGGAATGAATGGACGCCAACCAACCATATTTGATTGCTTCAGTCAAATTTTCATTTATTATTTTGAGCAAGCATCAAGCAGCTCGGTTGGGATGGCAATATTAGATTACCAGGGAAAAAATAAATAAATTCTAGTTCAAACAACCATGAAAATTTTAAACCTCCCGCTACAAGTATCAACTTAACCAGTAAAAAGAGCTGCAATAGAAACAAAGCGTATAGAATCAGCCGTTAGAGTTTTATTCCAATTAATTTGACAAAGTGAAATGCAGAGATAGAAGGCTAATCACAGATTGTTGATAATGCATATGAGATTAACTTGAGCAATACACGCATTGACACAATCCTACAATAAATTAAAATTTCTTATGCTAATACGAAGCATAAAAACTACCACACTAAAATCTGAAGAAAATAACTAATCTAGCGTTTAAGAAAATCTGTAATTTCCAAGTGGGAAGGACTAACCCATTTCTAAACCCATTCAGTATTTCTTTCCATACCATAGCAAAAGAAATATTAGCCTACTTGTGCCCTTCTCTGGCCACAATCTTGAACTTTCCTGTTCGTTGTTGCTGCAAAGGAGAAAAAATATGTATATTGAATTAACCCCAACCAAAATATTGAATTAGCCAAATAAAGAATATCAGCACAGACTTTTACCTTCTTCCACAATTCAGTATGGCTTTTGCAGAAACCAGCAACAATTGTTTCCACCTTCCTTTTTCCTTCTTTATACTCAATGCAAAGATCCTCTTTCAACCCACAAGTAACATGAAATGCCAAGGGACACTTAGGCTCAGAGCATTGAATAACACATCCTTTTCTGCTCTTACACACATAACACTTGCCTTCCCAACGCCTCTTAGGAACCTTAGAGTAATTAATTCCCTCACGGCCATCTGGGTCCTCAAAGAACACTTCAGGAACTAAAACTGCACACACAACATGAGCCCAGAAGCCATCTTTGGTGGGTTTCATAGCACCACCCGTTGTTGGACATAGGCAACAAGAGAAGGCCTTATTTTGTTTGTTAGATTGAGAATCCAAACACTGGGTACAAAACCATTCACCTTCAGGTACACCTTTTATCAAAGGATTGCCGTAGCAAGTGCTGTGCACCATTAGATCACACCCATCACAGAACACAATGGGATCCGTTGGGTCCCCATCTGTGCTTTGACAAATAGCACACACAATTCCATCATCATCATCATCTTCTTCTTCTACTTTATTTTCTTCTTTTTCTTCTTGAGCTGTAGTTTTAATGAACTGCGATTGAGAGTTATCATTGAGAAGTGAGACTTCCTCATGTTCTTTTTCTTGCGGGTGAGGTTCAACAGGCTGATTAGTAGTAATGGGAAGTGGGGTTTCCTCGCCATCCTCATTTGCCTTGATTTTCTTATCAAAATAGGATGTATACTCGACATTGAGATCGAAAGTCGAAAGAGGCTTACCTGAAACCAAATCCGGTTGGAGTGCCCAGACCCGCTTCTTGGCTGGCAAGCAATAAGTAGCAGCGGAAGCAACCTCAGTGGGTTCAGGAAGAAGGGAATGTCGGGACTCCTTTCGCTTCTTAGCGGGAAGTTGCAATGAGATGGGGGCGTTATTTTCTTTGTTTCCTTGCAGCTCCTGCAACTTTCGCTTCTTAGCGGGAAGTTGCACTGAGATGGGGATGTTATTTTCTTTGTTTTCTTGCAGCTGCTGCAAGAGCCTGAATCTTTTGAGAGGAGGTAAGGCTTGAAAATTGCCGTCCATTATTGGTACTTCTCTGAGAGAGAGAGAGAGAGAGAGAGAGATGGGGATTGATTTGCGAAAGAGGAAAAGGAAAGCGGGAGGCTTTGGGCTATGAGAGGTTGAAGTTGGGGAAATTTGATGCAGCGGGAAAAGACCAAACTTTTGCATTTTAGCGTGGCGGGAACCAAAATTAATGGTTTTTATTTTTATTTTTTTAATAGGATCTTGTTCAAAACTGAAATCATAATAATCTAATTTAGAATTAATTGAGTTAATGGTTTGATTGAGTTAATGGTTTGATTTGTCCTCCTTTGTATGCGATGAAAAGTCTTAATAAAATTGTTATGATTTTATCAATATACAGAATTCTGTCCTGAATGTTAAATATACGTGTTATATACTAAAAAATAATAATAATAATAATAATAATTTCCAGTCAAAACATAATTTTTTCCTTTTAAAAAAATTTATTCATAACATTTGATTAAAATTTAAATGAAATTAGAATGAAACCATAGTTAGAAAAAAATACGATTGAAAATGAAAATGAGAAACTTCATGTTATAGTCTCACTTTGCCTAAATCTTGAAATCGAGTTCTTATCTATATCAAGATATATACATTTATCTAATTATATTAACCATTGAGTTCTACTACAAAAAAATTGATGATAATTCTAAGTTAATAAAATGAAGGATCAGTTAAAAAAAAATAAACAAAAAATTTACACACACCAAATATGGAATTTGAATAATAACTAGCACTTCAAATATATCCTAAAAATTAAGCTACTTTAATAATATCTATTAATTCAATTTGAAAAATTAAAAAAATTAATAAATTGATATCTTTAATAAATTAATTTGAATAGATCAAATTAGAGAAATTAAACTGAACTAAATAAATTGAAATTTTTAGTAAATTAAATCAATCGTTCGTTCGGTTTGATTTGAACTTCATTTTAGACTCATGTAAGCCTCAAGTTCAATTATATTTTCTATTTTTAATTCTAATTTAAGAAAGTAAAAAATAAGTTATTCAATTACATTCCAATTTACAATTAAAAAAGATTAAATCAAATTGAATAAAAAAATTAAAATTAAAAATCAAATTAAACTAAATCGAATCAAATTATTGAAAAAACCAAACTAAATTTCTAAACTAAATCAATTCAATCATTTTTTCTTATTTAAACCAAATTCTACTCACCATCTCAAATAATTTGAACCTCCAAGTCGGAAACCTAATTTCAACTAAAATATCAGCTTTTTCATTTTTATCTATCAATTAATATCCATTGTCCTTCTGGTTTAATGCTAGTATACTAATGCTACCCTGACCATCCCATGTACAAATACAAAACTAATACACACAACATGGGAAGTTTATTGTTTGGTTTCTAAGTATAAACTCATCTGTCTAGTTGATTAAATTCCTATTGAAATTCAATTTCACAACTTGACAGTTATTACAGTTTTGGAGCTTTCATGCTTTGTACCTAAGAAACGGCTGCAATTTTTATAGAATGGCAACAGTCTTTTTCACACATATCAGCACAACATTGTCATGTAAGAGGTGGTCAGTTCCTTGGCCTTGAAAAACATAATGCATTACCAAAACCAGAGCACTGATGCAAATTCTAGATATAAACATCTGATGTTAAACAAAAGCAAAGAAATAATCCATATAAAGTTTTTGCATGACATGTCAATCCTTATTTTGAGTAGGCAGACTCTGTCTCCAAATTCCAGCCAGGACACTACCGAAGACCGAGTGACATACACTGGAAACAGCACACGGTACTGCAGTCAGTGGGTTTCCGAAGTGCTGAGTTGCTAGAACGACTCCAAGCACCGAGTTCTAAGGCATAAAAGGATAAGTTAAAATCTTGAGCTTTATAAGAAAAAAGAAATATATTGGATGTTTCATCCAGTTCACCAAAGAACCATTCACAACAGGCCTCCACAACAATGCCTCAAAACTTGATAGTATACCTGCATCCCAACCTCAATGGAGATGGTCCGTGATGATGCCACATCAAGTCCAAGCACTCTTGCAAGCACATATCCAAAGAAAAAGCCAGATGCATGAAGTAGAGATGCAGCAAGCACCACTTGTTTACCAGACATGAGGATTGATGAAGCACTCTGGGCAATTGCATTTCCGCATAGAACAGCAACAGTTGCCACAGCAATAGGTGGCATCAGGGGTGATACAAATTTAACCAGGCCTTGGAAATACTGATTTAGAAATGCACCAGCCAGAACAGGAAGAAGCACAACCTGAACTCAGAAACAGAGGAAATGACCAAAAAGACAGATATTAATAACATCAAAGCAGCACCACTGGAGGAAAGCTACCTGCATGGTTGATATTAGCAGTCCAGCTGCATCTACTGCAACAAATTGTCCAGCCAGTTTGGCTGTAAGAAATGGGGTCATAATCTGCAGATGGAAGGTAGGAGGAAATTTATTTTGGAAACTGAGGGGGCAGCAATATCTTATAGAATCATTTCAAAGTTTGGATATGCATTTTAGAGAAATATTATCAAGAAATTGCTTTAGTCTTAAGAGGCCAAATGAAAAGTGAAAAGTGAAAAGTGAAAAGTGAAAAACCCTTCCTTCTGAATTTTACCATGCCTGAAAATGAAAACTGAATAGAACACATTTCTCACTATCTGAAAAAGCTAATTCCCCAAGAACCTTTTACTGGCCAAAGAAAATGAATCAGTTGAAAACTAAGAAATGATGTCAATGCAGTATTTTTTTAGAGAAAAACTTAATGCTACTGTTGTAATTTCTAACATTGCCTTTAAATGAATGCACGCCAAATTTTTGCCAAGTAAAAGAGAAGACATCAATGCCAGTTACCGACCACAGCTGCTAAAGTGCTTGCTGCTGTCATCAATACTGAGAGTGCCACATTTCCGCTGGGAGACAAAAGATCATCAAATCTTATGACTACAATAAGCAAAAAGAGAAAAAGAGAAAAAAAAAATTGAGAATCTCAAACCGTGCAATGTAAATCACTATGTTGCTTGCTGTTCCTGCAATCAACAAATTTAAGAACTATTATCTGGGAGACAAGGAAGAAGTCAAAATGCTCATTTGTGCATGCTCACAGATGAAGTGCTGGACATACCACCAGGGCAGCAACCAACCAATATTAGACCAGCTGCATAATGTGAAGGCAGATTTAAGAGCTTGCTCACCAAAAACCCAGATATTGGCATCACCTGCAACCAACAACCAATTAAACTATTAGCCTTTTTTTCAAGAACAAGAAAAAAAAGAAGATGAAATTGAACATATATCCCACAACTGGTTATGTCACTGATGCCATAGTGTAGCCTGTTTCCTAGATGTTACTCTTAACTTCAATGAAAGGGAAAAATATCAACACAGTAAAAGTACCATTACTCATGATAACTTTTGATAATGTTCCTTAAGACGGAGTATGCCCTAACTGTATATGTATTAAAGGTGAGCTGATAATTTTCGGAATTGGGAGTTGGGACATGGAAATAAGCAGATTAAAACTCTTCCAGCTACAGTTTTAAAAGTTTGAAACTCTACTTTCTATCAACTTGTCAAATCAAAATCCTGTTTCATTAGGTAGAAACATCCAATTCTGATTCTGAAAAGCAACCTGCATTTAAGATATCCAGTATAAATGCCAATGACGATTGATCATTTGCATTAAACATTTTAAAATTTTAAGCAAGCAATATCAGATTGAACGTAACAAAACAAAACCTGAAAGCCCTTAAAAGATAAACGATACGTAATTAGAATAAGGGTACTGTTTTGGGATAAAACTTAAAAGCAACAAATCCAAACGAACATGCACAAAAGAAAAGACCACACCGAGTACTGAAGCACGAAACCAGACATAAGCTCTTTAGGCATAGCGAAAGCGGTCCTAAGATCATCGAAGGTAAGTGTCATGCCCATTCCAAGCATGGTGAGAGAAATGCCAAGAATGGTCCATTTCGGGGTGACCCAATTGAAAGAGCTGGGCTTTACGAGCGCCAACAAGCAAACCAACGATACCCATATAGGAAATGCTGTAGATATTGCCTCGCCTACCACCTCAATCCACTCCCTAAAACTTTTCTCATTACTGGCGCCTAAGTTATCTGATGAAATGCCACAACGAATAAGAAAGGTTGGTCTTTTGGGTCTGGGAAGTAGACTAAGGGGTGGGATCACTTTGGGTTGATTTGGTGGGAGTGACTGAACTTGAAGTTTAGGAAATGATCTAGCAGAGGAAGTGAAAGGGCAACGACAGAGTTGTTTTCTAGACACATAGCTTGAGTAGAGACCTGTGTTGGTTGAGAATCTGAGATTATTGGCTCCCGTGCTAGAGGACGAAAGTGACGACAACATTTTTGCTTCTCCTTCTCTATTTGTTTTTTTTTTTTTTTTTTTTTTTTAACCAGACTTCTTCCTCTCTATGTTCACTGTGTTAATTGAGGGTCGGTTCGGTTCCGAACCGAACCGAACCGATAAAATCGAAAGTCGAAAATAAAAAATTTTAAAAACCGAACAAAACCGATTGATAAGAGAAAATCGAACCGAATCGAATCGATAAATATCGGTTCTGTTAGATTTTAAACCGATCAAACCAAAATTTATAAAATTTCATATTTTCAACATTAAATCTAAATAATAAAAACATAAAAACCAAAAAAATTAGAAATCAAAACTCAAAAATCTTAAGGTTCGGTTAGGTTTTCTTTGATTTCGGTTCAGTTCGATTCAATTTGATTCAATTTTTTTGATTTTTTGGGAAAATAATCGAATCGAACCGATTACCTAAAATTATCAAAATTATAAACCGAATCAACCGATTAAATTTTAAAGCCGAACCAATTGAACCGAATTTAATCAGTTTGATTCGATTTTTCAATTTAAACCGAAAACTACTCCCCCGTTATTGTATTTGCATCCTTGTACCCTTTCGCCATTGAAAAATAAATATTGAGGGTAAATTACATCTTGGACCCTCAAGCTATCACTTTAATACCCAATAAACATAAATTTGATGTGAATATAAATTAGAAAATATTACTATTTCATCTAATTTCTATTGTATATTTGCAGGAATAATTTTTTTTTTTTTATAATCTTATGATCTACTTAGATAGATGTACAGTTTGTAATTCAAATATTGTATTTAAATGAAGCTTGATAAATTAGCTCATAAATTTAACCATAGTTTTTGGGTTATAAACCAACTTGTCAAGGTTTTTCAATATTGATTTTATGAATAACTCATTTTCTTCGTAAATAATAACGAAGAAGAATATCTATTATGCAATCGATTTGCTTCAAATATATATATTTTGTGCTTTTTAAATTTACTTTTTATTCAAAATGGGATTTATAAGTCTTTTACTATGTACTCGGGTTCAAATACTTATAGATTTATTGTTTATTTATTGACTCCATATAATTCAGAAAACACCAATTTTCTCGAAGCCTCTTGTTCATATCTCTTATAAAAAGGTACTTCAATAATATCTCTCTAGCAGATCTCTCATTAATCCGAGTGAACATTTAAATATCAAAGGATACTTCAATAATATTTATCTAGTAGATCTCCCGTTGACCTTAATGAACATTCAAATACCTAATGGGATGAAAAATATATCAATAGGTCTTCCGTCTTGCAAATAAGGCATATCCTATTTAAACAAAATTTTTGAAATAATGCCTGTATTTTTATGTCTTCTAACTACTTTTGTCACGACCCAACCTATGGGCCGGACCGGCACTAGGACCTGGGCCAGCCTAAAGCCCCCGAGACCCGTAATAAGCCTAACTGTTCATTTACCCAATTCTAAGGCCCATTTGGGCCCAATTTCAAGAAACCAAACGGACAGAATCCGGCCATAAAATGGACTTTCCAACGGGGAGTTTTCGACTCACCCGACCTGTAAACACAATAAATACTCAATTGGGGAGCTCAGCTCACCCTCCACATACTCATCAGCATAAAAATAAATGGGAGCTCAGCTCCCTCATCCAATCCATCAAACATGCATAGAATATTAAGTTTACAGGTCCAAAATAATAATTTAGTTTACAGACCCAAATCAAATAAACATTTCTAACACATGCAGAAATTCTAAGATTTAACAAGTTTATACAAACATTAGTAATCGACCTGCGAGGGAGAAAGCAGGTTAACCTCAAAAATATCCTCCT
Organism: Hevea brasiliensis; assembly: GCF_030052815.1. Lineage (NCBI taxonomy): Eukaryota > Viridiplantae > Streptophyta > Magnoliopsida > Malpighiales > Euphorbiaceae > Hevea > Hevea brasiliensis. The sequence goes on along the minus strand of NC_079496.1, from coordinate 20,900,290 downwards.
GTGGCCTGGAAAAATTTTTGAACAGGAGTGAGCGTTCGACTCAGAGAGTAAAATATCAATTTTAACCATAATCTCTATAACTATCTAAAACTAATGCACCCTGTAGAGTGAAATGCAACATTAACAATATTTTCACATCATAACATCAAAAAGGTAATTTTGAGCACTCACACACCCTGTAGTATCAGTCATAATATATGGGAGCTGATCCCCTATACAGCTCTCTTAAATCCAACCTGGTGCCAGCAAAGAACTCAAGCTGGACTTTCGCTTAATAAACCAAATCGAGAGTCCCAGCGAAGAACTCAAGCCGTGACTACCCCTCGAAGGATCGGGTCCCAGCGAAGAACTCAAGCCGTGACTACCCGTCCTATCCATAGTCCACACCACATCACACGCACGCCAACGCACGCACACTGCTCTAAATTACCACAACAACATCCATGGCACTTTAACAGTTATCAATGCAACATAAATCGTGCCTAGAGTTTAACTACATAAATATATGCATATAAGTGATGCATGGGCATGCTTGAACATATAATAATATCGAAATTACAGTTAAAATTAATATTTACTCACAGATTTGACGACAATCACTGTGGCGGCTGGGCGGAGGAAGAAGGCTGTCCCGGCTCACCTGACAATTATATTACAATTATTTAATACAATTGACTCAATACAATTCAAGAAAAGACCAATTGCGTCCTAAGTCGTGCCGAAAATCCGGCAGAGTCTCCCCTATACCTAGGACCTACCCAACCTGCAAAATGGCTCAAAACAAACTTCTATATTTACAATCCATATATCCACAGCTCAATCATATCACACAGCCCCTCCTGGGCCCATCAAATCAATCATCCATCACAGTATGTAATATTTCAATTTAATCCTTATAATTGGCCATTTTTGCAAAAACTGCCCAAATAAGCTCTAAAAATTCTAAAACTTTGCCCCGCGGTCCTTAGCAATATTACTAGGCTATTGCAAAAAGAATCATAATTTTCTAAGCTACCACGAATATTTTATGGATTTTTAATCCTATTTAAGCACTAGAAAATTACGAAAAAGCAAGGTTCGGGTTTACCTTTGCCAATTCCGACTTTGGGAACGCGCTCGGGACGTTTGACAATGGGGGGCTAGCCAAAACCTCGGTCCAATTCGGAGACTTTTCCAGAATCTGTTCGGCGGAATTTCGCAGACCCGGTCAACTGTCGAATTTCCGCGAATCGAGGATACCTACACGAAGCCCATAACACGGGGGTTAGTACATAAATTTTTCAGAATTTTCTAAGCTCATTAAATGCTCGGAAAAACACTGCGAAGTTCCGTGGGACCCATCGAAAAACGGTGTCGGAAAAATTTGAAATTTATGTCGCCGCGAAGCTCTTGACGAGTGGAGCGTGCTGGTACCCTCGGTTTTCTCGTGGGATTCACGGTTTTCGAGAAATCTAGCCCAAAAGTCAAAATGGGCTAAAAACTTCCCGAGCAAAAATTGGACAAACCGCTCGATGGATTTCGGCGTTCTTGGTGTCTATGGAAAGCTCTCGCCGAGTAGATGATTTTAGATACAAGACCCGGTCTAATTGGTGGCCGGATAGGTCGAATTTTGGCCGGAGAAGTCGAAACGCCGCGCGCACGAGGGAGGGAATTCGCGCGCGGTTTTCGGCCGTTTAGCGCGCCGGGCCGAGGAGGTGGGTGGCGCGGCCGATCTGGGTGGGGGAGGTGGTCGGCGAGGCGGAGGAGAGAGAAAATGGGAGGAAGAGAGAAGGGGGAAGGGACGCGCGCAGGAGGAAGAAAAAGGGAAGGGAGCCGGTCCGATTCGACCGGTCCGATCCGGTCTGGTTCGATTCAGCCGGTTCGATTTGAAATATAAAATTTTGAATTTTTACTCTGCCTCGGGACCGAAAACGAGGTCCAAAAATTCCGAAAAAAATTTCAGAAAACTCAGAAAAATACGTAGACTCCAAATATATTTTTAGTTTTGCCACGTGGTCTTTAAATTAATTTTTAAAAATCATCAAAGTTTATATTTTCGGAAAATCGAACCCGATTTTTAAAATCCGAAAAATCTCAAAAAAATTCCTAAAATTTAAATAAAATTAAAATACCAAAAATGCTCATAAATTTAAAATTTTTGGGGTGTTACATTCTTCCCCCCTTACAGAAAATTCGTCCTCGAATTTTACACAAGGCAGAATAAAGCACATGATTATACATTGAACAGATAAGGGTACTTGCTACGCATGTCCCGTTCTGACTCCCAGGTGCACTCTTCCACTGACTGACTCCTCCACAAAACCTTAACCATAGGGATCTGTTTTGATCTCAGCTGTCTCACTTGGTAGTCCACTATGGCTACAGGCTGCTCCTCAAATGTCAAGTTCTCTTTTAGCTCTATCACATCCGGCTGCAGTACATGAGAAGGATCGGGAATGTATTTCCTGAGCATGGAGATGTGAAACACGGGATGAACGTGAGAGAGGTTGGGTGGTAGCTCCAACCGGTAGGCAACTGCTCCAACTCTATCAGTAACCTCAAAAGGTCCAATATACCGAGGTGCCAACTTGCCCTTCTTTCCAAATCTCATGACTCCCTTCATTGGAGAAACCTTCAGGAATACATAGTCGCCACGCAAACTCCACATCCCTCCGTCTGGGTGCATAACTCTTACGCCTCTGAAAGTTTGATCGTTCACTGAATAAAGGAACAACCTGAAGTGTACTGCACTAGGTCTACATCATGCACCTTCGCTTCCCCCATTTCTGTCCAACACAGAGGAGACCTACACTTTCTTCCATATAATGCCTCATAGGGTGCCATCCCTATGCTGGAGTGGTAACTGTTATTGTAGGCAAACTCCACCAAAGCTAGCTGCTCATCCCATTGACCTCCAAAATCCAAGACACTCATGCGAAGCATGTCTTCCAGTGTTTGGATTGTCCTTTCGGACTGTCCGTCTATCTGAGGGTGAAAAGCCGTACTGAAGTTCAACTGTGTGCCAAGTGCCTCTTGCAACTTTCTCCAAAACCGAGAAGTGAACTGGGGCCCTCTGTCAGATATTATGGAAGCCGGAACTCCATGCAATCTGACTATTTCTCGAATGTAGAGTCGGGCATACTGTGCCACAGAATATGTAATCTTCACAGGTAAAAAGTGAGCTGATTTGGTCAAGCGGTCTACAATTACCCATATCGAATCATATCCTCGCGTGGTACGAGGCAACCCAGTCACAAAATCCATGGTGATCATTTCCCACTTCCATTCTGGGATAGGGAGTTCTTGCAGCTTCCCTGACGGTCTTTGGTGTTCAAACTTCACCTTCTGACAAGTCAAGCACTTGGACACAAAATCTGCTATGTCTCTTTTCATGCCATTCCACCAATAGCTATCTTTCACATCATGGTACATCTTGGTGGAACCTGGGTGGACACTGTACAGTGTATAGTGTGCCTCTTGCATGATTTCATTTCTGAGATTGTCTACATCGGGCACACATATCCTCGAACCATGCACTAGGGCGCCATCATTGGCAAATCCAAACTCACCACCTTCACCTTGCTGTACTCTTTCTATAATCTTCATCAATTGTTGGTCTCTGTGCTGGGAAACTCTAACTCTGTCCCTCAAGTCTGGCCTCACTGAAAAGTGAGCCAACAATACCCCCTCATCTGAAAGATCTAGGATTAAACCTTGATCCATCAACTCATGTACCTCCTGAATCAATGGTCTCTTCTCTACTGAAATGTGCGCCAAACTGCCAGAAGATTTTCTGCTCAAGGCATCTGCTACAACATTGGCCTTCCCAGGGTGGTACTGGATGGTGCAATCATAGTCTTTCAGAAGCTCCATCCATCTCCTCTGTCTCAAGTTTAAATCCCTCTGCTGGAAGATGTACTTCAAACTCTTGTGGTCGGTGTATATCTCGCACACTTCACCATACAGGTAGTGTCTCCAGATTTTAAGTGCAAAGACTACAGCCGCCATTTCCAAATCATGGGTGGGGTAGTTCTGCTCATGCCTCTTCAGCTGCCTTGAAGCATAAGCCACTACCTTTCCATTCTGCATCAAAACACACCCTAGGCCAACTCTGGAGGCGTCACAATACACGATGTATCCTTCACCACTCACAGGTAGTGTCAACACAGAGGCAGTGGTTAGACACTCCTTAAGCTTCTGGAAACTCACCTCACAGTCATCTGTCCAAATGAATGGAACATTCTTCCTGGTCAACTTAGTTAGGGGAGCCGCTATCCTGGAAAAATCTTACACAAAACGCCTATAGTAGCTAGCTAAACCCAAAAAACTTCGCACCTCAGTGACTGTTGTAGGCCTAAGCCAATCAGTTACAGCTTCAATTTTCTTGGGATCCACTTGAATGCCGTCCCTAGAAACCACGTGTCCCAAGAATGAGATGCTTTCTAGCCAAAATTCACATTTTGAAAATTTGGCATATAGCTGGTACTCCCTCAACGTCTGCAACACCATCCTCAAGTGCCACACGTGTTCTTTCTCGGTCCGAGAGTATACCAGAATGTCATCTATGAATACGATAACAAAACGGTCCAAAAATGGCTTGAACACCCTGTTCATCAAGTCCATGAAGGCTGCTGGTGCATTAGTGAGTCCAAAAGACATCACCAAGAACTCATAATGACCATATCTTGTCCTGAAAGCCGTTTTGGACACGTCCTCATTCCTGATTCTCAATTGATGGTAGCCTGATCGCAGGTCTATTTTGGAAAAGAATCTAGCCCCTTGGAGCTGATCAAACAGATCATCGATCCGAGGAAGTGGATACTTGTTCTTCACAGTCACCTTGTTCAGCTGTCTGTAGTCGATACACAACCTCAATGACCCATCCTTCTTTCTCACAAATAGAACAGGAGCACCCCAAGGTGAAGTGCTCGGACGTATAAAACCCTTGTCCAAAAGCTCCTGTAGTTGCTCCTTCAGCTCTTTCAATTCTGTTGGTGCCATCCTGTAAGGTGGCATCGATATGGGGTTTGTACCCGGCACAACATCAATGCAAAACTCTATTTCCCTTCCTAGTGGCAACCCTGGAAGCTCCTCTGGGAAGACATCCATAAATTCTCTGACAACAGGAACATTTTCCATGCTGACACCTTCTACAGATGTATCTCTCACCAATGCCAAATACCCTTGGCATCCACGCCTCAACATTTTTCTAGCACTAATTGCTGACACCAAATTATATGGAGCCACGCTCCTGTCACCATCAAAGCTAAACTCTTCCACACCAGGTATGTGGAAATACACCTTTTTGTTCCTGCAGTCTAAAGTGGCATAGTGAGTTGACAACCAATCCATCCCCAGGATTACAGCAAAATCCATTACTGGTAGAGGAACCAAGTCTGCTGGGAGGATCTTTCCATCCACTACCACTGGGCTACCCGGAAAAACCATATCTACATCTATGTTGTCACTAAGTGGGGTAGCTACCGACAAAGGGCATTCTAAAGTTGTAGGGTTTCTACCCAACCTCATGGCAAACACAGGGGAGACAAATGAGTGCGTAGCACCCGGATCTATCAAAACACGAGCCTCATAGGAACAGACTAGAAGAATACACCACAATCGCATTTGAAGCTTGAGCATCCTGGTGGGTCAGGATGAAAACCCGAGCTTGACCCCTACGAGTGGCGTAACCACGATCGACTTCTACCTCCTGATCTGCCTCCAAATCCACGTCCCCCTTGTCCTCGGCCCTGTTGGCCACTGAACTGACTGCCTGCCATATTGGAAGCACCTGGATACAACTGGCAAGGAACATTTGCAACAGAACCCTGTGACCCCATCTGTGGCTCACTGAAAACGGGGCATTCTCTAGCAAAGTGACCCGGTTGGCCACACCTGAAGCATACTCCTGAACCCATCAAACAAGGTCCTGAATGTCCTCTTCCACACTGTGCACAAGGTGCCAAGGAGGATCCTGAACCAGACCCAGAATTGCTGTACCCCGAACTGTGACCACTGCTGGATCCGTACCCTGGTCTGAATCCTCAAGGTTTGTGTCTAAAACCACTCTTCTTGTTCCTACTTTTTTCTCTATAATTACTCTGGCCACCACTGTCCGGAGTACCTATGGAAGGAACACCTGAGGAACCCTCTGCTCTGTTTTTCTTTGCCCTTCCGCTGTCATCCATAGCATAGCTAATCTCTATCTGTCTAGCTCGATCAACTACCACATCAAAAGACTGATCAGAAATCATGGCTAGGTTTGCATACCTCCTGTCCAGCCCCTTTAGGAATCTCTTCACCTTCATAGTTTCTGTAGCTACTGCTGTAGGGGCATATCTGCTCAATTCCAGAAATTCTGTAGCATATTCATCTACAGACCTGTCATTCTGTCTTAAGGCCTTAAAGGCCCACTGCTTTTGATCTCTGAAGCTTTCTGGCACAAACCGATTGATGAACAGTTCCACAAACTGAGTCCACGACAAACCCTCCATCCGAGGTAGTATGTAGTCATTCATCCATTGTCTAGGCATAGGCCCCATGACATGCTGCATACACTCTATCAGTCTTCTATCAGTCAACTGTAATTCTGTTCCTGCCTGTCTGCAGAAATCCAAAAACCGATATGTATCGTCTGACACATCATAAGTACCAGGCACCAACTTCTTGAAATTTATGATCTGTTTATAAGGTTCCCCTCTTGGTGCGGTGGACTGCTGCTGCTGTGGAGGGTGGACCATATACTGCGCCATCATGTCGATGGTCCTCTGCAACCCAGCTAGAGTAGCTGCCATGGGGTCCATGGGACCCTGTGCCATAAAGGACTGATCCTGTACTGGGGGTGGCTGCTCCTCTACTTGAGCAGCTCTAGGCCTCCTACCCCACCTCCTCGGGGGCAGGCGCCTCATCCTGTGCCGACACCTCGTCGGGCACATCTGGTTCTGGTGCAGTGGCAGCTCTCCTGCTTTAACACATTTTCCTGAAATTCAGCAGCATTAGCCCACAAAAATTCAAAACTGCTCATTACACAGCTCTATAGACTCATATTTATACATAATATATGGAGCAGAAACTAGAAGCAAAGATGACAATGCAAGACGAATGTGAACCCTATTTTCCGCATGTGACTCCTAGTAGACTATTCCCAACATTTTAGATGAACATTCCCTAAGAATCTGGAGCCTAAGCTCTGATACCACATTTGTCACGACCCAACCTATGGGCGGGCACTAGGACACAGGCGACCCTAAAGCCCCGAGGCCCGTAGTAAGCCTAACTGTTCATTTACCCAATTCTAAGGCCCATTTGGGCCCAATTTCAAGAAACCAAGCGGACAGTCCAACCATAAAATGGACTTTCCAACGGGAGTTTTCGACTCACCCGACACTGTAAACACAATAAATACTCAATTGGGGAGCTCGGCTCACCCTCCACATACTCATCGGATAAAATAAATGGGAGCTCGGCTCCTCATCCAATCCATCAAACATGCATAGAATATTAAGTTTACAGTCCAAAATAATAATTTAGTTCTGCACCCAAATCAAATAAATATTTCTAACACATGCGGAAATTCTAAGATTTAACAAGTTTATACAAACATTAGTAATCGACCTGCGAGGGAGAAAGCAGGTTAACCTCAAAAATATCCTCCTGTGGCTTGGAAAAATTTTTGAACAGGAGTGAGCGTTCGACTCAGAGAGTAAAATATCAATTTTAACCATAATCTCTATAACTATCAAAAACTAATGCACCTTATAGAGTGAAATGCAACATCAACAATATTTTCACATCATAACATCAAAAAGGTAATTTAGAGCACTCACACACCCTGTAGTATCAGTCATAATATATGGGAGCTGATCCCCTATCTGACTCTCTTAAATCCAACTGGTGCAGTGAAGAACTCAAGCCGGACTTTCGCTTAATAAACCAAATCGAGGGTCCCGATGAAGAACTCAAGCCGTGACTACCCCTCGAAGGATCGGGTCCCAACAAGAACTCAAGCCGTGACTACCGTCCTATCCATAGTCCACACCACATCACACGCACGCCAACGCACGCACACTGCTCCAAATTACCACAACAACATCCATGGCACTTTAACAGTTATCAATGCAACATAAATCGTGCCTAGAGTTTAACTACATAAATATATGCATATAAGTGATGCATGGGCATGCTTGAACATATAATAATATCGAAATTACAGTTAAAATTAATATTTTACTCACAGACTTGACGACAATCACTGTGGCGGCTGGGCGGAGGAAGAAGGCTGTCCCGGCTCACCTGACAATTATATTACAATTATTTAATACAATTGACTCAATACAATTCAAGAAAAGACCAATTGCGTCCTAAGTCGTGCCGAAAATCCGGCAGAGTCTCCCCTATACCTAGGACCTACCCAACCTGCAAAATGGCTCAAAACACACTTCTATATTTACAATCCATATATCCACAGCTCAATCATATCACACAGCCCCTCCTGGGCCCATCAAATCAATCATCCATCACAGTATGTAATATTTCAATTTAATCCTTATAATTGGTCATTTTTGCAAAAACTGCCCAAATAAGCTCTAAAAATTCTAAAACTTTGCCCCGCGGTCCTTAGCAATATTACTAGGCTATTGCAAAAAGAATCATAATTTTCTAAGCTACCACGAATATTTTATTGATTTTTAATCCTATTTAAGCACTAGAAAATTACGAAAAAGCAAGGTTCGGGTTTACCTTTGCCAATTCCGACTTCGGGAACGCGCTCGGGACGTCTAACAATGGGGTGCTAGCCAAAATCTCGGTCCAATTCGGAGACTTTTCCGGTAACGTGCAGTGCGCCGAATTTCGAACCGGTCAATCGTCGATTTCGCGAATCGAGGATACCTACACGAAGCCCATAACACGGGGGTTAGTACATAAATTTTTCAGAATTTTCTAAGCTCATTAAATGCTCGGAAAAACACTGCGAAGTTCTGTGGGACCCACCGAAAAACGGTGTCGGAAAAATTTGAAATTTATGTCGCCGCGAAGCTCTCGATGAGTGGAGCGTGCTGGTACCCTCGGTTTTCTCGTGGGATTCACGGTTTTCGAGAAATCTAGCCCAAAATTCAAAATGGGCTAAAAACTTCCCGAGCAAAAATTGGACAAACCGCTCGATGGATTTCGGCGTTCTTGGTGTCTATAGAAAGCTCTCACCGAGTAAATGATTTTAGACACAAAACCCGGTCCAATTGGTGGTCGGATCGGCCGAATTTCATGTGATTCCGTAGTTTAGTGGCCAATGATCGTGTAAGAATCGGTTTCTGTAAAATATATATAAGAATTGTTTTCAAATTACATTTGAAACCCCTTTTTCCAAATTTCTCTCACATCAATAACTCAACCCCTATTACCTAGATAATTTTAGACAAGTTTCAGTTGAAGTATAATCCAATTTATCAAATCCCCCGGGCATGGTGAAGGAAAGAGAAAAAGGGCTAGTGATGGTGCACATTAAATGTGTTATTGTTTTAAATTGCCTCAAGTATGCTCCAAGAGAGCAAACTATTTTTTTGGTTTTTTTAAAAAACTCAAATGATGAGTAATTATCTCTGTAATCACTCAACTTTATGAATATTTTATAAAAATCATTAAATTTCAATTTCTTTCACAAAAATCATTAAATTTTAATTTAATTTTATAAAAATCACTATGATTAAAAATTAAAAATTTTCATGTTAATTTACTAATTTATTAAATGTTTTATAAATAAAATTATCTAACTACTGATTACTGATAAAGAAGAAACAGAAAAAAGTAAAGGATTTGACAGCGAAAAAGGTTGCAGAATATGTTTTCTTCATCCTATCTTCCTTTCTTTTTTTAAAAAACTAATAAAACAATGTAATTTAATTTAAAAAATAATTGACAAGTTATTAAATTAATCTGAAAATCTTTAATTTTCAATCATAGTGACTTTTATAAAATTAAATTAAAATTTAATAATTTTTATGAAAGAAATTAGAGATTAGTGATTTTTATAAAAATACTCATAAAATTGAGTGACCGCATGTGATATTTACCACTCAAATAATTGAAATTGTTATTTAACCACAAGTGCTAAAGGAAATATAGGATACCTATCAATCAAAGTATACAAGCAATGGGATCAACAAGGTCACCAAAAATTATGTAACTGCCACAAGACAAACAAATAACTTATAATTGCATTTTGTGCTTTACAACCTTATTAAAATCATAGGCATATCAAAGTTTACTAATAGAAAATGATCGGAAACAAAATGTGTGGTCATGACTCAACAGTAGAACTGATATTATTGACTGCACAAACGCATAAGGTTGCAACCACATTCTGCAGAAACATGCTCAAGCATAAGACTGTGCCAGGCATTCATCAACCATATCCACTAGGTTCGGGTTTTCCAAGGCTGCTGCTACTCGCTCTTTATCATTTAGTTGTTTATTAACTGCAAAATGAAAATAATAAATAAGAACAACATTCTGTAATCTGCAATTATGCAAAAACTCTATCGAGAGAGCTAGCTACTCGACAGGTAAAAGAGAAAAATTGATATTGTTCACCATTCCTGAAATTGCCTTCTTAAGACTTGAACCGCTAATGATTCAGGTCTGTATGCCATAATGAAGTCAAAAGAAATGAAGAAAGAATTATAAGCGATTTTTGCAGGCAATCAATTCTCAATCCAAATATAATAACATGAGCTTCAAAGTCACATAAGCTAACCCACCTCAAGATCACAGGAACTAAAGAAACAATGGTTTAAAATCAAGCCTGAGGTACGAAGGGTCATCCACCCAAATAATTAGGACCAAACCAATCAAACCACTCAATCATAGTTGTCAAAGTAGGGCCTCAACTCCAGGATCCCCTAAGCCTGGGGTCATGATCTGACCACAGTGGCTTAACGGATTTCTTTCATAAAAATCTTTTATTATTTTATTTGCTGTTTTTACTTCATGGCATACTCATATTCGTTTTATAACCATTTAAATGATAGTACAATATTAACAAAATAAATACAACTACATAAAATCAACTTTCACAATGTCCATATCATTCTATCAAAATTAATAGAATTTGCCAATGAATTTTAAATTTAAAATCATATAAATTTCAAATGACAAAATTATCCTCTTATTATATATCATTTTATTTTATTTTATTTTATTTTATTTATTCCAAACACAAAATTCATTTCATTTGAAATGAATTCTATATTTAATATAAAATATACCAAATAAAGAAATTCATTTGCATATGAATTTTATTATGAAATTCATTTGCAAATGAAATGAATTTTATCATAGAATTGAACCAAACAGAGCTTCAGTATTCCAACCCTCCACTGAAGTTACCTCTCCCTTCTAGCAAACTTGATGCAGTAATGGCAAATACAAGTGCCTTTGCACCCTGCAACGAGGCCCTAGATACCATGTGTGCCTTAACACACTTAGCACCTTTGAGGGAAAGGGTGGGGAAAAAAAAAGGATTAACCCTTTAGGTCAATTTGTTTCTTACCAATTTTAGTGACTTTGGTTTGTAATATAAATTTGGTCCTTAATGTTTCAAAATTAGCAATTTTAATACTTTACTTTGTTATATTATAAGCTAATAGAATGATGGGTTAATTCAAAAAAATGTCTAATAGTTCAGTTAATTAGAACATGCACTTGTTACACACTGAAAAGAAAGCAATTACCTGCAGCTTCAGTTGCATGGGTTCCAGGAGCCACTCTTATATCCACCTAAGCAAAATGAGAATGATAATTATGAAAGAGAGAGAGAGAGAGAGAGAGAGAGAGAGAGAGAGAGAGTATAGAGTAAGTAGCAAATAGATAGCATTCATAAATGAAGGAGCTCAGAATTCCTCAAGCTCAGCAAAATAATTAGAAACAAATCATGTAACCCACCCCCCACTATCATCTTTTGTGTTCATACTTGACATTTTTATATAGATACAAACAAGAACATAAAGAACAAGCCAAAGGAAAGTGATGCCCTCCAATCAAGTAAAATAACACTTGAAGAAACTTCCCTAAAAGCTCTGTAAGCGCAAACCCATATGGAAGCCCAACAAAAAAGAAAAGGCACCAAATCCCACAACAAATTGAAATAAAGATGGGTGCAGTTTTCTATTGAACATGCAAAACAAACACAAATAAGAATAACACTCGCATAAAAAGTTAAAAACACAAGAAACTTAACGTGTTTCAGCAATGTGGCCATGTCTGCAGAAAGCCATCAATGTTTTTCCACTATGAAAGATAAATGTACAAGTAGGGATAGAGAAAGTTGATATTACAGAAATATCCCCATAATTAGAACCACCCTAGGCTAACTAAGTTGTACCAATGGACCTGACTACAAAATTGGATATTCTTCACCGTGGTGTGGGATATGCTAGAAAGGCCACAGCCTCCTCTGTAAAACCCTCCACCGAATCTGCCTTGAGCTTTTAGCTTGCAGTATTTCCTTTGAAAAATATGAGATGAACTTAACATTTTCTCCATAAAAGATTCAATTAAAAAAAGAAAAAGCACACAAATCCACCAACTTTGACATCTTTCCCACCACCAAATCCTGCACATTCTAAACTAATTGAAATCTCTAAGCTTGTTTAATTGGTTTTCCAGTGATAAAATCCCACAAATACAACTCTTGAATTGCATGATGCAATTCTAAACTTAATTTAACCTTAGTGGGAGGCTTTCTCGATTGGACTAGTGTGAGGCAACTAGTTTTATTGTGTTGGCTTTGTTTTCCTATGCAGTTATGAAGGTAATCAGATCTGCTTGTTAATTTCGAACCCTAGTTTCTTTAATTGCATGAAAACCTAGCCCTGATTTCCAAACAAACAGGATTCTCAAATGGCATCCAACACCAATTTTTGTTCTCAGAGCTCCTAATTTTGCAATTATTTTCACAATATGGAAATTTTTTAAGAAGCATTGAAACACTTCATAAAGAGATATTTTATCAAAGAACAAAGTGATTTCAATGAGCTTTATGCTATGGGACAAGCTTAATCAATTTGTAATTGATTACACTAGAAATTATATAGAGCTTACAAGTGTTTTGTTAAAGAAGATAGAAAGCTCACTATTTCTCAATTCAAAGTAGGTTGAGACCAGAAATTCAAAATCAATGGTCAAATGCAAGACTACATGCCCTTGAAGATGCAACAGAACAAGCTATTGTTCTTGAGAAATGTTTGAGATTCATGGGCCATCTCCTAAATTCTAGACTATAATTGCAAAAAGAAAGAAGCAATGCAATCAGTAGAGGGAGAAAAAAAAAAAAAAAAACATTTAGATCATTCTAATCAACAACCAGAAAAGGTATTACAGCAGCGACAAAGGCCTAGAGAACAGATAAAGAGGGTCGAAAAGCCAAATCAACAACTAGAGCTACAAGACATATCAAGAGGAGGCAAAACAACATGCACAAGAATCACAAAAATGCAAATTTTTCAGCAAAAACTTCTGCCTGTTATGGAAAGTCAATCACTATATTATTTCTCTGTATATTCTATAATTTGTATTTTCATTTAGGATTTCTTATTTAGGATTTCTTCCTAATTAGTAGAACACAATAATAGGAATCAATTGTATATATATACCAATGTACAGATTAATTGAAATAAAGGAGAATCATCTCTTTCTCTATGATATCAGAGCAGGTTTGACTCCGATCAACATCGCCGGCGTCACCTCAACCCCCTCATTCCACCACTGTATATTGTTGCCTGATCCAGTATACCATTAAAGGACTTCTGAGGTTTGACTCTCAGATCCTATTTCGATATTTGCTTGATTTGTGATTGTGGGTTATTTTGCTGCTGTAAACACTTTGGATTAGCGTTTCGGTTAGTTTTCTTTATCTCAACAAATGGTAGACAATAAGAATGTTATTTCTGATGTGATTCCGGTGATGACTAAGATCACGGAACATAAACTTAATGGTTCGAATTACCTGGAGTGGAGTAAGACTGTTAGGGTCTATTTGCGTAGCATTGATAAGGATGATCACTTTACTAAAGATCTACCTACTGATGATACACGACAAACTTGGCTAAGGAAGGATGCTCGGTTGTTTTTGCAGTTTCAGAACTCGATTCACAGTGAGGTAATTAGTTTAATTAATCACTGTGAATTTGTTAAGGAATTGATGCATTACTTAGATTTTCTGTATTCTGGTAAAGGAAATATTTCCTGTATTTATGATGTTTATAAGGCATTCCATCGTGCTGAGAAAGAGGATAAGTCTCTCATGGCTTATTTTATGGATTTTAAACGGATATATGAAGAACTTAATGTATTGTTGGCTTTTAGTTCTGATGTGAAAGTTCAGCAGACCTAGCGGGAGCAACTGGCTGTTATGAGTTTTCTTACAAGCCTTCCTTCAAAGTATGAGACTGCTAAATCTCATATTCTCTCCAGTTCTGAAATTTCCTCTTTGCATGAAATGTTCACATGGGTCCTTCTTACAGAGAATACCAATCTTCACAGCCTGCCAGTAGTGCTCTTATTAACCGTAATCCAAATGGATAACAGGGTAATAGAAGAGAAAGTAGAGGAGGAATTACAAGCAACAGAAATAATCAGCGTAATGAAGAAGCTAGTTTTAATTAGGACTCAAGAGGAGTCATTTGTTATTATTGCCATGAGCCTGGCCATACAAAATATTATTGTCCGCAACTTCAAAGGAAAAATCAGCGATAACAGATGGCAAATATGGCATATGGCTGCAAAGGATTCTACAGTATCTTCCTCTGAGAAAACTATTTTGGAATCTGCAAAGGATTTTAAACAGTTTTCCCAGTATTAGGCATCTCTAAAGCCTACCAGTTCCCCTGTCACTGCGATCGCTAAGTCAGGTAAATCCACTACATGCCTTGTGTCTTCCTCATCCAAATGGATTATTGATTCTGGTGAGACAAATTACATGACAGGTAATTCTAGTCTTCTATTTGCTTTTCAGTATAATCTCACTTCCTCTACTGTTACTTTAGTTGATGGTTCTACTTCTTGTGTCATTGGTTCTGGAACTGCGAACCCGACTTCGTCAATTTCTTTGCATCTGTTTTGTGTCTACCAAAATTCTCTTTTAATCTACTTTCTGTTAGTAAACTTACTCTGTTTTCTTTTTTCCTGACCAGTGTTTGTTTCAGGATCTTACAACGAAGCAGATTATTGGTAGATGACGTGAGTAAGGTAGTCTCTACATTCTAGAAAATCATGTACCGCGGTCGCTTGTTTGCTCCAGTACCTTAACACCTCTTGAAACTCAGTGTGATTGAGCCATCCTTCTTTGTCTACCATGAAGAAGCTGTGTCCTCAGTTTCAGTTTTTATCAGTACTAGAATGTCAGTCGTGTCAGTTTGCAAAACATCATCGTTTGCCTTCTGTGTCTAGAGTCAATAAACGGGTTTCATCCCCTTTTGAGTTAGTTCATTCTAATGTTTGGGGTCCTTGTTCTGTTACTTCTAAAACAGGATTTCGTTATTTTGTTACTTTTATTGATGATTACTCTCGTGTTACCTGATTTTATTTAATGAAGAATCGTTCTCAATTATTTTCTATCTTTTGTGCCTTTTGTAATGAAATCAAAACTCAATTTAATATTTTTGTACGCATATTAAGAAGTGACAATGCCAAAGAATACTTTTCAGCACAATTTCAGTATTATATGACATAAAATGGCATTCTTCATCAGTCTTCTTGTGTGGATACCCCATCCCAAAATGGCGTGGCCGAAAGAAAAAATCGGCATCTTCTTGAGGTAACTCGTGCTCTTCTTTTTCATATGAAAGTTCTTAAACACTTTTGGGCGGATGCAGTTTCTACGGCATGTTTTTTTATCAATCGTATGCTGTCTTCTGTCCTTAATGGGGATATTCCTTATACTGCTTTATTTCCTACAAAATCTTTATTCACTGTTGAACCTCGTATTTTTTGTTGTACCTGTTTTGTGCGTGATGTTCGTCCACAGGTTACTAAATTGGATCCAAAGACTCTCAAATATGTCTTCCTTGGGTACTCCCGATTGCAAAAAGGGTACCGCTATTTCTCTCCTACTCTTAATCGTTATCTTGTTTATGCAGATGTCACATTTTTTTAGTCCACTCCATTTTTTCCTCAATCATCTATGTATGAGAGTCAAGGGGAGGAGGATGATCTCTTAATATATACTATCCAACCAATGTCTAGTCCTCTCCCGCAGCCTGTTCCTTCTGTCTCTAGACCTACTCCCCCTCCCGTTGTTCATGTTTATTCCAGGAGATTGGAGATTCCTGACTCAGATCCTCCACCAGCTACTTCGTTGGGAGATCCTGTACCTCATACTGATCATAATTCTGATCTAGACTTACCCATTGCTCTTCGTAAAGATAAACGTTCATGTACTTACCCTATTTCTTTTTTTGTTTCTTATAATCAATTGTCTTCTTGTTCTCGGTGTTTTGTTACTTCTTTAGACTCTGTTCCTATCCCTAATACTGTTGGTGAGGCACTGTCTCATCCTGGCTGGTGTGCTGCTATGAAGGAGGAAATAGAGACTTTAGATGCTAATGGTACATGGGAACTGTTGCCCTTGCCCACTGGTAAGAAAGCTATTGGTTGCATATGGGTATTTACAGTAAAGGTAAATCCTGATGGTTTTGTGGCTAGGTTAAAAGCACGCCTTGTAGCAAAAGGATATGCTCAGACATATGGGGTTGATTACTCTGACACTTTTTCTCCTGTAGTTAAACTTACTTTTGTTCGCTTGTTTATCTCTTTAGCAACTACATATGATTGGCCCCTGCACCAACTGGATATCAAGAATACTTTCCTTCATGGTGATCTTCAGGAGGAGGTGTATATGGAGCAACCACCTGGGATTATTGCTCAGAGAGAGTTGGGTAAAGTTTGTAGGCTTCAAAAGTCTCTTTACGGCTTGAAACAAAGTCCTAGGCCTGGTTTGGGAGATTCAGTGAAGCAGTACAAGAATTTGGTATGCAAAAGAGTAAGTGTGATCACTCGGTATTTTATAGGCAAGCTGAGGCTGGTCTAATTCTCCTGGTAGTCTAAGTGGATGACATTGTGATCACTAGGAGTGACTTTGCGGGTATTTCATCTCTTAAAACCTTCCTCCAAACCCAATTTTAGACCAAAGACTTGGGATCGTTAAAGTATTTCTTGGGTATTGAAGTTATGAGAAGTAAGAATGGTATTTTCTTGTCTCAAAGAAAATTTGTCCTCGATTTATTAACAGAGATAGGAAAATTAGATGCTAAGCCTTGTAGTACACCAATGACTCCAAATTTACAACTGTTAACAGGGTATAGTGAGTTGTTTGAAGATCCAGAAAGATACAGGAGAAAAATTGAACTACCTTACAGTCACTCGTCCTGACATTGCTTATGCGGTTAGTGTGGTAAGTCAGTTTATGTCTTCCCCAACTGTTGCTCATTGGGAAGCCTTGAGACAAATATTGTGTTATCTAAAGGATGCTCAGGAAGAGGTTTGTTATATGGTAATCATGGGCATTTGAATATTGAATATTTTTCAGATGCCGACTAGGCTGGATCTAAGATTGACAAGAGGTCAACTACTGGATATTGCGTTTTTGTTGGAGAAAATTTAGTGTCTTGGAGAAACAAGAAGCAAAGTGTAGTTTCTCGATCTAATGCTGAATCCGAATACAGAGCCATAGCACAATCAGTATGTGAGGTAATGTGGATACTTCAATTACTAGATGAGACAGGTTTTAAAACCTCCCTACCTGCGAAATTGTGGTGTGATAATCAAGCTGCTCTCCATATTGCTTCTAATTCGGTGTTTCATGAGCAGACCAAACATATTAAAATTGATTGTCACTTTGTTCATGAAAAGATTCAACAACAAATCATCTCAACATGACACATCAAAACTGGAGAGTAGTTAGGAGATATTTTCACAAAAGCTCTGAATGGAGCTAGGATTGACTACATTTGTAACAAGTTGGGCATGATTAACATCTATACTCCAACTTGAGGGGGAGTGTTATGGAAAGTCGATCACTATATTATTTCTCTGTATATTCTGTATTCTATATTCCCATTTAGGATTTCTTCCTGATTAGTAGAACACAATTATAGGAATCAATTGTATATATATACCCATGTACAGATTAATTGAAATTAAGGATAATCATCTCTTTCTACACCCTTCAAGCAAAAAGAGAGCAGCAAGCAAATGCAGCAACCCAAGCTTGTTTCAAGGCCAGAACAGCAGTTGACTGGATCGACAGGAACCCAAAAAGAGTTAAAAAGGAAAATGCTGCTTAATTTCCTTTGAAATGTGAAGCCAAGTGAAGGAAAATCCAACAGGTGTGAGGCCAGTAGTTCTGTTTTATTTGCTTAATTTTCCATTTTCCTTTGCAATTGTGAAGATAATTAGATCTGTACATCTTCTGGGCCTTGATTTCTTTAATTCTAACGAACCATAATCCTACTTCTGAACCAAACAAGTTTTCTCCTTGACGCTTAATTTTCCTTTGCAATTGAGAAGTTAATTAAAGTTTCATGTTAATTTTGAACCCTAATTTCATTAATTCTACCAAACCCTAACCCTAATGTCAAACTAACCAAGTGTTCCCCTTGACATCCCACATCAATAGTGCTCTAGGCAGTGTCTTTCAATGCTTTTGAATATGTCTCACAGATATGATATACTGCTTTGATTTTTATAACGTGAATTTTTGGATGTCCAATCCCAAAGCTCATTTCAAGACATGTCAACCAAATTCATTTAAAGTCCATGTTCCATCAATTTTCCATGATTGCTTTTAAAAGATGCCTAATGCATATGTACCTACAATTTGTTAGATATTGTTTTGTTGGATTCTTCCAGCCTCAAAGCTATCGCTCAAGGATAAAACAAGGAGAATGCAACAATGTTGATGGTTGAGCCATTGTCCAAGCATTCATTAGCCCTCAGCACTCTTTCAACTTATTAAAAGAAACAAATAAGCAAAAAAAATCTAATTTTCCTTTAAACTCATACAACTTTGAGATTGGCAGATGAATTAATACAAGCATAAAAGGAGGCAGGTGCATATAGTTCCTTATGATAGAATTGAAATTTCAAGTAAAAGAACTAAATAGTGTCATAACCCAAGAATTATAGCAACTACAAGAATTGAGTTTGGAATATGTGAAAAAGTCATAATCTAAAATCAATTTTGTATTTAATATTTAATGAAAAAGCTGAAGACCTAGTTAATACCTTGTAACGAGAAGGCAAGCTTCTCATAAGCTTCACACGCAAGCAAAGACCAATAACTGTTGCCATGCTACAGTGTTCAATTGTTGGAGTAAATGTCACTCTGAATAAAGCAACATCATTTGTTAAATAAAACAACATAATCATATGTAAAATTAAGAAAAGAATTAAGATAGACATTGTGACAACCTGACGTAACTACGTTTGTCATCAACTTCAATTGCATCTTCTGTTATTACCTTAAGCTCTTCCAAAGAGTAAGGATGCTCAGGATCTTTTATGTCTCTAATATGATTTAAGAATGTTAAGGAAATAAACAATCGACAAAGTTCAGTCTGCATAGTTTGCCATGGAACTCCTTAATTCCTGTCAAGAATATTCCGAACACTAGAATCCCTCTGCAATGAAGGAAACTACTAAAGCACACAAATAATTCATGTAGCACATCATTATAAACACTACTGCAATGTTTAAAAGAGACTAAAAAAAAATTAAATAAGCTGATCAGGTACTGCATGCACTCCCATGTCTATGCACACACACACACACACACACAAAAATATGTGCCATTTAAATACTACTTGAGCACAGTCTAGAGTGTTTTGGATATCAATCCATCAATTCCAAATTAAAAAAGGCTAATTGCTCTAGGATACTTGGAATATTAAAAAATACACACACACACACACACACAAATATGTGCCATTTAAATGCTACTTGTGCACAGTCTAAAGTGTTTTGGATATCAATCCATCAATTCCAAAGTAAAAAAGGATAATTGCTCTAGGATACTTGGAATATTAAAAAAAAAAAATTCCATGTGAGATTTAAACACGCGCGCGTGCGCGCACACACACACACACACACACACACACACACACACAAAATATGTGACCATCAATTCCTAATTAAAAAAGGCTAATTGCTCTAGGATACTTGGAATATTAAAAAAAAAAATTCCATGTGAGATTTAAAAAAAAAAAAAAAAACCTTTGACATTCATTGCTCTGGTCATTCTGCATGTTGAAACTGGATTAATTTCATTAATAGTTACAAAAGTTATCACCAAATTACTTAGTGGTTAGCAAATTTGACCGATCACAAGTAAAACAACGAAAGTTCTAATTGGGTGTCAATCGGATTACTTGGACACAAAATCTGGCAGGTGCCAAGTTCCAGCCTTGAAGTCTGAAGCATCACTGATTGAACATTTTATCACAAGTAAGACGTGTTAAGTGGGGCCCTCACCCTAGCACTTGGTCCTCCTCAAACAGAGCACCAATGAAATATCCAAAGTTAAATAACTCCCAACATAAAACAACCTAATCCAATGAGAGAAAGTTAAAAAAAACTTTCTAATATCAACAAAACCCAACAACCCAGACAATTCACCCTTAATTCCCGCAAGCTCTATGCAACTTTATCCAGACATTGAAAGCAATATGGGGGGAAAAAAAGACTCACTTTCACCCATAATTATTGGAAGATGATAGACAAGCAGCATCTAAATAAGGGTCGCGTTTTTGGAGTAGAAATTATTCTCCTCAATCGAAGTCCTCAACATCTCAAAGTTTAATTTAGGATACTAGGGTCACTTTTGTGATAATCAGCAAGAGCTTTCAAAGTAGAAGGCTTCTTCAAGCAAAAGCAAGTAACTACTAATAACCCTCATACCTGTGATAGTAACCTTCAAAGAAGAATATTACTTACTGGAATTGTTGCTTAAATATTTCTTGGCCTTTGTAAACATATGGAGGACCACCTCCTTGCTTTAGCGAAAATCCCCTCCAGAACCATATCACCATCCATGTTTCTACTTCCTTCTTCTTCCAATTATTATTCTTCTACTTCTTCAGGGAATTGGAAATAAAATTGAAGTTTCCGCATGTGAGAAAAAGAAAGAATCCAATAGAGATGAGATACTCATCAATTGGAATAATCTTACGATGGAATATAATCAAAATAATCCTAATCTTCCTCCTGGATTGGTATTTTTCCAGATTGTATTCAACAAAGCATTTTCTCCTAAGTGGTATAATGGCATTCCAAGCTCTAAGTTAAGCAATCACTTATTTTGAAATTTTTATTTTGATTTCCAATGAAATAATTGAGCGTTTTCTTTTTAGATTTGTACATAAGAGTAACTAGAGAGAGTGGGTGGGGATGGGGGTGCGAAGCACAGGAGGGAAGGGGAGGGGAGGCAGTTTGGCAGGTGGTTTTGAGAGAGAGAGAGAGAGAGAGAGAGAGAGAGAGAGAGAGAGAGGCCCATCTCACTTGTATTAAAAAAAAAAATCAATTAGGGATGCCACATCAAACTCTTAAAGCCATAAAATTCAGGCTTAGTCACCCAATGATACCCATTCAAAAGTTTAGCTGTTTAACTGTGACCAATTCAAATTTGATGACCACAAAGTGACTTGCTGATAACTTCAATAACTATTAGCGAAATTAACCCTTGAAACGGTAAATTTAACTGAAAATAATACATAAATCAAATAATAGCTTCATAGTGCGTGACTGCTAAAAAAAGAACATTCCACAAGGGTTATAAAACAATATAACATTTTATGACTGCTGATGTTCATAGACCACAAATTATACTGTTTTTCTAGGAACAATTATAAAGAAAAGGAAGACATCAAGAAGGCTATCACTAACATATGCACATCTTATACCAAGAAATCTATCTAACAGACAGACATCTTATACCTTTTAGTCAACACAAGCACACACGTACAGAGTAGTGAAAAAGGATATCAAAAATTTCCTGTTGATCAATTGGCTCAACAGCGTACTCATCAGTATTGCTTGAGACACTTCGAACCCTACACTCTTTCCTTTCATAAACTATTGGATTGGGATTTATAAGCCCAGAAACCATTTCTCCTATGCAAAAAACAAAGGGATAAGTGACAAAAAGCATAAAGAAATATAATTATGGAGAAAAAAAAAAAACTATTGAAACTGAAAATTAAAAAAAAAAAATGCAGCATCACAACTCGACTTCTTATTTGCCAAAAAAGTTGCCACTTTGAGGTGGAACATTTTAATCATCTTCATTACTTAAACAAAAATAATTACAGTTCTAAGCGAATATTTTTATCTGTTTTACAAAATCAAGCCTTGCACTTGGATTCGTAGATTTGGAATTAAGATTTCAGATATATTTCAATAAAGTGAAATGTTCTTTAGACTTTTGATTGTCATGATGCTAATTATGAACAATTAGTATTCTTTTATGTCATCTTTAGTTGGATTTTAGACAATGCTTGTAATCATATTGATACTTAGAATTTCTCAAGAATGTCTAACATCAATTTGAATTTTCTAGCTCCTTTTTTTTTCCCCTGCTTGACCTCTCTCAATGACACACTGCACCTAGTTCCTAGGCTCTACAAATCGTTGGCATAATAACTATGAGAACAAGAAAATAACGAAGATCATACCGTATGACATATTAATTTCTAGGTGAAATAGGGTTTTATTTCAATCTTCATCATAAAGGAGCACAAATACTTGGAATAAGTCTACCACTTCTACTAGAAGTAGCATTTCAAGTGCTAAGTTATATGTCAAGTAACAGCTTTTGTACAACATCAAAAGGGTCCTGATATAGTGGAAGCGGCGTGCAAACGGTTGGTTTGGTTCTGAACCAAAATGAAAAAACTGAAACCAAAGTTTTAAAATATGTGAACTGAACCGACTAGTTGAGTTTGAATTTGTTTGGTTATTTCGGTTTGAGCATATGCTTTTGGGCTGTGATTAAAGAATCAGGAAAAAAAAATTGTGATTAAAGAATCCACTTTAAGCTTTCTCATCAAAGCAAAATGGAATAAAAAGTTCAGATAAGTAAATTGGGAATAATAAATTCAGTAAGGCAGACAATTTTAGACCAACAATAATTCATAAAAAGCAACAAAACTGCAGAATATCTTCAGCTTGAGTACATTTTATCTCTTTCTAAGTTGGTCGTTGGCTTCCAGAAATTAAAATTTTTCTAAATTTTGATTGATCGGTCCACATGGTGACATGGTAAACCATAAAAATAGAATTCATTAACACCGTGGTCTGGCTGGCATGAGGAACATGATACCAACCCCAGATTCCATTAGTACAAATCAATTAGCTAACCCAACTATAAATCCATTGCAAAAAGTACCTGGTCTTGGGAAGATGATGGCCACGGGTGAATTGCACTCTGGAGGTGAATCACAAGTTCGGATAGCCAATGGCAATTTTGCAAAGCAAATAGGAAGAAGGTGAGGAAAAAGGCCGTAGGCTGTGGGCTGCTGGGCTGTAGGCTGTGGGCTGCTGGACTGTGGCTGCAACTGATGAACAATGAGACAATGAAAACAAATGGTGGTAAGACAAAGAGAATCGATGCTGGTGGTAATGGATTCATAAATGGATTTTGGCTGGGATTGTAAGTGTATTCCTAAATGGATTTGTTAATGGGAGAGGTAAGGAGAGAGAGGCCGTGAATCATAAGTGGAAGTGTGGCTGTGTGGACTGGTGTGGGACTGTGGGAGACTGGGAGTGGGAGTAGTCAGGAGAAGAGATGACTAACAAGAACCAGAGAATAAGAGAAAATGGTTAGGGATTTAGCTTTTAGGGATCATTTCATGGTCTGTGGTGTAGTTTGCTCCTCTTTTGGTTTTGAGATTAATATTCTAAAATGGTAGTCTTTTAAAGGTAAAACAATAGTCACAAATGTATTCCCTAACTTCGCTTGGTCCGTTATGACATGTTTTTTCTCTGAATAAGAACTAACTGAACTTTCTATAAAAACCAGCCGAATCAAACTGTTTAAACCAACAAAACCAAATTAAAATGGTTTGGATCGTTTTTCAGTTATAACTGAATAATGCTCAGCCCTATAAGGTAGGATTGTTCACAACCTGTATGAAATTCAATCTTTCCAAGATACTTGAGTTTACAGTCAATTCTATTCCCACCAGTGAAGACATAATAATAAATTATAAACTATTAGGAAAAATGAGGAAGCTAAAGTAGTATATGAAGAAGCCATAAGCCCCTCCTTCAACAAAGTAACATGAAACCAAAATTTAAGATGTGGACCTTTCCAAAACACTAGTCATAGTTACTAAAGGCAAAAGTTGCACACAAAGGGATCCCAAAGCCTACAAGCAGGGCACAAGCACACACATGTAAGGTGAGTTGGAAAAAAAAATAATTAAAACAAATCCTATATAAGACAACTATTCATGTTACATAAAACATTTAGAATCTTGAAATCCAAACAAAATAAAACTATAGATGTTAAAAGGTCTTAAAACCATATTCCTACGTTACTAAATAGCAATAATACTTTAAATAACCATAGCCCCTTGCACCTCAAGCATATATTTAACAACTTGATATTAGCAGAAAAATAACTTGTCAACGTCAAAAGGCACCCATTAAGATTTTTTTAAAATATATATATAATAACTCAACTATATGTTAGCATAATCAAATTGCATATTAGCATTCCAATAAGAAGAAAAATATTATAAGTATTATCACATAAATAAAGCAATTACAGTTATCGGTATTTTCTAATTACTTTTTTACTAGATATAACAAATGATGCATGAAGTAATTAAGTTTGCAGACAGTCAGACACCATAATTAATGAAATAACAACCAATAATTTAAACAAACACCATAAATAAAAAGCAAACTAAAATGAAACAGAATCTAAAAGTAAACGCAGCTCAATAATAAGACGAATGAGTATCAAAATTATCAAGAACAAAATCAAAAGCCAAATAAGAACTGAGCAACATTTTCCAAAATAATAATAAGAAGAAAAGGGACAAGTTTTAACTTGGCAAGCTCACCTCAGCCACACTAAATGGGGACGCAATTTGGAAAAGGGATAGGGGTAAGCAGCTATCTAGGGCTCTTTCCCTGCTTCAATTCAATTACAAAAGTGGTGAATAAAGGCGTCGGCAACAGTGCTGGAGAACAACAACGATGGTGATGTCAAACAAATTGTGAATGAATATGAAAGGAAAAGGGCTGGTGGCTTCAGAGAGAAAGAGCTTTAGGGTTTGCCAGATAGTTGGGAATTCTGATTGAATAAAAATAGTGGGTAAATTTATTTGACACAATATTTCCACCTTACTAATATTTATATAATTTTATTTTATTTATAAAATGCTCCATCCTTTTATTTTAAGTCGATTTAATAATTAAACATGACGCTATTGGTTTCTTAAAAAAAAAATTACTAGATTAGTTTGATTAGGGAAAATCCCTAATAATTTCTAGTTTTTTTCTCGTTTCTTCCGATTTACTTGCAGAGAGCAGGTTTTTTATTTCTAATTTCTGTTTTTTAAAAAATTTTTATTTTGATTTAAAAAAAAAGAAAAAATATGACAAGTGTATTCAATTACAAATAATAAAAATAATTTTTTAATTCAAATAAATAAATAATTATTTAGATCATTTAAATTTTATTTTATTTTTAAAATATTTTAATATAGATTATTTATTTATTTTATAATAATCATATAATTATTTTTAAATAATTATTAAATTTAATTATAAAAAAAATTACACTATAATTTTGATTTTAAAATATCAATGTTTTCTAACAAAATTTTTATTATAAAAGAAAATAACAAAAAATAACTTAAGACTATTTTTTAAATTTTAGTTAAATTTTAAAAAATTGATTTTTCAATTATATATTTGAAAAATTAGCAAATGTAAATCTAATTTTTTAAAAAATTATAGAAAATTACTTTAATTTTTAACAAATGAACAAACACTAATTTCTCGTAACATTAAATATAAAATACTATTTTGTCTTTTTAGCTTGGTCTAATTAAGGCATATTACTCTAGATGTAAAGTTTGAATCTTCACTCCCCAAATTCCTCATTAAAATATATATATATATATATATATATATATATATATATATATATAATACTATTTAGCCTTATATATTATCATTATTTATTATTTTAACTCTCTTCTTTATTTCTATTTTGGTATACTTTTTATAGTATTTCCTATGTCTCTCTCTCTCCCTATTTTTCGTGTGCTTCCTCTCTCCTAATTTCTCTCTTTGTCTCTCTCTCCTTGCTTCTCTCTTTTCTTCTATTTCTCTCTCTATATCCCTCAATTTGTCTTCAACCGTCGCTCTCCGAAACCATCATCATGAATCATTAAAATCAAGAAATACAAATTTTCCAAATCTTTCAAAATTTTGCAAATTTTTCAAATCATCATCAATCATCCAAGTCAAAAAATACAAATTTTTCAAAAAATTATAATAAAGCAATCTTCAACAAAATTACGAAATTTTTAATTTTGTGCTCTAATATCGCTTATTCTAAATGTAAAGAACGAGAATAAAATGAAAAAAAAAAAAAAAGCACACACACAATACCTCTTTCTCTGAGTAGGGAAACAACATCTACTAGAAACTAAGGCTATAAGAAGGAGTGGAGGATGAAAAGAACAATTTAAAGTAAAATCAATAATGAGAATGAGAGAACAATCACTTGGAGCAAGATCCAGACTAATAATTTGAATAGAAGTAAAAGCGTGATCATATCTTGGATTGATACTAAGAGGGCGAGCCCAAGCATGAAGGCGACGAGGGATAGCCTTGTGTTGGCTTCGCTATGGATATAAGGCAACACAATGGGAAAAGATAGGGGGGATAAGGAGGCAATTATTCTAAGGTAGAAATGAAAGAGACGAAATGAAAATTGAATTATAGATTTTGAGGTAAGGGAGGGGGAGAGCAACAAGGAGAGGGAAAAATGTATGGGTGGATCATGCAAAGGATGATGGGAAGGAAAAGGGTATTTTAGTCTTTTCAATTATGACTAATGACTAAATGTGAGAAAACAAATGGAGGGACTATGTGTGTATGTGTAGTGAGTTGCATGTTGCTTTACGTGTTGGGTTGAGGATGAGCTAAGCTCCCATTTGCATGTGTTTGTCGCCCTTGCAAGTTGAATGAGTTATATTCGCTAAGTTACTATTAAGTTGGCCATAATTTAGTCAGATTTCATTTGTCTTATTTATTATTCTTGGTCTTCCCTTATAGGTTTTGATAAGGGTTTGGATTTG
This sequence comes from Hevea brasiliensis, assembly GCF_030052815.1. Taxonomy (NCBI): domain Eukaryota; kingdom Viridiplantae; phylum Streptophyta; class Magnoliopsida; order Malpighiales; family Euphorbiaceae; genus Hevea; species Hevea brasiliensis. Next base: position 20,872,943 of record NC_079496.1, on the reverse strand, counting down.
TCAGGCATACTACAAGCTTTTAAGAGAATTATAAAGTAATCATTAATGCTGATGCAGCATTAAATATTTAATTAAAATATTTTTAAATTATAAACATGAGTCTCACTTGAAATAATTTTTTTAAAAAAATAAAAATATAGTTGTAAGCAGTGCCACTGTCTTGCAAACTTTATTTTGCATGTCTAGAAATGTAATGGAAGTGTTGGGAACTTTTTTTTTCTTTATTTTTACTATATTTCCTAAGAATCAAAATGATTCAACTTAATTCCAGAAACCCGAGACATACATATAGCCAAAAGTGACATAATCAAACATTCATCCAACAGATCAGGCTCATTGTTAAACTCCAGAAATTCAAATTGCTTGGCTTCTTTAAGAGGAGGAAGACCATGGCAGCCCCACATAGCACTTTGTTGATGCATGTATGGAACCATTCGCGTTCCCATCTCTAGAAATCTCCCCATTAGACTCAGGCACTTAAAATGATCAAAGTGGCACTGAAGTGCGGGTTTTTTTGGACTAGGTCAAGAGAGTTGGGTTGCCGTTTATTAAAAGGGTAAAGCAGTGGTATTAAACTCAGACTTGGACGTTAATCAAGTGAAGAAATTGAATCGACGAGTCAGTGATTCAACCAATGAGTCAATTATTTAATTAATAGGTTACTAAAAAATTAATTAAAATAATATATAATAATTTAAAATTAATTAAAAATAACACATATTAATATAAACAAATAAATAAATCAAATTAATTAAGTTTTAGTCCACTGATGGTTCCTTTATTGAAGATTCGGGTCATGCTTTCAGAGGTGGTTTGATCAGGGATTGGCGGGGCAATTGAATTAATGGTTTCGTTATAAACTTGGGGAAACATTCAATTGTTAAAGCGGAACTCTGGGCTATGTTCCTGGGTTTGTGTCCAGCTAGCACGATGGATATCTCTAATGTGGTCACTGAATGTGATGGTAAAGGGGTAGTAGCGATGATTGCTGATTCATCGCAACCTATTCGTAGTTGTTTGTCGTTGGTGAAACAAATCCGAGTGTTATTATCTTGTTTTTGCCAAGCTCGATTTGCCCATGTCTTCAGGGAAGCAAATCATTTTGCGGATTCTCCAAGATGGTACTTTGAATTGGTTGCATCATGACAGAGCAGCGGTATGCTATGCCATCCCAGTAGTTTGTTGTGCTTTGTTTTTCCTTCTCCTTCTTAAAAATGAAAATTTCAACATTTATTAAGTTATATAAAATTTAACAGTGTTTTTAAATTTTATATAAAAATATTTAATTTTAATATTATAATAATAAATAAAATTTTTTATAAATGTGAAATTATATTTTTAATATTTATAAAATATTAATTTTATATTAAAAGTTAAATAAACATATTATTTTACAAAATTTATTATCTTATTATAGACTAAGGTATATATATCTATGAGGTCTTAGCTTCAACTTCTCTCAGTAGCACTAAAAAAATTTTAGTCCTATTAATTGATTAGACCAGTTAAATCAAGTCGGATCACACTAGTTTAACGATTCAACCGATTAATCAAATGAATCACTTTTTGATTTGGTTCGATTATAAATTTAAACCAATTAAAAATCAGATTTACTAGTTCACCGGGCTGACCGGCGGGTTCATCGAGTTTAATAACACTAGCTGAAGTAAGAAAACCCATATGGAAAACAGGTAAAGGGCCATAAGCAGTTGCATAAACAAAACAGTTTGAGCGCTTAATGGAAAAACAAGCACCCAAAAATACATACGTGACAATTTTCTAAGGATCGTTAAGACATGGGACTTATTTTTTGAAGTTATTTTCTAAGATTTAACTTTCATATATGTATATCCATATGCTTATTTGCTTATACCAAATCAAACTACATGACTCCGATTAAAAAATCGAACATTTTATGCTTTTTCCTTAATTAAATTTGGTGAAAAAATAAAAAAACAAACCCTTAACTCCATGCATTGATATTTAGTGCATTCGCCTCTTCCACTACCATTCCATTTCCTAAATTCCTACCAATTTGTTTTGAACTGAGTTAAATCAAGAACTGTACCCATCTGTGCTTTTTTGTATTTTGTCTTTCACTCGTCGCAAATGTTGGAAGAGAGTAGAGGATCAGATGCCCCAAAATGCAGTTATCTGTTTTTTTTTCTTTTCACCCATCAAAGATGCCAGTGGAAGAGAGCAGACCCAAACTGCAATTATCTTTTCTTCTTCTCCATTTTTTTTTTTTTTTACACATCACAGATGACTATGGAAGAGAGTAGAGGATCAGAAGCCCCAGTAACAACAACACCCTTCCTTCTAACACCCAGCAAATAATCCAAAGCCCTCTCTGTAATAATCTCACCAGGAATCATTACAGGAATCCCTGGCGGGTATGGACATATAAGCTCACCGCAGACCTTCCCAAGGCTCTCTCTAATACCCACTTTCCTTTTATTCGCAAAAAAGGCATCTCTTGGATTCAAGCTCATGCTAGTATCAGTAAAGGGTGCATGGCCTCTATCCTTCACCTTTGTTTCTGTTGTTTCAATTTGTAAGGAACATGCTGATAGCTCCTGTAATCCTGACACTAGCCTTTGAACATGCTCTTTACAAGTTCCAAGATTAAATGCAAATGTAATAGATTGGCTTCCAACAAGCTCAGGTACAATTCCATGATTCCCATACAAAATATCATCTGCTTCGTAACCAGATAAACCAAGCTGCCAAGAACCAATGGTGAGGCGCAGAGGATCAATGGTGGGAAATTCAGTGAAGCTTGGTAGCTCAAGCAAAGTAATACCTGGGATCTTTTTAATGAGAATTTTTGCTTCAGTAGCCAACTTCATTGCTTTGTTGAAAATTGTTTCTGGGTTTTCACTAAGTTGAGCTCTAGCAGCATCTAATGATGCTAAAAGTAGATAACTGGGGCTTGTGCTTTGAAGGGTTTGAAGGGACCTACAAATTTTCTCCCTATCCACAACATTTCCTGACATGTGTAACATTGATGACTGTGTGAAAGAGCATAGAACTTTGTGAGTGGATTGTACCACCAGATCAGCGCCCTGCTTCAATGCTGAATGAGGCATTTGGGGATGAAATCCCAAGTGTGCTCCATGAGCCTCATCAACAATCACAGGAATTCCATAAGAATGACAAAGCTGTGAAATCTCAGTCAAGTTGCTGCATATGCCATGGTAAGTAGGGGAGATGACAAAAACAGCAGCTGGTTTCTGACCTTCCATCTCCAATTCCTTAATAGCTTTGTTCACCTAAAATAAAAATAACAAACAACAAGGATGATTATAATATTAAAAATGGCAAAAAAAAAAAAACTTAAAATATGGCCTTTTCTTTTGCTTTTAAATTTTAAAAGGTTCTGATATATTTTTGATAAACAGTCATTCAAAAAGAAACATCAAAACACCAATTTCAACAAGTGAGAAGTAATAGAATATTCTTAAAATGGTGAAAATGCAATTCATAAACAGCCATTTGTGGAAAAATTGATAGTACATATGGGTACTTGATACAAGTATGCATACAAATTGTACTAGTTTGTAGGGACACATTACCAAATTTAATTGCTTTATAGAAAAAAAAAATATTATTATTATAATAATAATGCAAGAAATAAACAATCAGTAACAACAGGAATAAGAATCACGGGCTTGAAGCATGTCACAATATGGGGGATTTTCAACAGCTATGATTATGGGTTGATGGTTGCTGAGCACTATCAACGTGATTTACTGCTGTCAGCTTTAAGGCCATTTAAAGCTATTAATAACTGATCACCAATGTTGTGACTTGTGGTCAAGAATCTTCACATTTTCTAGACTCACCTGTGATGGAGTGATCCCACCAGCAATGTCCCAATTACAATTATACTCTGGCATGATGTACTTAGGTATTGCTCCAGATAATACCATTGCGGATATGGCCGATATATGGGAATTGCGAGGAAGAATTATATGTTCTCCAGGGGAGCAAGTTGCCATTATTGCTGCCTGAATCCCACATGTCGTACCTCCAACGAGGAACCATGTTTCATGTGATCCAAACAATTTAGCAGCTAGCTTTTGTGCCTCTAAAATGGGCCCCTCAGGTGAAAAAAGGTTGTCGAGCTCCGGAAGCTCAGGCAAATCATAAATAAATGGTTTTAATCCGATGAGCTTTGTTAATGAAGATGGTGCAGCATGCCCTCTATTATGGCCAGGGAAGTGAAAACTGGCCGCATTTTGTGCAGCTGAAGCTTTCAATGCACTAACCAATGGAGGGAGCCCATGCTGCTGACTCATATGAGATTTGGAAATGAGAGATTCATCTTTCGTGACTGATGTGGTTTTTCCTATTCCACTACTTCTCCGTTGTCTCTTTTTTGATTGCAAAGTGCTCCTTTCCTGCAAGACATTTTTAAGAATTAATAGAGGTACAATTGAGAAAATTTTAGCTCTACAACAGAATCTATACAATGAAGCAACTTATCAGATACAAGAAGCATAGAAACTCTTATTCTCCTATCAATAAAACACTTTTTCTTCAGTAAAATAATGAAAATGTTCTCTAACAGAAAATCAAAGCTTGCTGATATAAAACCATGATTTCCTATGCTTATTTAAGATTTCCTAATGGAAGAAGTGTATGGAGGCTTTTTTTTTAAGTAAAGTAAGGTAAGATAAGGGAATGTAAGGTATCAAAATCTCCCCAACCAACCAATTAATTAGATGGATTGAAAAAGTGGATGCTTTGAAGGTTTTAAAACTTCCAAAAACCTTAATCTTCCTTATAAAAACCTTACTTTCAAACAAAATAACCATGTTTCTCTCTGTTCCTTTAAAAACCCATACCTTACATCCACAAACTTCCTCCCAAACTATAAAATGAATTAAGTAGAAAATGGCCATTACTTCTTATTTTATTTGGACTACTAACAACAGAAGTGCTTCAATTTTAAGTGAATTTCTATTCAACAATTCCAACTTTAAATTTTCATAAGTGGTAAAGCATATCATAATGGACTCGCAAAAGTTTTGTAATAAATCACAAAATTCAATCCTGTTATCATAGTAGTTTGATTTTAGATCTCACTAAAAAGAGATAATTACCTGAGTAGGAATGCAAGTCCCTGTTCTTCTTCTCAAGGACCTCAAAGTCTTGTTGCTGGAAAAACCCAAGTGAAGATTCTGGAAAATAGGAAGAAACAAATGAAACAATAGTTGAAGAGAAGGAGAGAGAGAGAGTGAGAGAGAGAGAGAGAGACCTGAAGGTCCAGAGAGGGCGAAGAGACAGAAATCATTGCTTGGCTTTGTCGTCAAGAGCTATCCTCCAGAGATGCATCCCATGATGTCCAGGTAATGTGATAGTGGGACCTTCATCTTCATATTAAAATTACTGTATTATTAAAATCAAATCGGTATTTTCGGGTAATTTCCCTTAATTTTAATTTACTATTAAAAAATTTTTAAATTTTAATTTTATTGCATAAAAATTCCTTCACCTGCAATAATAAATTTTAAATTAAAAAATAATAAAATTGCTTTTCTTACTTTCTTTGTTCTCATACCAGAAAACATCAATTATTTTAATCATTATTTATTTAAGATATACTGTAATAGGTTAAAGGAAATTTTATAAAATAAAATTTAAATTTAAAAATTTTTCAATAATAAAATAAGTTAAAGAATAATTAATAAAATATTAGATAAAATTAAGAAGCGATTATTGAGTGATAAAAATAAGGGACCAGCTATAAAAATTACTCGGATATTTTTTTATATTTTATTTTTTTTTTTTTTTACCTGTGAGAAATGGCAAAAAAAAAATCTATGACTATTTTTATAATTAAATTTTCACTCATTTATAATTTAATTATAAAAATTAATAAACAAAATATAAAAAATTACAGAAGCCCAATAATAACCCCACAATTTCTCTCTTTTTTTTACTTTTTGTTTTTTTTATTTTATTGAAATTTTGTAATTTATTTTTTCTCTTTGATAGATGTGAGTTTCTCGTTTTTTCTTTCATTTTATTATTATTAATTAAATAAAAAATTAATGAAATAAATAACAATTAATGAATTATATAATAAAAACTATATTTTTTTATTTTTATTATAAAAATAATTAATTTTAAAATAAATAAATAAAAATATTTAAATCTGAAATTTTTCTATGTATCATTTTAAAGATTAAAAAACTTAAAACGAGATTACATATAAATGTTGCTCTAATTAAGAATATATAACAATAAAATATTTAAAATTTAATTTATAAAATTAATATTTTTCAATTTAAATAATATAAAATCTCTATGACTTCAGCCATTATCTAAATTATTTTTATTGATATGTCACTTACTAAATTATATATATATATATATATATATATATATATATATATATATATATATTTGTTAATTTGTTAGAAAAAAATTTATTAAATAAAAATAATATTTTATAATTAATTTTTCTTTAATTTATCTTCTCTCTAACACAAACTCCTACAATGTAAAATTGTATGAATATGATACTTTAATAATTTAAATCCTATTTACTCAAAAGATATTAATACATGAAAATATTTTTTTTTCAATTTAATAAATGTTATATTAACATAAATAATTTAAAAAACAGTGATTGAATATCACAGAGATAGAGAGTTTTATATTATTTAAATAAAAAATGAGGGATTTTATATTAAAAATTAAATTTTAAATGTTTTAATATTACATGCTACTAAGTTAAGGCATTATTTATATAATTTTTTTAAATAAATAACAACTACTATTAAAAAGGATTTACTCAAATAATACCTCTTTTATATATATATAAAACAATTGAATTCATCATTAATTGAGACTGGGCATAGTAAAAAATAATAAATTTATTTAAAAATTTCACTTTAATTTATTTTTTTAATTATTAATATTAGATAATATTTAATTAAATAGTTTTATTTTAAAATATGTAATTATTTAAATTTAAAATATAAGTGAAATGAAAGAAATATATTTAATATAAATATAATTTCATTTTTTTATATATTTTTAAAAAGAAATTAATACTAATACCCAACAAGTTGTTAGATTAATGGTATGAAACTGATTTCTAGACAGATTTTACTTGTAAAGTTAAGAGTTTGAATTTTAGAGTCATTCATAAAATAAAATATAATTAATATGAATAAAACTTACATTTATTTCTTACAAATTTTGACATTTTTTAATACATATAAACACAAATACTTATAAAATAAATATTAATACAATATCAAATAAATATTATATAAAAAAAAAGTTTGAGACAAACACCTTATGAGTATTTTATAATTCTTAACATTTGAATATACACATATCACATATACACTTCTATTTTTTTTTAATAAATAATATTGAAAAGATAAATTATATTGTATATATTAAATTAATGTGACATAATTTATCAAGTACGTTAATAAATTATATATATTTTTTATTTTAGACATATTCAATTTTTAATTATATTTTTTACTTAATGTATTTATGTTATTTTATTCTTTCAGGCATATTAAAAAAAATTTTATTAATTATTTTTTGAGCTAAAAATAATAGTTTTAATTTAAAAATCTTTGTTAACAAAAACATTTCTTATCTTTATTTTAATTCAATTATTTTGATTTAAACTAAATTTTATTAAATCAATATATTGGTATATAAATTAATATAATAATTAAATTTTTTTACTAAAATAAATAATTTAATCAATTAAGATACATTTAAGTTAAATAAAATTAAAAATAAAAAAATTATTTCAATTATGAATATTAGGGTCTTTTTTTTTTTCATTTATGCATAGCATTATAGTAAAGTACATAAATTTTCTTGCTCATAGTAAAATATTTTTATATTATTTAATTATAATATTAAATTATTAATATATATTTATATTATATATGAATAAATATTTTTATATTTTAATAAAATTATTAAAATCAATAAAATAATTTCTTATTTCGAAAAGAGTTATTTTCTTTAAAATTAATTTAATTTTCTCTTTAATTAAAAAAATATTTTTTTATTGATTATTTTTTTTAAATACTTCAAATACTAAAAAATATATAAAATATTTTTCAAAAAAATATTTTTCGAAAACAAAGTCTAGAGAAAAAAAATATATTTTTTTCTTTTGTTGAGGAAAAACGCAAACTGCATCAAACACGATCAAGAGGCAGTGGTGTACCATCTCAAACCACTTCTCCGAGGAAACAGACAAAGCCAAGTTGGCCAACCGGTAAGCTACATAATTACCATTCCTATGAACATAAGGAAAAAAGGAAAAAAGACTCCAATACCATATAAGGTGGTGCAACCCAAAATGCTGCCGAGCCAAAGCATATCACATTAATGCTTTATCATTTTCAACCAAAAGAGCAAGACCTATCCTTCCAGTAACTTAGAAACAGCAGCGTCAGAATTCAGCTTCAAATAACCAGCAGGAGGCTATACCAGGCAGAAAAAATACCTTCACATCGACGAATCCATGAGTGTTAAATTGACACCAAGGTCACAAAATCATCCCATATATTCCCCTGTCCTCAGATAACAAACTCAGCTTTTGTCAATCGAGTCTGGCCATGCAACTCCATCACTTCTCCAGAGAACTATTAAGTGAAAATTGATTCTGAAATTATTCCTTGAGCCAACAGATATGACTGCACACTTTGGAACCAGAGAGGAGCATGAAAAAATCAAAAGTGCTAATTTCATGACGGGACCAATTTAAGCACCCAAAATTCCAAATAGTTTCTTGATTAAATTCCATGCTAGTGATTTGCTTCAGATTCTAGCTTGTGCCACTTTAGAGACATCAGAACCTGTAAACAGAATTCAGCTCATTAGACATCATAAATTTGAGGAAATTCAATAGAACTCAGAAAAAACTGTGCAAAAGTATAGACAACAAATCATATTGATTTTAGGAGCAACTAATGCCATAAGGATATTCTGAAAATTTTCCTTTAAGAACCAGGCAATGATCACAATTAACAAGGGAAAGGATTGTGATCCCTGATCTGTGCTAACTTTAGGCTTTAGTTCAGTATTCTCCAGGGTCTAGGCCAAAACTTGACCCGTCAAGAGCTTTGCTGACAGTTAAACCTTAGTTTGGTTAAAGGTGTCATGAAATGAATTACTGACTAAAGATTAACTAAGTTGTCAAATGTTGCAAATGATAAATACGTTTAACCTAATATTTTTTTTTTCATAACATATTATAATTGTGATTAAACAAATAAAGAAAGGAATAAAAATGCATTTAACACACAACTCTGTGCTTCCATTCCATTTTGCAACTATATTATCACAGCTTAAGCAATACACATCTTTCCTAGCAAAGGAACAGGACAATAGTCTAAAAATAATGTGCTGATATCTTGTATAAAAACATCAAGAAAAACAACATAGAAGAAAATAACTGTTGAAACGGTCCAAATCCCTCATAGAAATATAGAAGCAATAAATAGATACGCACTTTGCTTTAGCACAACATAAAAACTATTTCAAAACTAAATAAGATAGAACCCCTAAAACCAAAGAAAAGTGAACTCACACACACACAAATACATACACAGAGAGAGAGAGAGAGAGAGAGAGAGAGAAAGATCTCATATAAATACTTGAGCAAAGCACAGGCAGCCATTAGAGGCCCAAAGGTTATGCCTAAAAACAAAAACATAAAAATGTCGAACATACATTAGAAGCTGAAGTAAAGGAGGTTAGATGATCAACAAACAAACACTGAGCAAACATGTCATGGAGGAGACAAGCTCATCCTAAATGCTTGGGAAGTCAAGGAATATGCTATATAAATCATAACTCAGGGTATTGAGATATTAACTTGAGATACAACAAAATAAAATCAACATATAAGACTGGTCTAGATTACACCACTAACAAATGATACATAAAGTATCAGGTTCACTGGTACAAGAAACAGCTGATTAAACTCATAATGATCATAAACACGTAAGCACCTAACAGCACCACATCAACAGCTAACCTATGAGAAAGTTTAAAGAACACAACAATTTAAACAACTCAACAAATAATGAGCATCTCCACCGACATGAAATATCAAGCAGATCAAGAAAAAAAAGTTAGCAATTAAACAACCTACCCAGTGCACAAAAATATTGACTAAATCAAAATAGCCACAATTTCATTGTGCCACGAAAGAATGACAAATGGAGAAATGGAGCACACATTTCCACTCAAGATTGGTATATGCTCTTGAAAAACAGTTTAAGGCAAATACCAAATCCACTGTTGGAAGAATTACTATGGCTAAGAGGATGGATGATATATCTCTCCAACAGAAAGTTCAGCTCTTCTAAATGAATATGACCTGGTCATCAACGCTTACAAAAGGATCTGGCTGCTTAATAAAAGAATATCCAAGCAATACAACAAAGCAAGCTCAACAGCAGAACAACAATTAGTTTTATCCCACAGTAGCATAACTGTTTCAGTGTTACTACTTCCCGGAGCACTCATTACTCATACGATATACCATCACTATTTAAAGTCAACATCAAATCTTCATAGCATATTCCCTCATTCACTTGTTTCTCCAGTTAAGTCTCCACTCTCCACCCTTCTATGCTTCCAATGATTGGGAACCACTTAAGACTTGAACTTGAAGTTGTACATATAAAAACAAACTCCAACAAAAGCTACAGCTAAAATATGACTGAGCTATCACCTGACCAGTCAAAGCTTAACCATCACTGAAATTTAACATAAAGGATAACACGATCCAGCAGGGGAAATGATCCTTATAGCAGCCTATGTTGCAGTCAGAAGAAAGCTCAAATCTATTTCTTGACTTTCAACACCGCAACAACCATTGATTACAGAAGGCTCCCTACCAAGTGCTACAAACAAGAGGAATTGGCAACAACCAACCATTGCAATAAAAAAAATGGAAGAGGAAAAAAGGGATTCTTGTCTGGGGCCAACAAAACAGAAGTGAAAATGCAGAGGGAAACGCAAATAAAAGTGTTTACATTTGCAGAAACTTACAGCACTTACTTGACCGTGAAATTCATTTGTGCAGCTCCATTGTTGACCATGTCCCATCAAAAAACCAGCAAACTAACCAATGATTAAGCTTCTCCCAATAGTTGGCTGCCATTCTTCTAAACAGGGTCATACATGAATACAATCCCTCTCAAAAGGGATGACAAAATGATGCTTCTCCTCAAAAGCAACCCCACAGAATAAACCAGTAGAGGATAAAAGGCAATACCATAAGTGCCAAAATTCTTTTAAGCGTGATAGATAGTTCCCTTTCAGAAGGGGAAAAAGAACAACGCTGCTTCTCGAAGGCAACCCCAAGAAAGATACCAATGGAGGAGAAAAGGCACTACTATTTGAGTGTTTAAGTCTCTAACCTTAACAGTTAAGTCCTAAATTTTCATTGCTCATATCTCACCATTGGTCAAAATGCCAAACAATTGCACAAACTGTAACAGACAAACTCAATGGAACGCCACCACATGTAAGGAGAAATCAACCAAGGGAAATGGTAAGCATCTCTATGCTTACACCAGCCACAAAAAAAAAAGTGTACATGAGCAAGATACCAGCAATTCCATGTACACATTTTATTGTAAGAATCAGCTACAAAATTAACATAAACAAATTGTAAGGCTCAATAACTAGGTTTAACGTGTCTGAATTTCATGTACCTTGCTCACCTATTCAACAAATAAGAATACCAAACTTAATAATCGAAAAAATAGAACGAATCAGTAATTTTTAATTTAATCTCTATTTGTGCAATGTGGAAATTTTCTCTGGAAGTCGCATGTGACAGACCACAAATATAAATCTTACATGCTTTTCTTTATCAAATCACCTTTTTTAAGGTCAAATCACAATCTAAATACTAATCAGACATCACAAAAGGTTTGGCCCTACATGGAATAGATAGATTAAAATGGATCCAAGTTGCTGACACCAGCTACCGTAGGACTAGAAATTGTAGCTGAGCTGAATTTAGTTGTAAGATCATATCAATTCCATATAGGTCTTTGTTTTGAGAGCCATGAGAGTTATACACACACACGCACGCACGCAAATATCCTTGAACCTATGTCCATATCTATTAGGTAGCTTCATTTTGGAAGTCCCAATAATAAAAGACTGCAAGAGTGAAAACCTTAAACAAACCAGTGTGCTTTTTACGCATCAATGTTATAAAAAAAAAAAAAAAGTGGTTTTGTAATTTTGAGCACCAACGATTCCTCTTTGCAACACATTTATGCTTGCTCGAACAATTCCCCAACAGTGATTCTTATTTGATTTCCAAACCTTAAAAACTACCCTAAAATCATTGAAGAGCAGAAAAAAGAATATTCAAGAATACATTCACAGATCTGAACAGCACCTCCTCTCAGGCCCTTCTACCTTTTGAAGGTCTAAGCCTGATAATTTCCAAACCATTAACCACCAACTATCCTCCGAAAATAACCCCCTTTTACACTTCAATTTCATTGCTCTCAGAAATTCCAGCAACCTAATTTCTAAACTCCAGCCAAAAACCTAAACTCCTACATGATAAAAAGGTTAAATAGCTTGCATCTTCACCATAATATAGGATAAGAGAACAAAGCTACTTGATCTGGAATTTTTTGAAAACAAGGAAACAATCCCTAGTTAACTGTTTTAGCTGAACAACCAAAAAGTTTTCCCTTCTGGACAATTGAAAAAATAAAATAAAAAAGAAGAGGTAGAAGCTAAAGAACAACGTCTAAACTCAATGGTACTCAGAACACATGATTCATTTACTACTCAAAGGCCAGTTGAAAAGTAGTTGTTTCCAATGTATCTTCAAGAGGCTCCCCAATCAAAGTATGAAACTCTATATAATGATCTGATTGTCTTATTTATCCAATAACCAAAAATTAACATGCAGGTTAGAGAGACATCAACCTCAATATGCTCAATGAAAATCAATTGATTCACAACTAAGAATATATTTAGACATAACTTAAATGCAGCAATCCAGAAAGTTATCTAACTGAAGCATGTATTTGTGAGAAAAGCAGACATATGTTAATATCAAAGAAAAATTTATGCTTAGCAGGTATCTGGTTCAAGTGGGTGTGCTCAAGCACAAAAGAAAAGGCTATCAACTAAGAGCCCATCAAATCACAACCACGATGGAGATTTTTGTTTAAATTTCTCCGTCAGCAAAACAAGAGAGAGATGTGCAAGGAGGGAAGGAAGGAGATGAAAGGAGAAATTGATTGAAGCTCAAAACTCCGTAAAAACTTTCATTGAGCTCCGCCTGCATTTTCACAGCAGAGTCAGCACTCAGCAGAGATCTCTCAGCCACCACGATCTTCTCAGATCTTACCAGAAATCTCAATTCTATGGGCTGATCACCAACCACCATCACAATCCCGAAAAATAATTTACAAGTTAATGTGGGATTAGAAAAAGATTAAGGTTTTGTGGAGCAATCATCTTATGGTGTTTAAAAGTTCTGACCCACGTTCAGTAAATTAATCAATGAAAAAAATCAGCATAATCCTGTTGCCATCCCACTACAGTTAAAAAGACATCAGAATCAAATACATGGATCCATATATGGATTCTCGATATTCTGCAAAGAAGCCCAACTTACAACCAAATACCTCATCACTCAGAAGCTTATTTCAAAACATAAAGGCACGTAACATATATATCGGAACTTTTTCTTTGACTCGACAAAGAATTCTTTAAGTACGGATGAAAAATATAGAGAATAACATGCATTAGAAGAAAAGATAGCAGATTTTATGCTAATATTTGCACTAGAAGATACCAAAATAGCACCCGAGATAATATGAGTTGTCATTGTATTCAGGTACAACTTCATCAAACCAAATAGAAAGTGAGTCTCCCTAAAAAATATCATGAGAAAATTTCAAATTTAAACTTAAGCATCCAATAAGTTGCAGCCCAAGATACCATTTAACACACATCTTAGCTACTTGGAAATCAATCTATCTGTGTCCTTGAGTTCGCTGCATATCGTATGCACCCCAGGAACCAGGTCCAACTCCATATTGGGGATAATTTTCAGGAGTGGCTTGCACCTGAAAATTGCATAGAAGGAATAGCAGCCAATTGATTAACAAAACACAATAATGCACACAAACTCATAAAGATGCAGTTAGATGCATGCATAGACATAGAAACACGCATCGGTATACATAAACATCTAAAAACTTACAGATACACTTTGAGATAATATGTAAAGCAGCCAACTTACAGGATTCATGCCATAGCCAACAGGATAAGGATTACCAGCATATCCAGCTTCAGGATTGCCATAGTTTGCAGTATAAGCTGCACCAGCAGAGAAAACATATTTAGAAAAACAGAAGGGGTAAAGGGGGCAAAAGAAAGTGAAGCTAATCATAAGAAATAGTAATAAATCAAGCTCCTGATGGGAAAAATGGTTAGGTGTGTGATTGATCATACCATGCAATTGTTGCAATAATATGAATAGGATATTAAAATTAAGATACACAGGCTGGACTCATCTAAAAATCAATCGAGTGCTGAACTGGATCAAAACAGTTTGTAGATCACTCGAGTCTTAAACCAGTTAAACAGAAAAAACAGGTGATATTATCAATTTAGATGAGTGATTTCCATCCTTCACTTATCAACATTGAAATCAGACATTGACTGAGTTGAACATCAACCAAAGGCTATTTAAAACAATCCAATCCCATTTAATAATAGAATCTGAGACTAAAACTATTTATCAAACATCAACATGTCCAATATGGGGCAGCAAATGAAAAGTTTGTACAACTAAGAAAACCATATGAGACTAAAGTCAAACAATGCATGAGTCAGCTCAACCTGAAGCTCCCAAGAGAGATTGTTAAGTTTCTATCCCCAAAGTTAATATTGATGAACATTAGAGAAAGTGAACTTTTTAAATTAAATTTACGCACCCCCTTCATCTCAGAATAACAGTGTGATAATTAACAAGTAACAACTATCCACATGGCTAAAAAGGTTTCCTTAGATATTTTCACATGAAGTTTTCAATTTACATTTTTTGGAATAATTTTCATCAACATGTAGGCATTCCACTGATCTTTTTTATATGATTTTCTAAGGAGTTTCATGAGAAAATATCCAGCAGAACTAGAGTTTCATTTCTTAATCGCTTCTGTAGTAGGCAACGGCAACCTCATCCTCCTCCTTCCAATTATGCATTTCTCCTTTCTTAACAACTTTTCTTTTCTATAAAAAGAAAATGTCTGCAGAAATTTCTTACTCTTAGTTCTTCCCTTTTTCCACACCATTTATCAGTGTATAAATTTCTTACATGTTTCTCATAACCAAAAACCCTCTGAATTCAATAAAGGAGCGATTTACCTGGATTACCTACAGCTGCAGTAGCACGAGCTCTCTTCTCTGCATTAGCAATCTCTGCACGAAGCTTTTCCAACTCCCGAGCCATTGCAATCAATTTCTTCTCCATCACCTGGCCATGCTCATAATTTTCTGCATATCCTTTCTTCTCATACTCAATAGCAGCTCTACAAAAAAGGGGAAAAGGATAAATAAACAAATAATCAATCCTAACAAAAATCCATACCAGAAACCTAGTTTTCTTTTACTAGCTAAGTTGCTATTTCACTGAACAGTAAAGATCAAGCAAGCGTATACCGTGCACGTTGCAATTCCTGCTTCATGCTCTCAATTTCAGCCTTCAAAGCTGGTAATTGTTGCAAATCTGCATTATATCTAGCTAAATCTTGAGTCATTGCCTGTATACGACCAGTAAGTTCCTGCCTCACATCACTAAGTTCCTTAATATCAGCACGGACATGATGAAGCTCACTGCGCATAGCCTCCAACTCACGAAGATCTGTCTCCATCCTTAGAGACTTCTCATGCAATTCCCTCATCTGCACATCCTTCTCCACATGCAATGAATCTGCAAAATGTGCCATCCGTTGCAACTCATGCTGGGCAGCTTCCAATTCCTGCTTAAGTGCAACATGGGTTGCAGCTAGTCGCTGGTTATCAGCCAATAAACCTTGAATGTCTTGGTGTTGCACAGCAAGACGCTCCTCCATTATTGCAGGATGGGGGGGAAGCCGCCTGGGATCTATCCCAAATTGGGTTTCTCTCATTTCCTCCAGTAGGGCTGGATGGGGATGGGGGGGCATTGGTCCAAGCCCTCTGCCAAAATGTGCTTCATGGATGGCAGGTGGTAGGCCAGCGTGAGGTAAGCCTTTCATTGGAAGAGGGGGGCCGCGATTTCTCCCAGACATTCTTTCTCTTAAAGATTAAATGATCTTTTAAAGTTCAGTTCTTAAAGAAACAATTCAGATGTCTTTCTGATCCAATCTGAACATGATGAAAGCGGAATAGCATAGAGAACCGTAAGTAAAAAAACTAAGCTAAACAATAAAAGAAGCTTTCACATGCATCTAAACACTTAAAACACACTTACAACACACACACATACACACACACACGTCAAACATGTAGAATACAGAAATTCAAAAGATGCACATCATACGCATAATATACAAGTTATATATTAATATTGAAACATCAAAAAATTCTGATCAAAAGAAGCATCTAAACACTTACAACACACACACACACACACACACACACACACACACACACACACACACACACACACGTCAAACATGTAGATTACAGAAATTCAAAAGATGCACATCATACGCATAATATACAAGTTATATATTAATATTGAAACATCAAAAAATTCTAATCAAAAGAAGCATCTAAACACTTACAACACACACACACACACACACACACACACACACACACACACACACACACACACACACACACACACACGTCAAACATGTAGAATACAGAAATTCAAAAGATGCACATCATACGCATAATATACAAGTTATATATTAATATTGAAACATCAAAAAATTCTGATCAAAAGAAATAGGCAAATGTTCTTTGAAACGAAATTAGCGTAGCAATCTCGTCAAACCTGGAATCAGAGTTCCCCGCGGAAGTGAACGCCAAATGTGCTTCACATCAACACCAGCAATTCCTCTATTGGGTAGCCAAGAAAAGAATCAATAAATCAAAATCCCGTAAAGACAAAGGCAAAAATCCGAGAAAGAAACACCAATCCACGAAAGGGGAACGAAAAGAAAAAGAGTGAAATAGTGTTGTTTCTTACGTAAGAAG
The DNA here is from genome assembly GCF_030052815.1 of Hevea brasiliensis. Taxonomy (NCBI): domain Eukaryota; kingdom Viridiplantae; phylum Streptophyta; class Magnoliopsida; order Malpighiales; family Euphorbiaceae; genus Hevea; species Hevea brasiliensis. The sequence continues at coordinate 20,855,690 of NC_079496.1, read as the reverse complement.
TGAGTTTGGGATGCGAAGAATTTAAACGAGGCAATGATTTTGGCGAGAGTCTCTCTTGCCTCTACATAAAGAGAATTCTCATCGTAGAATCGACGGGAATGAAATCCTGAACGCGTTCTACAATGAATTAGGTTTTTAATTACTAAACCCTAACCTTTGTTCGGATTGAGCGGAAAAGGGGAAAAAAAAATTTGTTGTCTGAGTTTTTCTTCTTTGTTTTCTATTTGATTATTTAATACAAATTTATAATCCATTCCATGCAATTTTTTAAATGATTTTTTTCACAAATTAATTAATTATAAAAAAAATAATTATTATAAAAATTTATTATAATGTTGATATAAACGTAATTATATTGTCTATTAAACTACAATATAATTATTTATTTTATTTTTTATTTATTATTAATGTCACTATTATTGTTATACGACCACCACTACTACTATTATTATTATTATTATTATTATTATTATTATTATTATTATTATTATTATCTTATTCTTGTTACTCTCACCTCTATATCATTTAACCATTACCATTTGATCACCGTATCACTGTTATTACCTCACTTTATTGATAATTAACTACTATTGTTATTATTGTTATCATTATCACTATTATCACTAAACTATTAATCATTATAATAATTATCACTTATTATTAACACTATAAAAAAAATTAAATAGTAAAATAAAAATTATCATCATATTACATAGTTTTATATTTTTATTTTTATAATTAAATATAAAATTATAATAATAATTATATTATATTATATTATAATTTTGATTATATTACATAATTACTTATATTATATTGCATTACAACCTACTAAATGTAACCAATGTTTAATGCAATTTCTTAAGATGAATGAGTGACATATTTCTATAATATTTATTAAATTTTGTTATATGTAATTTATCTATTAAAATTAAGAATATATTTTTATGTGAAGAATTTTTATTTTATTTTTTATTAAGTTAATTATTTTTCTATAATTAATAATTTTGCAAAAAAAAGTATCAATTTATAAAAAAATTATATGATATGAATTTGTAAAATTTTGTTGAATCATCTTATTTTTTTATAATAAAATAATTATACTTCTTAATAAAATAAAATAAATAGAGTACAAAAAAGGAAAAAAAATAAAATAAAATATTTTTATAGGGATTGGAGGAGTGATAAATTGATAATGTGAGTAATACATTTTACCTGCTGGATCAAATTAAATTAAGTAATATATATACGGGTTTTAAGTTTATTATGAGTTCCGGTAATCTTAAATTGGCTTATTCCTTGACTTTGGTCATTACATCCACGGCTCCGCTACCATTGAAATAAGTCTCTGCTACAAAGTCAAAATCATGGAGTAAGTGAGAGGGGAAGTGAGCATTCCAAGTATCTTCCAAAACTTTTTCGAACATTAGGATACAGTAACCAAGAGTTCTCGAATCGAAATATTCACCTCCCATCGACTTTGTGATTACAATCTAATTTAAGAAGAAAAAGTAAATGGTCAAAAATAGAGATAATTAAATTGGACAATTTATTATCAAGAAATAAATTAATGGAATTATGAGTGACAAAAGCCATATCTAGCCTCTCCTTAACTCAGTGGTCAAATCCCCTTCCTCTTTTTCATGTAAATTAGAAGCCATAAAGGGGCAAACCATTGAGATTACTATGTTCCACTCTCCTTGAACCCATTAATCAAATTAACAGGATGTAAAGACCCCCACGAGCTATGTCACGGGATGGGAGTTCTAGCCCCGTGCGGCACCTAGGTCCCCCTTAGTCAAGGCCCTCAGGCCAGTCTCTCCCTATCTGGCAAGCTCGCATAAGCCCATATATCAAATATCTTGATTTTCAATTTCTAACATCTGATTCACATGATTAGCTCTATAGCACACACGGCCATAAGGCAAATCATTGAGAATACCATAGTGGGAACTTCCAAACCCATTAATCAAATTATCATCGGATGAAAGTAAACCATTAAAGTCACCCATATAAATCCAAAGCAAAGAATACGGACTTGCTGCCACCTTGCTTAATGATAGTACTTAATAATTTTGTAAGTCATTTTCTAAATTTATAACACATGATGATTTTTTTAAACACCTTTATTTTAAAATAATTTTGTATTAATTTGTAAAATAAGTTAAATACATTGTATTTTCGTGCTGGTAGCATTTAGGTTTTTCTTTTTTTTTTTTTTTAATTCAAGGCTTGCTTTTTTCTTTCCAAATTGAAACCTATGCTTTTAATTTTTTGCATTTTGATGATAATATAAATAATGATATTAAAATTATTGATGTGGGATTGACATGAATATCACTCAATAGTAAATGACGGTTTTAACTATATTTATCAACCAAGCATAGTGCTAAGTATGAAATTGAAAAAATAAAATTGATGTGGTATTGACATTACGTTTAGTAGAGTTTAATGTAATGTAATTAAAATTATAACATCATGTAATATATTTATCATTACATTTCTCTATTTGATTGTAAAATAAAAATATAAGTAATGTGATGTAATGATAATTTTTATTTTAATATTTAATTTATTTACAATATTAATAAAAAAGTAATAATAGTTGTAGCGATTGGTAGTCGAGTGGCAGTGTTGGTGGCAACAACGATAATTAAAGGTGATCAAGTGATGGTGTTAGCATTGGTGGTAGCAAGATGGTGGTAGTTATAGTAGTATTGATAGTGATAGTAGTGATGACAGAGTAGGAGTAGTGATGATAATAACGGTGGTGGCCGAATAGTAATAGTTGTGATAGTATTGATAATCAATAAAAAAAATTAAAACAAATAATTACGATTATATCAATTTTTATATGTAATGATTATTATATTATTTTAAATATGAGACGTGAGAAGGAATCAATAGAAAATTAGAGCTCTAGAGAAATATTCTAGAGTCAAAGCACTTTAAGTTAAGTAAAACGAAGACATAATATTTGCATTGAAGTTTAGTGAAAGTTGAATTGGTGATAGAGAAGGAATTAGTTTGGATAGAGTGGTATTGCCCATAAGTAATCATTTTAAATATCTCGACTCAATCCTTCAAGTAGATGGAGGATCTGAGGAGTATGTTAGTTATATGATTAAAGCAGGATGGTTGAAGTGGATACGTGTTATGTGATTACAAGATTCTCAATAAATTGAAAGAAAAATTTTAACGTACAGCTATAGACCGGCCATGTTATATGGTAGTGAGCGTTGGGCAATAAAGTAGTCATATGTGTCTTGTAACGAGAGTATTAGAGAAAAAGTAGGAATGGTGCAAATTAAAGATAAGTTGAGAGAAGGGAGATTGAGGTGGTTTGGTAACGTGAAGTGTAGATATACGGAAGCTCCAGTTAGAAAAGTAGAGCACATTGGGTTAGAGGATAGAAAGAAAATAAGGGGTAGACCTAAACTAACTTGGAGAAAACAGTACAAAATGACTTAGAAGTATTATACATTTTGAAGGATTTAACTCAAAATTATTTAGAGTGAAAAAAGAGAATCTAATCCCAATAATTTTTTAAGATAAAAACTTAGTTGAGTATTATTGTTTTATTATTAAATAATATAATATAATTATAATTATATTATAATTTTGATTACATCACATTAAATATAACTTTATTTCTCAAAGGGCAAAATAATAAGAATATATATATATTTTTTATTGAAATCAGATTAAATTAATTAATTTATTTTTTATTTGATTTAACTCGCGGGTAGAGGTTAAAGGTCCAGTAGGGATTGGGCCGAAGAGTGTACACGTGAAAAAGCAAAAGGCCCAGATCACTTTCTTTTTCCAATTTGCATCGGCTATTTGCAACCTTGAGTGAGCTCTACAGCTCTGCTTAAAACCCTAACTCAGAATTTATCGCCAACCATAAAATTTTCTCGCGAAAATCCCAATTCTAGCTAGAAAAAGGAGAAAGAAAATATCATGGGAACGCACACGCCAAACCTCGAGTGCCGGATGTACGAGGCCAAATACCCGGAGGTCGACATGGCGGTTATGATTCAGGTGAAGAACATCGCCGACATGGGCGCATACGTTTCGCTGCTTGAGTACAACAACATCGAAGGCATGATTTTGTTCTCTGAGCTCTCCCGCCGTCGGATTCGTAGCGTTAGTAGCTTGATCAAGGTTGGCCGCATCGAGCCCGTCATGGTCCTCCGTGTCGATAAAGAGAAAGGCTACATCGACTTGAGCAAGAGGAGGGTTAGTGAGGAGGATATTCAAGCCTGTGAGGAGAGGTATAATAAAAGCAAGCTTGTTCACTCTATTATGCGTCATGTCGCTGAAACTATGGGCATTGATTTAGAGGTACTTTTTACTATTGTTAAGATTTTGGGTTATTTTATTTTATTTTATTTTTTTGGAATTCTGATGCTCGTTTCCGTAAGTTTTTGAGTTTTACTGGGAAATTGAATAGGGTTTTAGCTATTCTTCATTTGCATTTGGGCGAATTTAATACTAGAAATTTTGAGGTTTGCTGGAAGATTGATGTTGACTTTGACCTAAACTTTAGGAGCTATTGTTTTAGAGCTTGTGAACTCATTTCTTTTATCAATGAACTTGTATGAATGACTCTGTTGGGAACTGAACTCATTAAGTTCATTTTCACCTTAAGGTCTGGTTGATTAACAAGAAAACAGTGGAAAGTGGGGAAGAATTAGAAGAAAGGGAAGGAGTTACAGAGGGAATCAAGAGGGGAGAGAGAGAGAGAGAGAGAGTGATGGAGTAAGGAATCACAAAACAGAAATTTAACTAATGAAAACAGAACAAGAAATGGTAGCAGAATGAAGAAGAGACTTCTATTCAAAGAACCCAAAGGATCCAGGTGCAGCAAGATACAAACTATCTCCCTTACACCCCAGCAGTATACAAACTGCCCCCAAGCTTACTAAGCTGGAATGAAATGCAAATTTCCATTTCATACCCACCCCTCACTCTTCTACTCAATGATATAGAACTTGGAGCTGCTGCCTCACATGCCTCCTGAAAATTACTCCAACAGAAATTTGCTGAGCCGGACAACCAGTTGTAATCCTTCCAGAATTCTCTTGCTTCCTCTAGAATACACCATATCCCTAACAATACCACCCCCTGAAATTTGGCCTTGTCCTCAAGGCTGTAGTGCAAATACAAGAGAAATAATGCAAGTAGTAGTTTGTGTAGCAACTCCATTGGTTCACGCAAGACTGAAAATATTTGCAGACCACTTTGGGTATGATTGCAATGGAATTCATCCCATTCCCTGTATGGCACAAAACAGACCCTTAACAACCCATCTTCTGGAATTGCTGCTGTTAAATTTTTCTTAGGTTCTTCCATTGAACTAGGTTCACAGTTGAGCATCCATATCATCTCATCCTCTTTCCAAGCAAGTATGTGGATATGATAAACAGAGATAATAGAAATTTGTTGTATGCAAATTTTCATAATTGCATCCCCCTTCAAAGTTGGAAGAAAAATTGCCACAATGAAATCCCAGATTGTCCACACATAATGCCAGCAACATCGTACAAGGAATTTGGCACCGAAGCAGATTGAGTTGTGAAGGAGTTCAAATAGTGAAAAGGGGACAGAGGCAAGGGTAATAAGAGAGCTCAGATAAAAGACATAAGTGCACAAATCAGACTCAAGACCCATGGAGAATGGAACTGCGAAGGGAATTTCCCACAATTCAAACCGCAAATCACAGAAAATTACCTTAATATACCTACGTCCGATAATAGAAGGGCTACTAAATTGCAGAAATATCCATGGTTCATATGTGGATGTCAAAGTTAAAGAAGCCTGACCTTCTCAGTTCCCGAGATATCTGCTCGCCATTCTAATTTGTGGAAACAGAGACAACACTGCTTCCTGAATTGATGGCAACAAATTGCTTAGTTCGGTCACGTTGCAAGGCAGGATATCTGGATTCAGTAATCTGCCTTGCTACTGATTGTAAACGCAGAGTAGGTTGGACTGGGTCTGGTGGGTGGGATGGAGGCCTTTTAAAATATTGAAGGCTGGTGTGTAGTGGGTCAGCTAGGGGTCTTTGTCTATCAAAAACAACTAGGCCTCTCTTAGAGATCCCAGAGCTTGGCCCAAGCCCTACCTCAACTCTTTCCATCGTCTTCTCCAGCCACTTCCCGAACAGAGAAGCACATAAAGCTCTTGCCCTCTCCTCGTGCAAACAATCTCTGTCCTTCCCACTGGTTAAATTTCTTGTGCCATTTTTCTTCCTTGCGTCCTTTTGCGATCTTGGTGTCGAGTGCTGTAGACATGGTGCAGCAGAAAACTCCAGTTCCTGTGTTGCTTTGGCGATGGAACCTTCGACCAACTCCGTTTTTGAGTGCATCTGATTAACATCCACAAGATGTTCCCAGGGAGTGCTATTTGTAGCTTCAACAAATTGTCAGAGGAATTCTGGTTTGAGTGTTCCCATGAGAGATGAGGGAATTGATGCTGAAGCCCATGAAACCAGTCAAGGGCAGTTCCCTCCATGCCAACTAGAATCTTATAGATTTTCATATCATCATTAGTGCCACAAATTTCAAAATATTTCTTTGCATTCGCTAGCCAACCCAGAGGGTCAAAACCGACAAAAGAGGGAAATTCCAATTTCCTAATATGGCAATCAACCTCACTGGCGGCAAGTTGAAGACTTTGATTAGCCAAACCCTTTGTAACGAGGTTTCATCCAAGGGAAAATGCAGTAATGACGTTGCCTACATCGATCATTGCATTGCCGGAAATGATGGTGGTTAAGAGATTTTCTATTGCAGAGAGCTTTGAGTAAATTTGGGTATTGTCCATGCAGAGTTTAGTGAACCCTTCATCTAACAAGGCAAGATTCCTCTCCACCGATTCTATGTAATTCTCGATTGTGATCTGAGGGGTTCGAGATGGCAGGTCGGACCAATTGATGGAGTAAGGAATCACAAAACAGAAATTTAACTAATGAAAACAGAACAAGAAATGGTAGCAGGATGAAGAAGAGACTTCTATTCAAAGAACCTGAAGGATCCAGGTGGAACAAGATGCAAACTATCTTCCTCACACCCCAGCAGTATGCAAACTGCCCCCAAGCTTACTAACCTGGAAAGAAATGCAAATTTCCATTTCATACCCACCCCTCATTTATCTACTCAATTATATAGAACTTGGAGCTGCTGCCTCACATGCCTCCCGAAAATTACTCCAACAGAAATTGACTGAGCTGGACAACCAATTGTAATCCTTCCAGAACTTTCTTGCTTCCTCTAGAATACACCATATCCCTAACAGAGAGAGAGAGAGAGAGAGAGAGAGAGAGAGAGAGATTTAAGCCACTGATGAAGCCTGCAATAAAGTAAGCTTCAATAATAATTCCCATGTGATTTCTTCTTGATGAATCTGCCACCCTTGGAACCAATTGTTTGCTCTCCAAAAAGAAAAGTTGCAATTTCAACCTTTTGGTCCTCAGGAATACTATAGTTCTGGAAGTATTTTTGTCACAAACTTGATCCATGATCTAGGATTCACCCCTTCAAAATTAGGCAATTCCATTTTTGGAATTCTTACTCCTAATTATTCTTGAAAAGCTTACTAGTATGACTACTTTCTCCAATTTCTTTCTGTTTAGGAGTGGGTTGCCATTTTTGAGATTAATCACAGGAATTGTATGGGTTGATCGACTCTTACCCGTGACATGTATAATCTCCATCAAGTGCTCCAGTTTCTATTCAGTTCTCTTCTGATTCTGATCTCTCTGTTGCTGATTCTCAAGCTTCATATCTTCCATTTTTAAGCATGCTTTCTGAGATTCTCTTCGATATCTGTCATGAGATCTTGCATCCTCTAATCCATTGATTTCATACATTAGTTAGAGCATTCTTGCATTTTCGTGCTATTGCTATGGAAGCAATAGTCTCCTCTAGAACTGCCTGCTTTGATACCACGATGTTGGGACCTAAACTCATTAACCTGAGTCGCAAGTTAAGGCCCAATTGATTAACAAGACCATAGAGGAAAGTGGGGAAGAATTTTTAGAAGAAAGGGAAGGATTCACAGAGAGAGGAGAGAAGAGAGGGATAATTTCTGGATTTTCATCATTTGATGATATGTTACAACTGATGCATTTGTTTATGCGAAGCTCCACCTTCTAGCTCAACTAGAGAATCTAATGAAAAATGCTACTGCCTCTAACAACTCTCGTATAGATATAGACACGCGCGCGCCCGCGCTCATGTGCTTTTACAATTCATTTCCATTTATCTTCATTCACAACATTACATATTTCTGAGGATTTAACCCAAAATCGTTCAGAGTGGAAAAAGTGAATCCATATAGCCGATCCCAAATTTTTGGGATAAAGGCTTAGTTGAGTTGAGTTGAGTTTATCTTCATTGACAACATGCTCATTGGCAGCAACTTCATTGCTAGATTATAATTCCATTAAAAAAAAAAATAAACTTTCTCTCCCTTCATTCCTTTTGTATTAAGACAGTATGAATTTAGTGATTGTTTCTCAGTACTGTCATGTGGCTTTTGCAGTTGTGCATATTATGAGTTTGAATAATTATGATCATACTAGGGTAACTGTTGCAATTTTTTAATTGTTACAAAAAAAACTTAGGAACATTTCATGCAACAAAGGTAATTGCTATTTGTATTTTAGTTTAACGGGTAAAAAAAGCCAAGTATAAAATAAAATCTCTGAAGAGCATGTCAATTACAATTTTACCCTATCATTTAACACATTGTATTGAAATCCTTCATTAAACAGAGCAAGAACAAGTATATATGTTCGTTCGTATTCTAGCCAAGAGCTTATATGTCATCTAAAACATTTCCTTTGGATTTCTTAAGGTACTAGCCATATGTCTAATTAAAGCTTACTGTACAGGTATTAAAATGCTAAACAATTATATAGCTTTTGCATGCGTTATGCATGTTTGATTAGTTGAATGTTGTCCTTTTTTTTGTTGGAATCATACACACTTCTTCCCTGAGATCCTGTCATCTCATCAATGCCAGAGATATGTGTCTCTCATGATCAAGTATTCGAATTCTTTCAATTATATGTTTAACCAACTTAGTTACTTATCTCAGGAATTGTACATCCATATTGGATGGCCTTTGTACCGGAAATATGGTCATGCTTTTGAGGTGAGAATTTATTATACTTTTTTTTCCTTGTGGGATTTTTTGTTAATCTTCTTAATTGATCTTGGTGACTTAAACTGATTCATTTGCAGGCATTCAAAATCATTGTAACTGATCCTGATTCAGTTTTGAATTCTCTCACGCGTGAGGTTAAAGAAATTGGCCCTGATGGACGGGAGGTAAGATTTGTTCACTAAAATCTTTTGACACTTGTGATTTTGATCACTGAGGCTTTATGTTTCTGTATAGGTAACCAAGGTAGTGCCTGCTGTGTCAGAGGAAGTCAAAGAAGCTTTGGTGAAGAATATTAGGAGAAGAATGACCCCACAACCACTGAAGATTCGGGCTGATATTGAAATGAAATGTTTCCAGTTTGATGGGGTTCTTCACATTAAGGTCACATTTACTTTCCTCCTTTTTTGTTTGGTCTCTATTTCCTTTTCTCTGGTTTGTATTCATTCAATTGACCATGAAATTATTGTTCATTGTGTATTTATTGTTTAGTTGCAAGGCAATATTCTGTTTCACAAGTTCTGTTTATTTATTTACTTCACAGGATGCAATGAGGAAAGCCGAAGCTGCAGGCAATAAAGATTGTCCTGTGAAAATAAAACTGGTTGCTCCTCCACTTTATGTCCTTACCACTCAAACCCTAGACAAGGTTAGATTGTTGCTTGTTGAAAAATAGAAAGCCTTCTTTACTTATAAAATGTTGAGTTTTTATTAGATTGGCCATGCTTTGTGCATATGTCTTCTTTAGCCTATGCAAGTGTCATTAACGTGGTTAAATATTTAATTCAATTAAGTAACATAGGTGGAGATCCAGTGAAAGTATAAAATCCTGTACTGGCACATGCTGGAATCAGAAATATTATATTATTGCCTAACTTTTTGTTATCTGCAGTCATTACTTGGCTTTAAGAGTGGAGTGCCAGCAAATGCCTGGCAGTTCCAATATGATCTCTTATGACACACGGTCAAACTAACTGTAGTTCTTTTTCTATAGCGTACTCTGTTTATGCAGATGTGCTGGTTATGTATACTTTGCATCCCTTGCGCTATCACCACATATAATGTTATTTTGATTCTGCTGAAGGCGTGATGCGATTAGCTAGGCTGTCAAGGACAGTCAAATAACTTCTTTGCCTCACATTTTTTAATAATTTATTTTCTGTTTTCAAATCTGCCTAGGTCATGAAATAGTTTTTTCCTATTTAAAAGTAAATTGCTATGTATGCTAGTTAGCACTGGGCCACTGGCCAGGTTAATTAGCCTGACATCCTGTAGCAAGAATTAAAAGAACTCTTATTAACTAGTCTTTCTATCTTCTAATTGATATGAACTGTTATCTGTTTTCTTTATCTCTTCATTGAAGGCAGATGTCAACTCAGCCACTGTTCCTTGATGATAATCCTGTTTATCTTTGCTCGATTCTGTTTAATGCTTGTACTGTGTTTGCTTACGAAATTTGAAGTATTGAAGCTATTAGCTATCCACTTTCCTGCAGTTATGGGATATTGCAAGTGGCTTGCCGTGCCAATGTTTCTGACGAAGTGTTGTTGTTGCTATTGTTTATTAGGAGCAAGGCATATCAGTTCTTAACAAGGCAATTGCTGCTTGCACCGAGGCAATAGAGCAGCATAAGGGGAAGCTCGTTGTGAAGGAGCCACCGAGAGCTGTGATTGTCTATTTCTATTTGTTTAAATACCTAGTGGAACTTTGGTTCTTTCAGAACACAGACACACACATATATGAAGGATTTCAATCAAATAATTCATTATTATTATTATTATTATTATTATTATTATTATTACTACATGTTTGTTATTTGTAATCCGTAATTTCTTTTTGGGACTTGTCTGACTTGGTGCATTGTTTTAGGTGAGTGAACGAGATGATAAATTGCTTGCGGAGCACATGGCTAAACTACGAAATGACAATGAGGAGGTTAGTGGTGATGAGGATAGTGAAGAAGAAGAAGATACAGGGATGGGAGATGTTGATGTGGAAAACTCAGGTCCTGGCATAATGGAGTAAGTAAAGATGGTCACATGTTTTTGTTTGAATCCAAATTTTTGAACAAGCATTATGGCGGTTGTAAAAAACTAATTGCGCATATTGTATTGTTGAGCTGTTTTTTCCAAAATACTGGATCATTGAGAAGGTTTTAGTGGAGCATACAGGGTACCTTAATACTATTGTGCAATAATTGTCTTTCTCCCTCCCCTTGGTTTGTATTGTTATTGCCCTTGTCTTTTAATGATTAATTTCTTTACATGCGTGTTGGCTTCTATTATCTTGGCTTAAGATTTTCAAATGTGAGACGCTTTTACTGCTGAACACCTTGGAAGGTTCATAGTGTTACATACTAGTGAACGGTGGAATATGATATACCAGATTACTCTCACGGTTCTTCGTGTTATAAACCTGAGAATGCCATGTTGATTAAGTTGACAATGGGCGTGTTTACTTGTAGATGATTGTGCTAGCCTTTAGAAAATCCTTTCTTAGAAATTGGAACTTGGAGACAAGAATCAAATTTCTAGTTATTTTAAAGTAATAGATGATTGGCCCAAGATAAGCTAATGTAAGGTAATTATTGGGCTCTTGGGTGATTCTCTCCCTGTAGAGGATGTTTCAGCCCTCTGGGTGTGCTGGGTTTCGAGTCCGCTGCCCTCTGCACATCTTCTTTTCTTAGCTTTCTTGAGTCGGGTGCCTTCGTCCTTTGGTTTTTGACTGGAGCCCAAAGTGGGAGAACTTCTTCTTCTTCTTCTTCTTTTTATATATAAATAATAATTATTGAAAATTAATTTTTTATTTTCGCTAGCAATAAAATATTATTTTTATTCAATTATGATCATATGCGTAAACTAAATTGTAAATAAAATTTCCAATTAAGGTAAATCTTATCAAATTAAAATAGACGTGTGCGTAGCAATTATGTGCGCAAACTAGGTTTTTATTAACAATTTTAAGGGTACATTTTTTTCAATTGGTGTATTCATAATTTTAAAGCATGAATTAATTTTTAACGAAATTAAATTTTGACTGTTAAAAAGAAGATTTTTATTCGATTAACTGAATTAAATTTTTTTATTTATAATATATAACAATTATTTATTTATTGGTTAAATGTATTCATCGTGTATGATAAATTAATTAATTCGTTGCTTAAATGTAAATATATGTGACACACTACACTTTCGTTAGTGTGGTGTGATGTTGAACGTGCGATTTATCATTGTTCAGACATTTTATGGCAACTTGATATCCCTCGTGAGATTTCTTTATTGCCTTCAATCGTTGAGATCCTCACAACGGCATCATAAAACTGATTCCCACATGGCTACCCTCTTAAACCTCAACTCTAGCCAGCCGGTGGTGGCTCCCACGGGAATCCATGCAATACCCTTATAGCAGATTCAATTTCCCACACTGAACATAGAAACTTACAGCCATGGGACCTCAACCCAAAAAAGCACTCCTATTTGCATGCGCTGCCTTTGTTCTCATTGTGATATGCACTGCAACCATGCTTAAAAGGAACGCCCACAGAAAGCAAATGGATAACCGAGACCCAGCAGCTTTTCTGATCCCTCCTTTACATGGTCCACTCATCATCAGCCCCATTCTAGTAACTGAGTCAGAATAAGGAGGATGTTGATTGAGTCGCTGAGTGAGTCGCTGAGGTGGAGCGAAGCAAACAAGTGGGAAGAGACGAGTGTTGGGAGCTTGGGAGAGAGATCATTGCTACCGCCATAGCCACTTCTTGGGTCAGAAGATTGCGAGTCTCGTGTTGGGTGGCAAAGCAATAACTCGGTGTCACCAGTGCGGCAGAGACCAATACTTATGGGGGTGAAATGTGAGTAGCGGAGGCTTAGCGGACTTATTCTTTACGATGAAAGAAGGCGGCTTCTCGATCACTCTCTCACATCATCGCGCAAGGAAAATATACACCAGCAGGCAGCAGGTGAGCTATTTAAGCTGCGGTTTTCAAATAAGTTAATTTAAAAATATTAAAAATTAAATTTAATTAAAAAATTTTAAAATAATTAAATCAAATAAGCTTGATGTTTGGATTCTGATATTATTTTGTTACCTTATTCTTGTAGGAAAAATCAGCCGCTATATGATTGTATGACAATTCAATTAAAGCCACTGTATGATTGTATGAGAATTCAATTAAATTTTTTTTTTTTACAACTGATTTATTTCAAATGAAACAAATTAGAATTTTCCACACAGTAAACGGAACCATAATTCCACATGTGAAAAAATGATTTAAGACAACCTTTTTGCATTACCTCCTTTTGCTACCCTTTCTCCTTAGGCATATGACTCTATCAAAGGTTCTTTGGAGTTCTCCATGGATTTCTTTTTGTAGTGAAAGTATAATGCCAATTGTGTGATTCCCAAAATACTTCCTATGCCATTTGGGACCTGAAATTCAAACAAGAAGATCATATTTTCATGTGGATAACTATAAAACAAACTATACATACAAATACATAAAGGTTGACAGAACCGGAATCGGTTTTGGCGATATAGGAAAAAAGAGAGGAAAAAACTAGAATGTGATTCAGCACTTTCATCAGTGCCTATGTCGCCAGTCAATGGAGAACTTAAATTCATTAATAAATCAATGAATGTACAAATTCAAAAGAGAATGTTTCAATACCCTAAACTCCAGTATACCCAACATCACAAATAAAAAGATAAAGGAAAAGACTACTCTAGCTTATAATATATATATATATATATATATATATATATATATATATATATATATATATATATATATATATATAAGTGCCCCATCCCCTACTTTGCAACAGGTTGAATTTCATCTAGCCATATTGAATCTGAATACAGTGGTCAACCAGTCCTTGAAACTTCTGCCAAATATTTCCACTACCACCACAAACTCAAGCAAAATTCCATTCAGCTTAGACTCCGCTTGTTTCGCAGAAAATAACTTGTACATGAAAAATGTTTTTCATGAAAATTGTTTTCTAAAAAATATTTTTCATTATTTGATTGTAATATTAAACTAATAGTATGTATTTATATCATACATGTATAGGTATTTTCACATTTTAATGTGATTGTCAAATTCTAGAAAATGACTTTCTATTTTTGAGAAGAGGAAGTCGTTTTCCTTAAAAATGACTTAATTTTCCATTTGATCAGAAAACTACTTTTTATTGATTCATTTTCCTGAGTGTCCCAAACGATGAAAAATACAAAAAAATATTTTTCGTGAAACAAACAGAGCCTTAATATCCAAAAAATAATCTTAGGATGGGATACTAAGCATACAGCATACAATGCAGCTAGAAAATTTTGAGTACACTCAAATCAAGTCAAGACAAATACATTTATGAGCTCTATACTATAATTCAATGTTCAATTGAGCTCTCTATATTTTATTCAAATCAATATATAAGTTTTATTTTAGAAGCAAACGGTTTCAATCAGTAATGGTGCACTAACAGAGGTAAGATGGCTAACCAGACATATTGTTATGACGTTCTTCAACCTTCAGACTCTGTCTCTGTTTTAATCCCTTTTCTACCGAATCTAACGATCCTAAAGCATAAGTGTCATATACCAACCAAACCATTTCAACTCTCTCATTCTCTCTTTCCCTACTTACAATCAAAACCTCCTTTTTTGACATGTCTAACAATCATTCTCTTCAACCATTGCCACCATCATCTTCAACAATACTTATAGCAAGAAGGATTTTTATTTTGCAACTACTGTTTCTTTGTCTTGCGACAGAGATGATATCAGTAAATCAAGATTGAAAATCGAATTTCACTAATTTGGTTTTGGCAAATCAAGATACAAACAAAAGCAGAGATTTGCATGGTCTATATTCAATTGTAATCAAACTGTATAGTAAAAGCCTGTCCACAGGTGAATAAGATGAACAGAATTTGGACTCAATTTATTTTTAAACTTGTACGTTACATTTGGACACTGTTTACAAATTGGGCCGATTTGCTTCTAACAGTAGAACTGCATTGAATTGAATAAAATAAAAGGTTCAATTGAACATTTGAGTATAATACAGAGGTTTCTGAATGCATTTGACTAATCAAGTTATATGATAAGGGTCACCTTAATTGCACATCAACAGGTTAAAAGATTGACAAAAGTAAGAAAGGGGTTGCAAGTAAATGTGCTAAAGGAAGCTTACATATACAAAGGCATCAAAATTCAAGATCCCATACAGCAAGAATGAGGTGCTCATCAAGAAAGTGGAAAGAGAGAGATAGAATGGCATAAACTCAACACTCTTTGTTCGGATCACCAAATTCTGAGAAGACACAGTCAGATAAAAGTAAAGTGATTAGAAATTGGTGCAATGCAAGGAAACAGTACATCAAAAGGATATGGCAAAACTGTAAACCCAAAAACAAAAAGGATATAGCAAAATTAATGCTTTTGATTAAATTACAATTATAAACAATATATAGCAAAACTAATGCTTTTGATTAACTTACAATTATAAACAATGGGGAAGCAAACATTGATATGAGAGATATACAACTCAATAACCCAACAGAGATCCACCGTATGTTTCGATCAGTAATTTGCAAGCTCCCTGCAACTATGATTGCATATAGGACAAAAACTGCCAACAGCAATCCGAACACCCTGAGCTGCAGGTAACAGTGAACATGAAAATGAATGACAGAGTAGAACAGCATATAAGGCCAATAGAAATTAGTCAGCAATTAGAAATGCAAATTTAAAGGGATAACTGACCTTTATGGCTTTCTCAGCATATACTATAAAGAGGATTATGTAAGCCAACTGAAAAACTGCACCAATTGAATTGACTGTCATAACCATTACATTGTCAATGGATATGAGGGGTGTGCCATACCAAGCGCAAATCAAACAGTTCAAGAGTGCATATATATATGGCAACCCTGAGAATTGCTCCGTTGATCTGTTTCTGATAATTCTCCTGAATATGGGTCTGAAAGTTTTGACAAAGAAAGAGAGAAGCTAGTGAGGTGATAAATTACAAATTATAGTTACTTTTTTTTTTTCTTGTTATAATGTCTTAGGATATATGAAACAAAGTACCCAGTATAAATACTTACATGGGTGACACAAACAGTCCAAAAGCAAAGATGTTCCCTACAATATCAAACAAGTGTTAGCATCAGAAGACAAATACCTTATAATAGCAATCAACATTCACTCTACCCCTGGAATTGCACTTCAATAGTGATCCAGCTATTGCTTTTACATATGAAGTCTAAGAAACTAAACGGGACCACAGCGTTAATGAATACAAAAATAGCAACCAAAGATTACATATATATATATATGTATTCTTGTACTCTATTTTTAAAGGCATTGAATTTTTTTCCCACTCCTAAATTCAATTAATTCACATGACTCATGCTTTCTGAACTCAACTACTTAGGCAACAACCAGTTGACAACAGCAACATTTGTTGTTATGAACATCTATGCACTTGTCAGCGTCATAGAAGAAGCATTCCAAAATTTTGTGGAGGAATTTGGCGCTTCATGAAACATAGGTAACTCACCCTTGTGAATAATGCATTATATTTACAAGATTACTCCAGAAAGCTATGAATAATAATTATTCTCAATCAATATGGCATTGTTTAGTAATAATACCAAAAGTGACGTTCTCTAACAAGCAAAAACAATAATTACACAAATTAAAAAAAGTACCACAAAAGTACTTTGCTTGAGGACATAAGACAACCTTTATAGTATGATAACCAAATTACACCAAATTTTTATTGGTGTGATCCTAAAGAAGCACAGCAGTAAAGGATTAAGGGCCCTTCTTTTTGTAATATTTAGTCGAGATATTTACATATAAACGGTTCCCAATTTTAGCTCATTATTTTCCAACTTGGGCCATGGTTTTAGAGCCGAAATGCAAACTTTGAAGGTAAAGGATATGCAATTATAGTCATCAAAAGAACGAAAGGAATCTAATATTCCAACCAAATAGCTTCTGTGTCAGCAAAAAATCAGAGACTAATGAACGGAAAGCCAGTCTTTCAAATTGCCAAACTACCAAAATAAAATGTCCACTAAAAGAGCAAGAATGGGTTTGTTTAACATTTCCTTTAACAACAACTAATCTCCTCTTTCGATTTCCAAGAGAACCCAAGAATCAGAAAGCTTATGCAAAAACAAGAACTAAATTGAAAAACGAGAGAGAGAGAGAGAGAGAGAGAGAGAGAGAGAGAGAGAGAGATTTCTCAGAACTTAAACCCAGGTACAATCATGGGGGCTGTTGTTCTCAAGAATCAAATGATTAATTGGGGGGTGAGGGGGACAAAAGGAAAAAAAGAGTAAATGAGCACTTTTAATAGAAAGCAAGAACAGAAACAGAAAATATTCAGATAGAGAAAAGTACCGGCGATTCCAGCTGCATCCTTACAAAAAGTCAAGGTAGGATTTGGAATATAATCAACCATCAATCCAATTCCTTAAAACCAACCAACAAAAACTAAACCAATCTGAATCCAATCCAGTCAAAACTAAAGCCAATCCAGAAATTATCAAATTGTTTAGACACAAAGCTCCCCTTTTCAACCCCTCCAAAATGTCTCTCTCTGTTTGTCGCCTTTTTGGTGGCTCTTCGCTTTTGGAAATTGCAAGAAGGCTTTGGCACTAGCGCAAGCAACTCATTTAAAAAAATGCAGCATATGGAGAATAGAGACAAAGAACTGGGGAGTTTGGGTAGGGTCCATTCGATTAGATGATCAAACATTGAAACTCATTTCTTCTTGGATTTTCTCCTTCGACTTTCTGATGACTCATCCTCTTATCCACCATTCCTCTGTTTCCACTTTCCATCTACCGACTAATTAATATAATGTTTATAAAGGTTCCACTTGCGCTGCAATTGATCTTAAAATATGAAAGTTTGCTGAATCAAGCTTTAACCTAAGCTTACAAATGAATTATATTTATTTAAATAATTAATTTAAAAATATATAATTTATTAATTGATTATCATTATTTTTTATTAATTTATATAAATTAATTAATAAAAAATTGATTGATAAGAAAATAAAATATATAGATAATGTTTATTTGAAATTCACTAGAATCAACTTATTATTTTAATTTTTAAAATTCAGATTAAAGTAGGATATTAATATTTATTCTGTTTTTTTTTTTCTGGTATTATTAATCAAATTATTTATTCATCCACGCTTAAAATAAAATTATAATTAATTAAAAATTTTATTATTAATAAAATTTTATAATACATTTATAAAAATAAAAAATATAAATAAATATATATGTAAATTTATATTATCAAAATAATAAATAATCCGTATAACACATGAATAAATGACTAGTTACAATTTAAAATTAATAAATTAGATCAATTTATTTAAAATAGGATTTAAAATTAATCCACGAATCATATTATTCTCCTGATAAATCAAGTTTAAATCTCTATTCTCTTAATCCCCTTGTTAAAAAAAATTCACAATAAATGGATCAACAATTATAGATTTAGCTCCAAATATACCTTATCTTAGAGTTTAAATCCCACTAATTGCTATTGAATTTCTTCATGAATTGATGATACGTAACTCCTAAAGTTTTAGGCTCTTCCTTACCTGGGATGGGATACTCTTTCTATTCCTAATCTTTTTGTAATAAAAATATATTTTGATAAGCTTATTAATTAATTAATTTATTTTTAATTAAAAAAAAGTTAATTCTCAAGATAAATTTTATATTAATAAAATAGCTATCAATTAAAATTCACTGATAGAGATTGATCCTTTCTCTATCTTTATACTCTTTCTCTTTTGCCCCTTCAATTCTCTATTTTTTTTATCACAAAAAATTATAAAAAAAACTCCAATTAAAAATTAAAATAAACAATTAATATTAATTGTTTTTTTTTTATCTCTCAACCTCACCTCAAAATTGAAAACTAAAATTAACAAATCCAATAAATATTCAACAATTTTAGGAGCCAAAATATTTTTTTAAATAAAATATTTAAAAAATATAAAAACTTAATAATTTCTTTTATAAAATTTTAATAATTAAATAATAATTTATTTAAAAATAATAATGTAATTTTTCATCCAAAAGTTTGACTTCTTGCATACTTTTGATAATTATTGTGCAATTTGGAAAAAATTTACTCGTTTGACCAATTTTAAGGGATTAAACTTTTCCAATTTTCAATCAATTGCACCTTAATGATAAAGTGAGAGAGCAAATTAAATTGACATATTTTATCCATTTATTAATAGAGGCTGTCCAAATGGTCAAATTACTTATATATTTGATTTTGAGTTGAAGATACGTCTCTTCCTCTTAATTGGATTAATTATTAGCTGGCCAGTGAATGAAGAGATACATTGAGTGTTTATTTCATATTATAGAAAGCTTGGGATTTAAAGTTTGACCATTTCATTCTTTTTAAAAAGGCTAAAAGACAATAATTAATAATAAATGATTAGGGTCTGTTTGGATGGAAAAGAAAAGGGTAAATAATAGGAAAAAAAAAAGAAAAGATAAGGAGGGAGAAGGGTGAGAAAAATTAAAAAAAAAGTTTAAAAAAAAGTGAATTAATAAAAAAGTAAAAAGTGGTATTATATATTTTTTATTTTTAGAAAAAGACGAATGAATGATAAATTTAAATGGTATAGAAATTAAAATAGTAATGACTCTCACTTCTCTTCCTTATTCTTCCTCACACTCCTTGTAAAAAAATTGAGATTTAAGGGGTGTAAGACATATCCTTATTTATCTATACCTTTATTAATTCATCATTTTCCAAATAGTTATACATAACTACTTATCTTCTTTTACTTCTATTTACCCTTTCTTCATCATCATTCAAACAAACCTTAAAGAAATTCTCCTCTTTTCTCCTCTCCTCCCCTTCTCTTTCCTTTTTTATTTTTTCTTTTTCTCTTTCATATCTCTTCCTTGGTAGTTACCCATGAGTTTATCTATCCCTGGATTGATTTTCTTTTTATTTTATTTTTTTTATTATTTTTTATATCGATTTAAAATAAATACATAGATTTATGTTTCTCTCCTTAAAATTGTGTAATTAAAAATAGATCTGAAAAATTTTCTCCTCAATATTGAAACCCTATCATTCTTATTATTGGGATTTTATTTTCTCTCTTTATGGTGTTTGATTTACTTTTTTGCAATACTTGAAGGGTTTTTTTCTTTCCAAAAGGTGACAAGCTAAACAAAATTTACACAAAGGGGTGGAAACAAAATATTTATTAGAAAAGGGTGAAATTTGCTTGGAAGAGAAAAGTGGGAGAATCTATCACATTCACCATGTAAAAAAATTTTAAAAAAAATTATCATTTCATTTGAAAAATCAAAAAAATATTAAAATATTAATTTGACACTACTCATGATAGCGTCTGCCTGCACTTCGTCAGAAAACAGTAACTAGAGGATACCACGGGCAGTGTCCAGCTACTTATACTGACACTGTTTATTACTTAAAAATAAAGCTCCATCAGATATTTTGTGCTCAAAATTTACCTCTTATCAAGCTTATATAAATGCATTCTTTGTATCCTTATCAAATTGATAACATTGGCTCTATGTTCCGAAATATAAATTTAAAATATTTTAAGTATAAAAAAAATTTTAAAATTTTAAGTATAATTTTTTTTAAATTCACAAAAATATTAAAAAAATTATACTTAAAAATTTAAATATTTTTTATACTTAAAATTTTCTTTACCCAATAATTCAAAATTATTTTAATGCTTATAAAATTTAATATATGTAAAATCTACAATTTTTACACTAATATTTAACAATTATTTTTTTCAATTTTTGTATCCTTTAAAAATATTAAAAAAAATTCATTTTTATTTTTATTAACATAAAATATTAAAAATTAATTTCACACTATAGCTAATCTTAATCTAAATTATATTTCACACAAAATATTACAAAGTTACAATAAATATTTCACAACATTAAATAATTTAAATTCACGAAAATATTTAAAAAATATACTTAAAAATTTAAAATATGTTTTATAATTAAAAAAAAATTTAATGCTTATTAAATTTCATATATGTCAAAATCTACAATTTTCATACTAATATTAACAATTAAATTGTTTTTACAATTTTAATATCCTTTAAAAATACTAAAAAAATTCATTTTAATTTTTATTAATATAAAATATTAAAAATTAATTTCACAATATAGCTAATTTTCATCTAAATTATATTTTACACAAAATATTACAAAGTTACAACAGATATCTCACAACATTAAATAATTTAAATTCACAAAAATATTACAAAATTATACTTAAAATTTTACAATATATTTTATAATTTAAAATAATTTTAATTCTTATAAAATTTCACACATGTTTAAATCTACCATTTTCATATTAATATTAACAATTAATTTTTTCAATTTTAATATCTTTTAAAAATATTAAATCAAATTCATATTTTTTTTAGTCATATGCTGGACTCTTCACGTATTAGAACAACAATTAGACTCCTCACACAACTCATACATTAACTTAAGCATATATATTTATATTTATTGATATTTAAATTTATATTTCCGAACATAGTGCTAGTGTTATCAAGTGATGAAGATACGGAGAATACATTCATGTAAGCTTAATAAGAAGCAAATTTTGAGGACAAAACATATGGGGCTTTATTTTTAAGTAATAAACAGTGCTAGTACAAATAGATGGATGCTACTAAAATTGTCGCATACGAAGATAGCCGAGCGCCGAGGACGTCGCTAGATTCGGTGGGGGAGAATGTCGCCTACCGAAGGCTACCCACACAAATCGCCCCAATTTTTCGCACCATTGAAGGATCTGGACAACCTGCCCAAGGGACAGGCCAATCGGGTGGCCATATAGCCAGCAGCATGGGCGAGGGAGTTACGCGCGCCAGCACGAGCCCGCAGGCCTACCAGCGCCCCGAAACGAGGTTACATGGGCCGAATCCCTCCAGAGCCTACGAGAGCCTTCCAGCATGCTCCAGCGCACCCCAGCGCCTTCTAGAGGCTTCCAGCGCCTACCAGACTCGCCCAGCATGCTCCAGTGCCCACTGGAAGGGCCTAGAACGGGCTAGCAAGCCCCAGAAGACGCAAGAGGCTTCCAGAATGCTCCATCATCAGCCAACCAGCACCAGAAGACTCTAGAAGCCTCCAGCACATTTCTAGCCACAACCCCAAGGAGGTGGCACAACTATAAATAGGTGTTAGGGCATTCATTTTGGGACATGCAAGTAAGTGTATAGAGAAACCCTTCACATAGCAACCTTTGTATAGCAACCTTGTACATCTTGTAAAGCTTTGTATAGCTTCTCTTTCCCAAAGTAATACAAGTGCTTAGTTAATTCTGCCCACACTTTGCCTCAACACCATCCTTCACATTTCCATTGCCAAGTGTCTTACCTTGGGCATATTTTGTCACCCTTGTTAGTCTATTTATGCTAGACTAACTTATTGGAAAGGCTGACTAGTATTCATCAAGGGGGAGCAATACTAGTGCCGCATGGTGGTTTCATCGGGCCAATTCATTACCATCATGACATAGTAGCGTCCAGTTACTGTTCTCTGACATGTGTAGCTAGACGCTATCATGAGTAGCGTTCAACTAATATTTTAATATTTTTTTGATTTTTCAAAAGAAATGGTAATTTTTAAAATTTTTTGTATAGTGGACGTTATACATAGTAGAGTCTCCCATCTTTGTCATCTGAGTCAGTGAATTTTACCCCTTTTCATAAATATTTTGTTCCCCACTCCCTTTTGGTAAATTTTTGTTTAGCTTGCCACCATTTAGAAAAAAAGCCCATATTTGAATGGGCTGTTTGGTAGTTTGAAAAATGTGGATTGTTAAATTCTTTTGATTGGAGACTTTGAAGATTAATGATCTTTTATGTTTCCCATTAACAATTTAGTTGTTTAATATCTACAGAGATGACAACAACTTCCCAAAAGGACAGTATTATAAAAGTTTTCTTTGATTTTCCAAAATAAAAAAGGACTAATTATGACCTAAAAGATTATTCTGCTCTACCTAGATCATCTTTGAACAGAAGATTTTAATTATCTATATTTGTATTTTTTTCTTTTATGAAAAGATTATGTTATACATATTTTATAATTTATATTAATGAATTACCAAATTTTATATAAAAAAAGCTAAAAGACTAAAAAATAATAAATCTTTACAAGTTTTTCAGTTTTAGCAATTAGCTTAATTGAGGGTCACAATTGAAAAAAATAATTTAATTATTTTTCTATATTATCAATATTAACCAATTATTTTCATTTTTTAATCAATTTTAGCAATTATTCTCAAATTGATAAAAAATATTTGTAATGACCCAGTATGGGGGCCGTTACTGGCTTTAGGGGTTGAGTTAACTCAAGGCTATTGGAACTCGTATTAAGCCTAAACCTGTAAACATGCCTTTAACACCTATATTATTAACACTCAAATGTATGACAAACCATCACACTTTAGTCTCCTCATCTAGACATAAACATCTTTAACATAAAAGTGGTTCACAATTTGAACCTCTACATAAAACTATAAAGCGTAATGGTTTTGTATATATATACTCCCAAAAGAGTTAACATAATCATAAACATCATTATTCATATTTAAAATATTACATAACTTTAATTTTCTATAATTACCAGCATAGTACTATCAATTCATATTTTACATGTACATCTACCCATACATCATACATAAAGAAGAGAATTTAAGCTGCCCTTGTTTCTCTTTCTCCAAAGAACTCTTGTAATCCTGCAAACCTGCCCGTGGGGTTAGGGGAAAGGGGTGAGCTTACATAAGCTGAGTGAGTAAACTAATCAACATTAATTATATCATTCATTTCATACATATGTAATACTTCATCCAAATGGGTTTTCACATCATAAACATTTCACTTGGGATGGACTTGTCACAGTGACTCCCCAAATTTAATGTGCCCAACTCATACAGAGGCTCCTCAAGACTTTCGCTTAACATATATATCCAATGTGATTGACTCATATAGAGGTTCCTCAGGACTTTCTCTTAAAACATGACCCGTGTCATGCACCAAGGGCATCACAAAGATCTCTCCTTAGAGTTTATGGATATGTAACATACATAACCTAATGTAGTCAAAACATTGGGAAGTCAGTGGGTCATCCATCATTCATCAATGCACTAACAACAAATATGTAAATATGCAATATGTTTATATTCTAGATACATACATCCTAATACATGAGGATTTTCAGAAATTAAATTTAAGAAATTTACATTTATTAAGGATAAAATTACTCACCTTTTGTAGCTTATCAACCTCGTTTCTCAAATGGTAGCTATCCTTGAATCTTTAATTTTCTGAGCCCCTCAAGCTCGATCCTATAAAATCGGACTCTAGAGAGTTATACAATGCTCTAAAACTCTATACACATAATAAACATCTTATTGTAGGTCCTTGGGAATTATAAAATTAGGTTTTGGAGCCTTGGAATCAAAGGAGAAATAAAGTGGGTAGAACCAAGTTTGGCTGCTATAGTCTTGGGCTTCGGCTGTCAAACCTTAGAACACTAGATGCCCATTTTGGGCATAGCCACTGCAGCTGCCAAAGTTTGGGACTTCGATTGTCGAACCTGGAAAATTTCCAGATTTTCCTAAGAAACTGCATGCTTTAGCTACCGAAACTATGATTTTCGGCAGTTGAACTTGGGAATTTCCAGAATTGTCAAGTAAAAAACTTGTAGATTCAAACTTCCCAAAAGCCACACACTCATTTCAAAGTTCCAAAATATAAACCAAACACTTGTACACATCTCTAGGGCATAAAAAAACTTGAAATCATGCTTAATTCTCACATACATTAACTAAAATCTCAAATCCTAGGTTTTTTCCAAACCCAACATAACATAAACATGGATTTTTCTCAACCCATCAAAGAAAACTTTCCATTTAAGGTTCATAACACTTAAACATAACTAATCTAACAACAAAACATACAATTCTAACATAAAATCACAAAGCCCTAACCCTAACAAGCATAAACTTCCTAAAACTCATCTTAAACACAACATCACATGAAATAGAAGTTGTAGAAACCTAATCCCTAATCAACTTTCTTAGATCTATCTATTAGATCAAGAAAAAAAGAATATTATCTCTTTTCTTGAAGCTAGGATGTGAGAGAATCAAAGCCCAAAACTTGAATATACTCCCCCAAACTTATAATTGGAAGAATTCACCTCTAGATCTTGAAAAACCCAAGAATATCTTTTCAAAGAGCTTTTTGTATGCTCTAGCAGTTGAGAGAGAGAGAAGAAGAGAAAACCCAAGTATTTTTGGTAGTAAAATGAGCTTTAGACCCCTTTATACCCTCAAGGTCAAGGGACTTTCAGCTTCTGGAAGCCTTAGTTTTGGCTACCAAAGTCCATTCTATCCAAGAAGGATATTTGAACAGGAAAAGGGACTTTGACTACCGAAAGTCCATCATTTAGCTACCAAAGTTCCTTCTGCAAAAAATACACACTTAAAAACTTTTAGGAAATAAAACCTTTAAAACATTTTCATTCTTAAACACATTTTGAACATTTCAAACACCCATATATAAACATATTTTCACATCTTACCATCACTCCCTTTGTCAGTGAAGGTTTAAATTTTCACCGAAATATTCTGTTAGGGACAGATATTTCGACGTCGAAATAAATGGCCAGTATTACATTCTCCCCCCCTTTTTAAAACATTCATTCTCGAATGTTAAAACAAAACACACTAAAAAAAAAAAACATAACATACATAATATAACACACCTAGAAAAGGAGGGCATATTATTGTATCATAGAGTTACGAGTTTTCCACGTGCATTCTTCCATGTTGGGGTGATTCCATAATACCTTGACCATAGGTATCTCCTTGTTCCTTAGCCTCCTAATTTGAGTATCTATAATCCAAATAGGTTGTTCGAAATAAGAAAGATCTTTCAAAATTTTTATTTCTAGTTCGCTTATAACCTTATTCGGATCTGATACATACTTTCGCAACATAGAAACATGGAACACTGAATGGATTCTCTCCATTTCTGGTGGCAAAGCTAACTTATAAGATAGATTTCTAACCCTTTGCAACACTTCATATGGTTCAATATATCTCGAAGCTAGTTTGCCTCTCTTTTCAAACCGGATGACATCTTTCATTGGAGATACCTTTAGAAGCACCATATATCATTCCTGGAAAATCACTTCCCTCCTATGGAGATCTACGTAGCTCTTCTGTCTACTGGCTGTTGTCCTCAAACTTGCCCAGATTAAAGGCATGGCTTGATTAATGATTTTCACCAACTCCATTCTCGCTAAGGCTTTTTCATGTATTTTTTCCCAACACACAAGAGATCTACAATTTCTTCCATACAGAGCTTCATATAATGCCATTCCGATGCTACAGTGATAGCTGTTGTTGTATGCGAACTCAACTAGAGAAAGGTACTTTTTCCACAATTCTCTAAAGTCAAGTACACACATCCTTAGCATATCCTCCAAAGTTTATATGGTCCTTTTTGACTGTCAATCTGTCTGCAGATGAAAAGCCATGCTGAAGTCTAACCTAGTGCCTAACTCATTTTGAAGATAGTGCCAAAACTTTGATGTGAACTGCGATCCTTTATTAGAGGCTATAGTTACTGGATCTCTATGCAACCTTATTATTTCTACCACATACACTTGAGCCAACTTATCCATATAATAGTTAGCTCTAATAGGAATGAAGTAAGCAGTCTTGGTCAACTTGTCCACTTTAACCCATATCGAGTCATGTCTGTTAGAAGCTACTGGTAACCCTACAACAAAGTCCATGGCCATGTTTTTCCATTTTTACTCTAGAATGGATAGTGGGTTCGCATTCCCACTGGCTTCTAATGCTCCAGCTTCACTTCTTAAGCTTCTTAAAGCTCTTCTCACATTCATCACTCCAATCAAGCTTTTTATTCCTTTGAGTTAACCTAGTCATTGGAGCAACTATCTTGGAGAAGTCAAGTACAAATCTCTTATAATAGCCAGCCAAACCAAAGAAACTCTAGATCTCAGTCATCATAGTTAGCCTCAGCCAATCTGCCACTGCTTTACCTTCTTAGGATCCATTTCTATTTCATTCTCTAACACTATATGACCCAAGAATAATATACTCTATAGCCAGAACTCACACTTAGAGAACTTGGCATACAACTGGTGCTCCTTCAATGTTTGAAGAACCATTATTAGATGCTATGCATGCTCTTTAAGACTTCTGAAATACACTAGTTTGTCATCAATAAAGATGATCACAAAGTGATCTAGATAAGGCATGAACACCCTATTTATGAGATTTATGAATGCAGTTGGGGTATTTGTTAACTTAATTGGCATCACAAAAAAACCATAATGCCCGTATCTGATCTGAAAAGCAGTCTTCAGAATGTCTGGCTCCTTAATCCTCAACTGGTGATATCTAAACCTCAAATCTATCTTTGAAAAATAACTAACTCCAGCTAGCTGATTAAACAAGTCATCAATATGGGGCAAAGGGTACCTGTTCTTCATAGTGACCTTATTCAACTGCTTATAGTTAATGCACAGTCTCAAGGATCCATCCTTCTTCTTTACAAATAGTACTAGAGCACCCCAAGGAGAGGTACTTGGTCAGATGTGTAGACACCACATTTTGGATCGATCTTTAATCACAACTCGCATTTCACTCGATCTCCTTTGTAGGCGTCTTACCTGATCTCTACCACTTACTTGACCTCAAGTCATTTTCTCCGAACCCACAATAACTTGTTCCCAAATGAATAATAAGTCCAGAGTCTATCTGATCTCATGAATAAATTGAGCATTTTTTGATCTCTATGTTTATTTGACCTGTTTTGATTAATTGCCGAACCATCAATCTGCACTTAGTTTTTCGATCCCCTAACCCCAAATTTTAGGTAATTCCAGACAGTTCTAGGATCAGATCTCGCTCGCATTGTTCAAATATCTAACCAAGTTAATATCTTATCCGATCTCTGAGTGATCTTGAACCTAGCAAAATTAGACAGAGACCTGATTTCAAATCATGTATTTTCAAAGGTTTCCTGATCTCATATTTACGCTTAATGTTTATCGAGCTCTTTAAGTGGTAATGTTCGATAATCGATCCTAAGATTTGTGATTGGACTTATCTAATTAATTGGGGATTGAATTAATGCTCATTCATTCTTAGTTTGGTATTTTTCCTATCTCATCAAGAACCGATCAATAAAGAAATCGAAATTCATTCCAAAGGAAAATTATACAAGTTATTCGGCAGGAGGGTCTTCCCCAGCCTGCTCTTCATTTACATTTTCAACATCCTCTCCCTCCCCTCTCTTAAGCTCTCCCTCACTCCCATCTTCAACTTCTAGGGTGAGCTTCTCCATCCAGGAGAAGTCTTCTTCAGGATAGAGATTCACGAGTTCGGCCAAAAGATCGCGCTATGGGCATTCACATAGGCACCAGCCTCTCTTGCCAGGGCTTTTTCCTCTTTCGCTTTGATTTCTTCAGTAAATTGAAGGAGATTGGCAGATCGGTAGGCCCAATCATTTTTAAGTTCTCACTCCAGTTCGGCTATCCTTTCTTCACAAGACTTCGCCCGATCTTCTAACTTAACAATATGATCATTCGTAGTTGAGAGTTAGGCTTTGGCGACTACGGCATCCTGAACCGCTTTCATGATCTCCCGTCTTAAGAGATGAGCCTTCTCTCTGATCACATGCTGGTTCGCAATAACCTCCAAACCCAAGCTCATTATCTGAGTCAGGAGATCATCAATGCTATCCTGGGCCATCCAATTTCGATCTTCTTGAAAATAAATGGTAGTGCCCAGGACCTTAGCCAGATCGGGATTGCCCCAAACTGAGCTATTCCTTTTCAGAGATTGAAGGAGGACCTGAGCAGCTCGGGAGAGCATTCTAATGGCTAGTTCGAAAGAACCCCCTTCTGCACTTGAAGAGACCAGAGGAGGTGGAGGTTCAGCCTGTCGAAGTGGAGAAGTGATAACCTCTACCTCCAAGGTTGGCTACTCTGGAGGTCGGAATGAAGAGCTCGGTACTTTTACCAAGTCCTGTCTCGGCGTTTGGGCAGTAGCGGCAGCAGTTTCTTTCATCTCTTGTACTTTCAGGGCAAGCTCCCTTTTTCACTTATAGCTTTCCTTTACCGTCTCGCCTCTCGCCATACCTGCACAAAGAACAAGTTAGTGAGTTCGCTAAGATTAAGAGATTAAGGATATAGATTATACCGATCCTAGGGCTGAGGTTAGAGAGTTGCAGCTCATAGTCCTCATGGGCGATCACTTGCATCATCCACCATTTTAGTTTGGCCATAACCACATCCAAACATGAATATTTGTGAATGGTTGCCTGATTCTTTAATTCCTTTACCATGGCATTCTCATCTTTATTTAGGGCGATCTTCTTCGGTACTTTAGGAACTAAAGACTGCCAGCTACGTGGAATGCTCTCAAAGCCATTTGGATCCTTGCTCCTTAGTATGAAAAACCGATCTTTCTAGCTCTTCAGCTAGGAAGGGAGATCGGTGAAGAGCCCATAGTTCGGCTTGGCTTGGAAAAACCAAAATTCGTCATCTTTTCGCTGAGCGAGCCTATGTAATTTAGCAAAAATCTTCACTGTGGGCTTAAGTTTTTTAGCCCGATAAAGACCTTTGAAGGCCACCAGGGTCTGCCAAAAGTTTGGATGCACCTGGGCTACACAGACATGGTGGAACTTCAGAATGACTTTATAGAATTCATCTAGGGAAAATCAAAGCCCGACAATTAATTGCTCTTCATACACCATGATTAGGTCAATTTTGTCAAAGAAATGATCATCCCGAAAATCGCCATGGCATCTGATAAGTTTAAAAGAGTCGATCGAAAGATTGTACTCTTGGCTAATAGACTGGAGATCGGCCTCCTCGAGGACCGATGGCAATTCATCCACAGGTAGGTTCTCTTTCCTTGAAGTCGACGCTTGTTTTGATCTAGTCGCTTCACCATGGATCGGGATAATGGTTGTGGAAGATTCAGGTCGCCCACTTGGCCTGACCACATCACCTTCGTTCGATGTCAATGAAATGTGAATAGAGGGAGGGCTTGTAGCTCTCTGACCATCGGTACTGCTCATTTTCAAAGATAAAGGTAAAAATTGATTAAAGCTCTTACCGGAGTATAAATTGGTGCTGAAAAACTTTAGAAAATGAGAGAGAGAGTCATAGTTTGCTCAGGAAATCTGAAAATGGCGTAAGTGGGTAGATGGCCAATACTGCTTCCTATTTATATCTGCCCGAGCATTAAATGCTCACGAAGCCCTAAGTGACACATCGATTAGCAGAATCTGACCATTTCGATGAATCATCAAAAGAGAATTCCAGAAACATGGCAGAGAGATCGGATAGTTAAAGGTCGGTTATGAGGGATCAACCATAGCAAGTAGTTTTGAATCAAAGAGATCGGTCGATGAGTGTGATTTGGGAGATCAGATCAGACACAGTTATAAGAGAACGGGAAAAATAATGCAATAATAAAACAAAATAAACAATCAATATTGAATAAATAAAACTTCATTTCATTTCCAAAAGGTCAGATTATATCATTTGGGAGATCTCTTAAGATCAACAATTACAAATTTCCCTTCTTGCTCCTACGATTTGGACCACTCCCGATTCCAAGATGTCGTTCAAGAGATGCATGGAGATCGGGAGGGTAGCTTTCGTTAACTATGGCAAAGACTATGGGAAACTTGGTGTCTTTATCGATGTCATCGACCAGAATTGAGCTACGATCGAGACCCCTGACATGGTTAGGAGCCAAATGAACTTCATGAGGCTGTCATTGATATCAAGATTGAAATTAGCAATTCCCTTGTCAAAGATCAGTCTATAGATCATACCGGTAAATCGATCGGAGATCAGCACGGTAGTCAGTTTCAATCTTGATCGGTAAATTAGTCCGGTTCTCTCGTCGTCATCAGATGACGCTCTCATAATTCCCTGATTGCCAAAATCGTCTATTTTTAGGCGATAGGCAAAGAAGATTATCGGAGAAAGATTAAGGCAGTTGTCATGATATGAATTTTCATCGAAAAGTAAGGATTAGAAGAGAGAGAAGACATTAAAATTCACCAGAGAAGGGAGAATGTGAGTGTGCGAAGGACAAAATTCCTCTGCATATATATAAGGCATTGGCAATTATTGCATGCAGAACTCAAAGCGGTTCATCAATAATCAAAGAATTAATTGCTTCAAGAGATGAGGAAGGGATTGAAAATTAAGATCAGGAAGAAAAGAGATCAAATGCAGAAAGAGTCAAATTAAGAGATCGGAATAAGAGGTCTCAGGCCTACCAATCATAAAAGAGATCAGCTAAACTGAGAAATGACCTATAGAGATCGGAGGGCTTGGAGAAATAAAATCACTTTCAATCATGACCCTCAATTTGTAAGATTATGTAATACCCTCACTTTAGCTAGTCCGTGCATTCGACTGTTCCGATGATTAATATCACTCTGGACAGTCGGAATGTCTAGAACTATTTGCAAACTATAGTGAGGAGTCATAAATAACCCAAATAATGGTAAGAAAAATTAAGAAAAAATTTTAGAAATAAAATACAATAAAGTTAAATGAGCCGGTGCCCCAGCGATGGGTAACCCAACGGGAAGTTGCTGTAAAAATAGCTAGTAGCTCTAGACCGGAGGGAAATCCTGTGAAATAATTTATGGGATGCCAGAGAAGAGTTACGGCGCCCTAGGTAGCATTAGAATGCCAAGAAAAGGTTAGGAAAACTTTTAAGATCGGTACAGACAGTTTGGCTCCTTAAGCCAAACGAAGGGCATTTTGGTCATTTTGCCTTTAGAGACGATTTTTGACCAACTTGTCCATTTATGTAAGTAAATTATATGATATAAAATATGAATAAAAATTTATGAAAATTCAATTAAAAATGAGTAAAAAAAAGAAAGAAAAACAAAATTTAAATTCAATAATGACATAATGATGATGCAATTAAAAAGTGCTTGGCCAATCAAAATTAGACAAGCTTACTTATAAGAGATAAATGAGTTAAAAATGGGAAAAAGCCATCTTCTTCTCCAGCAATAATCTGTTGTCCCAACACCTCCTCTCCATTTCCTTTATTTTTCCTTCTTTCCACCATTAGAGCACCATCACCAAGCTTCCAAACACCTACCTTCCTTCACCAAAATTGTTGGCAGCCTTGATAAACCTCCATAGCCAGCCATTAAACCCAAGGAAAGTGGGAAGAAAGTGAATTAAAATTGAGGATTAATCAAGAGAAAATTCTACTCACACAAGATTAGTGCATAAAATAAGTTCTCTTCCTTTTTAATCTTTGTAAGCATGCTAAATCAAGTAGAAATTGCATGAAATCAAAAGAAAACCATGAGTAAATGGAATCTCTAAATGTTGGCAGCCATGAGAAAGTTTGAGAATTGTTGGTTTTTACTAAAATTAAGTGGTTATTTATGTTATTGATGAGTATAGATGATGGATAAAGTGATTGGTATGAGTTTGGTGTGTGTATGCCATGAATTGGAATTTTGGAGTTAGGGTTTGGGGCAAAAATTTGGGTTTTGCTCATGTGTTGGTGAATGAAAGTCCTAATGGTCAATTAGTGACCATTTGGCTGTGTTTGATGAGGAATTAAAGTGAATTGTGGCTTTGGATTTAAGGTTGGGTATGCTGCCTCATAGGACCTGCAGGGCTGGATGTGAGTTCAGCAAGTTTGGGCAGCTGTAACTTGAGTGGTGTAGGTTCAATTAGTGCAAGGCTAATTGGACATGAAACTAGACACATAATTCCACAACTCTGATGAAGAAATCTTGCACAGAAAGAAACTTAGAATACCCTAAAAATTGACCGAATCCGGGTAACCAATTCTGGACCTGGTAAAAGTGATTAAATGAACAGTGTTTATTCATTTGGCCATAACTCAGTGTAGAAATATCCAATTGACTTAAATTATATATCAATGGAAAGCTTAGATAATTTAGGACAACTTTCATGAAGACCAGAACTCTAAATTATGACTAGAACTAAATGAAATTGTCCATCAAAATCAGAACACCAAAACTGCCAAAATTGATTCTACCCAGAAATTTTGGAAAAATTGTAATCCGGCCAGTTATGGTAATTTGGCCATAACTTGAGCTAAAAAACTCCAAATGGAGTGATTCAAAAAGGGAATTAAAGAAGAAATATAAAGGAACAACTTTGATGAAGAAAAGTTTGCCAAATTCTCACTGTAGAATTGCCTAATGGAATAGTAAACTCTAGTACCAAAAACTAAAATTTTTAATTTATTTCCTATTGGTTTGAAGTATTGATTGGTAACCAATGCCAGCACTTTTGTGAACCAAAATGTGCTAATTTCATGTTGTTAGAACCCATGTAACTATTATGTATGAGAAAGTCAATATTTTGAACAAATAGTAGGTGAATAGTAACCCCAAAGACATGAGAAATAATATTAGAAATTTATACTTCTGCTAGTAATAAAAATTAAAACATTATAAATTATAATTGGAACATATAATGAAATAATGATACTTATGAACCCTTAATGGTATTTATGTGCTCATGTATTACCTAGACACGTGTGTCAGATTGGATAGATTAGCATGCTAATAGGGTATTGTTATAGCAGTACTGTGTAAGGCTTTATGCATGTATTCATGACTTTATGCCCACACTCATGGCTTTTATGCTTGATTATATGTTATCATGGCTTTTAGCCATACTGATATGTTATCATGGCTTTTTAGCCATTCTGACTGCATACATGGTTGACGTTTTGCATTTCATGTCCCATGGTATGACGGCCCGAGGCACTGCGGTGTCCAGTGCCAACGACTTGTTATCCAGTTTAGTCAGCCTGTCATAAGTTACTTGGGCAGTGAAATTTATTGAAATGAGTTAAGAATAATAGCAACTGAAAATATTAGCAATTAAATAAAAGAGTAAGAATATTTAAAATAAATTAGATTAGTTATTTAGTAGAAAGAATTGAAATGAATTAGAACGATATTAAAATTTAATTATTATGAAATAATTTGCGATAACCTAGAAAGTATTGAATAAAATGATAAAAAGATTTGCGAAAGAGATATAAGTATATTACTACTGCGAATTTAGGAATAAGTTACTTCTTAAGAGGAATAAATTAGAACGAAAGATAGAAATTAGAATGAAAGATAGTTGATACTAGAAGTATTATATTAAATTAGATTAAATTTCAGAGTATCCAAAGTACAATCCATTTCTTTCTTTGTTTGTATATTATTTTCTTTATTATATTATCGCACCACTAAGCAGCAATGCTTAGCGCGATGGATTTGTTTCCCTCGCGCAGGTACTGAAGACAAAGCCTAGTAAATATTAGACTGAGATTTTAGAGTTCGGATCTCCAGAAGTGTCAGAAGTGCTCAAGGTAGTCACCTCCTCAGCAATGCATGTAGATAGGGCTCACATTAGTCATAGTATATAATTTGTGCATTATAATTATTTATTATGTTGCAATGAAAATTAAGAAATTGTATGTAATATGCACCTGATGTAAATTATGAATTAATGTAATTAGTTTGCAAATTATGTAAACTAATGAAATTAAGAATTTTGATATATGTAATAAGCATGAATGAATTTGTACAAATAAGTATGGATTTGAATTACATAATGATTTTTGAAATGATGATATGAGCATGGATGAATTATTATATGAAAATATTGTTGAGATTTTTAAATAGGTAAATAGTGAAATACGCCAAACGGCAATAAAATAGGGAAAACTCCGCTGGTTTCTCCTTAGAAAAATAATTGATATTAAAATATAATGAGAATAAATTATTATAAGAATAAAGTAAGATAAGATAGGGTGCTCCGGTACCAAGTGTGACATGTCTTGCTCGGCACTGTAGATGGGTAAGGGGTGTTACATTTATTGGTATCAGAGCACGGTTTAAGCATTTCTGGGTCTAGATAGAGTTCATACCATGCATTGCATTCATATGGGTCGAGGTGACACTAATGCAAACCTTCGACTACATACATCAAGTAAATTTCGAGGATGAAATTTTTGTTAGAGGAGAAGAATTATAACACCCTCACTTTAGCTAGTCCATGCATTCGACTGTTCCGATGATTAATATCGATCCGGATAGTTGGAATGTCTGGAACTATATGTAAACTAGAGTGAGGAGTCATAAATAACCCAAATAATGGTAAGAAAAAATTAAGAAAAAATTTTAGAAATGAAATACAATAAAGTTAAATGAGCCGGTGCTCCGGCGATGGGTGACCCAACGGAAAGTTACTGTAAAAACAACTAGTCGCCTTAGACCCGAGGGAAATCTTGTGAAATAATTTATGGGATACCAGAGAAGAGTTACGACACCCTAGGTAGCATTAGAATGCCAAGAAAAGGTTAGGAGAATTTTTAAGATCAGTACAGACAGTTTTGGCTCCTTAAGCCAAATGAAGGGCATTTTGGTCATTTCGCCTTTAGAGACGATTTTTGACCAACTTGTCCATTTATATAAGTAAATTATATGACATAAAATATAAATAAAAATTCATAAAAATTAAATTAAAAGTGAGTAGAAAAGAAAGAAAAATAAAATTTAAATTCAATAATGACATAATGATGATGCAATTAAAAAGTGCTTGGCCAATCAAAATTAGACAAGCTTACTTATAAGAGATAAATAAGTTAAAAATGGAAAAAAGCCATCTTATTCTCTAGCAATAATCTACCGTCCCAACACCTCCTCTCCCTTTCCTTTATTTTTCCTTCTTTCCACCATTAAAGCACTATCACCAAGCTTCCAAACACCTACCTTCCTTCACCAAAATTATTGGTAGCCTTGATAAACCTCCATAGCCAGCCATTAAACCCAAGGAAAGTGGGAATAAAGTGAAGTAAAATTGAGGATTAACCAAGAGAAAATTCTGCTCACACAAGGTTAGTGCATAAAACAAGTTATCTTCCTTCTTTAATCTTTGTAAGCATGCTAAATCAAGTAGAAATTGCATGAAATCAAAAGAAAACCATGAGTAAATGGAACCTCTAAATGTTGGAAGCTATGAGAAAGTTTGAGAATTGTTGTTTTTATTGAAATTAAGTGGTTATTTATGTTAGTGATTAGTATAAATGATGGATAAAGTGATTGGTATGAGTTTGGTGTGTGTATGCCATGAATTGGAATTTTGGAGTTAGGGTTTGGGGCAAAAATTTGGGTTTTGCTCATGTATTGGTGAATGGAAGTCCTAATGGTTAATTAGTGACCATTTGACTGTGTTTGATGAGGAATTGAAGTGAATTGTGGCTTTGGATTTGAGGTTGGGTATGCTGCCTCATAGGACCTGCGGGGCTAGATGTGAGTTTAGTAAGTTTGGACAGCTGTAACTTGAGTGGTGTAGGTTCAATTGGTGCAAGGCAAATTGAAAATAAAACTAGACAAATAATTTCACAACTTTGATGAAGAAACCTTGCCTAGAAAACAAACTTAGCATACCCTAAAAATTGACTGAATCTGGGTAACCAATTCTGGACCTGGTAAAAGTGACCAAATGAACATTGTTTGTTCATTTAGCCATAACTCAGTGTAAAAATATCCAATTGACTTGAATTATATATCAATGGAAAGCTTAGATAATTTAGGACAACTTTCATGAAGACCATAACTCTAAATTATGACTAGAACTAAATGAAATTGTCCATCAAAGTCAGGACACCAAAATTGCCAGAATTGATTATGCCCAGAAATTCTTGAAAAATTGTAATCCGGCCAGTTATAGTAATTTAGCCATAACTTGAGCTAGAAAACTCTAAATGGAGTGATTCAAAAATAAAATTAAAGAAGACACATAAAGAAATAACTTTGATGAAGAAAAGTTTGCCAAATTCTCATTATAATTGCCTAATGGAACAGTAAACTCTAGCACCCAAAACTGAAATTTTTGATTTATTTCCTATTGGTTTGAAGTATTGATTGACAACCAATGCCAACACTTTTGTGAACCAAAATGTGCCAATTTCATGTTGTTAGAACCCGTGTAACTATTATGTATGAGAAAGTCAATATTTTGAATAAATAGTAGGTGAATAGTAACCCCAAAGACATAAGAAATAATATTAGAAATTTATACTTTTGCTAGTAATAAAAATTAAAACGTTATAAATTATAATTGGAATATATAATGAAATAATGATACTTATGAACCCTTAATGGTATTTATGTGCTCATGTATTGCCTAGACACGTGTGTCAGATTGGATAGATTGGCATGCCAATAGGGTATTGTTATAGTAGTACTGCGTAAGGCTTTATGCTTGTATTCATGGTTTTATGCCCACACTCATGACTTTTATGCCCGATTATATGTTATCATGGCTTTTAGCCACACTGATATGTTATCATGGCTTTTTAGCTATTCTGACTGCATACGTGGTTGACATTCCTCATTTCACGTCCCATGGTGTGACGGCCCGAGGCATCACGGTGTCTAGTGCCAACGACTTGTTATCCAGTTTAGTCAGCCTGTCATAGGTTACTTGAGCAGTGAAATTTATTGAAATAAGTTAAGAATAATAGCAACTGAAAATATTAGCAATTAAATAAAAGAGAAAGAATATTTAAAATAAATTAGATTAGTTATTTAGTAGAAAGAATTGAAATAAATTGAAACGATATTAAAATTTAATTATTATGAAATAATCTGCGATAACCTAGAAAGTATTGAATAAAATGATAAAAAGATTTGCGAAAGAGATATAAGTATATTACTATTGTAAATTTAGGAATAAATTACTTCTTAAGAGGAATAAATTAGAACGAAAGATAGAAATTAGAAAGAAAGATAGTTAATACTAGAAGTATTATATTAAATTAGATTAAATTTCAGAGTATCCAAAGTATAATCCATTTCTTTCTTTATTTGTATATTATTTTCTTTGTTATATTATCGCACCACTAAGCAGCAATGCTTAGCGCGATGGATTTGTTTCCCTCGCGCAGGTACTGAAGACAAACCCCAGTGGACATTAGACTAGGATTTTGAAGTTCGGATCTGTAGAAGTGTCAGAAGTGCTCAAGGTAGTCACCTCCTCAGCAATGCATGTAGATAGGGCTCACATTAGTCATATTATGTAATTTGTGCATTATAATTATTTATTATGTTGTAATGAAAATTAGAAAATTGTATGTAATATGCACCTGATGTAAATTATGAATTAATGTAATTAGTTTGCAAATTATGTAAACTAATGAAATTAAGAATTTTGATATATGTTAAGCATGAATGAATTTGTACAAATGAGTATTGATTTGAATTACATAGTAATTTTTGAAATGATGATATGAGTATGGATGAATTATTGTATAAAAATATTGTTGAGATTTTTAAACAGGTAAATAGTGAAATACGCCAAACGGCAATAAAATAGGAGAAACTCCGCTGGTTTCTCCTTAGAAAAATAATTGATATTAAAATATAACAAGAACAAATTATTATAAGAATAAAGTAAGATAAGATAGGGTGTTCCGGCACCGAGTGTGACATGTTTTGCTTGGCTACACTGTAGACGGGTAAGGGGTGTTACAAATTAACTCCTCACTATCGGATCTCAAATGGTGAAAGCAGCCCAGTACATCTCAATTTACACCGTTGATCACATTGTAAGGATAGATTTGAAACCCTTAGATCGAAAAGTGAATAATTAATTCTATAACTTTTGCTCCCAGCCCTTGGATCCATTCTGTAAGGCGAGATTCCTAACCGTTGGATGACGGGATGAAAGGACAGAGATCTTGAACCAAATCCTAACCTTCGATTTTGATTCTCTTTAATTCTAAGACGTAGGATTGTGTTCTTTTAGATCCAAACCCTTCATCTCCTCTTGTTGAAATCTTGACTCTCTATTTTTGAGCACCCATCTCCTATAAATACCTGCATGCAATACTAGGGATGGAGGGGGGGGGGTTGATTTTTAAGGAAAAACCTTGAATTTTTGCTGTAGCTTTATTGTTTTCCAATCAGAAACCCCTAAAGTTTCTAGAGACTTTAGTAATAAGTTTTCTTAAGGTCTCATTGCTAAAGCTACAGGTCTTGCAATTCATATCCTGAACAACTGTGTGTCATCTTGAAAACCCAATCTCAACCCGTTAATAGGATCATACTTTCATCACCTTCGGCGCTTCAGAGTCACCTTACTGTCTCAGTTTTAGCAACTCCAGATTCGCAAGGACATTGGTATCAGCTCATCCATTATTGTAGCTCTCTACAGGTAAGCGTTTAACTTATCATTCTCAAAGTATCACTAGCCTATATTCATGACATGAGTATCTTTGAGATTCTTTGTCACACCGAATCTTTAGAATAAGTTTATGTTAAATTTGACTTATCCCACAAATATAACTTTTGTTTTTTTTTTTTTATCTTTATGTTATTCTTAATTTCCTTATATTATTTTGTGTGAGAAATGATAGTTCGAGTCATTGATATTCCGTAAGTACCATAAGGAGTACGGATGAAAATGACGATGTGGAGATTCCTAATCTGAGCGAAAGAAAACAATTAGGAAAAGTTCGGGTAAATTGAGAGGTCAGCTACTTAGACTAGCTCGAAAAAGTAAGGATGAGATCAGGAACCGAGATTAGCTCAGACAAGCAAACTACGAGAAAGGAAATCTAAAAGATCTCATATGAGTTGAAATAAGCCAAGAAGAGTTCAGACAATAAATAATGAGATCAAAAACTAAGAAAGTTTAGATAATACGAAGAGCGAGAAGTGACGCATGCTATGCCTTCGTTCTAGTTTTGAATTAAGATCGAAAAGAGTTTGGTTCCACGTCCAAAACCTTTAGAATTCACCTTTAATGAAACAGGGGGATCGAGTGAAAGTCCTTTCCTGGAATTCCTATAACTTAAACTTTTATAAAGTGTCTGATGCTATATTAGAAAGATCGGGAGAGATTCCTTTCCTGAGTTTTTAACCAAAAGAGATTGAGAGAGAGTCCTTTCCTGAATTCTCTTAGCCAAAAGTTCTAAAATATTTTAAAACATCGGGAGAGATTCCTTTCCTGAATTCTCTTAGCTAAAATTCTAATAAAAATATTTTAAGAGATCGGGAGAGAGTCTTTTCCTGAATTTTTTTAGCCAAAGTTCTAATAAGAAATATTCTAATAGATCGAGAGAGAGTCCTTACCTGAATTCTCTTAGCTAAAGTTCTAATAAAAATATTTTAAGAGATCGGAAGAGAGTCCTTTCCTGAATTCTCTTAGCCAAAATTATAATAAAAATGTTTGAAGAGATTGGGAGAGAGTCTTTTCCTGAATTCTCTTAGTCGAAGTTCTAATAAAATGTTTTAAGAGACTGAGAGAGAGTCCTTTCTGAGAGTCATTTCTCGAATTCTCTTGGCTAAAGTTTTAATAAAGATATTTTGTATAAATTAGGGGAGATCGGAAGAGAGTCCTTTCTTTTCTAGCCCTGATACTTTCATTATAAAATTCATCATATATTCTAAACAATGGGTCTGCGGGAGAGTCCTTCCAAAGAATCTCGAATCTTATATTGAGGCTCGATGGAGAGTCCTCCTCAAGGCCCTCATATTTATATTATTAAGGTAGTGTTCTTCCTTCAGTTTGGCTTTATCAAAATATTAAAGTTCCAAAAACATTTAATTATTTTAAGATGAAACGATATGGGCAAAGGTTTCACTGGTAATTATGCTGATGATGGGACCTTTCTCTATTAACTGAGAGTCCTCATTAATAAAGGGAATTCTCTAGGTTTTAATTAATACATCCCTTTTGAATTAGAGTCCTAATTAATAGGAATGAAAATCTATACCCATATCAGTTCTCAAAGTATCCTTTACACACACCGCATCCTCAGTTATTTGAATACCAATGATGAGGTACATAATGTATGAGCCGAGAGTCCTCTTCACTCGTTATGAATCTTTAGCGACCAAATAACACTTCTTCGGAATTAGAGTCCTAATTCAACAAGGGAGGAACCTAACAAATATATAACAAATTAAACAAACACAACATCAATTCACTGAAGGGTCATCCCATATACTTGTGTTCCTGGGCAACCCAAAATAGTGAAATATCAAATGTTCCTTTCATCAATAACAGGGACCAACATTATAATACTAACCCCAAAATTATCAATCTTAAATTATAAAGAGCACATCATTAAATCTGCTTACCCTCATTGAGGGACGAGGTGGGGTGCTTAACACCTTCCCCATACGTACACGGACCTCGAACCTAGAATTTTTATTTTAGAAGTGGTTTTATAAATTTTTATTCTCACAAATGGTTTCCTTTAATTTTCCTCAAAATTAAAGTGGCGACTCCTCACTTTTTCCACTTTAGTGAGAATCGTCCGGCAACCGCAAAACCCTTGTGACAGGATGAATCTCTTATCCACTAATTCCTACAGCTCTTCCTTTAACTCTTTCAACTTTGCAGGAGCCATCCTGTAAGGAGGAATAGATATGGGTCTAGTACCAGACACTAGATCAATTTTAAAATCTATTTTCCTCTCAAGTGGCAACCCAGGTAGTTCGTCTGGAAATAAATTTTAAAGCTCTCTTATCACAGGAACTAATTCAGGCCCACTCCTATTCTCTATAACCTCTCTAACATGGGCTAGAAACTCTCTACATCCTTTTCGAAGCATCTTTTTGGCTTGCATCATGGAGATCATCCCCTTTACTGATGATGTCTGATCTCCCTGAAAAACTACCTTTGACCCATCCTATTCTCTGAATATTACTACCTTATTCCTATAGTCTAAGGTAGCATAATTGGCTGAGAGCCAATCCATCCCTAGAATGATATCCAAATCCATCAATTCTAGTACCAAAAGGTCAGCTGAAAGCATTTGTCCCCCACCATCATTGGATAGGCATAACAGATCATCTCCGTTATTGAAGGATCACACTTAGGCTCACTAATAAGTAATGAACATTACAAACTTGAAAATACTAATCCCAGCCTTTGGAGTGCTTCGAGTTTAACAAAAGAATGTGATGCACTAAGATTAATCAAAACATGTACGTTAAAACTTCCAATGCAAAGGTTACCTGACACTATAATATTAGAGGTATTAGTTTCCTGCTATGTTATGATAAAGATCTGAGCCAGTGCTATCGAACCCCTCCCTTGTGAGCCTGCCATAAATGAAGAAGAGCCTTGTCCTTTGCTTTGTCCCCTCCCTGAAGTGGAAACCATAAGAGTTTGTCTCGTTACCGGTTGAGCCACACTACCTGACCTAGTCTGTTGCTATGAAACCACTCTTTTCATATTGGGACACTCCCTAGACATGTGCCCCTCTTATCCACACCTGTAGCACTTGGAGGTTCCAAACCTATAAGGTTCTTAATGAGGTTTTCCACATCTGACACAACCAGAGGTATTCAATCCCAAACTAGATCTGCTTTCCACCCTAAGGCCTCATTTGATTCTACTCCAGAACTTACTCTTCTTTTGCTTTTTGCCAAACTGCCCTCTCTTGTCCTTTTTAGTTTCGAATGAAGAAACAATCGTGGTTAAATGACTAAACCTCCCTTGTAACACCCTCATACTAAATAGTCCTGTACATTATACTATTCCAATGACTAAGATCTGTCCGGACAGCTAGAATATCTAGAACTATACTTAAATCACATAGAGAAACCATAAATAAAATTGATAAAGATCAAAAGAAGTTGGATAAAATATAAGAGAAATAAAACACAATCGGGTAAATGAGCCGAAGGTCCCGACGATGGGTGATTGACCCGGGAAGTGATTGCTAGCTCAGTTGCTACTCTAAATTCGTGTGAGACCCCATGACATCCCTAGTTGAGGGTTAATTGTGAAACTACTAGGAATTAGAAAATCCAAGAAATAAAAATGGAATAAGTAAAATTAAGTGAATCAAAACTTAAGGACTCATCGGGCAATATTAAAATATGGATTATAACCCAATAAGGGGCATTTTGGTCAATTCACTTCAAGAGGTGACTTTTAACCTAAATGTCCATTAAATTGTATGAGATTAAAATATTGAAAAAGGAATTAAAAATGAATAAGTGTAGGGAAAGGAAAGGAAAAGAAAAGAAATTTCCAAATTTTAAATTGAATTATGACATTAGCATGATATAAATATGACACAATTAAAATTATAATTTAATTAATTTATTTTTGGGATAAATATATAAGAGACAAGAGAAATTAACTAAAATCAAAAAAATTATTTTCTCTCTTCTTCCATTTGGCCGAAACCCACACTCTCTCTCCCTTTTCTCATTTTCCTCCATTGATGCACATACGAAGCTTGAAATCCTTGAGTTCTCTTCCACAAATTACCTAGCTACCTAAATAGAAACTTGAAATTTGACCTTGACAAGAAGATTGGGAGTAAGGAGTTAGGAAGAAAGTGAAGAAGTTGAAGAGTGGGAAAAGCTCAATTAGAGGTAAGTCTCCCTTCTAACTTAAATTAGCATATGCTCATGGAATTAGGGTTGAACAATTGAAAATAACATGAAAAATGAAAGAATTGTTGATTGAAATTGCACCATGAGATTTCGGTCCACTTTGGGGAAAATTAGGGTTTTGATGTGTTAGCTTTAAATTAAACATGAATTATAGCTTAAATAAGGTAGTATGTGAGATTAGTGAATGGAAATTGCATGGGATTTGCATGAATTAGAAAATGGAAGATTAGGTTTTATGTAGAAGCGAGGCTTTTATAGTATGTTATGCTATTGAGGTTTATAAGACCTAATTATGGTCATTTGGCATACTTTAGTTGAGAATTTATGTTGAATTGATGAGGTATACATGATTTGGTGAAGTGAATGTTATAGAATTGCATGAATTGTGAAGTTGGGAATTTGGGGTTTAAGGAAAATTAGGGATTTTATGCCATATTGTGAAATTGATGTTCTTATGTCCAAATATTGACCAATTGATGTACATTGAGTGTGAATTGAAGTTGGTTGTTGAGATGAATTGGTGGATGGGTAGTGTGTTGAGTTGCTAAAATTCTAGACACTGAGTCCAGTGTGCTTGGCAGCTTATAAGTTGAGTTACACAACTCTAATTGGTGTGAAACCAATTGGAAATGAAACTTAAGATATAGAGCTAGAATTTTCATGAAGATACCCTGCCCAGAAATGACTATAAGTTATCCTAAATGAGCCTTGAATCCAGATATGAGAATTCTGGACCTGGCAGAGTGACCACGTGAACAGTATCTTAAAATTGTCATAACTCACTCTAGAAAACTCCAAATTAGGTGATTCTTAAACCCATGGAAATCTAAAACATAGTAGAACATTTCATATGTAGAACTTAAGGCCAAATTATGCCTTTAACCCAATCAAATTCTTGGAAAAATTTGGGTCAACAAATCTGTCTGAGCCTGAACCAACCTAAAAATTTTGGAAATTGGCCATCTGACTAGTTATAGCAAAATTGCCATAACTTGGCAAACAAAACTACAAATGTAGTGATTCTAAAATCAAAATTTTTATAACACATAGAACTACAACTTTTGTGTTTTGACCTGAACCTAGATCTTAGGGCAACTTAGGGAAATTGCTAGAGCAAATAGGAATGTTTGAGCTG
The DNA here is from genome assembly GCF_030052815.1 of Hevea brasiliensis. Lineage (NCBI taxonomy): Eukaryota > Viridiplantae > Streptophyta > Magnoliopsida > Malpighiales > Euphorbiaceae > Hevea > Hevea brasiliensis. The sequence goes on along the minus strand of NC_079496.1, from coordinate 20,810,781 downwards.
GATTTTCAGCAATTCAACTAAATGGCCTTATGACCCTAGTAGGGTTATCAAGTCAAAATTTTTTCTATAGAACTCCAATTAAAGTGATTCAAAATGATTTGAAAACCTAAGACAAAGACTTAAAACATTATTTTAGAGACCTGATCCTAATTCTAGGCATAAAAGGCTCGGATGTTAGATGCAAATTGAGTAAATTCTAGAAACCCTGAAATCTGCAGAATTTGTCCACATGAATAGTAATTAGTAATTTGATCATAACTAGAGATACAAAACTTCAAATTAAGTGATTCAAAAAGGAAAATAAAGCTGAGACCTAGAGGAATAATTTTCATGCAGAACACCTTATCAAATTATGATAGGAACTAGATAAAAATTGAATTCAAAGATCAGAGTACTATGCTATCTAAAAAATCAAAACTCATTGAAATTGCAAAATTAACTTAGAGATGCATTAGACATTCATGTAATGAGTAGTTGGCAATAGTTGAGATGAGTATTGAGACATTCTATTTGTGTATTTTCAGTAGAAAAAAGAGGTTGAGACGAACAAGGAAAAGTAAGTAAGAGAAATGAGATCATTGAAGGTTTGTGCACAACTAACTTGCTTCTTTGTTTTTAACTTGAAATTGTTTTGAATGAGCTTTATATGAATGAGATAAGGTTTTGTCCTTGCATTTGAGATAATTGTGTGTTGCTAACCCTTTATGGATTTTATGATGATTTGAATGTATTTATTATTTTGCAAATGTGATTATGGATTGAGAAACTCTTGAAAATTTGTTTTAACACCACAGTTAGCATGATAGTCCCTTCCAGACTTCCCTAGTAGTAACGGCCATTTGGGGTTTGATAATTGACTTTGATCATGTCCCCCATTAATAACGGTTAGTGGGGTGAGACTATATGAGTACTCATTAGCTAGCTAGCCTTTCCCTCATTAATAACGATTAGTGAGGTTAATTTGCTTTGTTGTGGTGTGCAACATGGCCTTGATCTTGAAATTTTATGTCATGCTCTAAACTGTGTGTTGATGTTGGCAATACTTATGCTTTGTAATTTGTGATTTGTGAATTATGTTTTCTTAATTGAAAGTTGATTTCAATAAAGAGTAATTATGGACTTGAAAATTATTTGTGGTGTATGTGATTTGTTATATTTTGAAAAGTTGGGCGTTACTTTAAGTTTTAAAATTATTAGTTGTGCAACACTGAGTGACATACTCAGCGATAGCTTTGTATGCTGTCGCAGGTAAAGAGAAGGGAAAGTTTGTTGAGTGAGCTTATTGGGAGCATAGCTGTAGCAGTTCTTTTGAGGTTCTCGTTGGGTATATACTAGGTATACCCTTTGTGAATTCTTTTAATGTATTTTACAACTATATGTATGGTTGTACGGACACTGAGCAATTGTATAAAAAAATTTTACATTGCTATAATATTTTGAGATTGTAAATAATTGTAATTCTATTCTGAGACGTATGTAAACGTAATTTTGTAATATTAAGTTTATTATCTCTAATGAATGTAAGATTTGAAATCAAATGTTCACTTGAAATGTAAATTTATTATTATTATGCTTGTGAAATGGATTGAAGAATATCTTTTACTTGATTTATATTATGATTTCAACAGGTTATAAATTTTGGATTTTGCTAAAGTTTTAACCATCACCATGCAGTTTTTCCGTAAAATAAAAATAAAATAAAATGCTATGATCGGTTAAAAATTCCTTGTAGCATATTCAATGGGTTATCAGTAGGTGTAGTTCGATAATTCATTAGGTATACTACGGGATCATGTCATGCCTTACAGAGGGGTAAGGTGTTACTTGTTTAAGATGCGCCGCTCTGCTCTGATTGGTTTACTGTACCATGGCTACGAGATGTACTGCCTCTAACCCTGCCTCAGCCTCTACTAACTGTCTGTGGCCCTTTGAAAGCAGAACAGTAGCTTGGGAGGGTGGAAAGAGTATTCAAAAAGCTGAATTGTACTAATGAATTGAAAATTGAGTACTCAGTTTCCCTACTGCATGGGGATGCATATGAATGGTAGAAGACCATTCCCCACAGTCTAGCAGAGCCACTAGTCCTGACTTGGGAGGATTTTCTGAAGGAATTTAGATAGAAGTATATTCCCAACACATATGTAGATATGAAGCTACAGGAGTTTCTCAGTTTGAAGCAGGGGGATAAAACTGTAGCTGAGTATAAGAGAGAATTCTCCCACTTAAGCCACTATGCGGGGAACTTGCTTACCACCAGTGGAGACCGATGTAAGCAGTTTGGAACTGGTTTGAGGCCTAACTTGAGGTTGCAAGTGGTTAGGTTCCAGTATGAGAGCTTCTCTAAACTGATATCTTAAGCCCTGGAGTTAGAGAGAATGGAATCAGAAGGGGCACCTGAGAAGGGAACAATTGAAAAAGAGAAAAGTGGAAAGACCACAAGTCAGAGTTCAAGTAGTAATTTGGGTAAGAGAAAGAACTTTGGGGGACCGAGTAGCAAAAAATCTGGTAGAGGAAGATCTTCAGGGCAGAGGCCACCAGTCCTGAATTGGGAGGATTTTCTGAAGGAATTTAAACAGAAGTATATTCCCGACACATATGTAGATATGAAGCTACAGGAGTTTCTCAGTTTGAAGTAGGGGGATAAAACTATAGCTGAGTATTAGAGAGAATTCTCTTGCTTAAGCCACTGTGCGTGGAACTTGCTTACCACCAGTAGAGACTGATGTAAGCGGTTTGGAACTGGTTTGAGGCCCAACTTGAGGTTGTAAGTGGTTAGGTTCTGGCATGAGGGCTTCTCTGAAATGATATATCAAGCCTAGGAGTTAGAGAGAATAGAATCAGAAGGGGCACCTGAGAAGGGAACAACTGAAAAAGAGAAAAGTGGAAAGGCTATAGGTCAGAGTTCAAGCAGTAATTTGGGTAAGAGAAAGAACTTTGGGGGACCGAGTAGCAAAAAATTTGGTAGAGGGAGATCTTCAGGGCAGAGGCCACCTAAATCCAGTCAACAGACACCTAGGGGTTCCTTTCCTGTCCTTACCTATGATACCTGTTGCAAAACACATGGAGGAGTATGTTATAAGGCCACAGGAGCTTGCTACAACTGTGGTGGAACTAGGCATTTTGTCAGGGATTGCACTAGTGCCCACAGATATGGGCCACCTACCACCACTAAGGGATCTGCTCAAGGTTCTGCTTCCAGAGAGCCACAGACAATTAGTAGAGGCCGAGGCAGGGGTAGAGGCAGTACATCTGGTAGCCATGGTACAGTAAACCAGTCAGAGCAGAGCGGCGCACTGGCTAAAGTATATACAATGCGCCAGAGGAAAAAGGCTGAGACATCAGATGTTGTGGTTGGTATATTCTCCATCTTTAACAAGGATGTTTATGTGCTGTTTGACCCTGGTTCTACACATTCTTATGCTAGTGCCAGTATTGAATGTTCTATTGCTATTCCTTATTTGAAATTAAATTTTGAAGTGTTAGTGACTAGTCCTTTAGGACAAGAGATTAGGGTGAACAAATTGTATAAGGATTGTCCTTTGGTAATCCAAGGACGTACATTCCTGTCGGATTTAATTGAAATGCCCTTTGGAGGTTATAATATCATCTTGGGCATAGATTGGTTAGCCATGCATTATGCCATGATTGACTGTAGACTAAAGACAGTCACTTTTGGTCTTCCTGAGTATGCAGGTGTAGTAATACACAGGGAGAGGCATTTATTGCCATCCAACATCATTTCATCTGCACTTGCTAAAAAGATGATTAGGAAGGGATGTGAAGCTTATCTAGCTCATGTGATAAACACTCAGGTGGGGAGTCCAGATTTTAAGGATATTCCTATAGTATGTGATTTTCCGGATGTCTTTCCCGAAGAGTTGCCAGGATTGCCTTCGAAAAGAGAGGTGCAGTTTGAAATTGAGATTATGCCTAGTGTAGAGCCAATTTCCATCACTCCTTATAGGATGGCACCTGCTGAGTTGAAAGAGTTGAAGGTGAAATTGCAGGAGTTGCTAGATAAGGGTTTAATCCGCCCTAGCATGTCACCTTGGGGAGCACCAGTATTGTTTATGAAGAAGAAGGATGGTACTCTCTGTCTATGCATAGGCTACAGATAATTGAATAAGGTGACCATAAAGAATAGATATCCTCTACCATAGATTGATGATCTATTTGATCAGCTGAAGGATGCAACTGTATTCTCTAAAATTGATTTGAGATTGGGCTATTATCAGTTGAGGTGTAGGAGCATAGTATACCTAAAACTGCCTTCAGGACTCAGTATGGCCACTATGAGTTCTTGGTGATGCCATTTGGGTTAACTAATGCTTTGACTGCTTTTATGGGCCTGATGAACACTATCTTCAAGCCTTATTTAGATCAGTTTCTTGTAGTGTTCATTGATGATATTTTGGTGTACTTAAAGAATGCAGAGGAACATGACAAGCACTTGAGGATAGTATTGCAGACTTTGAAGGAGAAACAATTATGTTCTAAACTGTCAAAATGTGAGTTTTGGCTGAAGGAGATTACATTTTTGGGGCATATTGTATCTTCAAAGGGTATCATGGTGGATCTTAGCAAAGTAGAAGCCATTCTTAATTGGAAGCCACCCAGAAATGTCACTGAAGTTTGGAGTTTCCTTGGTTTAGCTGGGTATTACTGAAGGTTTGTGAAGGGATTCTCCATGTTAGCATCTCCACTAACTAAGCTACTTAGGAAGGATGTGAAATTTCAGTAGACTGATCGGTGCCAGAAGAGTTTTGATGAGTTGAAGAGGTGTTTAACTGAAGCTCCAGTCTTAACTTTGCCTACTTTGGGTAAAGAGTACACCATATATAGTGATGCTTTTCATAGTGGATTGGGTTACGTGTTAATGCAAGATAAGAATGTCATTGCTTATGCTTCTCGCCAGCTTAAACCACATGAGAGAAATTATCCTACACATGACTTAGAGCTAACAACCATTATTTTTGCCTTGAAGATCTGGAGACATTACTTGTCTGGGGAGAAATATTATATATACACAGATCATAAGAGTTTGAAGTATTTGGGCACATAAAAGGAGTTAAATTTGAGGCAGAGGAGGTGGTTAGAGCTGATAAAAGACTATGATTATTTAATTGACTACCAACCTGAGAAAGCTAATATGGTGGCAGAAGCCTTAAGTCGCAAGACCATGGCTAGTTTGAGAGTTTCACCTTTATCCATGGTACATGGCTTGAGGGCTTTACATGCCAATTTGGAGATTGATGATGATGGGTAGATGGTAGCTACTTGGCAAGTGAACCCAATGCTAACAGAACAAATTAAAACAGCCACCCAGAATAATGATAAGTATGTGAAGTTAGTGGAAGAGGCTCAGGATGACAAGAAACCAGAGTTGTCGGTGAATGATGAGGGCTTATTGTTATATCAAGGCAGAATATACATTCCTGATAATGTTGAACTGAGGCAGATCATTTTAAAGGAAGTACATGATTCACCTTTTGCTATGCACCCTGGTGGAACCAAAAGGTACAAAACCATGAAAGAGCACTATTAGTGGAGGGGAATGAAGAAGGACATTACAGAATATGTTATTAAATGCCTAACTTGTGAGCAAGTAAAGATAGAACACCAAGTGCCAACAGGGTTGCCACAGCTATTGCCAATTCCCGAGTGGAAATGGAAGAAAATCACTATGGATTTCGTGATAGGACTTCCACTTACATAGAAGAATCATGATGCAATTTGGGTTATTGTTGATAGATTGACTAAGTCTGCATACTTTCTGCTAGTGAGGATAGATTATAATTTGGATAGATTGGCCAAATTGTATATTGATGAAGTGGTGAGATTACATGGAGTGCCAGTGTCCATTGTGTCTAATAAAAATCCAAGGTTCACTTCTAGATTATGGAGTAGTCTTTAAAAAGCCCTAGGAACTAGATTGAATTTCAGCATCGCATTTCATCCACGGACAGATGGCCAGTCTGAGAGGATCATCCAGATCTTGGAGGATATGCTTCGGGCTTATGTGATTAAGTTTGAAGGAAGTTGGGATATAAACTTACCTTTGATTGAATTTGCCTATAACAATAGCTATCAATCAAGCATTGGGATGCCCCCATATGAAGCTCTGTATGGCAGAAAGTGTAGAACTCCCTTGTGTTGGGATGAGTGGGCGCGAGAAAGTTGATTGGTCCCGAAATTGTGCAGCAGATGGAAGAAAATATTAAACTTATTAGAGACAGATTCAAGGATGCATCAGATCGTCAGAAGTCCTACATAGATCTAAAGAGAAGGGATATTGAGTATTCTATGGGTGATAAAGTATTTCTTTAAGTTTTCCCTTGGAAGAAAATTATGAGGTTCGATAGAAAGGGAAAGCTGAGTCCTCGCTTCATTGGACCATATAAGGTTCTAGAAAAAGTAGGACCGCTAGCATATAGACTTGCATTGCCTCTAGAGTCGGAGAAGATTCATAATGTCTTCTATGTCTCTATGCTAAGGAGGTATAGATCAGACCCATCCCACGTCTTGTCAGTAGAGGAGATTGAAGTGAATCCAGACCTCACTTATGATGAAGAGCCCATAGAGATCTTGACACATGAGGTGAAGCAGCTGAGGAACAAGCAGATACCACTGGTCAAAGTGCTATGGAACCCTCATTCAGGCTAGGAGGCTATATGGGAGCGTGAGGAGGACATGAGGAGACAGCACCCATAACTCTTTAGAAATTGATACCAGGTAAAATTTCGGGACGAAATTTTCTTTAAGGGAGGGCAGAATTATAACACCCTCATATTAAGTAGTCTTGTACGTTTTACTATTTTGATGACTAAGGTCTATCCAGACAGCTAGAATGTCTAGAATTGTACTTAAATCACATAGAGAAACCATAAATAAAATTGATAAAGATAAAAAAAAAGTTGGATAAAATATAAGAGAAATAAAACACAATCGGCTAAATGAGTTGAAGGTCCCGGCGATGGGTGACTAATCTGGGAAGTGACTGCTAGTTTAGTTGCTACCCTAAATTCGTATGGGAACCCATGACATCCTTAGTTGAGTGTTAATTGTGAAACTACTAGGAATTAGAAAATCCAAGAAATAAAAAGGTAATAAGTAAAATTAAGTGAATCAGAACTTAAAGACTCATTGGGCAATATTAAAAGATGGACTATAACCCGATGAGGGCATTTTGGTCAATTCACTTTAAGAGGTGACTTTTGACCTAAATGTCCATTAAATTGTATGAGATTAGAATATTGAAAAATGAATTAAAAATGAATAAGTGTAGGGAAAGGAAAGAAAAAGAAATGAAATTTCCAAATTTTAAATTGAATTATGACATTAGCATGATGTAAACATGACACAATTAAAATTATAATTTTAATTAATTTATTTTTGGGATAAATATATAAGAGACAAGATAAATTAACTAAAATCAAAAAAATTATTTTCTCTCTTCTTCCATTTGGCCGAAACCCACACTCTCTCTCTCCCTTTTCTCATTTTCCTCCATTGATGTGTTAGTAGTATGCCCTAGAGCATATCATTTAGTATGTATCTTGTACATATTTTTAATAATAAAATGCATTTCCACTTTTTCGTTTACATAATATATTTATGTGTAATAGAAAAGGTCCATTGATATTTTGTTAGAAATATTATTCTTAAGTTGTTAAGAATATGAGTGACAATATTTCTAGCACAAAGTATCATAAATAGGTTCACAATCGAGGATACTTCATAATAAGGACATGACTTATCCAGAAAGATTGTATTCATGTTTGTTCCCAAGTTATTTATATGAGATATAAATAAGATGGAATGGTGAGTCTCATGCCATATAACAAACATGATAGGCACTTATAAATGATAAGTAGGCCGAACCAGTGACACTTATGACAAGCACATGGAGTTTACTCTTGTCAATGTTTTGTCATAAATCATATCAGTGCATATAATCTTTAGACCTGAGATAGCACAATTATCTTGTATATAGGTAGTTTGAGTTTGATACTGCTTTCATACTTGTACTATGTATGGGTATATGGGCATGTGTTGGCTCCTGCTAGTTATATATGGAGGTAGGTGTTGATCAAGATGGAATCTGTTCCTCTAAGTAAATAGAGATAAAATCCTATGTTCATTTAATTGTTCTTGATGTTTCAAGTTCCTGGCCAGGACAGATAGATTTATTCAGAAAAGAGTTTCTGATGAGAAAAATCTTTTAATCAAGAACTGGAATTAAAAGAGAACATAATATTCATAGCATATGGAGTTTGACATAAACCATGACTCCAGCTTGAGTTGGGATTTTGTAACAGAGAGATTCTAGTGCATGGTAACATATGATTATAGGTTCATTTAAGGTAAATCTTATTACTAATTGGGTGGCCATGGCATGCTATGCTAGGTGTTAACCATGGTCTATGAGGTTCATAAAATGATTTAGAGAAATCATTTATGGTAAGAAAGAGTTCTGATGATATTAAGAGTTGATATCATGTCTCATTGCCAATTAGTGATGAGCCTAGTAAGTCACACACATACACAAGTTATCACCTATTTAAATATGATTTAATTAATTAATTAAAGAGTTTAATTGATTAATTAAATAAATTTGGTTTGCAATTAAATTGCAAAGTCCCTAGCATGACTTGAAACCAAATCTAGATTATTGGATGTGTAGTATAAATTAAATTTATATTTAAAGTGTTTAAATATGAATTTAATTGATGAGAATTTAATTAATAGAGATTAATTAATTAATTTATATTTGATATAAATTAAATAGAAGAAGAAAATAATTATTTTGGGTTAAGAACTCAAAATTAAGACACAGGGGCATTTTGGTCATTTCACAGTGTGACACGTGGCACCATGAAATGGTGACACATGGCATAACACATAAGCTTGCCAAATGTTTTTTAATCATGTAAGATGATTAAAATCAAGATTAAATATAGGTTTGACACTTGGCACAATGTGATTGGGTCACTTAAACCTAGAGCTAATCAAAAGGTGACATGTGGCTAGGGTTTAATGTGTTAACCTAGCTATTTAAGTGTGGTTATGAAAAGAAAACATAACCAGCAGCCTCTCCTCTCAATGGTCACGCCACTTTGAGCCTCTCCAGCTATTTCTCTTCATCTCTCATCAATTCAAAGAGATTAGCCATCAATCTCTTGAATTAAGAACACTAGAAATTGTTTCTAGTGTCCTGTTTACATCTCTAATCTCTTAAAAGGCAGAACTTGAATTTCTAATTAATAAAAAAGGCTTTAGAAGCTGTTCAAGGGCTGCCATAGGTGTTCTTGGTGTGGAAAAACTAGAGGAACAGCATCTGGTGTCCTGAAGACGAATCTCAAAGGCGCAGACACGCTGCAGCACATCAAGAGGTTAGTGTAATCGTTCTTGATTTAATCTAGGGTTCTAAAATTAATCTGATTAATTTTAAAATCTTAAATGGCAAATACAGATCCAAAAACATATTAAAAGAGTTTTAATATGTTGTTTATCATTGAAATCAAATAGATTAAAAAAATCTTGCATGGTGCATGTGACCCTAGGTGAAAATTTTGAATTCAATGGTATAATCTTGTGTTTTTCATGCTTTCGTTCCTTCATGATGCACATACCAAGCTTGAAATCCTTGAGTTCTCTTCCATAAATTACCTAGCTACCTAAATAGAAACTTGAAATTTGACCTTGACAAGAAGATTGGGAGCAAGGAGTTGGGAAGAAAGTGAAGAAGTTAAAGAGTGGGAAAAGCTCAATTAGAGGTAAGTCTCCCTTCTAACTTAAATTAGCATATGCTTATAGAATTAGGGTTGAACAAGTGAAAATAACATGAAAAATGAAAGAATTGTTGATTAAAATTGCACCATGAGATTTTGGTCCACTTTGGGTAAAATTAGGGTTTTTATGTGTTAGCTTTAAATTGAACATGAATTATAGCTTAAATAAGGTAGTATGTGAGATTAGTGAATGACAATTGCATGGGATTTGCATGAATTAGAAAATGGAAGATTAGGTTTTATGTAGAAGTGGGCTTTTGTAGTATGTTATGCAATTAAGGTTTATAAGACCTAATTATGGTCATTTGGAATACTTTAGTTGAGAATTTATGTTGAATTGATGAGGTATACATGATTTGGTGAAGTGAATGTTATGGAATTGCATGAATTGTAAAGTTGGGAATTTAGGGTTTGAGGAAAATTGGGGATTTTGTGCCATATTGTGAAATTGGTGTTCTTATATCCAAATATTGACCAATTGATGTACATTGAGTGTGAATTGAAGTTGGTTGTTGAGATGAATTGATGGATGGATAGTGTGTTGAGTTGCTGAAATTCTAGACACTGAGTCCAGTGTGCTTGGTAGCTTATAAGTTGAGCTACACAACTCCAATTGGTGTGAAACCAATTGGAAATGAAACTTAAGACATAGGGCTAGAATTTTCATGAGATATCCTACCCAGAAAATGACCATAAGTTACCCTAAATGAGCCTTGAATCCGGATGTGGGAATTCTATACCTGGCAGAGGGACCACGTGAACAGTAATCTTAAAATTGTCATAACTCACTCTAGAAAACTCTAAATTAGGTGATTCTTGAACCTATGGAAATCTGAAAAATAGTAGAACATTTCATAGGAAAAACTTAAGGCCAAATTATGACTTTAACCCAATCAAATTGCTGGACAAAATTGGGTTAACAAATCTACCTGAGCCTGGACCAACCTGAAAATTTTTGAAATTGGCCATCCGACCAGTTATGGTAAAAATGCCATAACTTAGCATACAAAATTGAAACTGTAGTGATTCCAAAACAAAAGTTTTTATAACACATAGAACTACAACTTTTATATTTTGATCAGAACCTAGATCTTAGGGCAACTTAGGGAAATTGCTAGAGCAATTATGAATGCCTAAGCTGGATTTCTAGCAATTCATCTAAATGGCCTTATGACCCCAACCCCAGCAGGCTTATTAGGTTATAACGCTTTCTACAAAACTCCAATTGAAGTGATTTAAAATGATTTGGAAACCTAAGACAAAGATCTAAAACATTGTTTTAGGGACCTGATCCTAATTCTGGGCATAAAAGGCTTGGATGTGAGATGCAAATTGGGTAAATTTTGGAAACCCTAAAATTTGTAAAGTTTATCCATATGAATAGTTATTAGTAATTTGATCATATCTAGAGCTAAAAAACTCTAAATTAGGTGATTCAAAAAGGAAAATAAAGCTGAGACCCAGAGGAACAATTTTCATGGAGAACACCTCACCAAATTATGATGGGAACTAGGGCAAAATTGGGTTTAAAAATCAAAGCACTAAGCTGTCTAGAAAATCAAAACTCATTAAAATTGCAAAATTAACTTAGGGATGCATTAGAAATTCATGTAATGAGTACTTGGCAAGAGTTGAGATGAGTATTGTGACATTTTATTTGTGTGTTTTCAGTAGAAAAAGAGGTTGGGACGGACAAGGAAAAGTAAGTAAAGAGAAAGGAAATCATTGCAGGTTTCTGCACAACTAACTTCCTTCTTTGTTTTTAACTTGAAATTGTTTTGAATGAGCTTTATATGAATGAGATAAGGTTTTTCCCTTGCATTTGAGATAATTGTGTGTTGCCAACTCTTTATGGATTTTATGATGGTTTGAATGTGTTTATTATTTTGCAAATGTGATTATGGATTGAGAAACTTTTGAAAATTTGTTTTAACACCACAATTAGCATGACAGTCCCTTTCGGAATTTCCCAGTAGTAATGACTATTTAGGATTTGATAATTGACTTTGATCATGTCCCCCATTAATAATGGTTAGTGGGGTGAGACTATATGAGTACTCATTAGCTAGCTAGCCCTTCCCTCATTAATAACGGTTAGTGAGGTTGATTTGCTTTATCGTGGTGTACAACACAACATTGATCGTGAAATTTTGTGTCATGGTCTAAACTGTGTGTTGATGTTGGTAACACTTATACTTTGTAATTTGTGATTTGCGAATTATGATTTCTTAATTGAAAGTTGATTTCAATAAAGAGTTGTTATGGACTTGGAAATTATTTATGGTGTATTCATGATTGTGAAAAATGTGTTTTGTTATATTTTGACAAGTTGTGCCTTACTTTAAGTGTTAAAATTATTAGTTATGCACTACTGAGTGACATACTCAGTGATAGTTTTGTATGCTGTCGCAGGTAAAGAGAAGGAAAAGGCTGTTGAGTGAGCTTATTGGAAGCATAGATGGAGCAGTTCTTTTGAGGTTCTCATTGGGTATATACTAGGTATACCCTTTGTGAATTCTTTGATATATTTTATAATTATATAGTATGGTTGTATGGACACTGAGCAGTTATGTAAAAAGTGTTACTTTGCTATAACATTTTGAGATTGTAAATAATTGTAATTCTATTTTGAGACATATGTAAACGTACTTTTATAATATTAATTTTATTATCTGTAATGAATGTAAAATTTGAAATCAAATGTGTTTACTTGAAATGTAAATGTATTATTATTATGCTTGTGAAATGGATTGAAGAATATCTTTTACTTGATTTATATTACGATTTCAACAGGTTATATATTTTGGGTTTGGCTCAAGTTTTAGCCATCACTATGCAGTTTTTCTACAAAATAAAAATAAAATAAAATGCTATGATCCGTTGAAAATCCATTGTAGTATATTCAATGGGTTATTGGTAGGTGTAGTTTAGTAATTTATTAGGTATACTACGGGAACATGTTATACCTTACAAAGGGGTAAGGTGTGACATTTCTACATCTGTAGCCTTAGGAATCATAGACTGTTCAACGTTTATACTTTTTAGCTCTAGACTCCCTTCAATGATAGCCCCAACTTCCATATTTCTTACAGCATCTACTATTGAATGGAAACTGTGGGTTTCTGTAGCTAAAATCAATGAGTATCTGAAGTGCAGCCTCTGAGTGTACCTCTTTGCTTTCTTCTTATCAGTGTCATACTCCTGTCCCACATACTATAGAAGATCAACAAACTTATTTATATACTCATCGGCACTCATATCAATAGTCTGTCTCAATTGCTCAAACTCCACAACTTTCAGTTGCCTAAAGCTTTCTGGGAAAGCCCAATTAGTAAACTCTACCATCAACTGAGATCAGGTCATACTGTCAACCCTATTATTAACATAGGACTTGTACCAATCCTTTTCCTTCTTACATTTTAAGGTAAAGTCGGCCATCTGAGTGGCCCTACTGTCATTACCATTCAATTCATTGTAACACCCCTATTTGCATAGCCTTGTATATTTCACTGTTCCAGTGACCGGAGTCGGTCCGGACAATTAAGGGGATTAGAACCATACTTAAGACAACTAGATAAACCATAAACACAAATAATTAGTAATGTCCAATTAGTTAAGTATAAACAAGAAAAACATAACATAAGAAGTTAAACGAGCCGAGAGTCACAGCGATGGGTGACCTTCTCGGGAACGATTGCGAAGTCGTTTTAAACTCAAATTTCGAATCGTAAAATGTGACGCTGCGGTCCTTAGGACTATTATAAACACAGTGAAAAAGAGAAAATCATGAAAAAGAACTGTTAAGTCAGTTAAATAATTAGGTCAGGGAGCTGAAGCAAATATTGAATTATTTGCAAACCGGGATGAACCGGCGAGGGGCAATTTGGTCAATTGACCCCGAGAGCTGACTCCTGACCTAACTGTCAAATAAAATTGGAGAAAAGAAAATTTCGAAATTGAGAATTAAATTAAAGAACTAATAGAAAAATAAATAGAAAAAAAAAAGAAAATGAAAAAGTTAAAAAGGTGATGACATTATGCATGACGTCATGCATGATGCCATAAAAATAATAATTAATATATTTAATTAATTAGATTTTTGGTCTTCCTAAAAACATAAAAATAAAAAGAAAAGAAGAAAAAAAAAAAGATCAAAAGTCTTCTTCCTCACCTTGTTGCCGCCCCACTCACCCTCATTCCCCCATTGTTGATCCTCCATTAAAGCTTGCACTCAAGCTTTGAAATCCTTACTAAACGTCAACTTCTCCCATAATTGCTTCATAAAAACTTGTTATAGTCACTTGAGAAGGAGATTGGTCATCAAAGAAAGAAGAAAAAAGGAAAGCTTAAAGTCACCTAACAAGGTTAGACATTTAAGATGCAAAATTAGTTTATTTGTTGTGTTTTTAGCTTGATTAACTTGCAAATAAGCTTAAAATGAAATGAAACAAATTGTTGAGGGACTAAGCTGAAATTCAGCCAGCATGTGTATGGGGGTTTATTGCATGATTTGAATGGTTTGAATGGGTATATGAACTTTAATTAGTTGAATGGTTAGGATTAAAAGCTTTGAAGGTAGCTAAATGCATGAGGTTAGTGAATTAGGGTTTGGATATTAGGGTTTAGAGACAAAAAATGTAAAAAAATTGTAAATGGTGTCTTTGACCTAATGTGAAGTGAAAAATGGTTATTTGTAACCAAATGAGGTGTGTTAGAAGTGTTGGAATTAAAAGCCAATTCGGATTGGATAAGGTCATGTGCTGGTAGCATGACCAAAATCTTCTTCGAGGGATCAAAAATGAAATTTTACTAATCCAATGGATATGAGACTAATTGGGGATGAAAATAGGCACTAAATGACACAATTTTCATTTAGGAAGTATGCCCAAAAAGTGACTAAAACCTAGTGAACAAATTGATCAAAGTTGAAAAATTGCAGTCACATCAAGATAAACCCACCAAATGAACAGTATTTGTTCATTTGGTCATAACTCGAGCTAGGCAGGTCAAAATGACCTGAAATTTTACCAGTGGTTAGATGAGATATAGATCTTAAATTTTCATGAAGAACACAAATCCAAATTATGCCATTAACCAAATCAAATTACTGAGAAAAGTTGGGTCACTGAATTTGCAGACTGCAGATTTGCCATTTGAACAGTAAAGTTTCAATGGCTATAACTCTCTCTAGAAAACTCCGATTTAGGCGATTCTTGAACCGATGGAAACCTAAGACATGGTAGAACATTTCATATGAAGAAAATTAGACCAAATTATGAACTTAACTTGATCAAATTACTGAATGAAGTTGGATCAACAAATCTACAGAATCAAATTCTGCAGTATAAACAGTAAAAGTAATTTGCTTATAACTTGAGCTACAAAACTCCAATTGGGGTGATTCAAAAAGGAGAATAAACTTAAGATAATAGGGAACATTTTCTGTGAAGAAAGTTTTGCCAAATTCCAACAGTAAAGTGACCAATGGAACAGTGCAACCTTAGACACCAAAACTAAAAATTTATCAAATTTGCCCAAAAAACTTAGAATTTGAATAAACAACTAAAACGAACAAATTTAGTGACCAAAATGTGGTATGTGGGTGAAGTTAGAATTCCCATACCTATTAAGCCTTAGAAAGTCTAACAATTTGATTTGAATAGTGTAGTGAATAGTAACCCGAAACACAAAATTTCAAGAACGTTGAGTTTAACACGTTAGAGCTAGGTAAAAGTGAAGTTAAATTTATTTTTGGATTTATGCTAAGTTATGGTACTAAAACACTGTGAAATTGTATGTTTCAGTGGAAAAGAATACCGGGACAAAACTCGAGGAGTCGAGTCAAGGCTAACAGGCGACTCGTTTGAGGTTTGTGCACAACGTATACTTTTTATAATCATCTTTTGCATACTGTTTTGAATAATGTGAAATATTGGATTATGACATTCTTATGATGTTTGATTTAAATTGTTGAAAGTTATTATGTATATTAAAATGACAATGTTTAGCAAATTGTCAAGATAAGTTTTGAAACCACAGTATCATGACCATATATTTGAACTCCTCACTAGCACGACTAGTGGGGGTAATTAGTTTCGAATTTTGATTCCTTCTCTGGAGAAGTGTTGAGGTGTGCCAGTAGAAGAGGATGTGAATGGATATCCATATATTTGAGCTAGCTAGCCTTGTGATGTGATTTCTCTTTAGCCTCTGGCTATTGAGATTCTATTTGTTTCGAATGGCATGATCTAACTGTGAGTTTTATGAAATGTGATTTGATACTTCAAAATGAAATTGTTTGGGATTAAAATCTCATAATGCATGATTTGTATTTAATTCTCATGTTCAGTTAAATTTTTGAATAAATGTGATTTAGGTTCTGCATAAAGATTATTTTTGTATGTTGTGCACCACTGAGTCCTAGTACTCAGCGATAGCTTTTATTGCTGTCGCAGATATAGAGACTAGAGGAGCAGCAGACTGAGCTGTTGAGGATTGAGGATTTATCATCTTGAAGTTATCGGGTATAATTTATACCCTGCCTGTAAATATTTATTTTGATGTATGTATTGCACATAAATGTATGGACATGTAAATCGGTCTTGAGCAATTTATACAAAGTTTATATAAAGTTGTAATAAAATTTAGTTTGAATTTTCATACTGTAGATTTTGGTATGATGTATATATATAGATTGTTATCTTTAATGAATGGAAATGTTTTATTTTAATTTGAATGAGATTGATAGATATTATTTTACTGATGATTGAATTTTGAAAATTGAGAAATGTTGACTGTTGAATTTTGAGATTTGAGAAATTGTTGAGATTGATTATGAAATTGAAGTAGTGGTTGAGAAATTTTTGAAAGTGCTTTAAGAACTGTTTTATCAAAATACAGACGGAACTCTGACAAAATTTTTATAAAATTTGTGGAGAAATAAAATGGAAAAAAAAATATTAACTAGTTTTAATGTTGATTAAATGTTCTAATTACCTATTAGAAAATGCTCACCACTTAACAAAAGTAAGAAAATTGTTTTAAAATCCCTTGTAGGGTACTTAATGAGTTATCGGTAGGTGAAGTGCGGTAGTTCATTAGGTATTCTACGGGATCATGTTATGCCTTACAGAGGGGTAAGGTGTGACATTCATTGGCTATCATTTTTTACCACCTTAACGTACTTGAAAGGATAATCTCCTTCCTTATACTTAGGTGCATCCAGCTTTATGTAATCCACTATCTTTGCTTTACCTCTACTACTTGTCCCGGTCTCTTATGTAGGAACTGTAGGGGCTGCAAGGGGTGGTGTTGGTACTTACTCTCTTGTAACTCCCTCCATGGGATTTTTAGTTCCCATGATGGTTGAAGAACTTTGGGTGTGCTGTTGTGGAGGGTACATGGGATATGGGTTGAACGGTGGGAAGTAAGGTGGGTAGGGCATGAAAGGAGGATATTAGGGATAGCCCATAAACCTAGGATTTTCAAAACTTCCCTATTGTAGATATTGATACCCAAACCTATACTTTGGTCCTTACTGCGGAGGAGATACAAACTCTGACTCATCTCTTCCCTCCATAAAGCTATCTTCTCCTACTCTTCCCTTGCCTGCAGACACAAGATTCTCATGCTGTTGGGAAAAGCTATGAGAATTCCTTTGTGCATCTATAGACATTCTGGGTGCACTTGCAGTCTCCCTATTAACTTCAAAGGACCTTCTAGGACCTCTTGAAGATTCTTCCTTTCCACTTTTGTTTGCTTTCTCCTTGACAATAGGGTTGGCGTGTAGTGCTTCAATACCCTCATTTTTTAGTGGACTGTCAATCAACCTAGCAAATCATCTTGAACCTCGTATTTCTGAAAGCAAACTAGAATTGTTGTGAGTTCACATGAATGCACAGCATATCATCAAACATGGCATACATATAATATACAACATGAAACCATACAGGGACTCAACCATAATGGACATGTATTTCCCTAATTGTGCTAGTGAACAAACATCCTTTTCATACCTATCCTATCCCTTTACTAGCATCTAGGTCCACCCTTCTAACCTAGAGCTATGATACTAACTTTGTAATGTTAAGGGATTTTATGGTAACAAACTAAAGATGAAAGTTGGAAGTATAGCCAGTTCAAAAGTTAAGGGATTAAAGTGTAACAAATTCTGAAGTTGAGAGATTTTATGATAATAAACTAAAAATGAAAGACGGAAGTGTAACAATTTCAAAAATTGAGAGACAGCTAGTAAAAATTTGTCTTATTAATCGATAAATACATTAATTTTATGAATAATTCAATTTTCTCTTTTAGCACAATCATTTAAGAATTAGTTTTTCTCGATGGCAAATAATGTTATATTTTGTATTGATGTTATTAAAATCTAAATATAATTTTTTTTTAGGCAAAAGGATTGGATTGACTCCTTAACATGTTGCAAATGTCCAATTTTATCTTGGAATAAGATTTTGTTTCAATTAGACCAAACTGAGCTTATTTTGGTTTAATTAAAATTTTGAGAAATAATAATAATTTAAAGGATTAAAATATAATTACATAAGTATAATTATGAAATTTTCTTTGACGAAGGAGAGTGTTGAACACCATTGATGTGATTTAGTTGGTTGATTTTAGAGTTGCCTCCACCAAAATGATTTAAGTTGTTTTAGTTTGGCTTTCCCTTACTATATATTCTCTTTCATTTCTTTATTAATCAATGTGGGACATGGGTCTAGCTTGTTGTGGTACTACCCATTAGGTCCCTCTAATACCATTTGAAAAACTAGAGAGTGTTAAAAACTATCGGCATGATTTAGTTATTTGAGCTTGGCGTTGCCTCTACCAAAATGACTTATATCAATTTGGTTTGACTTCCCCTTACTGCATATTCTTTTTTATTTCTTCGTTTGTAACTGATGTGGGACTCCAATAATAATTTATTTTAAAACATTAGAAATTTAAATTTACTTGAAAGTTTTATAATGACATAGTGAAGAATTAAAGTTTTGTTCATTCTTTCTAAATAAAAAAGTTTATTTTTCATTAATAAATCTCATGAAGTACTATTTCATTCCTTCACATTTTAAATTGTTTTAAAGATTAAAGTTCTATTATATTTAAAAAATTAATTGTTTAAAATATTATTTAAAATTTATGGACAAAAATATGTGATATTTTAATAGGTTTACTGATTAAAAAATCCAAATATTTAAACACATTTTTAATTTCATTTATAACTTTTAATTTTATTAATTTAATTACTAATCTTTGACCTTTATTTCAATTTTGTAATTAATTTTTTTATAAAAAAATGGAATTATTAATATGGCTTGCTAAATAAAATAAAAAAATTAATTACATTTTATTAATCAACTCTATATTTCTCACTAAAAAATAATTATGAACTAAAAAAGTTTCTTCGACGTAAACAATATTGTGTATTAAAGACCCTATTAGGGCCAGGTTTCGATTCAACAGTTCTGACCATTGAACCAGTTTTGAATTGGGGTTAAGAGGCCTGATTACCGGTCCCTTGAACTAGGACCGAATCGGCCAGGAACCAACACTTTTAAATTGGAATCGGCCTGATTCAATTTTCTGTTTTTATTTGTATTGAGTTTACATTTGTTCCTTTTAGTCTTATACATTGAAACTAAATGATGTCTCAAAATTTATTGTTGTTTGATAATACCTAGCACTGAATCGAAACTGCAACTGAACAATTTCAAACTAGAATCATTTCAAACCAAAACCAAGTTGAATCATAAAGCTGGCTGAATCAACAGTTTCGACCTAAAACTGCATCTGAATCGGCTCGTGACTAGGTATAGACTCTATTGCTAAAATTAAAAATAATATAAAATTTGTATAATTAAATTGATAAAATTAAAATGTTAAAATTAAAAATTTGTATAATAGTTTTCTTTTATTATATGGGTATTTTAATATACTTAATGTCCTAAAAATTTTGAATTGTTGACAAATTGTCTAGGTTGGAAAATAGGCAGACTACGTGATACGCTTTTCAACTTTATGATCTTATTATGAGCATCATTTGATAATCTCTAAATTTAGATCTTTATTAAAAAAAAAAAAAGATTTGCATCTTGCAAAGCACTCTTCTCCAAAAAAAAAAATAATAATAATAATTCACCAATAAAATACATAATAACTCCATTAAAAGAGGAAATATAACAAAACCATACACTCAACATCTACCAACAATGACAAATCTCATGATCTATCAACAATGATAGATTTTAGGAGAAAGAGAGGTGTTGCCTCTAGTGAGAACACTTATCGGTGGTAATTCAAAGAGGAGATCAAAGAGAGAAAAGGAGAAAGAAAAAAAATGATGAGAAAGATAGAAAATGATGAGTTTCTAAATAAAAAGTAGAGTCGTGTTGCATTTGGATTTATGAACAAAAATTTTTACTCCGACACTTAAAACATTTAGTAGTTTTTGTTATTTTTGAAATGAGATCAATTTAATTTGAATTTTCTTGCTCTTAAATAAACATATAAACCCCACTTGGATTGTCACGAACCGAATTCTAGGCTGGACTAACACTAGGACTTAGATCAGCATAAAGCCCCCAAAGCCCATAGTAAGTATAACTATTTCTAGCCTAAGTCTGAGGCCCATAATTATAGTCCAATTTCAAGAAAATAAATGGATAGAGTTTGGCTATAAATTGGACTATCCAATGAGAAGTTTTAACTCTCTCGACCTATAATCATGATATATCAATATCTGGAGAGCTTAGCTTACCCTGACAATTCTCAAACAAACATATATAATCCAATGAGAGCTTAGCTCCCTAGTCCCAAGCAAATACTCATTCCATACATACCAACATAACCATATATTATATTTACAACTTTAAAGAAATAAATTATTACAGTTCCATCAAAATTAGAATACTACTAGCACATGCAGAGTTTTAGATTAGAAAATAAGAAAATAAAATCACAATAAAACTTCTATTGGTAAACCTGCAAGAAAGAAAGCAGGTTAATCTCAAAAAGCCCTCCTGTCACCTGGGAAAAATAATTGAACAGGAGTGAGCGTTCGACTCATAGAGTAAGATATTGATTTTAAATATAATTTCTATAACTATCTAAGACTAATGCATCCATAAGTATGAAATATAATATATATAAATATATTCAACCAGATTCAAATAATACTCACACAAAAGATAATTTGGAGCACTCACACACTCGTGTGTCACATCAGTGTATGTAAATATGGGTCTAGTCCCCTATATATCTTTCTTACTCCAATACCTACTAGCGAGACCATCTCAAGCTAGACTTTTTCTTAATAATTCAAATTGGGGCGCTTGGAGAGAGGTAAGCGAGATCAACTCAAAGCCATACTCAATGAGTCAAGCTCCAGCCATTCTACTTGTCCTATCCATGTCCAATATCACACAACACGCATGCCGATACACACACACAGCTTCAAATTACCTTAAGGCAACACGCATAACAATTTCATCAAATAAAGATGCAATACAAATCATGCCTAAGATTTAGCTATATACATATATTTATAAGTGAATGCATGGGCATGTCTTAAATATACAATAATATTAAAATTATAATTAAAATCAATATCTACTCACTAATTAAACGAAAAATCATTGAGGCAGCTGGGCGGAGGAGGGGGTTTGACCCGGATTACCTAAATAATTATATCTATAAATTTATTAATATTAAAACAAAACAAGAAAGTTAAAAAGTCAAAGACATTCTAAATTTATGCCGAAAATCCGACAGAATTTTTTCCTGTACCTAGGACCTATCCAACCTGTAAGGCAACTCAAACAATACTTTTACATCAAATTGCCTCAGGCTTACATCACAACAATATCACATTGCCTCTTCTAGACCTGCCAAACCAGTCAAAAATGATAAAACTAAACATAAAATAATTATTTAAAAATTCAGGGCGTTATATGGAGAATTTTGAAATTTCCTCTCTCAAATATCAATTTCATCAACAAGCAATTTAGAAAATGACTACTTATGTAATCTATTGTCAAATAATTTAAAAAATCATATTTCAAAAGTCAATGATAATTGATTGTAGATATATAGAAACGACTCTTGGAAATTAGGTGCATGCTTATGCAACTTATTTATTTATCTAAAATTGTAAAGTCATAATGCATGACAGAAACAACTTATGTATATTTGGAATTGTTTCTATGTCATGAAGATCTTGATGTTTACATCTATGACAGCTATAATAATAACTCAATAACATGGAAACGTAGGTATCAACCATAAAGAAAACTTAAGGGTAAATGTTTATTCATTCTAAATAAATAAATAAACAAGCAAATAAAAATGTTAATCCTATCTAAATGTGATGAGTAGGATTTGATTTTAAAAAAAAATTAATCGAATTAATTTAATTTTAAAATTTTATTATTTTTTTCAAGTAATTTAATTTAATTTGGTTTTGAATTTTAAAAAATATTGTCTATTCAATTTGGTTTTCTGAGAAAAAATTGATATAAACAAACTAAATTACTTATTTTTTTAATTAATTATTATTAAGCCTTAAATTAGAGTTAAAATAAAAAAAAAACCCTGAAACAAAGTCTTAAGTAAGCCTAAAATAAAAAAATAAATTCAGGATAATGTCTAAATTAATAAATCAAATTGAACCGAATTGATTCAAATTGTTTTAATCTATTAAAAATTTCGATATGTATAGTTTGATTTATTTTTTTTAGTTTAATTTAATTTATTAAAATTATAATTTTATTAACTTTTAATTATTTTTCAAATCAAATCGAATTGAATCGTACTCACCCATTATCGAACACTTGAATGTGCATTGCTTCCATATATGTTTAGCACATGTTAAACATGTCAAACAATTTTTTAATAGCCGCTAATAAGAATTTAGCCTAATGACAAAAGTGAGGTCTATTTTGAGAATATAGAAATTTCAATAATTATGTTGAAAATTTTATATTATTATAATATTATTTAATAAATTAAAAACAATTTCACTGTTTAATAGATAATCTCAATATATATATAAAAGTAAAACCAATGGAAGATAAGGAAAAAAAAAACTATCCATAATTTGATGTGTTGAAAAAGTAGAGTTTTTGTAAGTTTGAAATTTGCTTTAAAAATTCATACTTTATTTTGAAAAATTTCCTCTAAATAGGTGTTAATGAGAGGAGGTCGCTCATTGGAGTAGAGAGCAGCATGCATGATAAATTTTTGGAAGAACTTGATAAAGGAAGGGAGAGAATATAGGAGAAGAGAAAAAAAGACGAGTAAACTTTAATTTTAGGGCGTGTGTAAGTCGTACATTTTTCAGATAATTTCTTTTATTTTAGTTTTAATTATATTAAATTTATATTTTATGATGAAAATTTATATATTTAAGTTATTTACTCGAACATAAAATATTTGAAGATATTATTATTATTATTATTATATACAGGCAAGGGTGGATTTACATAGAAAATAGTGGGTTAATTAAGCCCACTGATTTGATAAAAATATTTTAATAATATATATATATATATTAGGAAATTTTCTATTTAAAATTATTAATGATCCCACTTAAAAAATTAATAATAAAAAATAATGATTCGTCTAATTTTTTTAAATAATTATATAAAAATTGAAGTACAATCAAATAAAAAAAGACATAATAAAAAGATTTTTTTCATATACTACTTTTCGTGCCTTTTTCCTTCCCATATTTGCAAAATTACATATTTTTCCCTCTCTTTCATTTTTTTTTTATCTTTTTTTATTCTATATTAATTGGTTTTATTTTTTTTATTTTTGTGAGAAACACAATATAATTATTTTGAATATGAATTATATGTTCCGAATAAAGGAGAAATCAATTATTTAATGATTCTTTAATTACATATATTATGAAAGATGGCTTTGATAGCACTAATAATGAAACAGTCATGCATCTATATATCTTAAAAATATAAATCTTGTTAATAACAATTATAAATTTAATATTATAGTGAAGTTATTTTGTGAAATTATTTTCATTTAATTTTTACTTTATTCTTGTTGCCTATAGAAAATTTGCAT
The DNA here is from genome assembly GCF_030052815.1 of Hevea brasiliensis. Lineage (NCBI taxonomy): Eukaryota > Viridiplantae > Streptophyta > Magnoliopsida > Malpighiales > Euphorbiaceae > Hevea > Hevea brasiliensis. The sequence goes on along the minus strand of NC_079496.1, from coordinate 20,786,893 downwards.
ACATTATTATATTTTTTCTCTTAATAAATAATTTATTATTTTATATAAATTTTTTATTTGAATTGAGTAAAATAAATATTTCTTTTACTCCACTAACTCAAATTTTTTTCTCTGTCCCTCTATACAGGGGAAGAAAAATAGCACTTAGATCTCCCGAGTTCAATATATATGTAACTGTCACTAAGCTACAAAGCACAGGAGTCTTTTAGGTTGAAGTTTTTGAAAACAGGAAGAGGAAGGCATTCCACTTTTATTGTACTTACGCCATCCTTATTCGAATACTTTTTACGAGCATGAGAGGCTGGAAAAACCATAAGAGACTGGAAAAACACATATCCCCTAACAAAAACCATGATATTTTGTCAATACATGCTTTCAAATTTAGTCCATAGGATTTCTCTCAAACAATCAAAATCAAGCCATCATATATATATATTTATATATGGCAACGAGTATGATATCGCGAAAATCATCACACTCTACTCTAAACCTGATTAACACTGTCAAAACTCAAAGTCATTATAAACTTAATTATTATTACCTAGAAAGTACCTGAATCTATTTTATTTTATATATTTTAATCAAAAATTACATAAAAATTATTTTTTGTTAATAATTTATATTTTAAAATTTTAATAATTTTATAAAATATTTTAATTTTATTTTTTATAAAATAAAATATTAAAAATTTATAAATATTATTATAAAATATATATCTTTTATATTTAATTAAATATTTATATAAAGGAGTTTGGATAATGGATAACCAATATATAAAACCCGAATCATTCAAATTCGTCATATTAGGATTTTGGTTAGATCGAGTACCCACAAAAATTCAATCAGTTGCCATCCCTAAAGGTAACATCTTAAGGTTTTTTACCTTTTTAAGTTTTGTCTATAGAGTTGCTATACTTCTAACTAGTTAAATGCTTGTGTTATGCGTAAATTTTTTTTATATATTTAATTTAAATTTAAATATTTTATTTTTTTATTAAATCATTTTTAATATTTTTTATGTAATTTGATTATTGAAATTTATAGCATGTAACTATAATGCCCTCACTTTAATGCTTTATTTTTAATCTTTACATATCTCATCTAGATTTTCAATAAATTTGTATTTTTTTTGTCATTTTTTTCAATTCATTTTCTATGAAAAACCAAATTGGTTAACATATATAATTAAAATATGTTTTCGCTGATAAAAATAAACCAAATTTGCATACATTGTTATATTTTTTATCTTAATAGATAATTTTGTAACATCCTAATTTTTTTATATAAAATATTTTTAATTAGACTATTAATTTATTACTGTTTTATTCATTGTGTTAAATTAATATTTTCATAATAATATTTTTTAATGAATATTATTTTACATGTATTATTATTATTACTATTATTATTTTAATTGTTACTCGTATTATTGTTATTATTAAATTCAATGAGAGTTGTTTAGGGCTAAATTATATTATATGTAAAATAATTAAATTTCTTTAGGGTATTGTTGTTGTTGTTTTTGTTATCAAAGTTTTATTTAATTTAAATATAATGAAAATAGTTTTGGGACCTATTTCAATAGGAAAAAAGGACCTAAGTGAAAAGATTAGAATAGTTAGAGGATTTAAGAAAAATTAAAAGTTGAAAAAAAAAAAATTAGGCAATAGCCATTATCCCCCCCCCCTCCTCAATTCTCTCTCCTCTCCCCCACTCTCCCTTTCGCTTTATCTCTTCCGACCAGCCATTTGCAACATCGGCAATGCACCAGCGAGTTCCTCCACATCGAGTTGACCACCAGACAGCAGCGGTTCACATCGGCAAGAGGTAGAATGTGGTGAAGAGAGAGAGAAAGAAAGGAGAGAGAGAGAGAGAGAGAAGAGCCAAACTTATCCGGCCAAAAATCTGGCATTTTCGATGGCCAACGGCTACTATTCTAATGGTGTTGGACCCCACCCATCCCTAGCTTCCATTTTTTACCAACAGCACCTGGAACCGATGTCGGAGGAAAACGATCTGATGAGAGAAAGAGAGAGAGGAAAGAGAAAATAGGTGGCAACAGCTTTTTGACTATTTTTTCAGCAATCTGACCATCGGATCATGGATCCTAATTGAAAATCGAAAGGACATTTAGATTAATTGAAAATCGAGTACAAGGCTGAAAATAAATGTAAGAGCTTTGAAAAAATAAATGACTGATAAAATAAAGATAAAAGACTGTTAGAATCTGATTGAGTTATTGTTATTGTTGTTTGATGTTGTTTGGTGTTGGGGCCTTTTCATGTTGTAGTGTATTTAACTTTTATAGTTCTGCTTGTAGGTATTTAGAAGACTATTGGAAGGCTCTTGAACACACTCTGTCATGTTCTCGGATACCTGTAGTCACCTGCCCACTCTTTGGAATTGCTTGGAACCACTAAAAATTGCAGTCAACTCCCTTCTTTTAGATAACCATCCAGTAATTATTATTAATTTAATTATTAATTATTTATTATCTCTGGTCATAAATTAATTAAATTAATAAAATAAAATTAATTAAATTAATTTAAAAAAATTAATTTAATTAATCTTAGGCCTAAAATAATTAAAAAATAAAATAATTATTTTGGTATAAACAATTGCTCCTGACACCTGGATTGGTTGATTAAGCCATTCTAGGTAGATAAGATTTGATTTTAACTCATCTTTTACTGTTCAAATTCAAAAAAAATCAAATATCCCCTGTGATCTTCCAAGAAATTTAAAATTCAAGCTAACTCTATCCAATAAGAGCTTAATTTCTTATAGAAGTCTAATCACTGCATATCTTCATTCCCATAGAATTCTAATCACTGCACGCTTCTTAATTACTGTAGACTTATCTTTCTAATTAAATTCTATTCTCTTAATTGTCACTCAAAGAACCCGATCAAATTATTTCTCTCTCCTTCTTCCCTTCTCTCTTTTTCTCTATTCTCTCTTCTTTTTTTCTTTTCTTTTCCTTCCTTCTTCTCTCGGTGTGCCACTCTTGTGTGACTCAAGTACTCTTGCCAACATTTCATTCTCCGATCACCTTCCTCGTCATCGATTGGCTTGGAAGAACACTTCACTGTCATTTGGGTGAGCTTCGACCATCGATTCACCTTGTGAGCACATTACCATTCAATCTCCCTTCATCAATCATGCCGGCATTGTTCCATTCCTCATCCAATCATCGGCCACTCATCATTGTCCATTCATCCCCTGTACTAGTTCGATCAGCACATCTCCTTGCCAATTCATTTTGTTGCAATTAATTCTAGGTATTCTTCTTTCTTGTTCTTGCTCTAATTAGTGAATTTGAGATTCTTGATGTTTAATGATGCTTGAGAATGTGATTGAGCCATGTTCATTGCTTCTGGAATTAGGAATTTTACAGGTACCTGCCCAGGTACCTGTAATATGTTGATCGATATCTGTAGTACATTAGTTGATACCTGTAATGTGTTGGTTGGTACCTGCAGTCGATACCTACAAATTGGTGGTCAGTACCTATAAATTTTCTGCATCTGTTAAATATAAGTGTTATATTTGAACTTGTACATTAGTACCCACATTTCTTGCTTGACTATTATTGCTTGAGAATGCTCATCATATCCTTTGTATTTATAGATATGGCATCGGACCCTCCTTCTAGTTCACAGGTACTAGTAGCTCCACAGGTACCATTGTTGGTACCATAGGTTTCTCTTATCAGCAGTGGCATTCCTAGCACTTCTTCGTCAAGTGTGGGTATCAAATACTTAGGAGTTTGTAACGCCCCTCTTAGAACTGGATAATATTATCCACTTTGGCCCATTGGACCTCACGGCTTTGTCTCTTGGACCCCTTCTTTGAGGCCTAAAAGCATGCTACCCAGGTTAGAGGTTTTCCACCTTATAAGGCCCTTTACCTTTCCCTCCCTTTCTGATGTGGGACTCGGTTCATTCCTGTCCCCCATTTGGACAAGGTCACCAGCGAGCCTTGTCCTCTCCCATAGGATCGCTCTCAGCCGAGATCTTCCTTTCCGCGCGGGATGTTACAGAGTTGCCTATCTAACCTTGTTCCAGAGCTATTTATTGACTCCAAACTTCCTTTAGAAATTTTTTTGCATGTTATAGTTGTTATATCTTGATATAATAAATTTAGCATGCATGTAAATACTTGAATATTTGTTAAACAATAAGCCATATTTCGACTTTTATTTATTAATGAAAGTGGCCATGAAGTATATTTGTCACATTATTCCTCTATTTATTTTGCATAAGTGATGGTAATGCTTACTCAATTACACTGTGGCTATTATGTTAGCTTCATCTATTCCATTTTTTACAGAGTCCTTTGGAAAAAGCTATAAAGTCAGCTATTTGAGGTCATGGGTCGACCTTGCTATTTTATGCTTAGTGTTATCCCATTGGTTTCTTGCAAGGTGTGATGGCTTTAGACTTGCAGAATCACATCATTTGAATTGCTACCTTAAAAACTAAAGCAATTGTAATTGTCAAAAAAGGAATTTGGATTGTGGGAGCATTGGCTCCTTTTATACTGCCTCCTAGGTGAATTTTGGGGCTGGTGCCTTTTGAGCTCTCTGATACTCCTGGAAGCCAAGTTTGGCTCCTCCAGCTTAAGAAAATTGTCATTAGAAGCTGTAAGAACTTGAAGACCAAACTTTCCCTCCATTACCTGGGACGTTGGTGCAGCAGCAAGGGTTGATACCACCAGAGGACCTGTAACTACCTTTGCCTCATAAACACTAGAGTAAGTGACTGAGTTAGTGTTACTGAAAACTTAAGTCGAAATAATAGTTTTACCACTGAGGCGACTGAGTTGAACTGGTATTTTTGTTTGGCTAGCCACCTATTCTTATCTCTTGTGAGGTGGCCGGTATCTTTTCTCGCTGCTGGCATGGCTTCCCTCAGCATTACACTTAGGAGTTTTGGACTAGATCTACCTCCCGAGCTCCCTAGCACCTCTGGGTACCACATCAGACTCTCCTGGCCTAAAGACCTGGCCATCAGAAGGTAACAGAATATGCAAATTAAACTTTTCAACTAATGACTGAATCAGCAAAATAATCTTCTCCGCATTTGCATTAATTTTATCAAGAGTTATATCCATCTACCTTCTTATGCCTTTTTCTAAGGCATCAACAATGGTTGATGCAAGTTTTTCTTCATCATTATAAGGCATCTTATAACGCCTCATCAAGAACGTGAATGACAGTGAAGCATGAGGATTGTCCCACTGGGTGTGCCAAAAATTGTTTGCTAATTTTTGGTGAAAAATCATGGTGTGAATTGTTATTTTGACGCTGCGTGAGAACGTGTAGACTAAGTGTGCCAAAAATTATTTCCTTAAAAAATAATTTGGCTTGCTAACAACTTAGAAAATGCGTGAGTGTGTCAGATACTGAGTATATTACCTGGAATTGCGCTCTAACTTCTAGATTAAATGATTATAGAAGCTGACTACATTGAACATAGTTTTGTCAATCTCACTCCAAAATTAAAAGAGCAAGTATATTGGAAATTGAAAGGACATTTAGATTAATTGAAAAAAGAGTACACGGCTGAAAATAAATGCAAGAGCTTTGAAAAAAATAAATGACTGATAAAATAAAGATAAAAGACTGCAAGAGTGTGATTATGTTGTTATTGTTTGATATTGTTGGGTGTTGGGACCTTTTCACATTACAGTGTACCTAACTTTTATAGTTCTGCCTGTAAGTATCTGGAAGACTACTAGAAGACTCTGTAACACACTCTGTCACATTCTGTGGTTGCCTGTTGTCGCTTGCCCACTCCTTGGAACTGCTTGAAACCGCTAAAAACTACCGTCAACTCCCTTCTTTCAGATAACTATTCAATAACTATCATTAATTTAATTATTACTTATCTCAGGTCACAAATTAATTAAATTAATAAAATAAAATTCATTAAATTAATTTTACAAAAATTTAATTTAATTAATTCTTAAGCCTAAAAATAATTAATAAATAAAATAATTATTTTTGGTGTAAACAGAAATTTGGGGAGAGAGAGAAATAAGGGATGACAGTTTCGGTATAAAAAAAAAGAAAGGATTAAAGTGCTAACAGAACCAAATTACAAGGACTAACTAATATGTTTTTGAAAATATATGGATCAATTAATTAATTTTATTAAAATAAAGGAACTAAATAGTAGTTTGACTGACATTAAAATCATTTGACTAATGAAAAATGTAATGAAATGACTAAATGATTTAACGAAAATAAAATATAGAGACTAAATAATATATTTTTCAAAATGTAGGGCCTGAATAATTAGTTTCATTAAAATACAGGAACGAAATAGTAATTTTTTCAAAGCAATATTATTGCTATTTTTATAAACTAAAAAGATAATATAATAAACTTTTAAATAATAAATTTAATTATAAAGACTTTGATATTTGACAATCAATTGTTAAAGAAAATAAGTACTTAATCATGGAAAATAGGTAACAATTACAATAATAAAGGCATTTAAAAAAATTAAATTAAAAGAATTAAACATTTAGTATAAAACACAATAATTATTATTACTATATTATAAAACATAACAATATTTATATGGTAAGTACTACGCGATAACACCAATACAAAATTTATCCAACAACGTAGTAACACCAATGCAAAATACTAATAATCAATCCCTTAGCGGCATCAACTAAATTAATATCACATTATATAGTTAATAATCAATCATGAATACTATGAAATTTAAAGAAAATAACAGAATGGAAAATTTTTTACCATCGTGTAGTTCTCCATTCTAGAATTTCATAGAATGAAGAATCCAGGCCCACAAATAATGCCACATAACCTTTGAAAGCCCATATCGAACAACTTCTATCGCATAATAATCAACCTGAGCTTCTCCACCTCTACAAAGTGCCTTCAAAAGCTCAGCCATAAACTATTTATTAAAAAATTGTTAAAATTTGTATTTATTAAAAATTTGAAATATGCTTTATTATTTAAAATTAAAAAAAAAATAATTTTTTGCTTTCATCATTTACATAGATGGAAATTAACAATAATGGTGACACTGTTATGGTTTCTTTAGATTACATATCACATTGCAAAAAAAAATTTAGTTTATGATTTAAATTGAAAGTATAAGATGAAATGGTGAGGGTGAATTATGTAATTTTTGAAAAAAATTACAAATTAATTTAATTTAGTGTATTTTCTTTTAAAAAAACAATGTTTGCCCCTTTAACTACTTTATTTTTTTTTTCAACATTATATTTTTTAAAACAATATTATTAATATCCTTTTTCACATTTTTTTTTCATATTTTTCATATTTTTATTTTTATTTTGTACTTTGATAAAGATTTTCATTCATTTTCCTTTTAATGTCTATCTTTTGCTTGCCTCTGCCTCTATTGACGTCCATGCTAGCAGGTCCTGTACTTAGGAATCACAATTGATCATGTATTTTTTGTTGTTTAATTTGATTGAATTTTATTAGAATGATTTTGGGTAATATATAATTAAATTTAAAATAAGTTTAAATTTAAAAAATAATATTTATATCAGTTCAACTTTTATATATAGAATATTTTTTACCCAAATTTGTTTTATAAAAATAATGATTTTGGGTAATATATAATTAAATTTAAAATAAATTTGAATTTAAAAAATAATATTTATATCGAGTTCAACTTTTATATATATAATATTTTTTACCCGAATTTGTTTTATAAAAATAATTAATTAAATATAAAATATATTTTATAAAAATATTTATAAATTTTATATATTATATTTTAAGAATTTAATTATTTCATAGAATTATTAAAATTTTAAAATATAAATTATTTATAAAAATTTATATTATATAGATTATTACTTAAAAAATATAAAATTAAATAAATTCAAATAGTATTCAGATAATTAATAATATAATTTTAGATTAATAATAATAATAATAATAATAATAATAATAATAATAATAATAATAATAATAATAATAGTTGTAAGTTTGAATTCGAAGAGGAAGATTTTCACAAATATCCTACTTATAGCCATTTCTTGTCGTATTCACCACCACAACTTAAGAAGTGGATCTTCAAGTTGGCATTGAGGGTTAATCAATTAGACATTTCCTCTCCCGATGCTTTTTTTTTTTATTTTTTTTTTGTGCCATCAATTTGTTTAGAATCTCATCAATTTGTTTAGAAATTTGAAAAATTCAATTATTTTTTATACCAATTTTCATGTTTAAAATGATAATAGTAAAAAATTAATTTTTTTAATTTAAAAAATCATTCTAAAAAAATACAAATTAGATAAAAATTGTATGATTGTATAAGAATTTAATTGGATTTTTTTTTCTTACATATAATTTATTTTTATTTACACCAAAAATATAATTTTTTGCGTTCAGGCTCATAATTAATTAACTTAGTTTTTTACAAAATTAATTTAATTAATTTTATTGCTTTAATTTAATTATGAGGCTTGATTAGTTATTTACTAGATATTTTTGATAATTGAAAATTAGTATTTAATTGGAGGTTACAGGAGGTTAGTAAGTAATGGAAAATTATAAGGAGTTACTGGAATATGATGGAGGTTACTTACCACAGAGGAGGTTACTAAGCAGTTGACAAGATAATGGAAAGCAGTTACGGAATGTGCAGTGCGATAAATTTTGATAACCGTCCCTGAACTTATCTAGTATAACATTATAGTCATTCAACTTAAAAATGTAACATAAAACCCCTTCAACTTTCAAATTTTGCATAGTAAAATCCCTCTAACTTCTAATTGTCGGTTTTTCAGTTAGACGCTGACCTGAACAGTTCTAGCGTGAAGCTTAATCAATATTTCTCTTTTCTCTTTCAAGTTATGTGTAAATTGAATACTTTTTCTCAATGTAAACAGAATGATTTTTCAGATGCAGAGAGAATAATTTTACAATTTGAATAAGAGAGGAGAGAGAAATGTTGACTAAGAGCCATGTGGGAGCTGTTCACATCAGTTTTCAACTGAAAAATTAGTAATTGAAAGTTAGAGGGATTTTACTATGCAAAATTTGAAAGTTTAGGGGGTTTTATATTACTTTTTAAAGTTTAAGGACTGTAGTGTTACAACCATATAAGTTCAGGGATAGTTATTAAAATTTACCCATGTGCAGTGTGAGAAATGTCGGTTCCAGATTCTTCCAAGGGTAGCTAGGTGCCCCTATAAATATTTTGCGCTGTGCAACGTTCAAGACCCTAGCCACTCAATCAATCAAACAACAGCAAACTCAATCAGTCTATCTATCTTTAATTTTATCTATCTTTAATTTTATCTATCTTTTATTTTTCTAGCCTTGCATTTATTTTTTCAAGCCTTGTACTTAAATTTTTAGCAATCAATACAATTTCCTATTACTTTAACTGTTCATTGGAAGTGAGATTTTGATGAAGCTGCGTTCAGTCTAGTTAGGTTCCTACAACCATTTGAGAGAAGTTAGAAGAGTGCACAGTTGATACACTCAATATCTGGCATGCTTACATTCCTAAGCTGTAAGTAGCCAAATTGTTTTATAAGGAAATAATTTTTGGCATGTCCAACGAGATAATCTCTTACAGTGTCAAGATAACAATTTTTGGCACACTCAATGGGACGATCTCATGCTTCATTGTCATTCACATTCTTGATGAGGCGTTATAAAGTGCCTTATATGATTTGAAAAAACTGGCATCAACCATCACGAATGCTTTGATAAAAGGCATAAATTCGTGGGTGGAGAAATCTCCTCAATTGGATACAAAATTTATCTATAATATTCCAATTTTTATGTTACTTCCTAATGGCCTGATTCCTAGGCCAGAGGAGTCCAATTCGGCATTCAAAAGTGTTAGGGAAATCAGAGAGCAGTTCTTGCCATGAATTCCCCAAGCCAATGTCGAGGGAAGCCAAGTTCAGACTGAAGAAGGTACTAGCCACTCCACAGGAGAGATGAGATGGTGGTAGGACAACCCAGAGCACCAGTGCAGTTAGTTGCCCTAGTGGCAGAACAGGTGCTCCTTTTTAAATTATTGGAGGCACAAATCCTATGACTCATTCGAGCAATTATGATGTAGAGGCAATTGTAGGTTCTCAGACTGCTCCAGTGTCTCAGTAGGTCCAGATGCCCTAGGTGACCTTTGGCTTAGGGGGCAACAGTCATAGGGGAATTAATGTGTCTATAGTGCAGGTTCCTTAAATAGCCACACTAGTCCCTCAAATGGTAGTACTCGTAACTCTAATTATAATGGTGCCAATAGCTTCCCAGGGGATTCATGTTCCTTAGGTGACTCCATGCTCAGAGGGCAATCATAGTATCAGAGGAATCAATGCTTCTACAGTCCGTGTTCCTCATGTAACAAATACTCCTACTCCAGTCCTTCAAGTAGCAGTTATAATGATATGATTCTCCAAGTCCAAATCCATCACACCTTACAAGAAGTCAATGGAATAACACCAAGAATAAAACATCTAAGGTCGATCCACGGCCTCTCATAGGCAGACTCGTAGCCTTAAATAGCCGATCCCATGGCTTTTCTTAGGCTCACCTATAATTATTGCAAAGACAAAGTTGATATAACGACTAACATATTATAGCATTTATTCACATAAGGTAAACAGAAGTTAACAAGTAGGCCTTATGGTCACTGTCATTCGCAAATGAAAGCCGAAACATGGCTTATTGTTCAACAAATATCTAAGTATTTACATGTGTGCTAAACTTATTTGATCAAAATATATGACTTCAACATGCAAAAAATCCTTGAATGAAGCTTAAAGTCAATTGGTAACTCTAGAAAAAGGCTGGATAGATAGCTCCCTAGTATTTCCAAAAGAGAAAGGTAGTACCGGCACCTAATAAGGAAGTGCTTATATTCTCCACGTAAAGATTGCAGTACCTGATCAGGGGAAATTTTTGACAGAGTCTCCCTACACCAAGAAGGTTTGATATAGGTTCAATAAAGAGAACTACCTTTGGCTACTATACAAAAAGAGCTAATGCTGGACATCGAGAAATTTGATTATGCAAAGACCTTTAGTACAGAAGAGGAATTAAAGCCCTCGTATAGAGATGCTCAGAGGAGATATAACCAAAGGAGGGGTCGCACCAGTATTGGTAGTAGGTGTTGTAGCAGGTGCCATACTAGGTAGGGGTGTCCACGATTCGGTTTCGAACCGAAACTTGTTTGGTCAAAACTGAACCGAAATCGGTTAAACTGAAACCCGCTTTGAATTAGACCAAAACTGCTCTTCTGCGATTTGGTTTAGGTTCATATTTTTTAGGACCTATGAACCAGTGGTTTCGAACTAAATTGAACCGACTAGTTCTGAACTGGACTAAACCGGCGATTTAAATATAAAAAAATTTAATAAATACCCTACCCCACTCCTAATTCATTTATATAAATTATTAACTCTCTAGATGATTATTCTTTGCACTCTCTTTAATTCTTAATACTCTTTCAATTTCTCTCAAATTCTCTAAACAATTATTTTTTACACTCCCCTTAATTCCCAATACTCTATTTATTTCCCTACTTGATTATTTTATATGCTCACTGAAATTTTCGATACTATCTCAATTACTCTATTATTATTTTATATCCCCAATAAAATTTCCAATACCCTCTATTTTAATTTTTTTTTTCTCTTTTATACTTTCTTAATTATCAATTATCATATAATTTTTAGAAAAAGGGCAAGCAATGGAACTTAAAATTTTGATTCATCTAAATCCTAAAGGGATAAATAGGCAAAATTAAGTTCATGCACCTTTTTCTAATTTTTTTTAAAAATAATTTCATCTCTAGTTTTTTAATCAAGTTCAAGTATTTGATTATTAAATTTTTCTTAAAGATAAATTATTTTTATTCTCTTTTTTATTATTTTATTTTGTTTGAAAGATTTCTTAGAAAAATTAAAATATTTTTATAAATATAACTTAAATTCTAAATTAATAAAATTTTCCTATGATTTTTTCATCTAAGTCATTCTTAAACTGCCCATAAACTTGTCACGACCCAACATATAGGCTGGATCGGCACTAGGATCTGGGCCAGCCTAAAGCCCCCGAGGCCCGTAGTAAGCCTAACTATTTCTCAACCCATGAGCAGGCCCACAATTTTAGGCCCAATATGCATATAAAATAATTTAAATTAAACTTTTATGATTTTATTTCGGGTCAACTTAACCCAGTAATTATCAGAAACTAAAATTAGGGGAGCCCAGCTCAACCCTGTTACATCATTTACAAACTATTTAAAACTCATAAAAAAAATTTTATTTGTTAATACAAAAACTTAAATTCATGCAGTCCCTGACAGAATTAATGCTACTACTAGTGCATGCGGAGTTCTAAATTACAAATTTAGATAATAATAATACAGTTAAGAAATTTTTATTTTCATAACCTGCGAGGAAAGGAATAGGTTATTCTGAAAAAGATCTTCTCCTGTAGCCTGGAAAAATATGGTGAACATGAGTGAGCGTTCGACTCAGAGAGTAAAATATCAATTTTAACCATAATCTCTATAACTATCTAAAGCTAATGCACCCTGTAGAGTGAAATGCAACATCATTAATAATTTCATATTATAACAACAAAAAGGTAATTTGGAGCACTCACACACCCGGTAATGTCAAACCATAAATATATGGGAGCTGATCCCCTATACAGCTCTCTTAATCCAACCTCTGCCAGCGAAGAACTCAAGCCAGACTTTCACTTAATAAACCAATACGGGGTCCCAGCGAAGAACTCAAACCGTGTCTACCCTGAAGGACCGGGTCTCAGTGAAGATCTCAAGCTGTGTCTACCCGTCCTGTCCATATCCAACACTATACCACAAGCACGCCAACGCACGCACACTGCTCCAAATTACCACAACAACATCCATGGCACTTCAACATTTATGAATGCAATGTAAAACGTGCCTATTGTTTAACTACATAGATACATACATATAAGTGATGCATGGACATGCTTGAACATATAATAATATCAAAATTATAATTAAAATTAATATTTTACTCACAGTACATCGAGGACTATTGTGGCTGCTGGATAGAGAAAAATAGCTGGCATCGATCACCTAATAATTAAATTATAAATTTATTAGTACTAAGTCAAAATAAAATTCTAAAGAGGCAACAGACAGCCTAATTCATGCTGAAAATCCGGCAGAGTTTCCCCTATACCTGCAATCTACCTAACCTGAAAAAGGCTTCAAAATACACTTCTATATTTGCCAATCACACAATCACAACTCGATCACACCACAAGGCCCCTCCTGGGCCCACTCAAATAGTCAACAATCCACAATTTGGAAAATTATAATTTAGCCCCCATAACTCGTCCTTTTGCAAAAACTACCCAAACGAGCTCTAAAAATTCTAAAATTTTACCCCGCGGTCCTTAATAATATTATAAGGCTATTGCAAAAGAAATTATAATTTTCTGATCATCCACGAATATTTTATGAATTTTTATTCTAAATCGGTATTAGCCGAAAATGAGCAACTTGGAGTTCAGGTTTACCTATGTCAATTCTGACAACTGGAACGCGTTCAGAACTTTTGAAAATGCTAGGATTGACTGTAATATCGACCACATTCTGAGACGAGCCGCCTGGTAGCCGGATCTGGCTGAAACTGCAGTCCCAACGCCGGTGAGCTATCCTCGATCCGATCACACCTAAATTAAGTCCAAATTTTGTTAATAATTATCATAAAATTATTTTTCAATTTGGGGAATCGAAAAAGTTCAAAAATCTCACCAAGCGATCTGAATCGTCTGATTATCGCCTTTTTCAAACGGTGTTTGATCGGAGCGAGACCAGTCCTATTTTGAAGATCTCGTCGTCCTGAGTCCATCGGTGGCCTCGAATTTCCGATCTGACGGTCGGATCGCCGAAAAAGTGGCCGAAAAGCCACTGTCGTCACTTTCTCTCTCCTCTTTCTCTCTCTTCGTTTCTTGCTGGAAAACTCCATTAAAACCGGCGAGTCTTGGTCAGACGAGGAACCCAGTGCTGCCAGAAGCTCGCTGCTGGCGTCCCCTGTCTTCCCATCGTCGGAGATGGCCAGAAACGGCCTTGGATGGTCCTCTCCCCATCGCACAGGTTCCTCTCTTTTCTCTCTTCATTCCGGCGGCTGGAGGAGCTTTGGCCAGCATCCATGGCTGCTGGAGGTCAACTGGTCAACGCTGGAGTGGTCACCGGCAGGGGGTCCCTCACCGGCAAGGAGAAAACGAGAGGGAGGAGGGAGAGTCGGGGAGAAAGAGAAGGGAGCTTGGGGGGGGGGTGTCTGCAGCATTTTTTTTTAACTTCTAATTACACTATTAGTCCCTCAAGTTTCATGAGTTATTCACTTAAGTCCAAATTTTTAATTCTTTGAAATTTTAGCTTTCAATTTAAAACAACAATGATAATAATAATAATAATAATAATATATGAAAAACAAAATGATACTTATTTAACAAAAATTACCATTGTGAAAATATTAATTTAAATTCATGAATAAAATATCAATAGATTATCAGGTCAATAAAAGAAAAATAAAATATATTTTATTAGAAAAATTGAGTTGTTACAAAACTGCTCTCAAACCGTTCTCCAAACCGACTTGAACTGTCCTTTTTTGAACCGCCCTTCAAACTGTTTTAAATCGGGGCTCAAATCGGAACCGACAGTTCAGGAACCGTCTTCCAAATCGTCCCATGGCGATTTAGTTTAGGTTCATAATTTCATTGAACCTGAACTGGCGGTTTCTGAACCATAGCCACTCTTGGTACTAGGTGCCATATCAGGTGCCACAGCAGGTGTCATACCAGGTGCCATCGTAAGTGCAGTACCAAGTGCCACAGCAAGTGTCGTACCAAGTGTCGCAGCAGGTGCCATAGCAAGTGTTGCAGCAAGTGCTGTGGTAGGTACAGTACCAAGTGTAGTACCAGATGAGGTAGCAAGTGTTGTGACAAGTGTGGTAAATGACGTTTTCACAATGTAAAATATAAGGATAAATGCAACATCAATAGAGTACCCATTACCTCCCAAGTGCACAAATAAATCTCAAACTACACAGAGGTACCAAATTCATTCTCAAAATAGAAAAATTCAAGGTACTTGCAATTTCTTTCAAATTTTCTCAAATTCCTTCAAATTCTCAACAAATTAACAATTTGCCCAAACAAGACCCAACATCTATTTAACCAAGAAATGGCTATTAGAGCCAAGAAATGGTTCAAGAAGCATGAATCAAGAAAATGGAGTAGAGAGAGTATCTAAAATGGCATCAGGCAAGACCAAGAGAGCGTGACAACTCACATGGAAGGCTAGGTGACTAGCAAAGGAGGCCTTTAGGCCTTTGAATCGATCGACAATAGTGGGTTTTGATATAAGGAGTAGCACGCCAAAGGTAAAGAAGCAGACCAAAGAAGGGAAAAGAAAAAAGAGAAAAAAAGACAAAATTTACATAAGGAGAAGAAGAAGAAAGGAAGAAAAATGAGTAGATATTTAAGAGAATGAGAAAATGAGGTAGAAATTTTATGGAGGGAGTTTTATAGTGCAGAGTTTTATGGAAAAAATGGTTTGGGAAGACAAAAAGTAATTTTGATAAGTGTGAAATTAATGAAGTGATGGGATAAAGATGGAATATTATTTGAATATTCTTATCTTTTATTTAAAGTTTAAATTTTTGGAGAAAATGACTTTATTTTAAATTCAAATTCTTATCAGGAAATAAGTCAAGTGCTGTGATCAATGACTGGATGTCGACCTAAATGTATGAGGCAGGGGAGATTGTACTAGGGGAGTTCAAGGAAAAGTCTGAAAAATTAAAATTTCACATAGAATGGCCTGATCGGCCAATCCATGTGTTGGGGGCATTGTTTATACCAAAAATATAATTTTTTGTGTTCAAGCCCATAATTAATTAACTTAGTTTTTTACAAAATTAATTTAATTAATTTTATTATATTAATTTAATTATGAGGTCAAATTAATTTTATTATATTAATTTAATTATGAGGTCAAATTAATTATTTACTAGATATTTTTGGTTATTGGAAATTAGTATTTAATTGGATGTTACAAGAGGTTATTAAGTAATGGGAAGTTATAAGGAGTTGCTGGAACATGATGGAGGTTACTTGCCACAGAGGAGGTTACTAAGCAGTTGCCAAGATAATAGAAAGCAGTTGCAAAATGTGCAGTGTGAGAAGTGTCGGTTCTAGATTCTTCCAAGGGTAGCCAAGTGCTGCTATAAATATTTTCTGCTGTGCAACATTCAAGACCATAATCACTTCATCAATTAACTAACAACTAACTCCAACAGTCTATCTATTTTTAATTTTGTTTGTCTTTTAGTTTTTCAAGCCTTGTACTCAAATTTTCAATAATCAATACAATTTTTTATTACTTTAATTGTTCATTTGGAGTGAGATTTTAATAAAACTGTATTCAGTTTAGTCAGGTTCCCATAATCGTTTGAGAGAAATGAGAAGAACGCATATCTAATATACTCACTATCTGGTACACCTTATTCTTAAGCTGTTAGCCAGCCAAATTATTTTCTAAGGAAACAATTTCAAAGGAAGTCATTATCTTTTTCATTCATTTGATTCTTTTACAAAAATATCCAAACTGAATTTATTTTTACAAGTCTTATAAGAGATATAAGGACTTAACTTAGTATACAAAAATCTGTGTATAGAAATGTACAAATGGGGATAATTCGGTAAATTCCAGGCACTTTTTGAATCTACAATGTCTATTTAGCCCTTTATGAAATTTTCAAATTTGAATTTAAAAATTTGCAACTTCTCTCTCTTCTATTATTAGTCATCCAATCAAATACAATTAATTCTCTAACCTAACATCTTTCATCAATTATTCAACCAATTAGAGATCATCTTACCATTAATTTAACCAATAATGACCCATCTCAACCTTCAATCTCCATAACCCTTCTCAAGTAAGAGACTCCATAACTAATCTCAAATATCTTCTTCATGTATCCATTTCCCTTTTTTTTCCCCAAATCAAATTTATATTTTCTATCTCATATGCCCTTCAAGCTCTACAATAATGAGAAGCGATTTTCAAAAGAGGGGAAAAAAATATTAAGTTGTCTCCAAAAGTGAATTGAATAAATTGAAAAATTCAAAAATAAAAATTGAACCGAGCTGAATTTGTACAAAAATCAAACCGAATTTTTTGAATTAAATTGGTTTGCTCGATTATTTTGGTCTGAATCGAATAATGCCCACTGTTATCTAATTGATTATTTAATTATGATGTAATTGATCATAATTACTTAATTTGTGATTTAATTAATTATGATCTACTTGATTAATTGATAAAATACCTGATAGTACTTGATTATGATGTAATTGATCATGATTACTTGATTTATGATCTAATTGGCTAATTGATAAAATACTCAATAGTCCTTGAGTATGAAGTAATTGACTATAGTTACTTGTTTTATGATCGAATTAATTATGATATATTTGATTAATTGATAGAATACCCAATAACACTTGATTATGATATAATTGATTCGCAGTTACTTGATTTATGATCTAATTGATTATTATCTACTTGATTAATTGATAAAATAACTGATAATACTTGATTATAATCTAATTTATTATAGTATTAATCATGATTACTTGATTTATGATCTAATTGACTAATTGATAAAATACTCAATAATACTTGAGTATGAAGTAATTGAATATAGTTACTTGTTTTATGATTGAATTAATTATAATCTACTTGATTAATTGATAAAATATCCGATAATATATGATTATGATATAATTTATTTGTAGTTACTTGATTTATGATCTAATTGATTATTATCAGCTTGATTAATTGATAAAATACCTTATAGTACTTGATTATAATCTAATTTATTATAGTTACATGATATAAGATTTAATTGATTAACAGTTACTTGATTAATTTGCCTAATTGATTATGATCTAATTGATTATGATCTACTTGATTGATTGATAAAATATCTGATAATACTTGATTATGATCTAATTGTTAATAGTTATTTAATTAATCGATCCAATTGGCTATAATGTAATTAATCATAGTTACTTAATTTATGATCTAATTAATAATAATGTACTTGGTTAATTGATAAAATATCCAATAATACTAAATTATGTTGTAATTGATTATAATTACTTGATTTATGATCTACTTGATTAATTGATAAAATACATGATAGTACTTGATTATAATCTAATTGATCATAGTTACTTGATTAATTGATCTAATTGATTATGATATAATTGATCATAGTTACTTGATTTATGATCTAATTGACTAATAATTACTTGATTAATTGATCAAATTGTTAATAGTTATTTGATTAAATGATCTAATTGATCATAACTAGATGATTTATTATCTAATTGATTAGGTGATTCGATTTTTACAAGAGGGAAGGAAAATAAAAAATATTATGTTGTCTCCAAAACCGAACCAAATAAACAAAACATTTAAAAATAAAAATTCCTAACTGAATTTCTATAGAAACTAAACCAAAATTTTGAAGTAATTCGATTTGGTCAGCTATTCTAGTCAAAATTGAATAATGCTCATTCCTAGCTAATTGATTAATTGATTATGATGTAATTGTTCATAATTACTTGATTTATGATCTACTTGCTTAATTGATAAAATAACCTAATTGTACTTGATTATAGTGTAATTGATCATAATTACTTGATTTATGATCTAATTGATTATGATCAACTTGATTAAATGATAAAATACCCGATAGTATATGATTATGATGTTATTGATTATAGTTACTTAATTTATAAATTACTTTTAATTGTTGAAATACATTATATTCTTGATTATGATATAATTGATCATAGTTACTTAATTTATGATTTAATTGATAATGTTTGATTTAATTGATAATGTTTTACTTGATTAATTGATAAAATACCATGTAGTAGTTGATTATAATATAATCGATCACAGTTACTTGATTTATAATATAATTGATTATTATCTACTTGATTAATTGATAAATAATCGATAATACTTGATTATGATGTAATTGATCATAGTTATTTGATTTATGATCCAATTGATTATGATCACTTGATTAATTGATAAAACAACCCATTATACTTGATTATGATGTAATTGATCATGGCTACTTGATTTATGATCTAATTGATTATGATCTACTTGATTAATTGGTAAAACACCTAATAGTACTTGATTATGATATAATTAATCATAGTTACTTGATTTATTATCTGTTTGATTAATTGATAAAATGCACTATTGTACTTGCTTATGATGTAATTGATAATAATTACATGATTTATGATCTAATTGATTATGATTTACTTGATTAATTAATAAAATATCCTATAATACTTGATTATGATGTAATTGATCATAGTTACTTGATTTGTGTTCTAATTGATTATGATCTATGTGATTAATTAATAAAATACTCGATTATACATTGATTATGATCTAATTGATTATAATTACTTGATTTATTATCTAATTGATTATGATATTTAATTGATAAAATGCCAAATAGTACTTGATTATGATCTAATTAATCATAATTATTTGATTTAAGATTTAATCGATTAATAGTTACTTGATTAATTGACTTTAATTGATTATAGTTATTTGATTAATTAATCTAATTGTTCATAGTTACTTGATTAATTAATCTAATTAGTTATGATCTAATTAATCGTTGTTATTTGTTTTATGATCTAATTGGTTCACCTGTTACTTGACCGGTTTAGATGAATCAACTTTGGTTTGCTGAATAAAGGGTTTGAAGCTTAAACCGAACCAACATTGTTATGGTTCTCAATTAAATCATTCCAACCGATCTAGTCTGGTCTAATTCTAACAACATTGTATGAAATCAATTGTGATTGTTGTATTTTTGGTGTAGTTAAATATAATTGGTTGAATTTTTAATGAGCTATGATTGATTGAGAGATTGGTGGGATCTATTGATTGGTTGAAGATTGATGATATATGATTAGTTAAGAGATTGGTAAGAACTAATTGGTTGAAAATTTGATAGTATGTGATTCGTTAAGAAATTTATGAGAGTTGGTTGGTCAAAGAAAAGGAGGATAATGATTAGTTGGATTTTGGAGCGAAAACAAATCAATTTGTAGCCTAAATGTTACAAGGGCAAAAAGACATTCCACCTTATTTGTACATTTTTTAATACACAAATGCTTTCCTAGATATAATACACATACAAATGAATATCTTTGAGCAAAACAAGAATTCCCACTGGGAATTGGACTGATTGACAATTCAAACCATTATTAGAATTAAAATTTATAAAGTTGTCTTTCTATTCTTTTTATTTTAAAAGTTCAAAACATTCAAAGTTTGAATAAAAGCTTTTAGAATACTTTTTCAAGTACTTACCTAAAATTTGTGATCTCTTTTTGAGTGGGAAAATCTTTTTTTTTTTTTTCACTCTCACTTTTAAATAAAAACTTCCATAAAAATCATAAATGGATTTAGAAATAAATGATAGTTCAAATAAATAAAATTTAAATTATTCTTCTTATTATTAATTATCAGGAATTTGAATTGATGCAAATGGATTTAGAAGGTGTTTGGCCTAGCAAACTAACTTGTAAACCATAATTTTAAACTAATCTATTTGTTTAAGATAGTTTTAGAGTTGCTAAGCTATACTTATAAGCTAAAAAAAAAGTTTGGGATAGACTTTTTATTTTTGTGCTTATAAGTTAGTTTAACTAAATATTTTATTATATTACTTCATTTAATTTTATAATTCCTTATTGTAGGGTAATTTTTATAGCTTGTCCTTAAACTTTATCCTATGTTTTATTTTTGTCCCTTATCTTCAATTTGTTACTAAAAAAACCCCCAAAACTTTATATGTGTCTTACAAAAATCCATCTAACTTGCTGTAGCAGGTCTCCAAGTTAAGAAATTATCTTTTACCTCATTTTCTCTCATACTCACATTATTTGAACCTATTACAAAAATATCAATGCCATCACAATGATTTATTTCCTGGAAAGGAGAAAGATTTACCCTTTACTTGAAAAGTGCTCAAATTGCATTTATAGACGTCATATTGTAGCCTAGAGAGGGTTTTTAATATGAATACAACTGATAGCTGATAGTTGATAGTTGATAATTAATTGTATATCACCACAAAATATAGTCAAATACATATTTTGAAGGTAATAAGGTATTTGTTACTAATAACTATTATTTGAAATAAAATTTTATTAATTTCTAAATATTATATTATTTATTTCTAATAATTATTTTTTGAGAAAAATCTTATTAGTTTTTAAATATTATATCATTTGTTTCTAATAATGAATTTTTTGAGGCAAAAACTTATTAGTCTATGCGCTGTGTTATTTGCTTTTAATAATTATTTTTTTTAGGAAAACTACTCATTAGTTCTAAATGTTATATTTATTTCTAATAATTAATTTTTTGAGAAAACTTATTAGTCTCTAAATATTGTATTACTTATTTTTAATAATGAGTTTTTTGATGCTAAAGCGTATTAGTATGTAAATTTATATTATTTGTTTCTAATTATTTAGGTTAATTTTATTTATATAAAAAATTTTAAGTATTTTTTAATTTTTTATATAAAAAATTAATGTTACATGCTAAGCGTTTGGTAAAATTATATTCAATACATATGATTAATAAAAGCATATATCGTATTATTTATTATTAAAACAAATATATAATTATTAATTTATTATACAACAATATAAAAATTAAAAATATATTTTTAAATATATATATACATATTTTTAATCATATAAATGAATATTATACAAAATTTTTATATTTATCTATTAATTTTATAATTATAAATAACTTATTGATATAAAAATTAATTTAAAAATATAAACATTTTATAATGAATAAATTTTAAAAGTATAATACAATTTAAATAAAAAAAAATTAAATCAAATCAATTATCAGACAAGGAAAAAACTTTAAAGCTGATGAAATTAACAATTGATTCGGATTAAAATCAACCTTTAACAGCTTATTTATAAATTTTAGCAAAAAGCTTCTTATTTCATCAAGTTAAAGCCTTTAAATTTAGGGATCTCGAAAGTGATAAGAAAAATTATACAAATAATTTTTTTTTTTTAAAGTTTATTGAGTTTGAAAAGGAAAAGATAAGGAGAGATTAATTATCCTTTCAAAAACCATTTTGTTTTTGTTTTAAAATTTATGAAATAAGAGTTATAATTATTTTATAAAATATTTTTAAATATATATTTTAATGCTTTAAATTCTTTTCCTATATGTAAGAATTTAATGTCATTTACAAAAACATAAATTTAGTAAATAGGAGAAAAAAAATAAAAATTAGAAATAAAAATTAAATTGAGAGTAAAAAAAATACAAAAATCGATAATATTGGATCAATACGTTTTTAATTTAATGATATTAAAATTGTTTTTAAAATTATAAAATTTGGAATTTAAAATTTAAATTTAAATTTAAATTTCAGTTAAAATTAATTATTAAAAAATTTTCAAAAAAAATATAAAAAAGTTCAGACTTATCTTCTGCTTGATTAAGAAAAAAAAATCAAAGAATTCATTGAAATAAGCAAATATATCATTGGTTTAAAAGAATATTAAATTTATTAAAATTAAGATATACATTATTTCACTAATAATTATCATTAAATGAGAAAGCAATCTCCACATTTTGTGGAATGTAAAAAAGCTTGAAAATATAATATTTATGAATTTAAATCGAAATTAGATTTTTTAAATTAAATTAAAATAATAACAATTTGATTTAAATCTATTTTTGAGTAAAGAGAAAATTTAAAAAAAATGAATTATTAAATTAACTTAAATCTTAGTCAGTTTAAAATACTAACCCGAGTCAAGGGAACCTAACATCTGTAATTTAATTCAATTTCGAGGGTATTATGGTCCTATAAATTTCTTCTGCCCGTGCAGTATATATTCACTTCCCAGCTTCCCTCTCTTTCATTCCTCCTTACTGCTCCATATTCTCATTTCTCTGTGGATTCTTCGCTGTTTCCTTGTCTTACTGTCTCTCTCTCTCTCTCTCTCTCTCTCTCTCTCTACTTCCAGAATTCTCTTCCTTATCTGGGTTTGCTTTATCTTGACCTGAATTGGATTTGTAAGTCAATCCTGATTTCTCTTTATCATGATTTGTGTAGGTTGGATCTTGTGTTTTTGTTAGTTTTTGAATTTTGATCTAACTGATTATTTATTGTTTCTCTTAGATCTATTGCTAAAGGTGACGTATTTTTTGTGTTTTGGTCTGCTATTTAGTTTTGATTAATCCACATTTCTTACTTGATAGAACCTGGATCTCTGCATGAAGTAGCTAGAACTACGAATGTTATTGCAATTGTTTTCATCTTACTTGTGTTCTAATGCATTTTGAAAATTGGTCACGCTTTTATTGGTTTTGTGGGGATCTGTGATGTGCTTTCTATTGGATCTGTTCATTTTGGATGGGATCTTGATGTTATTGTGCTTAATTGTGAATCTTCCATCTTTGCTTATGGTTGTTCAAATGGAATTCTTTGAGATTTTGATTACTCTGCAAATGAGGAAACAAGCTTGAAATTTAAAGCTTTTTAAGATTTTGGTCTGGCAGGTTTTGTTTTTAAGGAATGACAAGCTCTAATGATGACACTAAGTAATTGTATTGGATTCACTTGGATTGTCTCAATTGTTCTGGAATTTTTTAAAAAAAAAAAGAGGATTTAACAATTATTTTATTAACGAGGGTGCATAATCTCCTCTTGTGTCCTCAGATGGTCAGATCTGTACTTTATTTTCTTCCTTCCTGTTGTACCTATATAGAATGACAGCTGTACTATTTGCATATTATTTTTCTTCTCGATATTGAAATTTGTGGACTCTCATTTCTCTTGTTTACTACCTTTTTGGTTATATAAAGAGTTATATGTATTTACTTTCTATTTTAGATGGCTGCAATAAGTTCTGAGATATAGTTTCTGTATTGTTTTCTTTGTAGAAATTGTTTTGGCATGGCTACATATAAGCCAAAGAACATCCTCATTACTGGGGCTGCTGGCTTTATCGCATCCCATGTTTGCAATAGGCTCATCCGTAACTACCCTGATTACAGAATCGTTGTCCTTGACAAGCTTGATTATTGTTCAAACCTGAAAAATCTCCTTCCTTCTAAATCATCCCCCAACTTTAAGTTTGTCAAGGGTGACATTGGCAGTGCTGATCTTGTCAACTTCCTTCTCATCACTGAATCCATTGACACAATTATGCACTTTGCTGCCCAGACACATGTGGACAACTCCTTTGGTAACAGCTTTGAGTTTACCAAGAATAATATCTATGGTACCCACGTTCTTTTAGAAGCCTGCAAAGTCACTGGCCAGATTAGGAGATTCATCCATGTAAGTACAGATGAAGTTTATGGGGAGACAGATGAGGATGCTGTTGTAGGAAACCATGAAGCTTCTCAACTCCTCCCAACAAATCCATACTCTGCAACAAAAGCTGGTGCAGAAATGCTTGTTATGGCGTATGGTAGGTCATATGGGTTACCTGTTATAACAACCCGTGGAAACAATGTTTATGGTCCCAATCAGTTTCCTGAGAAATTAATTCCAAAGTTTATCCTCTTGGCTATGCAAGGGAAGCCTCTTCCAATCCATGGGGATGGTTCCAATGTGAGGAGTTATTTATATTGTGAGGATGTTGCTGAGGCTTTTGAAGTCATCCTTCACAAAGGAGAGGTGGGCCATGTTTACAATATTGGGACAAAGAAGGAAAGAACAGTGATAGATGTGGCTAAAGATATATGCAAGCTTTTCTCAATAGACCCTGAGACAAGCATCAAGTTTGTAGATAACAGGCCATTCAATGATCAGAGGTACTTTCTTGATGATCAGAAGCTGAAGAACTTAGGATGGTCGGAGCAAACTATTTGGGAGGAGGGCTTGAAGAAGACTATGGAGTGGTACATTCAAAATCCTGATTGGTGGGGTGATGTAACTGGGGCCTTGCTTCCTCATCCAAGAATGTTGATGATGCCTGGTGGGAGACACTTCGATGGTTCTGAAGAGAACAAATCTGCATCTTATGCTTCGAATAATTCTAATCAGAGCCGAATGGTCATCCCAGTTTCTAGAACTAGCAGCAGTGGCTCCCCTCGAAAATCCTCTCTTAAATTCTTGATCTATGGCAGAACTGGATGGATTGGGGGTTTACTTGGGAAGTTGTGTGAGAAACAAGGGATTCCTTTTGAATATGGAAGGGGGCGCTTGGAAGATAGATCATCTCTTTTGTCAGATATTCAGAATGTTAGGCCAACCCATGTTTTTAATGCTGCTGGGGTTACTGGTAGACCTAATGTTGATTGGTGTGAATCCCACAAGACAGAAACAATCCGCACCAATGTCTCTGGAACTTTAACATTAGCAGATGTTTGCAGAGAGCATAATATCCTGATGATGAATTATGCTACTGGCTGTATATTTGAGTATGATACTAATCATCCAGAGCATTCTGGCATTGGGTTTACTGAGGAAGACAAACCCAATTTCACTGGTTCTTTTTATTCTAAGACCAAGGCTATGGTAATTTCCATTGCAGAATCTCTAATTATACATACATTTTCATCTCAAGATATATTAACTGTTGATGCTTTTCTTTTTGTTGAAATTTCCACCAGGTGGAGGAGTTATTGAAAGAATATGACAATGTGTGCACTCTCAGAGTTAGAATGCCAATATCATCAGACCTAAACAATCCACGCAACTTCATTACTAAGATTTCTCGATATAACAAAGTGGTCAATATTCCAAACAGCATGACTGTCTTGGATGAGCTTCTACCTGTTTCAATTGAGATGGCTAAGCGGAACTTGAGGGGTATATGGAACTTCACAAACCCTGGCGTTGTGAGCCATAATGAGATTTTGCAGATGTACAAGAGTTATATTAACCCCAACTTTACATGGGTTAACTTCACACTAGAGGAGCAAGCTAAGGTGATTGTGGCACCACGAAGCAACAATGAGATGGATGCATCCAAGTTGAAGAAGGAGTTTCCGGAATTGCTGTCAATCAAGGAGTCCCTGATCAAGTATGTTTTTGAACCAAATAAGAAAGTCTGAACTAAAGCAGCACCATAGATCTTATGTTGCATTACAAATGCCTATGAGTATTGCTAGCGATTCAATTCTGCTAGTCATTCAATTTGGGTCATCTCATTTTTTCTACCATGCTAGAAAGTGAAGTATTAGGCATGCTTCTTTTGGTTCTTTACCTGAGTTGTATTTTAGTCTCCTAGTGTTCCATTGCAGCTGCAAACTTGGAGTAGGTTCTAGATATGTGTAGTCATCTGCAGCCTTGTGGGTGTCTTGAGTCGTAAAATTTAGTAGATAGTAGATAGTTGTTTTATTGTTTAAATTCTTTGTTAAGCTTAGTGAAATTGTACTTGCTTGATGTCACATACGAGTTAAAAGAAAAATGAGAGAATTTAATTCTTTGACTTCCGATTATTTCAAATTCCTTGTTTGTGGTTGGAACTATTTTTTTTCCCCCTTCTAGTATTTGCTTTGGTTTGGTAATTGATGTTAAGATGTCTCTGTGTATTACCTGAGATAAAGAAGCAGAGCGTAGTTTATTTATTATGAAAAGAAGCACATTTCTTTTGTTAGATAGTTACAGGTGCATGGGCATGTGTAGGATTTCTGTTAAGAGTTTGTTCCAAGTTAGTTTCTCCTGTTTTTCTCTCTTCATGCATGTACACTACTTTTGATCAATGGAAGCTAAGTTTTAGTTTTCCGAATTTCATTTCTTGTTATGTTATTAGAGCAATAACAACTGCTCGGGATTTTTGCCTCTATTTGTACTTGCATTTGCATCTGTTTCATGTGTTCTTTGACTTCATCTGTGGCAAACGGTTCATCTTCTCAATCAACAAATCGAACTCCAGATCATTTGATAAATCCATCAAACCCATATTTCTTTCATTTAAACAAGAATTCAGCTTTGGTATTGTCTTACTGGGTCAAACTACCACGTAGGCGAGGGCATTGTCATTAAGCCGAAAGATGACACCAAGGCGACAGGATACCCTCTGGCCTTTTAGGTGAGAGGTGAGGCAAGGCAAGACCCTTTTTGAACCAATACGTCATAGGCTAAATTGTTTAAATTATACATATATACGTATTAAGCCTTGCACAAATGTATTCAGATTTCAATAGTTGCCTAGTCTTTCTTACTCTTTGACAGCAAAACAACACCTTACACAAATGTATTCAAATTTCAATAGTTATTAATTTCCTCAATAGCTATTAGCCTAACAATGACACATAAAATAAATGTGATATTCACCATAAATTTGCAAGGAGCACCTCAATGTCAATTTTAATTTCTAATTACTAGTAAATCTGCATCCAGATATTAAAAAATAGTCATATAACAAAAAACTAAACAACAAATTAACAAAAAAAAAACCATATTCAATAAAACAATTAAAATAAAAATTAAACAATACCCATATAACAACAAATTAATAAAAAACATTTCATATCTAACAACAAAATAAAAATAAACAAAACAATATGACCAGCAGAGTAAAAAAGAAGAGAGAAGAGTAGAGATTCCGCTTTGAAGAAAAAGATCAAAGAAAAGGAAAAAAAAAAAAAAAAGAAAACAGAGGCTCTGTTTTGAACTAGCAGAGTATAAAAAGAGAGGAGAACAAGACTTTGCTGTGTTGAAACTTGAAAGAAGAAAAACATAGAAGAAGAGGGAAGTGGAGAAGAAATAGAGGAAAGAAAGAGTAGAGAAGAGAGAGAGGGGAAGATGAGACATACGCATAGTCCCACAGCAGAATTCATTAAGGAGAGGAGAAGGAGAGAAAAAGAAGAAAAAAAAAAGAAGAAAGTGTGCAAAGATACTGTTGTGTTTTAGAGAAGAATAGAATTGAGAAGAAGAGAAGAAAGAAAGGAAAGAAGAAGAAGAAGAAGAGGGGAGAGAGAGAGAGAGACACCCGTTGTTGAGAGAAATGAGCTGCGTTTTGTATTTCACCTTTTCTCCTTTTTGCTTTCTGTTTGCTTGAGGTAGCCGAGATTAGGTAGGGTTTTATTTTATTTGGGTGGGTTGCAAAGCAATTAAAAAAGAAAAAAAAAACCTTTACTTCAAAGAGGCGTCACCTCAGCGCCTCAAAGCCCCTCGCTTCGCTTGCTAGAGGCGCTCGCTTATTGAAGGTAAGCCAGGCAGCTAGGCGAGGTGCTAGAGGGGCGACTCGCCTTGGTGCCTCCAGCGCTCATGACAATGGTGCTGTAATTTAAGAATAAGACGAAGTTCATTGATGGATTACTCAAGAAGCTAATGAGAATGATCCTCTGCTTTCTGTCTAGGAGAGGTGTAATACAATGCTGTTATCATGGATCACTTGTTCCTTGTCATTGCACAAAGCATATTGTGGATTGATATTGTGTTATAATCCTACATTGCTAAGGAACAACATTGGTGAGAAGTTAAATAAGTCTCCAAGCACTCTCTTCTTATAAGTCGGTTTTTACAGGTGAATTCTACCTAGGTGCTTATTCCTCATATGGTTTAACCTTAATGACTCATGGAGAGTCCAAGTATCTAGTGGGAATAAATACGAACACTTTGTTCTGTTCTATCTCTATTATGGTTGAGCCTAAATCTTTTTCCTAAGTCATGAAATTTGACTGTCGGGAAGAGGCAGTGCGATCTGAGATAGTTGCTTTTGAGCAGAACAAAACTTGGGTGCTCACTGATTTATCAAGTGGTAAAGTCCCCAAAATGGGTTTATAAAATTAAACATAGAGTAGATGTCTCCATTGAATGTTACAAAACAAAGGCTTGTTGCCAAGGACTATACGAACTGAGGATTATTTTGATACCTTTTCTCCTACTGTACTTGTTTTTATTGGCTCTTGTTGTTGCAAACAATAAAACTTCTTCAACGATTAAACGTGTCTAATGCGTTATGGTTATACCTCCAGGATTTCAATCTTCAAAACCAAATCAATTTTACAAGTTGCAAAAATCACTTTATGTGTCGAAACTTACCTTCTTTATCAATGGAAGATTCATTTCTTGTTATTATTTTCCATTTCCATTGATGAGGGTGAATTTCAAGCTGCAGAAGAATCCTAAATTCTAGTCCATTTGATTAGTTTTTCTTTTTGAAAAGAAAAAAAAAGGGATTTGTTTTCATATTGAAATAGGAATTAAAAAAATTGAAAATAATTTTTACAAGAATGAAATATGTTTTTCATAAGAAGCAAAAGCCTTAACCATAAAGATGTATAGACGTGGCAGCCCTACCATCGCCTCTTCACCACCAACCGCAAACACTCAATGCTGCCGCTACCACCACCACCGACCACACCTTATTAGTTATGGCAACGGGACAATGCCAGATTTTGTCTTTTTTGTTCTTGCTCCACTTATTTTCACCACTCTAATTGTTATTTTGACAATTAAGTTGGATATCATACGCTATTATTTTCATTATTTTGTTTTGTTTTTCTTTTTTTTATCCTTTCTTAGTCAGTTTCTCAAATTAGTGACCATTATGTTAAAATTTTTTAGTGATCTGATATAATTTGGATAATCTGTTTTTATGATCATATGCAATCATATGATTAAGTATGATTAAGTACTGTAATTGTTATACGTTGATGGAGGTGGAAGTTATTGGTCGTATTAAATAAATAATGATGATTAAATATTCTTTTACTATATACATATAATCATTTTAATTAATAAAATTTTAAGCTAATATTTCTTTTTTATCTGCGAGCATCAAGTGAGTATTCAGCTAATACTGAGGTTTTCAGGTGATTAGCAAGCATCTCTAGGACACAAGTGCTGGTGCCTGGTGTGACACCTGAAGCCACACAAGAAAACATTTTGCTAGGAGCATATGAGCAGATATACCCATGTTAACTTTGGATCTTTCAACAACGACAGTCACTGTGGTTTGATATGAAAGATAAATGCACCTAAAGGTGTAAAGTTAGCAATTTTATAATTTTCATTCCCAAGGCTTCATGCAACTTATAAATAATTTATACTATTGCATAAACACATAGAAACACATAATTTTGATCATAACAAATTATGTTTCTATTGCTAACATACCTAACTGCCATTAGGAAACAAAACCCTAAATTTAACAAAGTAAAGTTTAGGAAAATTTACCCTTTAGGCGTAGAATCAAATCCAATATTAAATCCGGAGAGTGGAGACCAACAATTGTTGGTCCTCGAGCTTGTCCACACAAGCAAAGTGATCAAAGCTCCCTTGAATAAACCAAAACCCTTCCTTGCTCTTCCTTTAGGTTTGGCCAAGATTGGAAGAACGGAAGTTTTCATTTTTCTAGGTTTTAAGTGTATGGAAGTGATGAGAAGCACTTTCTCAATCTTTAATTCAAGAGTCACAACTTCTAATTTCTGTTAAATCAAGCAAGAAAATAAAGGAAATGTTTGGATAGGGACAGAGGGTGTGTTTTGGCCAACCAAGGAGACAGAAGCAGAAGATAACTTTCTTATTTCCTTTTCCTCTTTTATTTATTTTAATTTTCTTAATTATAATTAAGCTTACAAGTGTCCACACTTGATTCACTCATCAAATGTGTTTTCTAATCTTAATTAGTCTACTTGTCAACTTAAGATAATTAAGAAATTAAAATTTCAATTAACTAGTGCATGAGAAAATACTAATTAATTTAAATTTTCTCTCTCCTTTGACCAAGTCAAACTTAACCAAATTAATAAAAATTAATTTATTAATCAAAATTAATTTTCTACCTTATGCTTAATTAATCAAGTGTATATTTAAATATTAATTTGAATACTTCCATAAATAAATTTAGTTTCAAGTCATGCTGGAGACTTTACAATCTAATTGCAAACTAAATATATTGATTTATTTAATTAATTAATTTGCTTTGATCACATTACTCTTTTGTGTGACTTACTAGGTTTATTACTAATTGGTAATGAGAATAATATTAACTCTTTAACATTATTGGAAGTATTCCATACTTAAAATGAAATTCCCTCTCATTTTAGTTCTTATAAATCATGATTGACATCTAGCATAATGTACAATGATTACCTAATTAGTTATGAATTATTTCTTAATTCATGAACCTTCATCATACATACCATGCACTAAAATCTCTTCGTTACAAGATCTCGATTTTAACAAGAGTCATAGTTTATGTCAAACTCTTATTACTTTGAATCATATGTTCTCATTTTAATTCTAATTCTTGATTAATAAGACTTTCCAGTCAGAAACTCCTTTCTAACTAAGTCTATCTGTCCTGGTCAGGAACTTGACTTATAAAGAACAATTTAAATGGACATAGGATTTTATCCTTATTTACTCAGAGTAAGGAATCCCATCTTAATTAATACCTATCTCCATATATAACTCATCGGAGCTAACACATGCCTGTATACTCATATAGAGTATAAGCATGAAAACAATATTAAACTCAAAACCACCTATATACAAGATAAATGTGTTATCTCAAATCAAAGGATTATATTCACTATTATGATCTATATGACTATGTATTTACAAGAGTAAACTCCATGTGTATATCATCTTGTGTCATTAATTTAGCCTACTTATCTTATAAGTACCCAACTTGTTTATTATATGGCATGAGACTCACCATTCCATATCATTAGTATCTCATACTAATCACAGAAATAAACAAATATGACTGTTTATATGGATAAATCTTATCCTGTGAAGTATCCAAAACTGCAAACCATGATTTATAATACTTGTACCATAATGCTCCGTCACACATATTCTTAACACTTTAAAAATGAAACATATGACAAGTTAATAAAAGATATTTTCAATTAAATTGAAACCATTTAAATTCAAAAGAAAAAAAAAAACAAGCCATTAAAAGAAAAATAAATATTTATAAGATACAATTTGTTGATATACTCTAGGGCATATTACTAACATTATCCTGTTCTCTCTCTTTCAATTTCTAATGTCTAAATTTCATGCTTTCAGGTAAGTTAAACCAAGGTTCCTGTTAAGGTAGGCATAAAATAATCATTGATTCTACATCATTCACATCTAAAAAGCACTCTTTCTGTTGCTTGATATGCTTTCCAAATACAGACCCCGATTCTTGAAACTTTCAGTTTCTTAATGAGAGGATGCATCACAGGACACTGGAGATAAAAATCTTTTAACTTGCATTATTAGTCTCAAGAAGATGCACTGGCTAGTTTCTTTAGAAAGGAGACAACGTCATCTGTCGATTGTAGTAGATAGCGAGCATTTGTTCGAGTTCGTCCAACAGAACAGGAGAAATAGTTATCTCCCTTGAGATCAAGAACGTTCCATGAAATCTTTTCTGGTGACTGCCTCCGGGCACTCCCACAGCTGTTGTTGGTAGCTTTCTTGTCAAGATTGGCACTTCCACAGCTGTTGTTGGTAGTTCTCTTGTCAAGATTTGGTGAAGTTCGTGTCTTACCTTGGGATGATTTGGACCCAATTTTAGCTGGAAGCTTCAAAGAAGGTCGCCTTTCTGCTGGT
Source organism: Hevea brasiliensis (assembly GCF_030052815.1). Classification (NCBI taxonomy): domain Eukaryota; kingdom Viridiplantae; phylum Streptophyta; class Magnoliopsida; order Malpighiales; family Euphorbiaceae; genus Hevea; species Hevea brasiliensis. Next base: position 20,754,214 of record NC_079496.1, on the reverse strand, counting down.
GACTTTAAGCCATCAGTTTGCTTGGTTCTTGCAATACCTATGCCATCAGAAGGTAGCACCGGCTCAAAGAAGGTGTACACATCTTCATCCTGAAACAATAAGGGCAAAAAAAAATTAACCAAGAATGACAAGGGAATAATATTCCATCGCTTAAAACACAAGCTTATAAATTAAGATAAAGCTTTTCCTGTTTCTCCTAAATGTACTTCATTAACAGCTTAAAGATGACCAACTTACAAATGAAGAGTTTACAATAAGATTGCTATTATCCTATCATGATGTTACCAAAAAGGGGTTCTAAGAAGTAGAATCAAGAGACATCTTAGAACTTAGAAGTCAGCAGTGTTGCATGAAGTGGCTGCTCCTAAAACATGAACCTACACCCTTATGGTTACAAGAACAAGATGTAATTACATCAAGCAAACATTTTTATGCAAAAGTTACAGTTAATTCAATTCCAAATGAGTGCCACATAAAACATATATTTTTTGGGACAAAGGTCAGACAAGCAAGTGCTCCCTAATTTGAGATTTGTGCATCTTATATCAGCATTAAAAGACCATTTTTATTTATCACACCATAGGGATAGAAAAATTCACCAACACCATAGCAATTTGAACATGTGTTTCATTTGAAGAGTAGAAAAGAGACCACAAAGGCGTGAGACACTTCACAAAAGCTGGCAGTGATGGATGTAGACATTTGGAATCCCCAGGCAGGTTCATAAAGTTGCTAATTGAAGTGAATATGTGCTACATGCTCACAACTATTAGCTTTCCAGCATTTCAGTTCTCCACATTCATTGTCAATTTAACAACTATTGCACATAGTAGGAGCTCATTGAAACAAAATACAAAGAGCTTAAACTCATTTTGATCAAAATATATCCATACAGCCGGTGGGTGAGTGAGAATAAGGTTGTTGGAGAAGAAAAAAAGTTGTAGTTTTGGGTCCTTGTATCAGTGACAATTGTTACATACAGCCATTACATAATGGGCATATTGGACCATAGCAGTCCATAACAACTGTAATGTCCTGTGTCAGGCAATGTATCACCCAATCATGTATCATTGTATTGAAATTCTTTATGTAATGGCTGAGAAGGCGTTTATTAATACTCGGCTTTCATTTCACCAGGGATGCAGTTAATACCATGAAAATGCTAAAAGTGTACCACTTTTCAAAGAAGTTAAATTACCTTTCCCAGAAAATGCCCAATACACAGGACATAATCAATTGGTGTTGTCATGGATTTGCTGTGAACAATCTCTCCCAATATTCGATCGATAGCAGCACCCTGAATAGTAATGAAGAAGTCAAATATAGAAACAAACAACTTCAATACTAAATTATAAGATAAAAAAAATCAGGTTGTGTACAAATTTTTTAAGGGCATCAAAGTTGAATTTTACCTTTGTAACACCAACTGCTCTAACCTCAACTGATCGGCTACCTTGGACGACATCAACAGATGCATTAGAAATTGGGCCTGTCCAGAGATGCTGCAACATATCCCTAGCTTGAAGTCTTCCAAATTCAACATCTACAACCATAATTAAATTAGGATAAACATTGACCGAGGGAAGACAAAATAGCAGCTCTTTATTAGCCTAGTCTAGCCTCCAAAACAATCAAGTACCTGCATACTTGTAGTTCCATACGAGTGATGTTTCACGAAGTTCAAAATGTGATCTAGGTGTCCGTTCTGTGAAGTACTCAAAAACATGCTGAAAGAAGTCAAAAGGGTCACATAATTCTTTTAGAGGCAAGGATGCAGAATTCAGAATGATTGCAATTTCAATAGAAGCACCTTCACACTGTCAACCCATTCCATGTTTAAGTGTTCTGGCATTGTTGTCATCCACTCTCCCGTGGTAAGACGTAAAAACATTCCATGTTCTGCTGCCAACCACATGTCAAACTCACCAAAGTTCTGTGGAAATAGTAAAAGAATTACAAAACATGGTTAAGAAGAAAAATATAGATGAAAGTATGAAACTAGGAAAAATACCTCATCTAAGACATTTCTGTCACTCCCACTTAGAACAACAATGGTTGTCTTTGGATCACTGCACAGTGCTACTAATGTTTCTTTTAGCTCAGGGTGCAACTTAAGTTCCATTTCTTTAATCTGATCACCTCTTCTTCCCAGAGTGTCTACTGGTTCAGTCAATGTTGCGTTGAATCCCTATAATTTAAACACCTTAAATGAGGAATACAGTTGCAGAAAATTCATTTGCTAAACCCCTGAAAAGTTATATGATGAAGCATATACATGAGTTATAAATCAAACAGACAATACCAGGATGAGTAATCGATTATTAGACTGCAAATAACGTTTAATTGCATCGTCCTCTGGAAGAATAGGTGGAACTTGCCTGGTCCTTAGCTGAGCCTCAATAACGGTATCATTTAGTTCACTGCGACACAATTGAAGCAAATTTTGGATGTTATAAGATAATAACAATAAATACAAACATGAACTGAAATGCTAATATTTCACCACAGCACTTAAGCGAGTTTAACAAGCATTAGATGTAATAATTTATTTGTGTAGGTAATGCATGACAAATTTCACATCCATCAGATATATGTAGTTCTTTTATTCACATAACTCGTCAGAATCAAACTTTAACTTAATATAATTGTGAATGAGATTGACACAATATTGATGGCATACTCATCGTTTTGGCATGCCTGTTCTATCCGAATAGAATGTCCAATCGTTGGCTTGTGAAAAATCAAATCAAACAGATACGAAACTATGCAAAAAATCAAGTAACGAGCACATTTGAGTGGATTCCTTCCTGGAAGAACATATATAGCTTGACCAACAATTCTCCAGAATTAGCAAATGAAATGCAGATTTTCATGTACCTTGTACTATATACACAAAAAAAGTATGACAGACCTTATAGGATCTGTCTTTACAAGTAGTAAAATAAACAAACAAGTACAGTCGAAGTTATCACAACAACCACAACATTTAAAGGAATACAGCTCATTAAAACTTATTTCCTCCAGTGTCTTTAATGCTTGCAGGTTGCAGAAGCTAGCCTTTAGAATTAAAAGGAAGCTTGGCCAATACTATGAATCAATCTTTATGTCAGAGGATCAAATAAATGAAAGGACAGTAGAGATGATCCTTTTTTGTAACAAATTAACTTGAAAAAGAGACTTTCATTAAATTACAAACCCATTAAACATCTCCAGCACAGACTTCTACTCTAGCTTCATAATTAGGGATAGAAGGTAAAAATTGCAACCATCTTAACCTACAAAATTTTATAAGCAATAAAGTTCTGTACTTACGGTCATTTTTTGTTGAAGATGCAAGTGAAAATAGGGTTGAGATGCACGTTCAAAGCAATACATCACAGCAAACCATGTCTGTTTCATTAAGTTTACCTCACAAAAGTTTCAGCCCATTCTTGAGCAGTGTGGGTTGTCACATGTGCAAAATTATGCCGATGTCGCTTCTCTCTCTCCTCACATGACATAGTCAAAGCTTGGCGTATTGAATCAGCAACTTCAGTGATATTCCAAGGGTTGACAAGGATTGCTCCAGCACCCAGAGATTGTGCTGCTCCTGCAAACTACAATATATACAGGAAAGACAAGTGCATTACAAGTTAAAAAGAGAAAGGAGAGCATCAGTTACTATGAAAATGGAAAATGCCATCCCAAATCCAAAACTTTAAACATGATTTGCATAGACTTAAGAGAGAAAGTCTTGCTTTTGACTCTTGATGAAAGGGCCACAGCATCAAAACCAAGAATAACTGAACTTATGTTACTGTCAAGTGTACCAGCTGAACCAGCCCCACTAGGAAAGAATGTTTGAATGTTCATAAAGTTGCAAAGGAAATAAAATCTTCCTTTTCTTCAAGTTTTCCTAATTATGGTTAGTTGCATTAGTAAGGTATTATCAAAGTTGAAGTTTGTTGTCCACTCTGGTCTTAAGAGAAAAAAAAAAAAAATCACTACTTACTTTATAAATATATTCACAAAAACAAAATGTTGACAATGCTACTGAAAGTTGTTTTACACTTATATGAGCCAATATCAAAGTATCTGACTCCAACTCTTTTAAGCAGAAAGATGAGATTCATCAAATGGACATGAAATCAACAATTAGACATCCAAAAGATGTGATAGAATGTCATTCACACTCATATATGCAAGTATAAGCAATACTGAAGAAGGCAGCTATAATATCATCTGTCAATTACAGTATCAGAAGGGAAGAAGAACAGATCACACACTTAATTCATTACCTCACTAAGAATGAGTACGCCTTTCTTTGAATCTTGGCATGCCACAAATTCATAACTGACAAGATTCATTCCATCCCTCAAAGAAGTTACAAGTGCAACATCTGCAAAAGACAGAATTAGAAAGTGGAAGAATCATGGAGTATAGGTAAAAAACATGACCAGATTTCTTAAATATTCATGTCATTATCAACAACAGACTTATATGTGAAGTGAATACTTAATACAGAGGTAAGAATTAATAGTGAATCACAAATTTGTTTAACATAAATATTCAGACAATTCCACAATCCAAAAGTTCAAGAGAAGCCAGAAAGAACTTCTTAACAACTCAATTTCTATTGCCTTCAATATAACTCTTGGGCGTTGACTACTCAAGTCACAAGAGTGTCATCCTCATCTTTATTTATAGGAGGGAACTGTTATTTTAGAAAGAAGAACGCAGTCCTCAAAGGTTAGACATTAGCATGAAACCCTTGCTTAGTGGGCTAAATTAAACTTGTGGTCCCTGAAATTTGCACTAAAGTTCAATGCAGTCACAAATCTTTAATTTGGATTTATTTGTTCATCAAACTTCAATTTAGTCCCAGTTGAACTAATCTCACCATAATCCAGTGAAAGGCTTGCCAAAAAGATGACGTGGCTACCACTTATCTCTTTTTCTTTGTCTCAATGTCATTTTTTTTTCCTTTCTCCATTTTCTCTCTCAAATATGGCAGCCAAATCAACTTTCCAGTGGGTCTGTAACCGAATTCTAGTCAGTTTAATTTGGTTAAGAATAAATTGAAGTTTAATGACCAAATTGATACAAATTAGAGATATAAGACCAAATTATAACTAAGAGAAAAGTCTAGTGACCCTGAATATAATTTACGGCGCGATCCATCATTTCAAAGAAACAAACAGCAGTAAAGGAATAAATATGTGGACAATGGATATGAGAGCAATTTAATATAGATACATTGATGTAGCAGTTCTTGAACAAAGTCTGTTGTTAAAAAAGATAGCATATGTTCAATTTAATATCACAAACCTGTTAATATTCTATATCAGAGTCAATATCATCAATTAAGACTTATTGCTCTTCCCATGATTATGCTCATGATCACCTGCCTTGCCAGTGTTCACATATATGCAGAACCATCCAGGAAATACCAGTGTCCATGCATTTGACCACTCCATTCTAGAAGTATGCAGCCTATACAGCTGTGTCCAGATAAGCACTGTTTTGAATGATTATCCTTCTGTTCTATATAATAAGCTAGATTCTAACAGATGCAAATGCATTAAAACAGCTTTAGGTCGCACCTCGTTGAATAACTACCAACTTCAGATGTCAATCCTAACTTTATTATCAACATTAAAAAAATTGATAGTTTGATCACAGAACTTGTAAACTCAACTCAACTAAGCCTTTATCCCAAAAATTTGGGGTCGGCCATATGGATTCGCTTTCTCCACTCTAAACGATTTTAGGTTAAATTCTCAGAAATTTGTAATGCTTCTAGGTCATGTTGTACTACTCTCCTCCAAGTCAATTTAGGTCTACCCATTTTTTTCTTTCTATCCTCTAACCTAATGTGCTCTACTTGTCTAACTAGAGCCTCCGTATGTCTACGCTTCACATGACCAAACCACCTCAATCTCCCTTCTCTCAACTTATCCTTAATTAGCACTACTCCTACCTTTTCTCTAATACTTTCATTACGGACTTTATCTAGTCTAGTATGGCCACTCATCCACCTTAACATTCTCATCTCTGCAACTCTTATCTTAGACGCATACGACTCCTTTAATGCCCAACACTCACTACCATATAACATAGCCGGTCGTATGGTTGTACGGTAAAATTTTCCTTTCAACTTATTGAGAATTTTGCGATCACATAAAACTCCCGTGACACATATCTACTTCAACCATCCGGTTTTAATCCTATGACTAACATCCTCCTCACATCCACCATCTACTTGAAGGACTGAGCCGAGATATTTAAAGTGATTACTTTCGGACAGTACCACTCATCCAAACTAACTCATTCCCTATCACCAGTTTGGCCTCCACTGAACTTGCAATGCATAAATTCTGTCTTCGTTCTACTTAACTTAAAACCCTTTGACTCTAGAGTACTTCTCCAAAACTCTAGCTTTCTATTGACTCCTTCTCGCGTCTCATCTATCAGAACAATATCATCAGCAAACATTATGCACCAAGGAATACTCTCTTGTATATGTTTCGTCAATTCATCTAAAACTAATGTAAAAAGGTAAGGGCTTATAGCTGATCTTTGGTGTAATTCTATTGAAATCGGAAAATCTCGTGTCCCCTCCCACTGTGCGCATAATAGTAATTGCTCCTTCATACATATCTATCAACACTTGTATGTACCTAATAGATACCCTCTTTTGTTCTAACACACTCCATAAGACATCTCTTGGAATACTATCATAAGCCTTCTCCAAATCAATAAAAACCATGTGTAGATCTTTCCTCACATCTCTATATTTCTCCATCAAGCTTCTAATGAGAAAGATCGCTTCCATAGTTAAATGACCGGGTATGAAGCCAAATTGATTGAGAAAGATAGAAGTATCATGATGTAGTCGATGCTCCACAACTCTCTCCCACAACTTCATAGTATGGCTCATGAGTTTAATTCCCCTATAATTCGAGCAACTCTGTATGTCTCCCTTATTTTTATTGCCATAAGAAAAATTTACAATGAGAATAGTAAAAGGGATCAAATTGAATCAGATGGATGGCAAAGGAAAAAAACAGAGAACGCATATAAGAAGAAACATAAGCAAATAATTGACCATGGAGATGTTAAAATAAGGAAACCACAATTACAAGTATTTAACTGAATAGTATCTGAAAAACAAAGATTAAGAACAAATATGCATGTACAAATTTTAAAAAGTAATATTAACAAATTACTTTTTTTTTCTGAGAGAGAGAGAGACAGAGAGAGACAGAGAGAGAGAGAGAGGGTTGTCCAAGAAACAAAGAAAAAAATTTTGTTAAAAAGAGAAGTTATAGAACCTAAAAGTTGGAGGGTGTAGAATAGTACCAGTAACAGCATACAATGCACATAAAGCGGGGAAGTCGAGAGAGCGATCCTGCGTGCACAGAAAAAAAATGTTTTAGGAAACTTTTATTATCTCTTCAATGCAGTGATAATAATAGCAAGATCAAATTATTGGGAAAAGAAAAACAAGTGTTCGTGATGCAGTATAGGATGATGGAATTTAGGAATTACATTCATTATAGAATTAGAAAATTTTTATATTTTTATTATTTAGGAGTTTTATTATCATTAGATTATTATTATTACATTGGGCATTTAAAGTACAACATATCCACAAAATGAGTGGCAGAAATGCGGATGTTAAGATGGAAATATGGCAACATGATAATGGATAAAATTAGAAATAATCACATCCAACAGAAAATGCATGTAATACATATTAAAAATAAAATAACGGCCAAGATGGTTTGGTTATATCCAATAAAGAAGATCATATGTCTTGTACGCAAGTATGATAAGTTAATAGGTAAAGGAATAATAAAGGAAAGGGGAAGACCTAAGACGACATGAAGGAAAATAGTATCAAATAATTTATAAGTTTTAAAAATTGATGTAGACTTTGTATCTAATATAGCTGAATAGTGAAAAAAGACCCAAATAGCTTACCCCAACTAGTTTGGAATTAGCACTTAGTTGTTGTTATATATTTATTATTATTTTAGTTTAAGTTTATTTAGAATTATTAATTAGTATCATATTATTATTTTATTATTTTAGGGTTTCTAATACTAATGTAATTAGGATTTCAAAATTCTATAAATAGGACCTAGGATTTGTACACAATTAGATTTTGATCAGAGCAAATAATAAAACTTTATTTAATTAAATTCTCTAGAACAAAGAGAAAAATCTCTAGAGAAACAAATTCTCAAATAAATTTATTTAATTGTCAACAATATCATAATAATTAAATCTAATTATGCACAAACCCTAGATCCTATTTATAAAGGGTTTTAATCCCAATTACATTAGAATTAGAAACACAATATTAAGGGATTTATGGTGAGATTCACATATTACTTTGTTTAATTGTCAATAATATCATAATAACTAAATCTAATTATGTACAAACCCTAGGTCTTATTTATAAAGTTTTGCAATCCTAATTACATTACGATTAGAAAAAAAAACCCTAAAATAATAAAATACTAATCCAATACTAATTAAGAATTCTAATTAAACTTAAACTAAAATAATAATAAAATACCTAAATAATAAAACTCTAAATTTTTAATTTTAAAATGAATATAATTCCTAAATTCCATCTTCCTATACTATATCAATTAAGCTTTGAAATACAAAATAATGCTCCTAATATTGGTCATAATTCACAATAATTCGGAATTTTATAAGAACACACCCCAAAATATCTTACAATTTCTAATGTTATGATTTGCTATGTCCAACATAAGGAATTATTTCTACTAGTTATTATATTTCTCTAGTGCTAATAAAATATTTCTAATATTATTATTGTTAAACTCAAAAAGAGTGCTAGACATATTACATATTAATTTATTTTTAATATGAGCATATGTAAGTGATTCGGCTACTTACACATCAAAATGAATAGCCAATTTAATGTTACAAATTCAATTCAACCATTTAGATTGTGCACTTTCACTATGTATATTTTCAATGTGAGATTTCCCCAATACTCTATTTAAGTGCGACCACATAGTTGTCACTTAATTAGTATTAACCAAGGTAGTTAAAAGTAGAAGACGCACTCAAAGCGATGCATCACCCAATCGCTCAAAGCACAAAAAAAGCGCTTGCTTCAACGAAGGAATTACAAAATTATTAAAAGTTAACTAATAAAATAATATGCAAAGAAAATACAATCCTCTATATAAAATTGAAACTCTTAAAAAAAGTCATCAAACATCCAAAAGCTTTTATCATTCAAATTCAATCATAACCTAGAGATATTCACTAGATTTCCCATCAAAGTCCTCAACACTTTCATCCTCATCTCCAAAATAAGATCCATTTCAGTCTCAACATCTTCCAATATTAGCTTTGAAGTTAAGGCTCTTTGCACTTTGCACTTTTTTTGTACTTTGCACTTTAAGCACAAAAAGCCTTTGCTTTACTAAATGCGCTTTGTTTAGCATATGTAAAAGTGCTTTCCTATTTCTTCGTTGCACTTTTGCAAGCGCTTTTGACTACACTGGTAATAACTCAATATAAGCCCACTTATATAATCTTATGGGCAGTTGAAACTTACAACTCAATCCGAACTTTAATATTATGTTAAATTCGGAGAGAATGTTGGGTATATTACATATTATTTATTAATTCATTTTTAATACGAGCATATATAAGAAATGAAGCTGCTTACACATCAAAATAATTAGCCAATTTAATGTGACAACTCCACCATTTATATCATACTCTTTCACTATGTATATTTTTAACGTGAAATTTCTCAACAATTACATATATCATGTAGCAATATTTAATTGATATGCATAGTTAATTATTTAAGAGACTATACAACAATTAAAACTAAGAAATCAATTCTCAAATAGTGGCAATTTTTTAAAAATATTTTATGTTAATGACATAATTAGAAGAGTTCTTCCTTGGCTCACAGTAGACCGTGTTAAGGAGAATCCATAACTCTAATCATTTCTAATGGGCTCAAATGCTGACCATGCGTGCTATAAGATTTGCGTTGTCTTCTTATTTGTGAATAAAAAAAAAAAAAATTAAGGGCCTGCTCACTTCTAAGAAACTCGGGTAGTTTTCTACAAAAGTTTTCTAAGAAAATTGAAAAACGAAGTTTCATAACCACATGTGCCAGTTTTCCAAATGGAGAACTAGAAAACCAGTTTTCTAAAATTTAATTAGGATTTGGAAACAACTTTAAGGTGTTTTCCACTATTTTCCTTTATAACAAAAATTATGTTTTCAACTGTTTTTCAAATGGAAAACAATGACTTTTATAACCAAAATTAAACTATAATTATTCATAATGATAAATATAAATCATATTATTATAAAATAAATGAATAACACATATTAAAAAATTTTTAAATAAAATAAATTTTTAAATATATTTTACAATGATTTATTTTTTTAATTATGGAAGATACAAACAATTTTTTTTTTTAAATTAGAAAATAGTTGTCTATTATTTGCAGGTAAACACGTTTTCTATATTTTTTCTTAATTTTCCATAGAAAATGAAAACTGAAGTTTTCTTAGAAAATGAAAAATGAAAAACAGAAAACTGTTTTCTACAAGTAAATAGTCCTAAGATTTTGAGATTACCTTATTGGATTATAGCCCACCACCCTCATCATAAAATCACACCTTCACATTTTTCATTTAGGGAGGCTGAGGCTTTTGCTCATTTTTGCTACCACATTTTCTCTCTAATATCTCTTTCTATTTATCTACTACAGCCAAAAAAAAAAGTAGGAGTCCTGCTCATACATACGGATTGGGAACGCAAAGAAAAGTATGAATCCATGAATATTAACATGTATGTTATGTACCATACAAATAAAATAAAAAAATAATACATTAAACTTAAATTGAATTCTCATTTCTCAATTATTCCAAAATGCATAAACAATTCCATTCCATCATTACTAGGATTTCTTTGACAGAACTATTACTCCCAGTCTCCCACCATGTGACATGAGACCTCTCTAAGATTGCCGACTCTTCTTATGCCCTTTCCTTCTTGTGCATTGTACATATATGACATTATCCTTATCTAAAGAAACTTTGTTTATAGATTCTAAAAACTCAAAATTATCAATAAAGATGGAAGGGATAGATGTACTATTGTCTTCCACCTACAAGATCCCCCAAACATTATTTTGTTTTGAAATTGCCTTTCTTTCTCAACATAAACTTTCAAAATTTAATATTGTCTGCAATGAAAACACATCACTTATTTTATCTCCTCTAATGTATTACAACCTACATTAATCACTTTTCTCCTTTTCTCACCTTTTTATTATTTTTCTTATTTTGTCTCAACTTTAAAAAATTTGTAACAAATATTTCTTTTTTGTATATTAGAAATATTTAGAAGGAATTTAACCCTAATCTCCTATACCATGAAATAAGCATTCAACCACCAGACTACTACCCAAATGATTTGTGAATGATTTATTTAATGCTCGACACATAGTTTTTTTTTTTTAATGGGTTAATTACAAAAAACCCCATAAGGTTTACCTCAAAAAACACTTTGGTCCCTGTAGTTTCAAAATTAACACTTCAGTTATACTATCCATTAGTGAAAATTGATTTTGTGGGACTAAAGTGTTTTTCCAAAATAATAATTAAAGGACTAAAGTGCAACTAAATATTAAATTTTAGGTACCAAATTATAATTTAATTAATACATCAGAGAATAAATTATAGAAGAAAAGTACATAATTTTATAGTTAAGGACTAACATGTTGGTTCATTAATAAATCTTAAGGGGTTTGTTTAATTGACCCGCTTGTTATTGTCTTTCTATTTTATTCAAATTGTTTTTTTTATGGTTTTTACAATTCAAAAATAGGCTAACAAAAGGCCTTTTTACTAAGTTAAGACATAAAAAATTTAGCAAAATCTCTACAAAAATTTGGAAACAATGACCCCATTGAATTATTATTATTATTTTCTTTATACAATTTGAAACTTAGTAATTATGCTGAAATTACAAATAAGTTCAATAACAATCGGTGAAATTAACCTTATTTTTCTGTTTAAGAGTGCCTTTTCTCACTATTTAACACATCCACCCTCTGTGGCATATCCCCAAAAAATAAAAAAAAATCTGGGTGCAATATATAATTTTTTTTTTCAGGGGTCAAGAGTTTTTAATAAAAAAAAGGGGTCAATTGACCTCCCATTTGCAGAAATGCATTTGTCATTAAAAAAGATGCTTCAATAATTAAATCTATTAGGGGTTAATTTAGCAAATATATACACATAAAGAGTAATTTTTTTTTTTTTTTAAAAAAAGAGAGGTCAATTGACCCTCCCATTTGTGGTAGTACATCTGCCACTGTCCACCCTATTATAATGCATGTTAATTATCTTAAATTCTTATTTACTTAGGGTCCGTTCAGGATCACTTCTTGTTTACGGCTTTGTTTTTTCTTTTAAAAACATTGAAAACTTGTTCGGTTATGCATTATGTTTTATTATATTTTTTTTAATTTTTTTTTTCATGTTTGTTTTTGAACATGGAAACAAAAGCTTGAAACCAGAGAAAGTGTTTTCTTCATTTTAGTTTTTATCTGTAATGCCCACGTGCCCACTCCTCCATTAGTATACAACAATTGTTTTTTAGATAATTTTTTTTAGATTTCTCTGAACTCATATGTATTATTTAATAGTTATAGCAATAAGATAATGGTTTCTAATTGACTTCTATAAAAATTATGAATATAATTCATTAATTAATTTTTTTTATAATTCCTTTATTTTTAATAATACTTTAAAATATAATGAAATTGATGCATTTGTAACATATATTTTTTTAAATTGTGTAAAAAATATATGGGTATTTTTCTACAATGACACAAAAAAATTCAAAAGATTTTTTTTTTTTTGAAGAAATTTTAAAAGAATTTTGATAACAACAGTTTTTGAAAAACAAAAACTAAAAAATTATAAACAGTTTTCAGTTTTTACTGTTTTTAAAAAACGAAAAACAGAAAACTTACAATGATACCAAATGTACACTTAGAGATGTGATTGTATTTTAATGGTGTCAAAATAATATCTACCTAAAAAGTTATTGTTCATAATTCTAATAAAAATTTTATGCGAATTCAAAAATAAACCAACAATTATCAATATAATTATATTATAAATGAAGCTAATGCATAAGAAATATGCAACATTCTTCAAATCAAGATGTTATTTCTTTGGATCTAGGGCTATGAAAAAAGATTTAGATTTCTATCCTAAGTGTGCACATGTTTTAAGGGTAAAGGGGGTTAAGAGTAAGGCAGATAGGTTACAGGGTAGCACTTATCCCTCTTTAACCTCTTTTTAAGGGGTTCAAAAGCTAACCTTTGTAGTGTATTTTTTTTAACTCTATCCCCCAAGTTAAAAGGGAGGAAAGAGTGGAGGGGGAGAAAAAAATATATTTATCTAATTATATTATTATTTATCACAATTAAAATAATAAATAAATATATAATTAAAACATTCACCTTGTTTTTTTTTGACCTTATAACAAACACATTTAATTGACACTGCTGTAACTTTTTATTCCTATGTTTTATCACTTAATTATTACATCCTTAAACATTAATAATGTAATTGTAAACTCCTAATTACTTTACCTCAAAACAAACATTAATTGTTTTGCTCTTCATTGGATCTAAATATCGGTTGCTGCCCTTTTTTTAATTTATAGAAATTTCAAATCCTTATTTTATTCCCTTAATTATCTTTAAAAATGTAATTATCAATTCCCGATTCTTTAACCTCAGAACAAAAATACCCTAATCGTTGTGCTCTTTATTGGATCTAAATATTGGTTGCCCACCCTTTTTTTTAATTATTGAAATTTGAACTCCTCTTTCATTTGAACGCATATAATTTTACTTTGTTACTTAGAAGTGGAAATTTATGTAGTTCAAGAAAATATTTTCTATTTATAGTTTAAGTTTATTTATTATAATTTGTCCCTAATAAGAAAATTCTCTCATTCAACCCATAGATTCATTGGAACACAAAGAAAATATTACATTCTTCAAAATACATTTTGTAAAGTTAACAATATTTATACTGGACAATTCATAATCAAGAAACAAATTGAGCAGTAAAAAACATACCAAATGATGTATTGGAACAGCAGTCAACGTTCCAAATCTACCATTAATGCGCCCAACAATTTCATGAACTTGGCTTGTAAGTTTTTGATCTGAGTAGATGAAAAAAAACATAAATTGATACATAATTTTCTTGAAAGATAAATGAAGGAAAAGTTATTTTTTCTTGTTAATCCACATGACAGTACATAGGTATTTATATACAAAGAATACTACATTAGATAGGAGATATCTACTAGTTAGGAATCCTTACAGACTAGGAAACCTTTTCTATACAGAACTCTTTACAAAGTAGACTTCTATAACACTCTCCCTCAAGTTGGAGCATAGGTATTAATCATGCCAACTTGTTGCAAATGTAATCAACCCGAGCTCCACTCAGAGCTTTTGTAAACATATCTCCTCTCCTATTTTAACATGTCCTGTTGATATGATCTTTTATTGAATTTTTTCACAAACAAAGTGACAATTATTCTCAATGTTTATGGTCCGTTCATGAAACACAGGATTAGAGGCAATATGGAGAGCAGTTTAATTATCACACCATAATTGTATGGGCAAAGAAACCTTAAGGCCCAATTCTTCTAATAATTGAAGTATCCACATTATTTCACACACTGATTATACCATAACTCTGTATTCTGATTCAGCACTAGATTGAGAGACTACACTCTGCTTCCTACTTCTCCACAATACCAAGTTACCTCCCACAAATGCACAATACCCAGTAGTTGGCCTTCTATTAGCCTTAAATCCTGCTCAGTCTACATCTGAAAAACATTCGACATTCAAATGCCCATGATTACTATATAACAAGTCTTGTCCTGGAGTTCCCTTCAAATAGAACAAGATTTGTCCTAATGCTTCCCAATGAACAACAGTTGGGGAAATCATAAACTGACTCACCACACTAACTGAGTATGCAATATCAGGATGAATTACTGTAAGGTAGTCCAATTTACCTACTAGTCTCCTGTACTTTTTTAGATCATCAAACAATTCACCATCCTCTGCAACAAGTTGCAAATTTGGAGTCATTGGTGCACTACAAGGCTTAACACCCAATTTTCCTGTTTTTGCCAATAAATCCATAGCATACTTTCTCTGAGACAAGAAAATACATTTTTTACTTCTCATAACCTCAATACCCAAGAAATACTTCAATAAACCCAAATCTTTTGTCTGAAATTGGGTGAAGGAAGGATATGAGGGATGAATTACCAACAGAATCACTTCCTGTGATAACAATATCATTCACCTAAACTACTAACAAAATTAAACCAGCTTCAAATTGTTTATAGAAAACTGAGTGATCACACTTACTCTTCTTTAGACCATATCTTTATACCACTTCACTGAATCTCCCAAACCAAGCCCAAGGACTTTGTTTTCGGCCATAAAGAGATTTTCAAAGCCTACAGACTTTATCCAACTCCCTCTGAGCAACAAACCCAGGAGGTTGCTCCATATACACCTCCTCCTGAAGATCACCATGAATAAACGCATTCTTGATATCTAGCTGATACAGAGGCCAATCATATGTAGCTGCTAGAGAAATAAATATATGAACAGAGGCAAGTTTAGTTACAAGAGAAAAATATCAGAGTAATCAACTCCATATGTCTAAGTATATCTTTTGGCTACAAGACGGGCTTTTAATTTTGCTACAGAACCATCAGGGTTTACCTTTACTGTAAATACCCATTTGCAATCAATTGCTTTCTTACCAGTAAGCAAAATCATCAATTCCCATGTACCATTAGTATCTAAAGCTTTCATTTCCTCTTTCATAGAGGCACGCCAACCAGGATGAGCTAATGCCTTAAAAACGGTTCTAAGAATAGGAACAGAGTCTTGATTAGAATTCGCCTCCCTATTATGCTGATTATTTTTATTGCCTACACCTCCTCCTCTGGTTCCTCCACTATTACCTTATTGTCCATTTGTATTACAGCTAACAAGGGCACCATTGGCAGGTTGTTATGAAAATTGAGTACTTTCTATACGAAGGACACGTGTGAACGTATCATGCAGGGAGCAAATCTCAGAACTGGATAGAATCTGAGATTTAACAGTTTTATACTCTGAAGGAAGGCCTGCAAGAAAACTCATAATAGCCATTTGCTCTCGTTGTACTTACTAAACTTTCACATCAGTGCTAAAAGGCAATAAAACATTAAACTCTTCATATACCCATTTAAAATCCATAAAATAGGCCATGAGAGACCTATCATGTTTCTCAGCACGATAGAATGCCTTGCACACATCATAAATACGAAAAATATTTCCTTTACCAAAATATAGACAATTCAAGTAATCTATTAATTCTTTAACAAATTCGTAGTGATTAATTAGACTGATTACCTCACTGTGAATCGAATTTCAAAATTGCAAAAATAATCGAGCATCCTCCCTGAGCCAAGCCTGCCTTATATCATCGGTGAGTAGATCCATAGTAAGGTGATCATCCTTATCAATGCTTCGTAAATAAACATTAACAGTCTTACTTGATTCTAAACAATTTAAACCATTAAGTTTGTTTTCCGTGATCTTAGTCATCACTAAAATCACATCAGACACAATAGCCTTATTGTCTGCCATTAGATAAAATAATAAAATTCTGTCCCAATTTTCAACAAAGCAGACTTAATAAGTATCAACAAAACAAGTACCAACACTACCCAATCAACAAATAAACACACGAAAACTTGATAACAAAGGGATTCCTTGAAACGGATTAAAAAAAAAAAAAAAAAGAACTGCTAGAAGATTTCGAACCTTGGAGATCCAAAAAAAATACCCCAAACTGAACAACCACCCACGGGAATGGAGTCACCAAGTCGAGGTGATGCTGGGAAACGAAGCGTGGCTGCTGGAGGATAGCATACGCACGATGACGAGCTGGCGCGTCGAACAGGGGCCATAAAGCAAAAGTGGCTTGTGAAGGCCACTCGCTCCAAGTCCAATCACCTGACTTTCAAGGATGGTCGATCGGCATCTGGGTCTCCTTCTAAGGCTGGCGATGAGACACTGTGGTAATTCTATTGAGTTCTCCTAGGGTACAGTAGTTTCGGAGAAAAAAATGGGAAGAAAAAAACTTTTGGGAGCAATTGTTCAAGGCTCTGATACCATGAAGGAAAAGTTATTTTTTCTTGTTAATCCACATGACAGTACATAAGTATTTATATACAAAGAATACTACATTAGATAAGAGATATATACTAGTTACGAATCCTTACAGACTAGGAAACCTTTTCTATACAAAACTCTTTACAAAGTAGACTTCTATAATAATAAAAATCCACGTTTACATTAGCGATGCAAGACTAGCACTTACAGTTACAATTTCATCCTACCATGCAAATACAAATACTTATATTGACCAAAAGGCCACACACGCACACACACACATCCTTTTTTTTTTTGCAGATCCTAATCAAATCTTCAAGCTTCATAAACAAAATCAAGCCCAAAGATCATCTGATTCTAATGCGAACAACATAGTAATAATAACACTAAGGGAAAGATGAGCATGTTACGAAACATACACTCAGGAACATCAGTACGTGTTGGCACCGCAATTTGCAGCAAAACAACTTTATCACGCCAATGAGAGTTTTCCTCCAGAAATTTTTCAAATGCAAGTATCTTCTGTGGAATTCCTTTAATCATATCAAGTCGATCAACACCTAACATTACCTGTTAATTAAGAAAATTATCAGTAATATATAACCAATAAAAAAAATGTTAAATTTAGAGAGTGTTGGACATATTACAATTTAATTCATTTTAATTCGAGTATATATAAGTGAATAGATTGCTTTACACATTAAAATGACTAGCCAATTTAATGTTACAACCCAACCACTTATATATTACCCTTTTACTTCATATTTTTTCAATATAGGATTCCCAACCAAGAGCCTTGACATATTTAATTGTAAAACAATGGAAGCGGTAAACTATTCAAGGTTTACAGCTATAAAAAACAAAAGTGGCAAGGAATTATAAAATGTTCTTGTGGATTAATGAAAACCTATCCATTAGTTCTTTACAACTTCTCTGGTAATAACTAATAAAGAATAAATCACAATCAGCAGCACTACATTGCCATCATATTACACTAGCAGGATCTGAAAAGGTAAACTGCCATAACATAAACCAGTTAACTTCAGATACACATGTAGCCTATTTCATTTACTGAAGGAAATAGAAAGAAAATTAATATCCTATGGTAGAAGTTTATAAAATTTTCTCGTATACATGGAATCTGAAATTTTTATGATATTTCTATATCTCACTCACCTTAATTTAGATGAATATAGAATTAATTTTTCAGTATAATTTTTACAATTAACTTTAGGCCCTATTTTGTTCAAATAAGAATGAAAATGCGACGAAAACCCTAAAATTAATTTTATGATATCTATGTCTTTTTTGGATACTCTCACCTCCAAAAAGGTTATATCTTATAAGTACTATTCACCAACCACAAACAAATATTTCATATCAGCCGAAGTAACCTTTTTGAGACATCTCCATTTTTTCATCCAATTCAGTCGACCAAAATAATATCACTAAGTCTCTTCATGTTCCTTATTTTTCTGCAACATATCTCATCTGATGGCTCTCTTCTCATCCTCTTTAGGTCTACTTTTGTCGACCTCATCCAAATTTCTTCTAACCAAAATGATATTGCTCATGATATTCACGATGCAGGTCCAAAAAAGGCTCTAGTTGCCAACATCATCACCATCACCAACCACAATTGCGCCTTCAGTACCCTTCAGAAAGGTACTCATTTTTCTCATAAACCTTATCCCATTAATAATTTCTCATGTTATCATCATTTGTTTTCACCCTATTATTGCAATTTGTCTTCTATCTAAACTCCAAAAACCATTATTGAAGCTCTATCTCATCTCAGGTGGCAAAAAGCTATGATTGAGAAAATAACTACTCTTCATTCTAATGATACTTGTGATTTTTTATTGTTGGCTATCGCTAGATCTATACAGTCAAGGTTGGTCCTATGGAAAAATTGATTGTCCAAAAACTCATATTGTTGCTAAAAGATACACACAAGTTTTTGGGTTAAACTATAGTGATACTTTTCTCCAATGACAAAGATTGCTTTTGTTCACCTTTAATTTCATTGGCTACAAACTATATATCATTGGTCTTCATCAATTTAATATCAAAAATGCTTTCTTACATTGGGAGTTAGCAAAAGAAGTGTATATGGAGCAACTACCAAGGTTTGTTACTCAAAGGGAGTCTGACTTAGTTTGACGACAATGTCGATCCATTTATGGTTTAAAGCAGTGTCCAAAAGCATGGTTTGGATAGTTCAATATTGTTGTCCAAAAGTTTGGGATGATTTGAAGTGAAGCAAACACTCAATATTTTATTGCCATAGTTCTCATGGAAAATGTATCTATTTGATGGCAGATGTTGATGATATTGTTGCAGCAAACAATAATCATGATGGCATTTCTCAACTAAAATATCTTTTCAATCACTTTTGTACCAAAGATTTGGGGAAATAATCTAGTATTGGTATTGTAATCTCACAATAGAAGTTTGAACTAGATTTACTGGAGGAAACCGATATGTTGGATTGCAAACATATGGATACTCCCATGAATCCAAATGTCAAACTTATTCCTGGGTAGGTAGAGCCCCTGACGAATCTTGAAAGATATTGAATTTGGTTGGAAAACTCAATTATCTCATAATCACTCGACTAGATATTTCTTGTGTTGTTAGCGTGTTAAGTCAATTTCTCCAAACTCCATGCAATAGCTAGTGGGATGCAATAATCTACATCCTTAGATATATCAAAGAAGAACCAAGACAAGATCTATTGTATGAAGATAGGGGACACACATAGGCTATTGGCTATTTTAATGCAAATTGGGCAAGTACTTCCTCTGATCAACGTTCTACTTTCACGTATTGTGTTTTGATTGGAGGGACTCTAATATCATGAAAAAGTAAAAAGCAAGATGTAGTTGAAGCAGAATATCAATATATGGCCTCAACAACTTGTGAGCTCATCTAGTTGAAGCAACTCCTTCAAGAATTGAATTGTGGGGGTATCCAACAAATGAAGTTAATTTGTGATAATCAAGCAACATTACATATTGCCTCTAATTCAGCCTTTCATGAAAGAACAAGATATATAGAGGTGGATTGTCACTCTATCAAACAGAAAGTTGAGTCATGTTGTATATTACTACTAGTTTTGTCAATTCAAACAATCAGTTAGCAACCATGCTCACTAAATCTGTCAAATGTTCTGATATTGATTACATATGTAATAAGCTAGAAACGTATGATATGCATGCTTCAGCTTAAGGGAGAGTTTTAGAATGCTAATTGTGATTGTGTGCTGTAATAGTGTCTGTAATTGTGTCCTGTAAATGTGTAACCTTCTAAACTTAGTTTATCTAACAGCATATATACTCTCAGTAGCTTGGGGGAATAATTAAGCAATTTCTTCCACATTTACCATCAATTTCTTCTTCATCATAAAAATTAGAACAAGTGACTTTTAGTGATAAGTGATAACCCACAGCTTCATATGTATAAATGGATGTTTTATCCAAAAGCCAATTAGTAATATGCATGTCCTCACATTGCAAGTGTTCAAAATTTTTAAGACCAACAAGGACTGAAATAACTGACCATTCACAAGAACCCAAACCTTAATTTGCAAAGATTGTTTTCTTTTTTTTAATCATCGAAGGCTAAATAAGAGATTCAAAGTTGCTCAAAATTTTATTTAAGTGACAAAGAACACAACTTATAAAGTAAAATGCATACACCTCACCAAATACATATGCAAAATAAAAACACTACTAAATTAATCTTCTAGCAATTAATTTATCACTTGGGACTCAGCCCAAAATGAAAAACTGGTATTGCATAATTAAGTCCATTGCAAAGTGCATTATATGTTATAAAGTTTCAAGTACATCTTTGACCTAAAATCTCTAGTTATAAATGACCTAGTCATCGTGATTTTGTTATTCATGATGATTATTTACTTAAGCTACTAAATTGTGCATTCCTCGTACTTCACTTATAGAATTTTTAGTATGGGAATTGCATGCAAGTGGATTAGCAGGACATTTTGGAAAAGATAAGACCATTGCTCTTGTTGAGAATAGGTTCTATTGGCCTTCATTGAAGAGAGACATTGCTAGGATTGTCTCACAGTGTTGCACCTATCAGTTAGCTAAAGCTAAAAAACATAACACTGGTTTGTACACTCCTCTTCCTGTTCCACATACCCCTTGGAAAGATGTGAGTATGGATTTTGTTCTTGAGTTACCTAAAACAACTAGAGGGCATGATTCTATCTTAGTAGTAGTGGATAGGTTTTCTAAAATGGCGCATTCATTCCATGTAACAAGATATGTGATGCTTCACATGTAGCTGCATTGTTCTTCAGGGAAGTTGTCAAATTGCATAGTTTACCTTCTTCTATAGTGTCTGATAGGGATGTTAAGTTTGTTAGTTATTTTTGGAAGACACTTTGGAAGTTGTTTGGCACTACATTGAAATTTTCTTCAGCTTTTTACCCTTAAACAGATGGTCAAACTGAAGTTATGAATCGTAGCTTGGGTGATTTGCTTAGATGTCTTGTAGGAGAGAAGCAAGGTAATTGGGATTTGGTTCTTTCAATTGCAGAGTTTGCCTATAACAATTCAGTAATCGTTCCACAGGTAAAAGCCCTTTTGAGATTCTTCATGGCTATTCTCCCCGTACCCCAGTTAACCTTGCTCCTCTTCCACCTGATATTTGTGTTTCTCAACCTGCTGAATCTTTTGCTCAACATATTCATGATTTGCATACTAAAATCAAGCGAAAGATTGCTTTAAGTAATGAAAATTAGAAACTTGCTGCTAATGTGCATCGTAGGAATAAAGAATTCAATGTTGGTGATTATGTCATGATTCGTATTCGCCTTAAAAGATTTCCTAGAAATTCCCTTAAGAAACTTCATGCTCGAGCCATTGGCCCTTTCTCCATTTTGCAAAAACTTGGATCTAATGCATATTTACTTGACTTACATAAATATATGAATATTAGTCCTGTTCTCAACGTGGAGGACTTGTCACCTTATCGAGGCACCTTTGAGCCTCCTATTTTGCCTTCTAGTGTTTCTGTAGGTCAGCTTGTGCCAAAGTCGCCATCACTTCCTCAGCCTAGAGATATCATTGACACTATGCTTGATGATGAGCTTGTTACTTCCTCACAAGGTGGATTTCGTAGATCTCTTGTCAAATGGCAAAGCCGTCCTGATTCTAATGCTACTTTGATCACACAAGAGGAGTTCCAGACTTTAGATCCTTCTCTCTTGGATGCTTATTTACAAGTCAACTCTACCGAGTCGAGTTCTTTTCAACCAAGGGGGAATGATGCAGAATATATTCCTAAAGATTTTAGGAGTACATACTTCAAGAAAAAAATGTAAAAAATAAGAATTCTTAGAGATTTTTATGATTGTATATCCTAATTAGATTAGGTTCCTAATTAAATTGGAATTCTTCAATTCCTAAATAGTTTGGGGATCCTCAATTCCTAATTAGGATTGAATTAGGGTACTAAGATCCTAATGTGATTGGGATTTCTAATTCTATAAATAAACCTAGAGTTTCTATTGTTATTAGACAAGTTTTGTTATGACAATTTTATGAGATCAATAAAATTTGAGAATTAGTTCTCTTTCTCAAGGATTGGTCCTTATTTTGTTCTTTGTTCTTGTTTGTTCTACATCACCGAGATCAGTAAGCATTCTTATTTATTGATTCAAATAGAAATCATGTCACTAAATATCAACAGTTCTACAATTCAGAAATAGCAAGACTAGAATAATTCTGCATGGTCTATATTATGAGTATAGATAAATATAAACCAAGTGAAATTTGTTCAAATTGAAGTAAATCATGAAGTAAAGACTAAATCTACCTTTCGGCCAGAAAATCTCTCTTCTAATTCCTTGATATGATCCTGGACTTGAGGGACCTCTAGTGCTCTTATGAAACGATCAGAGTCTATCCCAATAGGGAACTAACAATATAAAAGAAAAGGGATCATAATTAGTGTACCAAAAAATAACTACAAATTTGTTCAATGTGGAAACTGTTTAGTTTTAACATGCTTGATGCAACACCAAAAGTAAGGAGCAAGTCTAAGAAACAAGGCAAGGTTCTACGCAAACATACAGCAGCAACTCGAGTCAGCCTCCCCTGATCCTCGACTCCTTCAGGTGTACCCTCTAGTCCAAGAATACGAGTACAAGCACTAACAAAATGCCTTGCATAGTCATAGGTATGAAATCTGGAGAAAAGAATCAACTAATTGTAGTGTTGTGTACAAAAATTATATAGATAAGGTTGAAAACTGCAACAAAAGTGAATTTCTGATAATTAAAATGATGAAACCAGACACAAGGATATAAATCATGGGTCAAACTTTCAATTATATCTAATTATAGGAACAATAATTTTAGCATTTATATTTAGTAATTAAGAATGAGATTTCTAGCCAAAAAATAGAAGTATCTTTTACCGTATTCTCCTTTGCTGCTTTGAAAATCGTCCTACCTTGTACCAATAAAGATTATATAAAATTTTTCATAGGTAAGTGTTCATTGATCAATGCTAAAAGGAGTAAGTTGTGAAAAAAAATATTAAAGTTGAATAGATTGAACTAAATTAACTAGAGATCATCAGATCAAAAGAAAAAAGAATGCAGCATTCACCTATAAGTATTAATTAGACTAATGAACCTGATCCTGTAGTCTTTGCAGAATCCTTTAAATGATATGTATACCAGTATGTGTCATTAATGTTTCACTTTAATAGTAAGACCAGCAATTGCATTGAGTGGGTTCAAACGTTCAATTGTATCAGTGATCAGAAAAGGTATATACACATAAAGATAAACACATACAAAATTTAGGTTTACTTGGTGTTGCTTGGTAAACTTCCTCTTTTTGCTTTTTTTTTTTCTCCTATTTTTTTCTCATGTATTTTGTTTTATAATAGCATTAAAGAAGAAGAAGAAAATTTATCAAACAAAGCCTTAATAATCCTATGTTGACCATGTGACACCTTCAGTTGAATCAGTTCTTCCAGGTGTCATTATCCTCTATTGTCTATGACAACTGAATACAATGAGTAATATTCTGGAATTTACAAAATAACATCACAACATTGAAAATTGAAAGCATCATAATGCTCATGGTTTGAACCAAAAAGCTGGTATTGGTTACGAAGCAGACTTTGGTTGATGACTAGATGATCATTTTGTATTGCTTATTGAAAATTTCATGTCTAGCATGACTCACAAAAGTCCGAAAGCTCTATATTTGCCAACAATATCTGCAATTAACAAATAATTTCACGTCCTTGAAAATTGAAATACATAATAAGCGCTCCCAGTTCTGCACAAAAAGCTGTCATTGGTTATGACTTATGAACCAGACTTTGGTTGCTGACAATATGATCATGGTTAATTGCTTATCGATCATGCTACTGGCTCTATATTATTAGGTACTTTGAGAATGAGTTATGCCTAATTTAACACATTACAACAGGGAGACAACTATACACCAAGTAATTACAATACACTTCAGATAAAAGCAATCACGGCACTGATACAAATGATAAGTAGATCTGTTACAGATCATATCAACACAATCTGAAAAGATTATGTATGCAGACAAAGACAATAAAGATAAGAATGCAATTTACATGACTATATCGTACAACTTAACTAAGCCTTAATCTCAATCTAGCTAGGATTAGCTATATAGATTCTTTTCCTCCATTCTACTTGACATAGCGCTACTTAATAATCATTCTTCCCTACTTCACCCAAGTCATCCTAGATCCATCTCTCATCTTCAATAATTAGCTTGAATGCGTTCAACATTCAGTGTAAGAACAAATATGGGCTGATCCACAAATATGAGAGAGACTGATAGAGATTGGAGCCAAGGCAATAAAAACAAAGTACAAGCAGTCAAAGAAAAAAAAAATTGTCCTATCCTTCATTCTTTCTGCTGAAAAGTGATCAAATTAATAAAATGTCTACTTACAGATCAATTATCCATGTTTTAAAAAGGAACAAGTGAGGCAGAAGGCTCCTTCACCCGCCCTTTAAGAAGTTATGTTGTATATGCATAAGGTCATTATCATTAATAAGGACACAATTCCCTTGTAGAAAAGAAAACCAATGAGGCAACAGGAATATGCAATCCAATTCACAAATGAACATCAAATGGTACTACTTAAACATTAAGCAGTTAAGCATGCCAGAACCAACACTATTTCTTAAATATAAACATCTGCATCCGAGTAAACTCACTGGACCACCCAAAATGAGTTAGTAATAGGAGACAAAGAGCACATGTAAAAAACAGATAAACTCTACCATAGTTGACATCATTTCCTCACAATCATGTTAGAATTCATGATATGTATGACATCAACCCTAGTCAGTTTTTAACTATGAAAAACTGCATCCAAGAACCTAGTAATGCACTGAGATAACACAGAGAGCAGACTGTTGTATAGCTGTGAAAGACACTAAAAAAAAAAAGGCTTTAATCCTAATGGCTCTGGTAAAACAAGTAAAGCCTATGCAAAATTGCACCTTGCAGACAAACATAATGCTGAATAAAAAGTGGAATCAGACTCAAATTTTTCTTGGAGATTGATATAAGACTTATCCAGAATCTTCACATTTTCAACTGAAGCTTACCCGACTAAATCAGCAGCAAGAACTGAGCGCAGTAGCTCTGATCGAGATGGCAGTGTCCTATGGATTTCAGAAGAAGGAAAGGGTGTGTGGAGAAACCAACCAACTTTCATGTTACTGGAGTATTCTTTCAAGCATTTTGGAAGGAACATTAGATGGTAATCATGGCACCAAACAACATCTCCCTCTTCATAGTGCTTATTCACCACATCAGCAAACATTTGATTAGCCTTCTTATATGCAGCAAATTGAGACTGAAAACTTCTGGTTGTGGCAAGGCGATCTTCTTGCGGAAGTCCAAGATAATGAAAAACAGGCCATAATATATTGTTGCAGTAGCCATTATAATATTGATGAACAATCTCTTCATCAAGGAATACTGGTATGCACCTCTAACATGATTTCAGGATAGGAAAGTTCAATAAGTTATAAAGAGAACTTGTCTAATCAGGACATCTATATCGCAAAGCACAAATAATGCATGATTTAAGAAAGTCTCAAATATCAAAATGTTTCTGGACACATAAAATTGCACCTTTTCAGCCAAAGCTCTAGTAAGTGCCTTCTGGCCAATCTCATCTGGCACATTTACACCAGCCCAACCAATCCATCTTGCCTCAAACTCCTTCACACCTTTTATGACAACCAAAATGCATCAGGTTCCTCATTGGAAGATGGAAAGAGAAAATGTTATCAAGAAAACTCCAGACGATTAAGCAGAACTCAAAACAGAGGAGATACAGATGAGCATAAGATTTCAATAAATAGTTAAACAAAAAACTCAACTCAGCTTAGCCCTGATCTCAACAAATTTGGGTCAACCACAATTCTCCATTCCTTTCTATCTAGGGATGCATTCTACATGATACGACCAATGCAAAAAGAAGACTTAAACCACTGACCTAGAAGAGCACTAACTAGGCCTCCAGCACTTATCTCCAAAGACCATGAATCTTCGCCCCTTCTAACTGCAGAGACAGGAAGCCTGTTAGCCACCACCAGCAGCCGTTGCCTTAAAGGCCTGCCATCCTCCTTTTCACATCCCTCAGCAAGTGTCCTTGTAGCTGCAATAGCCCCTTCAAGGTATTTCTCAATATACGAATTGTTTGAGTTGTCACCTGCTCTCAAACGCAAACCATGTTCACATGGTTCAATCCCCCCATTATTATCAGTCACCTCATTTGAATGGGAAGCCCTGCTGCTTCTCTTTAGCTCTCTTTCTCTCAAGAGCCGTTGCGTACGACTTGGGTAAGGGGTTGAGTTACCGTTGTACTGGTTTCCAGGCATACGCTCACTCTAGAACCCAACCTCCAGCCACCAAATTGTATCAGCTCCGGCTGTTCTTAGAGCAATTGTATGTCCTGCATTTCATTAAAAGGAAAATTAAGTCTTAAATACAACTATAAACCACATAAAACCTTTAAATCTTCCGAATTTGGGTATTAAGAGTACATAAATCGTCACAAAGGCCAAATCTTTAGAGTAAAACATAATTCTACTGCAGTACAACACTTAAATCGTCGGTGAAATTAAAACGCATGAGCATCTTTAAGTATAATACTCATCAAACAAGATATCAATAAAACGACACAACAGCAAAGAGAAAAGATATTAGAGAGAATGGGATCCACAGAATTCCAAGAGGCAACAAAATGGAGTCTACAAAAAATTCTGGTTATCTAAGCCAAAAATTTTAAAGACCCACATTCAGAAACAGAACTCAGACATGAAAAATCCGCCAACCTTAGCAGCGAGTCCCCGAAAACAAAGGAAAGAAACAGGATGACAGACAGACAGAGCGCAGAGGGCAGAGAACAAGAACCATGAGATTCACAGAAGCATATGGATCATAAAACAGGGGTCTCTGGTTATTATTTTCACTCAGATTAAAAAACAAGCACACTGCATGAAAATACCACAACTAAAATCAACTAGAACACAAACAAGAATTACAATGTTTTTATTCACCCAAAGACGCATTAAAAAAAAAAAAAAACTGAAATTATAACAGGGCATCAATGACCCACCTACAAAGAAGGCATAGAAGAATCAGCTTGGCAACAGATAAAAACCAGAATTCTGTCCAAACAAAGGGAAAGTTTGGTTCAGTATGAGTGTTAGGGACGGAGAGAGAAAGAGAGAGAGAGAGAGAGAGTGACAGGAAGGCGAAAGAGAGGGAGCAGCAGGGTACTCGTGTAAGCTTTATAGGGTACATAAAGGCTCAAAGCCATGCAGGATTTTTTGTTGAAAAGAGAGAGAAGAAAATCATTATATCAAATCGGGTCTAATTTAGTGATCCCGCAGAAAGGCTAATGACTTAGCGATTAATTAATATTTGATATTTTACTACCCTCTTATAAATTAATTTTATTTTCATATAGTTTAAGAAAATATAATTAACATAATTAAAATAATAAATTTTATTTAAACTTTTTTTAGAGTGTTATGTGAAAAGTTTGAATTTTATAAATTTAATAATTATTATATTAAATATTGATGTCTAAATTTATTATTTATTATATTATTTTTATTCATTTTTATTTGTTATATTTATATAATAATTAAAAAAATATTTAAATAATCTTATTTTTATAAAAAAAAATCTCTAGCAATTGATTAAATTATTATTTGTCTTACTTAAAAAGTATGTAAATATTTATTGTTATTATATTACTTAAAAAGTATGTAAATAAACTGCTCGTTCTAAATTCATTTATTATATTAATGAGTCAAGTTTGAGTTCTACTCGTGTCAAGCTCAATAAATTCATTAAAATGAATTTAAATACAAACTCGATAAAATCAAGTTCGGTTCA
Organism: Hevea brasiliensis; assembly: GCF_030052815.1. Classification (NCBI taxonomy): domain Eukaryota; kingdom Viridiplantae; phylum Streptophyta; class Magnoliopsida; order Malpighiales; family Euphorbiaceae; genus Hevea; species Hevea brasiliensis. The sequence goes on along the minus strand of NC_079496.1, from coordinate 20,725,456 downwards.
AATTTAATAAACTTAATCTCAAATTCAATAAACTCGAGCTCGAACTTGAGTTTGAGTTCAATGAGCTCGAGCTTGACCGTTAATTATACCCATTTTAACTCACAATTACTTTTATAATACATTATTACATGAGTCCATAGTTGTTATAATAATAGAAAATAACAAAAAAAAATTTAAAACACATTACAAATTATTTTAAAATAACACAAATTATAACACACCATAATTCAAATAAAATTAATTATTTTTTATTATTTCAATTCAAAACTATATAATTTTGAATCAAAACTACGTAATTTTAAAATTACATTATAAATTTTATATAATTATAATTAAATTATTATTTTATGTTTCTAAGATTATTCTAATAAAATTATTACTTTTTACATTATTAATTAATTTATGCCATTAATAAATTTTATTGATTTTTTAAATAAATATATTATAATTTGAGCTTTTTACGATTTTTATATTTAATTTATTTAAAAAGATTAAATTTATTAGATTATTTAATTTATCAAATTATATTTTGTGTTTTATATTTTTTACCAATATTTTATTTAAGATATGAATAAATTAATTTGTATAGAATAAGTAGATAATTAATATTAAGTATAATAGTAATTATGAAAAGTACATATCTAAGTTATATAAAAAAAATATGAATTAGTACTTAAAATTTAATCTTTTAAAAGTTTACAGTTTAAAAAGAGAGATATTATAATAATAGATACTGAAAAATGGATAATATAGAGAGTAATAATAATATATGGATAGATTAGTTAATATTAATAAGAAAAAAAAAATAAGTGAGAGATTGTAAAGTGAATAAGTAATAATAATAGTTAGATATATTAGTATTAAACTTGAAATTTAATTTTTTAAAAGTTCAAAATATAGAGAAAGATGAAAAGAAATAGATAAATTCATATTTTAAGTCGTACGACTACTACCAAAATTGCATAATTAAGTTTTAATTTATTTAGTACTTTAATATAGATAAAATAGTTCAAAATAACTTTTATGCATTTGTTATATAATATTTTAAATTTATTTCTCATATAAAATTAACTTATTTTTATAAAAATTATATTCAAAATACAAATAATTATATTTTATAAATGCACTTTTTATTTTGATTATATCATAATTTTATATAATAATATATTATTTTATTATATTGGCACTATATATTTAATATTCTGATTTTATTTTTATATAAATTAACTTTATTTAAAAAAATAAATTAGAAATAATTATATTTTATACATTGAGTATATTATAACTTTAAATAATATATATTTTTTATATATTATTTTTAAAACAATCATAAATAAATATATATATATATATATTTACAATATTATAAATTATAATTACTAATGTAAATGTTTTTATAAATGAGTTAGTTCACGAGTTTATAAATAAACCTTAAAATAAGTTTATTTATAAATTTATTCACAAATTTATTTAATGAGCCAGATCGCGAGTCTGTTTAACGAGTCAGCTCTCGAACATGTTCAATGAACCAGCTCGCGAACTTATAAATGAGTTGAACTTAAATCAGAGCCAAATACTACTAAGTTCGAACTTTGCTCTTTTATTAAACGAGTCCAAAATTCGAGCTCAAACTCGGCTCGTTATGAAAATTATTTGAATCAAGGCGAGCTTTTATCAAGCTGAACCTCAAGTAGCTCATAAACAATTTGGTTCATTTACACCCCTATCACCTTGTAAAAAATTTAAATTGTTAACAGAGTTGCAACTCTAACTCTATATAGCATAGGGTCCAAGTATCATGAGTCGAAAGAATATAATATGGGCAGATACTAATTCACTAAGCTATCTCTACTCAATATCAACAATCTTTCAACACTGGCTAAGAATTCGTAACTTCAACTATGATACCAATTATAGGATCGAGTGTTTATCACCATACCAAAAATTTAAATCGTTAGAATTTAAACAAAATAGTACCAACAGCTAATTTATTGAGAAATTATATAAAATTAACACAAGAACATGCACATGACAAGCATACGCATTAAATGACCCTTCCGGATTTTCATACGGGAATATTATTTCTCTTCTACTTAAATTTCTTCTCATAACCCATAAGAAATAGCATATTCGGTCTTTTTTATTTTTATTTTTTTATAATTTATTATTATTTTTATAAAAATTTACTTTATATATAATTCACAAATTATTATTCGATTTACTAATTTATATTCAATAAAAAAATCACTTCCCATAATTATAGGATTCTTTTCCATTCCCATTTTTTAGAGAAAAATAAATTTTTCTAATTTTCAAATTTTGGTTATACATTATGTCTAATAAATAGTAATTATTTATTTTAAAAGTAAAACAAAAAAACTGCAAAATTTAAATAAGATAATCTCTTTTTAGTTATTTTTAACATTTGAAAAATATATAATGATAGAATTTAGCTTTTTATGAAATAATTAAATAAATACAAATTCAAAAAGTGCTTTTGAAAGAATTCATTTATTGAGACATAAAATTAGAAACTTAAAATATGTTAAATTGAAATTTTCTAAATAAAAATGTAAAATAGAAAAGTGAATATTCATATTACCATATAAATTATTTTAAATTATGAAACTCACTATCGATTTCAAATTTATTTTAAACATAAATTTTATTAATTAATGCCAATTAATTTTTTATTCAAAAGATTAAGTTAAATTATAGCTTATGAATTATTCTAAACCCAATGAATAAGATATTTTTGCATGTGGACCATATCTAATTCTACAGACATTTATTAAAAAATAATAAAAGTAAAATTATATATATAAAAAAAATACTATGCAATATGATGATAGAAATTGTCCATAAATTCTTTATTATTATGGGATGAGCTGAAAGTAGCTCATTCTTTTTTCATAAATGCCCTCACCTCATACGTCTAATGAATTTCCAATATGTAATCCCTTAATAGAAAATCCCAATCTTCTTCATACACTTTCACTCATATGTTATCATAAACAAATAAGATTTAATCAATTTTAAATAAAAATGTAATAGTTCATAGGTCAATGAAACTAGAGAACTTATCAGATTCTTCGTATTAAAGTTCAGGCATTAACTTTTTTTTTTTTTTTTTTTACTTGCATCTACATAAATTTTTAATTAAGAATCTAATACTAATCCATGTTTGTAATATATATTTTTACAACATAAGTTTTATATATATAAAGTCTTTTTTATTAAATATATATAATATTAAATAATTAAAATTCTTACTTAAATGGTATTTAGCTTATCTTATGAAAATTAGCTTATAAGTACCGAGTACTTAAAAGCTAATTTGAGTTTATAAACATTTTAAATTTTAAACAATTATGTGTTTGATTAAAGTACTTACAAGTGATTGATAAATGTTAACTTGTTTGGTAAAAAATAGTTTACAAGCACATTTATTATTAAAATGACTAAAAATATATTAAATGAAATTTATAATAAAATTTTAAAAATTAAATAAGAATAATATAGTAAAATATTTAGCTAAATTAACTTATAAGTACATTACTTATAAGTACCAAAATGAAAAATTAGGTCCTAATTTTTTTTAATTATAAGCTTAATTTATAAATTTAAAAATTATTATAAATGAATAAATTAACATATTTTCAAGAGTTTATAAGCTAATTTGAATAATTACGACAAATTCTCTTTTAATGGCATGCCTTTACAAACTCTAATTGATTTAACTAATAAAGCATAATTTACTATTGAGTTCTCATAGAATTATAAAAAGAAAACACTATTTCTTATTGTATAGCTGACATCTAGCCTTAATTAATTAAGGAAAGAAAAATTATGTAATAAAAAAGATATATATATCATCCCACATGCTAAGAGAAGCCGATGAGAAAAAAATAATAATAAACCAACATATACATCATAAAAGGCAGTTGCATGTAATCTTTCATGGATGAAAAGACTTGACAAACGTAATTGAGAATAAAGTAATTAATGGTTACCCACTAATGCACTAGTTTAAATTATGACCCCATAATGGACCCAAGAAAAAGGCACTGACAATGAGTGTCCTTAGCGTGCAGCAACAAGCTTATTCCATTCATCCAAAAAGTGTGGTTAGCTGAGTGGATATTATCCAACAACCCACTAATTACAGCTGCCAGAAAAGAATTGTCAATGCATGGTTGAGGAAACATCTGGGCCAGAAAATGTTTCTCTACTTTCTAGTGCTAACTAGCATATATCTGGAAAAATTTCATGGAAAACAGTAATTTCCACCCCATTAGACATTGACTCAAAACTATTTTTTTGAGTAAATTTCCAAAAAGAGAGACTTATTTCTAGTGCCTGGTTAAGAATTATTTCTCATCTAACCAAGGAAAAAAGAACTGGATAAAGGATAAAAATGATAATGTTTTGTAATTATTTGTACCCAACTCATCCAATAAGTGGAAGATGATAGCCTACAACTAAATTACCAACATTAATTAGTATTAGTCCAAGAACTGGACATAGCATTTAACTATTGCAATTTATATCAGAACCAGCTCTTTATTTTGTTGTTGTTTTTCTGGAAACTTTAAGGAAGTCCAGGGTAGCCAGAAAATATTTCCAAGTGGACCAAATTTCCAAGAACATAATTAAGATCCTGAGAGATAATGAATTCACATCTACCATTAGCAACGGTTTTCTTCTAACCTTACAAAATTGGCAGCACTAAGTTCCCCTTGGACCATAATAATCATTCCATAAGTTTGTGTTTGTACATGGACAAGTCAATGATGCCAATCCTTAACAGGTACTGCATCAGTCAAACAAATGCCCAGAAGAAGTCTGAGAAGAATGGGAAGAAAGGAAATAGGAATAGGCAAGTTATAGCAAACAAGAAGGCATCATTATCAACAATCCAGCAAATGACACGTACAAAGAAAGTTAATTTAGATCAGCAGCTAACCTTGTTTTAGGAAGTATAGACCTTCATTGACCTGTTGAAGCAGAGTCACCATTTTAGATTTCAAGAATGATATTATGATAATCAAGAGAAGAAATATCTCAGATATATATCTTTTTGAATGATAGAGAGATGTATCCCCTTTCATGTGCACCACTGCATATTTTTGGGAAATTATAAAGTACTTGATAGAGAATCATAATAAGACGTGACCAGAAATCAATGAATGGGCCAAGGAAAATGCAACAAAATCAAATATTTATTCAGAAAAAAGTCTCATAGGCCAAGGGATATGCAACAAAACCCAATATTTATTGACAGAAAAAGACTCTTATGTGGCTTTGTTTTTTCCTCTGCTACACCTAGGCAAGTGGAATTGATATTATTGCTGGGATCAGAGACGTGGGATTCTACTTTCTAGAGCAAGTGGCCTGTGAATGGTAAGAGATGTATCCACGGAATTTACAGTAAGCCACAAATTTGTAACATATGCAAGAAGGGTTAATGCTCAAAATTTTTGTGGGTCCCTGTGGTAAAGATATGCTCAACCCTTGGCCAAGTGACTGGCATCCATTATTGCTTCATCTTTTGAGGAGTCATAGTTTTGAAATACTGCTATAACATCTTATAGATTTAGCTGAAGTTGTATTCTTATTGCCAGGTAATAATTTACTATTTATCGGCTAATAATTGGTAGAGCAGAAGTTAGAGGTTAAAACCATTTCCCCTTTGGAAGGCTTAGTTTTTCTCTCTTTTAGGTACCGTTTGCTTAGAAGTTGCATGAATTCGAGGCTTAGATTATCTTAGCGGAATTAGGAGAGATTATTTTTATTGTTTTTGAATTAAGTTATTTTTCTAATTAGATTAGAATTAAGGCAAGAGAAGTATTGTAAAAAAGTTTATTTCGCCCATACAGGAGGGTGGCTTTTTGCCCATTGATAGAAGTGGCTCTTACCCAAGAAAGGAGAGGCTTTTGCCCAAGGAATAAGAAGCTTTTGCCAATGGAAGGAGAGACTTTTACTCATTATAGAGAAAAGTTTTGGCTTAAGGTGGAGAAATAACATAAAATTTCAAGATGAAGTAATTTTTGTCAATCGATCATGAATAGGCTATTGCTCATGTAGTTGAAGACACCCTCTTTTATGATGTAGTTATAGTAATAAATATATTGGGTTATATCTAGCGAAGAATGAGATAAACTAACTAATTTATTTATTATTTGCAATTTTTGTGAGTTTTCTTAGATGTAATTGAGACAATGGGTAGATGTCTTTGAGCTTGTAATTGTCCTATCAATCAAAGTAGCAAGAAGAGCTTGCAAAGAGTTGCAGCAGAGAAGTTGATTAGGAAAAGAAATACTTTAGTTTAGTATTTATTTTATTCTTTTAGTTTTGCCAGCTCAGCTATAATATAACTGGACACTTTTCTTTGATGTGTATATAAACACTGTACTCATTAATTGCAAGATATGAGATTCACACTTTTCTCAGCTGTTTACTCTATAATATGGTATCAGAGCAACGCTAGATTAGAGGCAGTTATTTTCTTTTTGGCTTCTCCTTTACGATTCTTCTCATTTCTTCTTGTCACTTTTTCAAGTTTTCTGGTTCATTAATGGCAGATTCAAGCTCATTTCAGCAAGATGTTGCTTCTAGATCTAATGTCAATCCTGTAGAAGACACTTCTTCGCCGTTTTATCTTCATCATTCTGAGAATCACAGTTCAGTAATTGTTACTCCATAACTCACTTCAACAAATTTCCATCTTGGAAAAGGTCCTTTCTCTTGGCAGTTTCTATACGTAATAAACAAGGGTTTCTTGATGGATCCATTGTTAAACCCTCACCAGAAGACTCAACATATCTACCATGGATAAGGTGCAACAATCTCATTGTGGCATGGCTCTTGAGATCAATCTCACCTCCAATTGCATCAACAATGTTTTATATGGAAGATGCAAAGCAGATCTAGGAGAAATTGCACCAAAGGTTTTCACAACCTGATGATTCTAGAATTTGTCACCTTCAACATTTGTTGTGTACCATTACCCAAGGTACAAAATCTGTGGATGCATATTTTACTGAATTAAATGGTGTTTGGGAAGAATTAAGGAATTTTAGGCCTTTTTTGCATTGTTCTTGTGGTAAATGCAATCAAGAATGTTTTCAAAGATTTGTGGAGGTTCAGCAAAGAGATTATGTGTTTAAGTTTCTTAACGAGTTAAATGAGACTTATCAAGGTTTAAGGTCACAAATCATATTGATGAAGCCTTTTCCTACCTTGGATCAAGTCTATAATATGCTTTTGTGCGAGGAAACATAAAGATCTCTCATGATGCAGACTCAAAGTTTTTCAGAAACTTCTGCTATGGCTGTCAAAAGGTCCAAAGCTGATGTAACTTGCTTTCATTGTGCCAAGCCTGGACATGTTAAGGCCAATTGTTTTTTGTTGATAGGGTTTCCTCCTAATTTCAAATTCTCAAAATCCAAGGTAGGATCTGGTAGTTTTTTTGCAAATTCTAAGCAAGCATCTGCACAGCAAGTCACAGGCAAGTGTTCTGTTGATGTTGTGGTTGATAATATTTCTAAGTTGAATCTCTCTAAGGAACAAGTGAACAAGCTAATGTCACTTCTCAATGATCAAGCTAATATCACTGTCCCTAACCCTGTTTCATTTTCATCTCCAAATCAAAATGTCTCGCAAGTGAATACTGCAGGTATACATTCTTCTATTCTTTCTGCTGCATCACATTCAATTTTTCATAAAATTCTCCTCACTGATTTTATTCAACCACCATGGATTGTGGATAGTGGTGTCACAGATCATATAATATGCAATAGTTCTCTTTTTCACACTTTTGTTTCAGTTAGTGATTCATTTGTTTCTTTACCTAATGGAGTCAAAGTCCAAGTCACAGCTGTTGGTACTGTTAAGCTCAATCCTTATCTTGTTCTTACTAATATTCTTTTAGTTCCTTCTTTTAATTTCAATTTGTTGTCCATAAGTAGACTCATTCATTCCAATCAGATATGTTGTATAATTCTTTCCAATTATTGCTTTATCCAGGTCCTTTCATCATGGATGACAATTGGATTGGCTAAGCAAAAGGATGGATTGTTCTACTTGTTGCAGCAATATACTATCTCTTCCAGTAATTGCTCCACTGTGCAGTCTCCTAATGTTTCTTTTGATACTTGGCATCATAGGTTAGGTCATCTTGCTGATGACAGATTAACTATTTTACAGTCTTTCTTTTTCCACAAATAAGTCACATCATCCTTGTTATACTTGTCCTCGAGCCAAACAAAAGAGGCTTCCTTTTCCTAAACACATTTTTGTTACTGTTTCTCCATTTGAGCTTGTGCATATGGATGTATGGGGCCCTTATTCACAAAAAGATATTAATGGAAACCATTATTTTCTTACCATTGTTGATGATTTTACAAAGTGTGTTTGGACTTTTCTTATGAAATCCAAGGCTGAAGTCTCTTTTCTTGTTCCCCAATTTTATCAATTTGTCCAAACTCAATTTCAATGTCCAATCAAACAAATCAGAACAGATAATGGCACTGAGTTTTTTTTAAATTCTTTTTTTGCTTCTCATGGTGTTTTGCATTAAACCAGTTGTATCTATACCCCTCAACAAAATGGCACTGTTGAGAGGAAACATCAGCATATTCTCAATGTAGCCAGAGCCTTGTTATTTCATTCTCATATGCCTCTTTTATTTTGGGGTCCTGCTGTTCTCACAGTTACTTATCTCATTAATAGAATACCTATGCACAAGTATAATAACAAGTCTCCATTTGAGTTGTTATATCATAAAGTTCCCTCCTACCATCATCTAAGATCCTTTGGTTGTTTGTGTTTTGCTTCAAACCTTATAGCTCACAAAACTAAATTTGATTCTAGGTCTAGAAGATGCGTTTTTCTTAGGTACCCTACTGGTATTAAAGGATATTACTTGTATGACTTGGATACTAAAACATGTTTTGCTTCAAGAGATGTTATCTTTCATGAACATGTCTTTCCTTTCTTTTGTTCTTCTGTCCTTACCCCTTCTACCAATACTTCTGATGTTCCAAATCTTGTTTTACATATTGTTCCTGATTCTTCATTATTCTCTTTTTCACCTACCGAGTCTTCTTTGCCTATTGAGTCTTCTTCATCTGGTATTCCTATTCAGTCTTCCCCTATGTCTCCAAGTCAGTCTCCATCCACTGTTTCACCTAATCTTGATCAATCCCAACCTATTGGTTCTCTTCCAGTTTTAAGAAAAAGTAATAGACAAATCAGATTGCCCTCATATCTTCATGATTATCATTTGAATCTTAAGCATCATCATTCTAATCCTTCTGTTTCATGTAGCACTTCTTATCCTCTCCACAATTATATTTCTTATGATAGACTTTCACCCTCATATCGTTCTTTTATTTTAAATGTTTCATCTACTTTTGAACCTAATACTTACCACCAAGCTGTTAAGTTTGATCATTGGCAAGAGGCAATGCAAAGTGAACTTGATGCCTTAGAGTCAAATCAGACTTGGGTTATTACTCCACTACCTCAAGGGCCTAAAGCTGTTGGATGCAAATGGGTATATAAGGTGAAATTCCAGGCAGATGGCACTATTGAGAGGTATAAGGCTAGGCTTGTAGCTAAAGGATACGCCCAAAGAGCAGGGTTTGATTATCAAGAGACCTTTAGCCCTGTAGCCAAGCATAATACTGTTAGAACATTTTTTGCACTTGCAGCTATGTATGGTTGGCATTTATCACAATTAGATGTTAACAATGCTTTTCTGAATGGCGATTTGGTAGAGGAAGTCTATATGGAAATTCCACCTGGGTATAAGGTTCAAGGGGAGTATAGGGATACATCTAATCTGGTTTGCAAGCTTCAGAAGTCCTTATATGGAATGAAACAGGCTTCCAGACAATGGAATATAAAGTTTACTGAAAGCTTGTTGAAAGAAGGGTTTCACCAGTCAAAGTCAGATTATTCTTTGTTTACTAAACAATCAAATGAAGGATTTATTGCTTTACTTGTGTATGTGGATGACATCATAATTGGAAGTAGTAACAAAGACTTGGTTGACAAGTTGAAGTCTAATTTGAGTTCATATTTTAAATTCAAGGATTTGGGAAATCTACAGTATTTTCTAAGTTTGGAAATTGCAAGATCTAGTAAGGGAATTGTGGTATCTCAAAGGAAATTTGTTTTGGAGATGCTAGAAGTGTATGGCATTCTTGGATCCAAGCCAAGTTCTATTCCTATGGAAGTTAATCTAAAATTAGTACATTCAGAAGACAGATTACTTGCAGATCCTAGTAACTATAGGCAATTGGTGGGCAAATTGATGTATGTTGCCTTAACAAGGCCAGACATAGCCTATGGTGTTCATGTTTTGTCTCAGTTCATGGACAAGCCTTCTGAATCACATCTACATGCAACCTTTAAAGTTCTCAAATATTTGAAAGCTGCACCAGGTCAAGGCTTGTTTTTATCTTCTAAATCTGAACTCAAACTTGCAGCTTATTCTGACAGTGATTGGGCTGGTTGTTGTGAAATAAGGAAATCTCTAACAGGCTTCTGCATATTTTTGGGCCAATCCTTGATCAGCTAGAAATCTAAGAAACAAACTACAGTGTCTAGAAGTTCTGCAGAAGCAGAATACAGGTCTATGGCTGCGACTACCTCAGAAGTTCTTTGGTTGATCTCCTTATTAGCAGATTTTAATTTAAAAGTTTCTCAACCTGTGCAACTATTTTGTGATAGCATGTCAGCCATCCACATTTCCAAAAACCCAGTCTTCCATGACAGGACTAAACATATTGAAATAGATTGCCATTTTATTAGGGAAAAATTTATGCTTGGTATAATATAGCCAAAGTATTTGAATACCAGAGAGCAAGTAGCAAACCTATTCACTAAAGCATTACATCCTACTCAATTTAAATTTCTTTTGAGCAAGTTGAACATAAGCAACATATATGTTCAACTTGAGGGGGAGTATCAATCAAAGCAGCAAGAAGAGCTTACAAAGAGTTGCAGCAGAGAAGTTGATTAGGAAAAGAAACACTTTAGTTTAGTATTTATTTTATTCTTTTAGTTTTGCCAGCTCAGCTATAATACAGCTGGACACTTTTCTTTGATGTGTATATAAACATTGTACTCATTAATTGCAAGATATGAGATTCACACTTTTCTCAACTGTTTACTCTGTAATATGTCTATTAATCAATGAAATAACTATTGCACATATAGTTGAAGATACTAATATATTTACTATGAGTAGTATTTATGAATTTTTTTTTTTTTGTGTAATTAGAATAATGGGTAGATATATTTAAGCTTGTAATTGTTATTTATTTGATGATAGTGGAAGAACGGCATACAACACGTAAATATTAGTATTTTGTATGTTAGATTTATTTTTTTATAATTTACACGCTTTCATAGTTCACAACAAATTCCTATTTTTGTGTTTTTTCTAAATTGTATGGATTCCTTATTAGATTAGGATTGGGAACACTGACACTATAAGACTTTCGCCCAAACAGGAGAATAAATTTTACCTAAGAAAGTAAAATTTTTTGCCCAAAGAATGAGAGGCTTTTGCCCATGAAAAGAGAGATTTTTGTCCATTATAGAGAAAGGCTTCGATATAAGGTAAAAAAAGGGACATAGAATTCAAGATAAAACAATTCTTATCCATTGATAAATGAGTTGTTACCCACGTAGTTGAAAACACTCTTTTATGGTGTGTGTTATAGTTAAGTAGTAAATATATTGAATTATTTTTAGAGGTGAATGAAAGAGACTAACTAATATATTTACTATAATCAGTAATTCTTGATTTATTTGATGATGTTAAAAAAAAATTCCCATGAATGTAGCCACATATTAAGGGCTAATTATTAGATACATCAGAAATATTAAAAAATAGTGTTCTCTCTCTCACAAAAAAATGAGTCTTTCTTATAATATGAAGAGTGCATCCCACATGATTATAAAAAATGGTGCACCTGCACCGGGTGCACCTAATAATATCTCCATATTAAAGGGTTGAACAACTTATTTTGTAGTTTACTTATAAACTCTAGTTTCCATATTAGCTAAATTGAAGAAAATTTTATTAATTAATTATTCAATTGCTTTAAATTATAATTAAATTATTAATTTCTAAATTATGTATATGTAAGTCAATATATTAACATATTTATTCTATATACCTATAATTTTATATAGCACATACATATAATTTTGTTTTATTTTTTTTCACTACCTCTATTCTTTTTGGTTATTAATATTATTGTTGAGAATAATATTAATATTACTAAATAAAAATAATATTTAAATATATTATATTTCAATAATACATTAAGAGGGTAGAAAAAAATTTTAATATTTTAAAATGATGAAACTAATTATATGATTTAATCAACCTTAAACAATTTCATATCTTTAATTTATATTTTTATTATATTACTATATTTTTATTATTTTTACTAAGAAATTTTCATTAAAAATTTGAGAAATAAAAAGTTTATTCTACATGAAAAAAATAATAAAAAATTTAGAGTAATTAATAATAAATTTAAAATATTATTTTATTTTCATATATTAAAATTAAAATTATTATTAGCCACGTGCGAAAGTACAAATAATTCTCCTAGTTACTATTTAATTCCTGTGTTATGTTAAAAATAATACATATGTTTCCTAAGTTTTAAAAGTCAATGAGAAGGTTTGTGCAACACAGTTATGCACGATTCTTGGGGTCCAAAACTAAATCTAGTTGAAGAATCGTGTTGAACCAAACTTATTTTGAATATTTTGATTTGATTCTTATTCTTCATTAAAAACCAAACCGAAAATCAATTTTATACATATATTTTTCTATAATTTTTTTAAAAATGTATTATATACTTTCAATATAATTATATATTTATATGCAATTAAGATTTTAATATATATATATATATATATATATATATATAAAGACGGATCCACAGTGAGGTAATGGCCACTTGCCTCACAAATTTGTCATCCTTCAATATTTGAAAGCAAATTAATCAAAAGAATTTTAATAATAAATTCAAAATATAAAAATATTGAAAAAATTGTGAAGTAATAAAAGAATATTATTCTAAACTTGCTTTTATCTTTGAACATAAAATAATTATGAACATTTTGCATATACATACATACACATATTCACGCGTGTATGAGTGTATATGTATATTGTCCCACTAACATAAATTTCTGGATTTGTCTCTATGTGTATATATATATATATATATATATTATTTGCCATTTCTCTATAATTTTTTAATAATTTTAATTATAAATACAATAAAATACATCATATATATTATATAAGTGCGCTATTTTATATATATATATATATGATAAATATATTTGTATCTTATAGTTAAAAATTATATAATTAATAAATAGTTAAAAAATATATTGTATGATATATTTATATTACTATATAACATGATATGATCAATCCTATATTATATATTTACCTTATAGTTAAATGTTATATAATTTTAAAATAGTTAAAAGATATATCATATATTAATAACGTATTTCAAATGTTAAATGCTAATTAAGTTTTATATTTTATGGAAACAATTGCATAAAATTATTTAAAAAATTGAGAATCGAACTGGAATCATATCGAAATTGAAAAGTCGAGAATCGAACTAAACTAGAACCAAAATAGCAAAGGCTCATATTGTCCTTGAAAGTATAAAAAAACTATTTAAAATAAATTATATATATATATAACTTAAATGTTAAATAAAAGTTATTTAAAAATAATAATAATTTAAATTTATATTAAAAAAAGTATATGTTAATCACACTTCTTGTGATCATAACCCGTTAAATATGCAAGTTGAGATGAGCTTAAATATTATAATCAGGGATGTGTGGTTATGGTTCGATTTGGAATTTGTTTAAGAATTGGAATCGAATTGAAATTTCAATACGATTTTAGTTTAGTTCTTCATTGTTTCAATTCCAGTTCGGTACGGTTCTTAGTTTTTTAGTTTCAATTTTAATTCAATTCTTAAAATAATTTTATTTAATTATTTTTTAAAAAACTCATATTTGAATTAGCATTTAAGTTTTAAATTGGATTATTAATACATAATATATCATATTTTATATTTTTTAGCTATTTTTAAATTATATAATCTTTAACTATAAGGTGTATATATAATTTAGGATTAAATATATTATATAATATAATAGTAGAAATATATTATATAATATATATTTTAACTATTTATTAATTATGTAATATTTAACTATAAGATTCAAATATAATTAAGAATATATACATATATAGTAAAATAGTATGTTTATAATTAAAAATTATAAGGTAATTTAATATATTTATAACTAAAATTATTAAGAAAATATAGAGAGATGAAATATAATATTAGTTTATATTTATTTCATAATTATATATATAGATATAAATATATATAATTATATTAAAAGTATATAAAAGATTTAAAAAAATATAGAAAATATGTATAAATTTTATTTTCGGTTCGATTTCAGATTTCGATTCAGTTTTTAGTGAAAAATCAGAAGAACTAAATTATCAAAATAATTTTAGTTTGATACGGTTGCTATCGATTTAATATAATTCTTTGATTCAATTCAAAACTCAAAAACCATGCACAATCCTAATTATAATAGTCGATTCTATCATTCTATATATCAGCTTAAATTTTTTTTTTTTAAATGTTATATGATATGATATTTTAAAAATATACATATTTCCTTCTCTACTCTACAAAAATATCATATATAGTTTTTTTTTTCAAATCATTTTAATGATGATTGAGGAATTAAATACAGTTCAAATTAACTGATAAATTTTAGTTTCATAATAAGATATTAAATTTAAAATTTAATCAAAATTATAAAAAAATGTAATTCAAATTTAAATATTTTTTTTAGTATTTCATCGAAAGTGTATTAAATGATTTTATAGACTTAGGAATAAATTTTGATTCTCAAATTTCACAATCCAATTTAATTAAGTCTTACATTAACAATTCAATTCAGTTGGATTAAAAAAAAAAAAAAAAGCCACTCTCCTTCCAATCTAATAAAATTTAATTTCCATCCCAATTCCCAATAGGCTTTTCGCACATCACAAGCCAATATGCGATCAAAACCACCAAATGGCAAAACGAACTCATGATTACACTATTATCACATCGGATTTAGCATCCAAAAGAAAATTTAAAAAAAAAAATCCTAGCAACAATGAATATTAAAAGAGATTGAGAAAAGGTATTAACCTCGAGGTTGAAGATGCAATTTATGGTGATCAATCTCTAAGCTTTGCTCCGATCAGCGAGCACTGCTCCCAAGTTAAAACAATTTAGAGAGAGAAAGAGAGATCGCAGAGAAAGAAAGGAATTTAGAGGGAGAGGGAGTAGGAAATTGAAATGGAAATGAGAGAAATTAGAAATAGAGGTATCAAAAGAGAAGGGATATTACTTTGACAGGCAAGGCATGGTTCGCTTTTTTTGGCGCGTAAAACAGAGAGAGGGAGAGAAAAAAAGAGAAAGGCGTGTTTGGGTTTTGCCCAATCATCTGGAGGGAATTTGTTCTTTTTTTTTTTCTTTAGAATTTATTTATAGAGATTTCTTTTCAATGTAATGTATAAAGGCATTCCCAACAACTTCATTAATTCCTTATAAATGCTGATTATTTGTAAATGAATTTTAATATTGGGTATTTTATGTATAAATTATAAAAATTCATTTTGAAATTAATTTAATGGCAATAAAATTTTAAATATTTTCTTTTTTTTATTTTTGAAATCTATTTTGAAACTTGATTTAATTGGGCCTAGCTAGTGATAAAATTATAATTAAAAAATATTATTTTATCACCTATTTACTAAAAACAATTAGTTAGAATTAATTTTATATATGTCCTTCCAATGCTAAAATAAAATTATTTTTTCATATAAATTGAATAAAATAAAAAATTTAAAATATTAATAAATTTAGTTAAACTTGATTAATTTTTTATTTCTCTTATTAAAATTAAAAGGCAATTTTAGTATGTAAAAATAAAATTACTCCATTTATTATTTGAAAGTCACGAATTCATTACAAAAATAACTTTTCTGCAAATTAAGATAATACGTACATTAACTCTCTCTAGAGCTCGCAAATGAGAAATATTTTATACTTTAGGAATTTTTTAAAATTTTTTATTAAATTTAAATTTAAAAAATTTCATAATTAAAAAAATATTCACTAACTTATCAGTTAATGAGTCTATGAGTCTATTTGATATTGCTGAAGTGGCTGTTATGAAAATTATATTTTAAATATATTAATTAAAAATAATTTAAAATTAAATTTAATAATTTTTAATTATAAAAATATAATAATAAAATTATTTTTTAAATTATTTTTTTAACAGTATATAAAAATATTTTTATTTAAAAAAATAATTTTAGCCTTTAACTTTAATATCAAATAAATATTATATTTAATTAAAAAATATAATAAAAATATTTAATTACCGAAAATTAAAAGGCAATTGATTCTCTTGAAGTGTCTAGCGATTAAAGATTTCTCAACTCTTGTGCATGGGGGGGTTGATAGTGATGCCTTTGTTTGGGTGTCACGTGAGCTCACATCTTAAAGCACCAACTTTTTCTTCTGTTCCTTTTTATTGTCTAGCTCTAAATAGTATTTATTTAATTATTGCATATGTCCTTCTGCCTTTGCTCAAAGCATCTCAATTCTCAACACCAACATATACTTTTGCTGAGATTCCCATTTGATTTGTCTAAAATAATAATAATGAATAATAATAATGCCAAAAAGTATGCTTCTTCTAAAGATTGCTTTTGATTCGCTCCTCTTTGCACAAAGAGAAGTCCTTTCTGTCTTGTAAATACACTGTTTTGAGGACGCCTCCCAACAAACTTGTTGATTTTTCCATACTGCGCTAATCAAGTCTGAGATTTTAACTCTTTAGTATGCCTAATTCAATGATTAGATCCAAATCAATTATATGAAATATACAAAAGTTAATGAGTGCATAAATTAAAAAATTACTACTTTTTATTTAAATATAATAAATTGAGTAATAGCTTATAAATTATACGACTAATAAGAGATAATTTTTTCATTTAATAATTCTTATGATAAATATAGGTAATACAATTAAACTTCATATCCCTTCACTTCTTATATTTTCTTATAATAAATTATAAATTTGTCACTATATATTATCTCACATTAATTTGAGATAAGGTATTTATATTATATATCATATATAGGCAAATCTTCTTCCCTTGAGTTGGTTTTTGGGATGGAATTATGACTGATCTATTTTCTCTATATACCAATAGAATCTACCCTATTTCAATGTTAAGTCATTTATAAATGTGTTTACTTGTAAACTTCATACTTCAGATATTCATATCTGAGTATGTCATCTCACGTTGATTTGAGATAAGGTATTTATGCTATAAATAAGACTTTGACAAACTTCTCCACTTAAGCTAACCTTTCCAGTAGAGTAAAATTCATTTCATTTCTCTACATGCTCAGACAAAATTAATTAATGATTAGGTCCCATAGCTTAAAAACTGAAATAGTCCATAAAATTTAATTTTGTTAATAGTTATCCTCAATCAATTTTTTCAACATGTCACCCTACTCATACTAGTAAATAATGGTCAAATAGAAAAGTCGAGATTTTTATTCCCATAATACCCTCTTTTGTATCCATTATTCGCACATTCATACTCTGGTAGGTGAACCTGCCAACTACTCTCTCTCTCCCTCCCTTAGCACTCACCATCAAAGATCACTCCACACTTTAATTGATTTAAAAAAAAAAATAAATTAAGAAAATATTCATCACATATAAGGACAAGAATATTGTAATTTAATTACTATGGTTAAAAAAATAACCCTAAATAATAACACACAAAGTAGGACATGATCATATAGGCCTTCCCATAAATTTTCAAAACTTTTGAACTTCAAGAAAAATTATTTGATTTTTCATTTATTTTCATGAAAATAATTTCAAAATAAATATTTTTATATTTTAAATACACAGTTTTCATGCTCGAGCCAAGAGTGGCATCAGGTAAAGCCCTCCTAACAATAACGACTCCAAGATTTGAGTCCCTGACTTTAGAGGTAAAATTCGCTTATGCATTAACTCCACTCCATTGATCTAACAACTTGTTATTCAAAATATATCTTTTTTATATAATAAAAATAATTTTTATTTTCCCAATAAATAGGAAATAAAATGTGGGTTCCAAATGTGATAATTGTCCTCTAAAAACCTTCGCACACATCCGAAGCACTGACTGTGCATGTGAAGGAACTCCTCTTCCACCAAACAACAAAATTATTGTCATTCCCCCAAAATGGCATGTCGTGGACATGAAACGACATGTCGTTTCTCATAGATGGTAGCGCGTTTGTTGTTTATACGGACTAGGCATTGACATGCCACTTCACTTGTCACACACAGCATGTTGTGGACTTGATGCCATTTGGGTTGTTGCTTGATATATGGCTATAGATTTTATTTTTTTACATCAATTAGCTCATAAAATAAAGGAAATTCTGCCGAATTTTTAATTCGATCTTTAGACATCTAATTGCTAGTGTTAAATTTGTTTATGATGTGCTATTAATGATTACTTTTGCATATGTGTATGGGTAATCTGATCTGACCATCTTCTTCCTCCTAGCTAAACCATTAGCTACGAAGTCATCTAGCCCATGAGTTGATATATAACATTGATATTACTTATATTTTACCATTCTTATGCATCATTTTGTATATATTTATAATATTTATGTGCATTGTTTTAATTCGATCTTTGGACATCTAATTGCTAGTGTTAAATTTGTTTATAATGTGCTACTGATGATTACTTTTGCTTATGTGTATGGGTAATCTGAACCGACCATCTTCTTCCTCCTAGCTAAACCATTAGCTATGAAGTCATTGAGCCCATGAGTTGATATTTAACATTGATATTACTTATATTTTACCATTCTTATGCATCATTTTGTATATATTTATAATATTTATGCGCATTGTTGAGATAGTGAGTGTAAAATAGGCTTTGAGGCATAGTGAATCACTATCTTCAAAGTATTAATTACTCCTACTTGATTACTGTAAAATTATGACAATATACCTCTAGGATATATCAAAACTTGAAATCTGCAACTAGCAACTTCTGAATATTTCTCTTAAGAACTTTTTATACGAACAGATTTTAGAGAGACCAAAAGAGAAAAAGAAGAAATAGAAGTAATGCATATGAATTGAAAAACTCATCCATATTTATAGACAATAGAAAGTCATGACATATTTTCTAAATAAAAACATCTGTCTATTTCTAATAGACACGACTCTTTATTTTAAATCGGCACCTCTTCTAACAGTTTGTAACTGTTTATGTGTAATAGATATGTTTATTTATTACAGGCACATCTATTTACTAATAAACACATCTGATTGTAATTTAAATAATTATTTTATTTTTTATACATATGTATCAAATGTCATAATAGAATAATATATATTTATTTAAATATATATAATTTTATATATTTGATTTTTTCTCTCTTTACTATCTAACATAAAAGCTATTTATAACAATTAGGACACAAATTGTAGTAACATTAAATTGTTGATATTATGTTTGTGTAAATGACTTGTATATGTTTATAATACCAGGATATGGATATGGACGGGATAAAACTACCTTCGCATAGGTTTGGTGGCACCCACGTGATGGATTTAAGATTAGGTTTGAACTATGGTTCACTAGCATGCATTGGATTGAGAGAAATGACACAGAGGTCAGTTTCTATATACTTGTATATTGGATTGTGGGTGCATCTGTAATTCCAGATAATCCCTATATTATGATGTGTATTGTTATACATTTTATAATTAGAACAACATTAGATGTTAGGTTAGTTATAGAGGCTATTTATACGTGTTTACACCAAAAAAGAATCTTTTTTTTTTTTTTTGTCTTCAGGACCAATATTAATTAAATTATATATTTTTTATTTATTTAATTAATTTTATTCCATTAATTTAATTAAGTAAAGGGCTAACATAAATTAGTAGATAAATGTGGGTAAAGATAAATATCAAGAAGGAGTTAGCAGATAGACGGTTAACTAAGAGAACAGTTTAAAGAAATTACCTAATGAAGTAGGGAGTTAAGAGAAGTTATAAGTAATGGATAAGTAACTGCCAATAATGGCAGAACGTGAATGTGACCTTTGAACTTCCAAAATCTTCAAGGTACCTATAAGTAGAACAATAAATGTCAGATGTACAGCTACATGAATACGCCCAACAACTCAGCCAACAACTCAATTCAACAGCACAAATCAACAATCCAATAACTCTAGCAGTTCATTCAATCTAAAACTCCAACAGTCAATTTGTCCTTTACATTTATTGTCAATTTCAATTTTAAGTAATTTTTAATTTTTAAACTATTACATTTTACTTTTTAAAAGTTTTGTAATTTCCTTCAACAGTCAATACGGTCTTACTTTTTAATTTTAGTTATCTTTCATACTCACATTACATTTAAAGGTGAAACTGCATTCAGTGTAATCAAGTTCTCATAATCATTTAATTCAAAAATTAGAAAGCGTAATCCCATAATCGATATACTTAGTATCTGACACACTCGTATTCAAGCTATTTATCAGCCAAATTGTTTTTATAACAAATAATATGTTCAATATCAGACTCCACAAGTCAAATGCTCATTCTTGTTTAACTTTGTTTTTTTCTAGGTGATAGTAATATGAACATTTTCTTTTGTGAGTCACTCTTGCATCTTGCATCTTTTTAGATTGTTGGCCTAAAAACTTACTTATTACCTTACAGAACTTTGCAATATACATGTATTATGTATATTTATGATTACGGGTGACTGTTTATAGTTATATGTGGATATGTTAGATGAGTGAGGCTCCCCAAAATATGATGATTTTGTTATTATGTGTCTGATATTAAGATTGAACTGAATTCCCTAATTATAATATTATTATGAATGTTTATGGATATCAAAATTTAGTCTATCTCTTTGTATTATATATTATATGCATACTTATATATTGAATTACATAGATCAACTTGTGAAATCATTATTCAAATATTGACAAAAAAAAAAGAAATCATTATTCAAAATTGAAAATAACAATTAATAATTTATTGCTAACAAGATGAAAAATACACCTTTTCTAATTTTAATTTTAATTTTTTTATTTATCTATATTGACCACACATTTTCTTTCTTCCTCCACTCGTAGAATATAAAAATTATTAAAAAATTGTTTTTATTCAGATAAAAAACAAATTGTATTTTTTTTATTGATTTGAATGAGTTGAATAAAATTGTAATTAATTTAATAAATCTTAAATTAAATTATATATTTAAAATTAAAAATTTAGATAAAATTATAAATTAAAAAAGAAAGAAAGACGAGATATGAAACAGAAACCTAAATCGGACCCCATGGTAGGGGACAAAATGTGAAACACTTGATACGAGAAGATCACGTTGCCTAAAACGTACAAAAGACTGCAAATAGTGATCAATATGGGATCTTTTTGATTCCCTCAACGTACAAAGAGTGCACGGTGGCGATTAACACAATTGCCTGTGTCTTTTTCAAAACCCACTCCACAAATTAAAGTGCCTTATCCCGTATAGAGAGAAACAGTGGCTATGAGATTCCATTCTTAGAGTCCACTCCTTTTTTTTTTTTATATATATATTTAATTGATTTCAATAATAATTTTAGCTCCATTTTAAAGATAATAATATAATCAAATTAAAGCTCATTAATACTCTTTTCTTTTTAGTAAAGTTTTCAATTGATACTTTATGACCGACACAATATAATTTTTAATTATAAAATATCATTTAAAATGATATTTTCTATTATCTTTAACTTAATTAAGAAAAGATAATTGATATCAATATTTTTAATATTATTTTTTTTTCTTCTTAAATAGTACAAATTACTAAGGAAACACTAATTAAACTAATTTTTTTATTATATTATTTTAATAAATAGTTTTCATTTGACATTATTTTAGTCAATTCTTTTATTAATATTATTTAATAATAAATCATAATTATTATTGGAAAAACTTTTACTAAAAATTAAAGGAGTTGTTAGTGAGGTCCTCAAATAACTAATATCATACCCCTTGAACTAAGATCCGTTGTCTCTCTCTAAACTAGACATAGCTAGGCCAAGTGGATGGTCACTCTTGAGGACCTAATACTAGGTAAGCACTCCATCATTTTCAAGAGCTAGCTAGCTGGGGAGATGGACAACTGGACGAAAATGGCGAAAGAATCAGCAAAATCCTATGCTGTTAGACATATGCGTGTTTGTGTGTGTGTGTGTGTGAACTGAACCCATTGCGGATAAAGCGTTATGGATGTGACCCAGAATTGCCGGTTGGAGAAGGAGCACCTTCATTGTACATGGGGCAATGTTCCCACCCGCCTTTTCTATGCCCATCCGCCTTTTCTCCACCTTCACATTGTCTCTCTTTCATCGGTATGTTAAAATTTGATTATTTAGTTGGAAATAATCACAGATGGAATTAGAAGGTTATGTATAAAGCATCTGCAAAAAAATTACTTTATTTAAATTTAAAATTAATTAATATTTTTAAAATTTAAATCTGACTCAAATTCAATTAAAATTTATTTTTAGCTATTTGAATCTATCACAAATCTAATTATTATTATTCAAAAAATATATGTATCAATTTAATTTTATATATTTTACTTAATAATCTAAATAAAAATTATTTTTTATTAATAATTTATATTTTAAAAATTTAATAATTCCATACAATATTGAAATTCTATTTTATTTCAAATAAAAATATAAAAATTTTAAATATTATTATAAAAGAAGAAGTTTTGAATTGGCAGACTTTAAATGCCAAAGCTCAAAAAAATTTCTTTGAGAAGATTGACTCAAAGATTGACTTGGTAGTTAGTCAAACTCGGTTAACAAAAATTAAGGTTGATACTTTGTCAACTCAAGTTCATCAATTGTATGTGAATCCCAATCTCAGATTAGTCAGCTTGACATGATTTATAAAAAAAGATTTGGACAAGACTTTATACAAAAAGAGTTAGAAATCAAAATATTGAAATCTCATATTACTCAAATAGAAGCAGACCTAGCTTATCACAAATAAACCCATACACCTGTTGACAATCTATTTTCCCTAAATCATCCATGACTTTTGGACCCTCTATTTTTAATACTTCTCCTAAACTATCCTAGGAAACTTCCACACCTAAATAATCATCTTTTAATCCTTTTCAATCACAATCCCAACCATCAAAAAACATTTCTTCATCTGAATCAATGGAGGAATAAAAGCCTTTTCCAAAAGACCACAAAAATAAAACCTATATATCCTCAAGACCCATCTCCTTAAATGACTATTCAAATACCACAATCTTAGACATAAGAATTTTATGAATCTTCAAAGGAAGAATATTCTGATTTTGAGCCTGAAACAAACCTGATAGATATTACTAATCTTGTCATGGCTACTTCCACTGAGTCTAATGCAAATGAAATCCCTCAAGAAACTATAAAAGAAGAAACATATCTTGGCCAGACTTCACAAGTAAGATCTTATACTCGTTCAACTGGTGGACCATGGTTTACACTTAATGATGTTCCTCTATCAAAATGGAGAAAAAGAATGCTTGAATTTGAGTCTGGATTGATTTGCAGCTAACCAAGCCTGATGCTCAATTATCGATAATTCTTCAAGAATTTAATGCTAGAATGACTGGATCACTCCGAGATTGGCTCCCTTTCTTGGGACAATACAAATAGCTTTAATTTTACCAAATGCCAGACACTCAAACCTTCCTAGAAACTATCCATTTAGAGTTCTTTTGAAAACATAGACCTAGCAGAACAACAGAAGAGGCAAGATTTTTTTTAAAATGAAGTGTTGTTCCTTGAAAAGGAAAGATCTTGAGTTCCACTACTAGTGAATGTCCTAGCTCTTTTATAGGCTCGGTTGACTGCATGATGTTAATCACAAAAGCATGCATATTGCCTTTCTCCTTGAATAGATACAGTCTAATTTGTATCGAACGATTCAAGCTGGTAGGGAATTAACACAAATCTCTATTGGAGAGATTCACTAGATGACCCCTGTCCACTCTTGAGAAACTATGTGAGCATAGAAAGTTGTTCAAAAAAATTATAAACAAGACCAAGTCTTTACAGAAAGCCAGCAAAAAGTCCCATCTTCAGATTAAATGTAAAGAAAAAGCCTATGCTTGCAAAAACAAGAAGAAATTTCATCAGAAGAAGTATATGCATAAGTTAGAGAAAGGCCCCAAAAAGAGAGCTTTTCAATTCTTTGGGAAGAAACCCATTCGAGGCAAAACAAAATCAAGCAGATGTTTTATCTATGGAAAGAAAGGTCATTTCTCTAAAGAATATCCTCAAAAAAAAAAAAAAAAAAACAGCAAAAATGATCCAATAAATCTATTAGAGTACTCATTTGGATATGGAAGATGCAGATATTGAATCCTTATTCTCAGAGCAAGATGAAGCTGACAAAGAAACTATCTTTGCTCTTGAGATTGCTGAATCAGAATCTACATCATCCAACAATACTGATATAGACGTCTCTGGTATAGAATTTATAAATATTCATGCTGCTTCTTTATGCTCTTCAGCTTAACCAGCTATTCCAATTTCTTTAGTCCAGATTCATGTTCTCCCATCAAAATATGAGTGACCTGTTTCTGCCATTGGATTTATTAATACCGGCGCTCATAAGAGCATGATGAATCCTGTAGTTCTTCCTAAAAAAAGCTTGGATTCTTCATTCTAAATACTTTCGTGCAACAGATATAAAGGTATTCAGAACTAATCTTATTACAAAGAAACCCATTGGAATACAGTTTTTCCCTAACTGTATTATCTGGACAAAGGTGATTGGCACAGACCTTCCTGATAAAGACTTATTGATCGGTTTTGATGTATATCAACAAGCTCAAAAGCTTCAAATTTTACCCACTGAGATAAAATATAAAAGGTTTTTTTAAACCTTTTGCCACAATTCAGAAAATGTTCTCACTCTCAAAAGCTCCTCCAGACTTTCAAAAGTATAGGGATCTTCTAATGCCTTCTTGTGCGGACTCTCATGCAAATTTTTCTCATCCTACATCATTATGGAAAAATGAAAAGTTCTTTATTAAGATTTCCTTTAAGCTTAATGAAGACATTAATCCCACAAAGGCAACTCATCCTAGAATGACTCCTTCAGATATCTCTTCGGCCAACAAGAATACTAGCAACTCCTTCAATAAGGCCTCATTGAACCCACAAAACTTAGCATGGGTGTGCCAAGCCTTCTACATATAAAAAAGATAAGAAAAACTCAAAGGAAAGAAAAGGCTCATGATTAATTATAAGCCTTTAAATCATTTTTTGAGAGATGACAAATTTCCTCTACCCAAAATTAACTCTCTGTTCACTCATCTCCAGGAGGCTCACATATTTTCAAAGTTTGACCTTAAAGCAGGATTTTGGCAATTGGGTAATAACCCAAAAGATCAATACAAAACAACTTTTTGCATTCCAAATTCCTAGTACCAGTGGACTGTTATGCCATTTGGGCTTAATGTGGCTCCATCCTTGTTTTACAAGGCAATGATTCAGATTTTTGAATCCATCTTATATAGTGCCTTAGTCTACATTGATGACATCCTATTATTCTCAAAAGATATCTCAGCCAATAAGAAATTTCTGGCCTAGTTCCAAGCTTTAGTCCATAAGTATGGGATCATGTTGTCTGAGAAAAAGAGTTATTTGGCTCAGACCAATATTGAATTTCTAGGAATGCAATTTGAAAATAGAAAATACCATCCTGGACCCTACATTGCTCAGGAGTTATTAAAGTTTCCAAATAAGGATCTGACTACCAAATAAATCCAACAGTTTCTTGAAATTGTTAACTATCTGATAGACTTTATTCTACATGTGTCTATATACACTTCCCTCTTGTCAAAGATGTTGAAAAAACAGGCCCCTCCTTGGAGCACTGCACAAATGACAACTGTACAAAAATTAAAGAAGATCACACAGAATCCACCCCCCTTAAAGATCCCTGGCACAGGAAAAAGGATTTTACAGATTGATGCTAGTAATGAATATTAAGGAGCTGTTCTTCTCAAAGAAATAAAAGGAAAATGATATATCTGTGGTCATGCTAGCGGATAGTTCAAAGACTCTGAAAAATATTACCATAAAGTCTATAAATAAATGCTAGCAATAAAAATTGTATAAAAAAAATTTGAATTCCATCTTATAGGGCATTGTTTCTTGATCATTATGGATAACTCATCCTTTCCCAGGGTACTAAACTTTAAAAATAAAAGCCTTCCTGAATCATATCTCTTAAGATTAAAAAATTGTTTTTCCAAATATGAATTTACTGTCCGCATATAAAAGGAGACCTCAACTTGATTCTTGATCTCCTCACCTGACCACCTTCTATCCAACTTCTTACTTCTCTTCAAACAATTCCTCTCATCTTTATGGCGAACTCCTCCAGCTCCTCTAAAACTCAAATACCACAATTTCTCATCCCTATAATAGAAACATTTCCACCTGAATGCACATCAACAATAACCCTGTCCCAAATGATTGAATTTGTAAACAACCATCTCTTTCATTTTCAAAACTTATCCAATGTCCTCAGACAATATAAAGACAGCTAGACTCAGTTCTATCTTGATGCTCTATTTCTCATAGTTTTCTGTTTTAGTCCCTCAGATGACCTGCTGTTTTAAGAAAAATGATTCTTATGGTGTATGATGACTCTCTATGCCATTAGTTTCAAAGTTCCCACCATTCCTATGTACTATTTCTTAAATGACAACCAGAAAAAAATAATCTGGAATTTTCTTGAATGGTTCAAGCCAATCCCTCAATGTTGCAATAACTTAAAAAAGATCATCAATCACTGTGGTCTATGGCATAGATCATCAGATGATGGTAAGAAATTCTGCTCACTGTTCATTCTGCATCGTCCTTTCTTCAGAAATCCTGAAGGGATGCTCTGGACTCAAAATTCAGTATATTTCAAGTCTGTCACCATAAGAGATCCCTTCATTGTCCTTAGAAAGAAAATTATAGCTTATCTCCATGAGCTCAATCACTTCAGACCAAAGGCTCAAATTTTGGAATCAACTTCTATAGGTCCAAAAGTAAAGCCTGAAGAAGTCCAAACTATAGTTCAGAGATATGACAAGATTCACAGGATATGAACACTGAAACCAAACCCTTCGATGAGCCTAGAAGCTCCTAGAAGAAGAATTTGTATGGCAAAGACATCGATTCTGATGACTCAGATTATTACAGTAATAATTTAAGTCTTAGTTAGAATTCCTTCTAGACATAACAGAACCAAAGGATGCCCATAAAATCCAAAATTAAGCCCAAAGACTATACTCTCACAAGCTTCACAGTATATAGCCTGTGACAGAAGCCATCAGAACCCCATGTGAATTGACAGTAAACTGTCCTCCTGAAGCTGGAAAGATATATATCTATATAATTAATTTCAGTTAGATAAGTTATTTGTCTTTATATATGACTTAGTTAGGTATAAGTCATGTGCCTACCTAACTAGTTTTCAAATATAATAATTAATAAAAAAAAGAAAATTTAATTAAATTGTATTTTCATAAAATTTTATTTTTTTAAAAGAAAATTCAGTGTTAAATTGACATAGTTCATTATTCGGTTTAAACGTGAAATTTGATGAAACCATTTTGCTCAAAATTTAGTAAATTTGAAATTGAATGTGCAACGTGACTATCATATTTATTTATTTTAATGTAATCTGTATGCTTTTTGATTCCCCTAAGGATCTCTCTAGAAAAGTGTGCCAAACATTGATTTTGAAATTATATTTTAAATAAAATTATAAGTTTAAAATATACTCATATTAAAATTTATAATTTTAAATTTAATGAGATTACTAAATTAATGATAAAAGACATGTGCAAATTATTCATTTTCTATCCAATTACTTGAAGAGGCTCCTCCTTATGCTCTTTCTTGCTGAGGTCCAATCAAAGATTGTAATCCAGTCCACTCTGAAAATTATTGAAAATAAATAAAAAAATCAAATTTAAAATTGAATTGAGTCAAATGAATATACTATTTAATAAATATTAAATTGATGTTACATAACTAATAATTATAATAATTTGATAATAATATTAAGTTAATGTTAAATTTAATGCTAATATATTTAATTATTTATAAATTAAATTTAATATATCTACTTTTATATCAAAAGTATATCATTTTAATTAACTTGTTTAATTTGCTTTTAAATTCTAATTAATATTTCTTAATTTTTAATGGACAGTCATTTCTTAAAATTGATTATTCAAAAATACATATAATAAATATATATTTACTGTTACATTCTGAATGACAAAAATTATAAAATAAGGATATTTTATTTTATATTTTTCTTAGCAAAAGGTTGTCATTTATCACTAACCAATGACTTAATTATATGAAATGTATAGCTGCATTAAAAAAAAAAAAAAAAAACCTCGATTAACCTATGACTTAATTATATGATTGGATAGACCGACTTCTGATTGAATTTCACGTATTTTGACTAATTTTTTAATTTTTAATTTTTAAGAGTAATTTTAACTATAGATTCAGTTCTTCTTTTGATTTTTCCGTATAAACAGTTGAGTTTCAAAATTATTGTCCAACTATACCATGACTGGTCGGAGTCCTCCAAATCTGATTTAAATATAATAATACTCATATGATACCGAGATATAAAATGCTACTATGGCCAAACAAATATCAAGAGTTTGCCCTTTTGTATTATTATATAAAAATAGATTTGAAGGATCACAGAAGTAGATCAATGATATAGTATTTTTTCTTATACAAGATCTGTTAAAAGTAACAAGTGTAGAACATACCGTGCCTTAGTAAAGAATTATATGAATAAGATAAAATTTTTAACTTTCAAAAGAGGGGGAAAAATTTAGAAAGCCATAAGATAAAGAAGCTGGAATATTATTTCTTGTAAGTCAGTGACAAGTGTAGAACATACCGTGCCTTAGTAAAGAATTATATGAATAAGATAAAATTTTTAACTTCCAAGAAAGGGGGAGAAATTTAGAAAGCCATAAGATAAAGAAGCTGGAATATTATTTCTTGGTAAGTCTTGCTACAAATGAAACAAAAGCTATCTTTCTATAGAAGGAGAGCTGAAACTATTACAACTACTTTTCATACAGACACATATGTACCTAATAGTTAAGTAAGAACATCTAAAAAATAAGAACATAATTTTCTTATTTGAAAAATTAAAATTTTATAATAATTTAATTTAATTAATTTCTTTTTTTTATCGGTTCTCAAACTGTCAAATTCTTTTTAACTTAAAAAAAAAAATCATTTTAAAAGAAAAAAGAAAATCAATCATGATTGCTTGCAAATTCAATTAAATTCATTTCTTACAAATAATAATTTATTTCAAAGGAAACTAAAAAGTAAAAGAATTTAATTATTTTTAATATGTTTTAAAAAAATCATTTAAAAAAAATAAAATCATACAAAAAAAATATATAATCGTGTGATAATTAAATTCTTTCCTTGGAAACAAATAGTTAATAGTACAAAATTAATAACAGCTTTACATGATGCATGATTCATCAAAGTTAAAATTTCCTATGAACAGATTATTGCAAAATGCAATCAAGCCGTGAAAACTTTGTTCAGAAACATTTGCTGTTTATGAGGAAATTTGTCCAAACAATAATGATCACTAACTATAGTCTATAGGAATAGGACATAACATCCCATCCCATCCAATTCCAAAGTTTAAACTAAAGAAATCAGAATTCAAATTCCATGTGCATTCCAACTATTGACATTAATTATATTAGGAAGCTTGTGGCGAGCAAAAACTTAGTAAGAGACAATAACTGTTAAAAATAAAAAAGTTTGAGAAGCCAATTACAGCAACGCAGGCCTATATTTAACTTCAGTTCCAACTAGATATTATATCAAGAACCTGAGATCTGCCCAACAGATGTGTCCATATCCAGTAAAGTGCAGAAGAGGATACCATCATTATCAACAGTGAAAATGTTGGTTTCTTCAATCCAAGGCATCAATGTAAACATTCAGTAATCCCCCCCACCCCCCCAACCTGTGCATTTAAGCTTCTTTGACGAAGCAACTCTACTTGAATAGCAATGCAGTCTTGCTGAAATATGGACAAAGAAGAAACAAATTCAGAAGGATGCCCAAATGTTGAACAATGAGACACCATCATATAGCCGACAAGAGATCCATCAACCTTGGATGACACAACCATCAAATCAAAAAAATAAGCAGATGGGGGTAAAGATAATTAGCAACACAAGTAAGGAAAACATACCATGGAAAAATTAACTTGCTTCAAGATACAGAGCTAGAGCAGAGGACGGGTTGTGCTCTGACAAAATAAAAAGAAGTCCAAAAATTAGTTGTGTTAATTCTTGATCAAACAGATATCAATTATGAAATAAAAAAAAAAATCTAAAAATACCTTCTGGTTCCCCTCGCAACCAATCCCGTGCACATATCAGAGCCTGTCGAGTGTCTGGATTCAGTGAACTTCGATGACTATCAAGCACCCTACCTCCAATGCTAAACGCCAACTCTGGTGCAACAGTAGACATGGGAGTCCCCAAAACATCACGTGCCATCATGGCCAAGATAGGGTACCTTGGTCTGTGGACTTTCCACCAGTTTAGTATGTTAAAATCACAATTACGAGGAAAGACAGGTTCCTCTAAATATTTGTCCAAATCAGATGCTACACTCTGCGTTTGAGAAGTCTCGTGCAGGAACTTGTCAAAGCCCTTTAATCTATCTCTACTGTCACTGCTGGTACTAGGTAAACTGTTGCCAGGCAAAGCTGAACCTTGATCAACCAATGTTGAACAGATAGAGTATGCATTAAAAAGTTCTTTAATACCATCAGAAACTTCCTTGATTCGATCCAGGGCAGTACTACCATATATCTGAGAATAGTAGTATTCCACCAACTTCATCTTGAATCGGGGATCTAAGATAGCTGCTACTGCCAAAGCCAAACTACACTTGCTCCAATATTTATCAAACTTAGCTTTCATCTTCAATGCTATGGAGCTAAGGAAATCATTTGTGCTCTTGCACCATTCAATTAATTGGATGTGAACATCACAAATCTCAGGAAAATATATATTTGCTGTCATACATTTGTTACCAGAAAAGACATTGGTGATTTCAACAAAAAGTTTCAAATAACTAGTGATAGAACTTGACCATTCCCACTCTGCATCGGTTAAAGCTGATGAATAGGCTGGGTCATGCTCTTGCAACAGAGAAAATGCACTCTTGTATTCCAATGCTGTTTCAAGCATGAAATATGTTGTGTTCCAGTGAATTGGAGAATCAAGAACTAAGGCCTTCTGACTGCTGATTCCAACTTGCTGGGATATCTCGTTGAACTTCCCATGTGTTGCCTGTGAACTTTTAACATATCTGACACTTCCTCGAATCTTTTGGGTCACTTCACGGAGTGCTTCCATGGCATCTTGAACAATGCAATTAAGAACATGTGCAGCAGAACGTACATCAAATAACTGGCCATTACTCAAAAGGGGTCTGTTTTGAGAGATTCGGTCCTTAATTCTGAGGACAATATCATCATCGATGGAACAGTCATCAAATGTCATGGCAAACAACTTGCATTCAATGTCCCACTCCATAAGACACTTAATAATAACTTCTGAAAGCATATCTTCTGTATGAGAAGGATCCAGTGTCACAAAATTTAGAATCTTCTTCTGTAATTTCCAATCCTCATCAATATAATGTGCTGTCAAACACAAGTACTCTGTGTTTTCTGGAGAAGACCACATTTCAATGGAGAGGTTAATTCTGCCCTGCAATCTATTTATCATTTCATACACTTTCTCTTTCTCTTTCCCATAAATTTCCACGCAGGAGAGTTCTATGGAGGTATTTGGCAAAAACTCAAACAAAGGCTGGAGATTTTTGACAAATATTTTGAATCCAACATGCTCAACCATAGACAATGGATAACCATGTAATATAATCATGCGGGCAAGATCAAGCTGACTCCGCTCTTGATCAAACCTACTACTTCCAAGACTAATAACTTCATCTTTTCTCTGCTCCTGGTCATACTTTATAACTGTGGGCTTAATATATTCATCTTTTCTTTGTCCTTCATCATAATTGACATTTGGAAGGCTAAGGGTAGTTTCCTTTTTCCTTCTCTTTGCTGCAAGTAGTTGTGACACATCACAATTAGATCTTTTCAAGCATCGCATCAAGTGATTTCTCAGATGCGTAGTTCCACTATTACTTGACCCACTTAGCCTCTTGTTACAATGTACACAAACAGCATAACATATGTCAGCCTTCCTAACCCTTTCAAAGTGATTCCACACCACAGAGGTTAACCTTTTCGGTTTCTTAATAGCTGATTCATTTGAGACTTCCATTGCATAAGGTTGAATCAGCCAGTCTGCATATCACATAAGCAAATGAAAACATAATTTAAGTTTCTTCTGAAGAAGGGGATAAAAGAAATTATGAATCATGTTATGAATAAGTATAGTTCAAATTTGCATTTTAAATTCATCATAATTTAAAATAATCTGACAAATAATGATCTAATGATTTTTACTGAATCCAACAAATAATGATCTACAATTTGTCATATCTTAAACAGTCAAAATTATGGAACTAAAATTTAATTAAAAAAGAGAAATCCAAAGATAATTGAAGAAAAAGTTAATATTTTTTAATTTGTTGTTTGAGGAAAAGGAATTTCATAGAAAGGTATCGGTTGTTATTTGCCTATTTGAAGTTTCTTATATTTTTTTTATATGATTTTGGCAGACTATTATGATTTTTTTTGCACATTGAAGAAGAAAAATAGTTTTAAAAAATTTTAAAAAAAAAGTTTCGAGATTGAAATGTGAAAAGAATATAGGTTGTTACCATTCAAATAAATAAATAAAAATCCAAAATTCACAAGACAAAGAAATTCAAAAATAAAAAAGAAAATATGCTTCAATACCCTTCGTAACTGTTAATTTACCAGGAACTAGAATCTAAATAATGGAAAATTCAAAATCCAAACTTCTTCAAACACCCAAGTGAAGGCCTACACTAAAATTAAACACATGGATCATCTCAAAACCCTCAATAAATAGTTGATCCCAAAAGCTTCAAAACCCACATAAATAAATTTCAAGATCGATATTTTAAAGTTTAATATCCATACATTCATCAATTACGCAGAAAAAACAAGAATCTTTAATCTCAAAACAGGCCATAAAAAACCTCAATCAAATGAACAAAAATTAAATTGAAGATCAATTATGAACCCTAGAAGAAAAATACTTTTGCAACAGTAAAAAAGGGATTATGATTAGAAGTGGGTCTCACACGAAATGCAGCAGAAGCTTCGTTTTTTTTGGTTGCTGCAACTTCAAAGAGTCCGATCAGAGGATCCGAGAAGGTGAGAATTGGATTGTAAAAGGGAATGGGAAAGGATAGGATCCGGTGTGGGTTTGTTGGAGAAGAACGAGTAAAGATCCGATAAGATGAGATCCAGATGGGTGTGGGTCAACGCCAAGTTTGGATATTTGATTTATTTCAAGTATCATAAAGAGAGAAATTTGGAATTCGAACCACATTGAAGTTGAAGCTTTGGGTCCGGTTACGTTTTTGGATTTCGGTTTGATTTGATTTGATTGATTGGGTATCACTTTATTGTTAAATGGGGTGCTGCGATTGGATTGGATTGGATTGGAGTTGGACCTCTTCAATCTTCACGCTAGATTTGTTATTATAGCCATTTCACAAAGATAAAGCCTTTTTTTTTTTTTTTTTTTTTTAAATTTGACAATTTTCATTTTTAAAATAGTAATTCCTCCGTTTCATGATTTAGAGATTTTTTTTTTCACTTTATTTATTAATTTAAAAACTAAATAAAGTATTAATTATTTGTTTAATTTTATTGTTGTCTATTATTGTCCTTAATATATTTATTTTTTCTTATTTTTTTATATTTTAATGATATTATAAGGATGTTTTAATTAATTATTAATATTTTTTATAAAAATAATATTATTTAATTATTTTTTAAATTTTTATATAAAAACTTTAAAAAGCTATTAAAACGAGATAGAGGGAGTAGTTTATATATTAATTTTCTAATTCCCTCTCATTTAATATGCAAAATAAAATTTATTAATTTTAAAAATAATTTAATAATATGAGTTATTTAATTTTTAATAAAATAATATAATAAAAGATATTTTAAAAAATATTAAATAAAATTTATTATTTTAATTATATTTTCTTCCCCATGTAAAAATAAAAATAAATTTATCTTCATGGAATGAATATTTTATTAATTTGGCTTGAGATCAAGTACTAAATTAATGTAGCTTAGATTTATTAATAGTTCATCCGTGGATATGATGTTGATTAAAGCCATTTTTAAATTCTTTTTTATTTATTTAGTAAACTAGCAAAATAAATAATGATATAGAATTTTTTTTTATTGATGTAAAATAATCTAATAAAAAACGAAAAAATGAAATTATAAATCAACTTATTACAATTTTTTTTAGTTTTGTTTTCAAATTTATTTAATTCTTTTAATTATATCAAATTTAGTTTGAATTATTAATATTCATATAAATAAATATAATTTTAACTCTTTATTAATGATGGTAGATAAAAAATATTTCTCCCATCTCATAAAGATATTTATTTCTATTTTTTCAAAAATTAAAAAAATATAATTAATACAGTTACAGTAATACATTTTGTTTTTAATATTTTCTAATATATCTTCCTTCGTCTATATTATTCCATTAAAAAATTAAATGACTCATGTTATTAAGTTATTATTAAAATTAAATTTTATCTTTTCGATACATATTAAATATGAGTATAATAAAAATTTAATAAATAAATTATAATTTTAAAAAAGAAAGTGACTTATAATTTAAAATAAATAAAAATGAAAATTAAGCATACCTTTACCGAACGGAGAAAATATTAATTTTTATAATTTTTATTGTTTAAAATAATATTTATACTTTTAATTATCACAAAAATATGATAAATTTTTATAAAAAAAAGAAAAAATATTTTATATTTTTATACTTATCAACATTGAATATTTTAAATAAAATTACTTGTTAATTGACGTAGTTATATGGGATTTATGTGTATATTTTTACTTTTATTTATTAAATAGATTAGAATTATTATCAATATCGATAGATTAGACCTCAAATTCATAAAATTAAAAAAAATAGATAAATTTAAATTCATAAAGCTATAAAATTAATTGATATTTTATTCTTAATTATAAAATTAAAAATTTTGTATTATTTTATACTTTAAATCAAATAAAACTTTAATTACCTAACTAACTTGGTTCAATAACTTAAAAATATATCACTCACTAATTCATCCTCCTAATTTCCTTTTTTTTTTAAAGAAAAAACAACACTTTAATTTTTAAATTTCAAATTATTATATTATCAAATATTTTAATCTTTTAAATTTTTATATATGGCTAATAATAATATAAAGATAAATTTATATCTCCTCTAGAAAAAGGCCACGAATAAGAAGTATTTTTATAGGCAATTTTAGGGTGTAATTTTTAATTAATCCAATATAATTTTGACAAAGTTTCGAACGTTTACTAATTCAGGACCGTTACTTAATTCTAATATTAATATTTGAATTTTTTTTTAAGAATTACCAATATTTGAATATTGGCAATTGATTATGATCATTAAACTAAAGTGGCTCTTAATTTTTAGCATTATGGTTATAATGTTAAATTATTGTGTGTTATGTTTATTAAACATTTTAAATTAATTATTAAAAAAAAATAAAGGTTAGTTACAACCAGTAAATTATACATTTATTTCTTAAAGAAAAAAATAATTATTTAGTATTTAGAGTTTATTATTATTTATTAGTTATTTTTTTATTTTAAAAATTTATATTAATTAATCTATGTATTTTAATTCATCAACGAATTAATCTTTCTATTACATTTTATCGTCAATGACAAATGCAAATATAAAATTAACCTCGTTCAATTCCTCCCCCCACCTCTCACACCTACATTCCCAATCCCCCCTTCGACATTAAGCCTTCTTGATATTGCTATTAAAACTATTGTTAATAAAATCATTTTTCTAAACACATTAGTGAAACTACTATCCAAAAATTTAAGTCAATTAGTAAAAATTGTGTCCAACGTGGCAGTCAGAAAATCAAAATTATATCCAACGTGGCAGTCATAAATCCGGACAATATTTAAATGGTCAAGAAATCAAAATAGAACAAAACAAGGCTGAGCAAAACCTTCGTTTGCTCAACAAGGTGAACGAAAATTATACTAAGCAACAATCACACCAAGTAGAGCTCGGATCTCATGGACCAATAAACTCAATTTATATAGGTATTTTAGGGTAGTTTTACATATATTTTGCCCTTTTTAATTTAGTATTTTTATGATTTCTATCTTATTTTAGTTATTTTGTTAATTTTAGTTTTATTATATTTGATTTTTTGATTTTTGATGTTTTTGATAGGTTTCAATATGATTTAAAGGAAAAAAGGTACATATAGGAGAAATTTAAGGTGATTTGAAAGCTTAAAGTGGTAAGAAAAATGAAAAAAATTCACTTGAGGAAGCAAACCAGCTGAGATTTTCAAGGACCTCAACATGCCCCGTGTTGAAGGGCGTGTGAAGATAAGAATCAATGAGTATAAATCAACATGAAGCATGTTAAATTCAACACTGGGTCATGTAATCAGAATTTTTGGAACCAGACTCGGTAAAAGTTTCAGAGACTTTGACATGTCCCATGCAGCTGGTCATGCAGAACCTAAAGCTCCTCTCTAGAAATCAACATGAGGTATGTTGAAAATCACAGAAATTAACATGAGGCATGTTGGATGACGTTGGCAGATTTGCTGACATGAAAAAATTTTCTCATTTCACATCTTTTACACTTTTTGTTTTTATCCCTTTAGAGACCACTTCTAGGGCAAAACTTTAAGGGATATATAAGCATCATATTCTCATTTTTTCCATAAGAAGGAAAAGAAAGAAAAATCTCCTAAGAGGAAAATTAGTGCAGATTGACAGTTTTGGAGGAAGGCCATTTGCAAGTGACGTCTCCAGCTGTCGTTCCTCAGAGATTTGATTCTTCTTCTTTTGGGTTCTTTTATTTTTAGTCTTATTTTCATGTTTTCTTACTTTATTTTATATTTTCTACTTGTAAATACAAACATGAGTGAGTGGATACTTAAGATTTCAGAGTTGGGTGTAATGATTTAAGTTTTATTTATGGATTTAGATTTGGATTAGTTTTAATCATATTTTAATATATATAAGCTTTGATTCTTATCTTCAGTGCTTATTCACATACCCATTGTTAGTACCCTTTGGGTTTTATTCTTGATCTTAGATTAAAAGACCGAGAGGTAAAAATTTATAATAGATAATCAAGATAATAAACTTACGCACCTAATATTAGAAATAAACTAGTGGGTTAAGGGGAATTTCAAGTTGATTAAAGTGCTTAAAGGGTTTTGGGTAATTAAATATCGCATGAGAATGGGGTTTAGTTTCCTTTAAAACATTCTTTAGTTTGCTTGAAAGAGAAATTAAAAGAAATAAGAATTAACT
The DNA here is from genome assembly GCF_030052815.1 of Hevea brasiliensis. Classification (NCBI taxonomy): domain Eukaryota; kingdom Viridiplantae; phylum Streptophyta; class Magnoliopsida; order Malpighiales; family Euphorbiaceae; genus Hevea; species Hevea brasiliensis. Next base: position 20,687,539 of record NC_079496.1, on the reverse strand, counting down.
TCCTTCAAACTTGTATTTCCTTTAAACTTGGTTTTGCCTATCCAAATCCCAATGAAATTTACTTCATGAACCTCAACTCCAAAATCAACTTTGCCATTAATTAATCAAATCTTTATTTACTTGTTGGAATTTTAATAAATTAGTATAGTGTTTAGAAATTTAATTGCTTACCTTATTATAATTTTCTTATTTTTCAAATTTAAATTGCTGTATCTTTTACTTAACTGCTTGACACTCCTTATTGATAGCCCAAATAATTATAACTTTTATAGTTTGATACTCAAACAATAAATCCCTGTGGGACGATATCTTCTCTTTACTACTTGAATGATTGTTGATACCATATTTTGGCCGACCTTCGAAGTTAAGGGACTTTAAAATCGACTTCATCGTCCGCTCTCAGCCGATGTCCTTCAATCATAAATGACTTTTCCGAACTCACCAATTGCTCGACCATGGAATAAATCGATCCCATACTTAGTTAATAGTTTTCTGATCTCTTATCAAAAGGTTTTGAATCAAAAATGGATCTTCGGACCATCCAGTCTCGCTTCCAATCTCTTCTTACAAATATTGTGGAACTTCATTTGGCTAATGTCAGGATCGGGTTCTCACTTAAATGCCACAGATATTAAAGTGAAGTTAAGGTCTCTATCCGGTCTAATGACGATCCCGATCTTTAGAATTCAAATCAATGTCTAATCTTTCCAATTCTAATGTTTTAAAGTCTTACCTGGTGTTTGATCGTGGCTTAGTTCGATCTCAAGCTTATGTAAAATGTTTTTCTGATCTTTTATACTTAGGTTAATGGTTGCTTTTAAGTTTAATGTCCAACATGCTCAAAACAATTAAGTACTCATACAATTTGGACACTTTCCGATCTCATTAAGAAATTGAACAAAAAGGACTTCATTTCATCTCAAAATAAAAGTTACAAGTCATTCGGCTGGAGGGTCTACCCCAGCCTGTTCTCCAGGTACATCGTCGTTTCTCTCATTTTCTCTCTCTCTCTCTCGGGCTCCTCCTCGCTACCCTTTTCATCTCTAGGAGCAAGATCAACCATCCAGGAGAAGTCTTTACCAGGATAACGCCTTTCAAGCTCGGCCAGAAGATCGCCATGTGCATTCACATAAGTGCCAACTTCCCTTGTCACAGCCTCCTCTTCTTTCACTTTGAGCTCCTCAGTGAGGCGAGCGACATCGGCAGTTCGGCAGGCCCGAGCTTCTTCTAGTTCACACTCTAGTTCGGCTATCTTATCCTCATAAGATTTTGTCTGACCCTCAATCTCGATGATATAGTCTTGAGCGGATGAAAGTTGGGCTTGGGCGAAAGCAGTGTCCTGGACTGCCTTCAAAATTTCCTGCCTCAGGAGGTGAGCCTTTTCCCTGATTATGTGTTGGTTCACCAGGCTCTCCACGGTCAAGCTCATCGTCTGAGCCAAGAGATTATCAAGGCTATCCGGGGTCAGCCTGTTCCGATCATCCTGAAGGCATATGGTGGCACCCAGAACTTTGGCCAAGCCCGGATTCCCCCGAACTGAGCGGTTATTCTTGAGAGAGTGAATGAGGACCTGGGCGCCACGAGAAAGAGTCCTTACAGCAGGTTGAGAAGATCCTCCCTCGGCACTTAAAGAAATAGGTGGAGGTGGCGGTTCTTCACGTCGAGGAGGGGAAGGAGAAATCTCCACCTCTGGGATCAGTTGTTCTGAAGGTCGGGACGAAGAGCCCGACACTTCTCCCAAATCTCTCCTTGGCGTCTAGGATGCCGCGACAATCTTCATTTCTCGCACCTTCCGAGAGACCTTTCTTTTCCGCTTGCGGCTTTCTTTTGCACTTTTGCCTCCAGCCATTCCTGCACGAAAAACAAGTTAGTGAGATCACCTGAGTCAAGAGGCTAAAGGTTTAGGTTATACCGATTCCGGGTCTGAGGTCAGAGAGCTGTAGTTCATAATTTTCATTAGCGATCACCTTCGTAAGCCACCACCTCAGTTCGGCCATTACGGCATATGGGCAAGAATACTTTTGGGTGGCCACCTGCTCCTTCAATTCCTTTACCATGGCGTCCTCGTCTCTATTCAAAGTGACCTTTTTTGGAGCCGAGGGGACCAGGTATTGTCAATTATGTGGGAAACCTTCGAAGCCATTCGGGATCTTGTTCCTCAATATAAAGAATAGGTTCTTCCAGTTCTTTAGTTGTCACAACCCAACCTATGGTTCGGACCGGCACTAGGACCTGGGCCAGCCTAAAGCCCCCGAGGCCCGTAGTAAGCCTAACTATTCCTCAACCCATAACCAAGCCCACAATTTAGGCCCAATATGCATATAAAAATAATTTAAATTAAACTGTTATAATTTTATTTCGGGCCATCTTAGCCCAGAAATCATCAGAGACTAAAATTAGGGGAGCCCGGCTCAACCCTGTTACCTCATTTTACAAACTGTTTAAATACCATACAAATCTTCATTTATTAATCTGAAAAATTTAAATTACACGATTCCTAATAAGGTCCACACTATTACTAACACATGCGGAGTTCTAGATTTTAAATTTAGAAAAGAGAGTAAAATAATTAAAATAACCGACGTTAAACCTGCGAGGAAGAAAACAGGTTGCTCTGTAAAATAACTCCTCCTGTGGCCTGGAAAAATATTGAACAGGAGTGAGCGTTCTACTCAGAGAGTAAAATATCAATTTTAACCATAATCTCTATAACTATCTAAAACTAATGCATCCTGTGGAGTGAAATGCAATATCAATAATATTTTCACATCATAACAGCAAAAAGGTAATTTGGAGCACTCACACACCCAGTAAATATCAATCATAATATATGGGAGCTAATTCACTATACAGCTCTCTTAAATCCAACCTGGTGCCAGCGAAGAACTCAAGCTGGACTTTTGCTTAATAAACCAAATCGGGGTCCCAGCGAAGAACTCAAGCCGTGACTACCCCCGAAGGATCGGGTCCCAGTGAAGATCTCAAGCCGTGACTACCCGTCCTATCCATAGACCACTCCACATCACACGTACGCCAACGCACGCACACTGCTCCAAATTACCACAACAACATACATGGCACTTTCACAGTTATGAATGCAACATAAATCGTGCCTAAAGTTTATCTACATAGATATATGTACATAAGTGATGCATGGGCATGCTTGAACATATAATAATAGTGAAATTATAATTAAAATTAATATTTTACTCACAGTACACCGATGACTATTGTGGCTGTTGGATGCAGAAAAATAGCTGACCTCGATCACCTAATAATTAAATTATAAATTTATTAGTACTAAGTTAAGATAAAACTCTAAAGAGGCAATAGACAGCCTAATTCATGCCGAAAATCCGGCAGAGTTTCCCTTATACTTGGGACCTACCCAACCTGTAAAAAGGCTCAAATAACACTTCTAAATTCTCAATTTCCACAATCACATCTCATCAATATCACATGGCCCCTCCTGGGCCCTCCAAATTAGACAATACTCAAAATCTTAAAAATTATGTTTTAGTCCCTATAATTGACATTTTTCAAAAATCCACTCAAACAAGCTCTAAAAATTCTAAAATTTTACCCCACGGTCCTTAATAATATTATAAGGCTATTGCAAAATGAATTGTAATTTTCTAATCACCCATGAATATTTTATTCAAGAATTTTACTCGATTCCATAAGTTTCCAATATCTAACATATTCTTAATTCAACACAATTAAATATTCACATATTTAAACTTTCATCCTCAAGCTTCAACCAATTATATAAAATTTAATTATCTTAATTTCAAATAATCTTATATGCCCATATGCTAAAAATCTAACTAAAATCCATCTATATTTTTCAAAAATATTCTATAATCACTAAAAAATTCAACAAACACCATAGAATATCTCCAAATAATTTTACTTTCATCATATATTTTTCTTAGAATTTTTCTCGAATTTTTCCTGTTTAAGAAACACTGTATTTATGCTCCATAGACAGAGAAATAATAGAAATTGTCTTACCCGAAGTTTATCTGTATTTCAAAAATTCCAAAAATTTATGAGGAAGCCTCTGGAAGTTGAATCATCTCCATAGTCCACCAGAGCCACCGCCGGAACCACAAGACGGTGGCGGTACGGCCACCGCGACATTTGCCGGATCTGATCATACCACCATGTTCCTCTCCTCTTCCTCACCCATAGGTGGTCTCGGATCGTCGATCCAACGATCGGATCGTCGAGATCCGAAAAAGCTTGAAAAACCCAAACTTCTCTCCTCCATATCTCACTCATCCGACCTCCATTTGTTGCAAAATTGGTATCAAAAGAAAGGTCTCGAACAAGCTTTCCAACGCCACCGACCGCCTCGACGGACGTCCGATGAAGCCGAATCGCTGAAAGCCGCCGCCATCGTGGCGCGTTTTCTCTCTTCTCCTCTCTTGCCGCTGCTGGTGGTTATGGCCGTCGCCGAGGGTCGCCACGGATGGGGAGCTGCTCGAGGTCGCCACGGCCACCTAAAAGAAAAAAGAAGAAGAGAGGGAAGGAGAGAGAGAAAACAGAGAATTGGGGGGGGGGGGTCCTCCTCCCGTTTTTCACCTTTTTTTTTTTTTCTTCAGGGTTGTTACATTCTTCCCCCCTTAAGAAAAATTCGTCCTCGAATTTTCGAAGAAACAAGAGATATGGAAAAGAAGATTATCGGAACAAGTGCAATCATTACTCCTCCAGCTATGCAGAGATTGGTAAAACATTTATTCTTCAAACTCTTTGTATATTATATATGACATTTACCGCTCTCTAATTCTACTATAATGTCCTATTTGTCATCTCTTATCTCTTGGCTATTCACTAACCATTCTTCTGACACCTCAGGTATTCATTATAACCCTATTACTCTCGACTTGATCTCTGATAACTTTAATTAACTTTGGCGCTTACCTTACTGTTATTACGCCCTAACGTGTCTCTTGGTGACTTCAGTCCTTATTCCTTTGTTTCGATAATCTCTGTTTTCTCAAAACATAACTTATGTTCCCTACCCTATTATGTTCTATAAGATGTTTCCTGTAGCACCTATCACAGGTATCTTATTCTAAATCTTTACTTGTCCTTTGACCTCAATGGTCAGCACCTATGCATCTTATTCAAGATTCTCACTCTTCTTATGACCTCAGTGGTCAATACCTATAAATCTTTCCACTCCCATGATACTTCAAATTTTTCAATCTCTTTTGTGTCATTACTATGGTCTTTAGACCAACCTTTGCCCATCTTATGTAACTGGTCAGGTAAAGTCTCCTCCAAGGGCCAAGTGTATCATTTATCAATATTGGAAAGTGGACTGGGTCTCTCCTTCTAGGTAACAAAAGTGTTTATATTCTTTGACAACTCAATCCATGCGACTTTATCAATTCTCACTCCTCCTCTGGAATGAGAATATCTAGACTTCTTCCTAAAACTTCTTAGTATGTGGCCTACTTCTATCACATTGGCACTCAGATCGAGGCTCTACTACTCCTTTAATCTATCCTCTCATAATAACTTGTTTTAAACATCTCTCAGTGTGTTCCTAGCATACCTTTCCCTTCTTATCCTCATCATTATAACTAGCTCTACCGAGCTTTCTTCTTGTCCTTTGGATCTTATCCACTTCCTTTTTCCTATTTCTAGTATTGTTGATATCTTTTCAACCTGCTGTACTTATTCATTAATCTTAGAACTATTTCACCCTTACACCTTTTTCCTTCAATGATATCCATCCCATCATCAACTTTAACTTTCATTTTATTTCTTAGTCTTATCTTGATTACTAGTTTCATTACTTCGAGAATTCTAACCCTATGATTTACTCCTACCAGCACATTCTTCACCTTATGTAACACTTATAATTACCCATAGAAAATTCTTCTTGTATCCCCTTTTTCCAACTTAACTATCAGAACATTATCATTCCCTACCAGCCTTAGTAGGAAATTGCTTATCCTGGATGAATATGAGCCCCAGAAACTATAAGTTCCATATGAACTAACACGGCTATGGAAAATGTATGCCATGCCTTAATTCTAAACAAGATACTTCACATGTTCATTCTCCTTAATATAATCACATATACTGCCCATAGCTTTCCAAACTCCAGCCTCAACTTTTCCCATTAGTAACAATTTCATTTATTAAAACTCGTTCATAAATAGTACTGCCTCTAACTCATAGTTTAAAACAGTTGCAAGCCTTGGTAGCTAACTCAATTTAACTCCTGTCACTACTCTGATCGTCCTTTTATACTTAACACTAGGTATGTACTTACTGTCATTCTCATATCAGGAAACTGTGTATGAATTGGTGCCTACCAAACTCTCAAATAACTAGGTCTCCTTGATTCAGTCTCTGTTCCTTATATAACCCTCTAGAACCAAAAGCACAAGCTAAACTTAAAAAGAAAGAAAAATATCTTCTTATATTTAATTACGCCCGATTGTCCATATTACAACGTTTAACCTATGTTTCTCGGTTTTTCTCTCCAAATTTCATCACCTCCTAGCACAATTGTGCTCTACCCATAATGCATCATCTGCATGAACCCTTTACCGTACCATTGTCCTTCCTGATATAATATTTTATAATTTAGTAACTTTACTTATACTCGACCTATGATTCATATCTCTCATCGTTTATATTGTGCCCTTAACTTTTGTTGATTCCTGAAAGATCTCTCTTACTCATAGATTCTTCCAACACTAATTCCACCCTTATCTATGGTCATTAATTTGATGCTTGAACTTTCTAGTGATTTATAACCACTCAGACTTGTCACTTTTCATTCTACCCCTACTGTTGTTCTGTCGTTACTGCTTCACTACAAAGTGATTCTGTTGATCACACTAAAGACGTTTGCCTGACATTCATAACGAACCTCTAACTACCTTCTCACTATCTCAAAAGTCTAACCTAAAGCCTATGTGTTATTATCTATAATTCTTTCCACTCATCATACCTATTCAATCCCTTAGATTAACTTTTATTCAACTTAGTACTTACTAACTTCTTTTTCTCTACCTAATTAGATAGTCCACAATATCATCACACACCTTCTACTTTTTGCTCATTATTATTGTATTCCTCGCCTAATCTTCTTGATACTGTTAACAAGTTAAAAGAATCTTGCCCCATTACTATCCACTTCACTTTAGAAATAGAGAATAAATAAAGTATGATCCAATCATGTAACTCCAAACTCTATATTTTAGCCCCTGGCAATACCTCAACTACATCATGCTATGTGTATCACATTACTAGATTCTATATCTCCATCACTATTCTCACTAATGTGGTCCCATTTTGGGTTCTCCGTCCTTGTCATTTACCTTGCCAAGAATAACGCTTAGCCTACCCTATATCTTACTTTGTTCCTTTTATTATGCGCTCTTTAGGTTATCCTTTCATTTATTTCCTTTATCTTACCCAAAATAGAACTTGACTATTCAATCCCTGGTTCCATTTTTTTTTTCCTAACATGATAGCTGTACTTGCTAACTATATCTTTTAGAGTCTCTATCGCGTTATCATATGTCTGTGCTACTCAGATTTGGTCCTTTGACCACTCTAGCTAGTACTTCCACTGGCATTTAGATTATATTGCATCTGCAATCGATTGTCCAAACTTTTATTCTGCACTTCCTTTATCCATTGGCCTTCTATGATTTATCTTTGCTAATTTATTACTCTTAATACTATTATAATTAGATTATACTATTATTTTGAACAATATGAAGTTAGAAAGGAACTCAGGAAATTGCAGTCATACCTTTATCGTATGATTTCTATTCTTATCCTTTAGTTTACATAATACCCTTACTACCTCGAGAACTGATTTTACAGTAATTTTATTTATTTGTTATTATTATTATTTTTTTATTATTATTATTTTCCATGTTTACTCAATTAGCCAAAACTTAAGATTCCGGGCACCCAAACCCATCATCCAATTCAAAGGATTTACATTCATCGTGATCTAATTATATATGATTCCTATAATGGAACTTGCATCATCTGCAGGATACTCGAGCCAACTACTCTCTACCACACTTTACAGTCCCATCTGGGGCACTATTTTGTTCGTTACCATTATTAATAATAACCTTCAATCCCTTTTAAAAAGATAGGACTATACCCTAACTTATTGCGACAAAGGTACTACATTTACCACCTTGCCCAAACCATGTTAAATTAATGACTCTCCTATCATATCATAGCTCTGCGAATCATCAATTTATAGTTTTGACTTTCCCTAGGTAGTAGGGTTGTACTTTACACCTTGCTGATACACAACGGGTATACTATTTTCACTAAGTTCTAAGCAAAATGTCTATCGTACTACAAAAATGATCCAAAATTCCATACTGAAGACTAGATGATCTCACTCTATAAGTGTCATGTTTACTTTGCAACTAATCCGAAACCTCTAGTCTGATGGCAACTCTTAATGCAGCTCTAGCTCATGCTAGGGTAACTGAGTCACTGACTCTAGTTATCACCCAACTGTGAACTTTTAATATTCTAACTCTAGACTCTTAACCAGGAGTTCCCAACTCCTCTGCAGATATAGAACTCTGTTCTGGCATAACTGTACCAAAACAGAAGCCATCCGCAAACACCCTCATTATGGAGCACCACGGGGATGCACGCAGCTCTACACAATAATCTCATGTCGGTACTGTAATCTGCAGCTTACAGAGCAGACATCGAGAACATTGTATAGTTACTACGATACGTCCTGACCGACTAGGTCTCCCAATTTCTTATCTCTCTTGAATATTCTATTATCAGAAACATATTCTGACTGGGTCATCCACTGATGACTGCCAGCAATGGTATCCTCATCCTTATCTAGGGCAACTGTACTTTCAAGACTCACCTTTATGTACTCGTGCCTTACACGAAATGGGCACACCATTTAAACCCATACAGACAGAAACATAGCATTTCTTGGAGTACGTATCCTCATGATGGACCTCACATGTCTACTAACTCTATTTCACATTTTTATGTACTCCACGAAAATCAAGACACTGATTGAGGCACTTTTATATTTCCCGAGGTATAACGCAGAATCTAGAAACAAAGAATTACAGAAAAGACAAAACAGAATCCTATACTTCGCATGTAACATCCTAACAAGACTCCTTATACACTCCCAAGTATTTTATTTCCCATGAATCTAGAGCCTAAGCTCTGATACCAACTTTGTCACGACCCAACCTATGGGCCTGACCGGCATTAGGACCTGGGCCAGCCTAAAGCCCCGAGGCCCGTAGTAAGCCTAACTATTCCTCAACCCATAACCAAGCCCACAATTTAGGCCCAATATGCATATAAAAATAATTTAAATTAAACTGTTATAATTTTATTTCGGGCCATCTTAGCCCAGAAATCATCAGAGACTAAAATTAGGGGAGCCCGGCTCAACCCTGTTACCTCATTTTACAAACTATTTAAATACCATACAAATCTTCATTTATTAATCTGAAAAATTTAAATTACACGATTCCTAATAAGGTCCACACTATTACTAACACATGCGGAGTTCTAGATTTTAAATTTAGAAAAGAGAGTAAAATAATTAAAATAATCGACGTTAAACCTGTGAGGAAGAAAACAGGTTGCTCTATAAAATAACTCCTCCTGTGGCCTGGAAAAATATTGAACAGGAGTGAGCGTTCTACTCAGAGAGTAAAATATCAATTTTAACCATAATCTCTATAACTATCTAAAACTAATGCATCCTGTGGAGTGAAATGCAACATCAATAATATTTTCACATCATAACAGCAAAAAGGTAATTTGGAGCACTCACACACTCAGTAAATATCAATCATAATATATGGGAGCTGATCCCCTATACAGCTCTCTTAAATCCAACCTGGTGCCAGCGAAGAACTCAAGCCGGACTTTCGCTTAATAAACCAAATCGGGGTCCCAGCGAAGAACTCAAGCCGTGACTACCCCCGAAGGATCGGGTCCCAGCGAAGATCTCAAGCTGTGACTACCCGTCCTATCCATAGTCCACACCACATCACACGCACGCCAACGCACACACACTGCTCCAAATTACCACAACAACATACATGGCACTTTCACAGTTATGAATGCAACATAAATCGTGCCTAAAGTTTATCTACATAGATATATGAATATAAGTGATGTATGGGCATGCTTGAACATATAATAATAGTGAAATTACAATTAAAATTAATATTTTACTCACAGTACACCGATGACTATTGTGGCTGCTGGATGCAGAAAAATAGCTGACCTCGATCACCTAATAATTAAATTATAAATTTATTAGTACTAAGTTAAGATAAAACTCTAAAGAGGCAATAGACAAGCTAATTCATGCCGAAAATCCGGCAGAGTTTCCCCTATACTTGGGACCTACCCAACCTGTAAAAAGGCTCAAATAACACTTCTAAATTCTCAATTTCCACAATCACATCTCATCAATATCACATGGCCCCTCCTGGGCCCTCCAAATTAGACAATACTCAAAATCTTAAAAATTACGTTTTAATCCCTATAATTGACATTTTTCAAAAATCCACTCAAATAAGCTCTAAAAATTCTAAAATTTTGCCCCACGGTCCTTAATAATATTATAAGGCTATTACAAAATGAATTGTAATTTTCTAATCACCCATGAATATTTTATTCAAGAATTTTACTCGATTCCATAAGTTTCCAACATCTAACATATTCTTAATTCAACCCAATTAAATATTCACATATTTAAACCTCCATCCTTAAGCTTCAACCAATTATATAAAATTTAATTATCTTAATGTCAAATAATCTTATAATATAAGCTTAATGTCAATTATATAAGCTTCAACCAATTGTACTCTTGACTAATGGACTGCAGATCAGTTTCCTAGAGAACCGACGATAACTCATCCACGGAAAGATTTTCTTTCCTCAAAGTAGAGGCCCGTTTGGATTGAGCCACCCGACCGCAAGTTGGGACGGAGGTTGTAGAAGGTTCAGGTCGCCCACTTGGCCTAATTACCTCAACTTCGTCTGATGTCCACGAGATGTGAACGGTAGGAGGGCTAGCGGCTCTCTGACCCTCGGCGCCACTCATTTTCACAGAAAACAAAAGAAATCAATCGAGAAGAGAATAAAAAACCTTACCGAAATGTGATCGGTGCCGGGAAACTTGAGAAAATGTTGAGAGTGCTAAGGAAAGTTTTGAAAATGACATGAAAAAATGACTGACTCACTTCACTCCTATTTATACCCTTTTGGGCATTAAATGCTCGCAAAGTCCCAAGCGACGCATCGGTTAGTGGAATCGGTTTGCTTCCTCGACACGTCGTAAGAAGATTCTAGAAACGTAATAAAAATTCAACCAAATGAGATCGGCTTACTAAAGTCAATTTTCAAACTCAGGGATCGATAAATAGCGACTAGATCGGAAGGAATAGAGATCGGAAAGCACGAAGAGGATAAAATGACTTCTAATCAACTCTCTTCATAATCAGTGCCGAGTTAGTTAAAGCGTTGCAGGCGGATCAAATCTTCACCGCACACCTCATCTGCAAAAAAGCCCACCTAGCTAACAGATGCCAAAACAGTTATGACAGTCCTGTACACCTTGGTCTCCACCATTGATCATACTTGTAAGGACGGACCTGGAGCCCTTGGATCAAAAAACAGGCGACAGTCCGGCGCTTTTTATTTCCAACCCTCAGATCCATCTTGTAAGGCAAGACCCTGGGCCGTTGGATCAAGAAGAGAAAGGACGAACATTCTGAATAGGATCCCAGCCGTCCATTTTGATTCTCTTTAATTCTCAGACCTCGGATCATGTCCCTTTGAATCTAAACCCTCTGTCTCCCCTGTGGAGATCCTAACCCTTTATTAAGAGCACCCGTTCCCTATAAATACCTGCATGCAATACTGTAGAAGGGGCGGACGAAAAAGGTGGTGGTGATTATAGTGGAAAGGCTCTGAAATTTAATTCAGTCTTGCTACTTTGTCATTCTAAGCTTTCAAGAAACTTTAGAAACCAGTTTTCTTAAGTATCTTCATTGAAGGAGTTTTGAACCCTGAAATCTCCATTTTCAATGCCTGTTCATCACTCCGAAAGGCCATTTTCTTTACTCAGTTTCATTCCCACCTCCCCGATATCGGTATATTACTCTCCTCATTCAACTTCATTCTGACCTGATTCCTACTACGTCGGGCAAGTTTTAGTCTTTTGGCCGTCGGTTTCCACCTCCACAAGGCTTGTGGATACTAGAGTCAGCTCAACAGCCTCAACCTCCCACAGGTAAGTGTTTAGACTTTCATTTTGCCAAATGCTCATGTTTCATTTTATCTATTTTTATTCTTGAAATTTCCATTATGTTCAATTACATTAAAAATCCCAACATAGATTATTCTGGCCGATAGTTATTTCCTGAGTCTACTTCTTTTATTCACTCGTAAACTTTATTTATTTCTTCTTAGTTTTCATTTCCTTTGAAAGTAGGTGTCCTGGTTGTGGGCAACTCGTAGGTAACTTAAAAGATATTGGTAGAAGTATCTTAACGTGAAAGTTTTTTTCGAACAAATAAAAATAATAAAAGGTCAAATAGTAGGTCAGAGGAATAACTTATAAGGTTGGGCCATGAAACGAGCCCAGGAGATAACATAATAGAGTGGGAACCGAGATGAGATCGGGTCCCGAACTAGTAACCAAAAGAGATCAGATATCGCCAGCCAAAGAGTTCTGACAAGGCGATTGCATAGGAGATCGGCGAAAAGTTTGGTCTTGTATCCACCCTCTAGTTATAAGGCATTAGTGGATTAAGAAAAGCTTTGTGTGGGTTTCTGGCGCTTTCAGGTGTTAAGATCCTTAGTTCAAGGTCCTTACGATATGCGATCATAACAAACACTCTAAGAGATCGGGGGAGAGTTCTTACCTGATTCTCATTTAAATAAAACATGGAGATCGGAGGAGAATTCTTATCCGAGATCCTTCACTTAAAATTTTAAACCGAACACTCTAAGAGATCGGGGAGAGTTCTTACCTGATTCTCATTTAAATAAAACATAGAGATCGGAGGAGAGTTCTTATCCGAGATCCTTCACTTAAAATTTTAAACCGAACACTCTAAGAGATCCGAGGAGAGTTCTTACCTGATTCTCATTTAAATAAAAACACGGAGATTGGAGGAGAGTTCTTATCCGAGGTCCTTCACTTAAAATTTTAAATTAAACACTTTAAGAGATCGGGGGGAGAGTTCTTACCTGATTCTCATTTAAATAAAACATGGATATCAGAGGAGAGTTCTTATCTGAGATCCTCCACTAAAAAAAAGCTCTAAACCAAATACTTTAAGAGATCGGGGGAGAGTTCTTACCCGATTCTCAGCCAAAACCTTAATAAAATATGTGGAGATCGGAGGAGAGTTCTTATCCGAAATCTCCCGCTTAAAACTCTAAAAACATACCTAGAGATCGGTAGAAACTTCTTATCCGAGCTCTCTTAACAAAATCTAAATTAAAATAACACAACTCCAATGCACAAGATAACTTTACTCGATACCTATTCACTAAAGGGCCATCTCGTGAACTCGTATTCTTGGGTAACCCAAAATTGGTGAAATATCAAATATTCCTTTATGTCGCACAAAGGATTAACATTATCACTTTCTTGACCCTCTAATTATCTTTTTAACTTATGAAGAGTATAACATTAAATCTGTTTACCCTCGTTAAGGGATGAGGCGGGGTGCCTAATACCTTCCCCGCCAGTATACGAACCCCGAACCTAGAATCTCTGTTTTTGAAGTGGTTTCTTTTTAATCTATTTTCATAAATGGTTTTCTTTAATTTTTCTCAAAATTAAAGTGGCGACTCCTCACATTTTCCACTTCGGTGAAGAGCTTCGTCGAGGCGACCGCATGTGACACCCCTTACCCGTGTACAATATACCCGAGTAAGCAATGTCACACGGTGTACCGGCACACTCTATTATACCTTAATTAACTTTTATCATACTTTTGAATATAACTTGTGAAATATAATATCTTTGAGCCAATTTTCAAAATTATAATTTATTGAGGTTCCGAAGATTTTATAGAAAATCCGACAAAGTACCGGCTAAAAATGGAGAAAACAGTTCTTCGGAACCTGTGAAAAACACTTCCAATATTCATATTCAATCAATCCCAAACTCCAATATCAAAATCTCAACATTTTTCAATTTCATTTCTCAATCATTCGTCTCATGTGATAATCATGTATAAATCACAGATAAACATTCACTTTTCCATTCACAAACACAATTCTCATTATTTACATGAACATCAAAATACATTACATAAGTTCAATTACATATGAGAAAATAAAAATTTAGTTACAAAATACCAAAATGAAACCTAGTGTCCTACCAATGCACTGTGGAGGGTGAGGTGACACGGACACTATGCAGAGCTGCAGGATGGACTCACCCAGTCTGCGGTCTACTGGGCTCACGATCAGTATCTCCAGAACCTACGCGTGGCAAAAGCAACGCGCTAAGCAATGATGCTTAGTAGTGTAATAATAAAATAAAAGAAAATAGCAGAAAATAAATATGTATTGAATGTATATGTCTTATTTGTTTTGTATTTGTTATATTCATTTATTTCTTTAACTTTGTCCATTTTCATTCATTTGGTTGCCCAAGTAACCTATCTTTGAATCGGATGGATAAATGGGTAAACTGGCATTGGGTATCAAGTACCTCTGGCCGTCACACCATCGGTCACATATGTATCTCCCGGTGTGCAACAGAACAGCTAACAAGCTATAAATAATATTAGGCACGAGGCCAAGTCTCAACACAATATCAAAATGGCTAAAAGCCATAAAATCACAGAATGGCATAATGCCATGTGCAGTACTGCTAACTGAACCCTATTGGCATGCCAAACTATCCAAACCAATCTTGTTAGGTATACTAGGGCATTTGATACTTTAAAATTCTTCAATTTGTGAATTTCAAGTTTTGGTGTTACCATTCACTTCATTAGTCAACAAAAATGTTGACTTTTGGATAGAAAGTAGGTGTATTGGTTTTAACACTCCCAATGTACCACATTTTGCATTTAAAACTTGTTGGAATTAATCACCAAATCCATTTCCAAACTTAGCACTAAGGGAGCAGAATTTTCAGTTTTTGTACCCTAACTTTACTGTTCCATTAGTGACTGTTACAGTGGGAATTTGAGGAAATGGTAAACATGAAAGTTGTTCCTTATTTTGTCTAGTAGAATTTAGTTTTTTGAATCACTCCATTTGGAGTTTTGTAGCTCCATATATGGTCCAAAAACCACAGCTGGCCGAATTTGAAAACTGCAGAATTTACCAAATCTACGATAATGAGCAAAGGATCGAGTGCCTTGTTGGATAGGTTATGGTCATAATTTGGGGTAGGTTTCTTCATGAAAGTTGTTTTTCTATATCTTATCTTATTGCTGTAAAAATTTCAGGTCAAATGGACCATTTTACAGTGAGTTATGGCCTGTTCATTTGGTCATTCTGCAGAATCTGCTTGCAGGGTATCCGGATTGGGGCTAATTTTTGGTCTACTTGCTTTGGTCTTTTGGACATGGTTTCTTCAGAAAAATTTTGCCATTATAAGTCTAGTTTCATGTCCAATTGGCCAAACACCAATTGAACCTACACAGCCAAAGATATGGCAGTCCAAACAGGCTGGACTCACAGCCTCCTCTTTCTTGTCACTAGGCGACCTACCCATTTCAGTTTGCCATGCAATAGTTCACTCCAAATTATGGTCAACTTACGTCAAATGGTCACTAATTGACCATTAGAATGTTCTTTAACAATTTCATAAGCAAAGTCCAATTTTTCTCCCAAAACCCTAATTCCCATTATGAGTTTTCACAACATACCTTAATTAACTAACTAATTCATTATTCTTAGAATTACATACTTTAAACATAATCTCTAGTTCACTACAAGTCCATCAAAAACACTCAATCTTGTTCCTTCCTTAGGGCTGCCGAAATTCATGGTATACATACACATAAATTCCATTCATTTAATTCACAAATCCTTACTCCCTTTAAGTCTTTAACATGGAATAAGAGGGATTTAGGTATAGATAGGCACTAACCTCTTGTAGGGCAGAATTTTCCAAGTGTAAACTTCACTTTCCTTCCTTTTCTAGGCTGCCAAACACTTCCCAAGAGGTATAGACAAGTTTTTAGTGAAAGGCGTCTAGGGTTTATGGTGAAATGAAGAGGGAAATGGAGCTTGATGGAGTGTTAATGGAGGTTTAGGTCAAGGCATGGATTTCGGCTGGTTTGGGGAGGAAGAAGGCTGATGGTATTTTTAATTTCTTTGGTCTCATTTATCTCTTTTTATTAGTTAATGAATTGGTTGTTTAATTATAATTGGTGGAAACTTTTAAATGACATCATAATGATGTCATATTTGGCATTTTATTGTATTTTCTTTTCTACTAACTTCAAATTAATTATTCATCAACATTAATCATATTTTATGTCATAATAATTATTTACTCAACTGGACAAGTCAGTCAAAAATCGTCTCTGAAGGCGAAATGACCAAAATGCCCTCCGTTTGGCTTAACGGGTCAAAATTGTCTGTATCGATTGAAAAGTTTTTCTAAATATTTTCTTGGTATTCTAATGCCATAGGAACCTCAATGACCCTTCTCTGGAGTCTCAAAAATTATTTTATGAATTTTTCCCCGGGTCTAGGGCTCCTAGTTGCGAGAACCGCAACTTCCCTCTGGTTACCCATCGCTTGGGCACCGGCTCATTTGACTTAGTTGTATTTTATTTCTAAAATTTTTACTAAATTTTTCTTATTAATATTTGAGTTAATTATGGTTCCTCACTTTAGTTTAAATATTTTTTCGAACGTTCTAGCTGTCCGGACTGACACCGGTCACCAAGCATGAGAATGTCTGAGTTGCTCTTTGGAAGGGTGTTACAACTCTTCCCCTCTAATTTAAATTTCGTCCTCGAAATTTACCTGATGCAAACAGTTGAGGGAACTGTTGCCTCATCGTCTCTTCACTTTCCCAAGTTGCCTCCTCGGTGTTGTGGTGCCTCCAAAGCACTTTCACCAGTGGAATCTGTTTATTCCTCAACTCTTTCACTTCCCGAGCCAGGATCCGTAGAGGTTCTTCTTCATATGTCAAATCCGGTTGTATTTCAATTTCTTCCCTGGAGATGACATGTGAAGGATCTGAGCGATATCTTCTGAGCATGGACATGTGGAACACATTGTGGATCTTATCCAGCTCTGGTGGTAAAGCTAGCCTATAGGCCACTGGACCCCCACGTTCAATGACTTCATATGGGCCAATGAACCTAGGGCTTAACTTACCTTTTCTTCCAAACCTCAATACCTTCTTCCACGGTGACACCTTGAGGAACACTTTGTCGCCAACCGCATATTCTATTTCTTTTCTCTTCAGGTCGGCATAAGATTTCTGTCTGTCTGAGGCAACCTTCAGATTGGCTTTGATTAGTTTCACTTTCTCCTCAGTCTGTTTCACCAGGTCTGGCCCCACCAGCTTGTCTTCGCCCAATTCAGTCCAGCACACTGGAGTTCTACATTTCCTCCCATACAGTGCTTCATATGGGGCCATTTGGATACTAGCTTGGTAGCTATTGTTGTATGCAAATTCTGCCAGTGGGAGGTATCTATCCCAACTTCCCTCAAACTCAATGACACAACTCCTCAGCATATCCTCAAGGACCTGACATATATTTCATGTTATTATTATCATTTTAATTCAATATTTGTATCAATTCCATTGGTTTCAATTGTTTACCTGGATTACTCTTTCTGATTGCCCATCCGTCTGAGGATGGAAAGCTGTGCTGAAGTGGAGTTGTGTACCCAAGGACTCATGCAACTTCTTCCAAAATCTCGATGTAAACCTTGGGTCTCGATCAGATATGATGGAAAGTGGAATTCCATGCAGTCTAACTATCTCACTGATATACAATTCTGCTAACTTCTCCAGTGAGTAGTCAGTCCTAACTGGCAGAAAGTGTGCTGACTTTGTCAATCTATCAACTATCACCCATACTGCATCATGTTTCTTTTGGATGAGAGGTAGACCACTTATAAAATCGATGGTAATCCGATCCCATTTCCATTCAGGTGTGCGTATAGGCTGTAGCAAACCCGATGGAACTTGATGTTCTGCCTTGACTTGCTGACATGTCAAACATTTAGTCACATAGTCAGCTATGTCTTTCTTCATACCAGGCCACCAATATTGAAGCTTCAGATCATGATACATCTTTGTACTTCCTGGGTGCATAGCATAAACACTAGTGTGTGCCTCTTTTAGAATATTGGCCTTCAATTCCCCATCATCTGGTACACATACTCTTCCTTTGTAATACAGACATCCATCTGCTTTCACCCCATAGTCAGTTGCTTTTCCCTCTGAGATTTTGTTCATAATAGCCATTAGCTTCTCATCTACCTTCTGCCCATCTAAAATCTGCTGTAGCAGGTTTGGCCTCACTTGCAACTCAGCCAAAATAGCTCCATCTCGAATCAAAGTTAGACGGGCATTCAATGATCTCAAAGCTGTGATGGACTTTTTGCTCAAAGCATCAGCAACTACATTTGCCTTCCCAGGATGGTAGTCAATTTCACAATCATAGTCCTTCAGGAACTCAATCCATCGCCTCTGTCTAAGGTTGAGCTCCTTCTGAGTTGGCAAGTATTTCAGGCTTTTGTGGTCCGTGTAAATGTAACACTTTTCACCATACAAGTAATGCCTCCATATCTTCAGTGCGAAGATAATTGCTGCAAGCTCTAGATCATGGGTAGGGTAATTTTGTTCATGTGGCCTTAGCTGCCTGGAAGCATAAGCGACCACCTTCCCCTCTTGCATCAATACACACCCTAACCCATTATGAGAGGCATCACTGTAGACCACAAAGTCCTTTCTCGACACCGGCCAGCACACCGGTGCCTCTCACAACATAGCCTTCAACTTCTCAAAACTGGTCTGACACTTGTCATTCCAGTAAAATCTGACATTCTTGTGTAACAACTTGGTCATTGGAGCAGCTATTAAGGAAAATCCCTTCACAAATCTCCTGTAATACCCAGCTAGCCCCAAGAAGCTTCTGACCTCAGTTGTATTCCTGGGAGACTTCCATTCCATCACTGCTTCTATTTTCTTGGGATCGACCCTAATCCTATCAGTTGACACTATGTGTCCAAGGAAAGCAATCTCATTCAATCAGAAGTCACACTTGGACAACTTAGCATACAGCTTCTTTTCTCTCAGGGTTTGCAGAACAATCCTCAAATGCTCATCATGTTCTTCCCTGGTCTTGGAATACACCAAAATATCATCAATAAAGACCACTACGAACCGATCTAGGTATGGATGGAAGATACGGTTCATAAGGTCCATGAATGCCGCTGGTGCATTTGTTAGGCCAAAGGGCATCACTAGAAACTCATAATGCCCATATCGGGTTCTAAATGCAGTCTTTGGCACATCTGCATCCTTCACCCTCAACTGATGATACCCTGATCTGAGATCAATCTTAGAAAATACTCCTGCTCCTTTCAACTGATCAAACAGATCATCAATTCTAGGCAACGGATATTTGTTCTTCACAGTCACTTTATTCAACTACCGGTAATCGATACATAACCTCAAAGTCCCATCCTTCTTTTTCACAAACAGCACTGGAGCTCCCCATGGTGACACACTGGGGCATATGAACCCCTTATCAAGCAACTCTTGCAACTGAGTTTTCAACTCCCTCAATTCAGTGGGTGCCATCCTATAAGGAGCAATGGAAATGGGTGCTGTACCCGGCAGTGTCTCAATAGCAAACTTGACTTCCCTTTCTGGTGGCAAACTAGGCAATTCTTCAGGGAATACATCTGGGAAGTCTCTTACTGTAGGTATATCACTCAGGTTTGGCTTAGCCTGCCTAGTATCCACCACATGTGCTAGGTAGGCTTCACAGCCTTTTCTCATCATTCTTCTTGTAGCTGTGGCTGAGATAACATTGGACAGGAAATCTGTCCTTTCACCCACAACAGTGATCTCATTACCCTCTGAAGTTTTCAGAGAAATTCTCTTTAATTTGTAATCAACTATTGCCTGATGACGTGACAACCAGTCCATTCCCAAAATCACGTCAAACTCGTGGAAGGGCAACTCAATTAGGTCTGCCAAGAATTCATACCCCTGAATCCTTAACGGGCAACCCTTGTACACTTTGTTCACTACCACACTGTGGCCCAATGGATTAGTGACCAGAATGTCTTGGTCACTCTCCCCTACTAGTATCCCCCTTTCTACGGATAAGTTGATGCAGATGTATGAATGAGTGGATCTTGGATCCACTAATGCATGCACAGATGCATTGTAGAGGGAGAACGTACCCCTGATGACGTTCGGGGCATCTTGCTCCTCCTGAGCTCTCAGGGCATAAGCTCTGGCAGGTGGTCTGTTATCTGGCCTCTCTGCTGGCTTAGATGCAGGCCTCTGTGATGGTTCTACTGCCTCAGATTTGCCAGATTTCCTACCCCTTTGTGGTGCAGAGCAGTGCATCGCTTGTGTTGGAGCAGCTGTAGTAGTTCTGCGTGGACAGTTCTTCAACTGATGCTCTGTTGACCCACACCTTAAGTAGGCACCAGTCACTCTCCAACACTCCCCCTTGTGCCACTTCAGACAGTGTGGACATACAGAAGATACTGGGGCTGGTCCCCTGAACCCCATCCCTGGAGAGCTGCCCTTTGATGGTGTGGACTGACCTCTCCTAGGGGTAAACTGTGGCCTGGGCCCCTGAGACTGACCCTGACCGTGTGGCTGACCTGAACTCTGTGCAAGTGGACCCTTGAACCTCTTCCCAGATGCAGGAGCTGAACTAGACTGACCTGAGCCCCTCTTCTGCTGTCTTTCCCTTCTAGTCTGCTCACTGATTCTTACTTTCTCCACTCTTAATGCAGCTTCCACTAACTTGGTGAAGTCAGTGATTCCCAAGGCGGTGATCTGGATCTTTATGTTGTCATTTAATCCCTCTTCAAATCTCTTACACCTTTCAGCCTCATTAGGGACTATCTCCCTTCTATAGCGACTCAATCTTACGAATTCCTTCTCATACTCGGCCACTGACAACTGTCTCTACCTCAGGTTAATGAATTCCCTTCTTCTCTCTTCTAGATATACAGTACCCACATATTTCTTCTTGAATTCTGAGAGGAAAAAGTCCCAAGTTACCATTTCTGGTCAGATTTCATCGACACCGTATCCCACCATTCATAAGCATCATTTTGCAACAGAGATATGGCTTCTAGGTTTTGTTCTGGGTGCGGTGGAGTTGTTTTAAGACTCACTGCTGCTCAACCAATTCTACCGCAATGCACTATCTTCTCTCTTGCCAAAGAAGTCCACTGCTCCATACTTTCTCAATTTTTCTAGGTGTGATTTTGGTTGTGGAGGTGGTGGTGGTGGTGCTGGCATTACCCCAGCCATTTGTTTGAAGAATTCGGCCATTTGCTGAAACATGGCCTGTGGAGGCTGAGCAGTTAAATTGGAGGGAAGTTAAATTACTCTTTATTCTCAATGTAATAAGCATAAAGTGCAAAAGAAAAAGTCTCCTTTGCTATCTCCTTTTGATAAGAATGAATTTTGAGTAAAACTCAAGGCTCTAGCTAAACAACTCAAAGCAGAAGGTTCATCTCAAGTTTATAAGAGTAATCTGCAAGGTATGGTTAGGATTCTACACAAAGCAACTGGTGCTTTCATAGTCAATGGGAAAAAGTATAAATTTATTACAACACCTGTTGAGAAGGAAGGCAACACTTTTCAATTCCAACCACCATGAACTGTAAAAGAGTCAAATTAATGACTTTAAATTAGTACTTCTTGGGAGACAACCCAAGTTTATTTTTAGTAGTTTGTTAATTTTCTTTTTCTTATTTCATCCCTTATAACTCAATTTTGATATTTGTCCCATTTTTGGTTTACAGGTGAAATGCAAAGATTGAGTGTTTTGGAAATTATTGCAAAGAAAGCCATGTTACTGATTTAGGGAAGTTTTCTATGTTTCTTTTAATTTATTGGTAAATATTAAATTCATGAAATCTTAATGTGTTGCTTGCTTGAATGTTGATGAAATGAGGAAATTTTGATTTAGAGAGATTGATGAGGATTAAATTATTTTATTGGAGTGAGAAATGAAATTTGGCATGATAAAGTTAAAAATTTAGGTCATTTTAGTATTTTAGCTTTGTTTTTATGCTAATTCTGTAAAAATTTAGGTCATTTTAGTATTTTAGCTTTGTTTTTATGCTAATTATGTTCAATGAACTTTATATTTAGCATGTTACTCTTGAAGGATAAATGGAGCAACTTGGTGCTTAAGGCATGTTGAATTTAAAAGGCAAGAGAGCTCTAATTTTTCTTTAAAGATTTGAAGGGATGATTGCAACAATTTCAAGTTGGTAATATGCTGCAAAAAGGAAGGATAACTGCTATTTGGGGAACTATTCTGCACTTTTATCTCATTGTGAACAATATTTTTTCATGCCAAATTGCTATTAGGTTGAATATACTTTGATGGAATGAGGAAGTTTGGTTGATATATGTGTTTTGAAGTGTTAATTTGGTGGAAATTTAATCTAAAATGTCAAAGTATTGATTTTTGTTATTTGAGTGTCAAGTATGCATTAAAAATTGAGTTTGTTGCATTTTTTTTTCTCATGTGAACAGTGCTTTCTTGACCTTTATTAGATATATTGAATATGCTTTGATGGTATCAGTATATGGGTTGACAATGCATGATATTGAGTTAAACTTCTATGTTTTGAGCTGTAAACTATAGTTGAGATTTATTTTGAAGTGTTTGGCAAATAGTTCATACTGATTTGTGTGTTCTTTGGTAGTTAAATTGTGTTGCATTTTTAGAATTTTGGGTTTTTAGGGTGAAATATTAAGTTTTATATCAGGTCTGATAGCATTGAGTATGACATGCCTCACAGTAAGGGTTATGCCATAATGTGAGCTATTTGAATTGCTTAAAATTGCAAAATTTTTGAAACCTACCAAAATTTATAGGGAGCATGACATGCCCCATGCTAGTACCCAGTGTTAGTTGATCAACATTCAACACAGGGTATTAAAATTTACCTTTACTTCAACATGCCTCTTGCTACTCAATCAACATACATATTCACCTAAAATCTAAAATTTCCCAATTCACTTTTCATTCTTTCACCTCACTCACTTCCATTTATTTTAATTTAATTGGGATACTTTTGCACATATTTTCTTTGAGCTACATTGTTCATAATATTTTGAGCTTAATTTTGAATTAATTGTTCTTATTTAGCTTTAATTCCCAATTGTACATACTATATGAGCTAATTGGTTTATTCATTGTTTGTCCATCTTTGCATTTTAGACATTGAGGATAATATCTCATTTGAGTTTGGGAGTAAGGGCAAAATTTTTGCAAAATTTTTTTACCTCTTTGAGCACCTTCATTAATTCTTTGCATTTCATTCATTCATACATAGTTTACACTTATACCTATACTTATACTGTTACACCTTACCCCTCTATAAGGCATAACATGATCCCGTAGTATACCTAATGAATTACCGACTCTGTCTACCGATAACCCATTAAATACACTACAAGGGATTTTAAAACAATTTTCTTACTTTTTGAAAATGGTGAGCTTTTCTAGTAGGTATTAAAAACATTTACTTGAAGTTTAAAGATTTGATAAAATTTTTGTCCATTTTTATTTTTCCACAAATTTTTTTGAAAAAATTTCAGTAGAGTGCCGGCTGTATTTGAGAAAACTAAAAATTTTACCTGTAGAAAACACTTCCAATATAACACTTCATCAATTCACAACCACCATTATAACTCAAATTAGCACAGTTTCCTCCAAACTCCACAATTCAATTAATATTTCACAACTCAAAATTTCAATTCAATTATTTCCAAAAATAGTAATAATTAATTTTATACACATTGCATTAAAGAAAAATTAATTTACATTTATCAATCTAAAAATTTCATCAGAAAATCAAAATAATATTATTACAAAATCTGTATAATTGGTCATAACCACTTTACAAATGTACATACAGTCAATTACATCAAAATAAACATGTACAATCAGGGTATAAAATTATACCCGATAAAAGGTCTAGAAGTAGCTCTGAAATCCTTAGCAGCTTACTCCGCTGCTCTACTAGTCTCTCTATCTGCGACAGTAATAAACAGCTATCGCTGAGTACTACGACTCAGTGGTGCACAACATACTAAAATAAAATCTTATGCATAAATCAAATCACATTTATTCCAATATGGTACTGAAAATGAAAACAAATACAAAACACAATTTATAATTTTATTAAAAATAGTCTCATTTCAGAAGTCCTAAAACAAATTTCATAAAAACACATAGTTATATTATGTCATCAGTACAATATTCATCTCAATAGCCGGAGGCTTATGAGGAATCTCAAGGCTAGCTAGCTCAAACTATGGGTACCCATTCAATTTCTTCCTCTACTGGCACACACCTCAACACTTCAGCCAGAGAGGAATTCAAAATTCAAAACTAATTCCTCCCACAAGGCATGCTAGTGAGGCATTCAGATATATGGTCATGATACTGTGATTTCAAAACTATCTTAACATTTTATTAAACATTTATTGACAATTCAAACACATACAATTAAATTTCCAACAATTTAAGTCAAAAGCATAATATTCATTTCATTCACAAATTTGCAATAAAAACAAATAACAATTTATTTATCAAAACAAATTGTTAAGAGAATTTACAGAAAAATTTTATGTTGTGCACAAACCTTGTGCGAGTCACCTCTAGGCCTTGACTCGATGTCTCGGGTTCTTTCTCGATATTCTTTTCAACTGAAACACACAATTTTACAGTGTTTCAGTATCATAACGTATAATAAATTCAATAATAAATTCACAATTACTTATGTCTAGCTCTAATATGCTTAATTTAACGTTATTTGAATTTTGCATTTCAAGTTTACTATTCACGATACTATTCAAGTCAAGTTGTTGACTTTCTTATGCTTAATAGGTATGAAAATTTTAATTTCACCCACATACCACATTTTGGTTGCTTAATTAGTTGATTTTGGTTGCCCCTTCAATTTTTAGGTCTCTTAGGCATAATTTCAAATTTTCAGTTTTAATGTCCTGTTTTGCATTATTCCCTTGGTCATGTTGCTGTGGGAATTTGGTTAAGTGTTCTTCATAGAAGTTGTTCCTTATTGTCTTAGCTTTAATCCCCTTTTAGAATCACTCCATTTGAAGTTTTGTAGCCCAAGATATGGCCATTTGAACATGGCTGGCCGGATTGGTTTAACCCAGATTTTATGGGTACCTAATTTGGTTTTGGCAGTTTTGGACCACTAATTTTAAGTGGTAAAATGATTGAGTTATTGGCAGAATTTGGGTTGGTGTTCTTCATGAAAGTTGTATTTCTATGTCATACATTTCTAATGCCACAAAAATCAAATCATTTGGACCAGTATAGCCCAAGTTATAGCCAAATGAATAAATACTGTTCATTTGGTTATTTTGGTACAGTGTCAGTACACTCCACCCAGGTTTGACCTAATTGTTCACTCTGTTAATGTCATTTTCTAGGCATGGTTCCTGAATGAAAAATTGGTCATTATGTATCTATTTTCATTCCTAATTATCCTCACACCAATTGGGTTAGTAAATTTTCAGTTTTAGTCTCTCAAAAAGACCTAGGTCAAGCTACCAGAATAGTGACCCTAACCAATCCGAATTGCACTTGGTTTCTACCAATTCAAACATACCACAAATGGTCCCATTTGACCATTTCTCACTTCAATTAGAGTAATTTGCACAAGAGGCTTAAGAACCCTAATTATATAATTGTGCAATCTAATACAATTAAAGTTTATAATCAACTTCTATACACCCAACTCAACTTAGCTAACACTTCAATTCCATCAAAATCATGAAATTTCAATACTCCTTAAATACTAGCTGAATTTCCTATCTAGTCCCCCATAATTGTTTTTGTTTATATTTTCTCTAATTTCTAAGTGTATGTAACCACAAACACATAAATTAAACTTTAAATTTTAATTTAAACACTAACCTTAAACTTTGATGTTCCCTTCTTCAATTTCCTCTCTTTTTTTCCTTTCTTTCTTGCTCAATCTCCTTCTCAAGTGAGGATAGTAAGGTTTTATGAAGTAATTGTGGGAGAAATTAGGGTTAAGTGAGGGAACAAAAGCTTGAAGCAAGCTTTAATGGAGGTTTGGCAATGGAGGTGGCAAAGGGGAGGGGCGGCCGAAACTCAAGGAAAAAGAAGAAGTGAAATTCTTTTTAATTTTTTATGTATTTTAGGTGTAATTTAATGTATTTGACTTGGTCAATTATTGGGGGCAAATTAATTTTAATTTTTGACATCATTGTTGATGTCATCATATGATGTAATAAATCAACTTTTCCTTACTTTTTCTTTTTTTTTTTTCAACAGTTCTTTAATTTAATTCTAGATTCTAAAATTTTCATTTCTCCGATTTTATTGGACAGTTAGGTCAGAAATCACTTCTAGAGGTGAATTGACTAATTTGCCCCTCGCCGGTTTGATCCGGTTTGTTAGTTATTCAATATTTCTTTTGGATTCTTGACCTAATTATTTGACCTGCTTAACAATTCTTTTCTATGATTTTCTCTTTTCCACTATGTTCGCAATAGTCCTAAGGACCATGACGTCACATTTTTTTGTTCAAAATTCGGGTTAAGACTGACCTCGCAGTCACTTCTCGGGAATGTCACTCATTACTGTGACTCCCGGCTCATTTAACCTTTTATGTTCTGTTTTTCTTATTTATACTTAACTATCTAGCAATCACCAATTATTTGCATTTAGGGCTTATCTAGGTGTCTTATATGTGGTTCTAATTCCCTTAATTATCCAAACTGACACCGATTACCAGAATAGTGAAATATACCAGGCTATGCAAATAAGGGTGTTACATACACACATATACACATGCATATAGTTTCCATATAGATTACATATATTTTTTTTAATTTAATTTTTGCATTCATTTTAGGAATCATGCATATACAAAAATAAATTTTTATCTAATTCTTAGAAGATTGAGAATCATTTTGAAAAGCAATTGAGCTTGCTTCTAGATGGGTTTGATGGATTGAAAGTTCTGAATTAGTATAAGGTTATAAGATTCTTACTTAGGTTTATATCTTTTTAGCCAAGGGCTACCCAATTAATTACATTGAGTTTTGAGTGCTTAGAGAAAACTTTAGAATAAGAAGTAGCTAATTAATGTCTCGCCAATCCTAGAACAATCTTTCTAGACCTTTCGAGGTGAAATCCTAAAATTCACTTGAAAAGAGAAATGATCTAGGCATTCTTTAGATTTTAAACCCACAATTTATCCTTAACCAATCTCCCTTTAAATTTCCCTTTTGAAAACAATTTAAGCCTTTATTTATACCCTTTATTTCTTTAGTACCCATACAAATTTATCTAGCCGTAAACATAAAACTACCTACCTTTCATGGAATGATTGTTTAAGTGATAGATACACTAAAAATTAAAAAAAAAAAAGAGAAAAAAAGAAAAGAAAATAATTGAATGGGAAAAGTAACTAAAGTAAATTTGCTAGCAATCATAACATGTTATAGAAATTATCACCCAAGTACACAAAGAAATAAGTTTGGGGGTGGATTAAATAGGGACAATTATAATGTAAAATTTAATGTTATTTATGTAGTCCCTAAAAGAGTTTTAAATTGGTGTGCTAGCAATTGTTGATTCATTGTAAAATTCTTCCTCCCATTTGAGCCATACATAAGAAAAAAAAATTGTGTAACTTGATCTTTTTAATAATTTGATTGTTCTCATGTTTTGTTTCCCTTATAAATTTTCTTTGATAGCCACACTATTACCCCTTAGACCCATTATAACCTTGAAAAGTCCTCTTAATCTTTTGATAGTGTTTTGCTACATTAATGGAGATTGGAATAGTTGGATTGCTTATGGGATTGGCATATTATTCATCCATTTATCTATTTCCATCATCCTTTGAGATACTTTAGTTTATGAATTGTTTTAGAGTCTATTTGAGCATAATTTCTCTTTGTAATTAATTGATTTGGGTTTGATGAGATAAATAATTGATCCAATACTAAGCAGTGATAACTTCAATAAGGATTAAATTTCTTGTACCTTGAAGGTGGGTTGTTAGTGGCTAAGGCTAAGCTTGAGAGCTTAGATGAGTGATTTTCATGAATCTCAGGAGGCACCTCAATTGCATTTAATTATTTTTAATTTGCTTGAGAACAAGTAAAGTCTGAGTTTGGGGGTGTCACGACCCAAATTCTGGGCCGGACCAGCATTAGGACTTAGGTAAGCATAAGACTCCCAAAGCCCATAGTAAGTCTAATTATACCTAGCCCAACCATAAGGTCCATAACTATAGTCTAAATTCAAGAAATCAAATGGACAAAGTCCGACTATAAAGTAGACTACCTAATAGGAATTATTAATTCACCCTACCTGTAAACACAAAATAACTCAATTTGGGGAGCTCAGCTCATCCTCACAATCCTCAAAACAATAAATAATCAAATAGGAGCTCAGCTCCCTTAACCAACGTAAATACTCATCTCAAACATTCCAACATACCCATATAATATGTTTATAACTTCAAAGAAATAAATTATTACAGTCTCAATCAAGATTAGAACACTATTAGCACATGTAGAGTTATAGATTTTAAATCAAGGAAATGAAATATAACTAAGCTACTACTGGTAAACCTGTAAGAAAGGAAACAGGTTATTCACAAAAAGAGTTCACCTATCACCTGAGGAAAAATAGTTGAACAGGAGTGAGCATTTGACTCATAGAGTAAGATATTGATTTTAAATACAATTTCTATAACTATCTAAGCCTAATGCATTCCTATATATGAAATACAATATACACACCTATTTCCAAACAATTTAAAAAATATTCGTACAAAAGATAATTTGGAGCACTCATACACCCGTATGTCACATCAAGGTATATATACATATGGAAGTTGATCCCCTATACAGCTTTCTTAATTCTAATACCTGTAAGCGAGATCAATTCAAGCTAGACTTTCTCTTAATAGTCCAAATGCGAGGGTCAACGAGATCAACTCAAAGCCGTACTTATCTCAATTTATCCACAAAAAGGATAGGGTCCTAGCGAGTCAAGCTCCAGCCGTGACTATCCATCCTACCCATATCCATAATCACACTACATACAAGTCAACACATGCACACAGCTCCAAATTATCTTAAGGCGACATCCACAATGGTCTCATCAAATAAAAATGCAATACAATGTGTGCCTAGTATTTAATTGCATAAATATATTTATAAGTGAATGCATGAGCATGCGTTGAATATATAATAATATTGAAATTATAAATAAAATCAATATCGGCTCAGAGATAACCAAAAATTACTGCGGCAGCTGGACAAAAGAGGAAAGCTAATTCTGTTTACCTAAATAATTATATTTATGAATCATCAATATTAACATAAAACAAAAAATTTCAAAGAATCAAAGACATCCTAATTTATGCCAAAAATTCAGCAAAGTTTCTCTTGTACCTAAGACCTATTATCACACCTTATCCCTACATAAGGCATGGCATGATCCCGTAATGCATCCAATGAATTACCGAACTTCGCCTACTGATAGTCCATTAAATATATTACAAGGGATTTTAAACAATTTCAATCCCTTTTAAAGTGAAAAGAAATGATAAATAACCATTAAAGAACTTTTTATTGGGGTTTATATAACAACGACAATTTTTGATCTTTTCGGAATTTCTGGGATTTTTACTAAAATTTTGACAGAGTTCCGTCTATAAATTGAGAAAACAGTTTTTCAAAACCTGTTAAAAACACACCTAATATACATCTTAACCACAACTGCAATAGTTTCAACACAATTCAATCTCATCAACTCAATCAAAGATAGCAATTCATTATTTAAAAAATTCAAAAGGACTTAAGCATTTCATTAATAAGAAGTAACATGTTTACATTACAAATATTTACACTGATCAAAATTAAAATTCCAAAATCTTTATACAACTGTTCAAGTCTGTTATGTACATACACACAGTGATTGGAAATGTTGTAGATTCATATTTAGGACCACATTCCTAAACTTCCTACGTATCCCCCTCGCTATCCTGAGTAAGAATCAGACCCACTCATAGTTTGACACTTAAAACTGTGGTGATACATGTTCTTCTATGCCTTACACACCTATAGGTGACATGTTGTTGCGTGTTCTTCTACACTTTACACAACTATGCCATATGCTCTAAACAATGTCTAAGGACTTACCAAAAAAATCTATTATGAAATGTTATGGGTCTGTATTTAGGACCACGATCCTAAACTACCTGCGTATCCCCCTCACTATCTTGAGGAAGAATAAAACCCTCTCGTAGTTCAACACTTGAAACTGTGGTGATGCATGTTCTACGCATTACACACCCACAGGTGACATGTTGATGTATGTTACTGTGGTGATGCATGTTCTACGCATTACACACCCACAGGTGACATGTTGATGTATGTTCTTCTATGCCTTACACAACTATGTCGTGTGCCCTAAACAACATCTAAAGACCTATAAAAAAAATACCTATTTCATGATTTGAAAAAAAATGGGGATGACTGGGTCTCAAAACTTTCTCTGATTTTTGTGTTTCTTGTATGCTGCTTCCTATCATGGGCATGCTAATTTTATTGGAGATTTTAAAAAAGCTTAGTCCTCTGAGGAACCTCTTTTTGTGAAAACTTTCTTTTAGCCTCAAAATTTTCAAGAAAAACTGTTCACCAAAAAGACTTCCTTAAGGTCATAATACAATTTCCATCTGATCTTTCTTTTTCTTCTCTCCCCCCACGGTTCATTATTCTAAAGCTATTTCAAAATCTTGTTCTGCCTTGACTCATTTTTCTTCTATAAACTCTATTTTTTGTGCCCTAACTTTTGCCTGAAATGCCTTTTCAGATTTTCATCTCAGTGGGCTTACTCTAACTTTTGCCTAAGTGGCCCTTTCGGGTTTTCCACCTAGCAAGCTCTTTTTTTTTTTGAAATTAGACAATTATCAGAGCATTTATATCAAGCACCTATTTTGTTATTGTGACAACCCTTACCCGTCTACAGTGTAGCCGAGCAAGTTATGCCACTCAGTGTGTCGGAACACCAATTCATATTTCAATTTCAATTAATCTCTTTTAATTCATTTATTTATAATTTTTTGATAAATCTAAATTTTTTCTCAAATTTTATAGAAAATCCAGCAGAGTGCCGGCTATAAATTAGAAAAACAGTTCTTCTGAACCTGTTAAAAACACTCCCAATAATATCATCACCTTATTCTCAATCAACCTCCAATACATTTTCAACAATTTCTCAATTCACTTCAATATCTCAAAATTCAATTAAATTCAAACCACAGTCAACTCAATAAAAAAAATGCTCAATTTATTACTGAACATGTTTCATAGATATTTACATCAAAAGCATAATTACATGAATTTATAATATATATTACAGAAGGTTACAAAATACAAAATATCAAAATATCAAAATGGCCTAATGTCCTACCAAATGCACTGCAATGTGAGGTGACTCTGAACTCTGAGTGCAGATATGAAGGCTCACCCTGTGTGAGGTCTGCTGGACTCCTCAGCTATGTCTCTAGTACCTGCGCGTGGCAAAAGCGACGCGCTAAGCAATTCTGCTTAGTGGTGACAATATAAAATAAAATAAAATAAAATAAAATAAAATAAAATAAAACATGTGTGCAAAATGTATATTTACATTTTTGGATGGACTAAATTTCAAAAATTTATTGCAATATTATTCGATTAAAGTTTGGTAAAATTTATTAATACTGCCCGAGTGACCTATACTAGTTGACTGGACTAGAAAAACGAGTAAACTGGTATTGGGTACTAAGTACCTCGGACCATCACACCATCGGTCACATTGTGTCTCCCGGTGTGCAACAGAACAGCTAATAATCTGTGATAATTATCGGAGATTAAACCCGAGTATAATAACTCGTTATCATAGCCAAAGGCTATTATGTCACAGAATGGCATGGGAAGCCATGAAATACAGAATGGCATAAAGCCATATGCAGTACTGCTAACAGAACCCTATTGGCATGCCAACCTATCCAAACCAATCACATTAGGCCTACTAGGGCATTTAACACTTTTAATTTGTGTAATTCTTTGAAATTGAAATTTTTATGACCACTATTCATTTCATTAGTCAACCAAAATGTTGCCTTTTACATTGACAATAGGTAATTTAGTTTAACTATCATCAACATACCACATTTTGCATTTTAAACTTGTTGGTATTGGTTGCCAATACCATCTCTAAGCTTAATGTGAATTGGACAGAATTTTCAATTTTCAAGCCTTGGGTTTACTGTTCCATTAGTTACTGTTGCAGTGGGAATTTGGAAAAATGGTAAACATGAAAGTTGTTCCTCATTTTGTCTAGTTGAATTTCCTTTCTTGAATCACTCCATTTGGAGTTTTGTAGCTCAAGTTATGGCCTAAAAACCATAATTGGCCGGATTGGGCAGATTCCAAAAATCTGGGCAAAACTGGTTCTGCCAGATTTGGTAACCTAAGTTTGGTTGGCAATTTGACTAAGTTATGGTCATAATTTGGGTCAAGTTTCTTCATGAAAGTTGTTGGTCTATATGTCACCTTGTTGCTGGTAAAATTTTAGGTCAATTGGACCTTGCTAGATTGAGTTATGGCCAAATGACCAAATACTGTTCATTTGGTCATTTTGCCCAGGCAGATTGCAGGTCACCGAAATTGGAGCAAGGTTTTGGTCCACTTAGTTTGGTCTTATGGGCATGGTTTCTTCACCAAAGTTGTGCTATTTTGTGTCTAGTTTCATGTCCAAGTTTCCAAACATCAAATGAACCTCTAAAATTTAAGTTATGGCTGTCCAAACAGGCTAGACTCACATCCAAACCTGCAGGTCACACAAGGCAGCCACTCCAACCTCAAATCCCATAACCCAATTCACTTCATTTTTTTATTCAAACCAAACCAAATGGTCACTAATTGACCATTAAAACTTAATTTCACCATTACATGATCTACATCTCAATTTTGGGTCCAAACCCTAGCTCTACCGTTTCAACTTTTCAAACACATAAAATCAATGGATCAATTCACACTCCTAATGATGCATACATATATTTTTAAAGAATTAATTGTCACTAACCTTTAATGGAGCTAATCTCAAGCTTGTAAGAACTCTTCCTTTTGATTTCTTTTTGCTCCCAAAAGCTTTACTAAGAGGAAAGAATAAGAATTTGTGTTGGGAACTTAGGCTTTAGTTGGGTAAAAACCAAGAAAAGCAAGCTTGGTAAAGCTTGGTTATGGTGGACAATGGGAGAGCATGGGTGACGTTTTTTAAGAGAGAAAGGGCTGCTGAAATTTTCTAAAATTCTGCCTCATTTATCCCTTTTTATTGAATTTTAATTGTCTTGCTTTAATGTGATTGGCCATAGCATTTTTAATTACCTCATGCTTACATAAGCATGAGGTAATAAATCCCATTATTTCCATTTACTTTTCTTTCATTGCTTATTCATTTTTTAAATAAATTTTCATTAATATTTGTTCATATTTTATTTCATATAATTCACTTGCATAAATGGACAAGTTGGTCAAAAATCATCTCTGAAGATGAAATGACCAAAATGCCCTCCATTTGGCTTACCGGGCCAAAATTGTCTGTACCGATTGAAAAATTTTTCTAAGCATTTCCTTGGCATTCTAATGCCATAAAAACCTCAATGACCCTTCTCTGGAGTCCCAAAAATTATTTTATAATTTTTGCCCTGGGTCTAGGGCTCCTAGTTGCGAGAATCGCAACTTCTCACTAGGTTACCCATCGCTAGGGCACCGGCTCATTTAACTTGGTTGTATTTTGTTTCTAAAATTTTTCCTAAATTTTTTCTGATTAATATTTGAGTTAATTATGGTTGCTCTCTTTAGTTTAAATATTTTTCCGGACGGTCTAGCTGTCCGGACCGACACTGGTCACCGGAACAGTAGAATGTACAGAGTTGCTACCGGGAGGGTGTTACAACTCTTCCCCTCTAATTTAAATTTCGTCCTCGAAATTTTACCTGGTGCAAACAGTTGAGGGAACTATTGCCTCGTCGTCTCTTCACTTTCCCAAGTTGCCTCCTCGGTGTTGTGGTGCCTCCAAAGCACTTTCACCAGTGGAATCTGCTTATTCCTCAACTCTTTTACTTCCCGAGCCAGGATCCGTATGGGTTCCTTTTCATATGTCAAATTCGGTTGTATTTCATTCCATGGAGATGACATGTGAAGGATCTGAGCGGTGTCTTCTTAGCATAGACACGTGGAACACATTGTGGATCTTATCCAGCTCTGGTGGTAAAGCTAGCTCAGAGCTCTTTGGTCCCACACGTTCAATGACTTCATATGGGCCAATGAACCTAGGGCTTAACTTACCCTTTCTTCCAAACCTCAATATTTTCTTCCATGGTGAGACTTTGAGAAACACTTTATCACCAACTGCATACTCTATCTCTTTTCTCTTCAGGTCGGCATAAGACTTCTGTCTATCGGAGGCAATCTTCAGGTTAGCTTTGATTATTTTCACTTTTTCCTCAGTCTGTTTCACCAGGTCTAGTCCTACTAGCTTATCTTCACCCAATTCAGTCCAACACATTGGGGTTCTACATTTTCTCCCATACAGTGCTTCGTACGGAGCCATTTGAATGCTAGCTTGGTAGCTATTGTTGTATGCGAATTCTGCAAGTGGGAGGTATCTATCCTAACTTCCCTCAAACTCAATGACACAACTCCTCAGCATATCCTCAAGGACCTGACATATATTTCATATTATTATTATCATTTCAGTTCAATATTTGCATTAGTTCAATTGGTTTCAGTTGTTTACAGATTACTCTTTACGATTGCCCATCCGTCGAGGATGAAAAGTCATCTTTGAAGTGGAGTTGTGTACCCAAGGATTCATGCAACTTCTTCGAGAATCTTGATGTAAACCTTGGGTCTCAGTCAGATATGATAGAAAGTGGGATTCCATGCAGCCTAACTATCTCACTGATATACAATTCTGCTAGCTTCTCCAGTGAGTAGTCAGTCCTAATTGGCAGAAAATGTGCTAACTTCGTCAATCTATCCACTATCACCCATACTGCATCATGCTTCCTTTGGGTGAGGGGTAGCCCACTAACAAAATCCATAGTGACCCGGTCCTAGTTCCATTCAGGTATGTTTATAGGCTATAACAAACCCAATGGAACTTGATGTTCTGCCTTGACTTGCTGACATGTCAAACACTTAGTCATATAATCAGCTATATCCCTCTTCATACCAGGCCACCAATAATGAGGCTTCAAATCATTATACATTTTTGTGCTCCCCGGGTGCATAGCATATACACTAGTGTGTGCTTCTTTCAGAATATTAGTCCTCAGTTCCCCATCATCTGGTACACACACCCATCTGCTTTCACCTCATAGTCAGTTGCTTTTCCCTCTGAGATTTTGCTCATAATAGCCATTAACTTTTCATCTGCCTTTTGCCCATCTAAAATCTGCTGTAGCAGGTTTGGCCTCACTTGCAACTCAGCCAAAATAGCTCCATCTCGAACCAAAGATAGATGGGCATTCAATGATCTCAAAGCTGTGATGGATTTTCTGCTCAAAGCATCAGCAACTACATTTGCCTTCCCAGGATGGTAGTCAATTACACAATTATAGTCCTTCAGGAACTCAATCCATCGCCTCTGTCTAAGGTTGAGCTCCTTCTGGGTTGGCAAATATTTTAGACTCTTGTGGTCGGTATAGATGTAGCATTTTTCACCATATAAATAATGCCTCCATATCTTCAGTGCGAAGATAATCGCTGCTAACTCTAGGTCATGAGTAGGGTAGTTCTGTTCATGTGGCCTCAACTGCCTGGAAGCATAGGCGACCACTTTCCCCTCTTGCATCAATACACACCCTAGCCCATTATGTGAGGCATCACTGTAGACCACAAAGTCCTTTCCCGACACTGGCTGTGTTAACACTGGTGCCTCTGTCAACATAGCCTTTAATCTCTCAAAACTAGCCTGACATTTGTCATTCCAGTTAAATCGGAAATTCTTGTGTAACAACTTGGTCATTGGAACAACTATAAGAGAAAACCCCTTCACAAATCTTCTGTAGTATCCAGCTAGCCCCAAGAAACTTCTGACCTCAATTGTATTTCTGGGAGGCTTCCATTCCATCACTGCTTCTATCTTTTTGGGATCCACTCTAATCCCCTCTGCTGATACTATGTGTCCAAGGAAAGAGATTTCACTCATCCAGAAGTCACACTTGGACAACTTAGCATACAGCTTCTTTTCTCGCAGGGTTTGTAGAAAAATCCTCAAATGTTCATCATGTTCTTCTCTGGTCTTGGAATACATCAGAATATCATCAATAAAGACCACTAAAAACCGATCTAAGTATGGATGGAAGATACAGTTCATAAGGTCCATAAATGCTACTGGTGCATTTGTTAACCCAAACGGCATCACTAGAAATTCATAGTGCCCATACCGGGTTCTGAATGCAGTCTTTGACACATCCGCTTCCTTTACCCTCAACTGATGATACCTTGATCTGAGGTCAATTTTTGAAAATACACCGGCTCCCTTCAACTGATCAAACAGATCGTCAATTCTGGGCAATGGATATTTATTCTTCACAGTTACTTTATTCAACTGCCGGTAATCAATACACAATCTCAAAGTTCCATCCTTTTTCTTCACAAACAGCACCGGAGCTCTCCATGGTGACACACTGGGGCGTATGAACCCCTTATCAAGCAACTCTTGCAACTGAGTTTTCAACTCCCTCAATTCAGTGGGTGCTATCCTATAAGGAGCAATGGAAATGGGTGCTGTACCTGACATTATCTCAATAGCAAACTCGACTTCCCTTTCTGGTGGTAAACCAGGTAACTCTTCAGGAAATACATCTGGGAAGTCTCTTACTGTGGGTATATCATTCAGGTTTAGCTTAGCTTGCCTAGTATCAACCACGTGTGCTAGGTAAGCTTCACAACCTTTTCTCATCATTCTTCTTGCAACTGTAGCTGAGATAACATTAGACAGGAAATCTGTCCTTTCACCCACAACAGTGATCTCATTACCCTCAGAAGTTTTCAGAAAAATTCTCTTCAATTTACAATCAACTATTGCCTGATGACGTGACAACCAGTCCATTCCCAAAATCATGTTAAACTCGTGGAAGGGCAATTCAATTAGGTCTGCCGAGAATTCATACTCCTGAATCCTCAACAGGCACCCTTTATACACCTTATTCACTACCACACTGTGGCCTAGTGGATTTGTGACCAAAATGTCTTGATCACTCTCCTCTACTGGAACTCCCCTCTCTACGGGTAGTTTGATGCAAATGTAGGAATGAGTGGATCCTGGATCCACCAATGCATTTACAGAAGTGTTATAGAGGGAAAACGTACCCCTGATGACATTCGGGGCATCTTGCTCCTCCTGAGCTCTGATGGCATAGGCCCTGGCTGGTATTCTAGTGTCTGGCCTCTCGGTGACTGGATGCAGCCTCGATGATGGACCCGGTGTCTCGGGTTTACTGTGTTTCCTACCCTTTGTGGTGCGAGGCAGTGCATCGGTTTGTGTTGGAGCAACAGTAGTAGTCCTCTTTGGACAATTCTTGATCTGATGTTCTGTCGATCCACACCGTAAGCATGCACCGGTCACTCGCCAACACTCCCCCTTATGCCACTTCTGACAGTACTGACAAGCAGAAGATGCAGGGGCTGGTCCCCTAAACACCGTCCCTGGAGAGCTGCCCATTGATGGTGTGGACTGGCCTCTCCTAGGTGTGAATCGTGGTGCAGGCCCCTGAGGTGACCACGACCACTGTGGTGGTCCCGAACTCTGAGCAGGAGGACCCTTACTCTTCTTACTGGGAGCAGAATATGCACTGGACTGACCCGGACCCCTCTTCTGCTGTCTTTCCCTTCTATTTTGTTCATTGATTCTAACCCTTTCCACTTTTGATGCTGCATCTACCAGTTTAGCAAAATCCGTAATCTCCAGTGCTGTGATCATAACTTTGATGTTGTCATTGAGCCCTTCCTCAAACCATCTGCACCTCTCCGCGTCGGTAGGGACTATCTCCCTCCCATACCGGCTCAGTCTGACAAACTCACGCTCATACTCAGCCACTGACAACTGTCTTTGTCTCAAACTGATGAATTCCCTTCTTCGCTCTTCTAAATACACTTTACTAATATATTTCTTCCTGAACTCTGTGAGGAAGAATTCCCAGGTGATCCGTTCAGGTTGCACCTCACTGGTTACTGTGTCCCACCACTGATATGCATCATCCTGAAGTAGGGATACAGCACCCACCAGGTTCTGCTCGGGGTTGCAGTTTAGCTGTTTCAGTACTCTGATGGTTCTATCCAACCAATTTTCTGCAGCCATGGGATCATCCTCCCTCTTCCCAAAGAAGTCTACAGCCCCATGTTTTCGCAATTTCTCCAAATGGGACTTCTGTGGTGCTGGTGGAGGTTGTGGTTGTGGTTGTGGAATTGCCCCCATCATTTGCTGGTAGAACTCGGTCATCTGCTGGAATAGAGCAAACTGAGGTTGAACAGGTGCCTCAGCTGCTGGTGGAGTGGGTTCTCCCCTGCCCCCAGACTCAGCCCTTGGTGGAGCAT
The DNA here is from genome assembly GCF_030052815.1 of Hevea brasiliensis. NCBI lineage: Eukaryota > Viridiplantae > Streptophyta > Magnoliopsida > Malpighiales > Euphorbiaceae > Hevea > Hevea brasiliensis. Next base: position 20,648,607 of record NC_079496.1, on the reverse strand, counting down.
GACTCTCCACCTCTTCATCAACTGCTCTTTGCGAAGCAGGATCCATAACCTATTCAAAATAAGAAAACAACAGATCTGCATCAGTGTCACCTCAACACTTACAAATGCAATGCAATGGTATGTACTCTATCTAGACCCAGAAACGCCTAAACCGATGCTCTGATACCACTAAATGTGACACCCTTACCCGTCTACAGTGTAGCCGAGCAAGTTATGCCACTCAGTGTGTCGGAACACCAATTCATATTTCAATTTCAATTAATCTCTTTTAATTCATTTATTTATAATTTTTTGATAAATCTAAATTTTTTCACAAATTTATAGAAAATCCGGCAGAGTGCCAGCTATAAATTAGAAAAACAATTCTTCTGAACCTGTTAAAAACACTCCCAATAATATCATCACTTTATTCTCAATCAACCTCCAATATATTTTCAACAATTTCTCAATTCACTTCAATATCTCAAAATTCAATTAAATTCAAACCACAGTTCAATAAAAAAAATGCTCAATTTATTACTGAACATGTTTCATAGATATTTACATCAAAAGCATAATTACATGAATTTATAATATACATTACAGAAGGTTACAAAATACAAAATATCAAAATGGCCTAATGTCCTACTAAATGCACTGCAATGTGAGGTGACTCTAAACTCTGAGTGCAGATATGAAGGCTCACCCTGTGTGAGGTCTGCTGGACTCCCCAGCTATGTCTCCAGTACCTGCGCGTGGTAAAAGTGATGCGCTAAGCAATTCTGCTTAGTGGTGACAATATAAAATAAAATAAAATAAAATAAAATAAAATAAAATAAAATAAAACATGTGTGCAAAATGTATATTTACATTTTTGGGTGGACTAAATTTCAAAAATTTATTGCAATATTATTCGATTAAAGTTTGGTAAAATTTATTAATACTGCCCGAGTAACCTACACTAGTTGACTGGACTAGATAAACGAGTAAACTGGTACTGAGTATTAAGTACCTCAGACCATCACACCATCGGTCACATTGTGTCTCCCGGTGTGCAACAGAACAGCTAATAAGCTGTGATAATTATCGGGGATTAAACCCGAGTATAATAACTCGTTATCATAGCCAAAGGCTATTATGTCATAGAATGGCATGGGAAGCCATGAAATACAGAATGGCATAAAGCCATATGCAGTACTGCTAACAGAACCCTATTGGCATGCCAACCTATCCAAACCAATCACATTAGGCCTACTAGGGCATTTAACACTTTTAATTTGTGTAATTCTTTGAAATTGAAATTTTTATGACCACTATTCATTTCATTAGTCAACCAAAATGTTGACTTTTACATTGACAATAGGTAATTTAGTTTAAATATCATCAACATACCATATTTTGCATTTTGAACTTGTTGGTATTGGTTGCCAATGCCATCTCAAAGCTTAATGTGAATTGGACAGAATTTTCAATTTTCAAGCCTTGGGATTACTGTTCCATTAGTTACTGTTGCAGTGGGAATTTGGAAAATTGGTAAACATGAAAGTTGTTCCTCATTTTGTTTAGTTGAATTTCCTTTTTTGAATCACTCCATTTGGAGTTTTGTAGCTCAAGTTATGGCCTAAAAACCATAACTGGCCGGATTGGGCAGATTCCAAAAATCTGGGCAAAACTGGTTCTGCCAGATTTGGTAACCTAAGTTTGGTTGGCAATTTGACTAAGTTATGGTCATAATTTGGGTCAAGTTTCTTCATGAAAGTTGTTGGTCTATATGTCACCTTGTTTCTGGTAAAATTTCAGGTCAATTGGACCTTGCTAGATTGAGTTATGGCCAAATGACCAAATACTGTTTATTTGGTCATTTTGCCCAGGCAGATTGCAGGTCACCCGAATTGGAACAAGGTTTTGGTCCACTTAGTTTGGTCTTATGGGCATGATTTCTTCACCAAAGTTGTGATATTTTGTGTCTAGTTTCATGTCCAATTGGCCAAAAATCAAATGAACCTTTACAATTTAAGTTATGGCTGTCCAAACAGGCTGGACTCACATCCAAACCTGTAGGTCACACAAGGCAGCCACTCCAACCTCAAATCCCATAACCCAATTCACTTCATTTTTTATTCAAACCAAACCAAATGGTCACTAATTGAAAATTAAAACTTAATTTCACCATTATATGATCATCATCTCAATTTTGAGTCCAAACCCTAGCTCTACCATTTCAACTTTTCAAACACATAAAATCAATGGATCAATTCACACTCCTAATGATGCATTTATAAGTTTAAAGAATTAATTGTCACTAACCTTTAATGGAGCTAATCTCAAGCTTGTAAGAACTCTTCCTTTTGATTTCTTTTTGCTCCCAAAAGCTTTACTAAGAGGAAAGAACAATAATTTGTATTGGGAACTTAGGCTTTAGTTGGGTAAAAACCAAGAAAAGCAAGCTTGGTAAAGCTTGGCTATGGTGGACAATGGGAGAGCATGGGTGATGTTTTTGAAGAGAGAAAGGGCTGCTGAAATTTTCTAAAATTCTATCTCATTTATCCCTTTTTATTGAATTTTAATTGTCTTGCTTTAATGTGATTGGCCATAGCATTTTTAATTACCTCATGCTTACATAAGCATGAGGTAATAAATCCCATTATTTCCATTTACTTTTCTTTCATTGCTTATTAATTTTTTTAAATAAATTTTCATTAATATTTGTTCATATTTTATGTCATATAATTCACTTGCATAAATGGACAAGTTGGTCAAAAATCATCTCTGAAGACGAAATGACCAAAATGCCCTCCATTTGGCTTACCGGGCCAAAATTGTCTGTACCGATTGAAAAATTTTTCTAAGCATTTCCTTGGAATTCTAATGCCATAAAAACCTCAATGACCCTTCTCTGGAGTCCCAAAAATTATTTTATAATTTTTTCCCCTGGGTCTAGGGCTCCTAGTTGCGAGAATCGCAACTTCTCACTAGGTTACCCATCGCTAGGGTACCGGCTCATTTAACTTGGTTGTATTTTATTTCTAAAATTTTTCCTAAATTTTTTCTGATTAATATTTGAGTTAATTATGGTTGCTCTCTTTAGTTTAAATATTTTTCCGGACGTTCTAGCTGTCCGGACCGACACTGGTCACCAGAACAGTAGAATGTACGGAGTTGCTACCGAGAGGGTGTTACAGTCATGCTCACAAGATATAGATTAAATCAAAATAATGTAGTTTGGTTACTTAATCATTTGATTTATCCCTTAAGACAAGCATTCACAATCATAATTAAATAAAACTTATTCCTGTTTAATGCAATTAAAAACTTCTTTATATATTCAGGTACACTATTACTCCCTTTTTCCATTTATTTTTGTCAAATTTCTAACCTTTCAAAGTTAGAAATAAACTTTATAACCTGCCGAATAGCCTTTTTAGGTTTTCTATTCAGATATTCTCTCATCTCTCCTTTTGCCTAGACTACCTTTTGTAGATTTTCTATCTAGCATTTTTTTTACCCTTACTTTTGCCTAGACCACGTTCTATAGGTTTTCAACCTAGTGGGCCTATCTCACACAAAGTACCATTTGAGCTTGTCTAAGTTGACTGGTTCTTGAAATTCATTCCATCTAGGCTTGATATTCTTATAGTACCTCCTAGCAAGATCTTTCTAACTATGTATAGACCATCCTAGTTTGGTTTAAACTTTCCCCTTAGATCAAAAGGGATGAGCCCGGTTTGTTTCAAAACCATGTCTCCCTCTTTGATCTTTCTTGACTTCACCTTCTTTTTAAAGGCCCTAGCTATCTTTCTCTGATAAGCCTGCATATGATACAAGGCTTGTATTCTCTTTTCATTAATCAAAGCTAGTTCTTCATATCTCTTCTGGGCCCACTCATTTTCTGAGATCTTAGCTTCTAGCATCACTCTCAAGGATTTGACCTTTAGCTTTTGGGTAGCGCTGCTTCAGTCCCATACACTATAGAGAATGGGGTTGCCCCCATGGATGTTTTTGTAGCAGTGCGATAACCTTAAAGAACATAAGGGAGTTTTTCAGGCCAATCCTTATATGTTTCGAATATTTTTTCACAACTATAATATTTCCATTCATATGGAGACCACACATTCTTGCATGTACTTCTTTCATTATTTACTCAGCCTATTTTTTTTATCACACATAAGAGTTTGTAGAATTACCGCCCAGCTAAAGTAAGTTGAGTGGCTAATCTATGAATTGTTGCTCTATCTCTTTTATTGGCTTATTGCGAGTATTCTCACACTTCCAGAGACCTCCTTATGTCTTCATACCATTTTCCTTCTTCGTCTAGGTCCACATTTGCTACTACTAATCCTTCATAGCACGAAATTTTACTCCTCATTAGGATAACTAGTTAAGTCAACTTTTGATCACTCTTTTCTTATGGGGACACCAATGTGGCTTGGGAATTGGCCATCTGATTCTAAGCTTGAGGCATGTGCTTCATGGTCACCTTATCAAAAATTCCCATTTTCCTTAGCTCTAAATTTTCTGAATATTTCTGAATCTCTTTTTTTTTTCTTCTTTTTTTTCTTCTTTTTTTTTTCTTTTTTTTTCTTCTTTTTTTCTTTTTTTTTTTTGTCTTCTCTTTTTTTTCTCCCCCTTTTTTCTCTATCCCAGTAGGGTATTTATAGGGTTTTGGGAGAGAGGTGTGATAGGGTTTGGAGTCCTAGAGTGATAAAGTTCAGATAACTTAAACAACTGAGATTGCAGAAATTGGGTGAGACTAGGATATGGGTGAGGTGTTTAAACCAATAGGAAGAGAGGGAGAGGGGGCAGCACCAATAGATAATGAGGAAGAAAGTGGGGCCAAGTAGGAGAGAGTTTGTATGGGAGAGGGAAAAAGAAAAATATATTTTCTTATTTTAATTTTCAGAAAATAAATTAAATTAGTTATATTTAAAATTCCTAACTAGACTTTCTTAGGCTCATGTGACCCAATTAAACTTAATTAGGTTCATTTAAAAATTACCCATATTAAATTTAAACAAAACAAAATTTTATTTAAATTTAATTAAATTAATGTCTCAAAAAAATATATTATTATTAGTTTTTTTCAAGATTATGCAACGGAATTAATAATTTAGCTTAACGCCTCCAATTTTATCTTACAGTCATATAATTTTTCATCATCAGGTTTCCTATAGCCTCAATACACATATTCATAATAAATCACAAAATAAGAGTCTACATCTAACCCCTTCAAAAATCTATTCACTTGATGTTTTCAGTGGCCATAACAATTGGAGCATATCTACTCAATTCCAAAAACTCAGAAGCATACTCATTCACTGATCTCCCATTCTGTCTTAAAGCTTTAAAGATCCACTTTTTCTGATCCCTGAAGCTCTCTGGTACAAGCTTGTCTATAAACAACTCTATAAACTGTGCCTAAGATAGCCTTTCAATCTGAGGGAGCACATAATCAGTCATCTATTGCCTCGGCATAGGTCCCAACACATGCAGTACACATTCCATCAGTCTTGTATTTGTCAGCCATAACTCCACGCCTACCTATTTGCAAGAGTCCAAAAATCGATATGTATCCTCTGTAGTATCATAAATTTTAAGCACCAACTTTTTAAAATTAATTATCTGCTCATATGGTTCAGCTCTCTGAACTGAGGGCTACTGCTGTGAAGGGTGAACTATATATTGGGCCATCATATTTATAGTCCTTTGCAGACCTGCCACGGTAACTGCCATCGAATCCATAGGACCTTGGGCCATAAATGACTATTTCTCAAGTTGTGGCTAATCTTTCTCCTGAGCAGCTCTGGGTCTGCTATCACGCCTTCTTGGGGCAGGTGCCTCATCTTGTGTCAATATCTCATCCAACACTTCTGGCTCTGATGTCGTGGTGGCTCTCCTACCTCTACGCATTCTTCTTGAAATCTAGCAGTATTAGCCTACAAATCCAAAAAATCATACTATACACATCTGCATATTCATAAACACACACAGGTATACAAGGCAGAAACTAGATGTAAGGATAAACAAACAAGAACGAATATGAACCCTATACTCCGCATGTGACCTCCTAAAAAAACTCTCTTTAAAATCCTAGATGTACACTTTCCCACAAATCTGGAGCCTAAGCTCTGATACCAACTTTGTCATGATCCAAATTTTAGGCTGGACCGGCATTAGAATTTAGGTTAGCATAAGGCCCCCAAAGTCTGTAGTAAGCCTAATTATCATTAGCCCAACCATAAGGCCTATAACTGTACTCTAAATTTAAGAAATCAAATATATAGAGTCCAACTATAAATTGAACTACCTAACGGGGAGTATTAACTCACCCAAACTATAAACACAAAATAACTCAATTTAGGAAGCTCAGCTCACCCTCACAATCCTTAAAATAATAAATAATCAAATGAGAGCTCAGCTCCCTTATCCAAGGTAAATACTCATCTCAAACATTTCAACATATCCATATAATATGTTAACAACTTCAAAGAAATAAATTATTATAGTCTCAAACAAGATTAGAACACTATTAGCACATGCGAAGTTCTAGATTGTAAATAAAAAAAATGAAATATAACTAAGTTGTTGCTGGTAAACCTGTGAGAAAGGAAGTAGGTTGTTCACAAAAAAAGTTCACTTGTCACTTGAGGAAAAATAGTTGAACAGGACAGAGTGTTTGACTCATAGAGTAAGATATTGATTTTAAATATAATTTCTATAACTATCTAAGTGTAATACATTCCTACGTATTAAATGCAATATACATACATATTTCCAAACAATTCAAATAGTATTCGCATAAAAGATAATTTGGAGCACTCACACACCCGTATGTCACATCAATGTGTATATACATATGGGAGCTGATCTCCTATACAACTCTCTTAATTCCAACATCTGCCAGTGAGATCAACTTAAGCTAGACTTTCTCTTAATAATTCAAATGCGAGGTCAGCGAGATCAACTCAAAGCCATACTTACCCCGACTTATCCACAAAAAGGATTGAGTCCCAACAAGTCAAGCTATAACCACGACTACCCATTTTACTATCCATAATCAAACCACACACATGCTGACACACGCACACAGCTCCAAATTAACTTAAGGCGACATCCACAACTGTCTCATTAAATAAAAAAAACTACATAAATATATTTATAAGTGAATGCATGAGTATGCCTTGAATATATAATAATAATAAAATTATAAATAAAATCAATATATATTCACAGATCATCAGAAATCATTGCGGTAGTTGGACTGAAGAGGAAGGCTAATTCTACCCACCTAAACAATTATATTTATGAATTATCAGTATTAACACAAAACAAAAATTTTTAAAAAGTTAAAGACATCCTAATTTATGTTAAAAATTCGATAGAGTTTCCCCCTGTGTTTAGAACCTACCCAACTTGCAAGGCAATTCAAACACACTTCTAAAACCAAAGGCCTTAGGCCCACATTTCAACAACATCACATAGCCCCCCTGGGCCCGCCAATCTAAACAAAACTCATACAACTAGACAATTCAGCTATAAGGCTTAAAACTAGTATTTTACAAAAACTGACCAAATCAACTTCAAAAATTCTATAAATATGCTCCGTAGACCTTAATGATGCTATAGGACTATTGCAAAAGAAATTACAATTTTCTAACTACCCGCGAATATTTTATGATTCTTTATTATAAATCCAGCATTAGGTAAAAAGAGCAATTTGAAGTTTGGGTTTACCTATGCTAATTCTGATACCTAGAACATATCTGGAAAGTCTAAAATTGGTGGAAAGTACTATAATATTGACTCACTTTTGAAATCAATCTGGCAGCCTGCCTGTCCGACCTGAAAATGCAGTACTAGTCACCGATGAAATTTTTGCAAAACAAGAACATCTATGTAAAGCCCTTAACACCAGGAGTTAGAATATAATTTTTTATTTAATTAAACACTCATTAAAGGTTTGAAAAAAATGCTACAAAGTCCGTGGAACCCATTGAAATTTCAATGTCAGAAAAATTTAAAATTGATGTCATTGCGAAGCTCTCTCCTAGAGGAGCGTACTGGTAGCCTCAGAATCTCCGTGTGATTCACGATTTGGGAGAAATCTAAGCCAAAAGTTAAAATGGGCTAAAATTTCTCGGGCTTGATTCGCACAAACCGCCCTATAAAAATTGGTAAAATAGGTGTCTATGAAAAACTCTCGAAGAGTAGGACACAAAGGGGACTGGATCTAGCCTAATCGGTAACCGGATCAGCCGGAATCAGCTGGGAAGATGAAGCATCGTGCGGCTTGAAAGGGGTGTCTTTGGGTGAGATTTTCGGCTAGCTAGAGGGGCGGCCGGCGGTGGGGATGGTGACCGAAGGGGCGTCGGCGTGTTGGGGAGGCTGGGGGATAGTCGGCCGGCGGTAGGGGAGGGAGGAGAGAGAGGAAAAGAAGAGAGAAGTAAAGGAGGAATGGTGTGTCGGTGGAAGAAAGGGGAAAGAAAAAAGAGACTGGTCTAATTCAAGTAGTTCGATTTGGCCAGTTCGATTCAAAGTACCCGAAAATTGATTTTTACTCTGCCGTGGTACCCAAAATGAGGTTCGAAAATTTTGCAAAATTTACATAAAACTCAGAAAAATTCATGGAGTCCAAATACATTTTTAAACTTACCACATAGTCTTTAGATTAAATTTTAAAAAAGAATTAATTATCTTGGAAAATCAAAACTCGATTTTGAAAACCAAGAAAATTCAAATTAAATTCCATAATATTAGTACATTAAAATTGTAACACCCCTATTTGTATAGCCTGGTATATTTCACTATTCCGGTGACCGGTGTCGGTCCGGACAATTAATGGGATTAGGGCCACACTTAAGACAACTTGAGAAGCCATAAACACAAATAATTAGTAATGTTTAATTAGTTAACTATAAATAAGAAAAACAGAACATAAGAGGTTAAAGCGAGAGAGTCACAGCGATGAGTGACCTCCTCGAGAACGACTGCGAAGTCGTTTTAAACTCAAATTTCGAACCGTAAAAAGTGACGCTGCGGTCCTTAGGACCCTTATGAACACAGTGGAAAAGAGAAAATCACGAAAAACAACTGTTAAGCCAGTCAAATAATTAGGTCAGGGAGCCGGAAGAAATATGGAATTATTTGCAAACCGGGATGAACCGGCGAGGGGCAATTTGGTCAAATGACCCCGAGATCTGACTCCTGACCTAACTGTCAAATAAAATTGGAGAAAAGAAAATTTCGAAATCAAGAATTAAATTAAAGAACTAATAGAAAAAAAATAAATAGAAAAAAAAAGAAATAAAACATGACTTATAACATCATCTAAATGACATCATACATGATGTCAAAAATATAATTTATTTTATTAAAGTTGACTAAGTCAAAATTTAAGATAATTAGAGTTAAAAACAAATAAAAAAGGAATTGTAAGGTTGTCTTCCTCACTTGGCCGAAATCCCCTCTCTCTTTCCTCTCACTTATTTCATCTTCCACCATGGATAAGTCTCACCAAGCTTTTGAAAACCCTAAATTAAACATGCTTTCCCTAAAATTCTCCATATAAACTTCATTCTTGCATCTTGAAGAGTATAGAGAAAGCATAAGAAAGCAAGAAGAAGAAAAAAGAAGAACAGAAAGTGAAGATCAAAGGTTTCACCTAAGGTTGGTACTCTAACCTTCAAATTCTATTTTAAGTGCATGCTTGTGACTTAAATGAGCTTAGAATCCATTAAATGAAATGAAAATATGGGGGAAGAACCTATACTAAAATTTCGGCCAGCCATGGATGTAGGGAAGTTTGATGTATTTTGAATAAATTAAAGGTGTTAGTAAGTTTGTAGGAGTATGGTAGTAGGATAGGGATGCATAAATGTAGTTAAATACAATAATTTAGTAAATTAGGGTTGAATGCTAGGGTTTGTGAACCAAAATTTGGAGAAATGCATAAATGGCATGTTGGACCTATTGTGAAGTGAAATAATGGTCAATTATGACCAAATAACTTGTGTGGGAATGATAGGAAACTAAGTTAAATTCGGAGGTAAATGGTCATGCTGCTGGCAGCATGACCAAACCCACTTTGAAGGACCAAAACTCAAATTTTACAAGTCTAATTGATATGCCACCAATTGGGGATGAAAATAGACATAAAATAGCACAATTTTCATTAAGGAACCATGGCCAAAAACTGACTAAAACTTGGTGAAACAATTGACCAAAGTGAAATGAGAGCAAAGCTACCATCGCACCAAATGAACAGTCTGTTCATTTGGTCATAACTCGAGTTAGACAGGTCAAATTGACCTGAAATTTGGCCAGGGGTTAGAGGAGATATAGATCTAAAACTTTCATTAAGAACATCACCCCAAATTATGCCATTAACCCATTCAAATTATTGAGCAAAGTTGAGTTACCAAACCTGCAACTCTGCAGATTTTCATGTGAGCAGTAATGTTTGGATGGCTATAACTCTCTCTAGGAAACTCGGATTTAGGCGATTCTTGAACCGATGGAAACATAAGACATAGTAGAACATTTCATATGAAGAAAGTTAGACCAAATTATGAACTTAACTTGATCAAATTACTGACCAAAGTTGGATCAAAATCTGCCAGAACCCAAAATACCAGTATGAATAGTGTACGTGAACAGTAAACTTATTTTGGCCATAACTTGAGCTACAAAACTCCGATTGAGGTGATCCAAAAATGAGAATACACTTAAGACAATAAGGAACATTTTCTATGAAGGAAGTTTTGTCAAATTCCAACAGTAGATCGACCAATGGAACAGTGCAACTTCCAAGCACTAAAACCGAAAATTGGCAATTTTGCCAAAATGACCTATGCTTTGAAAAAGTGACCAAAACCAACAAGTTTGGTGACCAAAATGTGGTATGTGGGTGAAGTTGGAGTTCCCATACCTATTAATCCTTAAAAAGTCAACAATTTGACTTGAATAGTGTAGTGAATAGTAACCTGAAACACAAAAACTTTGAGAACGTCGAATTTAACGCAATAGAGCTAGTTAAAGTGAAGTTAAATTTATTTTTGGACTTATGTTAAATTATGGTATTGAAACACTATGAAATTGTGTGTTTCAGCTGAAAAAGACTTGGAAGCTCGGAGAGAATGAGTCGAGGCTAAGGGACGACTCGCTTGAGGTTTGTGCACAATAAACCCTATTTAAGCATTTTATCCTTGAAAAATTGATTTATTACGCATTATGAATTTATGAACTTTTGTGTTGCCACTTTGTGATCAAATTGTAACTTTGGAAATTGATTTGATTTTTGTATGCAATATTTGAATGAAATGTTTGAAACGAATTTTTGATTCACACTTAGCATGACAGTTACTTATTATTCCTCCTCCATTTATGGGGTTGAGATCGTTTACTTTCCTCCCTCTCTGGCTTGCCAGTTGAGGTTGTAGATCGGATGAGTACTCATTAGCTAGCTAGCCACCTCCCTCATTGACTTTGATTAATGGGGTTGAGATTGCTTTGTCGTGGTGTACAACACGGCATTGATCGGAAATTTTTTGTTATGACTTAAGTTGTGTATGACTTTGGCAACACTGTGTTATGAAATTGTTTGACTAAACTGTGTTTAATAGATTATTTGACAAAATGGTGTTATTAGGAACTTTGATAATTGTTGAAATGTGTTTGAGAAACATTTGAATTGTGTTTGGCAATAAATGATTTAGTTATTACATTTTAAATTTTTATTGTGCACCACTGAGTATTTTTATACTCAGCGATGGCTTATTTTGCTATCGCAGATAAGAGTAAGGAAAAAGCAGCAGAGTGAGCTGCTACTGAGTTGAAGATCACATCAAGCTTTTGTACGGGTATTATTTTATACCCTTGTAGATAATTTTGATGTAAATATGGAAATGTTATATGTATCAATGTAGTTGAGCAGTTGTAAGTAAATTGTAATAATATTATTTTGGATTTTCTTCTGTAAATTTAATATTTGTACATATGGATTTTCTGCTTTATGCTTTGTGAATGGAAATATTAAATATTTTGAGATGAGAAATCTTGTTCTGTATTGTGAAATTATTTTGAAGTGTATTGAATTGAGATGATTGAGTTATTGAAGGTTGGGAGTTGTAAAATATTTTTGGAAGTGCTTTTTATAGGTTTTTGAAGAACTGGTTTCTCAAAATACAGAGAGAACTCTGTCAAAATTTTTATAAAATTTGCGGCAAAATTTGAATGGACAAAAATTTTTACTAGTATTTAAACTTGGAATAAATGGTTTTTAATTTTTACCAAAATGCTCACCACTTCCAAAATGTAAGAAAATGGTTTTAAAATCCCTTGTAGGGTACTTAATGAGTTATCGGTAGGTGAAGTTCGGTAGTTCATTAAGTATCCTACGGGATCATGTTATGCCTTACAGAGGGATAAGGTGTGACAAAAATATTATAATTTACAAATAAAATAATTATGTAAGAATTTGGGGTGTTACAGTAGGAATTTGATAAACTTATTTTATATAAGTATTTTGACATAGTTTTACATCTATTTTGCTCTTTTTAATTTAATATTTTTATGATTTTTTATCTTATTTTAGTTAATTTATTAATTTTAGTTTCATTATATTTAATTTTTAAATTTTTGATGTTTTTGATAAATTTCAATATGATTTAAAGGCAAAAAGGTATATATGGGAGAAATTCAAAGTGATTTGAAAAGCTTAAAGTGGTGAAAAAAATGAAAAAATTTCACTTAAGGAAGCAAACTAATTGAGATTATCAAAGACCTCAACATGCCCCGTGTTGAAGGGCGTGTGAAGATAAGAGTCAGTGAGCAGAAATCAACATTAGGTATGTTAAATTCAACATTGGGTAGTGTAACTAAAATTTTTGGAACCAAACTTGCCGAAAGTTTCAAAGACTTTGACATGCTCCGTGTAGCTTGTCGTGCAAAACTTAAAGCTCTTCTCTAAAAATCAACATGAGACATGTTGAAAATCACATAAATCAAAATGAGGCATGTTGGATGACATTGGCAGATTTGCTGACATAGAAGAATTTTCTCATTTCACATCTTTTACACCTTTTGTTTTTATCCCTTTAGAGACCACTTCTAGAGCAAAACTTTAAGAGATATATAAGCATCATATTGTCATTTTTGCTATAAGAAAAAAGAGAGAGAAAAATCTTCTGAGAAAAATTAGTGCAAAATGACAGTTTTGGAGAAAGGCCATCTGCAAGTGACATCTCCAACTATTGTTCCTCATAGATTTTATTCTTCTTCTTCTGGGTTTTTTTTTTTATTTTCAGTCTTATTTTCATGTTTTCTTACTTTACTTTATATTTTCTATTTGTAAATACAAACATAAGTAGATACCTAAAATTTCAAAGTTAGGTATAATTATTTAAGTTTTATTTGTGGATTTAGACTAGTTTTAACCAGATTTTAATATATATAAGCTTTGATTCTTGTCTTGAGTGCTTATTTACACACCCATTATTGGTACCCTTTGAGTTTTGTTTTTAATCTTAGATTGAAGGACTGAGAGTTAAAAATCTATGATAGATAATCAAGATAATGAATTTAATCACCTAGTGTTAGAAATAAACTAGTGGGTTAAGAGAAATTTCAAGTTGATTAAAGAGCTTAAAGGGTTTTGGGTAATTAAACATCGCATGAGAATAGGGCATAGTTTCCTTTAAAATACACTTTAGTTTGCTTGAAAGAGAAATTAAAGGAAATAAGAATCAACTTCCTTCAAACTTGTTCCCTTAAACTTGGTTTTCCCTATCCAAATCTCAATGAAATTTACTTCATAAATCTCAATTCTGGAATTAACTTTACCATTAATTAATAAAATCTTTATTTACTTGCTATAATTTTAGTAAATTAGTATAGTGTTTAGAAATTTAATTGCTTATCTTATTATAATTTTTTTATTTTCTAGATTTAAATTGTTACATCTTTTACTTTACTGTTTAACACACCTTATTGATAGCTCAAATAATTGTAACTTTTATAATTTGGTACTCAAATAACAAATCTTTATGGGACAATATTTTTTCTTTACTATTTGAACGATCTGTAATACTTACGAAGTATGAACCGACTGAGCAATAATTATGCTAGCAATCAACCAAAAAGCGGATTTCACACTGAAAATCCTGGAAATTCAACCAAAATTACCTCCATAAATGGAGCAATGGCTATTTTCCTAAAAAAGCTTATAAATACTAATCAAGAGACCAGAGACAGGTACGCATACTTATTATGCAATTCTTTTCAATTAGCTCTCTAAACATTCTCCGAATGCTCTCTTAATTAAAATCTCTGACTTAAGAGTCGGAGTGGCCTGCCAAGTAGGCCATCCACCTCACCTTTCCTCTAATTGCAAGTCTACGTGGCATTGGGACAAGGACCCGAAGACTTCCAGTAGCATTAGTTAGTTAAAAATATGTTAGAGAGTGTTAAATTAATTTAAAATTAAATTTGATATGTTCTAATTATAAGAATTCCAAAATAACAAAATAATTTTTCCTAAATTATTTTTTTTAACAGCATCTAAAATAATATTTTTTTTAAAGCATTTATTTGATCCAAAACTTCAATACCAAATAGGGCCTTCAATACATTATTTTTTACAACTATGATATATACAATGAATAAATTTTAACTGTTAATTATGATAAAACTTACTATAATCAATTATTGTAATAAAATCATTGTATAGTTTGGCACCAAATTCGGTATCCTTAGGCAGATACCATACTTGTAGTTACTAATGCACAATAGCCTTCATAAGATTTGAGGGCTCCATAATTCATTCTGACAAATTTATATCACAAGAACATTGAAAGAACTCTCAAGTAGAATTTGAATGCTCCCAATTGTAAGGGAGCTTTCTTTACAAACACATGGATGCCAAATTTAGTGTCCATTCCAGAGGGAAAAAAAATTTCCAACTTTTTTTCTTCTTCATTTCATTTATACATTAATTTTTGTGACATATCAAAGCAATAAACGAGTGATTTTTCTAAACTTTTGATGGACCTCCCTTACCATTTAACAAAATGTAATTGCAGATAATGACATTATGACAATAGCAAGATTTCTGCCAGCTAAGGAAACAAAATTAACATGTAATACTAATATATCAGGATTATAGCTTCATGTTTCTGTTAGACCATCACTTGTTTGCTATCTTGTTTCTTCTTTCTCTATAATTCAGGAAGGCAAAAAGGAGAAAAAGAAAGAGATGGAATTCTTACAACTAGACAGCATTACTGGGCCAGCCAACTGCAGAACATTTACTTGAAGCCTATAGCCTGAAAGCGAAAAAATGGCAGAAAAGAATTCAGAAATAGGTTATAACTCAGTCAATCAAACCTAAGTTTAGCCACTTACGTAAACATTTGAGGGCAGCTATGAGAGAGCTGAGGTCGCTTTATTGGGGAGAGAATCAAGTTCCTTAATGTCATTGAAGTGTTGCCAGGTCCGACTCCAAAAGAAGGCTGAACGCCAGTTCTCCTGTTCCAGTATCAACTGGAATGGCTGCCTGTTTTCCTGGTGAAGCACTAGAGATTTCGAAGGGACTATAATTAGAACTGTTCTATCTTGCTATCCATATATCATCTCTAGGCCCTGGAGTCGGAGGAGTAAAAACCGACCAGTCAGCACAAAATAAGTCAATTGGTTTTGGAGATATTAAAGTGGAAAAGGGATTATATATCGAGTTTAAGCTAAGATATTAGGTTTAATTTAGAGCTTTGAAAGAGCTTCAATATTCAAGGATTATTATCCTTTCATAGACATTAACAAACTCATATCTTTTTGTTATTGATGTACCATGAAAAGAAAATATGGATATATCCTCCAGTGATGATGATAGTGAAACTAGCAATATGGATATCACAACCTTACTCATGGCTAATCCACCTCACCAACAATCAACTCCTTCACATAGAGGACCTACCCCTATTGCTGACTCCACCAATGGAACCACTACAGGCCCAACTCAAGAACCTCAAGTAGAAGTTCCTGATGATGATCTGGTAGAATTAAAATTTGAACTCCCCAATACTCAGCAACAATCTAAGCTTAATTCTGGCCCATGGTTCACGCTTGATGATATCTCTCCATCAAAATGGAGAGATTGGTTAGCTGAGTTCAAAGTATGGTTAGACGTCTAGATTTTCCGTCAAGGAGCTGACTCTCATGTTGTTCTAAGGGAATTTGTGTCTAGAGCTATTGGCTCTCTTCAAGACTGGTTTAATTCTCTTGGGAATTATCAATTGGCCCAGTTTTATTATCTTACCACACTCCAAGCTGTTAATGCAATCTTTTCAGAATTTCTTAGAGATGCATCCCTATACAACAAACAACTTCGCCAGGAGTTTTTTGATATGCGATGTTGTTTTCTCAAACGAGCAGACATTGAAAAGCATTTCCAGAGGATGATTCAACGTTATTATCTCCTTAATGGATTTAATGACATTAATCTTCGCCACACATACATTGCTTCTCTTCCAGAACAATTATAGCCAGAGTTACACTGATCCCTTGCCTCAACCAAAAGAGATATGAACACTATCTCTATTGGTGAAATCCATCAAATTGCACTGGCCTGTCTGGAGAAAATGTGTGAATAGCAAAGGCTATTCAAGGACATCATTGATAACAATAAGACACTGAAGCATGTTTGTCAGAAGTCCCATTTGTCCATCAAATGCAAAGAAAAGAATTGCATATGCAAATCAAAGATGAAGAATCACCGGCAGAAATATCTAGTTCCTAGAACCTCCTTCAAGTTTAGGAAAGGAAAGAAATCAGTCAAATACTTCAGAAGGAGAAGACAGGGCACACAAAAGTCTGATCGATGTTATATCTGTGGAAAAAAAGGCCATTATGCAAAGAATTATCCTAAGAATCCAAATAAGGCAATAAAGCTTGTTCAACACATTCAACAAGCTGCACACATCTCCATGAAAGATGATGATGTGGAATCTTTGTTCTCAGAATAGGATGGCCCTGATGAAGAAACTGTATTTGCACTGGGTGAAGATGAATTGGATCAAAACTCATCCACAGACAACTTAGATTCTAATTCAGAACCTGAGGCCCATTATCCTTTTTACTTAGCCCAAAACATACAATCCACCCATAGCCCATACACTATTCCTATACCTCTGGTCTCTTTACATATCCTGCCTAGTAAACATGACTGGCCCATTCATGTTATTAGTTTCCTAGACACAAGAGCCCATAAGAGTATGATGAATCATGCAATCCTGCCACCTGAAAGTTAGGTCTCGCATAAAGAATACTTCAAAGCAGTTGATGGGAAAATTTTTAAAACAAGTTTGATCACTAAGTACCAAATCGGCATTCAATTTTTGCCAAACTGTATCTTTTGGACCAAAATCATCTGTTCTGACCTTCCAGATAAGGACCTTCTGATTGGTTTTGACTTTTACTAATAAGCAAAACATTTGTAAATCTTATCCAAATGATTAAAGTATAAAAGGTAGTTCCTACCCTTTACCACTATTCCCAAATTGTTCTCCCTGACAGACGCTTCGTCTAAATTTCAAAAGCATAAAGAACTTCTTCTCAAGTCATGTGTTGATTCTCATTCTCAATTCCATCACCCTCATCCATTATGGAAAAATCCGAAATACTTTGTCCATTTACCTTTCAAATTAAATGAAGATGTGAATCCTACTAAAGCCTCTCACCCAGGAATAAACCCTAATGATCTCTTACTAGCCCAAGAAGAATGTAAGCAACTCCTCCAACAAGAGTTAATTGAGCAACCACATCCCAATGTGCTTGCCAAGCCTTTTATGTAGAAAATAGGTCTAAAAAAATACGAAGACAAAAGAGACTGGTGATTGATTACAAACCCCTCAACCATTTCATGCAGGATTATAAGTTTCCTATACCTAAGCTTGAGACCTTGTTCGCCCAACTCCATGAGGCCTAAATATTCTCAAAGTTTGATCTCAAAGAAAGTTTTTGGCAGTTAGGCATCCAGCTTGCAGACAGACCCAAAACCACTTTCTGCATACCAACAGCTCAATATCAATGGACCGTCCTCCCTTTTGGCCTCAAAATAGCCCCATCAATTTTCCAAAAGGCCATGACCAAAATATTTGGGCCCATCCTCCACAGTGCCCTCATATACATTGATGATATCCTCCTTTTTTCAAAAGATATTGAGGCCCATAAACAGTTATTATCCCACTTTCAGTCCTTAGTGTAATCTTATGGGATAATGTTGTCTGAAAAAAAGAGTTCATTGGCTCAGACCGACATTAATTTTTTTGGCATGCATTTCAAAGACAAAAAGTATCAACCAGGACCACACATTGCAGAAGAGTTATTGAAATTCCTAGATAAAGATTTGACAGTAAAGCAAATATAGCAATTCTTGAGGATAATCAATTATGTTTGCAAGTTTATTCCATATATTGCGGTCCATGTTAGCGAACTTTCTAAGATGCTCAAGAAAAATGCACCTCCTTGGAATTCTGATGGGTGTCGAATCCACCCAAAAATTAAATTAACTGAAATTACCAGTTGTAAAATATTTTCTGCAATAAGCGGTAAGTCCAGGTCGAACCCTAGAGACTAAATTATTAAATTTCATACACTTGTGTAATGGAAAAAGAAACAAAAGTTGGGGGGGAAGGGGGTGTAATTCGCAATCTAAAGAAGAAATCAAAAATTAAGATCTAAAATTAAATAAGAAATTATCAAATTAAACAAACTTCAGTCCAAATTAATTCTCATTCTAATGCATTGATTCACTCATAGACAAAAGAAATATAATTATATCTTATTGAATACTTAATGTAGATTTACTAAACAGCGAGGTAAACCCCTGACTTCCCTGTACTCATCAATTCGAGCCCAGCACTCTTATTGACTCTAGTTATTAATTGAGTTGGTATTAAGCAATCCTCATCAAATTAATAACTGCTTTAAGCAAAAGAAGTAGTTAAGCTGAATAACAATTTATGAAGCATAAATCATTTAATCCACCCTATTGTTTCCTTAGGTTATTATTGAAAATTTGGATCATAATCAATAAAACCTAATTGCTACTCATGTTCAATCTTATATAATAATTACGGATTATGAATATGAACTAGCAATTGATCAAATTAAATAATTAACTAATAGGCATTTTTAGCAAATCATTCAACAGATCAAAAATAATTAAATCAGAAAACAATAGATATTCAAAAAGACATAAATTAAATTAAGAACCTAATCTCACAAATCATACATAAGAACTTAAATCCCTTGAACTGAATTAAAAACTTAGCCACTCATGTTCATGGCTTACAGAAAAATAAAGAAAAATAAAGAAGAAATCTAAAAAGAGAATGGAGAATGAAGGTCTGAATTGGGATGCCCTTTGCTGCTGCCCAAAAACGTATTTATAGTCAAAAACCTAACCCCAAAGATAGGAACCAAACCAAACTAGGAAAGGTTTTGAAATTTAAGATGCAGATTTTCAACCTACATTCAAATTTCTGGAATCAAGGCAGATTTTCAGTAACTTTCTTTTCGAATCTTCCTCTGCCCTCTTCAGGAAAGTTGTAACCCTATTTCTTAGCTTTCCAACGGGTACTCATGGACCCAAATCCGAGGTCTACAGCCCAAGTTATGGCCTAAAAACCGAGAATGGTTCAGTCAAACGATCCAGCCCATTGTGACGACTTCATTTCCGTTTTTGACAATTAAAATGGCCTCATCTTGCGTCTAGCCCTTCATAGAAGTTGTAGAGGTGACTCTTAAGGTTCAATTTGGCTTGTCCTTGCTTCATTTGGATGTCTGAAACTCCAGATACAAAATAAATACTGAAACTGATTGTGACCCATCGAGTCTGGGCTTTTGCAATAGATCCATAACTCATTTTGTCAATCTTGGAGACTGATTTGAGCTTTGGTCCCTCTTTATCATTTAAAGTGCTCTATCTTAGCTTTTCAATAGATTAAACAGCAATCAATTTGAAGACCTACAACTTTAGGAACACCTGAAAAAATACAACAAAGGTCAAATGTTGAAAATTTTCTCCATTTAACACAATTATTCCATAACTATCTAAAAATATGTCTAAATGATAAATATATTTTAACCAACTGAATTAAACATAAAAACACACTAAAAACACTAAATGTGATGAGAGTAAAATTAATAAATTATGCACTTATCAAATTTAGAACAGACAAAAGCAATTAAGGCTTTAAAAGAAGTGGCTCTACACTCGCCACCTCTCAAAATTCCAAGTTCTGGCCAGCGCATTTTGTAGACAGATGCCAGTGATACACACTGAGGGGTTATCCTCATTGAAGAAATACAAGGAGAAAAGCACATCTGTGGCCATGCAAGTGGTGAATTTCCAGAGGCTTAAAAACATTATCATTCTGTTTACAAGGAGATCTTAGCAGTGAAAAATTGGATCAAAAGATTTTAATTCCATCTAATTAGACACCATTTCATTGTCCTTATGAACAGTTCATCTTTTCTGAGAATCATGGACTTTAAGAACAAAACTTTACCTGAACCTCAGCTTCTAAGACTTAAAGACTAGTTCTCAAGGTAAAAATTCACTGTTCAGTACATCAAAGGGAAACACAATCTCATCCCAAATTTACTATCCAGGCCCAAAGGTGTTCACCTTATAAACATTCTTTTCACACTACCCCTTCATACTCATGGCGTCATCTTCTTCAGCCAACACTCCTGAGTTTCTCATACCTCCACCAGATAACTTTTGTAACACCCTCACTGTAGTAATTTCGCACATTCTACTGTTCCGGTGACCGATGTCGGTCTGGACAACTAGAACGTCTAGAAAAATATTTAGACTAGAGTGAGGAGTCATAAATAACTCAAATAAGTGTAAGAAAAATTAAGGAAAAATTTTAGAAATAAAATACAACAAAGTTAAATGAGCCGATGCCTTAGCGATGGGTAACCCAGTGGGAAGTTGTGGTTCTCGCAACTAGGAGCCCTAGACTCGGGAAAAAATTCATAAAATAATTTTTGAGACTTCAGAGAAGAGTCATTGAGGGTTCTATGGAATTAGAATGCCAAAAAAAGGTTTAAAAAAATTTTTCAATTGGTACAGACAATTTTAGTCTGTTAAGCCAAACGGAGAGCATTTTGGTCATTTCGCCTTCAGAGGTGATTTTTTGCCGACCCGTGACATAAAATGTGAATAAATATTACTAAAAATTAAATTAAAATTGAGTAGAAAAGAAAAGAAAAAGAAAATGGAATTAAATTAGATTTATGACATAGGATGACATCATTAAAAAGCTCCCCACTAATTAGAAATTGACAAGCCAATTAAAATGAGATAAATACAACTAAAATGAAGTAAAAAAAACAAACACAATTTTTGCAATTCTCTTCCCATTTCAGCCGTAACCCATTTTCCCTTCCACCTAAACCACCATTAAAGCTCCCTTAAGCTTCATTTCCCACTTCAATTCACCTCAAAGCCTTATCCTCCCTTCACTAAAAATTAAACCCACACCAAGGAGAAGTGTTTGGCAGCCAAGAAAGAGTAAGAAAGTAAAGAAAAATTAAAGTCTTAGTTGGCTTGGATTTGAGCTACAAGAGGTTAGTGCTTATTTATGCATATTTCTCTCTTTCTTCCATGTTAGGGACTTAAAATGAGTATGAAATTGTAAGTCAAATGAAATAAAACTTATGTGTATGTACACCATGGAATTTGGCAGCCCTAAGGAAAAGATAATGTTATGGTTTTGATGGATTTAAAATGGCTTAGAAATGGTGTTGATGTGTAGACATAAATTTGAAATGGATTAGTATGCCTAATTGACATGTGTTGTGTGAACCTTGAATTTGAGCTAGGGTTTGGACACAAAAACTTGGATCTTGTTAATGTGTTGGTGAATGAAAGTCTAAATGGTCAATTAGTGACCATTTGGCTGTGTATGATGAAGAATTGAAGTGAGTTGTAGCTTGGGATTTGAGTTTGGCTAGGCTGCCCTTGGTGACCTGCAAGGCTGGGCATGAGTCCAGCAGGTTTGGGCAATAATAACTCGAATTGTAGAGGTTCAATTGGTACAAAGCCAATTAGACATGAAACTAGACACATAATGACACAACTTTAGTGAAGAAACCATGCCCAGAAAACCAAACCAAGTGGACCAAAAGCTTGCCCTAATCCGTATAACCTGCAGTCTGCCTGGGCAAAATGACTAAATAAACAGTGTTTGGTCATTTGGCCATAACTCAGCGTAAAAAAGTCCAATTGACCTGAAATTTTATCAGCAACAAGCTAAGATATATACCAACAACTTTCATGAAGAAACCTAACCCAAATTATGACCAGAACATATTCAAAAGGTGAGTTGCATTCACTGTTCATTAAATTGTAGATATGGTCAGTCCAGAAATTTTGGACAGAATTTCAATTCGACCAATTGTGGTTTTTAGACCATAACTTGAGCTATAAAACTCCAAATGGAATGATTAAAAAAAGGAAATGCAACTAGACAAAATAAGGAACAACTTTCATGTTGATCAATTTGCCAAATTCCCACTGCAAAATTAACTAATGGAATAGTAAACACAAAGCATAAAAACTAAAAATTCAGCCCAAGTAACATTAAACTTAGAAATGGTATTGGCAACCAATACCAACAAATTTTGAATGCAAAATGTGGTATCTTGGAGAACTTAGGTTCAATAAATTTATTATATATTAAAAAGTCAACAATTTGAGTGAATAGTAATGTGAATAGTAATACAAAAACACAAAGTATAAAAACTAAATTGGTAGAGGAAATTAAGGTATGAAATTTTGAATCCATGAAACATTCATGGATTACTTGGAATAGAAATAGTAATTCACCTAAATAACTTAATGAACATTTAAGTTATGTAAGTATATAGTTAAGATTTATTCCCATTACTAGTAGGTCTAATAAAACATAAGCAATACTACTTGAATATGAAATGACATTAACCTAGATGGATTGTTGAGTATAAATGGGATGAGGTTTACATTAGGATTTATGTTTCCATTACAAATAAGATAATAACACCTTGTATGAGTTATGAATTCATATAAATATTGTAATAAATAAATGAATCACATGAAAATATGAATGGAACATTAGTTTTTTTTATAAGAGAAAGGAAGAATGTTTTGAGTACAATGGTACATGAACACCATTGTTGTGAATTGTGATCAATATGAATGATGTAAGGAATGTATGAATATTATGATGAATATATAAATTATGAAATTTGTCATGAAATAATAAAGTCATAAAACACAATATATTAATATTTAATGATATTATGTGCCATTGTATTACCTAGACATGTGTGTCAGATTGGACAGTTTGGCATGCCAATAGGGTATTGTTTTAGCAGTACTGCGAAAGGCTTTATACATGTATTCATGGCTTTATGCCCGCATTCATGACTTTATGCCTACACTCATAGCTTAATGCCCGATTATGTGATATCATGGCTTTTTAGCCATACTGACTGCATACGTGGTTAACGTTCTGCGTCACATGGTATGATAGCACGAGGCACCGCGGTGTCCAGTGCCAACGACCCGTTATCCAGTTTAGTCAGCCTGTCATAGGTTACTTGGGCAGTGAAATTTATTTAAAAAAGTTAAGAATATTAGCAATTAAAAATATTGAAAATTAAATAAAATAAATGAGTAAGATGACCTAAAATAAATTAGAATAGTTATTTATTAGAAAGAATCGAAATGAACTGGACCGATATTAAAATTTACTTATTATGAAATAATCTGAGACAACTTAAAAAGTATTGAAAAAATGCTAAAGGATTAGCAAATAAAATTATAACATACATAAATATTGCAAATGTGGCTTACATAATAATATAAGCATAAATTTATTATTTTTAGATCATTTTTTCTATGTACATTATTACTGTACATTGGCAAAATAAACATTTTCAAAGAAGACAAAATTAGAATAAAACATATTAAATTTTAGAAACCGCATGTGAAGTATAAATAAATCTTAATTATTTGAATTATTTTTTATTTGTATCTTTGTTTGTATATTATTTCCTTGTTATATTATTGCACCACTAAGCAGCAATGCTTAGCGCAATGAAATTGTTTCCTCGCGCAGGTGCTGCAGGTAAAGCCCAGATAAAAATATTAAACAGAGATTTTGGAGTTCTGATCTGCAAAAGTGTCTAAAGTATTTAAGGTTGTCACCTCCTTAGCAATGCATGTAGATAGGGCCCATATAAATTATATTTTATATTTTGTATAAAATGCTTAGATATTGCATTGTAATGTATATTATGAACAAGTAATTAATAGGAATGTGATGTAAATTAATTAATTAGCTTTTTCATATGTAATTAATTTATATATCATGTAAATTATGAAATTTTATAATTATTTTGTAAATTATGTAAATTAAGGAAATTTGAAAATTTTGCTTATGTAATTTTAGAATGTTTACATATAAATTGAGTATGAATGGAAATGTATGGAAATGATTATGAAATTGAAATGTATGGATGAGATTTGAAATATGAGAAAATTATGAGAATGATTGATGAGATAATTATGATTAACATGGATAAGATTTTATTTTGGAAATATTATTGAATTTCAAACAGGTGAATATTGAAATACGCCAAACGATAATAAAATAGGGGAAACTCCGCTGATTTCTCCGTCGAAAAATAATTGATATTAAATTAAATGAATTCAAACTTATTTTGAAAAAATAAAGTAAGATAAGTTATGGTGCTCCGGCACCGATTGTAGCATGCCTTGCTCGGCTACACTGTAATCAGGTGAGGAGTGTTACAACTTTCCACCAAGCTGCACTCCTAATATGCCAATTTCAAAAATTATCAAGTTTTCCAGAAACCACCTGTTCCACTACTAGAGTGCTATAAACACTCTCAAAGGATTAATCCCCTCCACCTCTCATTTCTCACTAGACAATCCTTTTCTCACCTGTTTTATTTTACATCCTGAAAAGGATCTTATCCTTGACGAGTTATGGTTCCTCTGGTGTATGACAATCCTGTAAGCTACAGCTGTAGAATTTCCTCTACTAGCTTTGTATCAATACACTCTCAATACGAATCACAAGACTCTCCTCTCATGATTTCTTGAGTAGTTCAAGCCCATATCTGCATGGCAGCATAGCCTTCACAAACTCATCGACACCCATGGTATTGCTGAAAGACCAATTTGCACACAACCCACGATTCGGTCCATGTTCATTATGCACAGGCCCTTTTTTAGAACGCTCGATGGACTTTTATGGTCTTAAAATTCAGAATATGAATGGAAAACTTATGATGAGACTATAACCAATAATGATGTTATGAGATCACTCAGAAGACAACTGGGAAATTATCTCTGTGAAATTAATAATTTCCACCCTCCTATTCCTTCACATGTGATTTGTACCTCTCTTGGACCTATCCATTCTATGAACAATGAACCCATTGATTGGACCAATCCTCTCTGGCAGGATTCTCAAGACCCCATAGAGATTGAAGCATGTGAAGCCATCCAGAGTGCTGCCCCACCATCTCCTGAAGAGTGTGGACCCTGATACCAGCGTTTTTATAGAGATGTTGACTCTGATTATAGAAATTACAACCTATCCACTTCACCGTAATCAATGGAGTGTCGGCCATCATTAATAATGATAGTTTGCTTTTGCTTTTGCTTTGGATTTGGATTTGTACTAAGTGTCTATATGTTTCAATTATGCACCGATAACCTATTGATAGCCTGTAAAAGTTAGAGCTCTTCCCTCTATATAAGGAAAGTCTCAGTCAGTTGTAAGATAAGTTTTTTAAAAATAAATTCCAGTGTGTTCTCTCAATCATGATTTTCTAAAGCTCTTTCTCTCTTTTTCTGAAATCCAACAAGGTTATATTACTAGTAAAACAGAAGGAGGAGAAGGCAAAATAGGAGGAGGAGGATTGTATCCTTCCTTTTTGAGAATCTCTAGTGCAAGCTCATAAATTGGAAGAGACTTTTTCTTTTTAGTCTCCTCATGAATACCAATCCAAGGAGCAGAGTCTGGATGGTCTGGGTGGAAAAATTGCAGGCTTGCAAGAAACTTTGCTATGCTTCTTTATTTTCTTCCAATTCTTGTTTGAGAGTAGATGATCATACTAATTCTCCCATAAATTGTCACAACAGTCACAATCAAAATCACAATGTCCCGACCCAGGTAAATCCCAAGGACAATGGCCATTTATTATCATGGAATAAACATAATGATTATCAGGAGTGACTGCTTGAATGGGGAAATGTTTTTGCTCCTTTGGTAATGGTTGAACCATCATGGTTTAAAATATAGGTAGAGAACTTATAGAGTGTCTGGGAGGTTGAAATGTGGTTTGCACTGTTCTATCAGTGTTTCTTCTGAAAAAAGATGCAGTGATCTAAATAGGTTGGGAAGTAGCATGCATCTTCTCATAATTTGTTAACCAAACCTTTGGAATGAGCTGCTCCAACTCATTTCTCAGAAGCTATCTGGGAATCTGGATGATGGTGGGGGTTGTCTCAGTATCGGCTAATACCAGCAAAGCATCATTGGAGACAGAAGCTTGTGAGAGATCTACCTCATGATCTTACAATTGGTAGATAATCTGGTGATGTAAAGTGGCCATCATGGATGAGGTCACCTATTCAGCTCCAGTAAGTTGTATTTACACCTTCAAAGCTGTGCAAAGATGTGGATCTTACAAAGAAAAGTTATAGTTAGAGAAAAATGTAAGTACTACACTTACACTTTCTGCATGTAGTGTAGTCAAACATGTCCCTATTACTACATGCTCATATTGTAAAAAATGGATATCTAAAAGCGAAACCCTTGTTGTGACTAGAAGCCCTCACCTACCATGAAGGCTGAGAATTAATCTAACTGCTTCAAAGTGTAGATGGGTATATGCTTCTTATTTCCACCTAGGAATAAGAAGAGGTGGTATTTCTAAAGTAACATATTGCTCAGCAGTAGAACTTCCCAAGTGGTATTTCTAAAGTAACATATTGCTCAGCAGTAGAATTTTAGAGAGAGCACTAATCCATTCTGAAAGCTTGAACATATTCCTTAGGGAGGGATCTTCTTATAGAAATAAGAGAGCAAATGCCCCTAGTAAAGGAATTAGATCGTCTGTAAATATTGTATAAACTAAAAAGGAGAAAGGATTCTCCAACCTGAGCATCATCAGGTAGAGTTGAGATTTCAACAAGATCATCAATGCGAGAAGAGAGAGTTCTTCGTAAAGGGGAAAAGAAAGAAAGTGTTGAAGACAAGTTGACTTTTTCAGTAGGGTTTGGCTGTTCAACTACAATTTGCACGGATGGAGTAGGTGTTTGGCAAGACATATTTGGAAAAGTTTTTTCTTCTTACTGTTTCGCAAAGTATATGATATTTCAAATTAAGCAGACTTTGATACCTATAAGGGGCTAGGAGCTTCTTACTACATATTGTATGCTTATATTCATACTAAATAGAATTTTCCTCTCTTAGGTACTCTTAGCCTGGAAGTCCTTTTGTACTCATATAAAATAATATATAATAAGAGGACCGTAGCTTACAGGATTATAACAAATATATTTCTAATACACAGGATCCCTTTCGGGCAAGTGTAGAGCATACGTACAGTTGCTTACTTAAGAAATATCATATGTTCTTGGATTTTTAGAAGAAGAGAGAAAAAGCTTTAGAAAATCATGATTGAGAGAACACACTAGAATTTATTTATGAAAAACTTATGTCTTACAACTGACTGAGACTCTCCTTATATAGAAGGAAGAGCTCTAACTTTTACAAGCTACTGATAGGTTATCGGTGCATAATTGAAACACACAAACACTTAGTACAAATCCAAAGCAAAAGCAAACTATCATTATTAGTGATGGCCGACAATCCGTTGATTACGGTGAAGTGGACAAGTTGTAATTTCTGTAATCAGAGTCATCAGAGTCAATATCTCCATATAAAAAGGCTAGCACCAGGGTCCACGCTCTTCAAAAGATGGTGGGGCAGCACACTGGATGGCTTCACATGCTTCAATCTCCATGGGGTTATGAGAATCCTGCCAGAGAGGATTAATCCAATCAATGGGTTCATTGTTCACAGAATGGATAGATCCAAGAGAGGTACAAGTCACATATGGAGGAACAAGAGGGTAGAAATTATTAATTTCACAGAGATGATTTCCCAGTTGTCTTCTGAGTGGTCTCATAATACCTTTATTGGTTATAGTCCCATCATAAGTTCTCCATTTATATTCTCAATTTTGAGATCATAAAAGTTCATCGGGCCTTCTAAAGAAGGGCCTGTGCATAATGAATATGAATCAAATTGATTATCTCCAAGAATTGTTGTATCTATTTTATTGTCAAATCTTTGTCTGGAAATTTCAGTAACTCTTTTGCAATGTGTGGTCCTGATTGATACTTTTCGTCTTTGAAACACATGCCAAGAAAATCATTATTGGTCTAAGCAAATAAACTCTTCTTTTCAGACAAAATTATCCCATAAGATTCCACCAAGGACTGAAAGTGGGATAATAATTGTTTATAAGCCTCAATATCTTTTGAAAAAAGGAGGATATCATCAATGTATATGAGAGCACTATGGAAGATAGGCTCAAATATTTTGGTCATAGCCTTTTGAAAAATTGATGGAGCTATTTTAAGGCCAAAAGGAAGGACAATCCATTGATATTGGGTTGTTGGTATGCAAAAAGCGATTTTGGGTCTGTCTATAGGCTGGATGCCTAACTGCCAAAAACTTGCTTTGAGATCAAACTTTGAGAATATTTAGACCTCATGGAATTGGGTGAATAAGACCTTAAGCTTAAGTATAGGAAACTTATCATCCTGCAGAAAATGGTTGAGGGGTTTGTAATCAATCACCAATCTCTTTTTTTCTCATATTTTTTCAGACCTCTTTTCTACATAAAAGGCCTGGGAAGCCCACTGGGATGTGGTTGGCTTAATTAACCCTTGCTGGAAGAATTGCTTACATTCTTCTTGGGCCAGTATGAGATCAGTAGGATTCATTCCTGGGTGAGAGGCTTTGGTAGGATTCACATCTTCGTTTAATTTGAAAGGTAAATGGACAAAGTATTTCAGATTTTTTCATAATGGATGAGGGTAATGGAATTGAGAATAGGAATTAGCACATGACCTAAGAAGAAGGTCTTTATGCCCTTGAAATTCAGACGAAGCGTCTGTCAAGGAGAATAATTTGGGAATAGTGGTAAAGGGTAGGAATTGTCTTTTATACTTCAATCCTTTGGGTAAGATTTGCAAATATTTTGCTTGTTGGTAAAGGTCAAAACCAATCAGAAGATCCTTGTCTGAAAGGTCAAAACCGATGATTTTGGTCCAAAAGATATAGTTTGGGAAAAACTGAATGCCGATTTGGTGCTTGGTGATCAAACTTATTTTAAAAGCTTTCCCATCAGCTGCTTTGAAGTATTTTATATGCGGGACTCAACTTTCAGGTAGCAGGATTACAAGATTCATCATACTCTTATGGACTCCTATGTCTAGAAAACCAATAACATGAATGAGCCGTTCATATTTACTAGGAAGGATGTGTAAAGAGACTAAAGGTATAGGAATAGTGTATGGCTATGGGTGGTTTGGGTGGATTGTATGTTTTGGACTAAGTAGAAAGGATAATGAGCCTCAGGTTCTAAATCAGAATCTGAGTTGTCTGTGGATGAGTCTTGATCCAATTCATCTTCACCCATTGCAAATACAGTTTCTTCATCAGGGCCATCCTATTCTGAGAACAGAGATTCAAAATCATCATCTTTCAAAAAAATGTGTGCAGCTTGTTGAATGTGTTGAATAGGCTTTACTGCCTTATTTGGATTCTTAAGGCAATTCATTACATAATAGCCCTTTTTCCACAGATATAACATCGATCAGATTTTTGTGTGCCCTGTCTTCTCCTTCTAAAGTATCTAACAGATTTCTTTCCTTTCCTGGACTTGAAGGAGGTTCTAGGAATTGGATATTTCTACCGGTGATTCTTCTTCTTTGATTTGCATACGCAATTCTTTTATTTGCATTTGATGGACAAATGGGACTTCTAACAAACATGCTTCAGTATTTTACTGTTATCAATGATGTCTCTGAATAGCCTTTGCTGTTCACACATTTTCTCCAGACAGGCTAGTGCAATTTGATGGATTTCACTGATAGAGATAGTGTTCATATCTCTTCTGGTTGCAGCAAGGGATTAGTGTAACTCTGGCTGTAACTATTCTGGAAGAGAAGCAATATATGTGTAGCAGAGATTAATGTCATTAAATCTATTAAAGAGATAATAACGTTGAATAATCCTTTGGAAATGCTTTTCAATGTCTGCTCGTTTGAGAGAACAACATCGCATATCAAAAAACTCTTGGCGAAGTTGTTTATTGTATAAGGATGCATCTTTAAGAAATTCTGAAAAGATTACATTAACAACTTGGAATGTGGTAAGATGATAAAACTAGGCCAACTAATAATTCCCAAGAGAATTAAACCAGTCTTAAAGAGAGCCAATAGCTTTGGACACAAATTCCCTTAGAACAACATGAGAGTCAACTCCTTGACGAAGCATCTATACGTCTAACCACACTTTGAACTCAGCTAACCGATCTCTTTATTTTGATGGAGGGATCATCAAGCGTGAATCATGAGCCAGAACTAAGCTTAGATTATTGCTGAGTATTGGAAAGTTCAAAATTTTATTATATCGGATCATCATCAGGAACTTCTACTTGAAGTTCTTAAGCTAGGCCTGTAGTGGTTCCACTGGTGGAGTCAACAGTAAGGGCAGGTCCTGTATGTGAAGGAGTTGATTGTTGGTGAGGTGGATCAACCATGAGTAAGGCTGTGATATAAATATTGCCAGTTTGACTATCATCATCACTGGAGGATATGTCATCTAGTTCATCTGAAGTGGGATCTTCAGATTCTGATGGAATAGACACCATATGTTGAGGAGGTGGCTCAGGATGCATCTATTTTTTTCCTTTATGAATCTTTCTCTTGACAAATTAAAGAGATTCATCAAAGAAAGAGAGATTGCCGAATTCAAATCTAGTTGGGTCAAATGGAGGAGTTTGTTTATAAAATAATGGAGAAATGTTATATGGTGCAAGTGTTGGTTCAAAGGCAAAGCTAAATGGAGAACAAACAGGTGCTGGTGTGGTTATGAAAGGGTTTTGTGTCTTTTGTGGAGAGAAATGGCTATAGGGTGCAAGTGTTTTCATAGGTCTGTGTAGGTCTGCTTCATCTTGGGCTAGTTGCGTCTTCAGTCTCTTTATCTCTGCTTCCTTTTGATTAAATTCCAATCAAACCTTCTTTGTTAAATTAAAGAGTGTAGATTTTTGTCCAGCTGTGTGATCTTGGTTTGGAGTTCTCTATACATATTCTAGGCAAACAAAGTAAAAGAATCCACCTTTTGATCAATGGTATGAGTTCTATGAAGAACTTGATCTATCTTTGAGTCAATGCATTGCATTGTCTTGTTCTGGACTGCTACATTCTTTATTTGTCAATTTAGGACTTCTTCGGCTTGAGTTATTGGGATAGATTGTCCTTCAACATCTACCTTGATCATACATTTCATCAAGCTTTCTCTTCTGCCTGGGATTTGAATATAGCAGTGTTAACTATCATCCAGATACTATAAGGTTCAAGACAACAGAACCAAAACCTTTGGACACAATGATATAGACTGACCTGGACTTCTCAGAAAATTTTTCTTGGAGCTCTTGCTTATCCTTGGACAAACTCTCAATCTCTTGTTCCATCATCTGACACCTCTTAGCCATTTTTTGATATGCAGTATGCACCTATTCCAGTTTTTCTGCAAACTTTTCTTGCATGACCTCACATTTTTTCCAACATTGAGCTACAATTCAGTTCATCTTGTATTGCATCTCCAGTTCCTTTTGCCCAATATAAAACATCACACTTCTGTGTGCACTTTTCATAACTTAGTTCATTTAAGGAAATACAGTTTCTAATGTGTCCTTTTTGCAAAATTTACTGTGAATTTCAATGGAAACCTCCCCTCTTTTTAAGTCCGGTGACTCTCTCAAATATAAAGGGCAAATTATTTTGTTAGGTAACATTAACAATCCCGCTCAATTATATTGGGCAGCAGATGGACTTGACAGAGGAGGAGGTGTAAGTAATAATTTACTATAAAAGATACGTATTTGAGGAGATACTCCAGCTATGGCCATCTGCAACAAAATTCAATGTGAATAAAAACGACAAATAATTAGAAAAATAACCATGAAGCTATGAACTAAATGTACAAGCTGTTTGTAATACTCTAAGTGGAGTACTTGCTTACATTTATCCATTCGTCATTTGGACTGATATCCACAGGTTTCGTAAGGCTGACAAATAGAAAACCAAAGTTAAAATATACAGAAAGAAACACAGGAAGAAGTTGCAACTGAAAATGTGCGTGTAATAATGACTGGTATGGTCGTACATCTGGATGTCATTGTGAAGAGTCAACAAAAATACCCAAACTAGATACAAATATGCAGGAGATCTAGAATCAGCCATTACGGTCAATGGATGGTCTCACTTTGCCTTTTTAGAAATGATTCCTTATTGCGCAAAACAAGAACCCCATGGTAATGTTTCTCCAATCATCTCCTGGCAATCCCATACAAACAACCACAATTCTCATGGTATAAAGACACCAAAAACTATCTTAGGCCTAATTAATACCACTGAAACACTCACCTTTTAGAGAGCACTTGATCACAAATTGGACATGCTGCATCATTACTAAGGATCTTACTGGCATCTTCAGCGCCTATCATACTGTTAAGGAAATAAATATAAAAATGTACCAATCCTTAATTACTCACAGAAAGGAAGTCAAAGGAAACATAAAAAACAAAACTGAAAAAGCAGAATCATAAATTGAACTTGGATAAACAAGAGATGATCACAAGTAGTGGAAATAGCTCGTCCTTCCAATTCTCGCCAGCACTCATTGCATCTCATTTCAACCTCGAATACAAGATTTTAATCCATAATATATCTGGATCTCACAGCTGAATCATTCATAAAATATATTCATCAAAATTAAGTTTTAAAAGATTAGCAAATGCTCTCCCAGTACAAGGAGACTCATTGTATACAAATAATTATCACAAACTGCTGAAACAAAACACACACGTTTGCATGCACACATAAATGATGCATCTGATCAATTTACTTAAAGGTTCCCCCGGCCCCAAATCAACAATACAATTGTGAAATTGTACTACCAGTCACTACTTTTTAGCTAAATTTACATTTGGCTGAAAGCCTGCACTGAAATTTGTTTGAACATTAGCAGGTGATCATTAGGGAAAGATCCAGGGACTTCATTGAAATTTGAAATGTGCTTGAAATTTGAAATGTTCAGCACAATTTTGGAACTGATGATAGAGCTGTAAATTCAAGCAAGTATTTCAAATTAGTGAAACTCAATTTGGCAATTAAATGATTTCAATATCCTTGCTGCTTTTAGTTTGACTATTAACTTCACAAATGTGGATAAGTCATATTCAATATCCCAACAGATCAACATTTTCACTATAATAAATTCAAATCACACCCAACAGACAAAGAAAGAAACCTGGAGATCTATGAAGGTGTATTCACCATTAATGATTCTTTGCAAAATCTATTTGTACCAAGGAAAAGTTGGGGGAAATTTTTCTAGCTTTAAGGCTTCAACTAATTTTCCTGATAGCCAAACATGATGCTTTATCCATTTCTCTTCAGTTAAGCACGGAGAAATCAACATTTCCACAAAGTCTATATTACATGGAAAAATTATCGCCGGGAATACCCTCGACATTAATTTTTCAAGTGTATAAATAAATATATCGAACTACAGGCAGTCCAATAATTAAGAAAAAAAATCAATTTAAAAAAAATAAATGGAAAAGAGGCTAATCACTGAACTTACGTAAAAGGATACAATGAAAACATAGAAAATATAGAACGGTCCTCCCTTTTAATACTGAGATAAATAATCCGTAAATCGCCAAATTAGCCATTTTCTCAGGTTCTAAACAGCATAAAATCTTCTCTTGAAATTTCAAAATTCTTTACTCGGCAACCAAATAGAGCAAGAAAAGGAAATAGAAAAGGAATTAAGAAGTGAAAAAAATAACAATAATAAAAACAGATAGACGGAGAGCGAGAGAGAGAGAGAGTGTTGCTTGC
This sequence comes from Hevea brasiliensis, assembly GCF_030052815.1. Classification (NCBI taxonomy): domain Eukaryota; kingdom Viridiplantae; phylum Streptophyta; class Magnoliopsida; order Malpighiales; family Euphorbiaceae; genus Hevea; species Hevea brasiliensis. The sequence goes on along the minus strand of NC_079496.1, from coordinate 20,614,337 downwards.
CAGATTAGGGCTTTACCAGCTAAACTATGTTCAAAATTCCAAGCAAAGAGCTTCTTTTTCCTGTGCTCTTTAATCAAACTGTCAAGTCATTCCCTGAAAATCGACGGTAGACAATGAAATTGTAAGCTACAGCGTAAAAACCCCGAAGGAAAAGATGGAGAGAGAGAGAAAAACAGAATCCGAATTCTTCAGGTAACCAAAATCAAATGAAAAGATAGATTATAGAAACCTAACAAAAGTAACTGAAATAAGAATCTAATTTAGCGAAATCAAGAATACGTCGCCTAAAAAAAAATTTGAGATTCATCATGACAAACAGGGATTTCGCTGCAAGATCAAATACAATCAACATGAGGAGAGAGAGAGAAAGAGAGAGAGATGGGAAACCCTAACCTGCCGATGAAGGATGAAGATAAAGAGCAAATGGTGAGAAAAATTCTTCCTCTGTGGTTTGGTTTCGCAGGAGAAAATTGGCGGCAATGCGATTTTTGGTTTCTGCATTTGAAACTTCACCCCTTATAAGGCGCAATTTAAATATTCCTTTTTTAAAAAAAAATAAAATTCCTAGGGTAAAAGAAAAGGTAAACTATAATTTGTTTACTGAAATTTAATACAACTTATAACTTAGTTTTGTATTTTTAAAATTAAGTAATTTAATTCATGAGATTTGACAAAAATTATAACTTAATCCTTATCATTAAAATTTCAGATAAGTTACTGTTACTTTTTAAAAAAATTATCAAAATGCTCTTGACTTTATTCTTAATTTGAAAATAATTTAATCATTAAAATTTTATTTTATTGATAATTTAGTTCCTAAAATTTGATTAAATCAACAAATTAGTCTCTGTAGTTTTAAAATTAAATAATTTAATCATGGATATTTTAATAAACCTATAAGTTTGTCACGACTCGATTTTTTGGCTGGACCGGCATTAGGGCTTGGATTAGCATAACGCCTTTGAAGCCCCATAATAAGCCTAACTATCTCTAACCTGATCATAAAGCCTAATAAGGTAGCTCAATTTTAAAAAAATAAACGAACAGAATTCAGTCATAAATTAGACTATTCAATGGAGAGCATTAGCTCACCTGAACTGTAAACAAACAAAATAAAAAATATGAGAAGTGCAACTTACCCTCACAAAACTCAAATTACATATATTCATATTTAGGAGCTCAGCTCTCTCCATCCTCAATAATAACATTTTATACATCCATACAATCTCACATAAATAATTTTACATCTCCAGAATTAAGTTATTACAATCTAAATAATTAAAAAAAATGCAGCTATTGGTCCATATGGAGTTCTAAAAGATAATAAAGATCAATTAAAATATTTTTTTGCTTAAACCTGTAGGAAAAGAAAGCAGATTAATTTCAAATAAAGTTACCTGTCACCTGAGAAAAAATAGTTGAACAGGGGTGAGCATTCGACTCAGAGAGTAAGACATTATTTTAAATATAATTCTGTAACTATCTAAAACTAATGTATTCCTATGTATGAAATACAACACATTCACATAGTTCAAAATAATTCAACTAATATTCGCACAAAAGATAATTTGGAGTATGCACGCACCCATATGTCACATACGCACCCATATGTCACATCAATATATATATATGGAAGTTGATCCCTATATAGCTCTCTTAATCCAATGCCTGCCAATGAAGTCAACTCAAGTCGGACTTTCGCTTAGAAATCCGAGTGCGAGGGCCAACGAGATAAACTCAAAACCGTGCTCACCCCAACTTATTTGTATATAAGGATTGGGTCCCAGTGAGTCAAGCTCTAACCGCGACTACCCATCCTACCCATATTCATATCCACACTATACTCACGCTAGCACACACACAGAGAACTCCAAGTTTTCTTAAGGCGATATCTACAAACAAATTCAATAACATATGCAATAGAGGAGTGTGTGTAACACCCCCATACTAAGTAGTCTATGCATTCTACTATTTCGGTGACTAGTGTCTGTCTGAATAGTCAAGATGTATAGGACCATATTTATGTCACCTAGAAAAGCCATAAATAAAAATTAATATAAATTATATGAAGGTGAAATACAAATAAGAAAAAATAAAGCATAATATGTTAAATGAGCCGAGGTCCCAACGATAGGTGACCAAACCAGGAAGTGACTGCGAGCTCAATTGCTACCCTAAATTCGTGTGGGACCCTATGACATCTCAGGCCTAAGGATAATTGCAAAGCTAATAGTAATGTGAAAACCACATAAAAGAATAGAGAACAAGTTCAAATAATTAAATAAGAGTTCAGAAAGTAACCTAGTGCTATTAAAAAAATTAATGAGACCGATAAGGGGCAATTTGGTCAATTCACCCTTAGAGGTGACTCTTAGCCTAAATTTCCATTAAAATGTAAGAAATTAAAATTATCAAAAATAAATTAAAAGAGAAGAGGTGTATGAAAGAAAAGAAAAAGGAAAAGAAAAATTCAAAAATTAAGTTGATTATGACATCATCAATGATGCAAGCATGGCTTAATTAAAATTATAATTTTAAATTGTAAAAAATTGGGGATACTTATCATTAAAATGAGACAAAATTAAAAGAAAAAAATTATTTAGTCTTCTTCTTCAAGAGAGCCGGCCCCATTTTCTCTCTCTCTCCTTTTTCATTTCCTCCATGAATGAGCATTCCCACGCTCTTCAACCCATTGATCCACCCCATAAATTTCACCCAAAAATTGTAGAAAACTTAGAAATTGATAGTGATTAGAAAGATTGAAGCAAATAATTGAAGAAATTGGGAGAGAAATTGAAGATTGAAAAAGCCCCAAGTAAGGTAAGCCAACTCTCTTACTAAATCTATAGTGTATGCATGAATTTAAGTTAAATTTGATGAAATTATATAACGAAACATGAAAATCATTAATGTTGGCGAGAGATGAATTTTCGGCCAGCCATGGGATTTAAGGGTTTTGATGTGTTCAATTTAAATTGATTATGAATTTCGACTTGTTTGGAGTAATAGACATGATTGAGATGGTTAGTATGACATGAATTGGAAAATTATGGTTTATGGTGGTTAGGGTTTTGGAAGAATTTGGAGATTTTTTAGAATTGTTGACCAATTGATGTTGTGATACTCAATTATAGTCAATTAGTGTGCTTATAAGTGTAAATTGATGAATGGAATTGGAATGGGTTGTGAATGTTGAATGGTTAAATTTTGGACCAATGAGTCTTGCTAGTTTAAATGGTCATAAGTTGAATTGTGTTGCACCAATTAGTGTGAGGCCAATTAGAGATGAAATTAGGGTCATAATGTTACATTTTTTATGAAGAAAACTTGCCCCAAAAATTGACCATAAGTTAGTCTAAAATTGGGTTGAATCCGAAATTGGTGTCTTGATTCTGGGCAGAATTGACCAAATGAATAGTATATGTTCAAATGGTCATAACTTTGTGTAGAGAGGTCCAAATAACCTAATTTTTGAACCATTTGAAAGCTTAGACATAGTAGAAAAACTTTCATGGAGAACAGAAATCCAAATTCTAACCATAACCTAATCAAATTACTAACCAAATTTAGGTTATCAAAACTACCAAAACCAAATTTAACCAAAAATTTTGGACAATAACTAATCCGGCTAGTTATGGTAAAAATGTCATAACTTGAGCTACAAAACTCCAAATTGAATGATTCAAAAAGAGAATTAAATTAGACACATTAAGGAACAACTTTGATAAAGAAAGTTTAGCCAAATTCCCACTGTAGAATGGTCCAATGGAACAATAAACATAAGTAACCAAATTTGAAATTTTGAAATTTCTCCTAATAAGCCTTGAATTGAAATTAGCAACTAATGCCAACAAATATAAAACCTAAAATGTGGCACTATCATGAAATTAGAATTTATATATACCTATTAATTATAAAAAAGTCAAAATTTTGTATGAATAGTAATGTGAATAGTAATCACACTAACATCAAATGCAAAGAACCCAACCTTATAAGACTTTATAAGTAAATTAAGTATGAAAAATTCAATTATTAGCTTAATTATTTAGAAATAAGTTGAATGGGTATTGAAACACTTTAATTATGTGTTTCAGTGGAAAAGGAGCCTTCCAAGGAAGGAGGTAGAGTAGATTGAGTTAAGGCAAGCAAAAGAGGTTTGTGCACAACAATTTTTATATTCTTTGTCTCTATTAGAAAATTTATTTGGATAAGTGTGTTGTGAACAATTTATGATTTTTATGGCTTTGAGAAATTTATTTGAGAAATATTGTGTTGCATAAATTATAAGTGAAAATTTTGAATGATATATGACTAGTGTTGAAATTAAATTGTTTAAATGAAATGGTTTGCATTGGATTTTGAATTCACACTTGGCATGGTAAATCTATTGTGTTCCTCCTCCATTATGGAGTTGAGATTGATTATGTTCCTTTTGAGGTTAAGATCGGATGAGTACTCATATAGCTAACTAGCCACCTCCCTCATTAATTTCGATTAGTGAGGTTGTAGATTGCTTTGTCGTAGTGTACAATATAGCATTGATCGTGAAATTTTGTGTCATGATCTAAGTTGTGTAATTGTTGGCAACACCATTATTTACAATTTATTTTGATAAATGGTTGTTAAAAATATTAGCATTGGCTTTGTAAATTATGATTGTGCAAATTTTTATATTTTGTTCTAAATAAATGATTATATTTCTAGTGACTTTAAAAAAATTATTGTTGTGTACCACTGAGTAAATTACTAAACGATGGCTTTTTCTTGTTGTCGCAGATAGGGAGAAGGATAAAGTAGCAGAGCGAGCTACTATAGCTGCAGGGAAACAAATTTTGAGATCTTTTATGGGTATAATATTTTATACTCTTGTACATTTCTTTTTATGTAAATCATTTGTTCATATGTATCTAAAGAATCAATTGAGCAGTTGTATAACAAATTTTGTAGTAATATTATTTTATGCTCTTTTTCTTGAATTGAGACTTTTGTATGTGAAATGATCTAAATTAAATGATGTTGAAATTGGGTCGGTTGAGACTGAATTGTGTTGAGATTAAATGGAGTTGTGGATTTTATGCATGTTGGGAGTGTTTTTAACAAGTTTTGAAAAATTATTTTCTCAATTTCTAGCCCATTCTGCCGAAATTTTTGAAAATTTTTCATAATACCGAATTAATAAAAAATTTGACTCATAACATAAACATTAATTAAAGGCTTTTTAATAAGTATTTAACATTTACTTATATTTAAAATGAATAGAAATTGGTTTAAAATCCCTTGTCGTATATTTATTGGGTTATTAGTAGGTGAAGTTCGGTAATTCATTAGGTATACTACGGGATCATGTTATGCCTTATAGAGGGATAAGGTGTGACAGTGTATCTAGCATTTAACTAATTATATACATACAAATAAGTGAATGCATGAGCATGTCTTTAATATAATTTAATAATATTGAAATTACAGGTAAAATCAATATCAAACTTACAGATTATCCAAGTTTTTACTGGGGCGGCTGAGAAGAAGAGAAAGGTTGACTCAGATCACCTAAATAATTATATTCAAGAAATTTATCAATAATAAATTAAAACAAAGAGCTATAGAGTCAAAGACACCCTAAATTTATGCCGAAAATATGATAGAGTTTTTCCTGCACTAGAATCTACCCAACCTGCAGAACAACTCAAGTAACACTTCTCAATCTAAAAGGCCTCAGGCCCACAAGACAATAACAACACAATGCCCCTCCTGGGCCTACCAAACTAGCCAATTCTCATATAACTACACAATTTAGCTATTTAGCTTAAAACTAATATTTTGCAAAAACTATCCAAATTAACCCCAAAACTTCTATAACTATTTCTTGTAGTCCTTAACAATGCCATTCTATTAATGCAATTGGAATTATAATTTTTTTGCTACCCACGAATATTTTATGGGTTTTATTCTAAACTCAACATTATGTAAAAAAGGGAATTTAGAGTTTGGGTTTACGTACACCAATTCTGACACCTGAAGTGCGTCCAGGGCATCTTAAAATGGTGGAAAGCATTGTAATATTGAACCACTTCCAAAGTGGGTCCGGCAGCCCGCGTGTCTAGATTAAAATTGCAGTCCCAGTCGCTGGTGAATTTTTTTTAAAACGAAAACACCTACATGAAGCCCATAACACTAGTGGTTAGAATATAATTTTTATTTAATTAAAAAGACTCAAAAAAATCACTAGCAAGCTCGTGAGACCGACCAAAATTTCGGTGTCGAAGAAATTCCAAATTGGCATCATTGCAAAGCTCTTAACTTGTAGGACACGTTGGTGGTCTCAGATATTTAAGTAGGATTTACGATTTAGGAGAAATCTAGCCCATAAGTCAAAAAAGGTTAAAACTTTTCGAGCTCGATTCGCATAATTCGCTTGATGAAAATTCGTGCAATTGGTGTCTATGGAAAGCTAGTAAGGTGTAGAACAAAAAGGGAACAAGACCTAGTCCATTTGGTGACTGAAATCATCCGAATCGACGAAGGAAGTCTTAGGGTCGCACCCGCACATGGGGGGAGTTGAGGCTCATTTTCTTGTGGGCGCAAGAGGTGCACCAGCGAGGGAGGAAGGCAAGGGAGGTGGTGTCCAACGGTGGTGGGAAGGGAGGAGAGAGAAACGAGGGAGAGAAGGAAGGGAGGTCTGGTCGCATGAGAGGAGAACGCAAGAAAAAGAAATGATCGGTCTGATTTGATTGGTCCAATCTGGACCTAGTTGATTTGGCTAGTTCAATTTAGTGCACCCAAAAATTAATTTTTGCTCTATTATGGGACAAAAAACGATGCCTGAAAATTTCAAAAAAATTATAAAAAACTCAAAAAAATTTATGGAGTCTAAAAATAATTTCAAACTCGCCATGTAGTCTTTAAATTAATTTTTAAAAATCATTGAAATTAATTGCCTTGAAAAATAAAAATTCAATTTTAAAAACCCAGAAAATTCAGCTTAAAATACCACAATATTTAATATATTAAATTATCAAAATTTATACATAAAATAATTATTTAAAAATTCAGAATGTGATATTCTTCCCTTCTTACAGAAAATTCGTCTTAAAATTTTTATACAAGGTAGAACAAATTCACTGAGTATACTAAACAAGTATAGGTACTTATTATGCATATCTTGCTCTAACTCTTAGGTGCATTCCTCTACAGATTGACTTCTGCATAGGCCTTTAGCCATAGAAATCTATTTTAACCGTAGCTATCTCATCTGATAGTCTACTATGGTCACTAGTTGTTCCTCAAAGGTCAAGTTCTCATTTAACTCTACTTTGTCTGGTTGCAACGCATAAGAAAGGTTGGAAACATATTTCCTAAGCATGAAAATATGGAACACTAGGTGAACAAGAGAAAGGTTTAATGACAACTCAAACTGGTAGGCAACTGCTCCCACTATGTCTGTGATCTTAAAAGGTCATATATAATGGGGTGCCAATTTGTCTTTCTTTCCAAATCTCTTAACCCTCTTCATAGGAGAAATCTTTAAGAACACATAATCACCCATTGCAAATTCTACATCCTTTCGCTTCAGGTCTACATAACTTTTCTGTCTGCCAAAAGCTATTTTTAAATGTTTCTTGATCAAAGGATCCATCTCTACAGTGTACTGCACCAAATCTACATCATGTACACTCGCCTCTTGAACTTCTATCCAACACAGAGGGGTTTACACTTCCTGCCATACAATGCCTCATAGGGTGCCATTCTAATACTAGAATGATAGTTACTATTATAAGCAAACTCGACCAATGGTAGCTTATCATCTCACTGAACTCTAAAATCCATAACACATATACGAAGCATATCTTCTAATGTCTGTATTGTCCTCTTAGACTGCCCATTTTTCTACAAGTAGAAAGCTATGCTAAAATTCAGTTGTGTGCCAAGTGCTTCCTGTAGCTTTCTCCAGAACCGAGAAGTGAACTATGGCCCTCTGTCAGATATTATAGAAGCAGGAAATCCCATGTAATTTTACTATCTTATGAATGTATAACCTTGCACACTGAGCAACTGAGAAGGTGGTCCGTATAGGCAAAAAGTGAGCCAACTTGGTCAAATGGTCCACAATCACCCATATGGAATCATACCCTCGGGTAGTACGAGGTAAACTAGTCACAAAGTCTATAATGATCATTTCCCACTTTCACTATAGAATGGGAATCTCCTGTAACTTTCCTGATGGCCTCTAATGCTCAAACTTTACTTTCTGATAAGTCAGACACTTGGACACAAAGTCTGCTATGTCTCTCTTTATACCATTCTACTAGTACCTATCCTTCACATCATGGTACATCTTTGTAGATCCTGGGTGAACACTGTAAAGTGTGTAGTGTGCCTCCTGCATAATCTCATTCCTTAGGTTATCCACATCAGGCACACATATCTTAGAGCCTTGCATAAGAGTACCATCCCCATTAAACCCAAATTCACACTCTTCTCCCTGTGGCACTTTTTTCATAATCCATATTAACTGTGGGTCCCTGCGTTGGGAAATTATAATTCTATCCCTCAAATCCAGCCGTACTCTAAAATGTGCCAAAAGTGCACCCGAAGCAGTTATATCCAATATCAAACCTTGATCCATTAGCTCATGTAACTCCTGAATTAACAGTCTCTTCTCTGTTGTTATATAAGCTAGGCTATCAGAAGACTACCTACTCAAAGCATCTGTCGCCACATTTGCTTTACTAAGGTGATACAGGATAATGCAGTCATAGTCCTTTAAAAGCTCCATCCATCTCCTCTGCCTTAAATTTAGATCCCTCGGCTAAAAGATATACTTCAGGCTTTTATGGTTGGTGTACATCTCGCACATTTCACCATACAGGCTGTGCCTCCAAATTTTTAGTGCAAAGACAGCAGGTGCCATTTCTAGATCATGAGTGGGATAATTTTGCTTGTGCTTCTTTAACTGTCTAGAAGTATAAGCTACCACTTTGCCATGCTGTATTAAAACACAACCTAACCCAACTCTAGAAGTATTACAGTATACCATATATCCTTCTCCACTCATAGGCAAAGTCCTCACAAGAGCTGTAGTTAAACAGTCCTTAAGCTTCTGGAAGCTTTTCTCACACCAATCTAACCAATAAAATGGGACATTCTTTCGAGTCAATCATGTCAGAGGAGCTGCTATCCTAGAGAAGTTCTGTACAAAACACTTACAATAACCTACTAGGCCTAAAAAATTTTACACCTCGATGACTATAGTAGGCCTAAGCTAATCAGCTACTACTTTAATTTTCTTGGGATCCACTTGAATGCCTTCACTGGAGACCACATGTCCTGAGAATGAGATATTTTCTAGCCAAAACTCACACTTCGAAAACTTAGCATGTAGCTGATGCTCCCTCAAAGCCTGTAGCACCATCCTTAAATGCCAAACATGTTCTTCCTTGGTCAAGGAATATACCAAAATGTTATCTATGAAAATAATGACAAAGTGATCTAGGAATGGTCTAAACACCCTATTCATTAGATCCATAAAAGTTGCTGGTGCATTTATGAGTCCAAACGACATCACTAAGAACTCATAATGACCATTGAATGTTATTTTTGGCACATCCTCACTCCTTATTCTCAGCTAATGATAGCTTGACCGTAGGTTTATCTTAGAGAAGTATCTTGCTTCTTACAGCTGATCAAACAAGTTATCAATCCGAGGGAGTGGATACTTATTCTTAACTGTCACCTTGTTCAACTATCTGTGGTCAATGCACAACCTCAATGACCTATCCTTCTTCCTTACAAACAAAACAGGAGCACCCCAAGGTGATGTGTAACACCCTCACTATATCCATTCTGTACATTCTACTGTTCCGATGACCAGTGTCGGTCCGGAAAGTTAGAACGTCTAGAAAAATATTTAAACTAAAGTGAGGAACCATAATTAACTCAAATATTAATAAGAAAAATTAAGGAAAAATTTTAGAAATAAAATACAACTAAGTTAAATGAGCCGGTGCCCTAGCGATGGGTAACCTAGTGGAAAGTTGCGGTCTTCGCAACTAGAAGCCCTAAACTCAGGAGAAAATTCATAAAATAAATTTTAGGACTCCAGGGAAGAGTCATTGAGGTTTCTATGGCATTAGAAAGCCAAGAAAATTCTTAAAAAAATTTTGCATTTGGTACAGGCAATTTTAGTTTGTTAAGCCAAACGAATGGCATTTTGGTCATTTCGCCTTCAGAGGTGATTTTTGACCGACTTATCCAGTTAAGTAAATAATTATTATGACATAAAATGTGAATAAATATTGCTAAAAATTTAATTAAAAATGAGTATAAAAGAAAAGGAACGAAAATGAAGGAAATTTGGAATTATGACATCACATGATGTCACTAAAGCACTCCCTCCCAATCACATTGTGACACATGTCCATAAACCACTTAAAAAGCATAAAATGGGTAGAAAAATTGAAGAAACCAATCTGTTTCCTCCCTTTCCCATTTCCAGCCGTGACTCTCTCATCTTCCCTCTCCCTAACCAATTCCTCCATGAAAGCTTAAGGCAAGCTTGAGACAACCCACCAAATCACCTCTAAATCCTAACTTCTCTTCATGAAAAATTGTCCCTACCACTAGAGCAAGCCTTGGACAACAATTTGAAGAGGAAAAAGAAAGGTTTTGGCAAGCTTGGGAGTAGCTCCAACAAGGTTAGTGACCAATCTCCTTCCATTCTTGTTTAATTCATGTTTATTAACATGAGATAAATGGAAATTGTAAGAAAAACAAAATAAAACTTATGTATATTCACCTCTACAATTTTGGCAGCTTAGGGGTGGTTAGGGTTTGATGAATTTACTTGAAGTAAAGTGTTTATGAGCTGCCCATAGCATGAGATGATTGCTTGAACATGTAAGAGTAAGTGAAATGCAAGTGTGATGCATGAATGAACCTTGAAAATGTGGACACTTGAATAACATTAGGGTTTACTCATGTAATGGTATGTTAACATTGTAATGGTCAATTAGTGACCATTTGAATGTGTGTGAGGAGGAATTGAAGTGAATAAGGATGTTGGAGTTGAACTTAGGCATGCTGCCCTTAGTGACCTGCAGGACTAGTTGTGAGTCCAGCAGTTTTGGCCAGCTATAAATGGAGTTGTATAGGTTCCATTGGTGCAAGGCCAATTAGACATGAAACTAGACACATAATGGCACAACTTTGGTGAAGAAACCCTACCCAGAAAACCAAACCAAGTTGACCTAAAAATTATTCTAATCCGGATGACTTGCATTCTACCTGGGCAAAATGACCAAATAAACAATATTTATTCATTTGGTCATAACTCGGTGCAGAAAGGTCCAATTGACCTGAAATTTTACCAAAAAATATCTTAGACATAGATCTACAACTTTCATGAAGAAACCAAACCAAAATTTGGATCATAACATGTTTAAAAACTAACCTGTAGTCAGTGTACAAAACACTGTAGATTTGGTTCTGTCCAGAAAATCTGGAAAATTTGTAATCCGGCCAGTTATGGTATTTAGGCCATAACTTGAGTTACAAAACTCCAAATGGAGTGATTCAAAAAAACAAATGTAACTAGACACAATAAGGAACAACTTTCATGAAGACAATTTTACCAAATTCCTACTGTACAAATGACCAATAGAACAGTAAACTTAGTGCTTGAAATCTGAAAATTGTGAATAACTAACACTAAGTTTTGAAATAGAATTGGCAACCAATGCCAACAACTTTGGAATGCAAAATGTGATATGTTGGTAATATTTGAACCGATATACCTATTATCTATGAAAAAGTCAACATTTTAGTTAACTAATTAAATGAATAGTAACCTTACATATAAAGTATAAATATTCAAGAAATGACTTTGTAATATGCCCTAGTAGGCCTAATGTGATTGGTTTGGATAGGTTGGCATGCCAATAGGGTTCTGATAGCAGTACTGCATATGATGTATGGCTTCATTGCCATTCTGTGATGATAGCCTATGGCTATACTGATTATGATATTATACTTGGCTTTATGCCTTATTGCTTTTATGGCTTATTAGCCATTCTATTTGCACACTGAGAGACACATTGTGACCGATGGTGTGACAGCCCGAGATACCTGGTACCCAGTGCTAGTTTACCCATTTATCCAGTTCGGTCATTTTGTATAGGTTACTTGGGCATGAAAAAAATATAATTGCAATGGAATTGATTAATAAAGAAAATAAGGAAATTAAATATCAAGTTAAATATCAAGAATGATTACAATAAAATAAAGAAGCTCAAAATCATTAAGAAAACGATTAACAAAATGCATGAAGGAGTTAATATCATAAAATGTAATTAGTCTTTGACTAAACAATAAGTTAGTAATTATTCATTTCTTATGAACACAATAACTAAGAAATTATTATTTTTATTTGCATATTATATTTTCTTGTATTATTAGCACCACTAAGCTTTATGCTTAGCGCGTCGCTTTTGCAACGCGTAGGTACTGAAGATTTGGACAGAGAGCCCAATAGACCACAGACTGGCTAAGGCCGTTCACAGTTTTGCATAGTATCCGTGTCACCTCACAGGCTACAGTGCATTGGTAGGACACTAGGTCCCATTTTGTATTTTGTGATGTTTGTAAGTTTTGTAATTAAACTCTTATTTTATCATGTATATTTGAAACAAATGTCATATAATTTTGTATTAATGTAAGTACTTGTAACTTTGTGTTTATAAATAACATATGAGAATTTATTTATGATTTGAGCATGATGATGATGTGAAATGAATGAATGAGAAATAGAAGAATTGTCGAGAAACATTGAGACTTTATTGATATAATGGAGTTTGGGAATGATTGAAAATGTATTAGAAGTGTTTTTCACAGATTCCGAAGAATTATTTTCTCTATTTTTAACCGGCACTCTGCAGGATTTTCTATAAAATTTTCGGAGCCGCAAATTAATTTATATTTTTAATAAATGATCTAAATGAGATCAATTTCATAAATTTCATTTAATAACTATAATAAATAAATTAAGAATGGATAAATATCAATGGGATAAGTTATGGTGTTTCGGTATACTGTATGGCATATCTTGCTCAGCTACACTGTAGATGGGTAAGGGGTGTCACATGATGTGCTTGGCTAGATAAAACCTTTGTCCAGAAGCTTCTGCAGCTATTCTTTTAATTATTTTAACTCTGCTTGCACTATCCTATAGGGTGGCATAGAAATAGGGTTTGTACTCGGCACAGTATTTATGCAGAATTCAATTTCCTTATCAGGTGGCAACTTAAGAATCTCCTCAAGAAACACATCCATAAATTCTCTAACAATAGGTATTTTCCACATCAGTACCTTCGACAGATGTGCCCCTCATTAGTGCCAAATAACCTTGACAACCACGCCTCAACATCATTCTGGCACTTATGGTTGACACTAGATTGCATGGAGCTACACTCCTATCACCATCAAAGCTGAACTCTTCCACTCTAGAAATATGGAAGTACGCCTTTTTATTTCTGCAGTCCAATATGGCATAATGGGTTGACAACCAATCCATGTCCAAAACCACATCAAAGTCCATCACCAGTAAAGGAACCAAGTCTGTCAAAAGGATCTTTCCATCAATAATCAGTGGACTACTAGGAAAAACCATAGCCACATCATCTATATTATCATTGAGAGGAGTGGCTACTGATAGAGGACACTCCAAAGCCATAGGATTCCTACCCATTCTCAAGGCAAACACAGGGGAAATAAACAAGTGTGTAGCACTCGAGTCTACTAAAACATGTGCCTCAAAAGAATAGACTATGAGAATGCCTGCTACTACTATATTTGAAGCTTGAGCATCCTAATGTGTTAAGGTGAAAACCAAAGCCTGTCCCCTGCAATATGGTGCAGAACCCTAAAACTGACTTCTCCTACCATATTTGCCTCCATAACGGTGTCTCCCTTGTCCACAACCCTGTTGGCCACTAAACTGGCTACTTGACATGTTAGAAGTACTAATGAGTAGCTAGCGGGGTTCATTGGCTACAGAACCCTGAGACCCCATCTGATGCTCACTGAACATGGGGCATTCCCTAGCAAAGTAACCTGGCTAGCCACACCTGAAGCATCCTCTTGTACTCACCAATTAGGGTCCTGAGTGTACTCTTCCACATTGAGTACATACTGTAAAAGAGGATCCCAAAGCAGACCCTGAATTGCTATAACCAGAGCTTTACCCACTGCTGGAGTTGTGTCCTAATCTTAACCCCCTAGGTCTGTGTCTAAGGCCCCCTTTCTTATTGCCTCTGCTTTTGCCACTACAATTGCTTGGGCTGCCTCCACCTATTGTACTCATATAGGGCACACCAGATGACCCTTTAGCTATGCTCTTCTTAGGTTTACTTGCATCATCACCCATGTAACTCATCTCTATCTATCAGGCTTGGTCCACAACTACATCAAAAGGCTGGTTTGCCATCATAGCCAAATTAGCATACCTTCTATCTAGTCCCTTCAGAAACCTTTTCACCTTTATAGCCTCAGTAGCTATAGTAGTAGAGGCATATCTGTTATGCTCTAAGAACTCAAATGCATACTCATTAACTATTCTTCCATTCTTCCTCAAAGCTTTGAAGGCCCACTATTTTTTATCCCTAAAGCTTTCTGGCACAAATCTGTTTATGAACAACTCCAAAAATTGTGCCCAAGTTAACCCGTCAATCCAAGGAAGCACATAATCTGTCATCCACTGCCTAGGTACAGGCCTCATTACATGCTACACACATTCAATTAATCTTATGTCTGTTAATTGCAACTCTATCCTAGCTTATCTGCAAGAATCCATAAATCTGTATGCATCACGTATACTATCATATTCCCCAAGCACCAGTTTTTTAAAGTTAATTATCTGCTAGTAAGGCTCTGCCCTCTATATTGGAGGCTGCTGTGGAGGGTTTGTCATGTATTGTGCCATCATATTAATGGTATTCTGTAGTCCTACAAGGGTAGCTATTATAGGATCTATAGGACCTTAAGCCATATATGACTGTTCTTCTTGTTGTAGCTCCTCTTTCACTTGAGCAGCTCTAGGTCTCCTATTGTGCCTCCTAGGAGCCGACGCCTCATTCTGCTAATACTTCATTCGACACTTATGTCTTCTATGCCGCGACATTTTTTCTTCCTCTATACATACTTCCTGAAATCAGCTATATAAGCCCACAAATACCAAAATAATATGTTATACAGAACTACACAACCATACACACATAGAAGCACGCAAGGCAGAAGCTAGATGCAAGGATGACAAAAATAAGGATGAGTATGGACCCTATACTCCGCATGTGACCTTCTAAGAAGACTCTTTTTAAGATTTTAAGTACACACTTTCCCATGAATCTAAAGCCTAAGCTCTGATACCAACTTTTTCATGACTCAATTTCTAGGCCGGACTAGCGCTAGGACTTGGGTCAACATAAGGCTCCCAATGTCCGTAGTAAGTCTAACTATCTCTAATCTGACTATAAAGCCTAATAAGATAGCCTGACTTCAAAAAAATAAATGAACAGAGTGTAGTCATAAATTGAACTATCCAACAGTGAGCATTAGATCACCCGACTTGTAAACAAATAAAATAAAAAATATAGGGAGCTCAGATCACCCTCACAAAACTCAAATCACATATATTCATATTTGGGAGCTCAGCTTCCTCCATCCTCAATAATAGCATTTCATACATCCATACAATCTCACATAAATAATTTTACATCTCTAGAATTAAGTTATTACAATCTAAATAATTAAAAAAAATATAGCTATTGGTCCATATAGAGTTTTAAATATAAATAAAAGATAATAAAGGTCAATCAAAATATTTTTTGCTTAAACCTGCGGGAAAATAAAGTAGATTAATCTCAAATAAACCCACCTATCATCTGAGGAAAAATAGTTGAACAGGGATGAGCGTTCAACTCAGAGAGTAAGACATTGATTTTAAATATAATTTTTATAACTATCTAAAATTAATGCATTTCTATGTATGAAATGTAATACGTTCACATAGTTCAAAACAATTTAACCAATATTTGCACAAAAGAACTAACACTTCTCAAATCAAAAGGGCTCAAGCTCACAATACAATAATAACACAATGCCTCTCCTGGGCCTGCTAAACCAATCAATTCTTATATAGCTTCACAATTCAGCTATTTAGCTTAAAAGTAATATCTTGCAAAAACTATCTAAATTAACCCCAAAAATTCTATAATTATTCCTTGCAGTACTTAACAATGCCATTCTACTAATGCAATTGGAATTATAATTTTCTGACTGCCCACGAATATTTTATAGATTTTATTCTAAACTCAACATTATGTAAAAAAGAGAATTTATAGTTCTGATTTACCTACACCAATTCTGACACCTAAAATGCATCCAGGCATCTAAAAATGGTGAAAAGCACTGTAATATTGACCCACTTCCGAAGTGGATTCAGCAGCCTGAGTGTCTAGCCCAAAATTATAGTCTCGATCGCTGGTGGAATTTCTTCAAAATGAAAACACCTACACAATGCTCACAATACCAGGAGTTAGAATATAATTTTTATTTAATTAAAAAGACTCATTAAAGATTCAAAAAATCACTGGCAAACTCATGGGACTCACCAAATTTTTGGTGTTGAAAAAATTCCAAATTGGTGTCGTTGCAAAGCTCTTGACGTGTAGGACACACTGGTAGTCTCGAATTTTTGGTAGGATTTATGGTTTGAGAAAAATCTAACCCAGAAGTCAAAAAGGGCTATAACTTTTCAGGCTCAATTCGCACAAATCACTTGATAAAAATTCTATGGAAAGCTGGTGAGGTGTAGAACAAAAAAGAAACAAGACTCAATCTAATTAGTGATCGGAATCGCCAGAATCGGCTAAGGAAGTCAAAGGGTCATGCACGCACGTGAGGGTAGTTGGTGGCCGGAGTGGGGCTGCCGGCGGCGGGGGAGGGGCGCAGGCAATGGAGGAAAACGGGGGAGGTGGTGGCCGGCAGTAGTGGGGAGGGAGGAAAAAGAAAAGAGGGAGAGAATGAAGGGAGGTCGGGTCACACAGGAGGAGAAGGAAAGAAAAAGAAAGGACCGATCTGATCGGGCTAATTCTATTTGGCCGGTTCGATTCAGTACACCCAAAATTTGATTTTTTCGCTGCCCTAGGACCCAAAACGAGGCCCGAAAATTTCAAAAAAATTGCAGAAAACTCAAAAAAGTTTATGGAGTCCAAAAATAATTTCAAACTTGCCACGTGTTTTTTAAATTAATTTTTAAAAATCATTGAAATTAATTACCTTGAAAAATAAAAACCTAATTTTAAAAACCTAGAAAATTCAACTTAAAATACCACAATATTTAATACATTAAATTATCAAAATTTACACATAAAATAATTATTTAAAAATTTAGGACGTTATAAAGTTAGTCTCTACTATTAAAATTACGGTTAATTCCCATTATATTTAGCAAAAATACCAAAAAAACTTTTAACTCTATTTTCAATTTGAAAAAAATTTTAATACTTGAAGTTTTATTTTAATAATAATTTGCATCCATACTATTTTTTTTTCTTTTTTTAATGACCATAAAGTAATTAATCTATATTTTAATAATTTAAATTTAAAATTTTTTAATTTAATGAGACTCATATTTTAAAAATACAAGAACTAAACTATTAATAAAATAAAATCTCAGTGATGAAATTTTTAAGAGAATAAAACCTTAGATTAATCCATATTTTAATAATTTAAATTTAAAATTTTTTAATTTAATGGGACCTACATTTTTAAAAGTACAGGGTCTAAATTATTAATAAAATAAAATCTCAGAAACTAAATTATTAAGAAAATAAAACTTAAGGACTAGATTGTTTTCATGTTAAAAATAAAGAAAAAAGCATTTTAGTCAATTTTTGCTAAAATTAATGGCAACTTAATAGAATTCTAACGGTGTGGACTAAATTATAGGTTTTGTCAAATTTTAAAAACTAAATTATTTAGTTTTGAAAATATAAGAATTAAGTTGTAGATTTTGTCAAAACTCAATCACTCAATTATATTTTATCCTTAAAAAAATATAGAATAGCAAAGTTAAAACACAGTATTATTTACACTCAAAAAAAATTATTATTATCAAAATATAAAAAATAGATTTTATATAATTGTAGATAAATATGTAATAGAGCCGGTTTAAAAAAACCAAGTTAAATGGCTTGATCAAATAGTTAAATGGCTAAAGTATTGGATTGCTTGGTTAAGCAATTGCGAGTGAGCTATAACCTGAATTGGCTCACCTCACTCGAATAGCTCGACTCGATGGCTTGGGTAACTGACCAGCGAAGATCACACACTTAATGATAGACATACTCGTCGACAATCTCGAGATCACAACAAACAATATCGAAATACTCACCACCACAAAAAACGATCACTAAGGTATTAGCCTATATATACCAGAACAACATCACAATTTAAATACAATTACTCTACTCATTTTGACACAACACTGCTGCATCTTATGGTTCTTTCTCAACCAAATCATTGACTTAAGAGTTAGAATGGCTAGCCATAAGTCACCGATTTCACTTTATGTTCATTTGCATTATCATTAGATTGGTCAAAAGAACTTATGGCAGCATCAATATGTACAAAAACATTCAATAAATTTTTTATATTAAAAATAAATTATAATGTTTTACTTGATATACGAAACTTAACATATACACACACACAATGAGCTTAAATTCTTTTAAAATACCAAAATATTTTATGATTTATTCATTAAAGAATATACACTTTTTAATTATATTATAAATAATATTTTGGTATTTTAAAAGAATTTAAAATATTATAATTTAAAAGAATTTAAAATATAATTTCACGCTCTAATTAAAATAAGATTCTTTCAGTTTTCAATGTTTTAAAGAATTTGATTAAAATAACTAATATATTAGTTAATTTATTATCTAAAAAAATAGAAATTAATTTTAAAATTCAACCTTTATTTTATTGACACTCCTCTCCTAAAACCTTTTATAGGCCTGTTTATTTATACAAAACACTCAAAACAGTTTTTTATTTTTTTAATTATTTTGCATTTTATATATAAAAAAAGGAAAATAATAAAAATTATGTTTACCTATCGATAAAAAAAAATTTATTCAAAAGTAAAAAATATATATTATTTATATGTTTCTTAATTAATAAATAATAATTACAAAACATATATAAAAACTTTTTTTTTACTTTTAAAATTTTTAAAATTTATTAATTTATTTTATAATAATATAATTAATTTATTATTATTATAAATAATTATTTAATTTTATTTATGAGAGGGTTATTGTATAATTTTGATTATAAAAATTGTTAACAGTTGAAAACATTTTATATAAGGGAAAATAGTAAAACATAAATTTTTTTCAAATTTAAATTAAAATTTGAAAAATAAAAAATAAAAATTTTTAATTCTTCATTTAAAAAATTGGCACGTGCATATAAAACTCTCTTCTTTTTTTTTTTGTTTAAAATTCTATAAACCTAACCCACTTTTCACAAGTTAATAGTTATTCCCTTTTATTTCTTTCCATTTAAAATCTTAATTTAAAAAAATAAGGTACAAATTTAAAATGAGTTAGTCTAAAAGAATATCGGGGTGTTGTGAATATATTTATGGTAGATGTTCATTAGCATTCTTAACTTTTAACTCTTATTTTCTCTCCATAAAGTTCAATATACTTCATTAAGCATTTCATTAATTGTGAACCCTTCGTCTTTTCATATATGTTTAGAAATAGAGACATTGTATGTGATATTTTATACACTTTAAAATCAATAAGAAATTCTACTTTATCTCAATATTCTCTCTTCTATTATTCTTAATTTTGCCTTATTTTATAACTTATTATCAACATGAGTTTCTAGTCTCAACCATACATAGGTTTCATATTTTCTTCTCTATGGTTTCAAAAGCACTAAGACTGGACGATTGGACAGCTTGTGGTTTACAACAACCTAGCTAGAAGGCAATATTGTTATCCCAATCAAGAAACTACTAAGAGTGCTCTATGATATTATGTCAAATTTGTCAAAACTTGAATTTGTGGCCCTTGATATTATGGGCAAGAATTATTTGTCATGGATATTAGAGTCATTTTGATGCTATAATATTTCTTTCATTATCATTTCTATGAAAACTGAGTATCTGATCGTAAAATATCCACTTTAACTCTGAAAGAATTTGCAAGAAAGATATTGCCACCAAAACTGACATAATATTACTGAAAAATATATCACCACCAAAAGTGACATAGTATTATTGAAAAACCATGAAACCCATCTATCTGGTTATGCTCCATTCCCTGAAGTGAAGAGATAACATTTAATAAAATTCATGGACGTGGTCGTAGTCGTGGTCATGGACATGGATATAGTTAAAATCGACATAATTTTCACAAGCAATCATAATAATCACTATTCTATTAATAAGACTACATCTTACCACCATAAGTGGTAGGATAGTGAATCAATAAAAGAGAAAGAAGCAAGCAGACAAAATATAAAAAATGTGGAGAATAAATGTTATCGTTGTGGCATTAAAGGTAATTGGTCACGTACCTATCGTAAACCAAGCATTTTGTTGAGCTTTACTAATCATTTTTGAAAGGCAAAGCAAAAACTATTGAAACGAACTTTGTCTATAATGATTTTGACCATGGCTAAATCAATACAATACATTTAGATGTTGCTAATTTTCTCCCTGAAGGCGGATGTAACAACCTATTTTTTTTATAAATATTTTTAATTAAGCTAATAATTAACTAATATTTTATTCATTGTATTAAATTAATATTTTCATAATGGTATTTTTAAATAAATATTATTTACATGTATTATAATTACTATTATTATTTTATTTTGTTATTTATTTTATTATTATTATTATTATTATTATTATTGAAAATATATTTTGATAAATTTAATATATATATATATATATATATATATATATATATATATATATATATATATATAATTATCAGTCATATAGTATATGATATGATGGATGGAAGGAAACAATTTCCTTAGGCAGTGTGTACTGAAAGCTCGCAGGAAATGATTTAAAAAAAAATGAATTTGAAATAATAGACCCCCTTTCTTTTTCTTTATTTCTGTCTCTCGTTAACTCTCCTTTGGCCGACTACCATCACTACTGGCGAGCCACTCAGACCAGACCCATAGTGATCAGTGACCTTCCAACAGCCATGAACGACGGCCAGCTATGTAGCAGTGGCGAGAAAATGGAGGAGAGAGAGAGAGGGGGCCCCGCACACGATAATCAACTTCATACGCTCTTTCTAGTGCCGTTCAGCATCATATGGGTGCAATCCGGTGGCTCCGATCAACGGATTTCAATTTGGTGGCCGGAGGAGAGAGAATCAAGGAGAGAGAAAATGAGTCTCCCCAAGGCTTTCCAGCGAGATTCCTAACAATTCAACCATTGGATCAGCGATCCGAGAGATGGGACCAACGCCACTCTAATCGGGCACCGTTTGGAAAAGGTAATCATTGGACGATCCAAATTACTTAGCTAGATTTTTGAGCTTTTTCAATACCTATAAATTAAATATAATTATATAATAATTATTACTAATTTATGGGCTTCGTATAAATGCGATCAGATCGACGATAGCTCATTGGCGCTTAGAATTGAGTTTTCGGCTGGTCTGGATGCCCGTAGGCTGACCAGGAAAGTAGTATTGTTTACAGTCATTTCTAATGTTTTCAGACATTCTTGACGCGTTCCAGGTAGCAGAATTTACAAAAGTAGTCCCAAACTCAAGTTGTGTAGTTTTTAACTTGGCTAAGCTAGCTGATTAATCTGTGAAATATTCCTAACTTGGTAAAATTAAGTAAAATAAATTTAATTAATACAAAAATGATGTAAAGGACCTCTAAGAATATTTTTATAAATTTTTAAAGTGCTGAAAATAATTATTTAAACTATAGAAGAGTTAGGGATCCGAACTGAAATTTGGACTATTGAACCTAGATTAAGTTTCTTGTAGGGCCCGAATGGGCATTTTAATTATTATTATAGGCCTGAGACCCTGTGTTGTTGCGTTTGATTGAGTTTTCTTACAGGGGATTAAGTCTAGTTATAGGGGAAGACTTTGTCAAAAAATTTCGACAAGACCTTAGGAACTATTCTTGCTTCTTTAAATTAAATTAATTGATTAATTATGTCAGTAAATTAATAGAGGTCAGTGTGTCTGTATAGGTGATCGGTACCAGCTAGCCTTTCTTTTCTCCAGCTAGACCAACTATAATCGGATTGACCAATCTGTGAGTTGGATATTGATTATTTTTGCAATTTCAATATTATTTCTAGTTTTGGCATACTCATGCATTTTATAAATATATATTCACATACTTAGTTTAATAAATTAGGGCAAACTATACTTTAGTACCCTACACTTTGGCTTTTTTAGCATTAAGGACATATACTTTGTTTTGTTACAATTAAGGATATGAACTTTGGCTTCGTTTGCACCATAAGAATAAATTGCTAACAATATTAAATGACATTAACATGGCATACTGATGTGGCGCTATGTATGATGTGGTGTTAATGTGGCATGCTGACATCAATGCCATGCCCGTAATTTTTATGCCATCATTCATGTTGTCACTTAAGTGCAAAAAGGTAAAAGAACATGTCCTGTATTCCAAAAAAAAAAAAAAAATTCAAGCCCTAAATGCTAAAAAGTGCAAAATTTTTAGAAGTACATTAAAAAATAAGGAGAGAGAGAGAGAGAGAGAGAGAGAGAATGGAAAAAGAGGCATAAGGAGAGAGATAATGAAAAATATGGAGAGAGAATGGGGGAGAGATAGACACAAATAGGAAGAGAGAGAAAGGCATATATATATATATATATATATATATATATATATATATATATATATATATATATAGAGAGAGAGAGAGAGAGAGAGAGAGAGAGAGAGAGAGAGAGAGAGAGAGAGAGAGAGAGAAAGAGGGAGAGGGAGAGATAAAGAGAGAGGCATGGGAGAGTCAATCTGTCTCTATCTCTCTCTATATATTTCATTATCTGTCTCTCTCTCTCTGTCTCTCTCTCTTTGTATGCCTCTTTCTCCATCTATCTCTACTCCTCTCCATATCTCTCTCTCCCCCTCCCCCCCCTCCTCTCTCTCTCTCTCTCTCTCTCTCTCTCTCTCTCCATATATCTCTATCTACTCTCCGTATATCTCTCTCTCTCTCTCTTCCTATTTGTCTCTCTCTTTCTCCCCCCATTCCTCACTCTTTTTCATTATTTTTCAAGTACTTTCAAAATTTTTAGCATTCCTATTTGTCTCTCTTCTTCTCTCCCATTCCTTACTCTTTTCCCTTATTTTTTCATGTACTTTCAAAATTTTTACACTTTTAGCACTTAGAGCTTGAACTTTTCTTTTTTGGCAATTCAAGACATGTATTTTTGCCTTTTTATACTTAGGTAATAAAATGAATGAAGGTATAAAAATTGCTAATGTGGCATTGACATTGGCATGCCGTGTCATGGTGCCACATCAACATACCACATTAGCACCACGTCATACATGGCACCATATTAGCATACTACGTTAGCATTATTTAACACTGTTAGCACAAATAAAGCTAAAGTTCTCGTCCTTAATTGTAACAAAATAAAGTACATATCTTCAATACTAAAAAGGCCAAAATACAGGGTACTAAAGTATACTTTGCCCTAAAAACTAAACCAAACTAAATAAGAGATAAAAATCAAATTGACTTAAACCTAACGAAAATAGTTTAGTTTGATTTTATTCTTCATTTCTACAATTCATTTTGAACATTTCTACAATTCACACCCAAAAAAAGGGCCAACATTTCATCCAAGTTAGATGGGAAAGTGTTAATGCACAATCACAATATACAATTCACAACAAAATTATAGTATAACATGAATTCAAAATTAATCTTAATATTATATAAACTTCTATAAAAAACTCATAATATCAAAACAAAAATACATAAGAGAAATTGCACAAATTAACTCAAAATCACACAAATTAACTCAAAATCACACAACTCAAAATATAGTGAAACAGAATAACTCAAAACCACAATCAACAATAATATTACAAATTTTAGAGAAAAAAATAAAGAAACATATTCAAATGATAAAGCTTTCATTTTCTTGGTTCCAAATTGTTCCAAACTTTTTTTTTCTTCAATTTACCACCATTAAGGAGAAAGTGGAGGACGAAAGGAAACAAAAAGCAGTAACTTCATTTATCATCACTGCCAATTTATAGGTTGCTGATTGTAAGCCCTAAAAAATAATTGACAATTGCAAAAAGAACAAAAAAAAAAGCCTTCAAGGAGGCACATGCAACATTGGCTGGTGGCTGAGCAAAAGAGAGAGAGTTTGAAGAAATGAAAGGAAGAAAGGTGATTGAGGGAAAGGATGAAATTGAAAGGAAGTAAGTGGTGAGAGTGACGATGTTAAGGGATACCATAAACCGTAGGTGTGGATTGAGGAAGAACAAAAGAAGATGATAGGAAAGGAAGGGAGAAGAGAAGATGAGTAGGTAACGACGTACGGTTAGATAAAGTTAGCTTGAGATTTTCTTATAAGGATAAATATGCACATATTAAGAGAGTGTTTAGTTTGACTTATAAGTCGGTCAAACCTATTTATAAGTTAACAATCATAAGTAGACTAGTGTTTAATTTAACTTATAAGTAAAAAACTACTTAAAATAAGTTAAAAGTCATAAGTAAGATACCCCTTACTTATAATTTATCTATTTATTTTAAAACTATATTTTGACCAAATAAAAAACTATATTATCCTAATAATTTTTTAAAATATCAATACTATTCTTATTTTAACAAATATAACACTCAATAATATATCCTTTTTTGTAATATATTTTTTTTAGTCATTTTCACAAATTAAGTTATTTTTAAACGTCTTTTAACAAAACACTTAAACTATTTAAAAGTTAATATTAAGTAATTTTACCAAATAATTATTTATTTATTTTTTAAAAATATATTTTAAGTTAAAAATTAAAACTAAGTAGCCAACCTAAACACCCTTTAGGATTCATTTAACGTAATCTTTGCATCCATTAAAGTTTATTTAGTGCACCCAACTAGTATTATGGAGAATTGCAATTTTAATGCCTAATGAACCTTTTCCCATATTAGTGGAGTGTATTAAATGAATTTTAATGTATGCATATATATATATATATCAATTAGAAAAATTTTATTATTTTAATTAGAATTATATTTAAATAATTTATTATCATTCAAATTACTTATTCCATTCACTTTTATCTATTTTATAAGGTTTTTGCACGATTAAGAGAGCAATTAAATTATCTAAACTATAACAAAATATTTTTTAATTTTTTAAAATTATCATTTATCTCACCTAATTAAAAGAGGAAGAGAGAATGATAAAATGGATTTTATAAAATTATCAAAATAGTTATTGTGTTCAGTAGAGATGATAAAATTAAGAAAATTAATTAATACTCTTTAATTTTCTCAAAATGATAGATAATTTTGAACACAATAACTTTTGAAAAATGACAATTAAAAGTGGACAGAGGTAGTAATATTTATGAATTTTATGTTTAAAATTAAAATTTAGAGACATTATTATTATTATTATTATAAAAATTGAAAATGACAAGTAAAAATTATCTTAATTAAAATGTAAGTTCTAATCACTCATAATGGGTTATAATTTCAGTTTATTAGTTGATTGCGCATTGTTTGCGTATTTAAGTCAATTGAGATCAATTTATTATGGGAATTATTACGGATTTAAGCAGTTAAATGTATTTCTGTTTGGAGTTGAAAATGAAGGCCTCCTAATTAATCACTTTAATGCTTTACTACTAAGATTATTTTACATTCTATTTTATTAATAATACTAATACTTGTCAAGCCACCATGTTGAATCAAGATGGATTTGGACTATGAAAATAAAAGAATTGGTATTAGAATTATTTCCAATATGAATTTAAGTTTAAATTTAATCACTAATAAATATCAATAATTATATGAAATTGATTTTATTTATAATTTACTAAATCGAATATGAATTTTAAATAAAAATTTTCATATAGTTTATAAAAATTAATGAAATTCATTTGAGTTCTTCGCATGGATTATTCTAAAAACAAAGTAACCAAACAAACAAAATGAAGACTAGCAATCAATATCAAAGGTGAGATATAACAAAAACTCAATCAAAATTCATATAAAAGTATTATGTACATGAAGCAGAGAAAATCCTAATATTGAGGCACCAAGCGTCTGGCACAAACAGAGCAATAATACCTCCTTTTGGTCTTGAAGTAAAGAGGCAAGAAACAGAACCTCCACTGGCTCTCTATATCCATCGCCTGAATCATCCCTCCACAGTAAGGACATGCCCCAGGCGCTGCTTGTCTCCCTACCACTCTCTCATCTTCATCACAAACAAACACTAAGCACATCTTGATTTCTTGCTCAACCTATCAATTCTACTTCTCGACGACCGTTGGAAAAGCTCAGTTTATTGATTCCTAGCTCGCCCTTACTGAGATGAGAAAATCGATCAGTTAAATATTTTTTATTATGGCTTCGTTGAGAGAAGGCTATTTGGGTATTTATAGAAAGAGAAAGAGGGGTTTTAGCTAGGGTCTAGAGAGGTATAGCTTAGACTGGAAGCAAGCAGGAAGAAGACCCATGCGTGTGATCCAGAAAATTCTAGCCCAATATTCCCAGGATAAAGACTTTTTATACGCGTTTTTTCCGTTTTCTGTTACGATAGCGAGTCTTGCAAGTTTCCTCACGCCGCGCGCGTGATTTTCTTTTCCTTGTTTACTTTACTGTATTGCCTAGCATAACTGGGATAAGTTGCCACGCTTTGAGAGAGCGAGTGAAAATATGTACTCCTTCAATTTAAATAGCAAAAGACGCCATTCACGGCTAGTTTTTAAGACGAGCAGAATGCATTTTAAATTAAAAAAAAATTGAATTGAATTAATTTAATTTAAAATTTTAGTTTTATCCCGTCTGATCCTTGTTTAGAATATCCGCACATCGTTATTTTTTTTAGTAAAAACATCGTCATTTATATGATATATAAAAACAAAGAGAATATTAACTTTATTAAAATTTTTTTCATTATTTAAAATATTAATTATTATATTTTTATTATTTATAATTCATATAAATTTAAAATTTTTAATATTTAAAATTTTTTCATTTATATAATTTTAAAATTTATATAAATTTAAAATTTTTAATTCTACTCACATTTCATTAAATTTTTATCATAATATAATTTAAAATAAAATTTTACAAAAATACTTTCATGATTTATATTTTTTATAAATGTAGAAAGTTATTTTATATATATAAATTACTTTTTTAATGAATTTTAATATATTTTTATCTCTATCTTAAAAGTATTTATGTAAAAATATTTTAATGTAATTATATTTGAGTGTACATAAATGAACAAGAAAATAAATTAATTTTTACCAGCCACAACATATGAATTTATTATTAATGTTTTTGAAGTTTTCTATTAATTTAATTTCTTATAAGTTAATTTCAAAAATATTTCATATAAAATAAATTTATATTTTTTTAATTATAGATATATTTCTAAAATTCTGAATTATTGTTTTAATATACAAATTAATTTTAATTAAAATTAAATTTATAAATTCTATGTAAATATTACTACATTTATTGATAAGCTTTATATATATATATATATAACAACTGAAAAATATTATAAAAAAATTCATATTCATTAATTTCTAAAAAAAATATTTAATTAGTATTTAATATATAATAAAATTATATGAATATAAAATTTTTAAATGATATATAATTATACACAAAGCATACAAAATAAATTATATATATGAAAAAAAATTAAATAGATAAAAATATTATTTAAAACATTAATAATTAACATAATATGTTAGACTTGAATTTAATTATAAAATTAATATAATTAATAGAATAATTAAAATTTATAATAATAATTTTTTTTAATTTTAAAATGATACATTATTAAAAATTTAAAAAACGCTAATGTGAGTGTATATAAAAAATTAAAAAATATAATGATTTTTTAATTTTTTTTAATGTTATAATCTTATTTTAATAAGACAAATAATAAATACTTATAAAAAAATCAGAAATCATATTTTTAATATATAATTGTTATTCCAATTAAATAAATTTATATTTAAATATAAACTTAAATTTATATTTTCATTTAAAAATAGTCTAATTCATATGAATACAAATATTATATTATTTAATAGTATTTTTATTTATTTAGATTCAATAACTTTCTTTATTGAAATTTAACGTTCATTTTTAGAAAAATAATTATAAAAAAATTAATTTAAAAATATGTTATAAGTTCAATTTACAAAATATTTAATTATAAATTAAATAATTATTTATACATTTTTTAATATAATCATTCCAATTAAAAATAATAATATACTAATATCAGTGTTTTTCATTCTATTATCATTGATTCTTTATTTTTTATTTGTAAAGAAAAATTTAGTTATTAATTTATTATTTATAAATAATTTATTAATATTAATATATTTATCAATCTTATTTTTAAAGTTTTTCTCCATATCATAAGAGAATATAAAACTACGTAAAATATCATATATTAAATAAAAATTAATAATATTGATACTTATTGATATGAGTATTCATATATAACTTTATTAAATAAAATTAAAAATTAGAATAAAAAATAACTACAAATTCAACATTATATGAAATTATATTAAATTGAATTTATTTTACTATTATATGTATAAACTCTTAAATGGTATTGGAAAAAATTTAATTTTTCATGCTAATTATATATGTTTTATAAAAAAATTATATAATGCTAAAAGCTAATTTATCTTTATAAACTTATTCATTTCATTATTAAAGAAAGTTAACACGGGAAATATATTAACCAACAAAATAACCAATAGTTAAATTTATATATTTATAAAACACTTACAATTATAAAATTATATTTTAATAATAAATTTTTTATAATAAATTTCATCAAAATAATTTTCTATTTTTATTGATATACTTTTATGTTCATTAACTTAATCTAAAAATAATAAGTGCACATACAACATACATGTCATAAAAAATAAAAAATTATTATATTAACATAATAATAATTAATATATTATAATAATAATATATCATATAAAAAATTATATAAAATAATATTAAATTACTATATATACAATGAGTACAAAAGAATGTGCAATGCACATTTAAAAAATAACTAATTCATATAAAAAGGGAATTATTACAAGCCAAGGCTCAAGGCCTAATAACAAATTTGGGCTCCTATCATCCCAAACCAGCACAAACCCTACCAACTAATACAATTAGCTCTTAGTCCAAATAAATAAACCCTAAGGCCACCAAGCAGAACTACTGAAAACGAAATGAGACCTAAGCTCTCAAAAAACAACAACCATCCCAGACCTTAGTGCAATTGAAGAGGGACTCAAGGATTGAAGACTCTTCGGGAGTATCGTGAGCATCCCCCTAAGGTACCAACCTTCACAGCACTCGTAAAGTAGAGAAACTAGTCCAAAGCTCTACAATCTCAACAACAAAGCAAAACCCCTCAACAGAGCTTAGGGGAGTTGCAGAATCATCTCATGGCAAGTCACTAATACCCTCCATTAGAAGCTCAACTTGTGCACAAAAGCCACAAAAAGTATATTATAGCCCTACCCGAAGGTGAGG
This sequence comes from Hevea brasiliensis, assembly GCF_030052815.1. Taxonomy (NCBI): domain Eukaryota; kingdom Viridiplantae; phylum Streptophyta; class Magnoliopsida; order Malpighiales; family Euphorbiaceae; genus Hevea; species Hevea brasiliensis. The sequence continues at coordinate 20,584,462 of NC_079496.1, read as the reverse complement.
AGGGAAAATCCACGCTCTGAGCAAGGGGAAAAAGGCCTTCTCCTGCCCAGGGGCAAGGAAGACCGCTGACCAGCAGAATAAAGGTTTGCACCCTAGAAGCAAAACAAAGAAAAAAAAGAGGAAAACTGAATAATGAGCAATCACGCACATCATCATTGATAGCCATCATTCTTAGTGTTACAAATTTTTATTTTGTAAAATAGATGTACATACAACCGTTTTATTATAACAGTTAATTATGATGGAACCTATACAAGACTTATCACAATTAACAATTATAAATAAACTATTATACATATATTGATTTTATTGTATAATTTTTCATGACAACTCTCTCACTACTCACCACCTCACATTGCCATTGCATCTTAATGTCTCTTATTTATGTCGTTAATTATGTAGATACATATTTTTTTACCCCCTTAAATGCATGCTTTGTAGAGGCAATGAGGAGCTCTGTGATGAAAATATCATTGGATAGTGAAGAATTCTAAAATATTAAGGAGATTATGGAACGGTAAGAATATTAATTAAATAAAAAAATTTTACATTTTAGAAAATTAATTGCAATATTTTTAAGGACCATAAGCTTGTATTATTCAATTGGGCTTGATCTAATATTTTTCAAGGTCTAATGGACCTGATAAATATGTAATTGAGCTAGACTAAATAACAAAACCCATTAAACTTTTAATTTCAGCTATTATAAATGGATGTGGGCTTGTTTTTATTTTAAGCTTTATTAAAAGAGTTTTTAATTAATTAATAAAATGAAAAAAGAAAAATAAAAAAGTTCTATGCGGGAGAAGATAACTTTTATTATTATTATTATTATTATTATTATTATTATTATTATTATTATTATTATTATTATTATAAAATACAAAAAAAATAAAAATAAAATAAAATCCTCATAGATTAGGAAGATAGTTTTTTTTATTTATTATTTATTTTAGTTTTTTTTTTTATCTTTTTAAATTCTAAAATTCCACTAGATATCTTAGTTTTATCCTATCATTTTCTTCCTAGGAATACATCATTATATATATATATATATATATATATATATATATATATATATATATATATATATATATATTTGGGTTTTTAGGGGGGGGTGGGGGTGGGTGTTGAGATGCCATTAGGGTGGCTGAAAATTAGAAAAATCTTAGTTTAATTTTCGGCAATTGTGGCATGTGAGAGGTTACTCTCTACTAAATCTTTCTTCATTCCACAAGAATTAGGCACAATTCTTTACATTTGCACACAATTCATAATAGATTCATATAGTTTTAGAATAATTAATTTAAATAATCACAAAAATATTTTATTTTATGATATTTCTGCCATTTTGAAGTCTTCCAAGGTATCAAGAATACCTCACAATTCCAAATAAATCAACCAAATAAAGTTGAGAGACTTAGAAGAGTTTGAGATGACGTAGAAAATTAAGAGTTTAACTAAGGAACAATTTCCTAGCTAAACTCAAATTGTGAAAGAGTACCAATTCTATTCTTTTAAGAGTTATTTTAATTCTAATTTATTTTGATAATTATTTTTTATTGTATTTTATTTATTTATTTTATGTAATTTTTACTTATTTAAACTCTTAATTATTATTTTTTTAAATAATTAATAATTGTAAATAAGCCCAAGCCCAAAATTGAATGGACATAGAAGAAGAATAAATTGGACTCTTTGGTGGATTTACCCCAATTTAAGGTGGATTACATGACCTAGAAGCATTACACACTTCTGAGGATTTAATCCAAAATCGTTTAGAGTGGAGAAAGCGAATTCATATAACCAACCCCAAATTTTTGGAATAAAGGCTTAGTTGAGTTGAGTTGTAAAATGGAACTCCAAGGTCTCTTGCATGAAATTAATGGGCCTAAGGCCTTGTAATAATTATTTGGGATTAATTTTATTTTTTATTATAGGTTATAAAGGCCATTTTAAGGTTTTAATCTCTATTCTCCTCCCTTTTTCTTTAGTTTAGGACTTTATTTTATTTTGATTATTTTTAATGTTTTCAAATGAACCTTTGATATATAATTGAACTTAGTAAAGATGCAGATGGGGGAACATGACAATTAATGGACCTAAGTACATAACCTAGAAACATTGACATGATTAGGACCCTCATCTTCCTCTTATGTATGCACTTCAGATTGAAAATGCCTATGACTTTTTCTTCTATATGCTATGTATAACTTATAAAATGAATTGGCATGTAATTAATTTAGTAAAATATACATGTAAGATAAGATGATAAATAAGATAATTCTTTTAACTTAGAAACATCACATGGTAGGATTTTCTATACGTATATACTTGTTATTTTGAGTAGTTGAATTTAAATGTGTGTGTAGCCTTAGACTTGCATAATGTATGATTAGGGAATTTAATAAAAAAATTATAAGACAAACTTTAGGAATTAACAGTAAAGGTTGGCCCTTGTTCTAAGATAAGTCCAAGTGGAGGGGGTGCCTAACACCTTCCCTCTCTCGTACCCACTATCCCAAACCTATGCTATTAGGCTCATGATAAAAAGAAGGGTAGTGGACCACTACAAGGGGTAAGTTGCCACCCATATCCCTTCTTAAGAATTTATCCCAGTTATTATCCGAGTGGCAACTCTTCGCCTTTGTGGTGTTAATATCCTAACATCATGGTAGTGTTATGGGAAGACGATGCTAAACCAAGTTTGAGTGTCCCAAGCTTGACAACTCCACTGGGGATTGAGGATAGTTACTCCAACTTGATTCCTTTAGTCTATTACTATTTCTTTTATTAAATTCCTTTGCATTGTACTCCACTTACACACATAATAAAAGCATAATCAACTATAATGTGATGTAGCCCTGTGGGGATAAGATTGAGGAGGCCTCTGCTCCATTCGAGTTTAGGCATGTCAACTTATCTCTACAATCTATGGCACGTACCTTGGGGTATAAAAAGAGCATGAACTCAGTCGTTTGCACCTTTGACTTTCTTAAGGTCAATGGGAGACATAAAGGTTAAGCTCTCACTTTTGGGGAACCTTTTTGATCGAGATGAAGGCGTAATGATGGATTCAAGTCATGCTAGCCCTAGAAACATATGGCCCTAGGACCTTTATTGCATGTGATGTGTTTGGTTTGTTAACCTATGCGTTAGATATGTAAGTTTTAAAGAAAGATAGGATTGATTTGGGCTAAAACTCAAGCCCCTTTGTTGCTTTTTGGAAAAGCAAAGCCCAAATCCATTTTATCTTCCTAAAGGGCACGTGGAAGTCCACTTACATATTGGACTTTTGGGTTTATAACCCTTTTGTTTGTGAGGGAAGGTTCTATCTTAGGCTAATCTCCTTGTTAATTGGGCTTAATGTACTGATACCTAGGAACAAATTTTATGGACCTGATCATTTTTTTGTCACGTGAGTGTCTTGGAGGTATAAGGAGGCGAAGCTACATAAACATTTATTTTTTTATTATTTTTTTTCAAAGACTTCCTTTTCGATTCCTTTTAGTTTCAAATCTATGGTCCAAAATGTGTTCATGTTTAAATTTCCTTCATTTTTTTTTTCTTTTTTCTCAAGTTTTTACATGCAATTTTCAAGAGCCAAAGTCCATACTCCAAATCTTTAGAGTTCACTCTTTTTTGTTAAGGATCCTTTCAATTTTACATTCAAAATCACAAGTTTAAAGTCCAAAAACTTAGATATCATGCTTATACATACTCATGTATTTACATCATATTGCATTAACCTTTAGTCATTTGGTTGCACAAAGGTTAAGAGTCATATCAATAAGAGGGGAAAGTCAAATGATTGAAGAGATAAAGAAATACCTACAAGAGTTAGATGCAAGAAGAGTGTGGATAAAAGACATCAAGAATGCTCTCATTATAGAAGAAGTGGAGATAGATGCATAGCTTGAATTCCTAAACAGGAGACTTGAAGAGATTCAAAGGATAGGACTAAAACCATGCAAAAAGGGGATTTAAGGAGTTTAAGTGAAGGAAGAGCCATTTGACAACTTTAGCTGCAAAGTCTTCTGCACTGAATCCTTACGTGTTGACATTCCCCTAGAGGATATTTAATCAAGTGGATAGGAACTCTAGAAAAGCTTAGATCAAAAGAGCTTATTTTGTAATAAGAGTTGAACATTTTTATCAATAAAGATTTTAGTTTCTATTTTATCTTTGATTCTACTTTTCTTTTGTTCCTATTTACAAGGTTGAATAACCATGACAAAGCTCTTTGACTGATGGGCAATCAAATGAGTAAAGGTCCATAACATAAGCATGACATATACATAGCATACTAACATTTTGTTTTGTAGCCATCTTAGCATCCCAAGATTATTCCTATCTGAGCAATGGCAAGTAAAGATCAACGACAAGCTTTAGAAGAATGGTGAATGAGAGAATGGAAGAGATGATGAGAAAACTTCTTGACACACTTGAAAAGCAACAGACATAAGAAGACAAAGGAACTAAGAGGCCATTGGATGTAGAGGGAAAATCCAATGAGGAGTATCCTTGTGATGAAAGAAACTCCCCTAGGAAAAAGGCAGCAAAGGAGAAAGGTGAGATGAATGATGCTTACTGCATTTTGAAGGAAAAGATGGAAAGGTTTGAAGATGACCTCTGGAAGCAGTTTATGCTTCATGGAATGAATGACATGGAGGATTTAGGACTCTAAATGAGGATGCAACTACCAAGTAAGTTCAAAATGCCACACTTGCCAAAGTTTAAAGGGTTACGAGACCTAGTGATCCATGTGAAGCAATATTTGATCATCATAAAGACAACACGCTTGAATGATGATTAAGTCACTCATCTTTTTCCTCTGTTATTAAAAGGGGCTATTGTATCATGGTATCACAGTTTGGGGGATGAGATAAGAAAGGAATGGGGTAGTTTAGTTAAAGCATTCATCGGGCAGTATTCATACAATACTACTTTGGATGTAAATAGAAGAAACCTATAAACTACCAAGCGGAGGCCTAATGAGTCATTCACCGAGTTTTTGGCGAGATGGAGAAAGAAGGCTACCCTCATGGTGCAATGACCATTGGAGAAGGAGCAAATCAGGATGATCATAGAAAATTTGTTGCCTATTTATTGCAAGAAGATGTACTATCTTCCAATTTCCAATTTTGGAGATTTGTTTCATGTTGGGGTGGAATTGGAAGACAAAATGAATGAGATGGCTGATAAGCATAACTTCTCAAGAGGGTACGTGAATCATGAGTAAAATACTTCAATCAAGTTACTCAGAATAAAGGTCCAATGTTCAAGCTTCAAGGAGGTTTTCTGAGTTAGGTGAACCTATAACATCAACTTTTCGTAATATTGAAGGATGAAGGGTTGTTCCAACATTTGACCAATACTCGGATACCAGACCCATGGTTAAAGAAATTCAAGAGAGACTTGTATTGTGAATTCCATCAGATTCCAGGTTATGACACAAACAAGTGTAGTCGTCTCCGCCATGAGATACAAGATCTTATTGATAATCTGAAGATACCTGACCCAGAAGCTAGAATATTCTAAAAGACCAAGCCATTTCTATTTATCATTTGAATAAAATTATTATATGAATTAAAAAAATTGTTTTAGCTTGTTTACTAATTTTATTTCAATTTCGATGTAATATGCTTTACATTTAAGATTTTAATGAGTATTAACATGAATGAAACTGTAATAATTAATTGGGACACACTTGAAAATCCTAGAAAAACAAAAGTTAACTGTTGATCTAACTCTAAAAAGAAAATTAAGAAATCATAATTTATCACAACAAAGTACTTCAATATAGAAAATGAGAATTTCAATTCAAACTATCAAAGAGACAGACACTAAGGCCCGGGGGGGGGGGGCACCCAAAATTTTGTTGAAGGGGGACAGCAGATTCAAAATACCATTAACATAAGTGGGGTACTTTGTTTGAAAAATGCTTGTGAGGCTGAAAACCTGTAAACGGCAGCCTTGGCAAAAATTAGAGCTAAAAACAAAAAAAAAAGGGAAAGAAAAAAAAGAAATAAAAAAAGAAGAGAAAAAAAAAACAAATAAACAAAGAAACAGAAAAGGAGAGGTAGAGAGTTGGTTAGAAAACCTACAAAGGCTAGCCAATGGATTATAAATGCTTTATTTCCTTTTAGAAATTAGATCAATGGTTTAATTTTGTACTGAAAAAGAGTAAAAGTAGTGAACAAATTAATTATGAATAGATCAAGGCATGTTAATGTTAGATGAACTATTAAATGCTTTGCATATGATTAGAAAGAAAATGAAAGTGAAGAAGCCAAAATGGATAAAAAAAAAAAAAAGAAAAGAAAAAGAAAAGAAAAAGAAAAAGAAAAATAAAGCTCACTAAGTTAAAAACCAGAAATGGCAACTTAGGCAAAAATTTAAGTAGCTCGCTAAGTCGAAAACCCGAAAAGACAACTTAGGCAAAAATTATAGCAAAATGAAAAGAATGACACTAGGTCAGGATATCTAATTGGGGACCAACAATGATTGTGGTTCTTCAGAATCATGAAAGGCATTAGAAGCAAGTGTTTCGATGAGACCTCAAGTTGGGGGGCAAGATACTAGTTGAGAGGAAAAGACCAAAGGCAATTGTATAAAAAGAGAGGTCATATGGAGCATCAAAAGATGGATCATTCATCAGCATTGAAAAGGAGGTCCATTCGAAAAGTTAACATAAAGATAAGGAATATTCAAAGGAATATGGGGCAAAGGTATAAGCTAAATGCATTATGTAAATTATGTCACATCATGCATCATTCATAGTTGAGAAATAGAAATTATTGTATAAATAAAAGTTAGAGAACATGAGCATAAACATTTGAGCATGCACATCATTGAACACATCAAGCATTATCATAGAAAGATGCATCTATATCATATTAGCCATGTCTACATTGCATATAGAATTGTATGAGAGAGAAAAAAAAAGGAAAAAAAAAAGAAAGAAATGATGAAAGAATGAGAAAATTGCTTGAATAGGTAATAAGCTAAAAGATAGTCACATGCTTGAACAAGCATGAGGATTAGAAGAACATGGTTAAACAGGCATGAGGATTAGGAATAACATGCTTAAACGTGCATGAAGATTAGAAGCAACATGCTTGAATGGGCATGAGAGTTAGAAATAATAAGCTTGAACAAGCATGAAGATTGGAAGCAACATGCTTGAAAAGGCATGAGGATTAGGAATAACATGCTTGAACATCCATGAATATTAGAAGCAACATGCTTGAATGGGTATGAGAGCTAGGAATAATATGCTTGGAAGCAACATGCTTGAAAAGGCATGAAGATTAGGAATAAAATGCTTGAAAATGCATGAAGATTAGGAATAACATGCTTGAAAAGGTATGAGGATTAGAAGCAACATGCTTGAACAGGCATGAAGATTGAAAGCAACATGCTTGAACAGGCATGAGGATTAGCAATAACATGCTTAAACAAGCATGAGGATTAGAAGAACATGTTTGAACAAACATGAGAATTAGGAGCAACATGCTTGAACATGCATGAGGATTAGAAGCAATATGTTTCAACAAACAGGAGGACTAGGATTGGGATGAAAATAAGATAAAAGAAATTGGATAAAGAGAGGACTCTTAAAGGTGACATAAGAATGAAGGAAAAGGCTATGATTTGCATTGCAAGCATTTTACATATTAGGCATAAAAAATGCACTTCATTCTCAAAAAGATGCAAGATTGCATTTCCATCCTCATAAGAGTGGCAAATCACAAAAAAGTCATTGGACAAATTGAAAATTAAAAAGAGATGCAAATTTTGAGTCCAAATTTTGCATCTTTGCTTTCAAAATGTTTTTTTTTTTCAAAAGATAAAAAAATTACATTTTAATTCCTAGTAAGTCATAAAATTACAAAATGGTCCCTGAATAGAGAAAAGTTTTCAAAAGAAGTCCAAAAGGTCCCAATGAATTTTAAAAGGAATCACCTCCCTAGCAGAGATTTTCAAAAGTATGTGCACAGCATTGTTGGTGTCTACAGACTTTAATAGCACCTAAATTGTGGGATTCCAAGCAATCTTACAAAGTTTTTTCAAGTCAAAATGCATTTTTTGAACTACGCTGGGTCTGATTCTCCCTCTAAAGCAGATAATCAGGAAGTTTAAGTGGTGCTTAAATTTGAATCCCAAAATTTCAAATCAAGCCTTTTCAAATCAAGTTGCATTTTTTTCAAAACTATGAGAGGATTTGATTCTCCTTAAAAGGAGATACATAAGAAGCCTAGAGTTCTAGGTTCAAAGCCTCAAACTTTCAAAATCACACACTTTTGCTACAGCCTATGTAACCGTCAGCCCTCAGAAAGAGCAGAAAGCATAGTTGAAGTTCTGACCTAACTCAGACAATGAGCATATCACGAAAGGTGGTACACTCAAATATCACTTCTTTACATCATATGAGTCAGTATACTTTGACGAACTTTGGCATTACCTTTGGCGCTGTTCCCAAACTTCGTCAAAGGGAAAGGCAAACTGTAGACACATTTTTTTACCCCCTTGAATGCGTGCTTTGTAGAGGCAATGAAGAGCTATATGATGAAAATATCACTGGATAGTAAGAAATCCTAAAGCATTAAGGAGACTATGGAATGACAAGAATATTAATAAAATAAAATAATTTTGCATTTTAGAAAATTAATTGCATTATTTTTAAGAACCATAAGCTTGTATTATTTAATTGGGCTTGATCTAATATTTTTCAAGGTCTAATGGACCTAAGAAAAATTTAATTGAACTAAATTGAATAATAAAACCGATTAAACTTTTAATTTCAGCTATTATAAATGGACGTAGGCTTGTTTTTATTTTGGACTTTATTAAAAGAGTTTTAATTAATTAATAAAATAAAAAAGAAAAATAAAAAAGTTGCATGCAGGAGAAGACAACTTTTACTCTTATTATTATTATTATAAAAAAAAAAGAGATAAAATCCCCCCAGATTAGGAAGATAGTTTTTTATTTATTATTTATTTTAGTTTTTTTTATATCTTTGTAAATTCTAAAATTTCATTAGATTATATTAGTTTAATCCTACCATTTTCTTCCTATAAATACATCATTATGATCAGGGTGTTTGGGGGGATTAAGATACCATTAGGGTGGCTGAAAATTAAAAAATTCTTAGGTTAATTTTCTACAATTGTGGTGTGTGGGAGGTTACTCTCTAGTAGATCTTTCTTCGTTCCACAAGAATTAGGCACAATTCTCTATATTTGCACACAATTCACAATAGATTCATATAAATTTAGGTTAATTAATTTAAATAATCACTAAAATATTTTATTTTATCATATTTCTGCCATTCTAAAGTCTTTTAAAGTATCAAGAGTGTCTCACAATTCCAAGGAAATCAACCAAATAAAGTTAGGAGACTTAGAAGAGTTAGAGATGAGACAGAAAATTAAGAGTTTGGCTAAGGAATAACTTTCTAGCTAAATACAAATTATGGAAGAGTACTAATTCTATTCTTTTAGGAGTTATTTTAATTCTAATTTATTTTGATAATTATTATTTATTATATTTTATTTATTTATTTATTTTCTGTAATTTTTAATTATTTAGACTCTTAATTATTATTTCATTTTTTTAAATAATTAATAAATATAAATAAGTCCCAACCCAAAACTGAATGAACGTGGAAAAAGAAAAAATTGAACCCTTGGCAAATTTTACCCAATTTAAGATGAAACTCCAAGACTTCTTGTATGAAGTTAATGGGTCTAAGGCCTTATAATAATTTTTTAGAATTAATTTTATTTTTTATTATGGATTGCAAATTTCATTTTAAGATTTTAATCTCTATTCTCCTCCCTTTTTCTTCAGTTTAGAACTTAATTTTTATTTTGATTATTTTTCATATTTTCAAATGGACCTTTGGCATATAATTTAACTTAGTAAAGATGCATATGATAGAACATAGCAATTAATGGGCATATGACTTAGAAATATTGACATAATTAGGACCTCATCTTCCTCTTATGTATACACTTTAGATTGAAAATGCCTATGATTTTTTGTATAACTTGTAAAATGAATTGACATGTAATTAACTTAGTAAAATATATATGTAAGTTAAGATAGTTAAAAAGATAATTCTTTTAACTTAGAAACATCGTATGATAGGATTTTCTATGTGCATGTACTTACTTGTTACTTTGTTACTTGCATAAATATATAATTAAGAAATTTAATAAAAAAAAATAAAACAGACTTTAAAAAACAAAAGTAGAGGTTAACCCTTATTGTAAAATATGTCTAAGGTGAAGAGGTGCCTAATACATTTTCTCTCTTATACCCACTATCTCGAACCTAGGCCATTGGGCTCATAGTAAAAGAAAAGTAGTAGAGCTCTGCAAAAAGTAAATTATCACCCACAACCCTTCTTAAGAATTGATCTCGATTATTACCCGGATGGCGACTCTACTATTGTGACGTTAATATCCTAGTATTGTAATAATATTATGGAAAGATGATGCTAAGCCAGACTCAAAGGTCCCACAATTACCTCGTTGCCTCATCTTGACATTGCCACTGTTGCCTTCCCCTTTTTCATCGGTACACTTCTTGATTCAACTATTTATAACTAACATTAAAACAAATTCAATTCAATTTTTCAGCAGCAATTCTTTTTTCTTTGATTTTTCAGTTTAATTTGAGAAAATTAAGAACAATGTAAACCCGTTTACTATACCCTACATAGAATGACAAACTAATAAGAGACAAATACCTATGCATTGTAGATCTCAAATAGTTATAACCATAGTGGCTATTTTAAAAAAATAATAATTGTAATTGCATAATTATCTTTATCTTATTGGTTTTGTGCTTTCATAATATCACCGCTTTACTCTACATCATAGAATGTACCAAAATCAAAATATGAACTTAATCAAAACTAACAAGTTCAGCTCCGAATCAAAGTCAAATTTTTTTTTTTAAGAATAAAAATTTTAAAAAAATTTCAACTATAAATTTAAATCAAACTGAAATTGAAACTAAAACGGACCAAAAACAACATAGAACAGATCAAAATAAAATTTGAACTTAATCAAAACTGACAAGTTCAGCTCCGAATCAAAATCAAATTTTTTTTGAAAGAATAAAAATTTAAAAAAAATTTCAACCATCAATTTAAATCAAACTGAAATCAAAACTAAGAAGCCCCTATAATTCTGGTTTCAATTTCCCTGAACCTCAAACTGAAACTGCCATCTCAGCCTGTTGGCCGGGTCTACCCCTAGATACAGTGATGGTATTTCCATTTATTTAGATCTAAATGCTAACGTTGCATTAGAAACCATCTACTGCATTAATCAAAGAAGAAAAGACATTTATAATAGTAGATTCAGCAAAACTAATTTAATTCGATAAAATAAAGGAAGGAATAAAAGTAAATTGTACACATGGGCAAACACCCAGTGCATAATTATTTAGGATTTACAGCTTATGATTCCGAAAAGAGATGCATTTTTCCAAATGAATCCTTTAAGGTATAGCATAAGACAGAGGTAATTGGCAGATTGGTCTTGTTTTTATTCCACATCCTTTTATATTTTGTTGCAACAATTGAAAAGTACAAGAAATTACAGAAGAGGAATATGTACCGAAATTCATATCTATGCTTGAACTATTAGCCTCTTCCAAGGTTTGCATAATCTGCAAGAATAATTAGCCACCACTTATTGGAGGTATAATTGCCAGCTCATCTTTTTCTTTGACAACCGAATCTTCGGTTGTGTATTCCTCATTTAGAGCAAGAACTATGCAGCCACGAATCTCTTCCAAACAGGGGAACTTAGCAACAAGCTTATTCAAACAATCACGGGTCGTACTACCAGATGACAGCTCTAGTGGCATCTCTGTTAAGCCAGTTAAGTCCCGAGCTCTGGCAAAGAATAAGATCTTTATCTTCACACATGAACACTCACTTTCCAAAGGTTTACCATTGATATTTTCGGTCTTGATTTTGATAGTATCCATAACAGAATGAGGAATAGACTAATGCGAGTGGAACATATATCTGCAACAATAACATTACAGTTTCAGGTTTGAAAGAGTTGTGAGCATCAGGAAAACAATAAACATGAAAACACAAAGAGAGAGAGAGAGAGAGAGAGAGAGAGAGAGAGGGAGGGAGGGAGGGAGGGAGGGAGGGAGAAGAAAAGAAGAATGGTATACCAATACAAAATTAAGAGGAGACTGACCAAAAAACAGCAAACCAGTAAGACAATTTAATAAAATATTTGTAAAAGAACAGATACTGAATCAGTAATACACACGTATCAAATGATTGTAATTTATAAACCATAAATTGCCTTCCAACTAAATGAGTGTTTGATTCACCTTTTGGATAGCTGATACACACTCAAACAGGTGAACCAAGGTGTTTGGTAATAGCTGATAGGCAACTGATAAGATACCCATTAGATGCAATTTGTATTATAGCTGTTTCTCATCAACTGATGGCTGATTTTATTTTATTTTTTATTTATACCATATTATCTTTTTAAAAATTTTATTAATTATAAATTTTTGTGTCTTTAAAATAATTTTTATACCAATAGATTATTTAAAATTATAATAAATAATAAGCAAATATAGAATATTATAAATATAATAATTATAATATTCATTTTTATATATACTTAAAAAATTATTATATTTTCAATATGTCGTATAATAAGTTAATATTATATGTCTATTTCAATAGTAAAATAAATAATATGATACATATTCTTATTAGACATTTTACATATAACAATAATATCTAGACATAGTTTTATCAAACGCTTAGGACATATCAGCTACTAGCTACCAGCAACCGCTATCGACTATCAGTTATATCCGCTATCCGCCATAAGCTGTATCCAATAGCTAAACCAAACAAGCCCTAAAAGAACTCAACCTCAGTCAAGTTAAACAGTGGTTTTGAGATTCTACTCTTCATTTACACAGTACACTGAAATACATAAGCAATTCTCTCCCTATTTTGCATGCAATTAAAAAAAAAAAAATTAAAGGGTTTTCACACAACAACACATACAGCATAAACAAGAGTAAAAATTCAAGACTTTTACAAGATCCACCTAAATCCAATGCATTACACATCTAAAATAAATTTGGGTGCCTTTTACTTTCCTGCTTTTACTAGTTCCAATTCCTTTGGAATGCAGAAGTGAACTTGCTCCAGCTTTCAGTATCTCAGGTTCCAAGCTCTACCTCATCAGAGCTACTCAACCATGACATTGTATTATCATATCTTAATAGGATGCAAGTATTGGTTAATTTAGCTAGCCAATTGTTAGCTAGTAGCCCTAACAGTAGATATTCCAGAGAAGAAAATAGAAGAAATAATAGAAGAGAGAGAGAGAGAGAGAGAGAGAGAGAGAGAGAGAGAGAGAGAGAATTTTGGAGAGAAGATGGAGAATATTATTAATCAGAATTCAGAATGCCTAATATAGGTCTTTCAACTCCCTTTCATAATAGATTCCCCTCCAATTCCCTAATAACTGCTCTTAACAACTACCAGCTGTCACTATTCATAGTTTCCCTCCAAAACAATTAATAACTATTCAATAGGCCTAACAAACTTTCCTTCCATAATTTTAATCTGGTCTACTAGCCCAATTACATATTCCTTTCCTTATTTCTATATTTTCTCCTTCTCTATGTAACACCAATCACATTAAACTTATTTTTGTTTGAATTTCAAATTCAATCCCAAATTGTCTTCCAACAGGTGTAGTGGCAAAGAAGCACTCTGTAGACTCATATGCCTTGTCAAAGTGACTTGGGACATTAAAAAAACGAGATCGACTGGATTTAGATTGTATATAGAATTGTAGTAAAGAAAGAAAGTAAAAGAAAAGGTAGAAAAATGCAACTACTTATCCAGAGGCAAGGATTAGATGGCTGTGCATCCAATTAAGCATCAGCAAAACTCTTCCATGCTCTTCCAGCCTCAGCCATATTTGCCAGGTATGCATAGTTGCATCCCCTTCAGAATGGCCTATTAATAATCTAGTGGCCCACTTCACCATAATCAAAACAAACTCTTATTTATTACTAACTAAACAAGTCACCAAAACACTGGTGAGATTACTCTTTAAAATGGCTCCCCAACAATGCCTCCCATAGCACTTGTCACTCAGCTTCCCTTCCAAAAGTCTTTCAGCTCTATCAGCTCCTGTGAATAATCTTGCAGTATTCCTTGCAGACACAGTTCCTCTCCAGGTTTTCCTACTCTGCTTATGTTTCCATCTTTAATACTGAGATTCTAATCTAGATACAGATTAACAAATTGCTCTTAAATTTCCTAGCCAACCTGGCTCCAATAATAACTATTTATTGGAATAAAATGTCATAGCTTCAAAAATTTCGCCTCACAATAGACACAATCTTATTCCTCTCTACTTGTTTCCTTGAATCTGATGCAACATATCAAGCTAAATGTTACCAGGAAAAACCTCTGCTTCCAAAAGTGATTCATTTTACACTTTAAGTGACAAGTAACACAAAAGACCTCTGACTCATTAAGACATATGATTAAAAACTTTCTTTCTCCAGGTAGTTATCAACACCTTGGCATCACCCTTCAATAGGAATGACAGTGGGTAGCCAACCCGCGAAATATGAATTACCCAAACCTGCTTAACATACATACTATCTATATGGATCCCAAATTCAATTACTACTACCTAAATACTTCCCAAATCCTTTTTTTTTTTTTTTTTTGCTGGAAAGTTATCCAACCTGAACCCCTAAATAAATTCCAATCACACCATAACACACACTAATTCATCAAATAAATCATAAAAGAAATTCATACAACCCATCATTTCTAATTCAAGAAAATGAAAAGTTTACATAACCGAAATTAGACAAATGTAATTAACAAATTAATGATCAAATTCATCATAAACACAATGATAAGTTAATAACGAATTCTTACAAAAGATGATGTTAACTATCCTTTTTTCACCTACTAATGTAGTTAAAGAAGTGCTTTTGCTGGTATCAATTGGGTGGGAAGGTTACTAATACTACGTGTAATGGGCGTATCAAGACCAATATTTTCACAGGGTTGAGAAACTGCAGTAACATTTTTACAACTCCCCATACATTCGGTGCTCAAATGTTGGCATCTTAAAACAACCTATAATGAATTAAAATTAATCAATTACCAATCAAGAAAACTAATTTAAGAGAAAACGTACATAGCAAACAGAGGAAGGAATCATCCATGAAACTAAAACAAAAAGTATATACACATCAAAGAATTTGCAGAACATACACCAGAATTCAACAAGGACCCAGACTTTAAATAAGTTAATGCACACCAATATATCCAGAATGATGAGAATAAACAGGTACAGCAAAGCAAAAGGCCAAAATACAACCAGGACTAAGCACAAACAATGTCAACAAACTTGTGCTACCAGGAAAATGAACCAAATACAACGTAGAGACTAACCAGGAAATGATCGAGATGAATTGTAAAGCATAGAATAGTAGCCCAGATATGGAAAATCACTTTAGAGGATAAACATTTAAAAAATGGATAAAAGGGAAATGTTTTATCTAGTGAGGTCACCTCATCCACACTAATTTAGGACTTCTTGCGACCTCGCCTCTTTCAGTTCAACTACAACAGTTGCGGTGATGGATTCAAAGTGCTGAGCGACGGCAACAGTGAGGGAGAGCAATGGCTTCAAATTGGAGAAAGATAAAGACGGCGACAATGACGGAAAACAGCAGTGGTGGGTTCAAAGCGAGGTTGCAACTGGAGAGCTTAGGGCTTGCAAGAGAAAATCGTGAAATGGATTAAACTGCAGTTTTTTATCCTGCAAGAAGCTTTCTCAATGGGAAAAGTACAATTTGACCATTGATTTAGGATTAAAACTCAATTGAGCCCTTTAACTTTTTCTTTTTCCAATTAAAAACCAAAAATTAAGAATTTTATTAATGAAGCCTAAATTACACATTCCGCCTTGTCATTAAATAACAGTTAAAATATGATATAATATGCACTCATAAAATAAATAAAATATTTTTATAAAATTAAAATTAAATTCAAAATAAAAAAATGGAAAGAAAAAAAAATAATTTATAATTTAGTTTATAAAATATGACAAAAACCATACCTTATTCTAAATTTTGTATAAATATGAGGTACCTGAATTTAGACATTGTAATGATACTTAAAACTTACATATATATATATATATATATATATATATACACACACACACATGGTCCCTGGAGAAGCGCCACGTGGATTAAGTGAACCAGTATTGCACTATAGTCTCGTATATGACCCCTAACAGTAGCTAGAAGGCCTCTTGAGTGCTAAGACCACCACTTTCGGATGCTGAAGGGGCATTTACAAAGGCAGTTCTCGTATTACGAGATAAAGAAATGGGTCAGAAAGCTAAGTGGAGTTTTCATTTTTGCACTCTGATGATTAAGGGTAAATAATAAGGCTTAGAGAGAGTAAATGAAGTAAAAGCCAGTTAAGGCAAGGTTAAGAAAATTATTATTTTAAATATATTAATTAAAAAATATTAAAAAATAATTTAAAATTAAATTTAATAAATTTTAATCATAAAAAATATTAAAATAATAAAATAATTTTTTTTAATTATTTTTTTAATACCATATAAAATAACACTTTTATTAAAAAAATAATTTTAACACTTAAAATATAATGTTAAATAGACACTAAAAAAATTATACACTTAGTACCTGTAGGGTTTATTTAGTGTGGTTGGGCCAATAGGGGGAGTCCATGTGCCTTGTTAGAGAAATTGAGCATTTATGTGTGGTGTTGACCTTAAAGAATGTCTTTCCTATCATACCTGTGTAAGATAGTAGCATTATCATATTCTGAAGTACCAGTGCTGGTTATGTGCTTTTACGATTACTTTGGCAAGGTCATATAGGTTTCTTGAGATTTAGGGCATTAAATGTGTTTAGTTAGTTATTTAATGCTATGAGCTCTAAAATATTCATTAAGGCCTTGTTTAGTTGAGGTAAGTGTGTTAGGAAATTTTAAAATTTAAAAGGTGTAAAAAGTTAATTTATTTGATTAGAGTAAGAATTCACTTCTTGAAAAGTAAAATGTGATTTTTTTTTTCTCTACTTCCGAATAAATTAATTCTTCTCTTAAGTTAGATAATTTACTTTTGGGCAGTAAGTGATTCATTTGAACTAAAAAAGGCCCGAGTTGTTATAAGTTATTCATATGCATTAATTAGGTCTAAATCGGTGGTTGTAATTAATGAGCACCCTAGGACCCACGTGATGGACCTTGGTTTGAGCATAATATATATATACCCTCCTATAAAAACTGACCCATCTTTCCCTATCCTTTCACTTTCCCTCATCTCTCTCTTTTCCCCACCCTTACCCCCATACCCATCTGACCCTTTCTTTCACACCTTCCACCAAATCCTTCTCCCTTTGCCTTTGAATCCACCACTAGCTCCTTCATCCACACCTCCACTGTTTCTTTTTTTCTTTTTTTTCCCATTGTTTGGCTATTAAAGAACCACTGCACTTCTTTAAGCAATTATTGGCACTTAAACATCTAGGAAATCATGCAAGATCCCAATGTAGAAGTTGATTTTTTACTTATGAAGCAGAGGCTTTAAGAGGAAGGCTAGATAGTGGACATTATACTTTGCCCATGACCAACCTTAAGCTTGCACACAATAACATAGTGCCCGACCATACTCTTTGATCAGTGGCCAGGAATGGCTGTAATAGCAGTAAATTATTAACTTGGATCTAGTTGCTTCTTTACCCTTTCTTTGCTTGTGATATAAATCAAAGATAACAAAAATTTGTATCGATTTTGTCATATTCAATTCTTAAAATTTATTATAATTTGTTAATGAATTGAGAAAATTATTAATGAAATGAAACTTTCCTTGAGATTTGTTCAGGAATTGAAATTTTTGTTCATGGCATGTGATTTTTAGTTCTATCCATTCCTAGTTTTGGTTTTACATAGTTTAAGAGAAAGAGATAGGAGGAGATAGCGGAAAAGGAAGAAGGATGAGAAAGAGAGAAAATTGTGGATGAGCAAGATGGAGATGTAAAAAGATAGTGACAAAAAAAAAGGGTGAAAGAGAAATGGATATGGAGAGATAGGAGGACATATAGAAGGGTTGAATTGAAAGAGAAATGGATATGGAGAGATAGGAGGATATATAGAAGGGTTGAATATGAGGAGAGGGATAGAGAAACAAGAAAGAGAGGGATAGTGGGTTAGTGGGAAAGAAAAGGTGATCATAGAATAAGTGTAAAGATTTATTTCAGGATAAAATGATAATTTTAAATTTTTTTATGAAAATTTATGTCACATCACTAGTTATTATATGTCATTAGAACTTTTCTATTTATTAAATTAAAGTTGAAAACTTTTTATGTTATCAATTAAAATTTAAATATCATGTTATTACAGTGCAATAAGTTGAAATACATCTTGTAAAATTTACTCCTCTATTTTCAAAGAGAAATCTCTAAGTATTTTTTTTGTTAAAAGCATAGTTATTCTATTAAAAATGTCATTAATAGGAGAAAAATACCCAAAATAACCCTAAATAGTTAATATATTTCCTTTTCTCTACCTCCCCTTCTCTTTCTGTAACACTCCTTACCTGTCTAAAGTATAGCCGAGCAAGGCGTACTATATTCTGTGCCGAAGCATCATATCTTATCTTATTACATTTCTTGGTAATTAAATTTAATATGGTTAATTTAAGTTCAATTATTCAATCGGAGAAACTGACGGAATTTTCTCTAATTTATTAACATTTTGATGATTTCTCACCTATTTAAAATCTTAACAATAAGTTTCTAAAATATAAATTTAACACAATCTCAAACTTCATCTCATTCAATTTCTAAATTTCAAATTATCAAATTGAAGGAAACTTTCATACATTAATGCTCAATTTCATAAATAAGATACTCAAATTTCATTAATTTACATAATTTATAAATAATTACACGAATTTATAATTTACATGACAAAATTAATGTCTGGATACAAAATACAAAATCACTAATAAAGCCTAATGGGTCCTACCAAAATGCACTGTAAAGGATGATGACACTGAACTTAGATGCAGATCTGGACTCCCAAAATTTCAGTCTAAGGTTTACTGGGCTCTCTCTCCTAGTCTCCAGTATCTACGCGTGGCAAAAGCGACGCGAAAAGCATAGTGCTTAGTTGTGCAATAATAATATAAAAATAAACTAAATAATTGCAAATAAAGAAATTAAACTATTATGTTATACAATATGTATTTTTGATAACTATTTGTAATATATTTAATTTAATGGTTTTTCTATTCATTATTTATTAGTGAATTCTTTGAACTTATTCTAATGCCCAAGCAACCTATACAAGTTGACTGGAATAGATAAACGGGTAAACTAGCACTGAGTATCAAGTACCAAGGGTCATCACACTATCGGTCATATAATGTCTGCCAGGTGTGTAACAAAATGGCTAAAGAGCCATAGCATCAATCGGACATAAAGCTATGTGTATCAAAGAGTAACAGAATGGCTAGAAGCCATAAATCACAAAATGGCAATAAAATGCCATAAATCACAGAATAGCACGGTGCCATAAGCTACTGCAAGTCAGAACCCTATTGGCATGCCAACCTATCCAAGCCAATCATAAAACTAAGCATACATGGGCACACTAACATTTTTTGCATTGATTTTTCACTTTGTGTCATTATGATTACTACTCATAATACTATTCATGCTAAATTTTTTGTTGTCATATATAATGGGAACACAAGTCTCAAATTCATTTTCATACCACATTTTGGTTCACAAAGTTGTTGGCATTAATTGCCAATCACAATTCAAATCCTTCTAAAAGTATTTCAAAAATTTCAGATTTTGTTATCTAAGTTCACTGTTATATTAGGCCAATTTACAATGAAATTTTGGCCAACCTTTCTTCATAAAAATTATTCCATGTCTTAAATTTAATTTTCCTTTTGAATCACTCCATTTGGAGTTTTGTAGCCCAAGTTATGGCTTTTTTACCGTAACTAGTCGGATTAGTCAATGTTTAGAATTTTCTAGTCAGTTTTGTTGAGCTAAATTTAGTTAGTAATTTGACTAGGTTAATGTCAGAATTAGGATTCATGATCTTTATAAAAAATGTTCTACTATGTCTAAGCTTTCCATGGGTCAAAAATCAAGTAATTTGGACCTCTCTATAATGAGTTATGCCCATTTGAACAATCACTGTTTATATGGTTATTTTTCCAGTTCCAGCATATGGTTACCCGGATTCAAGCTAATTTTAGGTCACTTTGTGTTGGGTTTCTGGGCAAGGTCTCTTCATGAAAAATGTGACATTATGTCCCTAGTTTCACTTTCAATTGGCTTTACACCAATTGAAGCTATACAACTCTACTTATAGCTGCCCAATCCTATTGGACTCAAAGTCCAGAATTCCAGTACAAAGGAGCACTTCTCCTTTTAGCATTACAACTCCAAAACCAACTTTATTTTAAGGTCAAACCACATCAAATGGTCATTAATTGACCTTAACAACATCAATTAGGCATCAAGGCACAAAATCCCTAAATTTTCATAAAACTCTAATTTGTCATATTTCCAAACTCATGCCAATCACTCAACTTCCATTATAAATCATATATTTGCATTCATCAATCCTCATAAACATGTTTTAATTTATCAAACACATCAATTCCTCACTACCTCAAGGTTAACCAAAATTTTAGAGTTTTCATGGTGCACTAATTTCTTCAATTTTTCAATAAATTCTAACATATTTCAACTTAGATTCAAAAATCAAAGAAGAGAGAAAGTTAAATTTGCACTAACCTTAACTTGAGCCAATTCCAAGCCTTTCAACCCTTCAATTTTTTCACTTCTTTTTGCTCCTAAGTTCTTTAGCAAAGTCAAATATTAAGTTTTTGTGTTTGGAGGTTGAGAAAATATGAAAGAAATTGATGGGAAAATAAGGTTTGAAGAAGCATCAATGGAGGGAAGCCTAGGAGAGTGGTTCGGCCAATTTAAAGAAAGGACGACGAAGAGTCAATTTTTAGGTCTTATTTATTTTCTTTTATCTTTTTTATAAGTGGTTGTCTTATGTTAATTGGTTAGAAATTTTAATTGCATCATTGTGACATCATGCCTATGTCATTAATTTGATTTTTATTTTCATTTCATTTTATTTTATTTTCTTCCTTTTTTGTACTCATTTCTAGTTAAATTTTTATCAATTTTTTTTCATATTTTATTACATAAATCTCACTTAATTAAATGGACATATTAGTCAAAAATCAACTCTGAGGGTGAAATGACTAAAATGCCCTTCTTAGTGCTCATTATGCCTTAATTGCCTTTATCGATTGGCATAATTTTTTCTTGTATTCCCATGACACTTTTATAGTCATTAAACCTCATTAATCCTTCAATTGATTCCCAAATAATTATTTCACAGAATTTCTTCATGGGTCTGGGATTAGCAACTGTATTCACAGTCACTTCCCGTTAGGGTTACCCATCGCTGGAGCCTCGGCTCATTTAACCTCTTTGCATTTCATTTCTTTAATTTCTTCTTAATTTTTCGTAGTCATTATTTTGATTCTTTATGGCTCCTCACTTTAGTTTAAGTCTGGTTCTAGACATTCTGACTGTCTGAACAGACATTAATCACCGGAACAATAGAATGTACGGACTACCTAAAGTGAAGGCGTTACACTTTCTACCCTAACTCCCCTCTCTCTCTTTCTCTTATCCATCCCTTTGACTCTCAGTTTCTTTGTCCGCCTCTCCATCTCTCTCTTTTTATCTCTCCCCGTGTCTCTCTCATTCTCTAAAAATTCACAAATCCAATTCAATTAAAAAAAATTGAACCTTAACTTGGGATTGTAAAGGAATAACATTGAAATTTAAATTAGAAAAAAAAATAAAAACAAGAAATAGAAATTCAATTAAATTAAATTCCTATTTAGAACAAATCTTACTTTAATTTCAAACTCTTAATCAAAATAAAATTGAACATAAATTTTCAATAAATAAAATGTTTAAAACCTAATTATGAATTCTAACGTATTTATAATAAATGAAAACATAAAAAATTAGAACTCTAATAATTCTCACTTCGGACCTTGAATTTCACTCATGGCACACGCGAATTTGCTTCTAGCAAGTTTACAAATTCACGTCCACCTTCCACCCTAAAGTTGATTGTCTCACTTTTGAATTTCGTCAAATCTATGTTTAGATCACAACAACAAGAGCAGCAATGGGAGGGTTGTTTATTATGGCTTACAAATGGTTTGAAATGTAGGGGGTTTGCAGCTTCTGGTTGAAGTGGATAATTAAAGTGTTGTAGCTAAGATTACTTCTAATGTGATGATAATGAGTACTAATGTCACGACCCAACCTATGGGCCGGACCGGCACTAGGACCTGGGCCAGCCTAAAGCCCCCGAGGCCCGTAGT
The DNA here is from genome assembly GCF_030052815.1 of Hevea brasiliensis. Lineage (NCBI taxonomy): Eukaryota > Viridiplantae > Streptophyta > Magnoliopsida > Malpighiales > Euphorbiaceae > Hevea > Hevea brasiliensis. The sequence goes on along the minus strand of NC_079496.1, from coordinate 20,561,912 downwards.
AAGCCTAACTATTCCTTAACCCAACTCTAAGGCCCATTTGGGCCCAATTTCAAGAATTCAACCGGACAGAGTCCGGCTATAAAGTGGACCTTTCAACGGGGAGTTTTTGACTCACCCAACCTGTAAACACAATATATAATCAATTGGAGAGCTCAGCTCACCCTCCACATACTCAAATGTCATAAAAATTAAATAGGAGCTCAGCTCCCTCATCCAGTCCATCAAACATACATATAATAATAAGTTTACAGGCCCAACATGGTAATATATTACAACCCAAATCAAATGAATATTTCTGACACATGCGGAAATTCTAGAAGTTAACAGAATTATACAAACATTAATAAACGACCTGCGAGGGAGAAAAGCAGGTTAACCTCAAAAAATATCCTCCTGTGGCCTGGAAAAATATTGAACAGGAGTGAGCGTTCGACTCAGAGAGTAAAATATCAATTTTAACCATAATCTCTATAACTATCTAAAGCTAATGCACCCTGTAGAGTGAAATGCAACATCAGTAATATTTTCACATCATAACAGCAAAAAGGTAATTTGGAGCACTCACACACCCAGTAATGTCAAACCATAAATATATGGGAGCTGATCCCCTATACAGCTCTCTTAAATCCAACCTGTGCCAGTGAAGAACTCAAGCCGGACTTTCACTTAATAAACCAAATCGGGGTCCCAGCGAAGAACTCAAGCCGTGTCTATCCCGAAGGACCGGGTCCCAGCGAAGATCTCAAGCCGTGTCTACCCGTCCTATCCATAGTCAACACCACATCACATGCACACCAACACACGCACACTGCTCCAAATTACCACAACAACATCCATGACACTTTAACAGTTGTGAATGCAACATAAAACGTGCCTAGAGTTTAACTACATAGATATATGCATATAAGTGATGCATGGGCATGCTTGAACATATAATAATATCGAAATTACAATTAAAATTAATATTTTACTCACAGACTTGACAGCAGTTACTTTAGCGGCTGGGCGGAGGAAGAAGGCTGTCCTGGCTCACCTGACAATTTTATTACAATTATTTAATACAATTGACTCAATACAAACTAAGAAAAGACCAAATACGTCCTAAGTCGTGTCAAAAATCCGGCAGAGTCTCCCCTATACCTAGGACCTACCCAACCTGCAAAAAGGCTAAAAACACACTTCTATATTCGCATACCATACACCCACAACTCAATCATATCACACAGCCCCTCCTGGGCCCATCCAAACGGTCATCAATCACACGATGTAAAATTACAGTTTAGTCCTTATAATTGATCCTTTTTGCAAAAACTACCCAAATAAACTCTAAAAATTCTAAAACTTTGCCCTGCGGTCCTTAGCAATATTATTAGGCTATTGCAAAAAAAATCATAAATTTCTGAGCTACCACAAATATTTTATGGATTTTTAATCCCATCTACGCACTAGAAAATTACAAAAAAGCAAGGTTCGGGTTTATCTATGCCGATTCCGACTCTGGGGACGTGCTCGGGATGTCTGACAATGTTGGGGTAGCCAAAATCTCGATCCAATTCAGAGACCTTTTCGGTAGCTGGTCTGTCTGGCCGGAAATTCACAGACCTAGACAACTGTCGAATTTCCATGAATTGAAGATACCTACACGAAGCCCACAACACGGGGGTTAGTACATAAATTTTATGAAATTTTCTAAGCTCATTTAATGCTCGAAAAAACACTACGAAGTTTCGTGGGACCCATCGAAAAACGGTATCGAAAAATTTTGAAATTTATATTGCTGCGAAGCTCTCGACTAGTGGAGCGCTCTGGTACTCTCGGTTTCCTCGTGGGGTTCACGGTTTGCAAGAAATCTAGCCCAAAAGTCAAAATGGGCTAAAACTTCCCGGACAAAAATTGGACAAACCGCTTGATGGATTTTGGTATTCTTGGTGTCTATGGAAAGCTCTCGAGGTGTAGATGTTGTTTGACACAAGACCCGGCCCAATCGGTGGCTGGATCGGCCGAATTTTGGCTGGGAAGACGAAGCGGCGCATTGTGCGGCTTTGCGCGCGGTTTTCCAGCGTTCCAGGCGGCGGCCGGCAATGGGGGGAGGCTGGGGTGGCACGCCGGCGAGGTTGGGAGGGCTGGGTGGTGGCTGGCCGGCGAGGGGAGGAGGGAGGAGAGAGAAAACGAGAGAGAGAGAAGGAGAGGTCGGGACGCGCGCGGGGAGAAAGAAAAAGGAAGAAGAAGCCGATTCGATTTAACTTGTCCGATCGATCAGTTCGGTCAGTAGTCCGATTTAAGATACAAAATTTTAAATTTTTACTCTGCCTTGGAACAGAAAACGAGGTCCAAAAATTCTGAAAAAATTCTAGAAAACTCAAAAAAATTCGTAGACTCTAAATATATTTTTAGTTTTACCACGACGTCTTTAAATTAATTTTTTTAAAAATCATCAAAGTTTTTATTTTCGGAAAATCGAACCCGATTTCTAAAATCTGAAAAATTTCAAATAATTTCCTAAAATTCAAATAAAATAAAATATCAATATTTACCCAAAAATAATAAATTTAAAAATTAGGGGTGTTACATTCTTCCCCCCTTACAGAAAATTCATCCTCGAATTTTACACAAGGTAGAATAAAGTACAGGATTACACATTGAATAGATAAGGGTACTTGCTACGCATGTCCTGTTCTGACTCCTAGGTGCACTCTTCCACTGACTGGCTCCTCCATAAAACCTTAACCATATGGATCTGTTTTGATCTTAGTTGCCTCACTTGGTAGTCCACTATGGCTACAGGTTGCTCCTCAAACGTCAAGTTTTCTTTCAGTTCTATTACATCTAGCTGTAACACATGAGAAGGATCAGGAATGTACTTCCTGAGCATGGAGATGTGAAACACAGGATGAACATAAGAAAGGTTGGGTGGTAGCTCCAACCGGTAGGCAACTGCTCCAACTCTATTAGTAACCTCAAAAGGTCCAATATACCGAGGTGCCAACTTGCCCTTCTTTCCAAATCTCATGACTCCCTTCATAGGAGAAACCTTCAGGAATACGTAGTCGCCTACTGCAAACTCCACATCCCTCCGTCTGGGGTCTGCATAACTCTTCTGCCTACTGAAAGCTATTTTCAATCGTTCCCTGATTAAAGGAACTATCTCTGAAGTGTATTGCACTAGGTCTACATCATGCACCTTCGCTTTTCCCATTTCCGTCCAACACAGAGGAGACCTATACTTTCTTCCATATAGTGCCTCATAGGGTGCCATCCCTATGCTGGAATGGTAACTGTTGTTATAGGCAAACTCCACCAAAGCTAGCTGATCATCCCATTGACCTCCAAAATCCAAAACACTCATGCGAAGCATGTCTTCTAGTGTTTGGATTGTCCTTTCGGACTGTCCATCTGTCTGAGGGTGGAAAGTAGTACTAAAGTTTAACTGTGTGCCAAGTGCCTCCTGCAACTTCCTCCAAAATCGAGAAGTGAACTGGGGCCCTCTGTCAGATATTATGGAACCAGGAACTCCATGCAATATGATGATTTCTCGAATATAGAGTTGCGCGTACTGTGCAACAGAATATGTGATCTTCACAAGCAAGAAATGAGCTGATTTAGTCAGACGATCTACAATTACCCATATCAAATCATATCCCCACGTAGTACGAGGCAACCCAGTCACAAAATCCATAGTAATCATTTTCCACTTCCATTCTGAGATAGGGAGCTCTTGCAGCTTCCTTGACGACCTCTAGTATTCAAACTTCACCTTCTGACAAGTCAAGCACTTGGACACAAAGTCTGCTATGTCTCTCTTCATGCAATTCCATCAATAACTTTCTTTCACATCATGGTACATCTTGATGGAGCCTGGGTAGATATTGTACAGTGTATAGTGTGCCTCTTGCATGATTTCATTTCTGAGATTGTCCACATCGGGCACACATATCCTGGAACCTTGCATAAGGGCGCCATCATTGGCAAATCCAAACTCATCACCTTTACCCTGCTGTATTCTTTCTATGATCTTCATCAATTGCTGGTCTCTGTGCTGGGAAACTCTAACTCTGTCTCGCAGGTCTGATCTCACTGAAAAATGAGCCAATAATACCCCCTCATCTAAAAGATCTAGGATTAGACCTTGATCCATCAGCTCATGTACTTCCTGAATCAACGGTCTCTTCTCTGCTGATATGTGCGCCAAGCTGCCAGAAAATTTTCTGCTCAAAGCATCTGCTACTACATTGGCCTTCCCAGGGTGGTACTGGATGGTACAATCATAGTCCTTCAGAAGCTCCATCCATCTCCTCTATCTCAAATTTAAATCCCTCTGTTGGAAGATGTACTTCAAACTCTTGTGGTCAGTGTATATCTCGCATACTTCACCATACAGGTAGTGTCTCCAAATTTTTAGTGCAAAGACTACAGCCGCCATTTCTAAATCATGGGTGGGGTAGTTCTGCTCATGCCTCTTCAGCTGCCTTGAAGCATAAGCCACTACTTTTCCATTCTGCATCAAAACACACCCTAAGCTAACTCTGGAGGCGTCACAATACACGGTATATCCTTCACCACTCATCGGTAGTGTCAACACAGGGGCGGTGGTTAGACACTCCTTAAGCTTCTGGAAACTCTCCTCACAATCATTTGTCCAAATGAATGGAACATTCTTCCGAGTTAACTTAGCTAGGGGAGTCGCTATCTTGGAAAAATCCTGTACAAAACGCCTATAGTAGCCAGCTAGGCCCAGAAAACTTCGCACTTCAGTGACTGTTGTAGACCTAAGCCAATCAGTTACAGCTTCAATTTTCTTGGGATCCACTTGTATGCCTTCACTAGAAACCACGTGTCCTAAGAATGAGATGCTTTGTAGTCAAAATTCACATTTTGAAAATTTGGCATATAGCTGGTGCTCCCTCAAAGTCTGCAACACCATTCTCAAGTGCCACACGTGTTCTTCCTCGGTCCGAGAGTATACCAAAATGTCATCTATGAATACGATGACAAAATGGTCCAAAAATGGCTTGAACACCCTGTTCATCAAGTCCATGAAGGCTGCTGGTGCATTAGTGAGTCCAAAAGACATCACCAAGAACTCATAATGACCATACCTTCTCCTGAATGCCGTTTTGGACACATCCTCATTCCTGATCCTCAACTGATGGTAGCCTGATTGCAGGTCTTTCTTGGAAAAGAATCTAGCCCCTTGGAGCTGATCAAACAGATCATCGATCCGAGGAAGTGGATACTTGTTCTTCACAGTCACCTTGTTCAGCTGTCTATAGTCAATACACAACCTCAATGACCCATTTTTCTTTCTCACAAATAAAATAGGAGCGCCCCAGGGTAAAATGCTCGGACGTATGAAATCCTTGTCTTAAAGCTCTTGTAGTTGCTCCTTTAACTCTTTTAATTCTGCTGGTGCCATCCTATAAGGCGGCATTGATATGGGGTTTGTACCCGGCACAACATCAATGCAAAACTCTATTTTCCTTCCTGGTGGCAACCCTGGAAGCTCCTCAGGGAAGACATCCATGAATTCTCTGACAACAGGAACATTTTCCATGTTGACACCTTCTACAGATGTATCTCTCACCAATACCAAATACCCTTGACATCCACGCCTCAATATTTTTCTAGCACTAATTGCTGACACCAAATTATATGGAGCCACGCTCCCGTCACCATCAAAGCTAAACTCTTCTACACCAGGTATGTAGAAATACACCTTTTTGTTCCTGCAGTCTAAAGTGGCATAATGAGTTGCCAACCAATCCATCCCCAAGATTACATCGAAATCTATTACTGGTAGAGGAACCAAGTCTGCTGGGAGGATCTTTCCATCCACTACTACTGGGCTACCCGGAAAAACCATGTCTACATCTATGTTGTCACTAAGCGGGGTAGCTACAGACAAAGGGCATTCTAAAGTTGTAGGGTTTCTACCCAACCTCATGGCAAACACAGGGGAGACAAATGAGTGCGTAGCGCCCGGATCTATTAAAACACGAGCCTCATAGGAACAGACCAGAAGAATACCAGCCACAACTGCATTGGAAGCCTGAGCATCCTGGTGGATCAGGGTGAAAACTAGAGCTTGACCCCTACCCTGGGTGGCAGAACCCTGATACTGACTTCTACCTCCTGATCTGTTTCCAAATCCACATCCCCCTTTTCCTGGACCCTGTTGACCACTGAACTGACTGCCTGCCATGCTGGAAGCACCAGGATACAATTGACGAGGAACATTTGCAACAGAACCCTGTGACCCCATCTGTGGCTCACTGAACACGGGGCATTCCCTAGCAAAGTGACCTGGTTGGCCACACCTGAAACATACTCCTGAACCCATCATACAAGGTCCTGAATGTCCTCTTCCACACTGTGCACAAGGTGCAAAGGAGGATCCTGAACCAGACCCAGAACTGCTGTATCCCGAACTATGACCACTGCTGGATCCGTACCCTGGTCTAAATCCTCGAGATTTGTGTCTAAAACCACTCTTCTTATTCCTACTTCTTCATCTGTAATTACTCTGGCCTCCGCTATCCGGAGCACCCATGTGGGAAACACCTGAAGAACCCTCTGCTCTATTTTTCTTTGCCCTTTCGCTGTCATCCACAGCATAGCTAATCTCAATCTGTCTGGCTAGATCAACCACCACATCGAAAGACTGATCAGACATCATGGCCAGGTTTGCATACCTCCTGTCAAGCCCCTTTAGGAACTTCTTCACCTTCATAGTTTCTGTAGCTACTGCTGTAGGGGCATACCTGCTCAGTTCCAGAAATTCTGTAGCATATTCATCTACAAACCTGCCATTCTGCCTTAAGGCCTCAAAGGTCCACTGGTTTTGATCTCTGAAACTTTCTGGTACAAACCAGTTGATGAATAGTTCCACAAACTGAGTCCACGACAAACCCTCCATCTAAGGTAATATATAATCATTCATCCACTGTCTAGGCATAAGCCCCATGACATGCTGTATACACTCTATAAGTCTTCTATCAGTCAACTGCAACTCTGTTCCTGCCTATCTGCAGGAATTCAAAAATCGATATGCATCGTCTGAAACATCATAAGTACCAGGCACTAACTTCTTGAAATTGATTATCTTTTTGTAAGGTTCCCCTCTTGGTGTGGTGGACTGCTGCTGCTGGGGAGGGTAGACCATATACTGTGCCATCATATCGATGGTTCTCTGCAAACCAGCTAGACTAGTTGCCATTGGGTCCGTGGGACCCTGTGACATAAAAGATTGATCCTGAACTGATGGCAACTGCTCTTCTACTTGAGCAGCTCTAGGCCTCCTACCCTGCCTCCTCGGGGCAGGTGCCTCATCCTGTGCCGACACCTCGTCAGGCACATCTAGTTCTGGTGCAGTGGCAGCTCTCCTGCTTCTACGCATTTTCCTGAAATTCAGCAGCATTAGCCCACAAAATTCAAAACGGCATGTTACACAGCTCTATAGACTCATATTTATATATAATTATATGAAGCAGAAACTAGAAGCAAAGATGACAATGCAAGACGAATGTGGACCCTATTTTCCGCATGTGACTCCTAGTAGACTCTTCCCAACACTTTAGACAATTATTCCCTATGAATCTAGAGCCTAAGCTTTGATACCACATTTGTCATGACCCAACCTATGGGCCGGACTGGCACTAGGACCTGGGCCAGCCTAAAGCCCCCGAGGCCGTAGTAAGCCTAACTATTCCTTAACCCAACTCTAAGGCCCATTTGGGCCTAATTTCAAGAATTCAACTAGACAGAGTCCGGCTATAAAGTGGACCTTTCAACGGGGAGTTTTTGACTCATCCGACCTGTAAACACAATATATAATCAATTGGAGAGCTCAGCTCACCCTCCACATACTCAAATGTCATAAAAATTAAATGGGAGCTCAGCTCCCTCATCCAGTCCATCAAACATACATATAATAATAAGTTTACAGGCCCAACATGGTAATTATATTACAACCCTGTCGCAAGGTATTTTGCGGTCGCCTGGACGAACACTCACCGAAGTGGGAAAGAGTGAGGAGTCGCCACTTTAATTTTGAGGGAAATTAAAGGAAACCATTTATGAAAACAAACTAACATAAAACCACTTCAAAAACAGAGATTCTAGGTTCGGGGTCCGTATACGGGCGGAGAAGGTGTTAGGTACCCCGCTTCGTCCCTCTATGAGGGCAAGCAGATTTAACATTATGCTCTTCGTAGATTAAAATCGATAGCTAGGAGGGTTGGGCTAAAATGAAGATGTTAATCCCTTTGACAAAAGGGAATATTTAATTTTTCACTAGATTTCGGATTACCCAGATACATAAGTAAATGAGACGACCTCAGTGAATTGATGTTGTGTTGTGGTTTTTGTTCATGGGATTACTTTGCGTGTTTATTAAAATTTGATGTTGAGAATCGGATAAGAACTCTCCTCCGATCTCTATATATTTATTAAAACTTGATTAGAGATTCGGATAAGAACTCTCCTCTGATCTCTGTTAAATATTTATTAAAATTTTTTCTTGAGAATCGGATAAGAACTCTCCTTCGATCTCTTTTAAATATTTATTAAAATTTTTTATTGAGAATCGGATAAGAACTCTCCTCCGATCTCTTTTAAAAATGCAATTTGAGAATTTTAATGAAGGATCTCGGATAAGAACTCTCCTCCGATCTCCCTTTGTTTGGATGAGGATCAGGTAAGAACTCTCCTCCGACCTCTTAAAATTTAATTACGATCGTATCGCGCAAGGACCTTAGGCTAAGGGTTCTGGCATCCGAAGACACTGGGGATCCGGATTAGGCTTCTTTTAACTCATTGGTACCTTGTGACTAGATAGGGGATACCGGATTGAATTTTTACCGATCTCCTTTGTGATTGGCTTATCAGTACTTCTCGGCAAGCAAAATTTGCTCTATTTTATTTGCTATTCTGAAATTTAATTTTACTCCTACTCTCCACCTTACCCAGTCATTTTCTTGAGCTAATCTAATGGTTCGACTTCATAATTCTCTGATTTATTATCCGAACGTTTATTAAAAAAACTCTTATGTTAAGATACTACTACCAACACTTTATCAAACTACCTATACGTTACTCGTGTCAGGCTGTCACACCCAGGCAGGGCTGACTCAAGCCCCTCTATGGGTGGCCTTCTTGCAGCGTGCCCTTCTAGAGGCGGACTGCGACTCACAAGGTCTTGTCGCTTTGTGGAATTAAATCCCTTCGCCTGCGAGCTAGATTCGAACCCTTATCACTCACGGGTTTGCTTCGCCACTCACCAATTGAGTGCGGCTCAATTGGTGAGCAGCTAAAACCGTGGTGATAAGGGTTCGAATCCTAGCTGCAGGCAGGATTTAATTCCACAAAGCGACAAGACTGTGAGTCGCAGTCCGCCTCTAGAATGCTGCAAGAAGGCCACCCATAGAGGGGCTTGAGCTGGGGCCCCCTAAGCCGGGGTGTGACAATAAAAAGCTCAATTGGTAAGAGGCGAGTAAAACCGTGAGGTGATATGGGTTCGAATCCTAGCTCTGCAGGGCCAAGGGATTAACTCCACCAAAGCGGACAGTACTGATTTGAGTCGCAGGTCCGGCCTCTAGAAGGGTACGCTGGCAAGAAGGCCACCCATAGAGGGGCTTGAGCTGGGGCCCCCTAAGCTGGGGTGTGACAAGAACACCTACATTAGGAGATAATAAAAGACCAAAAACAAATAAATAACATGAACTGATATATCAAAGATAAACTTAAGAGAATAACCACCCACGTAGGACCTTCTAACGTAAGACAAACTTTAACGAAAATTACGAGCGTAAAAGAAAATAAAGACGAACACTGGATAGGGCAACGGTTCAGACACTCACCTATAGGAAGTCGAACCTATTGAACTAACTATAAAGTCGCGAATGTTGCAGAGTTGCGTGCTAATAGTCTGGGGGCTAATTCTTGCCTTGAAATGATGAATGCCTAGTTAGCATGTAATCGAGCCGGAATGATAATGAATGAGATTGAGCTCAGAAAATAAAAGTGGATATAAAGGTGATGAAAACATAACTGAAACTAAGAAAGGGTATCGCGGAGCAATGAACAAACTGAAAATCAATAGTTCCAGTGTCCAACACTTCTTCAAAGAAAATACTTTAGAAAACTGGTTTCTAAAGTTTTTTTCTAGCTTAAAAATAGCAGAGTAGCAAAACTGAATCAATTTTTAGAGTCTTTCCACTATAATCACCACCCTTCTTCTTTTTTCCCGTCCCCTTCAACAGTTTCCATGCAGGTATTTATAGGGAACGAGTGCTCCCAATGAAGGGTCAGGATTTCTTTTGAGGGAAATCGAAGGTTTGGATTTTAAAGGACATGATCTGATGCTTGGGAATCAAAGAGAATCAAAATGAACGGTAGAGATTCTTTTCAGAATATTTGTCCCTTTCTATCTTCTAATCTGACGGCTCAAAATTTTCTTGTCCAGGGCGATCCAAGGGCCGGGAATAAAAAGCGCCGGTCTTGTCGTCTTCTTCTTTGATCCAAGGGCTCCGGACTTGTTTTTACAAGTAAGATCAACGGTGGAGATTGGGATGTACAGGACTGTCATGACATGCTCTGGCACCTGTCAGTAATGTGGGCGATTCTGTAAATAAGGCGTTCGGTGGAGATCTCGTGTGCAATGCTTTAACTACCTCGGCTCTGATTATGGCGACAGTTATTGGAAGTTGTCTTATTCTCCTTGCTTTCCGACCTCCCCTCCCTTCTGATCTGTCTAACACGATCCTATTCCGATCTTTCGTGTCGGCCCCCCTCTTCCGATCTCTCCTACTCCGGTCTTCTCCTTTATCTGGTCCGGTTCAGTCAAAGCATTTATTCCTTCGATTTTCGAGGCATCCGCTTCGTTTTCTGCTAGCAATAAATGCTCAGACCTTCTCTATATATATATCTCTAACAGGAAACCCCCCCGCATTTGATTTTCTCCTCTTTCCTTCTCACTTTTCTGTTCTAGCCGCTCCGGGAACAATCCCGGCCATGATAGCCACTTTTGATCTTTTTCCGGCTGTTCACCTTGTTTATCAATTGAAAATTTACGACCCCGGTGATCAAAAAATCACTATGGCCACCTCAGATGACAGTGAGAGAACTAGACTAATTGACCAACCCAAATCGAGAATATCGATTGTGTTGACCTTGAATCGATCGATCGAAGTAATCGGCGAACTGATTTCAGGCGAGAGGACTGCTAATTTCCCTCCGATCTTTGGGGACTACCCTTCGAAGTTCATTTGGCTTTTCACCACGTAGGGTGTCCCGACAGTGGCTCGGTTCCGAGCGATAACATTGATGACGATTTCTCTCATTCTCATGAGAGTCATAGTCCCCCCATCTGAGCTGTACATCTATCCGATGTCGATGGCCGGTCTCCTGATCAAACACATCTTTTGATTCAGCCACGAGACTAGGCTTTGACATAGGCCTTTACTAGATAGGATGTATTGCCGATCTCTAGAGATCGCCTAAATGATGTAATCTGACCTTTAATGTAATCCGATCTCTAGAGATCGCCCAAATGATGTAATCTGACCTTTAATGTAATCCGATCTCTTGAGATCGCCCAAATGATGTAATCTGGCCTTTTGGAAATAAAATTTTATTTTGACAATTATCATTTTGTTATTATTGCATTGATTATTTTTCGATCTCTGATGTGTTTATCCTATCCGGTTCCTGACTGAACAGCCTTTAACCGATCTGCAATTCCAAACATCCGCCTTAATTCACCGTTCTTTAACCAACCGATCTATCCTTATTCAATTATGGAATTTTTGGAATATTCGTGAGACATGTCAGAAAAAGCTGGCGAATCCCGCTAACCGATGCGCCGCTTGGGACACCGTGAGCATTAAATGCTCAGACGAGTATAAATAGGGGATGGGTCCGCCAGTTGCCCCCTTATGTCATTTTCAGCCTTTCGCGAGTGATTCCAAAATCCTCTCTTTTTTTCAAGTTCTTCCGGCACCAATCACACTCCGGTAAGGACTTTGATCTTTCTTTTAGTTAAAATTTTCCCTTTTCTTTGAAAATAAGCGGCGCCGAGGGTCAGAGAGCGGCGAGCCCCCCTTCCGTTCACGTCTCGTGGTCGTCAGATGAAGTTGAAGTGGTAGGACTGAGTGGGCGATCTGAACCTCCTACATCCTCCATTCCAACCCGTGGTCAAGTGGGACCCTCAAGACGAACGCATTCTTCAGGGAGAGAAAACCTTCCCGTGGATGAGCTGCCATCCATCCTTCAAGAAACCGATCTGCAGTCGTTTACCCAAGAATATAACCTTCGGGCAGATTCGTATGAGCTTATCAGGTGTCACGGCGATCTCCGAGCCGATCATTTCTTTGAAGAAAATGATATGATTATGGTATACGAAGAGCAATTGAAAGCCGGGCTGCGGTTTCCTCTTGATGACTTCTTCAAGGAAGTTCTGAAATTCCACTAAGTCTGCATAGCCCAAGTTCACCCGAACTCATAGCGGATCCTAGTAGCCTTAAGAGGCCTCTGCCGAGCTAAGGGGCTCAGACCAACGGCGAAGGTATTTACTGAGCTACACAGGCTAACTCGCCGAAAGAACGACGAGTATTGGTTCTTTCAGGCGAAGCCACATTGCGGGCTCTTTACCGACCTACCTTCATCCCTGAAGAATTGGAAAAATCGATCTTTTATTCTGAGGAGCAAGGTTCCGGGCGGTTTTGAGGGTTTTCCGCGTAGCTGGCTGCATATGGGCCCCTCACTTCCGAAGCGCATCACTCTGAATAGGGAAGAGGGAATAATGGTGATGGAGCTGAAAGATCAGGCGGCCACTCAGAAGTTCTCCTGTTTAGATGCGGTGACGGCCGAATTGCATCATTAGATAATGGAGCTAATTACCGGCGAAGAACGCGGGCTTCAGCTCTCTGACCTTGGCTTCGGTACTTTCTATATCTCTGATCTCTGAACCCTTAGCGAACTCACTGACTTTTCCTTTGCGCAGGTATGGCGGGCGGCGAGGGTTCCAAGGAGAGCCGAAAGCGGAAGAGAGAGGTCTCTAGAAAGGTGCGAGAGATGAAGCGCGCTGAGGCCCTTCAGACGCTAAGGCACGATTCGGGAGAGATGCAGGAAGGCTCATCCCAACCCTCAGGACTGTCGATCCCTGACACAGAAGTGGTTCGGTCTCCTCCTCGACGCGAAGAGCCACCTCCACCTCCGCCGATTGCTTCTAGTGCGGAAGGGGGTCCTTCCCAACCTCCGGCGAGGACCCTTTCCCGCGGTGCTCAAGTCCTGATCCATTCGCTGGAGAAGAACCGCACGGTTTGAGAGAATCCGAGCTTGGCTAAGGTCTTGGGGGCCTCGATCTGCCTTCAGGAGGATCGGGATAGGCTATGCCCGAACAGTCTCAATGATATTCTGACTCAGACTATGAGCCTGAGCGTGGAGAGCCTGGTGAACCAACACATTATCCGGGAGAAGGCTCGCCGCATGAGGCAGGAGCTCGAGAAGGTGGGTCATGAAGCAGCTTCCCTCTGATCCCAACTTTCATCCGCCCAAAACTATGTAGCTGAAATTGAGGGGCGGATGAAGTTCTATGAAGATAAACTGGCCGAGCAAGCTCATGTTCTTGAAGAGGTTCGGGCGCTCCGAGCTGCTGATGTCGCTCGCCTCACTGACAAACTCAAAGCAAAAGGAGAAGAGGCAGTGACAAGGGAGGCCGGCGCTTATGTGAACGCCCATGGGGACCTTTTGGTCGAGCTCAAGAAGCGTTATCCCGAAAAGGACTTTTCCTGGATGGTAGACTTGGCTCCGCAAGACAAAGAGGATAGCGAGGAGGAGGCTAAAGGCGAGAGAGGAGGTGAACAAAATGTAGAACAGGCTGGGGGTGATCCTCCAGCCGAATGACTTGTATAAATTTTTAATTTGAAATGAAATGAAGTTCTTTTTTGTTAAATGACTGGATGAGATCGGAAAGTATCTAAGTTGCATGAGCGCCTAATTTGTCTGAACATATTAGAATAACTTGAAAGCAATTATTAACCTATGTATGAGAGATCGGTAAAACTTTGTAAACATGAGATCGGCTTAAACCAAGAACAAACACTGAACGGAACTTAAGATTATTAAAATTGGAAACCTGATTTGAAAACTTAAGATCGGAAGTACCATTAAGCCGGATTAAAACTTTAACTTTATTGAACAACTATCTACAATATTTATGAATGGGGGATCGGATGGCAGGAAGACCTAATGTTGGTTCAATTTCATTTGACAAGAGAGATCGGAAATGCGATTGACTGGCCAAAAACTTGGTAATTGATTTGAGAGATCGGATAAGATTTAAATGACACGGGGACTTAGTACTGGTTCGATTCCTTTTGAAGAGAGATCGGAAATGTGGTTGTCTGGCAAAGAGAGACTTGGAAATGTGGTGGTCTGGCAAAGAGAGACCGGAAATGTGATTGACTGGTAAAGAGAGACTTGGTGCTGGGGATCGGTTATTGATTTCGGAGATCGGCCAAAATATGGTGTCGACAGCTGCCCCTCTTTACATAATTCCTACTGAAGGAAAAATTTTTCCGTGTAGGGATTATGGGAAGATTCAGATCCATATTTTGGACGATTTAAAATTTGAAACTCAAAATTAAAGGTGGGAAACTAAAACCCACTTAGGCCAGCGACCCAGAGGTTGGTAACAGGAATTTAAGTGTTGGAAAATTGAAATCAACTTAGATCAAGGAAACAGACGTTGATTAACAGGAAATTTAAATGCTGAAAATTAAAATCAACTTAGATCAAGGAACCAGAGGTTGATTAAAAAGAAATTTAAACGCTGAAAATTAAAATCAACTTGGATCAAGGAACCAGAGGTTGATTAATAGGAAATTTAAATGCTGAAAATTAAAATCAACTTGGATCAAGGAACCAGAGGTCGATAACAGGAAATTTAAATGCTGAAAATTAAAATCAACTTGGATCAAGGAACCAGAGGTTGATGACAGAAAATTAAAATCAACTTAGATCAAGGAACAAGAAATTTAAATGCTGAAAATTAAAATGCTGAAAATTAAAGTCAACTTGGATCAAGGAACCAGAGGTTGATGACAGAAAATTAAAATCAACTTATATCAAGGAACAAGAAATTTAAATACTGAAAATTAAAATCAACTTGGATCAAGGAACCAGAGGTCGATAACAGGAAATTTAAATACTGAAAATTAAAATCAACTTAGATCAAGGAACCAGAGGTTGATGACAGAAAATTAAATGCAGGAAAAATTAAGATCAACTTAGATCAAGGACCCAGAGGTTGATAACAGAAATTCAAATGCTGAAAATTAAAATCAACTTGGATCAAGGAACCTGTAACACCCTCCCGGTAACAACTCCGTACATTCTACTGTTCCGGTGACCGGTGTCGGTCCGGACAACTAGAACGTCCGGAAAAATATTTAAACTTAAGTGAGGAACCAAAATCAACTCAAATATTAATAAGAAAAATTTAATAAAAATTTTAGAAATAAAATACAACCAAGTTAAACGAGCCGGTGCCCTAGCGATGTGTAATTCAGAGGGAAGTTGCGGTTCTCGCAACTAGGAGCCCTAGACCCGGGGGAAAAATTATAAAATAATTTTTGGGACTCCAGAGAAGGGTCATTGAGGTTCCAATATCATTAGAATGCCAAGAAAATATTTAGAAAAATTTTTCAATCGGTACAGACAATTTTGACCCGTTAAGCTAAACGGAGGGCATTTTGGTCATTTCGCCTTCAGAGACGATTTTTGGCCGACTTGTCCAGTTGAGTAATTAATTAATATGACATAAAATATGAATAAACATTACTAGAAATTAAATTGAAGGTGAGTAGTGAAGAAAAGAAAAGAAAATGAGGAAAAGGCCTATTTATGACATCATGGTAATGTCATTAAGAGCTTTAACCAATTACCTTTAAACAACCAAGTGACTAACTAATAAAAGAGACAAAATGAAGACCAAAGAATAAAAAAAAAGCTGCAGCCATCTTCTCCTCCCATTCCAGCCGAAACATGCCCTAGACAACCTCCATGGATTTTCTTCAATCAAAGCTTAATTTCTCCCTTTGTTACACCACTAAACCCTAACTCCTTTCATTAAAACTTGACCATATCTCTTGGGGAAGCTTTTGGCAGCCAAGAAGAGGAAAGAAAGTGAAGTTTTGAGTTGGGAAAAATCTGCCTACAAGAGGTTAGTGCACCTATTTACTTAAAACTCTTATATTCCATGATAGTGACTTGAATTGAGTGAAGATTTGTAACTTAAATGAACAAAAATTATGTGTATACATACCATGGATTTCGGCAGCCCTATTGAAGGAACAATAATGGAGTGTTTTGATGGACTTAAAGTGGATTAGAGATTATGTTTAAACCATGTATGCATGTGGATAGTGAATGAGATAGTTAATTAAAGCATGTTGTGAAAACTCATATGGAAATTAGGGTTTTGAGAAGTGAAAATTTGACTTGGCTTAGGAAATTGTTAGAGAACATTTTAATGGTCAATTAGTGACCATTTTAGGTAAGTTGACCACAATTTGGACTGAAATATAGCATGGCAAAGTGAATGTGTAGGCTGCCTAGGGACAGCAGCAGAGTGGCTGAGATTCCAGCCCACTTGGATAGCCATAACTTTGGCTGTGTAGGTCCAATTGGTGTTTGGCCAATTGGACATGAAACTAGGCTTATAATGGCACATTTTTGCTGAAGAAACCATGCCCAAAAGACCAAAGCAAGAGGACCAAAAGTTGGCCCCAATCCGGATACCCTGCAACAGCACCTGCAGAAATGACCAAATGAACAGTAACTGTTCATTTGGCCATAACTCACTGTAGATATGGTCAATTGACCTGAAATTTTTACAACAACAAGTTAAGACATAGAAAAACAACTTTCATGAAGAAACCTACCCCAAATTATGGCCAGAACCTATTCAAACATACACTCACAGTCACTGTTCATGTTACTGTAGATATGGTAAATTCTGCAGTTTAGCAATCCGGCCAGCTGTGGTTTTTGGACCATATCTGAAGCTACAAAACTCCAAATGGAGTGATTCAAAAAAGGAAATTCAACTAGACAAAATAAGGAACAACTTTCATGTTTGCCATTTCTTCAAATTCCCACTGCAACAGTGCTTATGGAATAGTAAAATTAGGCTTCAAAAACTGAAATTTCTGCCCTCTTGGTTTTAAGTTAGAAATGGTAATGGTGACCAATTCTAACAAGTTTTAAATGCAAAATGTGGTATGTTGGGAATGCCAAAACCAATGTACATAATTTCTACCTAAAAGTCAACATTTTTGTTGACCAAAGAGGTGAATAGTGACACCAAAACTTGAAATTCACAAATTGAAGAATTTAAAAGTTTCAAATGCCCTAGTATACCTAACAAGATTGGTTTGGATAGTTTGGCATGTCAATAGGGTTCAGTTAGCAGTACTGCACATGGCAATATGCCATTCTGTGATTTTATGGCTTTTAGCCTTTTTGACATTGTGTTGAGACTTGGCCTTGTGCCTGATATTATTTACAGCTTGTTAGCTGTTCTGTTGCACACCGGGAGATGCAATGTGACCGATGGTGTGACGGCCCGAGGTACTAGATACCCAGTGCCAGTTTACCCGTTTATCCAGTCCAGTCGTCTAGTGTAGGTTACTTGGGCAACCAAATGAATGAAAGTGGACAAAGTTAATGATATACAGATTCAAAACAAATGAAATATATACATTCACTACATATTTATTTTCTTGCTATTTCTTCTATTTTATTATTGCACCACTAAGCATTATTACTTAGCGCGTTGCTTTTGCCACGCGCAGGTACTGGAGATACTGATCGTGAGCCCAGTAGACCGCAGACTGGGTGAGTCCATCCTATAGTTCTGCACAGTGTCCGTGTCACCTCACCACCTGCAGTGCATTGGTAGGGCACTAGGTGTCATTTTGTTATTTTGTAACTAAATTTTTATTTTCTCATATGTATTTGGATTTATGTAATGTATTTTGAGGTTCATGTAAATAATGAAGATTTATGGTTATGTATGGAAGTAATTTGAGTATTTATTTGTTGCTTATACATATGAGTACCCTGAGAAATGGATGATTGAGAACTGAAATTGAAAATTGTTGAGATTTTGATATTGGAGTTTGAGATGATGAGACATGAATTTTGGAAGTGTTTTTCACAGGTTCCGAAGAACTGTTTTCTCCATTTTTAGCCGGTACTCTGCCGGATTTTCTATAAAATTTTCGGAACCTCAAATAAATTAAAATTTCGATAAATGGCTTAAATAAATTATATTTCATAAATTATATTCAAAATTATGATAGAAATTAATTAAGACAAAATAGAGTGTTCTGGTACACTGTGTGACATAGCTTACTCGGATATACTGTAGCCGGGTAAGGGGTGTCACATTTAGTGGTATCAGAGCACGGTTTAGGCGTTTCTGGGCCTAGATTGAGTCCATACCATGCATTGCATTTGTAAGAGTCGAGGTGACACTAATGCAGATCTGTTTGTCTTTATTATTTTAAATAGGATATGGACCCTTCATGTCAGAGAGCAGTCGAGGAGAAAGTGGAGAGTCATGCTCCACCTGCAGCAGCTGAGACTGGGGGTAGGGGAGAACCTACTCCGCCAGTGCAGAGCCTCGCCACCTCCACAGGCCATGTTTCAGCAAATGGCCGATTTCTTCAGACAAATGGCTGGGGTAATGCCAGTACCACCACCACCACCTCCACAACCGAAATCACATTTGGAAAAATTGAGAAAGTTTGGAGCAGTGGACTTCTATGGCAAGAGAGAAGATGATTCTGTTGCAGCCGAGAATTGGTTGAACAGAACGGGCAGAGTTCTAAAACAACTCCACTGCACTCCAGAGCAAAACCTGGAAGCTGCCATATCTTTGTTGCAAGATGATGCCTACAAATAGTGGGACACGGTATCCAGTGAAGTGCAGCAAGAAATAGTAACTTGGGACTTCTTCCTCTCCGAATTCAAGAAGAAATATGTGGGTACTGTATACCTAGAAGAGAGAAGAAGGGAATTCATCAACCTGAGGTAGAGACAGTTGTCAGTGGCCGAGTATGAGAAGGAATTCGTAAGATTGAGCCGCTATGGAAGGGAGATAGTCCCTAATGAAGCTGAAAGGTGCAAGAGATTTGAAGAGGGACTAAATGACAACATAAAGATCATGATCACTGCTTTGGGAATCACTGACTTCACTAAGTTAGTGGAAGCTGCAATAAAGGTCGAAAAAGTAAGAATCAGTGAGCAGACCAGAAGAGAGAGACAGCAGAAGAGGGGCCCAGGTCAGTCTAGTTCAGCTCCTGCATTTGGGAAGAAGTTCAAGGGTCCTCCTGCACAGAGTTCTGGTCAGCCACAAGGTCAGGGTCAGTCTCAGGGGCCCAGGCCACAGTTTACCTCTAGGAGAGGTCAGTCCACACCATCCGTGGGCAGCTCTCCAGGGATGGCGTTCAGGGGACCAGCCCCAGCATCTTCTGCATGTCCACACTGCCTAAAATGGCACAAGGGGGAGTGTTGGAGAGTGATTGGTGCCTGCTTAAGGTGTGGGTCAACAGAGCATCAGTTAAGGAACTGTCCACGCAGAACTACTATAGCTGCTCCAACACAAGCAGACAGACCTGCTCCTGCACCACAGAGAGGTAGAAAATCTGGTAAATCTGAGGCTGTGGGACCATCACAGAGGCCTGCGTCTGAGCCAGCAGAGAGGCCTGACAGCAGACCACCTGCAAGAGCTTATGCTATGAGAGCTCAGGAGGAGCAAGATGCCCCGGATGTCATCAGGGGTACGTTCTCCCTCTACAATACACCTGTGCATGCATTGGTGGATCCAGGATCCACTCATTCATATATCTGCATCAACCTACCCGTAGAAAGGGGGATACTAGTAGGGGAGAGTGACCAAGACATTCTGGTCACTAATCCATTGGGCCACAGTGTAGTGGTGAACAAAGTATACAAGGGTTGCCCGTTATGGATTCAGGGGTATGAATTCTTAGCAGACTTAATTGAGTTGCCTTTTCATGAGTTTGACGTGATTTTGGGAATGGATTGATTGTCACGTCATCAGGCAATGGTTGATTATAAACTGAAGAGAATTTCTCTGAAAACTTCTCAGGATAATGAGATCACTGTTGTGGGTGAAAGGACAGATTTCCTGTCCAATGTTATCTCAGCCACAGTTGCAAGAAGAATGATGAGAAAAGGCTGTGAAGCCTACCTAGCACATGTGGTGGATACTAGGCAGGCTAAGCCAAATCTGAGTGACATACCCACAGTAAGAGACTTCCCAGAGGTATTTCCTGAAGAATTGCCTGGTTTGCCACCAGAAAGGGAAGTTGAATTTGCTATTGAGACACTGCCGGGTACAGCACCCATTTCCATTGCTCCTTATAGGATGGCACCCACTGAATTGAGGGAGTTGAAAACTCAGTTGCAAGAGTTGCTTGATAAGGGGTTCATACGCCCCAGTGTGTCACCATGGGGAGCTCCAGTGCTGTTTGTGAAGAAGAAGGATGGGACTTTGAGGCTTTGCATTGATTATCGGCAGTTGAATAAAGTGACTGTGAAGAACAAATATCCGTTGCTTAGAATTGATGATCTGTTTGATCAGTTGAAGGGAGCAGGAGTATTTTCTAAGATTGATCTCAAATCAGGGTATCATCAGTTGAGGGTGAAGGATGCAGATGTGCCAAAGACTGAATTCAGGACCCGATATGGGCATTATGAGTTCCTAGTGATGCCCTTTGGCCTAACAAATGCACCAGCGGCATTCATGGACCTTATGAACCGTATCTTTCATCCACACTTAGATCGGTTCGTAGTGGTCTTTATTGATGATATTTTGGTGTATTCCAAGACCAGGGAAGAACATGATGAGCATTTGAGGATTGTTCTGCAAACCCTGAGAGAAAAGAAGCTGTATGCTAAGTTGTCCAAGTGTGACTTTTGGTTGAATGAGATTGCATTCCTTGGACACATAGTGTCAGCTGATGGGATTAGGGTGGATCCCAAGAAAATAGAAGCAGTGATGGAATGGAAGCCTCCCAGGAATACAACTGAGGTCAGAAGCTTCTTGGGGCTAGCTGGGTATTACAGGAGATTTGTGAAGGGATTTTCCCTAATAGCTGCTCCAATGACCAAGTTGTTACACAAGAATGTTAGATTTGACTGGAATGATAAATGTCAGACCAGTTTTGAGAAGTTGAAGGCTATGTTGACAAAGGCACCAGTGTTAACACAGCCAGTGTCAGGAAAGGACTTTGTGGTCTACAGTGATGCCTTTCATAATGGGTCAGGGTGTGTATTGATGCAAGAGGGGAAGGTGGTCGCCTATGATTCCAGGCAGTTGAGGCCACATGAACAGAATTACCCTATCCATGATCTAGAGCTTGCAGCAATTATCTTCGCACTGAAGATATGGAGGCATTACTTGTATGGTGAAAAGTGTTACATTTACACGGACCACAAAAGCCTGAAATACTTGCCAACCCAGAAGGAGCTCAACCTTAGACAGAGACGATGGATTGAGTTCCTGAAGGATTATGACTGTGTAATTGACTACCATCCTGGGAAGGCAAATGTTATTGCTGATGCTTTGAGCAGAAAATCCATGACAGCTTTGAGATCATTGAATGCCCGTCTATCTTTGGTTTGAGATGGAGCTATTTTGGCTGAGTTGCAAGTGAGGCCAAACCTGCTACAGCAGATTTTAGATGGGCAAAAGGCAGATGAAAAGTTAATGGCTCTTATGAGCAAGATCTCAGAAGGAAAAGCAACTGACTATGAGGTGAAGACAGATGGGTGTCTGTATTACAAAGGAAGACTGTGTGTACCAGATGATGGGGAATTGAAAGCCAATATTCTGAAAGAGGCACACACCAGTGTACATGCTATGCACCCAGGAAGTACAAAGATGTATCAGGATCTGAAGCTTCAGTATTGGTGGCCTGGTATGAAAAAGGACATAGCTGACTATGTGACTACATGCTTGACATGTCAGTAAGTCAAGGCAGAACATCAAGTTCCATCAGGTTTGCTACAGCCTATACGCATACCTGAATGGAAATGGCATCGGGTCACCATGGATTTTGTAAGTGGTCTACCTCTCACCCAGAAGAAACATGATGCAGCATGGGTGATAGTGGATAGATTGACGAAGTCAGCACACTTTCTGCCAGTTAGGACTGACTACTCACTGGAGAAGTTAGCAGAATTGTATATCAGTGAGATAGTTAGACTACATGGGGTTCCACTTTCCATCATATCTGATCGAGACCCAAGGTTTACATCGAGATTTTGGAAGAAGTTGCATGAATCCTTGGGTACACAACTCCATTTCAGCACAGCTTTCCATCCTCAGACGGATGGGCAATCAGAAAGAGTAATCCAGGTAAACAATTGAAACCAATGAAATTGATACAAATATTGAATTAAAATGATAACAATAACGTGAAATACTTGTCAGGTCCTTGAGGATATGCTGAGGAGTTGTATCATTGAGTTTGGGGGAAGTTGGGATAGATACCTCCCACTGGCAGAATTTGCATACAATAATAGCTACCAAGCTAGCATCCAAATGGCCCCGTATGAAGCACTGTATGGGAGAAAATGTAGAACTCCAGTGTGCTGGACTGAATTGGGCGAAGACAAACTGGTGGGGCTGCACTGTGAAACAGATCGAGGAGAAAGTGAAACTAATCAAAGCCAATCTGAAGGTTGCCTCGCATGCATGTAAATCTTATGCTGACCTGAAGAGAAAAGAAATAGAATATGTGGTTGGCGACAAAGTGTTCCTCAAGGTGTCACCGTGGAAGAAGGTATTGAGGTTTGGAAGAAAAGGTAAGTTGAGCCCTAGGTTTATTGGCCCATATGAAGTCATTGAACGTGTGGGACCAGTAGCCTACAGGCTAGCTTTACCACCAGCGCTGGACAAGATCCACAATGTGTTCCATGTGTCCATGCTCAGAAGATACCGCTCAGATCCTTCACATGTCATCTCCAGGGAAGAAATTGAAATACAACCAGATTTGACATATGAAGAAGAACCTCTATGGATCCTGGCTCGGGAAGTAAAAGAGTTGAGGAACAAGCAGATTCCACTGGTGAAAGTGCTTTGGAGGCACCACAACACCGAGGAGGCAACTTGGGAAAGTGAAGAGACGATGAGGCAACAGTTCCCTCAACTGTTTGCATCAGGTAAATTTCGAGGACGAAATTTAAATTAGAGGGGAAGAGTTGTAACACCCTCCCGGTAACAACTCCGTACATTCTACTGTTCCGGTGACCGGTGTCGGTCCGGACAACTAGAACGTCCGGAAAAATATTTAAACTTAAGTGAGGGACCAAAATCAACTCAAATATTAATAAGAAAAATTTAATAAAAATTTTAGAAATAAAATACAACCAAGTTAAACGAGCCGGTGCCCTAGCGATGGGTAATTCAAAGGGAAGTTGCGGTTCTCGCAACTAGGAGCCCTAGACCCGAGGGAAAAATTATAAAATAATTTTTGGGACTCCAGAGAAGGGTCATTGAGGTTCCCATATCATTAGAATGCCAAGAAAATATTTAGAAAAATTTTTCAATCGGTACAGACAATTTTGACCCGTTAAGCCAAACGGAGGGCATTTTGGTCATTTCGCCTTCAGAGATGATTTTTGGCCGACTTGTCCAGTTGAGTAATTAATTAATATGACATAAAATATGAATAAACATTACTAGAAATTAAATTGAAGGTGAGTAGTGAAGAAAAGAAAAGAAAATGAGGAAAAGGCCTATTTATGACATCATGGTGATGTCATTAAGAGCTTTAACCAATTACCTTTAAACAACCAAGTGACTAACTAATAAAAGAGACAAAATGAAGACCAAAGAATAAAAAAAAAGCTGTGTAACATCCTCCCGGTAGCAACTCCGTACATTCTACTGTTCCGGTGATCTGTCATCCCATACCTAGAACATCCTAAAAATATTTAAATTAAAGTCAGAAACCATAATTAACTCAAATATTAATAAGAAAAATTTAGTAAAAATTTTAGAAATAAAATACAATTAAGTCAAATGAGCCGGTGCCCAAGCGATGGGTAACCTAGAGGGAAGTTGCGGTTCTCGCAACTAGGAGCCCCAGACCCGGGGAAAAATTCATAAAATAATTTTTGGGACTCCAGAGAAGGGTCATTGAGGTTCCTATGGCGTTAGAATGCCAAGAAAATATTTAGAAAAATTTTTCAATCAGTACAGACAATTTTGACCCGTTAAGCCAAACGGAGGGCATTTTGGTCATTTCGCCTTCAGAGGCAATTTTTGGCCGACTTGTCCAGTTGAGTAAATAATTATTATGATCTAAAATATGAATAAATATTGTTAAAAATTAAATTGAAAATGAGTAGAAAAGAAAAGAAAAGAAAATGAAATAAAAGTCATATTTATGACATGAGCATGATGCAATTAAAATATTTTCACCCAACCAAATTTTGACACATCATTATAAACTACTTAAACATGAATAAAAGGAGATAAAAATTGGAAAAAGTGGACAGCCATCTTCATCTTTGGGCTGCAGAAACGTTGAGAGAGAGAGAGAGAAGAAAAAAACTCCATGAAAGCTCTTGTTCAAAGCTTGATTTTCCCTAAGCTCTCCACCCCAAAACCCTAAACTTCCTTCACAAAAAATTATCCCTAAACCTTGAGGAAGCATAAGGCAGTAGAAATTTGAGGAAATTTTGAAGTTGGGCAAGTCCAAGTTAGGTCACAAGTGAGGTTAGTGCACATATATACTTAGAACTCTTTATTTTCATGTTAAAGACATAAAAAGGAGTAAGAATTTGAAAGCCAAATGAATGAAATTTATGTCTATGCATGCCCTGAATTTCGGCAGCCCTAAGGAAGGGATAAGAGTGATTGTTTTGATGGACTTAAAGTGGATTAAAGATCATGATTAAAGAATATATACATGTGATAATGAATTAGTGAGTTAAACTAAGGTAATATGAGTGAACCATGAATTTGAGCTAGGGTTTAGGAGTGAAAATTTGATTTTGCTTATGAAATTGTTAAAGAACATTCTAAAGGTCAATTAGTGACCATTTAGGGTAAGTTGACCATAATTTGAATTGCATTAGAGTGTTACAAACCAAATTGGTAGGCTGCCTAGTGACAGCAGCAGGGAGGCTGTGAATCTAGCCCACTTGGACTGTCATATCTTTGGCTGTGTTGGTCCAATTGGTGTTTGGCCAATTGGACATGAAACTAGACTTATAATGGCACATTTTTGCTGAAGAAACCATGCCCAAAAGACCAAAGCAAGAGGACCAAAAGTTGGCCCCAATCCGGGTACCCTGCAAGCCAATTCTGCAGAATGACCAAATGAACAGTAACTGTTCATTTGGCCATAACTCACTGTAGAAATGGTCAATTGACCTGAAATTTTTACAGCAACAAGTTAAGACCTAGAAAAACAACTTTCATGAAGAAACCTACCCCAAATTATGACCAGAACTTAACCCAAATGGCAGTGGCAGTCACTGTTCATGGTACTGTAGATTTGGTAAATTCTGCAGAATTGAAATCCGGCCAGCTGTGGTTTTTGGACCATATCTGGAGCTACAAAACTCCAAATGGAGTGATTCAAAAAAGGAAATTCAACTAGACAAAATAAGGAACAACTTTCATGTTTACCATTTCCTCAAATTCCCACTGCAACAGGGTCCAATGGAACAGTAAATTTGGGTCACAAAAACTGAAAATTCTGCTCTCTAGGTTTTAGGTTTGGAAATGGATTTAGGAGTTAATTCCAACAAATTTTAAATGCAAAATGTGGTATGTTGGGAGTGTCAAAACCAATATACCTATTTTCTATCAAAAAGTCAACATTTTTGTTGACCAATGAGGTGAATAGTGACACCAAAACTTGAAATTCAAAATTTGAAATTAGAAATGCATCTAGGGGACTTTAAATTGCAATTGGCAATTAATACTAGCAAATGTAAAACTCAAAATGTGGGATCTTGGTGTAATTAGAATTAACATATCCCTTAAGTATGAAAAAGTCAACATTTTGGTTGACTAGTAAGGTGAATAATAATCAAAATGAGTAACAAACTAAGATGAAGACCTAGAACCAATTCTAAGCTTAAATGCTTAGAATTGTATGACAAATGTGGACTGTGTATCTTAGTCAAAATTGTTAAAAGGAAATTAAGACCATAAATTTGAAATCCATGAAATATTCATGGATTACTTGAAACATGAAAAATAAGTCACCTAATTGATGTGAATAGATAGTTAGGGCTTATATGCCCATCACAAATGGAATTCATAAAATATTAATAACTCAACTTGAAATATAAAATTTGTGACTACATAAGTAGATTCTTAAATGTATAAATGAGAAAGGAAAAATGTTTTGAATACAATGGTACATGTGAACCATTGTTTAGAAGTGTGATCAATATGAATAACATAATGAATGAATAAATAAACCATATTAATGTATGAATGAGACATTAGTTCTCATTATTGTAGAGAGGAGAAGTATTTTGAGTACAATGGTAAAAAAGGATAATTGATGTGAATTGTGATCATATAAATGATCAAATGAATATATGAATTATAATTGAAATTTATCATTAAATAATGAAGTCATAAAACACCATATATTAATATTTAATGATATTATGTGCCCTTGTATTGCCTAGACACGTGTGTCAGATTGGATAGATTGGCATGCCAATAGGGTATTGTTTTAGCAGTACTGCGAAAGGCTTTATGCCTGTATTCATGGCTTTATGCCTGTATTCATGGCTTCATGCCCGCATCCATGGCTTTATGCCAATATTCATGGCTTTTATGCCCCATTATGTGTTATCATGGCTTTTTAGCCATACTGACTGCATACGTGGTTGACGTTCTGCGTCCCATGGTATGACGGCCTGAGGCACCGCGGTGTCCAGTGCCAATGACCCGTTATCCAGTTTAGTCAGCCTGTCGTAGGTTACTTGGGCAGTGTAATTTATTGAAATAAATTAAGACTATTAGTAAATTAAAAAAATATTAAAAATTAAATAAATGAGGTAATAAGACTTCAAAAGAATTAGTTACAATTATGAAATGATCCAAACCACATAAAAAAATTGTTAAGTAAAATGATAAAAGAGTTGCAAAAATAGGTATAACTTAACTAAATATTTTAAATGTACCTTCTATTGCCATATGAATATAAATTGAGTATTTTTATAAATTCTGTATATTGTACATTATCACCGTGAATTTCGGAATTAAACGCTTCCAAAGCGAAACAAATGAGAACAAAAGATAATTAATATTAGACACATTGTATTAAATTAAATTGATTCATAAATATTCAAATTATGCTTCGTTCTTTCTTTAATTGTATATTTTATTTTCTTGTTCTATTATTGCACCACTAAGCAGCAATGCTTAGCGCGATGGATTTGTTTCTCGCAGTACTTTGACTAAGATTTTTGGAGTCCAGATCTGCAGAAGTGCCTGAAGCATTCAAAGTTTGTCACCTCCTCAGCAATGCATGTAGATAGGGCCCATATAGATCATATTTTATATTTTGTATAAAATGCTTAGAAATTGTATTGTAATGTATATTATGAATAAGTAATTAATAGCAATGTGATGTAATTAATTAATTAGCTTTTTCATATGTAATTAATTTATATATCATGTAAATTATGAAATTTTGTAATTATTTTGTAAATTATGTAAATTAAGGAAATTTGAAAATTTTGCTTATGTAATTTGAGAATGTTTAAATATGAATTGAGTGTGAATGGAAATGTATGGAAATGATTATGAAATTGAAATGTATGGATGAGATTTGAAATATGAGAAAATTATGAGAATGATTAATGAGATCATTATGATTAGCAAGGATAAGACTTTATTTTGAAAATATTATTGAATTTCAAACAGGTGAATATTGAAATACGCCAAACGATAATAAAATAGGGGAAACTCCGTTGGTTTCTCCATCGAAAAATAATTGATATTAAAAATATAACAAGATCAAATTATTAAAATAATAAAGTAAGACATGATAGGGTGCTTCGGCACCGAGTGTGACACACTTCGCTCGGCTACACTGTAGTCAGGTGAGAGGTGTTACATTTATTGGTATCAGAGCGCGGTTTAGGCGTTTCTGGACCTAGATAGATTGCATATCATGCATTGCATTCATATGAGTTGAGGTGACACTAATGCAGATCTATTTTCTTGGTTATTTTAGGTTAAGGTATGGACTCAGAATCGCAGAGGGCAGTAGAAGAAGAAGTAGTAAGTCATAACCCGACTGGGAGTGATATTGGAAATCGAGGAGATCCTGCTCCACTAGTGCAAGAGGTGCCTGTACAACCCCAACAGGCCTTGTTTGAGCAGATGACTGTATTCTTTCGACAGATGACTGGGGTTATTCCACCACTGTCTCAGCAGAAATCACCTCTAGGAAAAATTAGGAAGTATGGAGCTGTAGATTTCAATGGTAGAAAGGAAGATGATTCTTCAGCGGCTGAGTATTGGTTAGAAAGGACTAAAAGAGTCCTGCAGCAGCTCCATTGCACACCAGAACAGAGTTTAGAGTGTGCAGTTTTATTGTTACAAGAAGCTGCATATCGGTGGTGGGATGTTGTAACCAAGGTAGTGCCACCAGCCGACGTAACTTGGGAATTCTTTCTGATAGA
Source organism: Hevea brasiliensis (assembly GCF_030052815.1). Taxonomy (NCBI): domain Eukaryota; kingdom Viridiplantae; phylum Streptophyta; class Magnoliopsida; order Malpighiales; family Euphorbiaceae; genus Hevea; species Hevea brasiliensis. The sequence goes on along the minus strand of NC_079496.1, from coordinate 20,533,148 downwards.
GTTCAGAAAGAAATATATTAGCTGTGTTTATGAAGAGGAACGGAAGACGAGTGATGATCAGCAAAAGAGGAAATTTGGACAGTCTAGTAATAAGAGGCCGAGAGAACAGTCAAGTCAGACATCTGATCAAAGTAAGAGATCTAGACCCAGGCCTATACCCAGAAGAGATCAACTAGAGACACTAATAGTGAGTGCGCCAGGATTAGCAAGAAAATGTGGCCATTGTAACAAGTGGCATAAAGGTGAATGTAGGGGATTGACTGGAGCCTGTTATAGATGTGAGGCCATAAACCATCGTCTGAAAGATTGTCCTAAGAGGAATTTACCACGGACCCAAACAGAGGTCATGGAAGGACCAAGTACAACAGTAAAACCACTTCCAAATGTCACCCAAGCCGGAGAGGAACAAGAAGCCCCAAATGTGAATTTGAGGTAAAGTACTTCCTTTATGATATGCCTAAGTGTATAATGATATATTCGAAAAGAATAAATAGTACCATATATACAAAAGAAGTAGACAGAGGGAGTAATAGAAAGATAAAAGAATTATCTCAGAACCTAAAACACCCAGTAAATTTCGAGGACGAAATTTAAATAAGAGGGGAAGAGTTGTAACATCCTCCCGGTAGCAACTCCGTACATTCTACTGTTCCGGTGACCGGTGTCGGTCCGGACAGCTAGAACGTCCGGAAAAATATTTAAATTAAAGTCAGAAACCATAATTAACTCAAATATTAATAAGAAAAATTTAGTAAAAATTTTAGAAATAAAATACAATTAAGTCAAATGAGCCGGTGCCCAAGCGATGGGTAACCTAGAGGGAAGTTGCGGTTCTCGCAACTAGGAGCCCCAGACTTGGGGAAAAATTCATAAAATAATTTTTGGGACTCCAGAGAAGGGTCATTGAGGTTCCTATGGCGTTAGAATGCCAAGAAAATATTTAGAAAAATTTTTCAATCGGTACAGACAATTTTGACCCGTTAAGCCAAACGGAGGGCATTTTGGTCATTTCGCCTTCAGAGGCAATTTTTGGCTGACTTGTCCAGTTGAGTAAATAATTATTATGATCTAAAATATGAATAAATATTGTTAAAAATTAAATTGAAAATGAGTAGAAAAGAAAAGAAAAGAAAATGAAATAAAAGTCATATTTATGACATGAGCATGATGCAATTAAAATATTTTCACCTAACCAAATTTTGACACATCATTATAAACTACTTAAACATGAATAAAAGGAGATAAAAATTGGAAAAAGTGGACAGCCATCTTCATCTTTGGGCTGCAGAAACGTTGAGAGAGAGAGAGAAGAAAAAAACTCCATGAAAGCTCTTGTTCAAAGCTTGATTTTCCCTAAGCTCTCCACCCCAAAACCCTAAACTTCCTTCACAAAAAATTATCCCTAAACCTTGAGGAAGCATAAGGCAGTAGAAATTTGAGGAAATTTTGAAGTTGGGCAAGTCCAAGTTAGGTCACAAGTGAGGTTAGTGCACATATATACTTAGAACTCTTTATTTTCATGTTAAAGACATAAAAAGGAGTAAGAATTTGAAAGCCAAATGAATGAAATTTATGTCTATGCATGCCCTGAATTTCGGCAGCCCTAAGGAAGGGATAAGAGTGATTGTTTTGATGGACTTAAAGTGGATTAAAGATCATGATTAAAGAATATATACATGTGATAATGAATTAGTGAGTTAAACTAAGGTAATATGAGTGAACCATGAATTTGAGCTAGGGTTTAGGAGTGAAAATTTGATTTTGCTTATGAAATTGTTAAAGAACATTCTAAAGGTCAATTAGTGACCATTTAGGGTAAGTTGACCATAATTTGAAGTGCATTAGAGTGTTACAAACCAAATTGGTAGGCTGCCTAGTGACAGCAGCAGGGAGGCTGTGAATCCAGCCCACTTGGACTGCCATATCTTTGGCTGTGTTGGTCCAATTGGTGTTTGGCCAATTGGACATGAAACTAGACTTATAATGGCACATTTTTGCTGAAGAAACCATGCCCAAAAGACCAAAGCAAGAGGACCAAAAGTTGGCCCCAATCCGGGTACCCTGCAAGCCAATTCTGCAGAATGACCAAATGAACAGTAACTGTTCATTTGGCCATAACTCACTGTAGAAATGGTCAATTGACCTGAAATTTTTACAGCAACAAGTTAAGACCTAGACAAACAACTTTCATGAAGAAACCTACCCCAAATTATGACCAGAACTTAACCCAAATGGCAGTGGCAGTCACTGTTCATGGTACTGTAGATTTGGTAAATTCTGCAGAATTGAAATCCGGCCAGCTGTGGTTTTTGGACCATATCTAGAGCTACAAAACTCCAAATGGAGTGATTCAAAAAAGGAAATTCAACTAGACAAAATAAGGAACAACTTTCATGTTTACCATTTCCTCAAATTCCCACTGCAACAGGGTCCAATGGAACAGTAAATTTGGGTCACAAAAACTGAAAATTCTGCTCTCTAGGTTTTAGGTTTGGAAATGGATTTAGGAGTTAATTCCAACAAATTTTAAATGCAAAATGTGGTATGTTGGGAGTGTCAAAACCAATATACCTATTTTCTATCAAAAAGTCAACATTTTTGTTGACCAATGAGGTGAATAGTGACACCAAAACTTGAAATTCAAAATTTGAAATTAGAAATGCATCTAGGGGACTTTAAATTGCAATTGGCAATTAATACTAGCAAATGTAAAACTCAAAATGTGGGATATTGGTGTAATTAGAATTAACATATCCCTTAAGTATGAAAAAGTCAACATTTTGGTTGACTAGTAAGGTGAATAATAATCAAAATGAGTAACAAACTAAGATGAAGACCTAGAACCAATTCTAAGCTTAAATGCTTAGAATTGTATGACAAATGTGGACTGTGTATCTTAGTCAAAATTGTTAAAAGGAAATTAAGACCATAAATTTGAAATCCATGAAATATTCATGGATTACTTGAAACATGAAAAATAAGTCACCTAATTGATGTGAATAGATAGTTAGGGCTTATATGCCCATCACAAATGGAATTCATAAAATATTAATAACTCAACTTGAAATATAAAATTTGTGACTACATAAGTAGATTCTTAAATGTATAAATGAGAAAGGAAAAATGTTTTGAATACAATGGTACATGTGAACCATTGTTTAGAAGTGTGATCAATATGAATAACATAATGAATGAATAAATAAACCATATTAATGTATGAATGAGACATTAGTTCTCATTATTGTAGAGAGGAGAAGTATTTTGAGTACAATGGTAAAAAAGGATAATTGATGTGAATTGTGATCATATAAATGATCAAATGAATATATGAATTATAATTGAAATTTATCATTAAATAATGAAGTCATAAAACACCATATATTAATATTTAATGATATTATGTGCCCTTGTATTGCCTAGACACGTGTGTCAGATTGGATAGATTGGCATGCCAATAGGGTATTGTTTTAGCAGTACTGCGAAAGGCTTTATGCCTGTATTCATGGCTTTATGCCTGTATTCATGGCTTCATGCCTGCATCCATGGCTTTATGCCAACATTCATGGCTTTTATGCCCCATTATGTGTTATCATGGCTTTTTAGCCATACTGACTGCATACGTGGTTGACGTTCTGCGTCTCATGGTATGACGGCCCGAGGCACCGCGGTGTCCAATGCCAACGACCCGTTATCCAGTTTAGTCAGCCTGTCGTAGGTTACTTGGGCAGTGTAATTTATTGAAATAAATTAAGACTATTAGTAAATTAAAAAAATATTAAAAATTAAATAAATGAGGTAATAAGACTTCAAAAGAATTAGTTACAATTATGAAATGATCCAAACCACATAAAAAAAATTGTTAAGTAAAATGATAAAAGAGTTGCAAAAATAGGTATAACTTAACTAAATATTTTAAATGTACCTTCTATTGCCATATGAATATAAATTGAGTATTTTTATAAATTCTGTATATTGTACATTATCACCGTGAATTTCGGAATTAAACGCTTCCAAAGCGAAACAAATGAGAACAAAAGATAATTAATATTAGACACATTGTATTAAATTAAATTGATTCATAAATATTCAAATTATGCTTCGTTCTTTCTTTAATTGTATATTTTATTTTCTTGTTCTATTATTGCACCACTAAGCAGCAATGCTTAGCGCGATGGATTTGTTTCCTCGCGCAGGTACTTTGACTAAGATTTTTGGAGTCCAGATCTGCAGAAGTGCCTGAAGCATTCAAAGTTTGTCACCTCCTCAGCAATGCATGTAGATAGGGCCCATATAGATCATATTTTATATTTTGTATAAAATGCTTAGAAATTGTATTGTAATGTATATTATGAATAAGTAATTAATAGCAATGTGATGTAATTAATTAATTAGCTTTTTCATATGTAATTAATTTATATATCATGTAAATTATGAAATTTTGTAATTATTTTGTAAATTATGTAAATTAAGGAAATTTGAAAATTTTGCTTATGTAATTTGAGAATGTTTACATATGAATTGAGTGTGAATGGAAATGTATGGAAATGATTATGAAATTGAAATGTATGGATGAGATTTGAAATATGAGAAAATTATGAGAATGATTAATGAGATCATTATGATTAGCAAGGATAAGACTTTATTTTGAAAATATTATTGAATTTCAAACAGGTGAATATTGAAATACGCCAAACGATAATAAAATAGGGGAAACTCCGTTGGTTTCTCCATCGAAAAATAATTGATATTAAAAATATAACAAGATCAAATTATTAAAATAATAAAGTAAGACATGATAGGGTGCTTCGGCACCGAGTGTGACACACTTCGCTCGGCTACACTGTAGTCGGGTGAGAGGTGTTACAAGCTGCAGCCATCTTCTCCTCCGATTCCAGCCGAAACATGCCCTAGACAACCTCCATGGATTTTCTTCAATCAAAGCTTAATTTCTCCCTTTGTTACACCACTAAACCCTAACTCCTTTCATTAAAACTTGACCATATCTCTTGGGGAAGCTTTTGGCAGCCAAGAAGAGGAAAGAAAGTGAAGTTTTGAGTTGGGAAAAATCTGCCTACAAGATGTTAGTGCACCTATTTACTTAAAACTCTTATATTCCATGATAGTGACTTGAATTGAGTGAAGATTTGTAACTTAAATGAACAAAAATTATGTGTATTCATACCATGGATTTCGGCAGCCCTATTGAAGGAACAATAATGGAGTGTTTTGATGGACTTAAAGTGGATTAGAGATTATGCTTAAACCATGTATGCATGTGGATAGTGAATGAGATAGTTAATTAAAGCATGTTGTGAAAACTCATATGGAAATTAGGGTTTTGAGAAGTGAAAATTTGACTTGGCTTAGGAAATTGTTAGAGAACATTTTAATGGTCAATTAGTGACCATTTTAGGTAAGTTGACCACAATTTGGACTGAAATATAGCATGGCAAAGTGAATGTGTAGGCTGCCTAGGGACAGCAGCAGAGTGGCTGAGATTCCAGCCCACTTGGACAGCCATAACTTTGGCTGTGTAGGTCCAATTGGTGTTTGGCCAATTGGACATGAAACTAGGCTTATAATGGCACATTTTTGCTGAAGAAACCATGCCCAAAAGACCAAAGCAAGAGGACCAAAAGTTGGCCCCAATCCGGATACCCTGCAACAACACCTGCAGAAATGACCAAATGAACAGTAACTGTTCATTTGGCCATAACTCACTGTGGATATGGTCAATTGACCTGAAACTTTTACAACAACAAGTTAAGACATAGACAAACAACTTTCATGAAGAAACCTACCCCAAATTATGGCCAGAACCTATTCAAACATGCACTCACAGTCACTGTTCATGTTATTGTAGATATGGTAAATTCTGCAGTTTGGCAATCCGGCCAGCTGTGGTTTTTGGACTATATCTAAAGCTACAAAACTCCAAATAGAGTGATTCAAAAAATGAAATTCAACTAGACAAAATAAGGAACAACTTTCATGTTTGCCATTTCTTCAAATTCCCACTGCAACAGTGCTTAATGGAACAGTAAACTTAGGCTTCAAAAACTGAAATTTCTGCCCTCTTGGTTTTAAGTTAGAAATGGTAATGGTGACCAATTCTAACAAGTTTTAAATGCAAAATGTGGTATGTTGGGAATGCCAAAACCAATGTACATAATTTCTACCTAAAAGTCAACATTTTTGTTGACCAAAGAGGTGAATAGTGACACCAAAACTTGAAATTCACAAATTGAAGAATTTAAAAGTTTCAAATGCCCTAGTATACCTAACAAGATTGGTTTGGATAGTTTGGCATGCCAATAGGGTTCAGTTAGCAGTACTGCACATGGAAATATGCCATTCTGTGATTTTATGGCTTTTAGCCATTTTGACATTGTGTTGAGACTTGGCTTGTGCCTGATATTATTTACAGCTTATTAGCTGTTCTGTTGCACACCGGGAGATGCATATGTGACCAATGGTGTGACGGCCTGAGGTACTAGATACCTAGTGCCAGTTTACCCGTTTATCCAGTCCAGTCGTCTAGTGTAGGTTACTTGGGCAACCAAATGAATGAAAGTGGACAAAGTTAATGATATACAGATTCAAAACAAATGAAATATATACATTCACTACATATTTATTTTCTTGCTATTTCTTCTATTTTATTATTGCACCACTAAGCATTATTGCTTAACGCGTTGCTTTTGCCACGCGCAGGTACTAGAGATACTGATCGTGAGCCCAGTAGACCGCAGACTGGGTGAGTCCATCCTGCAGTTCTGCACAGTGTCCGTGTCACCTCACCACTTGCAGTGCATTGGTAGGGCACTAGGTGTCATTTTGTCATTTTGTAACTAAATTTTTATTTTCTCATATGTATTTGGATTTATGTAATGTATTTTGAGGTTCATGTAAATAATGAAGATTTATGGTTATGTATGGAAGTAATTTGAGTATTTATTTATTGCTTATACATATGAGTACCCTGAGAAATGGATGATTGAGAACTGAAATTGAAAATTGTTGAGATTTTGATATTGGAGTTTGAGATGATGAGACATGAATTTTGGAAGTGTTTTTCACAGGTTCCGAAGAACTGTTTTCTCCATTTTTAGCCTGCAGATCACGGATTTTCTATAAAATTTTCGGAACCTCAAATAAATTAAAATTTCGATAAATGGCTTAAATAAATTATATTTCATAAATTATATTCAAAATTATGATGGAAATTAATTAAGACAAAATAGAGTGTTCCGGTACACCGTGTGACATAGCTTACTTGGATATACTGTAGCCGGGTAAGGGGTGTCACAGAACCAGAGGTCGATAACAGGAAATTTAAATGCTGAAAATTGAAATTAACTTAGATCAAGGAACCAGAGGTTGATGACAGAAAATTAAATGCAGGAAAAATTAAGATCAACTTAGATCAAGGACCTAGAGGTTGATAACAGAAATTCAAATGCTGAAAATTAAAATCAACTTGGATCAAGGAACCAGAGGTTGATAACAGGAAATTTAAATGCTGAAAAATTAAAATTAACTTGGATCAAGGAACCAGAGGTTGATAACAGGAAATTTAAATGCTGAAAAATTAAAATCAACTTGGATCAAGGAACCAGAGGTTGATAACAGGAAATTTAAACGCTGGAATTAGAATCAACTTAGAAAGCAAGTCTAACCTGACACGAGAAGTTCTTCCGCGACGGAGTGTACTTAACAGGATTCCGAGGGTCAACGATTAATGGAGGACGAGTTACAAGACTTGACCTTCAACTCCCTTTTCCTTACTCGCTTCTTCGGATGCCCCTTTTCTGTTCTCGACTTCCCTCTTATTTTGCGAAAAGCGCCCTTGCGGGTTTTCACTTTCCCTTTTACCCATCTGACTAGAAGCGCCCTTCCAAGTTTTCACCTCTAGTTTTTTTTTTTTTTTTGGGGGGGGGGCCATTCCCTGCAAATCTCATAGCAAAGTACATGAGGTTATCAACATTCAAATCCTAATCTTATGACAAAATTTTAACAGATTAATAGCGCATTAGATAAGGGGGTTGAAAGAGGACAATATTAAAGAGTGAGTATACGGGAAAGATAAAAGCAAAAAGACAAATACGAAGAAAACATATCAACATGACTTTATTATGGTTTGGAAAATAAATGTATAGTTTCAAAGGAAAAGGGGTACAAGGATAGATCTCACAGATTCCTTGTGGTTAGCTTTGAAATCCCTTAACCGCCATTATTTCAGGTATTCTACTGACAAAGAATCATGTCGTGATGGTTTATTTTCCTTCCCTGGTCCCATATTTTCTTTCTTATTTCTCCATTTTCTGGTTCTAAAGGCGCCCTTTCGGGTTTTCACCTTTAGATTTTTATTTTTATTTATTTTTTGGTCGCTTTTCAGGGCGCCCTTTAGGGTTTTCACCCTTCACTCATTTTACAGAAAGCGCCCTTGCGGGTTTTCACCTTCTTTCACATATTTTGCTAGGAGCGCCCTTTCGGGTTTCCACCCCCACTTTTTTTTTTTTTTTTAGGCATAGTACCTTTTGACGGTGTCAGCATTCATGGGTCTTAGAAGTTCTTCACCGTCCATGTGGGTCAGAATCAGGGCTCCACCAGAAAACGCCTTTTTAACCACATAGGGTCCCTCATAGGTTGGAGACCATTTACCCGGGGATCATTTTGATTCTGGAGTACTTTCTTCAGGACTAGGTCCCCAGGTTGAAATTCACGTGGCGGACACCTTTGTCAAATGCCCTGGCCATTCTTCTCTGATATAACTGCCCATGACATGCTGCCGCTAGCCTTTTCTCGTCTAGTAAATTTAATTGGTCCAACCTCGACTGGATCCACTCCGACTCGTCGATACTTGATTCCTTCAGAATCCTTAGGGAAGGAATTTCAACTTCAATAGGCAGTACTACTTCCATCCCGTAAACCAGTGAGTATGGGGTTGCCCCAGTTGATGTCCTTACAGAAGTCCGGTATGCGTGAAGGGCGTAGGGAAGCATATCATGCCAATCCCTATAAGTGACCGTCATTTTTTGAATTATTCTCTTGAGATTTTTGTTTGCAGCTTCCACTGCTCCATTCATCTGGGGATGGTACAGGGAGGAATTGAGGTGTCGAATCCTGTATTGATCACATAACCTCTGGATCTTTGGACCATTTAAATTCTTGGCATTGTCAGTGATGATTTCGCTGGGGAGGCCATGTCGGCAAATGACATTATTTCTGAGGAACTTGAGAAACGTGCTCTGCGTGATGTGGGCATATGATGTCGCTTCGACCCATTTAGAAAAATAATCGATAGCTACCAGGATAAATCTATGCCCTTTGGATGCCTTAGGGTTGATGGGACCAATCACATCGATGCCCCACATTGCGAACGGCCATGGTGAGACGAGGTTGAATAATTGGTGAGGCAGAACATTTATCGGATCCGCGTAGATCTGACATTTATGGCACTTTCGAAAGTATTCAATGCAATCCTTCTCCATAGTAGTCCAAAAGTATCCTCGTCACAAGATTTGCTTAGCCATCATATGCCCATTGGCATGGGTTGCACAGTTCCCCTCATGAGTTTTGAAAAGGATTCTCTTTGCTTCTTTTGCACCCACGCATCTCAACAATTCACCGTTTGAGCTCCTTTTGTATAAGATTTCTCCACTGGGGAAATATCCTAAAGCTAATCTCCGTATCATTCTCCTTTCTTTTCTGCTTGCCCCTGGAGGGAATTCTCTAGTTTTGATGTAGACCAGGATGTCATGATACCAAGGTTTACCATCAGTTTCTTCCTCGATCATGAAGCAGTATGCTAGCTCACTCCTTGCTTTGATCTGCAGTTCCTGGGTCATCTGCCCTTCTTCTATTTGAGCCATGATAGCCAGGGTGGCTAAGGCATCCGCGAATTGATTTTTGTCCCGCCTGAGGTGAGTGAAAGAAATTTCTTCAAATTTCTTGATCAATTCTAGTAGGTACTTCTGATATGGGATTAACTTAAGATCCTTGGTTTGCCATTCTCCCTTGACTTGATAAATGATCAGGGCTGAATCTCCATATACCTCCAACTTCCTGACTTTCATTTCGATGGCAGCCTATAAACCCATCACACAGGCTTCGTATTCTGCGACATTGTTGGTGTAGTCAAACCTCAATTTGATAGCTATCGGGAAGTGTTTCCCATTCGGGGATACCAACACAGCCCCGATTCCATTACCGGACAAATTGACAGCTCCATCAAAATACATTTTCCATGCATCAGTAGATTCTTTCTCCTCGTTTTCTACTTGATTAACATGCTCATCAGGGAATTCAAAATCCAAGGCTTCGTAATCTTGGATAGGGTTCTCTGCTAAAAGATCAGCGATTACGCTACCTTTCACTGCCTTTCGGTTCATATAGACAATATCGTATTGGGAGAGTATGACCTGCCATTTGTCTATCCTCCCTGGTACGAATGGGCTTTTGAATACATACTTAATAGGATCCATCCTGGAGATGAGCCAGGTCTTATGATTCAACATGTAGTGTTTAAGCCGATTTGCTGTCCAGGCTAACGCGCAACAAATTTTCTTTAGGAAAGAGTACCTTGACTCACAATCATTGAATTTCTTGCTCAGGTAATGAATAGCCCTCTCCTTTCAGCCGGTATCATCATGCTGCCCCAGAACACATCCCATTGAGCTTTGTTGGACTGCCATGTATAGAATCAGCGGCCTTCCCGCCATCGGAGGAACTAATACTGGTGGGTTTGACAGGTACTGCTTAATTTTCTTGAAAGCCTCTTGACAAACGAAATCTCATTGAGTGGTGTTATTCTTTCGGAGTAGTCTAAAGATAGGCTCAGCTTTAGCAGTGAGATTGGAAATAAATCTCAAGATGTAGTTCAACTTCCCCAGGAAACTGCGCACATCTCTTTCTGTTTTTGGGGATGGCATTTCTTGAATAGCTCGAACTTTGTCTGGATCTACTTCTATTCCCTTCTCACTCACTATGAATCCCAACAACTTCCCAGATCTAGCTCCGAACACGCATTTCGTAGAGTTCAGTTTCAACTGATATTTCCTGAGTCTCTCAAATACTTTCCTCAGCACCTGTACATGGCTTTTTCCTCCCCTGGATTTGATGATCATATCATCCACGTACACCTCCACTTCTTTGTGCATCATATTGTGGAATAATGTGACCATAGCACGTTGGTAGGTAGCGCCAGCATTCTTTAACTCAAAAGGCATGACCCGATAACAAAATACCCCCCATTGAGTGATAAAAGCAGTTTTCTCCTTGTCTTCCTCATCCATTGGGATTTGATTGTATCCCGATGCCCCATCGATACACGAACATCTGCCCAATCCCGCAGCATTGTCAACTAGCACGTCTATGTGTGGGAGAGGGAAATCATCTTTCAAGCTTGCTTTATTAAGATCCCTGTAATCAACGCACACCCTGACTCTCCCGTCCTTCTTCATCACCGGGATAACGTTAGCTATCCATTGGGGATATTTGACTACCTCCAGAAACCCAGCATCATACTGCTTTTTGACTTCATCCCTGACTTTGAGCAGCATGTCAGGGTTCATTCTTCTTAGTTTCTGCTTTACCGGGATTGTCCCAGGAATTAAGGGAATTTTGTGCATCACTATATGAGGGTCTAAGCCAGTCATATTGTCATAGCTCCATGAAAATACATCCAGGAATTCTTTGAGCAAACTGACCATGTCTTCAAATTCTCCACTCTTCATGATTTTAAGTTCCCTTTTTATTTCTTCTGTGCCTAAATTCACGGTGTGTGTTTCGTCCTCGCAAGGCACTAAGGAAGGTTCATCTCTCTCATCTCTTTCTCTTACGAGTTCTCCTTCAGAATCGCTTGAAGTAATGGCAGTTATGGGGATTTCAAAATTAACCGGAGGAATTTCTGAGTCTATTGAGTTATTAGGCGTTAATTGATGAATGGTCCTGAAGAAATGAAAATGGAATATATTACGAAAATGGCAAAACAAGGAAAAGAGAATTGGATGTAATAATGCACTATTAATCCGTTAATGTTTATAACATAAGAAAAGGGTCCATTTACAGTATTACACTTGTCACCATGGACAAAAATGATCAAGTGTCGATAACCAAAAGTACTTTACTCGAAATTGAGTACAGGGATATCCTCTGCCGTCCAGTTGTCCAGTTCTTGCCCTTCAGTTATTGGTGAGACTAGAGCTTCATACAAGGAATCGAGATGGATAACATTAATGGATGGTTCATAGGGGGATTCTTCGGTTTCTGCTGGATTCTCAATAACCGGCTTGGTGAAGACCTCCGTGATTCTCGGGACTACCTTTATTTTCCCATTTTTCTGATCAAATCTCTGGTCCCGAAGCATATTTCTCATCCAGAATCGTCCATCCATGAGGGCGTCTTCCCCATAACCCAAACCGCAACGGCCAACCTTCTGGATAGCCGGTATAGGTTCGACAATCCCCTGTAATGTAGCGCCTAACCCTTTGCCCATCTCATACCCATTCTTCAGCATCACCTTGGCTACCATAGCCGTAGCCCCTTCATTTCTGGAGGTGGTTCCTTGTAATTCAAGAGCTTGGAAAGAGCTTTCCAAGGATTCCTCTGTTGCTTCCACATAAGGAAGTGATTGCGGCTTAGTGACCAGCATGGCTTCCTCCCCTTTCACAGTGATGATTTTGCCGTCCATAATGTATTTGATCTTCTGGTGCAAAGTCGAAGGAACGGCATTTGCTGAATGGATCCAAGGCCTCCCTAGCAACATAGTGTATGCAGGTTCAATGTTCATTACTTGGAATGTGACGTTGAAAGTGCATGCGCCAATTTGGAGTGGCAAGTCAATGTCTCCCAGCACTTCCCTCCTTGTACCGTCAAAAGCTCTTACCACCATAGCACTTTAATGTATGTTTGACTGGTCAACCGGTAGCCTAGCCAAGGTGGCATTAGGCAGTACGTTGAGCGTAGATCCATTATCAATAAGGACCTTGGCAACTATGCAACCTTTACATTTCACTGTCACATGCAGAGCCTTAGTGTGCGTTAAGCCTGCAGGGTTTATCTCTTCTTCTGAGAAGGTGACAAAACTGGATGCCTAAATTTGTCCTACTATCTTCTCGAATTGCCCCGGTGTGATGTCGGGGTTAACAAAGGCCTTATCTAGGATCTTTTGCAAGGCTTGGCGATGCACCTCTGAGCTTAGAATCAGTGACAACAATGAAATTCGAGCAGGCGTCTTCCTTAACTGTTCCACCACGTCGTACTCACTTTGCTTCATTATTTGAAGCAACAGTTCCTCTTTTTCTTTTGGTTTGGCAGGTTCTCCCCTCTCTACTTTCTCAGCCTCCTCTTCTATATCCTCTTGGGCTTCTCCCATTTTTACTTTCCCTTTCTTCTTTTCTTTCTCTTCACCCCCGTAGCATCTCCCACTTCGGGTTATAAACTCAACTTCTTGCTCAAATGGGGATGATTTCATGGTAGTGACAGGCTGGGGGTTTGATTGGGGAGTAGCATGACCGGAAGGTTTAGCGTATGTCATCTTGAAGTGTTCGTGAGGAGCGAAACACGGTTTAGGTGGTATTGAAGGTGAGGCAAGGCTAGGAGCTGGTGTACTGCTCACTGCTCCTTGGGTGAAGACTTGGAAGTTATAGTTCCAAGGTACAGCATGGGTGTTTGTGACTGGGAGCTGGGGCGGGGTTCGGATAATTGTTACTGGTGGTGAAGATGCTGGGGGTGAGAAAGTGATTTTGTGATTAGAGGTGGAGGTATTTTGGCTGAGCCGGGCTGTATTTACTCCGCCCTCCATCTTTGACTTTGCCTGGCATCTCAGAACTTTAAGGGACAGCAAGTTCTGGACCTCTTGTTTGAATTCCTCACAATTTTGCAGCTCATGGTTAGCTGCTCCTCCATGGTAGGGGCATCCCGTATTGTCTTCAGGTTCTGGCGTTTGAGGGTAGAGGTATCCTTCCCTTACTGCTGTTGTAAAAATTTCCTCAAAGTGAGGAATCAGTTGATCTACCTCCAAAGTTGACCCTACTCCTTCCGACTCTATCATATTTACGCCACTGCTCGTACCATGATTGGGCAATGGGTTTGAGGTGACATTGGGGAGGGAGCCATTCCCTTCTATTTTCAGCCACCCGTTTCTAATTAGAGCGTGCACCCTTCCCCTGAGTGCTCCACAATTATCAGTAGAGTGCCCCTGTGCCCCTCCATGATACTCGCACCGGGCACCGACATCATACCACTTGGGATATGGCGGCTGAATTGGGTCAAGAGGAATTGGCACTATTTGATTTATACCGATGAGGTATCGGTATATGTCGCTGAGTGGGAGGGGAAGAGGTGGATCAGGGTTTCTTTAGGGCCTTGGGTTGTTTTGGGGCGGTATGGGTTGAGTGGGTTGTGGAGGAGGTCTGGGCTGGTAAGTTGACGGTGGCGAATATTGTGGGCGTGGGTGAGGATAATTTGGGAGAGGGGGTGGAATATTTGCAAAGGTTGGGCCATGAGGGGGAGGATATGGCAGGTAGATATTTGGAGGTAATGAAAATTGGGTGTTGTGTCGGGTGATGGAGTGCACATCACCCTCTTTTTTCTTGCCAAAACTAGCAGTTTTCTTGGCAGGATTCTCGACCAACTCCTACAGTCGTCCCATCCTTAGGTTAGCTTCTATCCTCTCACCAGTTGGGATGATGTCTTAGAAGCTGTTGGAGGTATTTCCAATCATCAAATTGAAATAAGGAGCCTTCAACGTCTCAATGAACAAGGAGCATAGTTCATTATCAGTCACTGGAGGATACATTTCTGCGGCGTTCTCTCTCCATCTCTGGGCATATTCTTTGAAGCTTTCCCTATCTCTCTGCACCAGGTTTTGGAGGTCTCTCCTTGTGGGGGCCATGTCGCAGTTGAACTTGTATTGTTTTAGGAAAGCATCAGCCAAATCTTTTCAGGAGCGCAATTTGCTCCTATCCAACTGAATGCACCATCTCAGGGCTGCCCCGGAGAGACTTTCATGGAAGAAGTGGACTAGGAGTCGATCGTCCTCTGTCAGGGCGGACATTTTGGCAATGTAGATGGCCAGGTGAATGCGGGGGTCTGAGTTCCAAGTGTATTTGTCGAAGTCCGGGATTTTGAACTTGGGTGGCACGACCACATCTGGCACCAATCTCAGTGACGCCACATCGACTGAACCATACATGTTCAGTCCCTCTATTGCTCTTAATCTCTCTTCTAGAGCGGACAGCTTCTCATTTTCTCTCGTCTTATTTTCTCCTCCTACTGTATGAGATATTCCCCCAGTTGGGAAATGAGGGGCAGAATGAACTAAAGGGATCAGGATTGAAGGGTGTGGCTCGGCATTTGGGACAGTCGGGTAATAGGAGAAAGGTGGGTCATTATTCAGGGGAGCCAGATTGACGGTAATTGTTGGATCCAGGATAGGTGGTTGAAAAGTGAAAGAGGTTGAAGCGTGATGAGAATCAACCGTTGTAGGAGGTAGGGGAGGTAGTGGTAAGTTAGGCTCTGAGGCAAGCTTATTTTGGGACATCTCCCTCATTAGTCTCATGAGCTCCGAGACCTGGTCTTTCAACTCAGACACTTGTCCTTGTAAGTTCTGGACTTGTTCCTGGTCTTCCATTAGCCTTCTTGTTTGTGATCTTGTCAAGTACACTCGTCTGGGTTGAACTGCGTGTCTGGTCAGGCTTGCTTTGTTTGAAGCAATGTTGGTTTCCTGTAGGAAGTTAGAAGTTTTTAATGAATTTCGAAAAAAAAAATTAAAGGTCCTGGTTTGGACAAAGGATACAGTGGCATCTGAGAGCAAAAAATGAAATCTGCAGAAGAATAATTGCATCAATTTTATCATGGCATCGTTCAATAGTCCAACAGTGAATGACTGGATTGAATGAGCATCTATGATACTTGTCCATATGACCCATCCAATTCTTCGCATAACCCTAACGAGGGGAACCTACGGGAGTCATACTATTCATTAATAATTTGCTAAACAGTGGCCCAAAGTTGTTCCATTAATCAAATGATTTATACATAGCATTCTACATCGGCCTAGGCTCAGGGAGGTTCTTTATGATGTAATGACATTTCCTGAGATACTCATATAGCCTTTCTTCTTGTCTGGCGGGGTTGAACATCTTCAGGGCATACTCGGATTCAGGTAGGAGTTCTTGTTTCCCCTGTGCTATCATTCTCTCTAGCTGGTCAACATTTTCTTTTAGCTCTTGATAGAGAGTGGCTTGTCTTTCTTTTTCCTTCCTTTCTTTAGCACATTCTCTCAGGATATCATTGATAAGCTGTGCTTGCTCCTTCAGTTCAAGCTTCTTCTTTTTGCTTTCTTGTTTATACTCCTCCACGAGTATCTCTTGGTATTTCATTTTTTCTTGAAGCTTGCCATTCTGTATTTCTGCTTCTTTTATTGCAGCTTGGAGAGAGATCTTTTCCCTCTCCCATTATGTCTCTGGCTCTTCAAACCCCATCTTTTCGGTCCTTGCCTCTTCCCTGAGCCTTCTTACTTTTTTTTGAGGATCTGCTGTTGGTCCTCTAACTGTTTTATTCGCTCTTGTAATTGCGAGTTTTCGGTATTTGCCTTTTGTAGAGAGTCAGCCAAACGAGCACTAGCTTCTTCTGAAAGGATGTTTTGACGGGGATTACTGCCTTCGAATTTGGTTGGATCTGCAGTTAAGTGTCCTTGATCCCTGCCAGCCCTCCATTTAAGATAATCGCCCGTGACGCTCAGACCTTTAGGAGATCTTTCCATCATAATGATGTTTTCCCAAGATTTGCGAGCCACTTTCAATTCTTCTTCATTATCAAGCTCATGGTAAAAATGACCTTGGTGGTATTCTTCAATACTGATTGTGGACTGGGTTGAACCGAACTGTCTCATTACTAATGCTGGAGTATAACTTGTGTATCCGGTCACTCCGATTAGGGATACTGATTGATTACATCCCGTGCTGACCAAAATGGGTTGACTCGACGTTCACAATTTCCTCCAACAGTAGTCATGGCTGTTGAAGCTCAAAATCCGTTCTTGCCATTGCAGCTCATCCTTTGGGCTGATTACTAATCTGGTCATCTTTTCGATAAGAGGTTGATCAAGATACCAAGTTAACCCCTTTGTCTCCACAGGACATATGTGACTGATGATCCAGAGGTACAACAATTGAGAACAACACTTGATGGACCCCTTGCCTTGTTGTCGATAGTAAGTAAGAGTCAATAAAGTTTCTGCAAGAATTACCGGTATCGGGTTGACTTTCTGTTTCTCTACTGCCCAGAATATCTCCGCAACGCTGCAGGTTATGATTCCCGGAGGTCCAGGGAACAAAATCAGGCCATAGACCCCCAAAGCAAGTGCCAATGAAGCTTGTTCCCACTGTTCATCCTAGATGTATCGATCCAACCACTTCTTGAGGTAAGTCCAATACCATCCATGTGTGTTTCCATTGACAGTTTCTCTCGCCTTCGCTTCTTCCGGAGGAATCCCCAATATATGGGCGAACCATTTCCAGGTCTGCCTATGCTCAAAGTGTAAGTAGATTCGATTCTGCACCGCATAAGGAATTTCTAGCAATGCCTGATATTCTTCCATAGTGGGAGTAGTATCGATATCGTTGAATGAGAACACCCCATACTTGGGATTCCAAACCGACAGCATGGCTTTTAATACCGTGACTTGAACTTTAACTCGTATCAAGGTCGCAATTCTTCCATATTTTTCCTCAAATTGTGCTTTAATGTGATCGGGAAGCAACCTCTAACTACTAAACAAACCTTCAAGGCAGGTGCTTTTGACTTCAACTTTGCTCAGGTCCAACGAAGGTAACAAGTTGGCACCTCCCTTGGTGACATCACTTCGTGCAGGTACTGAACCCTGAGATGATTCGGACCACGGTTTAGCATGCTGTTCTGGTCTAGGAATCTCTTTTGCCGACTGACTCGAGGATGCCATGTAAAAAGATGATGCTTATTCTTTTACAGACCTCAATTCGGTGATGCCTGCAGGGAAACTTGTTAGCAGGACGAATTTAGGTAATTTTGAATTATACTGTTGGCAGGGTAACACCTACACATTTATCAAAGTAGGAAAGCGTGTAGGTCCTCCTAACAGTACGATCCAAGATTACCCTTAAAAATAAGAACATAAAAAAAATAAACAGGATAGGGTGAGAGCAAGTATGTCCCTTTTGTCCTAAAATAAGGAGAGTCCTGGTACCGGGTTGGTGCTACCTAATTAGATAGTTCTATCTTACGAGGTAGTTTGCTACAGCTTCCAGCTATTGTGACAGTTTAGCTCAAGGTCTAATTTTTCTAAAAGCCACAGGTTCCCAGATTGCCCCTACTGCGAACAGTAGAGCCCCATTCTATCACCATGATACTAACGGGAGAGTTCCACGGGTATCACAGTAAATAGAACAAGTTTCAATCTGAGCAGAAGCCTTCACGGATACTAATGGGGTAAAACCCACGGGTACCGCTACATGACTCCCTCCTATTTCCTAAAAGGGATAAGAAAGCCCGGGTATAGGGCTGAAGTGTGTGAGGACATTGTATGAGTGTTTAGTGTGTGAAGGGACACCTTTACCTCTTCCCAATATGGGGCAGTTTTTCCTTTTTTTTTAGACGAAGAGTGCTATAATAAGACAATCAAGACAAGCAAAATGGTTAGCAAAAATAACAATAATTGACATATGGAATTTTGTAAATTAAGCCCACTTAACTATGGTTTGAGCATAAAATTAAATCTACTTTTGGACCTCTGAACTGGGGTTAAGGTGAAGGTACTAAGTCCCCAGTGGAGTAGCCAAGCTGTCGCAAGGTATTTTGCGGTCGCCTGGACGAACACTCACCGAAGTGGGAAAGAGTGATGAGTCGCCACTTTAATTTTGAGGGAAATTAAAGGAAACCATTTATGAAAACAAACTAACATAAAACCACTTCGAAAACAGAGATTCTAGGTTCAGGGTCCGTATACGGGCAGGGAAGGTGTTAGGCACCCCGCCTCGTCCCTCTATGAGGGCAAGCAGATTTAACATTATGCTCTTCGTAGATTAAAATCGATAGCTAGGAGGGTTGGGCTAAAATGAAGATGTTAATCCCTTTGACAAAAGGGAATATTTAATTTTTCACTAGATTTCGGATTACCCAGATACATAAGTAAATGAGACGACCTCAGTGAATTGATGTTGTGTTGCGGTTTTTGTTCATAGGATTACTTTGCGTGTTTATTAAAATTTGATGTTCAGAATCGGATAAGAACTCTCCTCCGATCTCTGTTAAATATTTATTAAAATTTTTTATTGAGAATCGGATAAGAACTCTCCTCCGATCTCTTTTAAATACTTATTAAAATTTTTGATTGAGAATCGGATAAGAACTCTCCTCCGATCTTTTTTAAATATTTATTAAAATTTCAGATTGAGAATCGGATAAGAACTCTCCTCCGATCTCTTTTAAATATTTATTAAAATTTTTGATTGAGAATCGGATAAGAACTCTCCCCCGATCTCTTTTAAAAATGCAATTTGAGAATTTTAATGAAGGATCTCGGATAAGAACTCTCCTCTGATCTCCCTTTGTTTGGATGAGGATCAGGTAAAAACTCTCCTCCGACCTCTTGAAATTTAATTACGATCGTATCGCGCAAGGACCTTAGGCTAAGAGTTCTGGCATTCGAAGACACTGGGGATCTGGATTAGGCTTCTTTTAACTCATTGGTACCTTGTGACTAGATAGGGGATACCGGATTGAATTTTTACCGATCTCCTTTGTGATCGGCTTATCAGTACTTCTCGGCAAGTAACATTTGCTCTATTTTATTTGCTAATCTGAAATTTAATTTTACTCCTACTCTTCACCTTACCCTGTCATCTTCTTGAGCTAATCTAATGGTTCGACTTCATAATTCTCTGATTTATTATCCGAACGTTTATTAAAAAAACTCTTATGTTAAGATACTGCTACCAACACTTTATCAAACTACCTATACGTTACCCGTAACCAGAACACCTACATTAGGAGATAATAAAAGACCAAGAACAAATAAAAAACGTGAACTGATATATCAAAGATAAACTCAAGAGAATAACCACCCACGTAGGACCTTCTAACGTAAGACAAACTTTAACGAAAATTATGAGCGTAAAAGAAAATAAAGACGAACACTAGATAGGGCAATGGTTCAGACACTCACCTGTAGGAAGTCGAACCTATTGAACTAACTATGGAGTCGCGAATGTTGCAGAGTTGCGTGCTAATAGTCTGGGGGCTAATGCTTGCCTTGAAATGATGAATGCCTAGTTAGCATGTAATCGAGCCGGAATGACAATGAATGAGATTGAGCTCAGAAAATAAAAGTGGATATAAAGGTGATGAAAACAGAACTAAAACTAAGAAAGGGTATCGTAGAGCAATGAACAAACTAGAAATCAATAGTTCCAGTGTCCAACACTTCTTCAAAGAAAATACTTTAGAAAACTGGTTTCTAAAGTTTTTTTCTAGCTTAAAAATAGTAGAGTAGCAAAACTGAATCAATTTTCAGAGCCTTTCCACTATAATCACCACCCTTCTTCTTTTTTCTCGTCCCCTTCAACAATTTCCATACAGGCATTTATAGGGAACAAGTGCTCCCAATGAAGGGTCAGGATTTCTTTTGAGGGAAATTGAAGGTTTGGATTTTAAAGGACATGATCTGATGCTTGGGAATCAAAGAGAATCAAAATGAACGGTAGAGATTCTTTTCAGAATATTTGTCCTTTCTATCTTCTAATCTGACGGCTCAAAATTTTCTTGTCCAGGCCGATCCAAGGGCCGGGAATAAAAAGTGCCAGTCTTGTCGTCTTCTTCTTTGATCCAAGGGCTCCGGACTTATCCTTACAAGTAAGATCAACAGTGGAGATTGGGATGTACAGGACTGTCATGACATGCTCTGGCACCTGTCAGTAATGTGGGCGATTCTATAAATGAGGCGTGCGGTGGAGATCTCGTCTGCAATGCTTTAACTATCTCGGCTCTGATTATGACGACAGTTATTGGAAGTTGTCTTATTCTCCTTGCTTTCCGACCTCCCCTCCCTTTCGATCTTTCTAACACGATCCTATTCCGATCTTTCATGTCGGCCCCCCTCTTCCGATCTCTCCTACTCCGGTCTTCTCCTTTATCTGGTCCGGTTCAGTCAAAGCATTTATTCCTTCGATTCTGAGGCGTCCGCTTCGTTTTCTGCTAGCAATAAATGCTCAGACCTTCTCCATATATATACCTCCAACAAGAAACCCCCCGCATTTGATTTTCTCCTCTTTCCTTCTCACTTTTCTATTCTAACCGCTCCGGGAACAATCCCGGCCATGATAGCCGCTTTTAATCTTTTTTCGGCTGTTCACCTTGTTTATCAATTGAAAATTTATGACCCCGGTGATCAGAAAATCACTATGGCCACCTCAGATGACAATGAGAGAACTGGACTAATTTACCGACCCAAATCGAGAATATCGATTGTGTTGACCTCAAATCGATCGACCGAAGTAATCGGCGAACTGATTTCGGGCGAGAGGACTGCTAATTTCCCTCCGATCTTTGGTGACTGCCCTTCGAAGTTCATTTGGCTTTTCACCATGTTGGGTGTCCCGATAGCGGCTCGGTTCCGAGCGATAACATTGATGACGATTTCTCTCATTCTCATGAGAGTCATAGTCCCCCCATCTGAGCTGTACATCTATCCGATGTCGACGGCCAGTCTCCTGATCAAACACATCTTTTGATTCAGCCACGAGACTAGGCTTTGACATAGGCCTTTACTAGATAGGATGTACTGCCGATCTCTAGAGATCGCCTAAATGATGTAATCTGACCTTTAATGTAATCCGATCT
The DNA here is from genome assembly GCF_030052815.1 of Hevea brasiliensis. Taxonomy (NCBI): domain Eukaryota; kingdom Viridiplantae; phylum Streptophyta; class Magnoliopsida; order Malpighiales; family Euphorbiaceae; genus Hevea; species Hevea brasiliensis. The sequence goes on along the minus strand of NC_079496.1, from coordinate 20,511,266 downwards.
TTAATGTAATCCGATCTCTAGAGATCGCCCAAATGATGTAATCTGACCTTTAATGTAATCCGATCTCTTGAGATCGCCCAAATGATGTACTCTGGCCTTTTGGAAATAAAATTTTATTTTGACAATTATCATTTTGTTATTATTGCATTGATTATTTTCCGATCTCTGATGTGTTTATCCGATCCGGTTCCTAACTGAATAGCCTTTAACCGATCCACAATTCCAAACATCCGCCTTAATTCACCGTTCTTTAACCAACCGATCTCTCCTTATTCAATTATGGAATTTCTGGAATATTCTTGAGACGTGTCAGAAAAAGCTGTCGAATCCCTCTAACCGATGCCCCGCTTGGGACACCGTGAGCATTAAATGCTCAGACGAGTATAAATAGGGGATGGGTCCGCCAGTTGTCCCCTTATGTCATTTTCAGCCTTTCGCGAGTGATTCCAAAATCCTCTCATTTTTTCAAGTTCTTCCGGCACCGATCACACTCCGGTAAGGACTTTGATCTTTCTTTTAGTTTAAATTTTCCCTTTTCTTTGAAAATGAGCGGCGCCGAGGGTTAGAGAGCGGCGAGCCCCCCTTTCGTTCACGTCTCATGGTCGTCAGATGAAGTTGAAGTGGTCGGACCGAGTGGGCGATCTGAACCTCCTACATCCTCCATTCCAGCCCGTGGTCAAGCGGGACCCTCAAGAGGAACGCATTCTTCAGGGAGAGAAAACCTTCCCGTGGACGAGCTGCAGTCCATCCTTCAAGAAACCGATCTGCAGTCGTTTGCCCAAGAATATAACCTTCGGGCAGATTCGTATGAGCTTATCAGGTGTCACGGCAATCTCCGAGCCGATCATTTCTTTGAAGAAAACGATATGATTATGGTATACGAAAAGCAATTGAAAGCCGGGCTGCGGTTCCCTCTTGATGACTTCTTCAAGGAAGTTCTGAAATTCCACCAAGTCTGCATAGCCCAAATTCACCCGAACTCATGGCAGATCCTAGTAGCCTTCAAAGGCCTCTGCCGAGCTAAGGGGCTCAGACCAACGGCGAAGGTATTTGCCGAGCTACACAGGCTAACTCACCGAAAGGACGATGAGTATTGGTTCTTTCAGGCGAAGCCGCATTGCGAGCTCTTTACCGACCTGCCTTCCTCCCTGAAGAATTGAAAAAATCGATTTTTTATTCTGAGGAGCAAGGTTCCGGGCGGTTTTGAGGGTTTCCCGCGTAGCTAGCTGCATGTGGGCCCCTCACTTCCGAAGCGCATCACTCTGAATAGGGAAGAGGGAATAATGGTGATGGAGCTGAAAGATCAGGCGGCCACTCAGAAGTTCTCCTGTTTAGATACAGTGACGGCCGAACTGCATCATTGGACAATGGAGCTAATTACCGGCGAAGAACGCGGGCTTCAGCTCTCTGACCTCGGCTTCGGTACTTTCTATATCTCTGATCTCTGAACCCTTAGTGAACTCACTGACTTTTCCTTTGCACAGGTATGGCGGGCCGCAAGGGTTCCAAGGAGAGCCGAAAGCGGAAGAGAGAGGTCTCCAGAAAGGTGCGAGAGATGAAGCGCGCCGAGGCCCTTCAGACGCCAAGGCACGATTCGGGGGAGATGCAGGAAGGCTCATCACGACCCTCAGGACCGCCGATCCCTGACATAGAAGTGGTTCGGTCTCCTCCTCGACGTGAAGAGCCACCTCCACCTCCGCCGGTTGCTTCTAGTGCGGAAGGGGGTCCTTCCCAACCTCCGGCGAGGACCCTTTCCCGCGGCGCTCAAGTCCTGATCCATTCGTTGGAGAAGAACCACACGGTTCGGGAGAATCCGGGCTTGGCTAAGGTCTTAGGGGCCTCGATCTGCCTTCAGGAGGATTAGGATAGGCTGTCCCCAAACAGTCTCGATGATATCCTGACCCGGACTATGAGCCTGAGCGTGGAGAGCCTGATGAGCCAACACATTGTCCGGGAGAAGGCTCACCGCATGAGGCAGGAGCTCAATAAGGTGGGTCAATAAGCAGCTTCCCTTCGATCCCAACTTTCATCCGCCCAAAACTATATAGCTGAAATTGAGGGGCGGATGAAGTTCTATGAAGAATAAACTGGCCAAGCAAGCTCATGTTCTTGAAGAGGTTCGGGCGCTCCGAGCTACTGATGTCGCTCGCCTCACTGACGAACTCAAAGCAAAAGAAGAAGAGGCAGTGACAAGGGAGGCCGGCGCTTATGTGAATGCCCATGGGGACCTTTTGGCCGAGCTCAAGAAGCGTTATCCCGAAGAGGACTTTTCCTCAATGGTAGACTTGGCTCCGCAAGACGAAGAGGATAGCGAGGAGGAGGCTGAAGGCGAGAGAGGAGGTGAACAAAATGTAGAACAGGCTGGGGGTGATCCTCCAGCCGAATGACTTGTATAAATTTTTAATTTGAAATGAAATGAAGTTCTTTTTTGTTAAATGACTGGATGAGATCGAAAAGTATCTAAGTTGCATGAGCGCCTAATTTGTCTGAACATATTAGAACAACTTGAAAGCAATTATTAACCTATGTATGAGAGATCGGTAAAACTTTGTAAACATGAGATCGGCTTAAACCGAGAACAAACACTGAACGGAACTTAAGATTATTAAAATTGGAAACCTGATTTGAAAACTTAAGATCGGAAGTACCATTAAGCCGGATTAAAACTTTAACTTTATTGAACAGCTATCTACAATATTTATGAATGGGGGATCGGATAGCATGAAGACCTAATGTTGGTTCAATTTCATTTGACAAGAGAGATCGGAAATGCGATTGATTAGCCAAAAACTTGGTAATTGATTCGAGAGATCGGATAGGATTTAAATGACACGGGGACTTAGTACTGGTTCGATTCCTTTTGAAGAGAGATCGGAAATGTGGTTGTTTGGCAAAGAGAGACTTGGAAATGTGGTGGTCTGGCAAAGAGAGACCGGAAATGTGATTGACTGGTAAAGAGAGACTTGGTGCTGGGAATCGGTTATTGATTTCGGAGATTGGCCAAAATATGGTGTGGACAAACCCAAATCAAATGAATATTTCTGACACATGCGGAAATTCTAGAAGTTAACAGAATTATACAAACATTAATAAACGACCTGCGAGGGAGAAAAGCAGGTTAACCTCAAAAATATCCTCCTGTGGCCTGGAAAAATATTGAACAGGAGTGAGCGTTCGACTCAGAGAGTAAAATATCAATTTTAACCATAATCTCTATAACTATCTAAAGCTAATGCACCCTGTAGAGTGAAATGCAACATCAGCAATATTTTCACATCATAACAGCAAAAAGGTAATTTGGAGCACTCACACACCCAGTAATGTCAAACCATAAATATATGGGAGCTGATCCCCTATACAGCTATCTTGAATCCAACCTGTACCAGCGAAGAACTTAAGCCAGACTTTCGCTTAATAAACCAAATCAGGGTCCCAACAAAGAACTCAAGCCATGTCTATCCCGAAGGAACGGGTCCCAGCGAAGATCTCAAGCCGTGTCTACCCGTCCTATCCATAGTCAACACCACATCACACGCACACCAACGCACGGACACTGCTCCAAATTATCACAACAGCATCCATGGCACTTTAACAGTTATGAATGCAATATAAAACATGCATAGAGTTTAACTACATAGATATATGCATATAAGTGATGCATGGGCATGCTTGAACATATAATAATATCGAAATTACAATTAAAATTTATATTTTACTCACAGACTTGACAGCAGTCACTGTGGCGGCTGGGCAGAGGAAGAAGGCTATCCCGGCTCACCTGACAATTTTATTACGATTATTTAATACAATTGACTCAATACAAACCAAGAAAAGACCAAATACGTCCTAAGTCGTGCCGAAAATTTGGCAGAGTCTCCCCTATACCTAGGACCTACCCAACCTGTAAAAAGGCTAAAAATACACTTCTATATTCGCATGCCATACACTCACAACTCAATCATATCACACAGCCACTCCTGAGCCCATCCAAACAGTCATCAATCACACGATGTAAAATTACAGTTTAGTCCTTATAGTTGACCCTTTTTGCAAAAACTACCCAAATAAACTCTAAAAATTCTAAAACTTTGCCCCGCGGTCCTTAGCAATATTATTAGGCTATTGCAAAAAGAATCATAATTTTTTGAGCTACCACGAATATTTTATGGATTTTTAATCCCATTTAAGCACTAGAAAATTACGAAAAAGCAAGGTTCGGGTTTACCTATGCCGATTCCGACTCCGGGGACGCGCTCGAGACGTTTGACAATGGTGGGGTAGCCAAAATCTCGATCCAATTTGGAGACCTTTTCGGTAGTCGGTCTGTCTGGCCGAAAATTCACAGATCCGAACAACTGTTGAATTTTCGCGAATTGAAGATACCTACACGAAGCCCACAATACGAGGGTTAGTACATAAATTTTACAGAATTTTCTAATCTCATTTAATGCTCGGAAAAACATTATGAAGTTTCGTGGGACTCACCAAAAAACGATGTAGGAAAATTTTGAAATTTATATTGCCGCGAAGCTCTCGACTATTGGAGCGCTCTGGTACTCTCGGTTTCCTCGTGGGGTTCACAGTTTGCGAGAAATATAGTCCAAAAATCAAAATGGGCTAAAACTTCCCGGATAAAAATTGGACAAACCGCTAGATGAATTTTGGTGTTCTTGGTGTCTATGGAAAGCTCTCGAGGTGTAGATGTTGTTTACACAAGACTCGGCCCAATCGGTGGCCAGATCGGCCCAATTTCGGCCGGGAAGACGAAGCGGCTTGCTGCTCGTCGCACGACTTCGCGTGTGGTTTTCCGGTGTTCCAGGCAGCGGCCGGAGATGGGGGGAGGCTGGGGTGGCGCGCCGGCGAGGTGGAGAGGGCTGGGTGGCGGCTGGCCTGCAAGGGGAGGAGGGAGGAGAGAGAAAACGGGAGAGAGAGAAGGAGAGGTCGGGACGCACGCGGGGAGAAAGAAAAAGGAAGAAGAAGCCGGTCCGATTCGACCGGTCAGGTTCGATTCGACTGGTCCGATTCAAGATACAAAATTTTGAATTTTTACTCTGCCTTGGGACCGAAAACGAGGTCCAAAAATTTCGAAAAAATTCTAAAAAACTCAGAAAAATTCGTAGACTCCAAATATATTTTTGGTTTGCCACGTGGTCTTTAAATTAATTTTTTAAAAATCATCAAAATTTTTATTTTCGAAAAATCGAACCCGATTTCTAAAATCCGAACAATTTCAAATAATTTCCTAAAATTCAAATAAAATAAAATATCAATATTTCCCCAAAAATAATAAATTTAAAAATTAGGGGTATTACAACTAATTGACAACTTGTGATTGGTCTTTCGGGATCCCACATTAGATGTGGAGTATGCGTGTGTGTGGGTAATATAAGAATAAAGACTTCGTTAAAATAATTATGGTTTTAATAGCAGTCTATTCCTATCATGGACTTGTGTATGTATATATTCTATCTATCAATAAAAAAAAAAAAAGCACCCGAGTGAAAACAAGAAAGAGTTGAGTATCCCGGTATAGCTCTAATTGGGGTCTGGGAGTTAGTCAGACCCCCCCAGAGGCTAGTATTTCAGAATTTCACATCGAATTTGGAGTGTGCATATGTATGAGTTATATAGGAATAATGACTCTATTAAAATTATCCATTCCTATTACTAACTCGTGCGTACGTATATTCTATTTATCAAAAACAAAAAAACTTGTGATCAACATAAAGATTTTATTGCGACAAAACTAGATTGTACATGTATTGTTGAGGAAATAACATCTCAAATAATATAAAATTTAAAATGATTTGATAATGGCTTGATAAAAGCATATTCTATGTATAAATTCATTATCAAAGCAAAAAAATAATTACAAACATTAATTATTTTTTCTCTCACATACACGTCACCTAACAATATCCGTATGGCTTACCCATGACATTCACTGCAAACGCTTAACAACTCTCATAATTTTGGTGGCCTCAATAATATGCTCACTAGCAGTTGGCTACCTTTTATAATAAACTATCGGACAAGAGTCTGAGTTGGACTCAACTTCCCAATGAATTTCATCGAAATTCAATCCTTTGCCACCTTCCTCTTTTTTTTTTTTTTTAATTAAACTTTGGATTCAACGAATCTCCTTCATAATTTTTGCAAAACTCAATTTCCGCAATCCCTTTTTTTTCATTATTTTTTTAATTGTTCGAAATCTGAATTTTTTTTTTATCTTTTTATATGTAATTTGAATATGACCCATTTTATGACAGTAGTAGTATTCCTTAGTCAGTCTACTTGTAGTCTTGAGACTAATTTACTATTTCTTATAGAATTATTTTCACGTGAATTACTTCTGCTATAGCGAAAAGGATAAATTTTGACAATTATACCTGAATTTATTTAGTTGTAATATTACAGTCTCTCAACTTAAAAATGTAACATAAAATCCTATCAAATTTTAAATTTTACACAGTAAAATCTTTTTAACATCCAATTACCAGTTTTTCAGTTAGACGCTGACCTGGACAGTTTCAGCATTGAGTTTAGTAAGTATTTCTCTTTTCTCTCTCAAGTCATGTATAAATTGAATCATTTTTTTTCTTTATAGACATAATAATTTTTCATACGTAAAGAGAATAATTTTACACTTTGCATAAGAGAGGAGAGAGAAATATTGACTAAGTACCATGCAGGAGCTATTCACATCAGTTTCTAACTAAAAAATCAATAATTGAAAGTCAGAGAGATATTACTGTGTAAAATTTGAAAGTTTGGGGGTTTTATGTTACATTTTAAGTTAAAAGACTGTAGTATTACAACTATATAAGTTCAGGGACAATTGTTATAATTTATCCATAGCTAAAACTATTAACAAAAGTTCTACCTTCATTACTACTATTTGGCTTCTTGAATTTCTTTTCATCCAAAATTACTACTAAACTCTTACCAACTGTTAGGGTATCACTAAACTTTGATAAGATTATGGGAGTCATCAATTTTTACACTAACGTTAGCCAATTGAATAATTAAATTACTGAAAGTATTAAAGTGATCGCTCACAAAAATATCTTTCACCACCGTTCTTAGTTGGTACAACTTATTTTTAAAATATAAACGGTTTGTGAGTGATTTTGATATGTTTAAACTCTTCAATTTCTTCCATAAGACTATTGATAAATCTCCTTCAAAAAATTATATTTTATATCAGAAACTAATGTCAGTCAAATTGAAGTCGAATAGTGTTTCACAAACAAATTCACTGTCAAAGAATAAATAATTACAAACACTGATTAATTATTTTTTCACTAAAAAACGCAACCCGTGACACTCTTCACACGGCGCACCCGTAGCCTTCACTACCCACGCTCAACAACTCTCACAATTTCAATGATTTAAACGCTCTGCTCATTTACAACTCTCAAATTATGGCCACCCTTTTATAATAAGCTATTGGACAAGAGTCCAATTTAGACTCAACTTCTTAATGAATTTTGATGTTGATCAAAATTTAATCCTATGCAGACAACCCACACCACCCCCCCCCCCCCCCCCCCTCCCCCTTTTATTAAGCTTCTTAATTAAATGAAATTTCAATTCCTAATTTTATTTAGACTTAAATTCAATATGTTATACATATTTATTGAGAGGTTATATGTGTACAAATTACTCGTCAAAATTTTATGTAATCTTTACATAACTTAACTTAGTTTAGTGGTTAAAAGCATATCACTCACTTGACAGTCTCATATTTGAATCTCTACTCTTTTAATCTCTCTATTTAAAAAAAAAAACTTTATCCTATCTCTCTATGGACAACCATTGGATGAAAATTCCTCCTCTGAATATTGTTCAATGGTTGTTTTTTTTATGCTAATTATGTGGTTACTTTTCCCCACAATTGTGTATTTTTTTCTCTGTAACCGTGTGGCATAAGTTTCCTCTCCTTCCTTTACATGTAGGTCAGTGGGCTCAATTGACCCTTTGACTTGGTGGAAAACTCTAATATATATATAAATTGGGGAAAAAATTCATCTAAAAATAAATTATGGATCCACTTAAAAATTAATAATAAAAATAATAATTCATTTAATTTTTTTTTCTTTTTTCAAAAATAATTATATAAAAGTTAGAGTACCATTAAATAAAAAAGACAAATTAAAATGATTTTCTCCATATATTTGTATGAAATTTAAAAAAATCTTCTTGAGATTATATTTCAAAGGAGGCGTTAACCATGCTCTTCGATGCCACTTGTCATTTCTTTTATCTTTTCATGTTCATAAAAATCTCAAAATTTTCTCCTTTCATTTCTTTTTTTTATTATTATTTTTTTTATTTTCTATTGATTAACTTTATCTTTTTTTCTTTTTCACTTTTTAAAAAATAAAATATAATTATTTTAAATATAGATAATTTATTGCAAATAGAAAAGAAATCATGATAAAAAAATTCAACAAGCTACCAATTTACATTATTACGAAGCAGAATTATTTTATTTTGTCGTAAATTTATAATTTCAATGGCTTAATAAAACGTTTTACTGAGATGAATACTAAATTATATTTTTTTTATAACATGTTTAAATCCCAAAAACTCTTTTTCATATTTGATAACTACCCATTTGAGTTTTCATCGATGGAGCGAATGATACTCAATAAGAACATAAAATTTGCATGATTATTATTTTTTTAATAAATAATTTATTTTTTATATATAATTTTTTATTTAAAAATTAAATTAAATAAATAAACCTTTAACTCACTGACTTAATTTCCTGATTCCACCCCTGAAGCTGAGGAGCAAAGGTGTAAACAATAACGCTCAATTAAAGTGTGGCTTATAAAACATTTTCCATCTTTTTTGTTCCAATTTTCCTTCTCATTTCCTTGTTTTTTCAAGTTTTCACTTTTCAGTTGGAAAATTGAAATTTTGAAAAACTTATTCATTTTTATCCTTTTTCAAGACTCTACTTTCTATTTTTCTTGACTAAATCTTTTTTTAAATAAAAATTTACAAGCTAAATACTTTTTTTTTTAAATCATGTTAAATGTTAATTATTTGAATAAATTGTTAAATGAAGTTATAATAATATTTTATGATCTAATTGAATTTTATAATTTATAAATATATTTTAAATTTAAAAATATCATGACAATCATTATAAAAAATAATCTTGACCTTAGATTTTTATTTGAAAAAATTATTGATGCAATATTATATAAATTTCAATAATTAAAAAATTGCATAAAAACATTGGAATTATTGGGATTTGAACTCATGTTTGTTGTGGAATTATGAGACCAATCATTGTCAGCACCACAAGAAGGAAATTTCCATGTTCTTTACTTAGAGCTTAATTTTGCTTCCCAACCATCTCTATTAAATCCCGATCAAATCTATCCACCAAACTATTTGAATCGGTGAATCAACATTTAAATCCGTTAAAATTTTTAATTAAATTAGATAAAAAAGTGATTAGTATGATCAGATTAATTTGGTGGTTGAATTGATAAATCGATATGACTCAATTGATCTAATCAATTTAATTATTCAATAAATTTTTTTTTTTACTATTAGTAACGAGAATTAAATTTAAAATTTTATAAAAAGTCTTTAAAATAAAAATCAATTAAGGTGGCTTGATATATATTATTTTATTTTAATATATTTATTTTTTAATATATACTTAATATTTTATAAATATTAAAAAAAATTATATATTTATAGAAATTTTTTATGTCTTATATTACTTAAATATTTTTATATATAATTTAAAAATTTATGTAAATATAACTTAATAAATACTAAAGTTTTATTTTTGAATAATTAAATTTAATTAATTGTATTTATTACTTATATTAATAGGTGATATTTTTAATTAATTTTTTAATAACTTGCTAGTTGAATCACTGATGCTATTCACCTAGTCTCTTCACTAAGCAACCTCCAAGCTGGGTTTAATTACGCTCCTCCCAACTACAAAGAACTACTTTAAGGTGTTTTTTGAAATGTAATGTAAAAATACAAAACTAAAAAAAAAAATTAATTTATTATTTAAAAAGTTTTAGCAACTAAACAATAAAATTTTCTATTAATATATATTTTTTTAAAAAGCAGGTTTTACTCTCCCCATGGCCTTTGAATTCTCTTCTCCATGCTATGTAGTTCAACCTCACAATTGAAAGTTCACAATAAAATTTTAATAGAAGTGAAAAAATCATAATGTATCACTTGCTTTCATGTATATTATAAAATATTAGATTCAACTATTTTATCTATTATTTAAGATTTTTTATATTGTAATTAAAAAAATAATTAAATCATCTAAGTTATAATAAAATAGTTCTTAATATCTTAACTAATTAAAAGGATATTGATAACATAAGTTTTATAAAATTACATAAATGATTATTATGTTTAGTAGGGATAAAATTAAATTTAGAAAAAAAAATGATCCTTAGTAATTTTTTTAAAATAATAAATAATTTTAAATAAAATAATTTTTTAAAAAATGAGATAGTGATGAACAAAAAGTATAAAAGTAGATTAAATTTATTACATAAAAAAAAAAGAAAGAAATTAAGCTTATAAACAACAAATAGGGGACAATTAATTTATTGTGGTCCTATCATTCATCTCAGCTAAGGGAAAACAGCATAAGGGGGTGACATGGTTCTTTTTTTTACAAGCTATATATGGGGTATGGGTAGATCAATCATCCTCAATTTTGCAAAACTAGTTAGGAAATTAGGGGACAATTTTCATATCTTTTATTCATAGATATTAGAGATGCTTTTTGTCCACATTTTCTCATTCCATGAGGAATGGGTTTTATTTTTTAAAATATTTAAAATTTTTAATATAATTAATTTTAATTGATATTTAAATTTAATATTTAAAACTTTTAAAAATAACTTTATCACTATTAAATTGAAAGTCATCGGTAAATATTATTTTAATTCCTTTGAACAAATATTTTATTTCAAATCAAAGAGGAGAGAGAGACATCTTTAATCAACAAAATTATGAATATATCAATATTTGGTATTTTATATGGTCAAGTCAATTTTATCTCTCTTACATTACAACCGGAAACAGCAAAGCTGGTCTCCTATGTCTTCACAGCAGTGAGGATCTGCCACGTGTAAAACATCATCCACGGCCGCAAAAAATATCCATTCTCATTTTCAACACTATTCACTTTCGCTCCCTTTTCTTTTCTTGTCCTTTATTTTCCGTCGGACCTCTGTGGGCTGAGGCTCAGGTGGCTTCATCTGGTCCTCTTATTTTTCTTCGAAGGATCTTGACTTCTATAAAAGGGTTACTTCGTCAAATTAAAAATATCCATAATTATATGTTATATATTGTATTTTCTCAAGGTTTTAGGAACAGATAGGGAGGGTTTTAGTCTAGATTTTTTTACAGATTTCGGAGAGAAAAACTGGATATAGACAAGATTATAGAGACAGAAGAAGTGGGGTTCTTTATATTTTTTTTTTATTTGATGTAGAGGAAAGGGTATTGGAGAGGCTTTGCAGAGAGTTAGGAACCTTGTGTAGAAAAACAGGATCTTGTTCTTTCCATTCTTGTCGTTTTTGCTTTTTTTTTTTTTAATTTTTTTAAATTGTAGGAAGAGGCAAAGAAGATGAAGATTCAATGCAACGTTTGTGAGGCGGCGGAGGCGAACGTGCTTTGCTGCGCCGACGAGGCTGCGTTGTGTTGGGCTTGCGATGAGAAAGTTCATGCGGCAAACAAGCTAGCAAGCAAGCACCAGAGAGTTCCTCTCTCTGGCTCTTCCCCTCAGATGCCTAAATGCGACATTTGTCAGGCATTTATATATATTACCTGTTATATACATCTCTATATGCATTCGTCCTTCTTTGCAATCCTCTTTAATCTTCATGGATGCCAAGCCTTTTCATCAATATATAACTAAAATGGTTTTGGTTGTGATTATATACATAGAACCATTTCTTTCTTTAAATATGATTGTTGATAGAAGTTTTGGATATTGAGACGGACCTATAGTGCCTGAGATGAATGGTGAGAAAGGATCCATAAGGTCAACCCCAACTAGTTTAGGATTAAGGCTTAGTTGTTTTTGTTGTTGTGACTGTTGATAGAATTTCAAAAGATATTGTCTTAGTAAAGGAAAAAAAAAAAAAAAAGAAGAGAGAGATATCCAAAATTCACCTTCTTTCCCCAGCATATTAGCTTCAATTCCAGTCCAGTAGTTAGATTCGGCTGATTCTGGTTTCAATGGTTCCTATATAATCCTGGTACCAATATATAATCTTGCTTCTGCTGATCAGTAATATCATTGTTTACCTAGAAAATTTAGAGGTTTTTAACAAACGTAGCTGGATATTGCCCTGTTGGCGGAATTCTTAGTTCTTCTTGTCTTTTTTGTTTATATCTTGCCAGTATTTTCTTTGGGATTAATTAATGTCGATTGTTAACTTGAATCACAGTCATCATAGGAGGTGGATATGGTTGGTTTTTCTAACATTCAATTAAATAAAGGGCTATTATTGTCTCTGTTTAACCATTTTAGAATAGTCTGCCTGTTGCATGTTACTGGTTTGGGTGTTTCTCATCTGCTCAGTGTAGAGCCTCATAGACATGCAAAACCTATTCTTGGACCCTAATCAAAAGCTTGGTCTTATGATGAGTTTTATTTGACTTGGCATTAGGATCTTTATGAACAATAGGTTAGTTTAGATCCTGGATGCCTCCATCATATTTACTTAATTTTAGCTTAATAAAAAATTTGATTTGTATTTGTCAATGCTTCAAGCCCAGTGGATCCTAGAGATATGACCTATACTTATTCTTTCTAAAAAGCTTGAGCTTTGGAGTTGAATAGCTTTTGACACTACCAATACCTGTCCACTTTATCAATGAAAAATAAAGCATGGCATGGCATGGCATGACAGTTGTAATGGAGTTTTTTTTTTTCTTTTTTTTTTTTCCATATTTTTCCTGAAGGGAGGTTTGCCAGAGTCAATATATGCATATCTTATTATGCTGTTTCCAAATTTTTTGCGGGATTTTATTTTACATGTGATGGCATGGTATCAATTGGCAACTTTATTGGTGATTAAACTATGATGGCATGAACTTTCTGTTAAGTGATTAAGTGTGTGTGTCTGTGTGTGTGTGGGTGAACTTTCTGTTAAGTGATTAAGTGTGTGTGTGTGTGTGTGTAATTTTTGTGTATATTTATAATGTACAGTACATCTTTGTGTACTTGTATGTCCCTCTGTTTCTAGTGTTAGTGCAGATAAGTAATTGTATTTAGTTCAAAGTGAAAGAAAATTTAATTTATCATCAAAGTGAAGGAAAATTTAATTTAACATCTTCATAATTCAGCAACACCACCCACCCCCTCAAAATTAAAATAAATAAATAAAATAGCAAAGTCATGTTTCTTTACTTCTATTCCCGGGGAGAAATTATATTTGCTTTTCCAGGGCACGTAGTGGTAAATTATAGTTGCTTCAATAACATTGGCTTCAACAAGATGTAACTTAACAGATGTTGGAGAAAGTATCAGCTTACAACGAAGCTGGCTAGAGTATTTAGCTATGCCTTGCTAGTGCAGTTGTCAGCGTATATGCCCATAGAAATGTTGTTATTGGCTGAACCATCTTGAGTCTATTGGTGTATGATCTGTTGAACTTTCTCTTTGTGGATTGACAAGTGATGATGCAAATCACTCTTTTGATACAGGAGACAGCTGGCTTTTTCTTTTGTCTAGAAGATCGAGCTTTGCTCTGCAGGAAATGTGATGCTGCTATTCACACAGCAAATGCCTATGTATCTGCTCATCAGAGATTTCTGTTAACTGGAGTAAAAGTTGGTCTAGAACCTACTGACCCTGGTGCATCCTCTTCTTCAGTGAAATCACCTTCGGGTGAAATAACCTCTGAAGCGAAATCTCATTCTGTTTCTAGAAGAGGAACTCCACTGCCATTGACTAGTCCATGCAATGGAGTTTTGCCTGCACAGGTTGGCAGACAGGAGTTTGAACCTTATAAAGTATCATTTTCTAGTGGTTCTGCAGCTGGAGGCATCCCAGAGTGGCAGATAGATGAATTTCTTGGATTAACTGATAATAGTCAAAATTATGGCTACAAGGACAATGGATCATCTAAGGTATGCATTTAAATATGCAATGTGGCCTCCATGTTATGGTCTTGTTGCTTTTTTTTTTTTTTTTTTTTTTTCCATCTCATACAATTACAAATCAATTGCCCTCTCCACATCTATCTGATGAATTGTAGCAAACAAGTGTGCCTCTTTATCTCTCATAATCATGTGCCATGCTGGCACTAACAGATAATAATAATAATAGGTTGAAGGACCTTATCAGAACTTAAATCTGTAATAGTTACATGGATGTCCCCTTCCACTTGGCTAGCTACTTGACCTTGTGAGGCTGTTGGATAAGCAAGTTGCTTTTGTAATTGATGCTTCATTAAATATTTTGTAAGTGATTAGTCTAATTTTATGATTGTGGGTTGTCTTGTAGCTGTGAATCTTGCTATTCAACGCACAAAAGCGGAGCATGTATGAGAAACGATTTGGTATATTTTATTCTGTACTTCTGTTAAGACTATGTTTGCAAGTTAGAATTTACATGCTTCGTAAGGTTTTTATGCAGAGGTTGATTAACAAGAAGTTGTGGTAGCGTGGTTATCTTTCTCGTGAACGAGCATAGTTTTTTTTTTTTTTTGGTTAACAAAATGTTGTTTTATAGCATAGTTATTCTGCATTTGTTTTGCTGTTGGAAGTAGCTTCCAAGCCTTTTAATTGCACTTGTTATTTAGTTATTACATGTCTTCTTCCAATGCTTATGGATGCCACAGCATGTAATTTTTGCTTTATTAACAATGTTTGTCAGGTTGATAGTGGCAAGGGTGGTGACTCTGACAGCTCTGGAATCTTAAGATCAGCTGAGGAAGAGGTAGATGATGATGAATGCCAAGGTCAGGTGCCAGACAGCTCCTGGGCAGTGCCGCAGATGCCTTCTCCACCTACAGCCTCAGGGCTATTTTGGCCAAAACGTGTCCAGAAACAATCTGATAGTGGAGATTTTGTGCCTGATATATGTTGCTCAACTGTGCAAAGCCATGACCAACATGGTACTGCAACAAAACGTAAGCGGCTCTGAGACTGTCTGTGGGCTTTAAGCTTCATATTTAACTCTGCTATCTAAGTTTAACCAAATTTGTTCTGATTGAAAGGCTATTGTAGTAAAGGTGGTATACGCAATCTGCTTCTAAATTTATCCGTATTGCTTAACCATCAGAGCAGGGCCTCGCTGTTATGCTGTGGCTACTTGGGTCTTGTAAGATGAAAGGATATGGCTACTTGGGTCTTGTAAATATTTGTTTCTTAGTCAATAATTTGCACGAGAGATTAGAATTCTGCATGAACAAGCAAATTTGTTGAAAAAAGGGTAACCTGATTGTTTAATAGAGTTCTCTCTCCCTTCAAACATTACTCCGATTTTCTTACAAATATGAGTCTATGGTTGAGATTGAAAATCCAATAGCCTCAAAGTATATCTTGTTTCTGGGTTTAGGGAGAATGATAAAGGTTTAGCATTTTTCTTATGTGAAAATCTTCTTACCGTGCGGTAGTAATGGCTAGAGTTGGTGTTTTCTCTGATGCCAAAAAGTTGCTCCTTGCATTAGTCTCACTTCACTCTTAGAAGTGCGAAGAAGCTGCTCCACTTGAGTTAGCTTAAGAAAATGTCACCTTTAATGGCATTTTCTTGGTTCTTTACTAAAAAATTGCTCTACTTAAATTGGTTTGAGAAAAACGTCACCTTTAGTGGCATTATCTTTATTATTTATTTCTTCAATAGAGCAACACAAGTTTGTAATTTGTTAAGATTGTGAATTAGTTGTGCAATTTTTTTTACATTATTCTAATAATTAATACTATAAAACAAGTTACTTAACAAAAGTGTTTGATAAAAATTACTTTCATTATTTCTAATGAATTTTTGGAGAATATTGCTTTCTTTGATATGAGAGCTAACCTTAACTGTATTAAAGAAAAAGTAATTCCTAGAAAATATTGTGAAAAAATCACAAAAGGCTTAAAGCTGCAAAATTGAGTACAAAACTAATGCCATTAAAAAAAAAAATCTAAATATATAACCATGATTTATACATCTTATAGTTATTTTAGGAACACCATTTATGAATATGATCACACCGTATAAAAGATAATATTAACGAAGAAAATGAACAAGAAGTGATTTTTAATATATTAGCACTTGATCATAAAATAAATAAAAATTTAAGACGTCTAGTGTTTGTTATCCCTAACTAAACGATATCTATGCAGCTTACACCGAAAAATGATTAGGACTTGGCTAAAGGTTCTGCCATATTGTTCATATTTTGACAAGAAAGAAGCCAAAATTGTAGAACACTAGGACAGTTCTCATTCACCAGAGGGCTACCTACTATAGTTGTTCACTTGGTGTCCCAAAAGAAACTTTTTGACACTAGAAGACACTACTCTTTGTTTACTCACTCAGATCATCCAACTCGGAGGAACACGTTCTGATGACACAGGAGGCAATGTACGAACATTGATATCAAGAGGAAGCAGGCGATACTGAATGTCAAGTTCCTTGAAGATTTTAACAATCTCTTCCAGCAAGAGGGCTCTCCTTGAAAACCTCTCTCCCATGTCTTGGTGGTTCATTCTATGGGTTAACCATACTGCGATTCGCACCCTATTCAGGTCTTCCATATCCTTGAATATGATCATGGGTGAAGGATACCAATGCTCCTTCTTGTTATCGACATAACTGCAATGGAGAATGCAAGATAACTTTCAGAATACAAGATCAATTCAAAGAAGCAATGTGATAAAAGTATTGCATTTAAGTGGGACCTAATCAGACTGCTTAATAAATGATAACAACAATAACTTAAACCAAGGGGGTATGGCAATTGTTATTAAAAACCAAAGATTTTTCTTATGCTTTTGATCTTTTATCTGAGCATGTATATGCATGTCCTGTTTATCATCAATGACCAATGGTAGAATTTGAGTCAGCTCACCAACAAATTAAATTCTGAAAAAACATCATCTTAGCCATCCAAAAGCCTGAGGCATTCTTAAGGCATCAGTATAGAGATTTAAGATAGTATAACAGAAACCAATTTGTATGTCATTTGATTCATGTAAATTCAGCATAGTTAGTTTCAAAGCATAAAATTTAGTTTCAACAGGTATAAAATGTCAATTTGGTCCATATTACCCTCTTAGACCAATAAGTAGCATAAAAGTAATGGCAAAGGGAGAGGCTAGTACTTGCCTAGTTATCCGTTGCTTAACGACTGCAATCTTTTCAGCTGGGGTTGCTATGTGAATAAGGAACTCAACAGCATCTCCCATGTCAGGACTGCGATGGTAGTTACTGATGGCTTTGGTGGAAAGAACACTGTTGGCAATTATAATCTTCTGGTTGTCATATCTTAGGAAAACAGTAGTTAAAATGTTCATCTCTTCTACTACCATCTGAAATTTGTTGCAAACAAATAGGCACATCATATATAAACAAGCAAAAAATTCCATGATAGTGAAGGCATAAAATTATGGAAGCACAGTTCATATATTGTTAATGTACCTGAACACCATCAATTTCACAGCGATCGCCCACATCAAAAGGGTGAATCACAAACAAGAAGATAATAGCTTCAAAGACTGTTTTGCAGGTGTTTCCAAACATAAATGCCACAAGGAGGAGTTGGGAGCTTATAAAGACAAGAAGTTTGCTTGTGGCAATTCCTAGAATAAGAAGCCAGATAACAGCTATAAGGGTCGCAACCAAAATATTCACCATGTGATGCAGCTTGTTTACAGCTGTTTTTGTGTCATTCAATGTCAACGCAAGTGCTCTCCTTTCTCTAAAAGCATTAACCTGAAATACTCAAGTTACCATATCATAATTACTATAAATTAGAACATATGCACAAATAGGCCTTATGTCTGTCAAAATTTTTAGAAGTTACAATAAACAAAGTCTCAAATGTTGTTTGAAGAGATAAAATTGAAACATAAAAAAAAAAAAAAATCATAAAAAAAGGTTTCCCTGTTTATATGTTTTTGTGCCAGGTAAGGAAAAAAGGTGGGAAAGTAGGGGTAAGGAAAGATGTTTTTGTGCACATCTCGGCTACTGCTTATCGGTCCATGCTCTGCCTCAGCTTTAGCGCTGACGTTAAAGGCCTAGTCAAAATAATGGTTTTCACCATTGAAGCCAAGGCAACCCATACCCTTTAAAGGCATAAACCACCTACTTCAACACAGCAGTAGCCTCACCAAAAAGGCGCATGAAGGATTGAGAGCTTGCGCTGATTGTTAGAGTGATTATAAAGGGAGATACCCTGCAGGCCATTGATACTCTGCGCAAAAGTAACTACAAGTTTGCTCAAGAAGGTACAAAACTGAGGCCATTTTGTTACCCCAAGGCCTGTCCTTGTATTTATGCTTGTTGAACCGGTATTAAAAATAATTAATATCCTTTCAATATCAAAAGTTCATACGAATTTGAATATGAATTATATTTTCACATGGAGTCAGACAAGGCCAACATCCATATAAATATATGGAGATTTCAAACTGAATCAATAAATCCCACCACGAAAAGCCTATTCTTAAGTTGCATACTTCTTTATCACAACAATTATCCAGATTATTCCTCCACATGCGAATGCTATTCTGCATCAAAATTAAACTGATTTTCTATCTAAAACAAATAGTGGTAGCTTATATTAAACTGATCGAAATTAATAATTCAGTCCAATCACATCGATTAGAACTTGAAACCAGGCAAGATTTAAGTATGACTTTACTTGTATTGGAGCCCTAATGGATGCATAGAAGCCTAAAGATAATAGTAAATATAAAAACTAACATATTTTGACATTTGCAAACAAAAAAGGAAAAATAATTGTGAAACCTGAGAAAAGGGATGTCACTCTTACCACCCAATTTTTTAAACATGACTTGCTAATTTTTTTGCTTTCATATGCTCCTTCAAAAAGACTCATAGCCTTTAAAGCCTCATCTTCTTGCATGAAACGCAGGATATCTTCCAGGTAAATATACCTTCATGGGACAAGAACAGAAATTCATTACAAGAGGATAATTATGATGAAGTGATCAAAACACTACATCAATTAAAATGTGATAAAGCCATACAATAAAAACATATTATGAAGAAGAACAGAAGGTTGATTCAAGATGATTATACAACTGTCGTCTTAAACACAATAAAAATTCCACTCTAGGAGAACATATCTTTGCCAGCCCTCATTCTAAAAGATGTACTAAAATCTGCAAAAGATTTGTTATGAGTTAAGACATGTTTTCTAGTAGAAATGGATAAACTAATAAATTTACTGCAACATGCAAGTTCAAACAGAAATAATTACTTACACACCAAATTTATTAAATAAAATATATTGAAGAAAAAAATAACAGTAATAAAAAGCAATGCCTAACAAAGTATAGATAGTTACACCTCACATACAAGAGTTCAATGTTAACGAACAATAACTCAATCACCTCAAAAGCAAAGCAGAGTATAAACTATACCACAAGTAATTGAATCAAATGAACATTATAATTATAAACGTAAAGAATAGTAACCATGCATACAATTAAAATAGAACTAAAAAATAATAAATGGAATACGAAATAAGAACCCACCTAGACCCAGTCTTGGCCACATTCTGGAATATTTTCCTTGCTGCAGCTTTTGCTTCACATTCACTTCTAATCTTTGTGGCACACTCATCATCATCATCATGACTCGTATCTGGTATCTGTTCATCCAATGTTGACAGAGTACCATATCGAATTATGTTCATCAGCCTTTTCATATTCCAAGCAGAAACATTCTTAGGATTCAATTTGTGCAAGTGATCAATTGTTATCCCATCATCTTCCTCATTGGCTTTCTTAGAGAAAGCTCGAGACAGTTTGGGTGTACCAATTCTAGGGCTTTTCTGTATCCTGCCACTTCCTATTACTTTTGAACCCTGAGGTGATGGACAGGTAGTTGCCTTAAGGCTAGCAGGCACAGTAGCACCAGCATTCTGTAACTTGTGTATCTCAGCTGCAATTCTTTCTTCCTCTTCCTCATTCCTTTTTATTTCAATCAATGGAGGACCAGAAAGCGTTTCAATCACATATTGATTAAACAATGACTCCCGTATCCGATCAAAGTAAGTACTTACATGAAAAGAAGATGCTAGCACCTTAACCACAAGAGTCTTCGCAAGCCATAACAATGTACCCACCACCAAACACACCAAAACCTTGGTCACATATGTAAGAGTTCTACTCCTGGTTTCCTTTTCAACCTTTTTGTCAAGCAAATAATGCCAAGCAATCAAAACAAGACCCAGCCATAAGCAATTCTGCACAGCTTTCTTGATCCCATAGACAAAATACAAAACTCGTTTTCGCAAAATAAAATTCCTCTCAACAAAGAACACAATGATCCTTACAACCCATCCAGAAACTAATCTCCCACATATTAACACTAGAACAAACACTTCCCATTTCCACAATATAAGCTTCCATAGTTTTTTATTCCTCAAATATGGAATAGCAAGACCACAAACTAGAGCAGCAATAATTAAAATCAAACTCACCCATTCAAGCAGAATCCAAAAATCGAATTTATCTTTCTTGTACTCTTCAGGCAAATCCTCCTCCAACAAGGGGTCATCCTCCTCATCATCAATCACGCTACCTTTCCCTATGAATCCGGACTTCAATTGCCCTGATCTTCCCACCACTCTCCCCGATTTTTCCGGAGGCTGTAGGGGTGGGTCCATCAATCTCGACTTTTTGCTCTCCTTCAACAAATGCGATTTCCTCTCAAACGACGAGCTATTGGAAAACGTCCCGTCGTTTGTAGAACTACACTTCAAGATCTCCACATCACCACCACCAGCATTTGCACTATCAGTACTCTTCTTGCTCGGTGAGTCTTTATTCTGGTGTCTCCTCCTCACCGACTCGCTAGACCCAGGTGGATTCGGATCGAAAGAGACGCGGTTCACTGTCGTTGGAGACTCCGAAACCGGCGTCAAGTTCCGGTGAACAAAGACTGCATCGTTTTGAAGTTCGGCCATCTCTAAATCCATATCCAAGCAAAACTCACCGGAAGCTTTTTGTTTGTGTAAAAACTGACCAATCAGCTTCGAGGGTGGATCCTCCATGGACGAAAATGAAGCCGCACTATCTCTAGCAGCAGTAGCGTTACTTTGAGAAAAATCAAACCCAAAATGTTCACTCCCATTGTCTGGTATCTGTTTATCTTCCTCTTTGCCATTCCAAAAATCATAGCTCGATTCCCTCCAAATCATCCCAGTGTTAGTGGGTTCGAAGCTTCTGGCAGTGGGATCACGTTTCCCATCCATTTTGAGAACAACCTCTCTACGGTCAGTGGAGTTAGCGGCCATGGCGGTGTGTTCTTTTTTAAACTAAAAGGGCACCTTGTGTGAGATTTTTGCCGAATGCGAAAATGAATGGGACATAAATCCACCACACCAGAGAAGGATTGGCCAAGTCATATGGTAAACATTTTTACTCAAAACTCAGTGAATGTGGGACTTCACATGTTTGAAGGTGTAGATAATCAATGATGAAGAAGAAGGAGAAGGCCTGCGTGTACTGCAGTGGGATTAAGAAGGAAGTAGTTTTATAGTTTCTTTGAACTTTGAACACCGGGAGAAAAAATTGATTTCCAAGAAGAGAGACGACAGGTGGCGCTGTCAGGTTTTAGAGCGAAACTGCGAACGATAGCTCGTTCTCAGGTGGGGCTTTCAGTCCTCCTATAAATATTATATGCTTTGTAATCTTAAACCCTAATTTTTTACTTATTTACAAAAATGTCACCAGTTTTAGTCGTGGGCTTATTTCCATATTTCTCGCAAAGAGGAGTCAAATCTGAGTCATCTTTTAATTAAAAGCCGCTTACCAGTCTCTTGTTCTCTCTAGCTTTCTCTCTATAGTCTTTTCATGGCCAATGGCCCATTTTACCCTTAAATTATTGTTCCATAATTAAATTATGCCCTAATTTTTTTTTATTTGATCAACTCCTAAATTATTTAAAATGGCTCTTATAACATTAAAATTAATAAAAACTGATGGTGTTTAATTGATCTATTTCTGCTATAGACATAAAGTTGTTTACCTTGTTTGGAAATAATCAACATTCAGTGCAATTACATTTTTTTTATTTAATTACCAAATTGATCATTTTCTGTTGTGTTGAATATTGGTGTATTTGCTGTCAACATAAACTTAAGCTTAGTTCATGTATTTATCATATTTCAGAAGTAAAAAATATTGTAGCAAACTAACAAAGCAATCCAGGCTATACCCATTGGCCTATTTGGCAATAAAGATGAGAAAATATGACATTATGAGAAATTAAGGAAATATAAAGTTAGATCAAGGTACAAGCTGCTGTTGGTAAAATTGGCTAGGAACAACATTAGGGGCCTTCTAACTCTCATTTTATCCCTCCTAGCATTTGGAACCATACTTGAAATCTTACCTTTCAGCCAAAGATTAAAATTTTCATTTGGAGAGCTTTGAAAAATGCATTGCCAATAAAAGAAAATTTAGCTAAAAGGGGCATTCTCTCAAACCCTCTCTATCCTGTCTACGTTGTGCAAATTGAATCAATAGAGCATTCTCTTTTTCGGTATTCTCATATAGCAGCTACTTGGTTTACTACTATTTGCAACTAGAAACCAAATCCTATTGGTTTCTCTTCTTTTACAGATTAGTGGTGCAAGCTTATCTAAGATTTTAATATTAATATAGATTTTCTTTGCCTCGTTACTACTACTTGTTAGGTTATATGGAAGGTGAGGAACGAAGTTATTTTAGAAAATTTTATTCCAAATCTAATAGTTACATCTCTCAAATCTCAGGCTTGGAGGGTCAGTAGTGAGAATATTGTTATGCCTAGTAACATTGCTATAACAAGTGGTCTTAACCTCATAGAGGGAGTTTAAAATTCAATTGTGATATTGCCTGAAAGGAAGATGAAACTATAGCTCATATAGCAGTAGTGGTTAGAGATTATTCTGGTGCTTTGATCAATGGTTTGGCTAAAAGAGTTGGGGCCATGTCTGCTTTAGATGCTAAAGCTAAGTGTGTTTTGGAAGCATTAAAGCTATTTAGGGGCATGGGAGTTGTGGAAGCTATGATAGAAATGGACTCAGCTGTAGTATATGATGCCATCCAAAATAGAGGGAGTGGTAGCAGTTGGAATATCAAAGCCATTGTCAATGCCATTTTAGCTATGGTCAATTTATGCCCCTTTATTTCATTCTCTCATGTTCGAATGTCAGCCAATAATGCAGCAGACTATGTGGCAAAGCTCTTTATAAAAGGAAAGCTTAGTTTTAATTGGCTTTTTGTTCCCCCTATAGAGCTTTTGTATTCCTTGAGTTTGGATGCCTAAGGTAAATGCAATTGTTGCAAAAAATAAAAAAAAACTTTCATTATAATAATTTCCATTATAGCAAAATCACTCCACAACACTACCACAATTCACGTAAAAAAAAAAAGTCAAAAAGACTGTATACCAGTCAGTCAATATTTCCTTGACATTCATACTCCATCACATACCTCAACCCATAACAATCACATTCAATCCCAAACTATATAATAAATCAAATAAAGCAAACAAAATCCATGACAAAAGTAATACCAATATTAAAAATTTTGTGCTCTTATTACTCCTTGTATTGTCCAGATCAACTTCATGTTTCTTACCTTCTTTCACGTACTTCAACTCAGATCTCAAATTTGTTTAAATGTGATTCAAATCTGAATTTTTAAATTTGTTTGAATCATATTCAAATTTAGATTTTTAAGTTGAATATGAGATATTCAATTTAATTTAAGTATGTATGTTTTATTTAGTTGTTAAATAGTGATATGCATGATGGATGATCATGGACAATAAAAGACTAATGTGATTGGATTTATTTCTTTTATGTTTCTTTGGGTTGTCAATTAATTAATTTATTTTAATTTATTTTGGTGGCATGTATTATAAAGGTTGTAATATTTTTGGGTTGTAATTTCATTTATTTGGTTCTTGTAAATTCGCTTTGGTATGCCAAGGATTATTATGTAATTAGCTTGCAAGAAGATCAAAGGAGGTCAAGAGCATTGGTGGGACCAATGGGAGGAATTCAAGATCAAGTGTTGATTATGTACTCCTTCAGCAACTCTTGTAATATGAATGAATAAAATGCACATAGGAATGCCCTGATTCAATTCTTGGTGGCTCGGAATTGAATCCCTTAGAAAGTCCATGATCATACCATATTTATTGTTTATCCATGAATGCATGAGATGTATGGGATTGTATATAAGTATATGATATATGCATATTAAATGGATAATGTGCAAAGTGAGACCATAATAGTAATTAGGCTGACTACAAAATCTTCCAAACAAATGATTAAGTTGGAAATGGTATAATTAAAGTAATTATAATATGGGCCCTCCATTGAGGCAATTATTTTAAGAAATTTTAAATACTTGCATATGATGTAATTAATTTAAGAGTTTTTCTTAAGAATAATTGTTAAGCATGAGATATTGTAAATATGTAAATGGTTTGGTGGCCAGTAATGGATGTGTCTGAGGACATTAAAATTATTTGCATATTTACTGGCTCAATGGGATCAACTTAACTAATGCAAGATAAGTCAATAATGGATGTGCTTGAGATTTTGAGCATTAGGGGCTAGGTAAAAGGATTGAACCTCACATGAGATGAGATGGGCAAGGAGTTGCTCACTTATAGTTTATTGTAATTCCAATAATGGATGTGCTTGAGGATGATCAATAGGATTATAAGAATTCAATCACCCACTAGAAATCCATCCAACTAGGATTTCCGTTTTCTACTTTGGAAGTGTAGGATTCGCTAAGTTAGTAGGAGGATCAATTTGATTAAAAGACCATAATAATTTTAGTTAAATACATGATACATTTACTAATTAATTTGGTTATTTTCTGTAGTTAATTTTCTGATAATAATGAGCACACCACAACCACCACCATCCAATATCCTTCCAAGCATACTTGATCGCAATAGGTTGACAGGACAAAATCTCTCTGATTGGCTAAGAAATTTAAAACTTATCCTAAACCTGAACATATAGGATATGTTCTATACTCAAATGTTCCTGATCCTTTACCTCCAGAGGCCACTCAAGAGGAACATGAAACTTTGGACAAGTGGAAGGAGCATGATATGAGAGCCAAGTGTTACATGCTTGCTTCTATGAGTAATGAGTTACAGAAGCAGCATGAGAACATGCAGAGTGCGAGTGAGATCCTCCTTCACCTATAAGAGTTGTATAGTGAGCACAGCAGGAATGCTAAGTATGAGATATCTAGACAGCTATTCCGCATGAGGATGTCTGAGGGATAGAATGTTGGAGATCATGTCCACAAGATGATTCGGCTGATTGAGCAGCTGGAACATCTTGACTTTAACATGGATTTCCAACTGCAAATGGATTTGATCCTTCAGTCCCTTCCTGAGTCATTTGGGAATTTTGTAACAAATTTTCATATGACTAAGCAGGAATGCACCTTGGCTGGTTTACTCAACATGCTGGTTATTGCCCAAAAGAATATGCCAGGCAACAAAGGAAAAGAGGTAGCTTTGATTGCATCTTCTTCTGCTGAAAAGTCCAACAAGAAGAAGGCCAATAAAAAAAAGAAACCTCAAATTCTTAGTCCTTCCAA
Organism: Hevea brasiliensis; assembly: GCF_030052815.1. Lineage (NCBI taxonomy): Eukaryota > Viridiplantae > Streptophyta > Magnoliopsida > Malpighiales > Euphorbiaceae > Hevea > Hevea brasiliensis. The sequence goes on along the minus strand of NC_079496.1, from coordinate 20,485,427 downwards.
GAAAATAGCTAAACAGAAAGAGAAGACTAAAGCTGATGGAGGCAAAGGAAAGTGTTTCCACTGCCAGCAGGATGGGCACTAGAAAAGAAACTGCCCAGAGTATCTTGCTTCTCTGAAGGACAAGAAGGATAAACCTTCGGAAGGTATGTCCATATCTTGTTATTTAGATTATGATGATACTCATAGTTCATCTACAGCTTAGGTTTTAGATACTGGTGTCAGTTCTCACACTTCTTATGATATGCAGGAACTAGTAAAAAGTAGCAGCTTGCGTTCTCGAGATGTTAGACTTCGGATTGGCTATGGCTCAACTGTTGAAGCTTTAGCCATAGGATCTAAATCTTTTTACATGTCTGGACATGTTTTGTGTTTGGATAATATTTTATATGTACCTAATGCTTTTAAGAATATCATTTCTATATCTAGTTTGACTAGAAATGGCTATGAATTTCAGTTCACAGATGATGTTTGCAATATTTATTTTGGAAATAAATATGTTGGTTCGGGTTATATGAATGATGGTATTTATTATTTGGATAATAATGACAAACACAAATTGAATGCAAGTGATCTAAATGAATGCAATGCCATGATGAAAATCAACTCAACTTTAAAATATATTTGGCACTTAAGATTAGGTTATTTTGCAGAAGATAGGATTGCAAAACTAGAGAAAATGGGGATTATATCCCTATTGAGTTCTGAACCTACTCCAACTTGTGAATCCTACCTTCAAGGCAAAATGACCAGATCACCCTTTGTTGGACAAGGGCTAAGAGCTAAAAATATTTTGGAGCTAATACATAGTGATGTATGTGGTCCATTTAAAGAAATGGCTAGAGGCGGTTTTCATTATTTTATTACCTTTACTGATGATAAATCAAGGTTTGGGTATTTGTATTTGATTAAATATAAACATGAATCCTTTGAAAAGTTCAAAGAATTTAAATCTGAAGTAGAAAATCAAACAGGAAAAAGTATTAAAGCTCTTCGATCAGATCGTGAAGATGAATACTTGAGTACTGAATTTGATGAATACTTGAAAGAACATAGCATTGTTTCCCAGCTGACTCCTTCAGGAACACCACAGCTGAATGGTGTATCTGAAAGCAGAAATCGCACCCTATTAGATATGGTACATAGTATGATGTGCTATACTGATATGCCAATCTCCTTTTGGGGATTTGCATTAGAATCAGCTTTGCATATTCTGAATAGGATTCCATCAAAATCAGTATCTTCCACACCTTATGAGATGTGGCATGGAAGAAAACCAAGTCTTAAACATGTTAAAATTTGGGGTTGTCCAGCTTATATCAAAAAGCTGAACACTGATAAATTGGAAACCAGATCAGAAAAGGGTCAATTTGTTGGATATCCAAAAGAGAGTTTTGGATATTATTTTTATTTCCCTACATCACAAAAGATTGTGGTAAGTAGAGATGCCACATTTCTTGAATAACAATTTGTTCAAGAAGGAGACAAAGGAAGGCAAATAGAGTTAGAATTGAAGAATTCTGACCAACCAATAGATAAGAAAGTGTGCCGACTTCGTCAATCTATCCACTATCATCCATACTGCATCATGTTTCTTCTGGGTGAGAGGTAGACCACTTACAAAATCCATGGTGACCCGATCCCATTTCCATTCAGGTATGCGTATAGGCTATAGCAAACCTGATGGAACTTGATGTTCTGCCTTGACTTGCTGACATGTCAAGCATTTAGTCACATAGTTAGCTATGTCCTTCTTCATACCAGGCCACCAATACTGAAGCTTCAGATCATGATACATTTTTGTGCTTCCTGGGTGCATAGCATAAACACTGGCATGTGCCTCTTTCAGAATATTGGCCTTCAATTCCCCATCATCTGGTACACACAGTCTTCCTTTGTAGTACAGACACCCATCTGTTTTCACTTCATAGTCGGTTTCTTTCCCTTCTAGGATTTTTCTCATAATAGCCTTTAGCTTCTCATCTACCTTCTGCCCATCTAAAATCTACTGTAGCAGGTTTGGCCTCACTTGCAACTCAGCCAAAATAGCTCCATCACGAACCAAAGTTAGACGGGCATTCAATGATCTCAAAGCTGTGATGGACTTTCTGCTCAAAGCATCAGCAACCACATTTGCCTTCCCAGGATGGTAGTCAATTACACAATCATAGTCCTTCAGGAACTCAATCCATCGCCTCTGTCTAGGTTGAGCTCCTTCTGAGTTGGCAAGTATTTCAGGCTCTTATGGTCTGTGTAAATGTAGCACTTTTCACCATACAAGTAATGCCTCCATATCTTCAGTGCGAAGATAGTTGCTGCAAGCTCTAGATCATGGGTAGGGTAATTTTGTTCATGTGGCCTTAGCTGCCTGGAAGCATAAGCGACCACCTTCCCCTCTTGCATCAATACACACCCTAACCCATTATGAGAGGCATCACTGTAGACCACAAAGTCCTTTCCTGACACTGGTTGTGTTAACACTGGTGCCTCTGTCAACATGGCCTTCAACTTCTCAAAACTGGTTTGACACTTATCATTCCAGTCAAATCTGACATTCTTGTGTAACAACTTGGTCATTGGAGTAGCTATTAAGGAAAATCCCTTCACAAATCTCCTGTAATACCCAGCTAGCCCCAAGAAACTTCTGACCTCAGTTGTATTTCTGGGAGGCTTCCATTCCATCACTGCTTCTATTTTCTTGGGGTCCACTCTAATCCCATCAGCTGACACTATGTGTCCAAGGAATGCAATCTCATTCAACCAGAAGTCACACTTGGACAACTTAGCATACAGCTTCTTTTCTCTCAGGGTTTGCAGAACAATCCTCAAATGCTCATCATGTTCTTCCCTGGTCTTGGAATACACCAAAATATCATTAATAAAGACCACTACAAACCGATCTAGGTATGGATGGAAGATACGGTTCATAAGGTCCATGAATGCTGCTGGTGCATTTGTTAGACCAAAGGGCATCACTAGGAAATTATAATGCCCATATCGGGTCCTGAATGCAGTCTTTGGCACATCTACATCCTTCACCCTCAATTGATGATACCCTGATCTGAGATCAATCTTAGAAAATACTCCTGCTCCCTTCAACTGATCAAACAAATCATCAATTCTAGGCAACGGATATTTGTTCTTCACAGTCACTTTATTCAACTGCCGGTAATAGATGCATAACCTCAAAGTCCCATCCTTCTTTTTCACAAACAGCACTGGAGCTCCCCATGGTGACACACTGGGGCGTATGAACCCCTTATCAAGCAACTCTTGCAACTGAGTTTTTAACTCCCTCAATTCAGTGGGTGCCATCCTATAAGGAGCAATGGAAATGGGTGCTGTACCCGGTAGTGTCTCAATAGCAAATTCAACTTTCCTTTCTGGTGGCAAACCAGGCAATTCTTCAGGAAACACATCTGGGAAGTCCTTTACTGTGGATATGTCACACAGATCTGGCTTTGTAACACCCCTCACCCGACTACAGTGTAGCCGAGCAAGGCGTGCTACAATCGGTGCCGGAGCACCCTATCTTATCTTACTTTATTCCTTTCATATTTTGATCTCGTTATATTTTAATATTAATTATTTTTCGACGGAGAAACCAGTTGAGTTTCCCCTATTTTATTACCAATTGACGTGTTTTACTATTTACCTGTTTGAAAGTTTCAATAATATTTTACAAATAAAATCTCATCAATTATTTTCATAACCATCTCATAATTCACATCTCATTCATATATCTCAATTTCATATTCATTTCCATGCATTATCTATATATTTCAAATCTGTCTTCGCATCCATACAATCTCATTCATGCTCAAATCACATAAGTAAAATTTTCAAATTTCTTTAATTTACATAATTTACAAAATAATTACAAAATTTCATAATTTACATCATAATACAATATCTAGCATTTTATACAAAATACCAAATAGGATCTATATGGGCCCTATCTACATGCATTGCTGAGGAGGTGACAACCTTGAATACTCCAGCCATTCCTGCAGATCTGGACTCCAAAAATCTTAGTCAAAGTACCTGCGCGAGGAAACAATCCATCGCGCTAAGCATTGCTGCTTAGTGGTGCAATAATAGAACAAGAAAATAAAATATACAAACAAAGAAAGAACGAAGCATAATTTGAATATTTAAGAATCAATTTAATTTAATACAATGTGTCTAATATTAAATATCTTTTGTTCTCATTTGTTTCGCTTTGGAAGCGTTTAATTCCGAAATTCACAGTGATGATGTACAACATACAGAATTAATAAAAATATACTCAGTTTATATTTATATGGCAATAGAAGGTACATTTAAAATATTTAGTTAAGTTATACCTATTTTTGCAACTCTTTTATCATTTTACTTGACAATTTTTATGTGGTTCGGATCATTTCATAATTGTAACTAATTCTTTTGAAGTCTTATTAACTCATTTATTTGATTTCTAACGTTTTTAATTACTAATAGTCTTATTTTGTTTCAATAAATTACACTGCCCAAGTAACCTATGACAGGCTGACTAAACTGGATAACAGGTCGTTGGCACAGGACACCGCGGTGCCTCGGGCCGTCATACCATGGGACGCAGAACGTCAACCACGTATGCGATCGATGGCTAAAAAGCCATGATAACACATAATCGGGCATAAAAGCCATGAATGTTGGCATAAAGCCATGAATACAGGCATAAAGCCTTTCGCAGTACTGCTAAAACAATACCCTATTGGCATGCCAATCTATCCAATCTGACACACGTGTCTAGGCAGTACAAGGGCACATAATATCATTAAATATTAATATATTGTGTTTTATGAATTCATTAATTCATGATAAATTTCCATTATAATTCATACATTCATTTGATCATTTTTATGATCACAATTCACATCAATTATCCTTTTATACCATAGTACTCAAAATACTTCTCCTCTCTACAATAATGAGAACTAATGTCTCATTCATACATTAATATGGTTCATTTATTCATTCATTATGTTATTCATATTGATGACAATTCTAAACAATGGTTCACATGTACCATTGTATTCAAACATTTTTCCTTTCTCATTTATACATTCAAGAATCTACTTATGTAATTACAAATTTTATATTTCAAGTTGAGTTACTAATATTTTATGAATTCCATTTGTGATGGGCATATAAGCCCTAACTATCTATTCACATCAATTAGGTGACTTATTTATCATGTTTCAAGTAATCCATGAATATTTTATGGATTTCAAATTTATGGCCTTAATTTCCTTTTAACAATTTTGACTAAGATGCATAGTCCACATTTGTCATACAATTCTAAGCATTTAAGCTTAGAATTGGTTCTAGGTCTTCATCTTAGTTTGTTACTCATTTTGATTACTATTCACCTTACTAGTCAACCAAAATGTTGACTTTTTCATACTTAAGGGATATGTTAATTCTAATTACACCAAGATCTCACATTTTAAGTTTTACATTTGCTAGTATCAATTGCCAATTGCAATTTAAAGTCCCCTAGATGCATTTCTAATTTCAAATTTTGAATTTCAAGTTTTGGTGTCACTATTCACCTCATTAGTCAACAAAAATGTTGACTTTTGGATAGAAAATAGGTACATTGGTTTTAACACTCCCAATGCACCACATTTTACATTTAAAACTTGTTGAAATTGATTACCATTACCATTTCTAAGCTTAAAACAAGAGGGCAGAATTTTCAGTTTTTGAAGCCTAACTTTACTGTTCCATTAAGCACTGTTGCAGTGGGAATTTGAGGAAATGGTAAACATGAAAGTTGTTCCTTATTTTGTCTAGTTGAATTTCTTTTTTTGAATCACTCCATTTGGAGTTTTGTACCTCCAGATATGGTCCAAAAACCACAGCTGGCCGGATTTCCATTATGCAGAAATTACCATATCTACAGTAACATGAACAGTAACTGGAATCACTTGGTTGGATGGGTTCTGGCCATAATTTGGGGTAGGTTCCTTCATGAAAGTTGTTTGTTTATGTCTTAACTTGTTGCTGTAAAAATTTCAGGTCAATTAACCATATCTACAGTGAGTTATGGCCAAATGAACAGTTACTGTTCATTTAGTCATTTCTGCAGGTGCTGTTGCAGGGTATCCGGATTGGGGCCAACTTTTGGTCCTCTTGCTTTGGTCTTTTGGGCATGGTTTCTTCAGCAAAAATGTGCCATTATAAGCCTAGTTTGATGTCCAATTGGCCAAACACCAATTGGACCAATACAGCCAAAGATATGGTAGTCCAAGTGGACTGAAATCTCAGTCACCCTGCTGCACTCATTGGGCAGCATACTCATTCACTTTGCCATGCTATATTTCAGTCCAATTTATGGTCAACTTACCTCAAATGGTCACTAATTGACCATTAGAATGTTCTTTAACAATTTCATAAGCCAAGTCAAATTTTCACTCCCAAAACCCTAATTTCCCATTTCAATTCTCCATATACATGCAATCAATGAATCAAAGTATCTAATTTATGTTCAATGGCAGCCATGTACAACTATAACTCAATCTAATCAATGAAACCGTAATGTATCCTAAGGCTACCAAAATTGGTGGAATTTATTCATACAAACTTGTTTCAATTCTCTTAATTTCACCCTCATTTCATACTCCACATGATATATATATATACAAAGTTTTAAGGATGAATTAGCACTAACCTTTTTGAAACTAACCTTGAGCTTGTTATTTTTCAAGATTTCTCCTAGAACCATAATAATCATAATCAATTATAACTTCACTTTCCTAAATTAAATATCCAATAAAAATTCAACAGCATTTCCCCTTAAATTGGACTAAACTCCTATCATAAATCTTAAATCCACAACCACCCATTAATACCCAATCTGGCAGCTTGTGCATTCAAATTTATATATAATGATCTAACCGTTAGATAAATCCCAAATTTTAACCATATATTCAAGACATCCCTATACAATATCAGTAAAAATTTTAGCTTCAAATAATCTCTATATCATGAGATATCAAAACATTCATTCAACCCTTCAAAATCTGAATTTTTGCAGAAATCAGTCTTACTCAGACAGCTCATGCAAAACAATTTATATCTCATAAACCACAAGTCTAAAATTCACCAAATTTTAACCCAGCAGCCTCAACATCCCAAATATCATTTGTACCAAATTTCATAATTTTATAAGCATCCTAACTATTTATTTTTCTCAAATTTCAGTAGCCAAAATTCAGAATTCAACCTATAGACAGCCTGTGTTCAACAATATATTTCTCCAAATCCAACCGTTGAACAATCACCAAATTTTAACCATAACTTCCACACATACATACCTCAAACATATCCAAAAATCAGCCATAGATGTTGAGCCAAACTCACCTGGACGGAAGAGAAACATGCTGCCCTGCTGAACCCCTGTTTCTGCTACTGTTCATCTCCTTCTCCTTCTTCCTTTCTTTCTTTCTTTTCCTTTTCTCTCTCTTTCTCTCTTGATTCAGCCCGTATGAAGAAGGAAACTGCTGGTTTCTTTTGTTTTTATCTCATTTTTGCTTCATTTTTATCCCTTTTATTTATTTTGTCAAGTGGTGATTGGGTGGGAGTGCTTAGTGACCTAAGCATGAGGTCAAAATTGAAATTTTAATTCATTTTCTTTTCTTTTCTTTTCTACCACATTTCAATTTAATTTTTAGAAATATTTATTCATATTTTGAGTCATAATAATTATTTACTTAACTGGACAAGTCGGCCAAAAATCACCTTTGAGGACGAAATGACCAAAATGCCCTCCGTTTGGCTTAACGGGTCAAAATTGTCTGTACTGATTGAAAAATCTTTCTAGGTATTTTCTTGGCATTCTAATGCCATAGGAATCTCAATAACCCTTGCCATAGGAATCTCAATAACCCTTCTCTGGAGTCCCAAAAATTATTTTATAATTTTTCCCCGGGTCTAGGGTTCCTAGTTGCGAGAACCGCAACTTCCCGCTGGGTTACCCATTGCTTGGGCACCGGCTCATTTGACTTGATTGTATTTTATTTCTAAAAATTTTACTAAATTTTTCTTATTAATATTTGGGTTAATTATGGTTCCTCGCTTTAGTTTAAATATTTTTCCGGACGTTCTAGCTGTCCGGACCGACACTGGTCACCGGAACAGTAGAATGTACGGAGTAGCTACCGAGAGGATGTCACAGGCTTAGCCTGCCTAGTATCCAACACATGTGCTAGGTAGGCTTCACAGCCTTTTCTCATCAGTTTTCTTGCAGCTGTGGCTGAGATAACATTGGACAAGAAATCTGTCCTTTCACCCACAACAGTGATCTCATTACCCTCAGAAGTTTTCAGAGAAATTCTCTTCAATTTGCAATCAACTATTGCCTGATGACGTGACAAACAGTCCATTCCCAAAATCACGTCAAACTCATGGAAAGGCAACTCAATCAGGTCTGCCAAGAATTCATACCCCTGAATCCTTAACGGGCAACCCTTGTATACTTTGTTCACCACTACACTGTGGCCCAATGGATTAGTGACCAGAATGTCTTGGTCACTCTCCCCTACTAGTATCCCCCTTTCTACGGGTAAGTTGATGCAGATGTATGAATGAGTGGATCCTGGATCCACCAATGCATGCACAGATGTATTGTATAGGGAGAACGTACCCCTGATGACGTCCGGGGCATCTTGCTCCTCCTGGGCTCTCATGGCATAGGCTCTGGCAGGTGGTCTGTTATTAGGCCTCTCTGTTGGCTCAGATGCAGGCCTCTGAGATGGTCCCACTGCCTCAGATTTGCCAGATTTCCTACCCCTTTGTGGTGCAGGAGCAGGTCTGTTTGTTTGTGTTGGAGCAGCTGTAGTAGTTCTGCATGGACAGTTCCTCAGCTGATGCTCTGTCGACCCACACCTTAAGCAGGCACCAGTCACTCTCCAACACTCCCCCTTATGCCATTTCAAACAATGTGGACACGCAGAAGATGCTGGGGCTGGTCCCCTGAACCCCATCCCTGGAGAGCTGCCCACTAATGGTGTGGACTGACCTCTCCTAGGGGTAAACTGTGGCCTGGGCCCCTGAGACTGACCTTGACCTTGTGGCTGACCTGAACTCTGTGCAGGTGGACCCTTGAACTTCTTCCTAGGTGCAGGAGATGAACTAGACTGACCCGGGCCCCTCTTCTGCTGTCTCTCCCTTCTAGTCTGTTCACTTATTCTTACTTTTTCAACTTTTATTGCCGCTTCCACTAACTTAGTGAAGTCTGTGATTCCCAAGGCAGTGATCATGATCTTTATATTATCATTTAATCCCTCTTCAAATCTCTTACACCTTTCAGCTTCATTAGGGACTATCTCCCTTCCATAGCGGCTCAATCTAACGAATTCCTTTTCATACTCGGCCACTGACAGCTGTCTCTGCCTCAGATTAATGAACTCTCTTCTTCTCTCTTCCAGGTATACACTACCCACATATTTCTTCTTGAATTCTGAGAGGAAGAAGTCCCAAGTTATTACTTCTGGTTGCACTTCACTGGACACAGTATCCCACCATTCATATGCATCATCTTGCAACAAAGATACATCAGCTTCTAGATTTTGCTCTGGAGTGCAGTGGAGTTGTTTTAAAACTCTGCTCGTACATTCAACCAATTTTCTACGCAATGTAATCATCTTCTCTCTTGCCAAAGAAGTCCACTGCTCCAAACTTTCTCAATTTTTCCAGATGTGATTTCGGTTGTGGAGGTGGTGGTGGTGGTGGCATTACTCCAGCCATTTGTTTGAAGAATTCGGCCATTTGTTGAAACATGGCCTGTGGAGGTTGAGCAGGCTCTGCTTGAGCTGGCAGAACAGGTTCTCCCCTACCCCCAGTCTCAGCTGCTGTAGGTGGAGCATGACTCTCCACTTCCTCCTCAACTGCCCTCTGAGATGTAGGGTCCATATCCTATTCAAAATAACAAAGACAAACAGATCTGCATTAGTGTCACCTCGACTCTTACAAATGCAATGCATGGTATGGACTCAATCTAGGCCCAGAAACGCCTAAACCGTGCTCTGATACCACTAAATGTGACACCCCTTACCCGTCTACAGTATATCCGAGTAAGATATGTCACACAGTGTACCGGAACACAGTATTTTATCTCAATCATTTTTATTCTTCCTTAATTTATTTTTATCATAGTTTTGAATACCATTTGTGAAATATAATTCATTTAAGTCATTTATTAAAATTATAATTTATTTGAGGTTCCGAAAATTTTATATAAAATCCGGCAGAGTACCGGCTAAAAATGGAGAAAACAGTTCTTCGGAACCTGTGAAAAACACTTCCAATAATCATATTCAATCATTCTCAAACTCCAATATCAAAATCTCAATATGTTTTTTAACAACATTTCCATTTCTCAATCATTCATTTCTCATGATACTCATATATAAGCAATAAGTAAATACTCGAATTTTCCATTCATAACCACAATTTTTATTATTTACATGAACATCAAAATACATTACATAAGTTTCATTTACACAAAGGAAAATAAAAATTAGTTACAAAATACCAAAATGAAACCTAGTGTCCTACCAATGCACTGAAGATGGTGAGGTGACACGGACACTATGCAGAGCTGCAGGAGGTCTCACCCAGTCTGTGGTCTACTGGGCTCTCGATCAGTATCTCCAGAACCTACACGTGGAAAAAGCAACGCGCTAAGCAACAATGCTTAGTGGTGCCAATAATAAAATAAAAAGAAATAATAAGAAGTAAATATGCAGTGCATGTATCGATGTCTTACTTGTTTTGTACTTGTTATATTCATTATTTCATTAAATTTATCCACTTTCATTTTTGGTTGCCCAAGTAACCTATACTGGACGACTGGACTGAATAAACGGGTAAACTGGCACTGGGTATCTAGTACCTCGGGCCATCACACCATCGGTCACATATGCATCTCCCGGTGTGCAACAGAACAGCTAATAAGCTGTAATAACAATAGGCACAAGGCCAAATATCAACACAATGTCAGAATGGCTAAAAGCCATGAAATCACAGAATGGCATAGTGCCATGTGCAGTACTGCTAACTGAACCCTATTGGCATGCCAAATTATCCAAACCAATCTTGTTAGGTATACTAGGGCATTTGATACTTTTGAATTTTGTAATTTTTGAATTTTAAGCTTTGGTGTTACTATTCACTTCATTAGTCAATAAAAATATTGACTTTTGCATAGAAAATAGGTACATTGATTTTAATACTCCCAACATATCACATTTTGCATTCAAAACTTGTTGGCATTAATCACCAATACCATTTCTAAGCTTAAAACTAATGGAGCAGAATTTTTAGTTTTTATACCCTAACTTTACTGTTCCATTAGTTACTGTTACAGTGGGAATTTGAGAAAATGATAAACATGAAAGTTGTTTCTTATTTTGTCTAGTTGAATTTCTTTTTTTGAATCACTCCATTTGGAGTTTTGTAGCTCAAGTTATGGTCCAAAAACCACAACTGGCCAGATTGGAAAATTTCAAAACTGACCATATCTACAGTGCAGTGAACAGTGACTGCAACTGCCTTGTTGGATGGGTTCTGGTCATAATTTGGGGTAGGTTTCTTCATGAAAGTTGTTGGTCTATATCTTAACTTGTTGCTGTAAAAATTTCAGGTCAATTGGGCCATTCTACAATGAGTTATGGCCAAATGAACAATCACTGTTCATTTGGTCATTATGCAGAATCTGGTTGCAGGACATCCAGATTGGGGCAAGTTTTTGGTCCACTTGCTTTGGTCTTTTGGGCATGGTTTCTTCACCAAAATTGTGCCATTATGTGTCTAGTTTCATATCCAATTGGCCAAACACCAATTGAACCTACACAGCCAAAGTTATGGCTGTCCAAACAGGCTGGACTCACAGCCTCACCTGCTGCTCTCACTAGGCAGCATACCAAATCAGTTTGTAATACTTTAATTCACTCCAAATTATGGTCAACTTACCTCAAATGGTCACTAATTGACCATTATAATGTTCATTCACCATTACATAAGCAAAGTCCAAGTTTCTCTCCAAAACCCTAATTCCCATTTCTAATTCACACAAGATACCTTAGTTAAACTCACTAATTCATTATCCATATATATATATACTTTAAACATGATCTCTAGTCCACTCTAAGTACATCAAAACAATCAATCTTATCCCTTTCTTAGGGCTACTGAATTCCATGGTATACATACACATAAGTTTTGTTCATTTAATTTACAATTTCATACTCATTTTAAGTCTCTAACATGGAATAAGAGAGGTATATGCATAAATAAGCACTAACCTTAATAGGGCAGAATTTTCCCAAGCTTGAACTTCACTTTCTTTCTTTTTCTAGGCTGCCAAACACTTTCCCAAGAGGTATAGACAAGTTTTAATGAAAGGTGTCTAGGGTTTAGTAGTGAGAATTCATGGGAAATGGAAGTGATGAAAGAAAATTTTCATGGAGGGAGATGGAAGAGAGGGTCACGGCTAGATGAAGAAGAAGAACCAGAAATTGTTTTCTTAATTTGTCACTTTTCCCTTTTTAAAGAATTTAGTTGTGTTGTTGAATGGTGATTAGTAGAGGGCATTTAAATGACATCATAGTGATGTCATAATTAGGGATTTAAGTCATTTTTTTTTCTTTCTTTTCTATTCATTTTTAATTTAATTTTTTAGCAATATTTATTCATATTTTAGATCATAATAATTATTTACTTAACTGAACAAGTCGGCCAAAAATCGCCTCTGAAGGCGAAATGACCAAAATGCCCTCCGTTTGGCCTAACGGGTCAAAATTGTCTGTACCGATTGAAAAATTTTTCTAAATATTTTCTTGGCATTCTAATGCCTTAGGAACCTCAATGACCCTTCTCTGGAGTCCCATAAATTATTTTATAATTTTTCCTCCGGGTCTAGGGCTCCTAGTTGCGAGAACCGCAACTTCTCACTAGGTTACCCATCGCTAGGGCACCGGCTCATTTAACTTGGTTGTATTTTATTTCTAAAATTTTTACTAAATTTTTCTTATTAATATTTAAGTTAATTATGGTTCCTCATTTTAGTTTAAATATTTTTCCGAACATTCTAGCTGTCCGGTTCGACACTGGTCACCGGAACAGTAGAATGTACGGAGTTGCTACAGGGAGGGTGTTACACATTTCCAGTTTCTTAATTTTTTTTCATTTTGTTCTTTTCGATCCAAATTTATATTTTTATCTCATACGCCCTTCAAACTTTATAACTATGGTAGGCGATCTGATTTTCACAAGAGGGAAAAAAAAAAGAAGAAAATATTACATTGTCTCCAAAATGAACCAAATAAACAAAAAAATTTAAAAACCAAAACTGAACCAAACTGAAATTCTACAAAAACCAAACTGAATTTCTAAATTAATTCGTTTTGGTTAGTTATTTTGGTCTAAACCAAATAATGCTTACTCTATCTAATTTATTAATTGATAAAATTGATTATGATGTAATTGATCATAATTACTTAATTTATGATCTAATTGATTATGTTGCACTTGATTAGTTGATAAAATACCTGATAGTACTTGATTATGGGGTAATTGATCATAATTACTTGATTTATGATTTACTTGATTAATTGATAACATACTTGATAATATTTGATTATGATGTAATTGATCATATTTACATGATTGATAATCTAATTGATTAATTGATAAAATACTCAATAGTATTTGATTATTATTTAATTGATCATTGTTATTTGATTTATAATCTAATTAATTATGATCTACCTGATTAATTGATAAAATACCCGATAATACTTGATTATGATCTAATTAATCATAATTACTTGATTTAAAATCTAATTTATTAATAGTTACTTGATTAATTGATCTAATTATTAATAGTTACTTGATCAATTAATCTAATTATTAATAGTTACTTGACTATTTGATCCAATTGATTATAGTTACTTAATTTATTATCTAATTAATCATATTTACTTGATTTATAATTTAATTGATCAATAATTATTTGATTAATTGATCTAATTGATTATGATGTTATTTGATTAATTGATCTAATTGATTAACAGTTACTTGATTAATTAATCTAATTGATTAATAATTACTTGACTAATTGATCTAATAGTTAATAGCTACTTGATTAATTGATCTAATTGATTATAATGTAATTGATCATATTTAATTGACTTATGATCTAATTGTCTAATCAGTGACGGAGCCAGGAAATCAACTGAAGGGGCTCCAAATTAAAATATATAATTTGTAAAAATAATGTACATAAACAAATATAAATTGATAAGAAGATTACTTAGAAAATATTAATAAATTGTTATAATTAAATTACAATAATCTCCGCCTATTTTTCATTAACTGATCAATACTTGCAAATACATCTCTTTCAATGTAAGTCACCAAACAATCATTTAGTAGCTCGTCTCTCATTCTATTACGAAGTAAACTTTTAATGATATTCATTGCAGAAAAAACTCTTTCCACTGTGGCTGTAGCAACGGGCAAGATTAATAATAATTTGACTAACAAATACACCAAAGGAAAAACAATATGCTTTCTTGTAGCAACCATTTTCTCAGCAAGATCTCCAATTCCACTCACTTTAGAAAATTTCTTATCAATACACATATTAAAGACAAAGTTCTCAAGTTGAGATTTAAGTTCAATTAGAGCAACTGGAGAAAATTTACATGGATAAAATTTTGCGAGTTGAATAAATTTGCCTGCATCGAATGCAGAAAATGAGTCCTTAGGATCAAGACATGCCATATATAAAAGCAAATTTATATTCACTTCATCAAATCGATTATTAAGTTCTTGAAACTGCATATCAATCACAGAATAAAATAACTCAACATTATAGTGATAAAGATTTATCATTTCTTCACTTCTATGCCTTGATCTTCCTCTAGCCACATAAACATCCTCCATATCTAATACAACTATATCATATTTACCACAAAATTCCAATAACTCAGGTAACAAAGAATCCCAACCATCGACATTTTGAGACTTTAACCAAATCATAGCATTTACAATATCTTGATCCCTCCTCTGTAAAACTTGTGATAACTCATATGTGATTCCTAAAATCTTTTTCATAAGATTCAACACAAAGACAAATTCAAATCGATTCATAATATCTAGCAAATCAATTGCTTCAACCCTTTGTGGATCATCACTACCATTTTCTCCAATATACTTAAGAACATCAATGATAGAAGAAAATAAATGCATCAAGTTAATAAGCGTACCATAATGAAAACTCCAACGAGTATCTCCTGATCTCTTCAATGCCATTTCTTGATTTAGACCTTGTCTCATTTTGTTTCACCTTTTGCAATACCTTCAAACACTTTCTCTTTTTGCTTTTCTTGAAATATATCCCTACGTTTATAAGAACCTCCAATAACATTGACCAAACAAGTAACATTATTGAAAAAAGAACTTATACTTGAATGCTTTTTAGCAACAACAACAAGTGTGAGTTGGAGTTTATGAGCAAAACAATGGATATAATAAGCACTAGAATTCTCCTTCAAAATCAAACTTTTAAAGCCATTAAATTCACCTCGCATATTACTAGTTCCATATAGCCTTGACCTCTCAAACTAGATATACTCAAGCCATAAGTAGAGAGCAAAGACTCAACACCTTTTTTAAGAGATATTGTACTTGTATTTGGACATGCACAAGACCAATAAGTTTTTCAATGACACATCGAAATCCATTGACATATCATATGACAACTCCCATTTGCTTTTTAACTGATACATCTTGACATTCATCAACTAAAATAGAGAACAAATCATCTCCCAAATCTGTAATGATAGCGTTTGTTGTCTCAGTTACAGCTTCATTAATGATATCTCTTTGAATATCAGGAGATGTGAGTTTGAGATTGTCAGGAGCATTCTTCAACACAACCTTATTAATTTCTTCATTACATGAATCCAAAACTTTTAACAGTTCAAGAAAATTTCCTTGATTTAATGAATTTTCAGACTCATCATTCCCTCGAAAAGCCAATCCTTACATCAAGAGATAACGAAGACATATAATTGATGTATTTAACCTACAACGATACTCAATTTTTTACTGTTTTGATTGTTTTAAAAAAGAAACCTCAATGTATTGAGTTTGGTTCATCAAATCTTCACAAGCTAACTGACATTTATTATGATCACTACTATGGTCTGTTACATGTTCTCTCAATCTTTTTTTCTTTCGCCAATTAGTAAAATCTTCAGATACAAAAGCATCATGACCTCTTTCACTACGCCCAGTTGCAAAAAGATAACAATATAAACAATATGCAGCATCTTTTTCAATACTATATTCCAACCAACTACCAAATTCATCAAACCAAGATGCAATAAATCTCCGTTTTTCAAGTTCCATCTACCTTTTGAGGAAATTTATAATAGCGTGGTTGACATGGACCTTTAAGTAAGTAAGCTCTATGTACCTACTTCCTAATATTAGGTGGATAGCTCATTATATTAGGTTGCAGTCCTGGATTAGAAGGAGTGTTTTCTATATCGACCTCAACTTCCTCAATAATCACCTGCTTAGGTGCTCTTGGTTGAACATGTTGATTGATTGATGATGATGATGATTCTGCAGCGTTTGATTTTCTTTTAAAAAATCACTCAATATCTATAAAAATAAAAAACAGTCAATATTTATATAAAATTAAGATAACAATATCAATGCAACTATGAAATAAATTTTATCAAATAAAATATATAAAAGATTTATATAGAAAAGAGATAATAATATCAATGAGTACAATGAGTAATTTTTATTATTAAACTAAAGGACAATAACATTTTACAATTTTTACATTTCTTTTATAGTAAAGATTGCAAGATTGGACATATAGTATAATTTATAAATAATTAATGAAATATCTAGTTAAGTCTTATAATTTCTTTGATATATTCAATTTAAATGTATACTTTTTTGGTTAATTAAATTTTGATTACAATTTAAAACTTCAAATTCATACTCCATCTAATATTTTCCATAAAATAATAGCTAATAATATTAATACATCTATTTATCTATACATGTCTATTTTTAAGTATCAACTCACAATAAAATAATGAATGAAATGATAGATTTTCTAATGCATTATTATCAATTTTTTTAATTACAAATTGCTTGGAAAAAGGGGAATTGCCCAACTGAATTTCATTAGATGGATTTAATTGCCTAACTAGGATTGTCAAACAATAATTGACCAAGAGATAGAAAAATTAATAATAATAATAATAATAATAATAATAATAATAATAATAATAATAATAATAATCAAATCCATTTTCAGATTTGCTATCTATTATTCTATGGCCTCATTCTTTGATTGATTATACAAAAAAAAAATTATATAAAGTAGAAAAGAAAAAAAAAAGATTTTATAAAAAAAGACAAAAATTAAACTAATAAAAATAAAAATTATAGACTTAAAGTGAATTTAAGAGTGAGTACTTACATATAAAGCTAGCCAAATGATCTAAGAAATTGAAGAGTAGAAAGAAGGAAGGGATAAGGTGAGGTAAATAAGTGAAATTGCAGGGGAAAAATGGCTTCTCTGTGTCGGCAGTGCTATGAAAGTGGGAATGAGAGAGAGATGCAGTTGGTTTAAAAAGATTTTAGGTTTAGAAAGTAAAATTACCATTATACCCTTAAAATTTTTCAAAATTTCAGGGGGCCCAGTGCCCCCTTTGGCCCTACACTGGCTCCGTCAGTGTGTCTAATTGATTATGATATATTTTGTTAGTGATAAGTAATCTAATTTCATTAATACAAATATAATTATTTTCTAATTTAACTTCAAATTAGATTATGATTTAAATGAAATAATCTAATGACTTGAATCATGTTACTTCAAATTAGACTATAATATAAATGAAATATGTTATTTAAATTTTGGGTATAAAAAATAATTTGATGACATTGAGGGATATAAATCAAGCTATATATGCAGTGCAATGGGTAAGGATACATTTGGGCTCTAAACAGGCGCATGTTAGAGTCCTATGGATTCAACTTTCAAAATCTTTTTTTTGAAAGTAAGGTGATTTACCTGTTTGAACTCGATCGGGTTACTAGGTTCACTGATTATTCAGTCGGCTCGAACGAGTAAACTCCGATTTGCTGAATAAAAGATTTGAAGCTTGAACCAAATTGGTCATTAGTCCAAATCCTGATTAAACCTGTCTAATTGATCAGTCCAATCTGATTCTAACAACATTATGTGAAATTAATTACAATTGGTTGAATTTTTGGTGTGGTTAATATGATTTGTTAAATTTTTGTTGGGCTATAATTGATTGAGAGATTAATAGGAGCTATTGATTGGTTAAAGATTTAATGAGATGTGATTGGCTGAGAGATTAATAAAAGCCGATTGGTCAAAGAAGATGAAGGATACGATTGGTTGAATTTTGGAGGGAAAACAAATCAATTTAAAACCTAAATGGTTCAAGAATAAAGTAGACATTTCACTTCATTTGTACATTTTTTATGAACAAAATTTTATACACCAAGTCAAGTGCATAAATATATATTATAATCATTAAATGAGACTTATTATCATTAATATCTAGAATACAATTATTATATGTATTTTTTTAATAATTTTCAATTTATTTTTTCAATTGGGAAATTGAGAGAATTGATACTAAACATAAATCTATCTAGTGAGTGTTATACTTTCAGCCAATAAACAAAACCAAGCTAAGCAATTTTTACAATATAATTCATGATTTATATATGAGTTATATTCAAAATATTAAGACAATGTAATTTAAAAAAAAAAATCTTTATAACGCTTGCAAAATTATAAGTAAATATTTATAAATCAAATAAAAAATCTATTTAAAAAAAAATTTACCCGTCAATTAAATTTTAGTCTAGTGTTTTAATTTTAATAATATAGACTAAATTTCTCAAAATAAATGCAATTTTCTCATATGATTAATTTTAAAGGTGACAAATAAATCAAATTGAATAGTTCAAATTATTTCATGTTGTGAGTCAATATGAGTTATTTATTAATTTGCTCTACATAAAAGATTTTAAATAATATACTTTTTATAAGTTTATAAATTAAATAAAAAATCTAATTACAGAAAAAAGTTTGTATATCATTACATTTTAATCTGCATTAATTTTGCTAATCTAGACAAAATGTCTCAAATTGAATGCAATTTTAACTAATGACTGAGATTAAAGGTGGCAAATTGATCAAATTGAGCCGTTTAGATTATTTAGGTTGTGAATCAATTTGAGTTATCCATTAACTTGCTATATATAGAGAATTAGGATTAATTTACACGTCATTTTCTATTAAAATATCATTTTTATTAAAAAATTTGATTTTATTAATTTAACTTTTGAGTCAAATTTCGAGTTAATCGATCATTCTAACCATGTCAATTTTGTATTTGGTCATTGGATTGATGCTCAATCTCTCCATTTTTTTAGCCATTCAAGTTTACACGTTTTATATTTTGTGTTGATCGAAATGAATTCAGTATCACTTTGGATAGGAAAAACTAAGGTTAAGCTGATAAATTATGTCAAAATTTGTCACCTCTAATCAAGGAAGTTTATTATTACTGGCATAACATTCCACATAAAATAATTTATTTATTATCAATGAGACTCTAATAACATGAATAGCTTAAATCAGAAAGAGATAGAATTTCTAGAAATAAAATTGCTTTCAAGTTAAGAACCATAATAGGATTTTATTTATTTATTTATGGGTAGAATTACATTTAAAATATGATTTATAAGATTAAAATTTCAATTTAAATTAATTATATTAGTTAATTTTTTACAAATAAATATATAAAATATTCTTATCTGTTTATAAATTCATCTATGATTTATTTTGTTGTTTAATTAATTTTAAAACACGCATACTGCATATGCATTTTATTAATTTTTTTTATATTTCTAATAATTTTTTAATATTTTTAATTACATAAAAACATTTTTAACATGATTTCCTTTTTTGCGGATTTTTAAACATTTATTTTCATTTTTTACATAATAATTAGATTTTTTTAAATAATGATAATAATACCATATTTTTATAATAAATAATTCTCTTTAAAATAGTTATACATTTACCAATTAATATAGATAATCTTTTTTTGTTATTAATATAATAGATATTGCATACCATATTATGGTTGCTAATTAATTTTCTTTAGTAATATTATAGAACTTAAATATAGAAAAGGGCCCTAATATATTTAGAGGTTGTTTGACTTAACTTATGAAAATCAGCTCAGTGTTTGTAAGTTAATTTAAACTTATAAATATTTTAAATTTTAAGTAATTGCATAATTGGTGAAAGTACTTATAAATGACTAATCAACAATTAATGTGTTTGATAAAAAATAACTTATAAGTATATTTATTATTAAAAATGACTAAAAAGTATATTAAATGAGATTTATGATGGAATTTTAAGAATTAAATGAGGATAATATTATAAAATATTTGGTCAAACTAGCTTTTAAGTATCAAAATAAAAATTTGGATCTCAACTTTTTTTTTTTAATTTATAAGCTCAAGTTATAAGTTTAAAAATTATTATTAACAAAGATACCAGCTTGTATTTAAAGTTTATAAGCAGGTTTAACCAACTTATAAGTTCAGACAAATATATTCTTAATCACACTGATAATTTATATATTGCTTCTTATAAAAAAAATAAAAAATGTATTAAAAAATAAATATATTGAGAATATGATGTTTCCATTTGTTTCATAATTTGTGAAGAAAATACAAGAAATTAAAATCTGATTACATGCAATAGTAAAAAAATAAAATAAAGTAATATATAAAATATGAAACACGTTATAATTTCAAGCAAGCAAAATATCAATTATTTTACCATTTATACAAGCTAATAATTGTTGTTTAATTTAGGAAAAATATTTAATTATTGGTCCTATATTAATAAAGAAAAATAATGAATGTTGATATTCAAACATTGACTAGATTTGTCTCAAAATGTTATGTAATAAAATTAAAATCTCACAATTGATAAGATTTAAGAATAGCCTCTTTTTTTCCCCCTCTCTCTCCCTCTCTTGTTTTAATTTTTGACAATATATATATATATATATATATAATTTTATTTTTCTTTCAATTTTTTTTCCAATTGTATTTCTTTGATATTAAGATTTATAATATATATTTTTAAAGAAATTTATTTTTCTTCTTCTTACTATTATTAGCATTTTTCACATATTATAATAAAATAATAAATTTTAAAAATTAAATAAAAAAATTTGGCCTTTGAAAAAAAAAATTAAATCCAATTTAAATTGGTCATATGGTTTAAATTTATGGTTTTCTTAAAAGAAAATAAGTTTTTTTTTTTATAAAATTTTAGAATAAATTTTATAATATAATTGAAATTTCAATTTATAATATTGATATTATTTAGTATTTTTATTAATCTATAAATTTGTCCTTTCATTCATATTTTTAAATATATTACAGATATAAATTATAAATTAAATATTATAAAAAATAACCATTATTATTATTATTCAATTAATATTTTAAATTTAATATAATAAACAAAATGTGAACTCTTATCATAATAAATTTTTTTAAACAATTTACATATTTATATAATATATAAATGTGAGAAGGAAAACATTAATATTACTCAAAATACTAGTCAAATAAAATAGAAATTTCTTAAATTTACTTTTATAAATATTTTAAATTCCTATTGTAGAATTTTTTTATATATATAGTTTAAGTTAATTGTATATAGATGGGAAACTATTAGAGAGTTTTATTTTTTTATTTTTTTACTAATATATTAATAAGAAATAAAGTTTACCGAAATCTTAGTTGTTCATTTTATTTTATTTTATTTTATTTTACATCAACAGGAACGAAAATTCATTAAAAATTGGGGCCGGGCAAAAGGAGCTAAAGGTTCAGGCCCTTCCTCCACTCATACAAATTCATTAACCCCCAAAGTTGAATAGTTATATATATATATATATATATATATATATATATATATATATATATATATATATATATGGATTGCTAAAAATATTTATTATAATTTAAATTTTATTTTATTTAAATTATTAATATTATTAGTTAGTCTGCAAGTTGTGAACATTGGAATTAAATAGATTAAAATGACCAATCTTAAGAAATATTAAAATTTTAATTTGTTATAATTATGTAGTGATAGATATTGAGAAAAGAATGAGGAAAGAAATAAGTTGGCAACATTGGAATTAATGTTGATTTTTTTTATTTTTAGTTATTTTTTATTTAAATTTTTTTAATTTTATTTGATAAAATTAATTATATGCATTATTAATTTTTATTTGATATATAATATTTTACATAATTTTCGTATGATATAGAAAAAAATTTTAAAAATAAGATTGAAATATAGGTTAACACTAATAAATTATTTATAAATAATAAATTAATAGTTAAATTTTTTTTTGTATAAAAAATAAAATCAATGTAAATAGAATAAAAAATACTGAAGTTAGTATATTATTATTTTTTTTAATTGAAATTATTACAGTAAAAAACATATAGAGTAAAATATTTTATCAAACTAACTTATAACGTATTTTTAAATTAAATTTTTATAATTATTTTTTTAGAAGTAAACGTCAACTTTTAATAAAAAAATTATTAAATCTAAATAAATAAAAATTCTATTGAATGATATAATACTTGTATTTATATAAAAATTAGACTCTTTTTAAATCAAAATATCAATTTACATTTATATTTAAATATAAATTTATTAAATTTAAATAATAATTCTATATTTATAATATGATTTCTCATTCTTTATACGTATTCATTATCTGCAAAGCTAGGATAAGAATATAGTATTAAAAATTAAAAAATTATTTTTTTTATATGTACATACATTAACATTTTAAACTTTTAATAATGCATCATTTTTAAATAAAACATAATATTATAAATTCTAATAATCTTATTAATTATATTAATTTTATAATTAAACTCAAATTTAATATAATATGTTAATTATTAATTTTTTAGATAATATATATTTATCTATTTAAATGTTTTTTCACACACATATATATAATTTATTTTATATGCATTTTTGTAATTATATATTATTTAAAAATGTTAGATTTATATAATTTTATTGTATATTACATACTAATTAAATAGTTTTTAGAAATCAATGAACATGATTTTTTTATAATATTTTTTTCCATTGTTATATATATATATATATATATATATATATATATATATATATATATATATATATATATATATGTTGTAGTATTTACATAGGATTTATAAATTCAATTTTAATTAGTATTAACTTATATTTTAATGCGATAATTATAAATTTTAGAAATATATCAATAATTAAAAAAATATAAATTTTTTTATATGAAATATGTTTTAATAAACTTATAAGAAATTAAATTAACAGAAAACTTCAAAAACTAATTTTTTTTTTTTTTTTTTAGTCAGCCATCTTGCATTCTTCTGTAGTCAACCATAATTAGAGATATATGCATATTCCAAAGAAAACTGAAATTTATTCATGATGATAATCAACTAATAGTAGAAGTGAAATCTCTTAAATTATATTATATACTTTCATATTTTATTTTGTATGTGTGCACTGTTCTTTTATGAAAATTTAAATGTAATTGTATTAAAATGTTTGATAGAGATAAAAATCTATTATGATTTATTATAAAAGTAATTCATATAAACAAAATACCTTTCTATTTTTATAAATAATATAAATCATGAAGCTATTTTCATTAAATTTTATTTTAAATTATATTATAATAAAAATTTAATTAAGTAGAATTTAAATACAATTAATATTAAGAATTTTAAATTTATATAAATTCTAAAATTAAATTAAATAATAAAAAATAAAATTATAAATATTATAAATAATTATGAAGGGCATTTTGGATAAAGCAAATGCTCTCTCTCTCCTTCATACATTTACATGTTACTAGTTTTTTTTTCAAAACGTGTATTGTACGTTTTCTGTACTCGTTATATATACCGGTAATTTAATATTTTTACATATTATTTTTATTAATTTTTTTTTATGATATAATATTATTATTAGGATAATATAATAATTTTTCTTTTTTTTATAATATGTATATTATATATGTACTTATCATTTTCAGATTAAGTTAATGAAAATAAAAGTATATTAATAAAAATAAGAAATTGTAGAAGTGAAATTTATAATGAAAATTTTATTATTTTAATATAATTTTATAATTGTAAGTGTTTTATAAATATATAAATTTAAATATTTATTATTTTGTTAGCTCATAAGTGTTGAGTTTATTAAGACTAATTGATTTTTATCATTTTATAATTTTTAAAAAATATATATATAATTAACATGAAAAATCTAAACTTTTTCCAATACTATTTAAAAGTTTATACATATCATAGTCAAATAAATTTAATTTAGTATAATTTCATATAATGTTGGCTTTTTTGAATTTCTAGTTATTTTCAATTTGATTTTTTAATTTTGTTTGATAAAATTAATTATGCACATCCATATTAATAAGTATCAGCATTATTAATTTTTATTTGATATATAATATTTTGCATAGTTTCATATTTTTTTCATGATATGAATAAAAATTTTTAAAATAAGATTGAAAAATATATTAATACTAATAAATAATTTATAAATAATAAATTAATAACTAAAAACGTTCTAAAAAGTAAAAAAAAATGCTAATAGAATTAAAAACATTGACGTTAGTATATTATTATTTTTAATTAAAATTATTATAATAAAAAATATATAAATAATTATTCAGTTATTTTAATAATTTTGGAGCCTTATAGTAATATTAATAATATTATTATTAATAAATTATTAAGTGTGTTAAATTAGTAGTTAGTGATAAAAATGTTAACTTTATTATTATTATTATTATATATAAAGGAATTCATAAGCAGCCAATCAAAAGCGTTCCATGTGTTTTGCTTTTGCACAAAGCCGACAACCATGAGAACTCCCTCTACCTCGCTATTTTGTATCGTTGGCACAACCACCGGTAGCCAAACAGTGATGGATGGCAATCTGGCCGCACTAAACGAACTTGAGGAGCCTCCCAGCAATGGTGAACGATGAAGAACAAAGTCGGGAACTAAGGAGGAAGGATGCGACGGCAACAAGCTTTGAACGGCCATCTAGGCTGTTCCCGACATTGGATTGGACCGAAACCATTAGCGATTGACTTAGCACTTCCCAGGCTTCAAAACTTGACCTCCCTCGCTGAAATTCATAGTGTTTTTTGGCGAGGGAGAGGAGAGAATATAATACCTTTCAGCTTAAATTCTGACTAATCTGGTTGATCGAAGGATTTGAGACTGCCAATGGACTCTACTCAATGATAGCTTTAAAATATGACAATTCCCATTTTGATAGGACATCGTTTGAAAAAGGCAATCATTAAATGGCCTAAATCAATCAGTGAGATTTCATAGCCCTTTTGATTGCCATTTTCGAGAAATAGTTACATGATAATTATCAATGTATTTTGGGCTTCTTTTAGGTGTATTTGGATTGACAGTAGCTTTCTAGCAGCAAGATCGCATTTCCAGCCAGTTTGGAGCACCCAAGAGACCATTCCGGAAGGTAGCCACTATTGTACTCTATCCTAGCATTTTCAGACGTTCTGAACATATTTCAGATAGCAAAATTGACATCAGTAAGTCTGATCTAAACTTTAATGATTTTACCAAGAACTAAGGCTACAAATTTAAGTAATAAAATATTCCTACCATAAAGAATGTAAGTAAAATGAATTGTAATGGCTTAAGAGTGATGTAAAGACCTCCACGAACATTTCCATAATTTTCAAAATGCTAAACAAAATTAATTGAAACCTAGAGGAGTTAAGGACTCAAATAGAGAATTGGAGAACTGAACTTAAATTAGGATGCTTATAGGCTCCAGATGAGCATTGTAATATTTTTGTGGGCCTAAGGTCATGCTGTTGGGTTTATCTTACAAGGAAAATAAGCTTAGTTATAGAGGAGTCTCTACCGAATTTTCAACAAATAAATGGTCAGTGTCTTATAAACTATTAGTAAGTTTGTATAGGTTAGTCGAATCAACAATGTCAACAATCCTAGCAAGACTACTAGTTGTTAAAGGGTCAACCAATCTATGAATATAATTTATTTAAACTATTTTTAAATGAATATATAAACTGCTCTATTATATTCTATGCAAGTTTATGTATCATGACAACAATATGATTTACTTTTATTATTATAATTGCATAATTATTTTCTTATAATAGTAGGTAATGCATAATCATGAAAGTCTTACATATTTATTTGTAATGTGCCGATACTAGTTCCCAATGGGAAAGCAAAGGAAATTAAATGAAAGGAAAAGGTAGGCATACATTATGAGCTCACTATGTTAATGATGTAAGGATGTCAGGTAAGACAATTCTATGTCTTTGGTATTAATAAAATGTTATGAATGATAAAAAGTAACTCCTGAAGAGCTCTCATAAAAGGCTGGGCACATTAGATTAATGATATGATATGATATGATATGGGATGCAGTAATCACTAGTGACATGAATTACCTTGATTGATTTGTTTGTGCTATGAAAACCCATAAGTATGTTCCAAAAGCATGTAACAGAGTTAATATATTTAAATGTTTATTTTCTTCCCTAAGTAGACTTTTACTTACTAAGCCCCCGGCTCATTCTCCTTCTTTTTTTTCCTTCCTTCTAGGACAAGTGTAGAAGACATAATCAATGGATTATGCTATATGAGTTTTAGAAGTTATTGACTCAATTTTACTTAAGTTATTCTATGCATTTTAAGGAATTCTTTTTGTAATGACATGTGATTTTGCTACTATTTTACTATGCTTACTACTTAGTGTTTTTGTGATATTAAAACATAATTAAGTTTCATAAATGGACTTTAAGATAAAGACACATGTTAAGCTTGCTATTGACTTTGAAGGCATTATGCATAATCATGAAAGTGTTGCATATTTATTTGTGATATGCCAATAGTTCATGGGCGACCCACTAGTTCCCAATGGGAAAGCAAAGGAAATTAAATGAAAGGAAAAGGCATGCATACATTATGAGCTCACTGTGTTAATGTTGTAAGGATGTTAGGTAAGGCAATTCTGTGTCTTTGGTATCAATAGAATGTTATGAATGATAAAAAGGAACTCTTGAAGAGATCTCATAAAAGGCCGGGCACATTAAATTAATGAAATGAAATGATATGATATGGGATGCAGTAATCACTACTGATAGGAACTACTTTGATTGTTTTGTTTGTGTTGTAAAAACCCATAAGTATGTTTCGAAAGCAAGTAACTAAGTTAATTTACTTAAATGTATGTTTTGTTCCCTAAGTAGACTTAAATGTATACTCACTGAGCCCCCGGCTCACTTCCCTTCTTCTTTCTCCCCCTTCTAGGACAAGTGTAAAAGACACAATTGATAGATTATGCTATAAGAGTTTCAGAAGTTATTGACTCAATTTTGGTTAAGGTATTCTATATATTTTGTGAAATTCTTTTTGTAATGACATGTAATTTTGCTACTATTTTACTATGCTTGTTACTCAGTGTTTTTGTGATATTAAAATATAATTAAGTTTCATAAATGGGCTTTAAATGAGATAAAGATACATGTTAAGCTTGCTACTAACTTCGAGGGAATTATGCTAACCTAAGTACTAACGCCGTTAATGGAATTGTTGCACATTAAAATATATATATATATATATATATATATATATATATATATATATATATATATATATATATATATTGTTATTTTAAAACTTATCAAATTTAATTTTAAATCAATTTTAATACTCTTTAACTAATATATTTAACAAAACACAAATAATAGCTCCAACATCAATGACAAACAGGCCCTTTATATTTATATGTATCTCTTGTGCATATGTTATGCATAATCTGCAATTGCATGGATCGTATAGTAGTATAGATAATATTATTCCCTTGAGGATCGGGGTGAAAATTTAACTATTGATCACTAAGGTAATTTAGACTTTTGATTATAGAAATTGGAGATATGAAGAACAAATCAAATCAAATCAATTACGTGAAAGTACCAAAATTTAAGTCCTAAATTAAAGCAACAGAAAATCAATTAATTAAAATGAAAAATTAATTAAATGACAAGAATCTAATATTCAAATTACTATTATGATGAAAGTGATTCTAGAGTTAGGTTTTCATAAATAAATCAATTAGGATTTCCTAAAGATGGTTATATTCATGGGTAAAATTGGCCAAGAGAGATATTATCCTTAATTCCTTTAATTACTTTCTCAAGCTAATTAAAGATTGCCTCAATTAGACGATTCCTACTCTCATGGTAAACAATCTAACTAAAACCCATTATGAGCAATGATTAATCTTGAAATTCCCCTTAAAACCCTAGCCTATCTCTAGGTCTAAAGTTAAAAGTCTGAAATCTTGAATTACCCACCACTAATTTTTTGCTTGTCAGTTGATTAATTAGTGATTAAAATCAATATTTAGTGGAGCTCTACACTAAACGTGCATTAAGTTCACAAGAAATCAAACCAAGGCAACAACACCCATTAATATAGCATGAAGATTAACTCAAATCCATAAATTGATTCAAATATTTACAAATCCAACTTTGAAATTTGAATTTACTACTCACTCATGTTGCTCAATACAATCAAAAGTAAGAAATAGATGGGAGAAATCAAATAATAAAGACTAAGAACTGAAAAACTAAAAAGAAAAGTGTAGAGAATGGCTTAGACCAATAAGGAATCTGATTTTCTACACTTAAAGCTTCCAAAAACGTGCTCTCTGCCGAAAGAATCCCAGGTATGTCCTATTTCTTTCCTTTATTTTCACCACAACACCCCCCCCCCCCACCAAAAAAAAAAAAACCATAAGAAAGAGATGCTTAAATATTCCTTAGAGAGAAATCCTAGTGAGTTAGGATGGTCTCATTCATGTGAGAAATAAATTGGAGGGGCCCACATCTTTTAATAAAACATAACTTAGATTCCACAAGTTGTGGAGCGGGTTGTGGTTTCTATAGTGAAACTTCAACATGAATATCTAACATCTGGATAAATAGTGAAATGGGTTGCTCATTTGAATTCTTTTAATATCTTCAGGTGGAAAGTCATAACTTGTGGGAAGACATGTGAAATGGGCTGTTTCCAAAGTTTCACTTTTTTTTTAATTTGATTACTTACACATTCAAGTCTTCAAATCATCATCATTCTTTACCAAAGGTTCTGTTGGACCTAGGTGTCTTAACCCATGTTTTGATGATAATAAACAATTAGTGTGCTACTAATATAATTTGAAAGTGTTTGTGTTGAGTTTGTAGGCCTTAGATTCAAAATTGCCAAATTGCTTCAAATCAAGGTTAAGAAAGAGCAAGATAAGGAAGCAAACATTTATGGGACCCTATAATATAACTTTTATTTCTTTTATATCTTGTAAATCTCATTTTATTAATTGTCTTGGCTCAAATCTAGGTGGTACTAAGAATATCTTATTCAACTTAGTTTTCACATAATTCTTTGTTAAGGGAAAATTAAATAAATTTTTCAAAAATGAAAAAATAATTTTGAAAAGTATTTTAGTTGCAAAATACATTGAATTAGCTTTCCAATGGTTCAAACGGATCAAAAATCCGAGTTCAAATAAAAAAGTTATGAGTTTTTTAAACTCTTAATTTCTTAGTGTCTTTACTTGTAACTTTTTCTAGACCAAGGGGGAGTAAAATGAAATTTTCATATTTGATAAATGAAAATTTGTTTTTGAAAGTTTTTTCATTGAAAATTTTATCAAATTAGCTTTCCAATGGTTCAAACGGATCGAAAATCCAAGTTCCGATCAAAAAGTTTCGCATTTCTACAGCCTAAGTGCCATTTTGACACTATCTGTCCAGAGAGCACTTCGATAGTCGAAAGTGAGAAGTTCGACTGTCAAATTTCATTCTTTAAATCATAGTTTTAGATTGTTAAAAGCCATTTTATCTAGAGAGCACTCTGGCGGCCGAAAGTGACTTTTTAAAAGCTAATTTTTTGCGCTCCAACCTTCGGCAGCCAAAGTAAATAACGTCGGCAGCCAAACTTGAGTTTCTGCAACTCGATAAAATAGAGTTTTGTGTGGTTGAATGGCTAGTTTTACATTTAATGCACCCCCAACGGTTATTTTCTTATAAAAACTATAAATATGCACCATTTATGACTGGAAACAAGTTTTACAACAATAATCTTTTTGGAAATTTATTGTGTTCTAAAGATTTTCTTCATTCGCTCTCTCTAGAACTTAAGCTACTATAGTCAATGTTGAGAACTTGATATTTGAGTTGTAAATTCTTTATTCTGAGGGTTCATTCAAGGTTGTTGTGAGCACTTATTATAATTTTGAGTGTGATAGAGCTTTAAATAGTTATTGAGTGTAAAGGGATTTGTAAAAGAGTAAGGGTTTGCTCTTGTGTTGATTGTAAGGGGTTTATTCTTCACCCAAAGAAGAATTTTAGTGGATTTAACTCTCAAGGAGGGCCTTGAAGAGAGGATGTATGCTTGGGATAGCCGAACCTCTATAAATTTCTTGTGTTATCATTCTTCCTCTACTCTTTTTTTGTGTTTAAATTTCTTTTAGTCCTTAATTTTGCAATTAGAACCCAATTAACCCCCCCCCCCCCCCCTCTCTTGGGTAGCTACAAGGGACAACAAGTGGTATCAGAGCTGGTCTCCATTCAAAGACTTAATCATCTTGGAGCAAAGATCAATAGCAACCCTCAATGCACAAGAAGGTCAATAGGTGGTAAGACCTCCTTTCTTTGATGGTAATGACTTCATGTATTGGAAATATAGGATGTATTATTTCCTTAAATCAGAAGGGGTTGACTTGTGGAGATTATAGGAGGAATTAAATCTCTTGGGAAGACATTCACAAATGAGGAGCTAGTAAAGAAGATTTTAAGAAGTCTTCCTAAGGAGTGGTTACCCAAAGTAACTTCACTTAAGGATTCCAATGACTTGAGCAAGGTACAACTTGATGAGCTCTTAGAAAATCTCATTGAATATGAGATGACCCTCAAAAGAGAGTAAGTGGAGGAACCTAACAAAGCCAAAAGGACCATTGCCTTCAAAGTATCTTCCGAAAACTCAAGTGATGAAGATGATGAGTTTGATGAGGAAGAATCGGCTCTAATGACAAGGAAAATAAAGAAGTTGCTCTTCCAAAATAAGAAGTTCATCCCAAAGAGGAACTTCAAGAAGGAAAAGGGAGAAAGTAGCAAGACAGATGCTCCCATATGCTTTAAATGCAACAAGCCGGGTCACATTAGAATGGATTGTCCCAAATTGAAGAAGCCTTTCAAGAAGTTCAAGAAGAAGGCACTTAAAGCAACATGGGATGAATCAAGTGACTCCGAAGATGAGGAGATTAGTGATCAAGTTGCCCAAATGTGCTTTATGGCAATGGAGGAAAGCTCTAATGAGGCAACTTTAAATGATGATGTTGTTAAATTTTCTAAAGATGAACAAGTTAATGCACTTAAAGTTATGAATGATGAACTTGAGTTGAGTCATAAGAAAAATAAGCTCTTGAAAAAGGAAGTAGTTTATTTGAGGAAAGAAAATGAGACCTTAACTAAGGATGATAAACCTTTAGGAGATGATATGCAAAAATCCTTAGATGACCTCTCATTAGAAAATGAGAAGTTGAAAAATGAAATTATTGAGCTAAAAACTTCTCTTTCCAAATTTGCTAAAGGGAAGGACAAACTTGATGCAATTTTGGACTCTCAAAGGTCTCCTAGCATCAAGTATGGACTTGGCTATAGTAAATTTGCCCAAGCACCTCCTTCTAAGATTATATTTGTTAAAGCATCTAGTTCTAATGAGCCTAGCCCCCAAGTGCCTAGTCCAAAGGTGTCCAATCCTAAAGGACAAGAGCCAAAGAAATCTTGTGGTAATGAAACTAGAAAGACTTCATTTCATCAACATGCTTCTAGAAAAAATGTAAATAGGACATATACATCTAAGAGAGTTACATCTAGGCCAAACCTTCGTAAGGGACATGCTACTAGGACTCATAACTATTATCACACTCACCATGCCTCATGCTCACATTCACATAATGAACATAAAAAGATTGGTCATATGAGACCATTTGCTCACACTCATACACATTGAAGGTTCAATGGACATTGTCACCATTGTGGTAAGATTGGTCACACCAATTATAGGTGTGCCATTAGGAAAATTCATCTTGGATATGGTAGAATATTTGATTTTAATGAAGGAACTACTAACCCCTAAGGACCCAAGTACATTTGGGTACCTAAAGTAAATTGAGTTATCATGTATAGATGTGCTTGAAAAGTAACACCCCTCACTCGGCTACAGTGTAGCCGAGCGAAGTGTGCTACATTGGTGCCGAAGCACCCTAACTTGTCTTACTTTATTTCTTTAATAATTTGATTCTCGTTATACTTAATATCGATTATTTTTCGATGGAGAAACTAACGGAGTTTCCCCTATTTTATTATCGTTTGACGTGTTTTACTATTCACCTATTTGAAATTTTCAATAATATTTTAAAATAAAAATCTCATTCATACTAATCATAATCATCTGATCAGTTCAAATATTCTCTATATAATTCAATTTCATATTCATTTCCATACTTTATCATTCATGCTCATCACATTCATCTCACATTCAATTCTTGTAATTTACATAATTATTTATACAAATCCATTCATACTCAATTCATATGTAATCATTCTCAAATTACATAAGAAAATTTTCAAATTTCCTTACTTTACATAATTTACAAACTAATTACATAATTTCATAATTTACATGATCTACAAATTAATTACAGTTCCATAATCTATATTTCAACATGCAATTCATAGTTTACATTAGAAATAATAACTAATTATAATGTACAAAATACATAATATGATCTATATGGGCCCTATCTACATGCATTGCTGAGGAGGTGACAACCTTTGACACTCTGCAAATCTGGACTCCAAAATCTCTGTTTAGTATTCGTTGGGCTTTAACTTCAGTACCTGCGCGAAGAAACAAATCCATCGCTCTAAGCATCGCTGCTTAGTGGTGCAATAATATAACAAGAAATAATGTATACAAATAAAAATAATTGGAGCATATTTTCTATACTCAAGAATTTTACTGGGTTCATATGAAATTTGCCATACAGTATATTTTTCGTCATTTATGTTGCGCTCTAGAATCTCTTCTGTCATAAGTTTACAATAATCATTTATATAATGTACAAATAAATCTAAAATTTATACTTATACTTATATTCTTATGAAAGTCACATTTATACTGTTATTTAAGTTATAATTTTTCTACTAGTCTTTTTATCACTTCCTTGATACTTTCTACGTTGTTTACAATCATTTCGTAATATTTAAAATTTTTAGAACTAATTTAATTTACTTCAGATCATTCTAAGGAACAAATTTTTGGAACTAATCTAATTTATTTTAGAACTTCTTCTCATTTATTTACTTTCTAGCATTTTTAATTGCTAATATTTATAACTTATTTTAATAAATTAGACTGCCTAAGTAACCTATGACACGCTGACTAAACTGGATAACAGGTTGTTGACACTGGATACCGAGGTGCCTCGGGCCGTCATACCATGGGACGTGGAACGTCAACCACGTATGCAGTTAGTATGGCTAAAAAGCCATGATAACACATAATCGGGCGTAAAAGCCATGAGTGCGGGCATAAAGCCATGAATACAGGCATAAAACCTTTTGCAGTATTGCTAAAATAATACCCTATTGGCATGCCAAACTATCCAATCTGACACACATGTCTAGGCAATACAAGGGCACATAATATCATTAAATATTAATATATTGTGCTTTATGACTATTTTTTCATGATAAATATTTATTATAATTTATACATTCATTTGATCATTTATATGATCACAATTCATATTACTATTCACTCAAATTGTTGACTTTTTAATACATAATAAATTTATTGAACCTAAGTTCACCAAGATACTACATTTTGCATTCTAAAGTTGTTGGTATTAGTTGCCAATACCAATTCAAAGCTATTTCATGTTATTCAAAATTTTTAGATTTCATATCCTAAGTTTACTGTTCCATTGGTCACTGTTACAGTAGAAATTTGATAAAATTTTCTCCATCAAAGTTTTTCCTTATTGTGTCTAGTTATATTTATTTTTTTAAATCACTCCATTTGGAGTTTTGTAGCTCAAGTTATGGCCTAAATACCATAACTGGCCGGGTTGCAAATTTTGTAGATTTTCTAGACAGAACCAAATCTATAGTGTTTTGTACACTGATTGCAGGTCAGTTTTTGAATATGTTATTATCAAAATTTGGGTTTTGTTTCTTCATGAAAGTTGTAGGTCTATGTCTCAGCTATCTACTGGTAAAATTTCAGGTCAATTAGACTTTTCTACACTGTGTTATGAATGAATAAATACTATTTATTTGGTCATTTTACCCAGGCAGAATGCAAGTCACCCGGATTAGGGCAATTTTTAGGTCAACTTGATTTGGTTTTCTGGGCAAGGTTTCTTCACCAAAGTTGTGCCATTATGTCTTATAAAACTTTTTCCATTGGTTTCATTGCATTTGGATTTTTATAGATCAAGTTATGGCCATTTTGCCAAAACTAGTTGGGTGAGCTTTAGTCCAGGAAATTTTGGACAGAATGGTTTTAGTCAGTTTGGTGACCTCACTTAGGCTAGCAATTTCATTTGGTTAGAGGCATTTCTGGGCTTGGTGTTCTCAATGAAAGTTGTAGTCCTATGTCTAATCTTTCCAATGACACAAAAATCAGGCCATTTGGACCTGTCTAGAGGAAGTTATGGCCAAATGAACATATATATATTATGTTCATTGGGTCAATTTTCTAGGTTCAATGTTTGGATTTCCGGATTGAGACAGTAAATTGGTCAAGATTTGGATAGAATTTGGGCATGGTTTCTTCATGGAAAATGGGATATTTGGTCCTAGGTTTCATCTCCAATTGGCCTCACACTATTGGAGCAACACAACTCCAGTTATAGCTCAAACAATACATTGGACTCAAAGGTCCGAATTTCCTGCATAAAAAACAACACTCCCAAATTCAATTCTCCCAACTCCACAAACTTCATTTGATCTACATGGCACTTCTAATGATCATTAAATCATCTCAACATCATTAACTTCAAGACACACATCAATTTCCCCAAAGTTAGGTCAAAAACCCTAACTCACATTCCTCAATTCATGTAAACACATGCCAATCAATTTGTTCATTACAATTACTCATTAATATCACCAATAAACACAAATAATTTCATCAAAACCATCAAACCACAACTCTTATCATGGCTGTTGAAATTTAGTAATTTCCTATCCCTATGAATTTCTTTTAATTTCATATCAATCTAACTTAATTTAACAAGCTTGTCATGCTTAGAAAAGAAATAAAAATGAATTAGTGCACTAACCTTGTTGTGTATCAATCCAAGCTTGACAAACTCCTTTATTTTCACTTCTTTTTGCTGCCCAAGTCTTGCTCTAGTGGTGATGACAAATTTTTGTGAAGGGAAGATGGGCTTTTGAGGTGATTTAGTAGGTCAGATGAAATTTGGGTGAAGTTGTTAATGGTGGAAGAGAGGGAGAGAATGTGTTACAGCTGGAAGAAGGAAAGGATGAGCAGAATTCTTTTGATTTTTTAGCCCATTTAACTCCTTTAATTGGGTTTATAATGAGGTGTCAAAATATGATTGGGTGGGGGCATGTTAATGACATCTTGTGATGTCATAATTCCCAATTTCTTTTATTTTTCTTTTCTTTTCTACTCATTTTCAATTCAATTTTTAATAATATTTATTCATATTTTATGTTATAATAATTATTTACTTAACTAGACAAGTCGGCCAAAAATCATCTCTGAAGACGAAATGACCAAAATACCCTCTGTTTGATTTATTGAGCCAAAATTATCTGTACCGATCTAAAAATTTTTCTAAGCCTTTTCTTGGCATTCTAATGCCATAAAAACCTCAATGACTCTTCTCTGGAGTCTCAAAAATTATTTCATGAATTTTCCCCTGGGTTTAGGGCTTCTCACTGTGAAGACAGCAACTTCCCACTGGGTTACACATAGCTAGGGCACCGGCTCATTTAACTTAGTTATATTTCATTTCTAAAATTTTTCCTAAATTTTTATTATTATTATTTGAGTTATTTATGACTCTTCACTCTAATCTAAATATTTTTCCAGACGTTCTAGCTATCCGAACCGACACCAGTCACCGAAACAGTAGAATGTACGGAATTGCTACAGTGAAGGTGTTACATGAAATCCTCAAAGCTTGAAAGCAAGTGATACTTGGATAGTGGATGTTCAAGACACATGACCGGAAATGTCAATCTCTTCCTTTCACTTGAAAAGAAAGATGGAGGTGGGCAAGTGACTTTTGGTGATAATGGTAAAGGTAAAATTATGGGGATAGGTAAGGTTGGTAAGGAAAACTCCCCTATTCTTGACAAAGTGCTTTTGGTTGATGGTTTAAAATATAATTTATTTAGTGTTAGTCAATTATGTGATAAGGGCTGTAGAGTTGTTTTGTAGTCTAAATCTTGCTTTTTGTCTAGGATGAGTGATAACAAAATGTTGTTTATTGGTGAAAGAATTGAAAATATTTATATTATTGATAAGAATTGAAAATATTTATATTATTGATTTGCATGGTTTGTCTAACAAAGTTGTCAAGTGTTTTATTTTTATTAGTGATGACTCTTGGACTTGGCATAGAAGGTTTGCACATGCTAGCATGGACCTTCTTGCAAACTTGAACAAGGATGAGCTAGTTGATGGGCTACCAAAGATCAAGTTTCAAAAGGATAAGGTGTGTAATGCATGCCAAATGGGTAAGCAAGTCAAGAGCTCTTTTAAATCTATTCATAAGATATCTACTTCTAGACCCCTTCAATTGTCGCATATGGATTTGTTTGGTCCTACTAGAGTAGCTAGCTTAGGTGGTGCATATTATGCGTTGGTGATTGTTGATGACTACTCTAGGTATACTTGGGTTGCATTCCTTGCTCATAAGGATGAATGTTTTGATATTTTTGAGAGATTTTCAAAAAGGGTTCAAAATGAAAAGGGTTTTCAAATCTCTTATATTAGGAGTTATCATGGTAGAGAATTTGAAAATGAGAAATTTGATAAGTTTTATAGCTCACTAGGGATCACTCACAATTTTTCTTCTTTTAGGACTCCCCAACAAAATGGTGTTGTTGAAAGAAAAAATAAAACTCTTTTAGACATGGGGAGGACTATGTTAAATGAATATAATTTGCCTATTTATTTTTGGGCGAAAGCCATTAATATGACTTGTTCTGTTTCAAATAGAGTTTTGATTAGACTTATTTTAAAGAAAATCCCTAATGAGCTACAGAATGGTAAGAAACCTAAAATAAGTTATTTTAGAGTTTTTGGTTGTAAATGGTTCATTTTGAATACCAAAGATAATTTAGATAAATTTATCTCCAAAACTGATGAAGGTATCTTCTTGGGGTACTCTACATCTAATAAAGCATATAGAGCCTTCAATAAGAGAACCTTAGTTGTTGAGGAGTCAATGCATGTTGTATTTGAAAAAGCTAACCCCTTTAGTCCTAGAAAGGATATTTCTTGTGATGATGATGTTGTAGGTAATCTTGATGAGTTTACTCTTAAAGATCCTTAATCTAGTGGAATTCAAGATCAGCACATGGAAGATCCCTTGAAGGACTTGGAAGTTGATCAAGTTGAGCTTCAAGAGCAACAAGGTCAACTAGTTCCATATCAAGAAGTTCAACAAGATCTACCCAAAATTGGACATTCAAGAAGGATCATCCTAAAGACCTAATCATCAGTGATACATCAAAAGGGGTAACAACTAGATCCTCTCTCAGAAATATATGTAATAACCTTGCATTCATTTCTCAAATAGAACCTAGGAGTATAGATGAGGCCATTAATGATGAGAGTTGGGTACTTGTAATGCAAGAGGAGCTCAATCAGTTTGAAAGGAATAAGGTTTGGACCTTAGTTCCTAGGCCAAAGAACCATTCATCCATAGGCACCAAATGGGTGTTTAGAGACAAATTAGATGAGGATGGAAACATAACTAGGAATAAAGCTAGATTAGTAGCCAAAAGCTATAACCAAGAGGAGGGCATTGACTATGATGAAACCTTTGCCCCCATAGCCAGATTAAAAGCCATTAGAATCTTGCTTGCATATGCATCATACATAATTTTAAGCTTTTCCAAATGGATGTTAAAATTGTTTTTCTAAATGGTTTTATTGATGAGGAGATATATTTTGAGCAACCTCTTAGTTTTGAAAATCATGAGTTTTCAAACCATGTTGAGCCTTGTATGGTTTGAAACAAGCTTCTAGAGCTTGGTATGAAAGGCTTAGTAACTTTCTTTTGTAAAATGGTTTTTTAAAAGGAAAAGTTGATACAACTCTTTTTGTTAAAAATCATGTAAATGACATCTTTGTAGTACAGATGATATTACATTTGGTGCTACTAATGAGTGTTTGTGTAAAGAGTTTGCTAATACCATGAAGAGTGAGTTTGAGATGAGCATGATGGGAGAACTTATGTCACACCTTACCCCTCTGTAAGGCATAATATGATCTCGTAGAATACCTAATGAACTACCGAACTTTACCTACCGATAACTCATTAAGTACCCTACAAGGGATTTTAAAACAATTTTCTTACTTTTGATAAGTGGTGAGCATTTTCTAATTGGTATCAAAACATTTAATTAAAGTTGAAAGCTAGTTGAAATTTTTGGCCCATTTTATTTTTCCTTAGTTCTTTAATTTAATTTTTAATCCCGAAATTTTCTTTTCTCTAATTTTATTTGACAGTTAGGTCAGGAGTCAGTTCTCAGGGTCAATTGACCAAATTGCCCCTCGCCGGTTCGACCCGATTTGCAAATAATTCAATATTTCTTCTGGCTCCCTGACCTAATTATTTGACTGGCTTAACAATTCTTTTTCATGATTTTTTCTTTTCCACTGTGTTCGCAATAGTCTTAAGGACCGTGGCGTCACATTTTACAGTTCGAAATTTGAGTTTAAATCGACTTCGCAGTCCTTCTCGAGAAGGTCACCCATCGTTGTGACTCTCGGCTCGTTTAACTTTTTATGTTCTGTTTTTCTTATTTATACTTAACTAATTGACAATTACTAATTATTTGAGTTTATGGCTTATCTAGTTGTCTTAGATGTGGTTCTAATCCCCTTAATTGTCCGGACCGACTCCGGTCACCGGAATAGTGAAATATACCAGGCTATGCAAATAGGGGTGTTACAATTCTCCCCCCCTTTAAATAAATTTCGTTTAGAAATTTTACCTGGTATCAATCTCTGAACAGCTGTGGGTGCTGTCTCCTCATGTCCTCCTCTTGTTCCCAAGTAGCCTCCTGGCCCGAATGATGGTTCCACAGCACTTTTACTAACGGGATCTGCTTGTTCCGTAGCTGCTTCACCTCATAAGCCAGAATCACTATGGGCTCTTCTTCATATGTGAGGTCTAGATTCACTTCAATTTCTTCTACTGGTAGTGCATGAGATGGGTCTGATCGATACCTCCTCAACATAGACACATGGAAGACATTATGTATCTTCTCCAACTGTGGAGGTAGTGCCAATCGATATGCCAAAGGACCCACTCTTTCCAGAACCTCATATGGCCCAATGAAACGAGGACTCAGTTTCCCCTTTTTGTTGAATCTCATAATTCTCTTCCAAGGAGAAATCTTGAGGAATACTTTCTCACCCACTGCATACTCAATATCTCTTCTCTTTAAATCAATGTAGGACTTCTGACGGTCTGATGCAGTCTTAAGTCGATCTCTGATCACCCTGATCTTCTCCTCAGTTTGCTAAACAATTTCGAGCCCAATCATCTTCCTTTCACCTACCTCATCCCAACATAACGGGGTTTTACATTTTCTGCCATACAAAGCTTCATATGGAGGCATCCCAATGCTTGATTGGTAGCTGTTGTTATAAGCAAACTCAATCAAAGGCAAGTGTGTATCCCAACTGCCCTCAAACTCAATCACACAAGCCCGTAACATGTCCTCCAAGATCTGAATTACCCTCTCAAATAGGCCATCTGTCTGTGGGTGGAATGCAGTATTGAAGTTCAATCTAGTTCCTCGGGCTCTCTGAAGACTACCCCAGAATCTAGAAGTGAACCTAGGATCTCTGTCTGACACGATGGATACTGGCACTCCATGTAGTCTTACTATCTCATCAATGTACAACTTGGCCAATCTTTCTAAACTGTAGTCCATCCGAACTGGCAGAAAATGAGCAGACTTGGTCAGTCTGTCAACAATGACCCATATTACATCATGACTCTTCTGTGTCCTGGAAAGTCCCATCACAAAATCCATCGTTATTCTCTCCCATTTCCATTCTAGTACTGGTAGTGGATGTAACAACCCAGCTGGTACTTGATGTTTTGCCTTCACTTGCTTACAAGTTAGGCATTTAGAAACAAACTCTGCCACATCTCTTTTCATATCCATCCACCAGTAATGCTCCTGTAGCCCTCTATACATTTTTGTGCCACCAGGGTGCATGGTAAAAGGAGACTCATGTGCTTCCTTCAAAATGATCTTCCTCAATTCAACATCATTAGGAACACACATTCTGCCCTAGTGTAACAGTAGACCATCATCTCTTATTGAAAATTCTAGTCTTTTGCCCTATCTGACTTCTTCCAATAGCTTCTGATATTTCTGATCATTCTGAGCAGCCATTCTGATCTGATCAATCAACACTAGCTGTACATGCCATGCAACTATTATCTGCCCCTCATCATTAATCTCTAAGCTAGCATGTAATGATCTCAACTCATGTACCATAGACAAAGGAGTAACCCGTAGACTTGCTATAGTCTTACGACTTAAGGCGTCAGCCACAATATTAGCTTTCCCTGGCTGATAGTCTATCAGACAATCATAGTCTTTTATTAACTCTAACCATCTCCTCTGTCTCAAATTCAACTCTTTCTGGGTGCCTAAATACTTCAAACTCTTATGATATGTGTAGATGTAGCATTTCTCCCCATACAAATAGTGCCTCCAGATCTTAAGAGCAAACACAATAGCTGCAAGCTCCAAGTCATGTGTCGGATAATTCCTCTCATGTTGTTTTAGCTGGCGTGATACATAGGCAATGACATTTCGATCTTGCATCAATACACAACTTAACCCATTGTGAGAAGCATCACTATAAACTGTATATTCTTTACTCGGAATAGGTAAAGTCAGGGCTGGAGCTTCAATTAATCATTTCTTCAATTCATCAAAACTCTATTGACATTTATCCGTCCACTGAAATTTCACATCTTTTCTAAGCAGCTTGGTCAATAGAGGTGCCAACATGGAAAATCCCTTCACAAATCTATGATAGTATCCAGCTAAACCCAGAAAACTGCGAATCTCCGTGATATTTCTGGGTGGCCTCCAATTAAGGACAGCTTCTATCTTACTTGGGTTTACCTTAATGCCCTCTACTGATATTACATGCCCCAAGAAAGATATTTCTTTCAGCCAAAATTCACACTTCGACAATTTGACGTATAGCTGTTTCTCCCTCAAAGTCTGTAGTACAATCCGCAGATGTCTATCATGATCTTCTGCACTCCTTGAATAGACCAATATATCATCTATGAATACCACAACAAACTGGTCAAGGTATGGTCTGAAGATAGTGTTCATCAGATCCATAAAAGCAGCCGGAGCATTAGTTAACCCAAATGGCATGACCAAGAACTCATAATGGCCATAGCAGGTTCTAAAGGCAGTTTTAGAAATACTCTGCTCTTGTACTTTCAGCTGATAATAACCTGATCTCAGGTCAATTTTAGAGAACACAGCTGCACCCCTCAATTGATCAAACAAGTCATCAATGCAGGACAATGGATATCTATTCTTTATTGTCACCTTATTCAACTGCCGATAGTCAATGCATAACCGGAGAGTGCCATCCTTCTTCTTTACAAACAACATTGGCACTCCCCAAGGTGACACACTAGGGTGGATAAAGCCCTTGTCAAGCAGCTCTTGCAACTGCACTTTCAACTCTTTCAATTCTGCTGGTGCCATTCTATATGGCGTTATGGAGATTGGGTCCACACTAGGCATAACATCAATCTCAAACTGCACCTCTCTTTTTGGAGGTAATCCTGGCAATTCTTCAGGAAACACATCTGGAAAGTCACATACTG
The DNA here is from genome assembly GCF_030052815.1 of Hevea brasiliensis. Lineage (NCBI taxonomy): Eukaryota > Viridiplantae > Streptophyta > Magnoliopsida > Malpighiales > Euphorbiaceae > Hevea > Hevea brasiliensis. The sequence continues at coordinate 20,442,925 of NC_079496.1, read as the reverse complement.
TAGGGATGTCCCTCAGTGCTGGACTCCCCACTTGGGTGTCTATCACACATGCCAAGTATGCTTCACACCCCTTTCTGATCATCCTTCTAGCAAGTACAGCTGAAATAATGTTTGATGGCAATAAATGCCTCTCCCCATGTATTACCACATCACCGTACAGAGGGAGACCAAAAGTGACTGTCTTCAGTCTACAGTCAATCATGGCATGATGCCTAGCTAACCAATCCATGCCCAAGATGATATCATAATCTCTGAAGGGCATTTCAATCAAATCTGACAGAAAAATATGTCCTTGGATCACCAAAGGACAGTCTCTATAGATTCTGTTGACCCAAACCTCTTGTCCTAACGGACTAGTTACTAGCACTTCAAAACCCATTTGGACAAATGGAACAGCAAGTGAACTAACTATACTAGCACTAACATATGAGTGGGTTAAACTCGGATCAAATAACACAAATACTTCTTGATCAGAGATAGAGAATGTACCAGCTACCACATCGGAAGTCTCAGCCTCTTCTCACTGTCTCATCGTGTAAACTCTGGCTGAAGCACTTCCTTGTGCTGACTGACCAACAGTACCCTGATTGCTGAAGCAGTGCCTCTACCTCTGCCTCTTCATCTGCCAACTGATTTTGAACCTTTGGGAGCAGGACTCTAAATAGATGCTTCTGCAATCGTAGGAGCTGGACCATATTTAGGAGCACTAGTGCAGTCTTTAGCTAAATGGCCCTTGCCTCCACAGTTAAAGTAGGCTCCCTTAACCCAATAGCATTCTCCCCCATGAATCTTACCACAAGTCTCACAGGGGCGGGCAGGATATGAACCCCTGCTCGACTGCTGACCAGACCTAGGGGGTCTCTATCCAGAGAATCGGCCCCTTCCAAATCTTCCACCTCAACCTCTGCTAGGTCCACCAAATTTCTTCCTCTTCCCAGAAGTACCACCAGAACTTGGCTCTACTGACTTTTCACCTTTATCTTTCTCTGTTTTCTCAATCCTCTTTGATTTTTCTTTTACAGGTGTCGCTTCTGTTTCAATCCTTTCTAGCTCAAGTGCCCGAGAGATGAGCTTAGAGAAGTTGCTGTGTCTGAATCCCACTACTTGCATCCTCAAACTAGGCTTCAAACCAGTCTCAAATCTCTTGCACCATTCCTTGCTGGTAGAAAGGAGACTCCCAGCATAGTGGCTTAAATGGGAGAACTCCCTCTCATACTCTACCACTGATCTACTCCCTTGCTTTAGACTCAGAAATTCTTATAACTTTTAATCCACATAAGCGTCTGGGACGTATTTTTGTCTGAATTCTCTAATGAAGTCATCCCAGGTTAGTACTGGTGGTTCAGCCAAGCTGTGGGGGATGATCTTCCACCAATCATACGCATCCCCTTGCAGTAGTGACACAAAGTATTCAAACTTCAATTCATCTTGGCAGTGCAGCTTCTTAAACACTCTGTCCATTCTTTCAAGCCATTGCTCTGTCTCAAGTGGGTCTACTGTACCCTTAAATTCTGTAGCCCCATACTTTAACAGTTTGTCATACTGTCTGATTAGAGGTTATGGTTGTACCACAGGTGTCTGGGTTGGAGCTTGAACAGGCATACCCCCAGCCATTTGTTGAAACATCGCAGCCATCTGCAGTGCGAAATGTGTAGGAAACTGCGGCATTTGTGGGGTTGGTGCTACTGATCCACTGACATTCTGTAGAGCAGGGGCTTCCCCTTGTGCCTCAGCTTCAATAGATTGCTCGACTGAGCGATCCCCTTCTTCCATTTCAGTCTAAAATTAGGGTATCTCTTGAACAAATAACACAAGGAGATTCACTCTGTTAGTTCATTTTTATGATGTAATACACTGTATGTAACAGATAAGGACATTGAGCAGTTGTACTTAATAAGTAAAGACACAAATTCACAAGTTAAAACATACTTCAAAAATTTTGCTCTGATACCACTAAAACATGTCACACCTTACCCCTTTGTAAGGTATAACATGATCCCGTAAAATATCTAACGAACTACCGAACTTCACCTACTGATAACTCATTAAGTACCCTACAAGGGATTTTAAAACAATTTTCTTACTTTTGATAAGTGGTGAACATTTTCTAATTGGTATCAAAATATTTAATCAAAGTTGAAAGCTAGGTTAAATTTTTGGCCCATTTTATTTTTCCTTAGTTCTTTAATTTAATTTTTGATCCCGAAATTTTCTTTTCTCTGATTTTATTTGACAGTTAGGTTAGGAATCAGTTCTCGGGGTCAATTGACCAAATTGCCCCTCGCCGGTTCGACCCGATTTGCAAATAATTCAATATTTCTTCCGGCTCCCTAACCTAATTATTTGACTGGCTTAACAATTCTTTTTCGTGATTTTCTCTTTTCCACTGTGTTCTCAATAGTCTTAAGGACCGTGGAGTCACATTTTACGGTTCGAAATTTGAGTTTAAATCGACTTCGTAGTCCTTCCCGAGAAGGTCACCCATCGCTGTGACTCTCGGCTCGTTTAACTTCTTATGTTCTGTTTTTCTTATTTATACTTAACTAATTAACAATTACTAATTATTTGGGTTTATGGCTTATCTAGTTGTCTTAGATGTGGTTCTAATCCCCTTAATTGTCTAGACCGACTCCGGTCACCGGAATAGTGAAATATACCAGGCTATGCAAATAGGGGTGTTACAACTCAAGTTCTTCCTTGGGCTTCAAATCAAAAAAGCTAAGGATGGCATCTTCATCAACCAAGCCAAGTACACCAAAGAATTGATCAAGAGGTTTGGAATGCAGAATAGCAAGCCAAGCAGAACTCTAATGAGCATAAACACCAAACTTGATAAGGATGAAAAAGGAAAAATGATTGATGAAAAGCTCTATAGAGATATGATTGGTAGTCTCTTATATCTCACAGCTAGTAGATCGAACATTATGTTTTCCACATGTTTATGTGCACGTTTTCAATCATGTCCTAAAGAGTCTCATTTGCATGCTGTTAAACGTATTTTCAAATACTTGAATGGTACATTGCATTTAAGTCTATAGTATCCTAGAAATGCATCCTTTGATTTATGTTCCTACTCGGATGTTGACTTTGCTGAAAGCATCCTTAATAGGAAGAGTACCTCAAGTACTTGTCAACTCCTAGGGCACTCTTTAGTTTCTTGGTGTAGCAAAAAATAAAACTCGATTGCACTTTCCAGCAGAAGCCGAATATGTGGCTGCTGGTCTTTGTTATTGCCAAATACTTTGGATCAAGCAATAATTGAGAGACTTCAAAGTATCTCTTACTCACATTCCTATTAAATGTGATAATACAAGTGCAATCAATTTGACCAAGAACCCCATACAACATTCTAGAACCAAGCATATAGACATTAGACATCACTTTATACGTGATCATGTATTGAACGGTGATGTTGTTCTTGTGTTTGCTGATACAAATCACCAATTAGCTGATATCTTTACAAAACCTTTGTGTCAAGATAGGTTTAATTTCATTGAGAGAGAATTAGGCATGCTTGACAACCTTTCACATGAACAAAATATTGGTTTCCTATTTGTGGCTGCCATATGAACATAATACCATTCCTTAGTAATTTAGATTATTCTCCTTAATTGTTCTATGAAGGTTATTTGCCAAAATTCGATTATTGCTTTGAATAGACTCCTTGATGGTTTTACAAGTCCTTTGCAAATGAAATTACTAAATTTGTATTTTAGTCCTTTTGGCTCTTTAGGCTATTCTTGATAATAGCTGTTTATGTTACCTCTAGATTGAGCATCTACTATACATGTTTTTTAAGTGTCTCAATGACATAATTATACTCATGTTCAGTTTCAAATCAAGTTAATTATGCACATTTGCTTAGCTACCATATAGCCACCTTAATGGTATCACTTTTTGTGCTCAAATGTAAACCTTATAACTGGAGTTATCCTTGAAATGCTTACTAAATTGGCAATGATGCTAAAAGCTTAATCTTTTGGCACGGTGGTAAACCTTTGAATGATGCCATAATTTTTGTATGTCTTTCCTTTTAGAGTGCATTTTGATGATGCCAAAAGGGGGAGATATATAGTTAGTGGATAAATTAGCTAAGTGGATGAATAATTCCAAAATTTAAGCTTTAAACATTATATATAAATGATGATTTAGTGGAATACATATTTTGGGTATACTTATGTGATGCTTCTTGGTAATCCTTTGATACATATTCTGAATTATTTTTGATATAGAAATGACACTATATCATCATTCACCTAGGACTCATGGCATTGCATTCATTGAGTCAAAGCCTCTCTTATGTGCTCTCCAAATTCTAAAGTAAGGCACAAACTGTTTTTGAAAGGGGAAGTACATTAAGAGGGAGAATTTTTGAAAACACACACTTCACTTGTGCTTAATTTTTCTCTTCCACTAATTGTTTGTCATCATCAAAAAGGGGGAGATTATTGGACCTAGGTGTCTTAACCCATGTTTTGATGATAATAAACAATTAGTGTGCTACTAATATACTTTGAAAGTATTTGTGTTGAGTTTGTAGGCCCTAGATTCAAAATTGCTAAATTGCTTCAAATTAAGGTTAAGGAAGAGCAAGTTAACGAAGCAAACATTTATGAGACCCTATAATGTAACTTTTATTTATTTTATATCTTGTAAATCTCATTTTATTAATTATGTTGGCTCAAGTCTAGGTGGTACTAAGAATATCTTATTCAACTTAGTTTTCAACTAATTCTTTGTTAAGAGAAAATTAAATAAATTTTTCAAAAATACAAAAATAATTTTGAAAAGTATTTTAGTTGCAAAATACATTGAATTAGCTTTCCAATGGTTTAAACGGATCAAAAATCTGAGTTCAAATCAAAAAGTTATGAGTTTTTTAAACTTTTAATTTCTTAGTGTCTTTACATGTAACTTTTTCTTAACCAAGGGAGAGTAAAATGAAATTTTCATACTTGAGAAATGAAATTTTATTTTTGAAAGTGTTTTCATTGAAAATTTTATCAAATTAGCTTTCCAACGGTTTAAACGGATCGAAAATCCGAGTTCTAGTCAAAAAGTTACGCATTTCCAAAGCCTAAGTACCCTTTTGACACTTTTTGTCTAGAGAGCACTTTAACAGTCAAAAGTGGGAAGTTCAGCTGCCAAAGTTCATTATTTAAATCATGGTTTTAGAGCGTTAAAAGCCATTTTATCCAGAGAGCACTCTGATATCCGAAGGTGGGAACTTTGGCAGCCAAAAGTGGGAACTTCGGCAGCCGAAAGTGACTTTTCAAAAACTAATTTTTGGTGCTCCAACCTTCAGCAGCCAAAGTAAATAACGTCGGCAGCCGAACTTGAGTTTTTACAACTCGATAAAACAGAGCTTTAGGTGGTTGAACGGCTAATTTTGCATTTAATGCACCCCCAACAGTTATTTTCTTGTAAAAACTATAAATATGCACAATTTATGACTGGAAATGTAACGCCCCCACTTTTAGGTAGTCCGTACATTCTACTGTTCTGGCAACTAACGTCTGTTCAGACAATCAGAGTGTTTGGAACTACACTCAAACTAGAGTGAGGAGGCATAAATTGACTGAATAAAAACCAAAAAAAATTAAGGAGAAAAATTTTAGCAATTAAATACAATGAAATTAAATGAGCCGGTGCCCTAGCGATGGGTGACCTAACGGGAAGTTACTGTCTTCATAGCTACTAGGCCTAAACCCGAGCGAAATTCCGTGAAATAATTTTTGGGACTTCAGAGAAGAGTCATTGAGGTTTCGATGGCATTAGAATGAATTACAATTCGATAAGTCCAACGAAGGGCATTTTGGTCATTTCAACCCCATAGTTGAATTTTGACCTAAATGTCAATTAAAATGAGAAAGATTAAAATATAAAAAATAAATTTTAAATTTTAAATTATGGTAGGGAAAGGAGGAAAGAAGGAAAAGAAAAAGAAATTAACTTATTATATAAATATGACATAGGGATCATGTCATTAAAGTTTATAGTAATTAAAATCTATACATAAATGTATGGATAAATATACTTGCATAAGACAAGTTTGACCAAATCAAAAGCAATTTCTTTCTTCTCCTTCCTCATATGTCATCCACCATAGCCAATAAACTTTCTCCATTTTCTTTTTTTTTAAAAGCTTGATTTTCCTAAGCTTTCTCTCCCCAAATCCCTAGTTCACCATCACAAAAGTTCATCCCCACACCTTGAAGAGTTTACTAGTAGCAAAAAGAAGGAAGAAATTTGAAGTTTTGATAGCTTGGAATTAGACAAAAGCAAGGTTAGTGCTGGTATCTTTTCTTTCTCTCTTTATTTTATGCTAAGACCTCAATTAGAGTTGGAAATTGCAAAGAAATGAAATAAAATGTCCATGTATCAACATCATGAATTTTTGGCAGCCCTATGAAGAGAGTGAAATTGATGTTTTTGATGATTTTTTATGAATTAAATTGGTTTGTTAGTGTTATTGAGGTGGTTGTTTATGATAGACATCAAATTAGATAGAAATTCCATAACTTGTGAAATTTTGAGTTAGGGTTTTGAATTAATTTTGGTACTTTTGTGTTATGCCTTGAGATTGATCTTGTTGAGACTGTTTGTTGCCTATTAGAAGTACCATGTATGTCAATTGAAGTAATGGAGTTGGAGGAAATTGAATATTGGGAGTGCATGTTTCTTACAGGAAATTTGGACCTATGAGTCCAATAAGGTTTTTGAACCATAACTTGATTTGTGTTGCTCCAATTGGTATGAGGCCAATTGTAGGTGAAATTAGACTCAAAATACCCCATTTTTCATGAAGAAACTATGCCCAAATTCTCTCCAAATCTTGATTAATTTGCTGTCCCAATCCGGATATCCATACACTGAATCCAGAAAAATGACCAAATAAACAGTGGCCATAACTCCCTCTAGACAGGTCCAAATGACCTGAAGTTTATACCATTAAAAAGCTTAGACATAAGACTACAACTCTAATTGAGAACACCAAGCCCATAAATGCCTCTAAGCAAATGAAATTGCTGGCCCAAATGAGGTCACCAAACTGACTAGAATCCATTCTGCCCAGAATTTTCTGGATATAAGCCTACCCGTCCAGTTTTGGCAAAATGGTAATAACTTGGTCTATAAAAACCCAAATCCAATGAAACCAGTGGCACAATTTCCAAAAGACATAGATCTACAACATTGATGATTTGACCAAAACCCAGAAACCAAGGAAACTAGGTCAATTTACAAGGTAAAGTTAGTATATGAATTCTGGAAATTACCTAAATGACCATTTGACCCCAGAACACTCACTTAGTCATATCTACCACTAGAAAACTCCAATTAGGATGAGCCATACTGATCTGGAACCCTACTAAACAGGGTTCCAACTTTGTTTTAGACGTGGTCCTCAAATTATGAACATAAGAACCCTAAAATGGAGGTGAAAGCTACTGACCTAAACCTGGACCCTGAAGACACAGGGTACCTGAGTCTAGGTCAGTTATTTGGCCATAATTAATTCTACAAAATTTGAAAAATTGCAATTAAAATTTTTAAGTGACCATAAGACATAAGGTAATAACTTTTATGAAGAACATTAGGCCTAAAAGTGACTGTAATAGGTCCAATTAATTAGACCAAGACAGACTCCAGAATCTGCCTAATTCTGTACCCAAAAAGAGATAATAAACCAGTTATGGTTATTTAACCATAACTTGAGTTCTAAAACTTCAAATGACAAGATTCAGAAAGGAAAACAAAGACAAGACATAGAGGGACAACTTCCATGAAGGAAGTATAGCCAAACAGTGGCCACATCTTGGCCAATTGGTTAGATGAATTGAAGACACTAAATCTGGACCTTGAGAAAGGTCCATAAAATAACTAAGTATACGAGAAGAAATGAATTACAATAAATTGTTAAACATAAAAACAGCATGAATTAATGAAATTATAAATACTTAATAATATTATTCTGCCCAAAGTACACCTAGACTTATTTATATAGCTTGGATCAATTGGTATACCAATTAGGGACTATATATTGCAGTACTGCTCACAGAAATAATCATTGACAGACAACATATGTCTAAGATGATTGTTCTACTAACTTTATACCTGTCCAATGGCCATAGTGCCAATTTTCATTATTACTGGCCTATGCCTGCCCGCTGGTCTTATGCCTGACATGATCGTTGTATACTGGGTAGACATATGGATGTCTAACTATTATACTCTCGTGTATCTAGTCTTTATAATCTGTCATAGGTTACTTGGGCACATTTATGAGAAATAAAATTTTAAATTAAAACAAGTACATAAGAGAACCATTAATATAAATTATATAAGACCAAATATAATATACATGAATAAAAAGATCCCGATTAACTTAATTGCTTCCAAAGTTTTATAAACATATAAAAGACTGTAAATTCATATAATTGTATATTTCTTTATAATTTTATACACAGGATAATTACTTCAATTATTTCAATATTTTTATTTTAATTTATTCACCACTAAGTAATATGCTTAGCGCGTTGGTTCTTACCATGCGTACTGGAGAGCAATAGCAGCAGCAGCAGTAGTGCCTAGACCGGACTTGGACCAGATCTGTTACAGTGCAGGTTGTCACCTCATCAGTTATTTTGGTAGGGCTCATGTGTATATTAAATTTTGCATTTTGGTATTGTATGTAATTAAATGATGTAAATAATTTTGGATTGTGTATAAATTGTAAATTATTGTATATGTAAACTTTATATGAATGAAATGTAATTTATTTTCTTGAGATTGATATGAGCATGAGAAATGATATGATGAGTGAATAGATGAAAGGAATATAATTTGAATTTAATAGGTAAATAATGGAATCCACCATGCACTAATAGAACAGAGGAGACTTTGTCTGGGTCTCAATAAAAATGAAATGGGATAAAAAAAAATATTTTCTACAAGTGAGATAATATAATTAAATGGACATTAAATTAATATTGTACACAATAAGATAGGATAGGGTGCTCTGGCACCGAATGTAGCACGCCTTACTTGGCTACACTGTAAACGAGAGAGGGGCATTACATTTATTGGTATCAGAACAAAGGTTTAGGCGTTCGTAGGCATTGGTAGACAGAAAGATATAGTGTGCACAATATGCATGAGCCCGAGTCAAGGTGACACTAATGTAGATCTGTTCTTTATTTATTTTATAGGATTGATGGAGTCTGATCCTTTAAAGCAAGAATCTTTCAGACCCGAGGAGGAGGAGGTTGGTAGTCATATACCTACTCTTAGTCAGGGGTGAGACAGGAGAGAGGAGTTATTGCATGGTGCAGTGGGTAGAGCACGGTAGGCGTTCTTAGAGCAGATGACCCAGATGCTCTGCTAGTTTATCAGGGCCATTTCGCAGCCACAGCCACACCCAGTACAGCGGTCCCCACTAGAAAAGCTAAGAAAATATGGGGCCATCGACTTTATGGGTAAGAAGGAGCACGACCCAGCCGTTGTTGAGCATTGGCTAGAGCAGACTGAGAGAGTGTTGAAGCAACTACACTACACACCAGAGCAGCAGCTAGAGTGCGCTCTGTCGTTACTATGGGAAGAAGCTTACCAGTGGTGGGATACAGTGTCTAGAGCAATGCAGCCGGTAATGCTTACTTGGGATTTCTTCTTGACTGAGTTCAAGAAGAAGTATATTAGTCATATAAACTTAGAGGCCAGAAGGAGAGAGTTTTTGACCTTAAGGCAGAGGCAGCTCACGGTCTTTGAGTATGAGAGAGAATTTGTGAGGCTAGGAAGATATGCATGGGAGATAATGCCTATAGAGGCAGATCAGTGCTGTAGGTTTGAAGATAGACTGAACGATAATATTAGACTTATAGCGACGGCACATGAGTATACTGACTTCTCCAAGTTGGTGGCTGTAGCTCTAAATGTAGAAAGAGTACGAAATGATGAGTAAACCCAGAGAGATAAAAAGCGAAAGAGGTGTTCTGGGCAAGGTCAGTCCAATACACCAGTTTCTGAGGGTAAGAGGCCCAAGATTTCCCAGGGCCAGGGCTAGAGACAGAGATCTCAGTTTACACAAAGAGGAGGACAGTCCAGAGCATCAGTGGGGAGTTCTCCAGGCACAGCAGTAGAGGGATTAACCTCCATACCATTACGCACCTACTGTGAGAAGAGGCACTGAGGAGAGTGTCGATTGTTGACTGGGAGATGCTTCCGATGCGGAGGTACTAATCATTTCCTACAAGATTGTCCCCATAGGAGTATTCCCACAGCCCCACCACTGACAGAGAGATCTGCCCTGGCAGCTCATAGGGGTAGACGACCTGCGAGACCAGAGGTGACGGGTACATCACAGAAACCAACTTTAGAGATGATTGAGCTGCCTGAGGCCCAAGTAGCACCTCGTGTATATGCTATGAGGGCATAGGAGGAGCCAAAGCAGATAGATATTGTCAGAGGTATATTTCTCATTATAATACTTTAGTATATGTAATGATAGACCCTGTATACGAGGTGAAAGTAGATAGGTGTAGAACTAGTTGAAGATAAAAATTGTAGTGCTAGATTTAGTAAGATAGAGTAAGGAGACAAAGAGATAGTAGTCCCTCGATTATTTACACCGGGTAAATTTCGAGGAGGAAATTTTATTTAGAGGGGAAGAATTGTAACGCTCTCACTTTAGGTAGTCCGTACAATCTACTATTCCGATGACTAACGTCTGTCCAGACAGTCTGAGTGTCTAGAACTACACTCAAACTAGAGTGAGGAGACATAAATTGACTGAATAAAGATCAAGAAAAATTAAAAAAAAAAATTAGCAATTAAATACAATGAAGTTAAATGAACTGGTGCCCTAGCGATGGGAGACCTAACGGGAAGTTGTTGTCTTCATAGTTAGTAGCCCTAAACCCGATGGAAATTCCGTGAAATAATTTTTGGGACTCCAGAGAAGAGTCATTGAGGTTTCGATGGCATTAGAATGCCAAGAAAATACTTAGAAAATTTTATCAATCAGTATAGACAATTATAATTTGATAAGTCCAACGAAGGGCATTTTGGTCATTTCAACCCCATAGTTGAATTTTGACCTAAATGTTAATTAAAATGAGAAAGATTAAAATATAAAAAATAAATTTTAAATTTTAAATTATGGTAGGGAAAGGAGGAAAGAAGGAAAAGAAAAAAAAATTAACTTATTATATAAATATGACATAGGGATGATGTCGTTAAAGTTTATGGTAATTAAAATCTATACATAACTTTATGGATAAATATACTTGCATAAGACAAGTTTGACCAAATCAAAAGCAATTTCTTTCTTCTCCTTCCTCATATGCCGTCCACCATAGCCAAGAAACTTTCTCCATTTTCTTTTCTTTTAAAAGCTTGATTTTCCTAAGCTTTCTCTCCCCAAAATCCTAGTTCACCATCACAAAAGTTCATCCCCACACCTTGAAGAGTTTACTAGTACCAAAAAGAAGTAAGAAATTTAAAGTTTTGAGAGCTTGGAATTGGACACAAGCAAGGTTAGAGCTAGTATCTTTTCTTTCTCTCTTTATTTTTATGTTAAGACCTCAATTAGAGTTGGAAATTGCAAAGAAATGAAAAAAAATGTCCATGTATCAACATCATAAATTTTCAGCAGCCCTATGAAGAGAGTGAAATTGATGGTTTTGATTATTTTTTATGAATTAAATTGGTTTGTTAGTGTTATTGAGGTGGTTGTTTATGATAGACATCAAACTAGATAGAAATTCCATGAGTTGTGAAATTTTGAGTTAGGGTTTTGAATTAATTTTGGTACTTTTGTGTTATGGCTTGAGATTGATCTTGTTGAGACTGTTTGTTGCCTATTAGAAGTGCCATGTATATCAATTGAAGTAATGGAGCTGGAGTAAATTCAATATTGGGAGTGCATGTTTCTTGCAGGAAATTTGGACCTATGAGTCCAGTGAGGTTTTTGAACCATAACTTGATCTGTGTCCCCATTTTTCATGAAGAAACTATGTCCAAATTCTGTCCAAATCTTGATCAATTTACTGTCCCAATCCGGATATCCATACACTAAACCCAAAAAAATGACCAAAATGTTCATTTGGCCATAAATCCCTCTAAACAGGTCTAAATGACCTAAAGTTTATACCATTGGAAAGCTTAGACATAGGACTACAACTCTCATTAGCCCAGAAATACCTTTAACCAAATGAAATTGCTAGCCCAATTAAGGTCACCAAACTAACCATAATCCATTCTGCCTGAAATTTTCTGGACATAAGCCTACCCGACTAATTTTGGCAAAATGGCCATAACTTGGTCTATAAAAACCCAAATCCAATGAAACCAGTGGCAAATTTTCCACAAGACATAGATCTACAACATTGATGATTTAACTAAAACCCAGAAACTAAGGAAACTAGGTCATTTTACTAGGTTAATTCAGTAAATGAATTCTAGAAATTACCTAAGTGACCATTTGACCCCTGAACACTCACTTAGTCATATCTACCACTAGAAAACTCCAATTAGGATGAGCCATACTGATCTGGAACCCTACTAAACAGGGTTCCAACTTTGTTTTAGACATGGTCCTCAAATTATGAACATAAGAACCCTAAAATGGAGGTCAAATCTACTGACCTAAACCTGGACCCTGAAGACACAGGATACCTGAGTCCAGGCTAGTGATTTGGCCATAATTAATTCTACAAAATTTGCAAAATTGTAATTAAAATTTTTGAGTGACCATAAGACATAGGATAATAACTTTTATGAATAACATTAGACCTAAAAATGACTGTAACAGGTCTAATTAATTAGACAAGACAGACTCTAGAATTTGCCTAATTCTAGACCTAGAAAGAGACAGTGAACCAGTTATGGTTATTTAACCATAACTTGCATTCTAAAACTTTAAATGACATGATTCAAAAAAGAAAACAAAGACAAAACATAGAGGGATAACTTCCATGAAGGAAGTATAGCCAAACAGTGGCCACATCTTGGCCAATTGGTTAGATGAATTGAAGACATTAAATCTGGACCTTGAGAAAGGTCCATAAAATAACTGAGTATATGAGATGAAATGAATTAGAAGAAATTGTTAAACATAAAAATAAAATTAATTAATGAAATTATAAATACTTAATAATATTATTTTGCGCAAAGTACACCTAGACTTATTTATATAGCTTGGATCAATTGGTATACCAATTAGGGACTACATATTACAGTACTGCTCACAGGAATAATCATTGACAGACAATATATGTCTAAGATGATTGTTCTACTGGCTTTATGCCTACTCGATGGCCATTGTGCCAATTTTCATTATTATTAGCCTATGCTTGCTCGCTAGCCTTCTGCCTGACATGACCGTTCTATACTGGGTAGACATACGGATGTCTAACTTATATACTCCTGTGTATCCAGTCTTTATAGTCTGTCATAAGTTACTTGGGCACAGTTATGAGAAATAAAATTTAAAATTAAAACAAGTACATGAGAGAACCATTAATATAAATTATATAAGACCGAATATAATATACATGAATAAAAAGATCCCGATTAACTTAATTGCTTCCAAAGTTTTATAAAGATGTAAAAGACCGTAAATTCATATAATTGTATATTTCTTTATAATGTTATATGCAGGATAATTATTTCAATTATTTCGATATTTTTATTTTAATTTATGCACCACTAAACAATATGCTTAGCGCATTAGTTCTTACCACGCGTAAGTACCGGAGAGCAACAGCAACAATAGTGCCTAGACTGAACTTGGACCAGATCTGCTACAGTGTGGGTTGTCACCTCATCAGTTATTTTGGTAGGGCTCACGTACATATTAGATTTTGCATTTTGGTATTGTATGTAATTAAATGATATAAATAATTTTGGATTGTATATAAATTGTAAATTATTGTATATGTAAACTTTACATGAATGAAATGTAATTTATTTTCTTGAAATTGATATGAGCATGAGAAATGATATGATGAATGAATAGATGAAAGGAATATAATTTGAATTTAACAGGTAAATAATGGAATCCACCATGCACTAATAGAACAGATGAGACTTTGTCTGGATCTCCATAAAAAAGAAATGGGATAAAAAAAAAATCTACAAGTGAGATAATATAATTAAATGAACATTAAATTAATATTGTACACGATAAGACAGGATAGGGTGCTCCAGCACCGAATATAACATGCCTTACTCGGCTACACTGTAGACTGGAGATGGGTGTTAAAGGAAACAAGTTTTACAACAATAATCTTTTTGGAAATTTATTGTATTCTAAAGATTTTCTTCATTTTCTCTCTCTAGAACTTGAGCTACCATAGTTAATGTTGAGAATTTGATATTTGAGTTATAAATTCTTTGTTCTAAGAGTTCATTCAAAGTTGTTGTGAGCATTTATTATAATTTTGAGTATGATAGAGCTTTAAATAGCTCTTGAGTGTAAATGGATTTATAAAAGAGCAAGGGTTTGCTCTTGTGGTAATTGTAAGGGGTTAATACTTCACTCAAAGAAGAATTTTAGTGGAGTTAACTCTCAAGGAGGGCCTTGAGGAAAGGACAGAGGCTTGGGATAGCCAAACTTCTATAAATTTATTATGTCATCATTCTTCCTCTACTCTTCTTTGTATTTAAATTTCTTTTAGTTTTTAATTTTGCAATCCCCCCGCCCTCCCCCCGCCCTCTCTTGGGTTGCTAGAAGGGACAACAGGTTCCAAAAAGGGATAAAAGCAATTATCAACCTAAAAATCAAAGAAATAAACAAATTAAGTCTAAAACTACAAAACATGAAATTAAACAAAATAAAAGGTAAAAATAACTAAAATTAATCAAATGAAGGGTAAAATGAATGCAAAACAAATCTAAATTCCCTATAAGTAATGCATGCATCAACATGCCATTTTAGTTTGGTGAAATCTAAATCATGTAACATACATTTAATTATATATAAAAAATATTTTAACTAAAATCAAAATTTTATATATATATATATATAAATACCTTAAATAAGATAGTATTTTTTTTATTATGTAATAACCAAATTAATTCATCCTTCAAATTTTTAAATATAGTAATTTCATATATAAAATTATGAAAATTAAGAAACTAAGATTGTTTTATTTATGAGACTGCTTCGGGTCAAGCTATTAATTACAAAAAATCAATATCTTCCTTAGTGTTAATTCTTCTGTAGAAATGAGGGATGAGATCTCTTTTATTTTGGGTGTTTCTAATCAATCCTTTAGATCGTGGTAGGTATCTTGGTCTCCCTTCTCTTATTAGCAAAAATAAGAAACAAGTTTTTGCATATCTGAAGGAAAGACTCTGGAAGCATATTTGTAATTGGAAGGGCAAATTTTTATCGCGTGCAGGGAAAGAAATTTTACTTAAGTCTGTTGCCCAAGCTATTCCTTCCTATTGTATGACGCATTTGCTATTCTTATTTCTCTCTGTGAGGATTTTCAACAAAGGATGAATTCTTTTTGGTGGGGTTCGAGTAGGCAACAAAGAAGAAAGATTCACTGATTATCTTAGGACAAGATGTGCTTGAAAAAGGAGTTTGGTGAAATGGGATTTTAAAACTTCATTGTTTCAATTTAGCTGTGCTTGGTCAGCAAAGTTGGAGAGTTATTTCCAACCCAGATACTTTTCCGAGTAGGATTGTAAGAACATGAAATATTTTAGTATTATTTATATATTTTTTGAAATTTAAAGAATATTTTTTTTGTTTGTAACTATTATGTTTCAATTACTTGATTAAACTATTTACGTATCTAAGTTTACATATTTCTATTTTTTTATTATTCATTAATTTTATTTACTTTAAATGAACTAACTAAAGCTACAAAATAGTAATTGAACTATTTTTATTAAATAAGGATGTTTTATGCTACTAGTTTTACTCGTATGTTATTTATCTATATTAACAAACTTAATTTGATTTAATTTTTGAGAAAAGTGGTTTTAGATATATAAAATACAAGATTTTGATAAGTTTATATATTTTAATGTAATTAATAGTTAAATGCTATAAAAAAAAATAAATAAAGCTGCCCTTTTCACAGCACAATACAACCCCCCCCCCCACCCCCCCCCCCCCCAAAAAAAAAAACGCAACAGCCACCATCCTTCGCCCTCTTGTTTCTCATCCTCTGGCAATGCGCATCTACCGATGAGATTTTTAGGAGGTCCAATGTCTTTCGACAACTCCAGGTGATGCTAGCAGAACCTCCGGAAGCAAGTATTAAAGCTGGACAAGGGAAAGAAATGCGTGGGGTGCTTAAATGGCCAGGAACTTCAAGAACTCACCATGGCAGCCTCCAATGGAATTTTTTGGCTATCTTAGTGGCATTGGGATCCTTGTGAACCTAGCTCCAAAACCCAACCAACTTTGCCTAAAATGGTGACTACAGGATACAGAACTGAGGAGAGAGAAAATGGGTTTCTCTAAGGGTTCCTATCCAATTTTTTTATGTTTCGACTGTCAAATTGGTGAACTCACTATAATGAAACCTTCGTGATGGAACCAACCTCACTCCGATCAAACACCCTTTGGAAAGGCAATCATTGGACAGTTTAGATCACTTAGTGAGATTTTTCAGCTTTCTTGATGTCTGTAATTAAATATAATTATATGATAATTATTAACCATTTATGGGCTTCTTTTTAGGTGTGATATGATCAGTGATAGCTCACAGCAATCAGGACTGAGTTTTGGGCCCAATCCAAACGCTAGGCCAGCTATCCCAAAAGATGGTCATATTTATAGTCATTTTTAATATTTTCAGACATTCTGGGTACGTTCTAGATAGTAGAAATTGTAAAGATAATCCTGAACTCAAGTTGTGTAGTTCTTACTTTGGTTAAGCTACTTGATAAAATCAGCAAAATATTCCTCGCTAAGTGAAATGAAGTAAAATGAATTTAGATAATACAATAATGATATAAAGGACCTCCAGAAATATTTTTATAATTTTTGAAGTGCTAGAAATGATTATTTGGACTGTACATGAGTTAGGGACTCGAGTTAGAGTTAGGACATTTAAACCTAGATTAGGCTTCTTGTAAGCCCCAGATGGGCATTGCAATTGTTGTTGTGGGCCTGAAACTCTGTGTATTATGTTTGGTTGAATTTTCTTGCAAGGAGTTAGGTCTTGTTATGAGGGAGACTTTGCTGAAATATCAGCGAGACCTTAGAATTAATTCTTGCTTCTATAGTTTAAATTAATTAATTAATTTTGTTAGTCATTTGATAGAGGCCAGTGTATATGTATAGGTGATCAGTGCCGGCCAGTCTTCTTCTTTTAAGCCGGATCAGTTGCAGTCAAGTCGATCAGTCTATGAGGTAGATATTGATTATTTTTGTAATTTCAATATTATTTATATTTGGCATGCTCATGTATTTTATAAATATATTTACATACTTAGATATATAAATTAGGAATATTCTTATTATGGCATATTTAATCGTCGATAATTAATTGTGTTTGTCACCCTAAGGGTAACTTGGAGCTCTGTGTGTGTTATGCATGGCATATGATGGATATGGATTTGATGGGTTGCTACGGCTTGAGCTCATCTTGCTTGGAACCTGGTCCTTATGGATATGGAAAGTTGGGGTGAGGCACGGCTTTAAATTGATCTCACTAGCCTCCGCACTTAGATTTTAAGCAAAAGTCTAGCTTGAGAGGTATCTCGCTAGCGGAATTTGAATTGAGAGAGTTGTATAGAGAAACAGCTCATATATTTATGTATTAATGTGATACACTGTGTGCATGAGTAGCTCCAAATTATCTCGTCATATGAATATTGGTAAATTATTTTGTTATAGGCGTTGAATGTGCATTACATGGTAAGATTGCACTAATTTTAGGTAGTTATAGAATTTGCTCCTATAATCAATATTTAAACTCACTGAATCAAGTACTCACTCTTATTCAATATTTTTCCTCAGGTTGTAGGACGAGATATTTTATTTTGGAATCTAACTTGCATTTTCCTCCGCAAGTTGTTGTATTACTTAGTTACTAATTTTTATTATGATTATTTTTTTATTTATTTATTTATTTAATTCTTACAGCTCTGCTATGACACTAGTGTATAAATATATTGTTTTAATGAATAGATTATTTATGTTGAGTATTAGAGTTGAGCTAGGTTTCCCTAATTGTGTATGTATGATGGCTTTTAGGCTGAGATGACTCAAGTTTAATTATAATATTTTACTTTTCTAAAGTCAGGTCTGATTATGGATTTGTAAAAAGTAAAGCTTACTACGGATTTCAGGGGCTTTAAACTGATCTAAATCCTAATGCCGGTCTAAACGATAGAGTTAGGTCGTGACAAGGATTCTCAAAGCCAAAATTTCCCTAGAGGGATTTTCTAGAACTTGAAGAGGGCTCAAACCCTAACTTTATTTGGAGAAGTCTGTTGCAGGCCAGGAATTTGCTAAATCATGGTAACTTGATCAATGTATGGGGAACGCCATGGTTAAAAGAGATGATAATTTTTATATGAAGACACCACCAACTAAAGGTTTGGAAGATTTAAAAGCTTCGGGCTTGACCAATGATGGCACTATACAAAGATAGGTAGGTATTTTGTTAAATCTTGGTATCATTTGCTTGTTAGTTCTAATGAAGAGTTGACTCAGTCCATTGTTCCTGGGAATTGGAAAGTTGTGTGGAAACTCCAAGTTACTTTTTGCTTCAAGAGCTCTTCGGGTATTCTTCCTTCAAAGTTAAACTTGCTGCAAAAAGGAATTGGGACTGATTCTAGTTGCCCCGTTTGTAACTTAGAAGAGGATGACTTGCAGGTGTTCGTTAATTCTCCAAGCATGTTGGCAACTAATGGGTATAAACCTGCGTTCTCAATCTGTTTCTCAGCTATATAATCTGTTTAATATTGTTTTCAGAGATGTTGATTTGAGTTTGCACGGGAAGATTTGTGTTGTGCTGTGGAATCTGAGGTTTTGTAGAAATATTTTGATATGGCAGGGCAAGGATACCGCGTCACGAATAGTGGTAGAGTCGGCTTTGAAATTCTTGAACGAGTGGGAAAAAGCTTAATCCCAGAGATAAGTTGGCCAACCCGTCGCAGGTCCCTCTTGTCAGCTCCATTAGTCTAAACCTACATTGGGTCTTTTGAAATGCAATATTGATACAAGTTATCTCATCAGGCCAATCGAACCAGCTATGGTGCCATCCTTCGTGATTCGGTTATGTGTTTTTATGCAGGGGTGTCAGGCTATTGCGATGGTCTTCTTCAACCTAAAATTGCTGAGGTTATTAGGCTAAGGGAAACTTCAATTTGGTTTAAAAATTATAATTTACGAGAAGTGGATTGAGATGGATTTCAGAGAAGTTGTTGTTGCTATCCCTTCTGCGGAAGATGACCTTTCAGAGTTTGGGCAGGTTATTCTTGATTGTAGGAATTTACTCTCACAATTCGGAGATAAGCTAATTCAGCAGCTCATTTTTTAACAAGAGCAACTATTTTATATGCTAGTACTATTTTTTGGTATGAGCAACTATTTTTTTCATTTAACATTTAGATTTTAAATTGGTTATATTGGGAAGATGTACTGGTCCAAATTTAATTTGGACTTATTAAATTTTTCCTGAATTTTATTAATAAAGACTGAATTTTAAAAAAAAAAAAGATTGTTTTATTTATTTCCAATAAATAATTGAAATTTCTTTTCACAAATATATAAGGTTGTAAATGAGGGAATAGAATTAATAAGCCATGTTTATTTATTTAATTAAAGTATTTCCTCAAATATAAAATGTTTTAAATAAAGAAATCAATATATTTTGATTGAATAAATTAAAATTCATTAATAAAAGTGCATATTTAGCAAATACAAATAAGGAAATAGATCCCTCTACCCTATTTCCACTACTCCAATTTATATTTAAATATCTGTATGCATTGACTCCAATGTGCAATTCCAAAAATGAAAAATACAAATAATTTTTAAAAAAATACAATAAAATTCCATGAGAAAATTTTAATATTTTTAAACTAGATAAAATTATTGAATATTGAGTTTAATGAAGTTATAATTTTTTTTTTCTGATTATATATGTTGTAAAAAGAGAGTCAAACTTGAGTTTTTCAAATTTAACATACAACTATAATTGGATTATGCTCATGGCTGTGTGTTATGTGATTAAACTTTTTAATCAAATCAATTCGTTACTTATGGCAGCGAATTGATTCAAATTAACCCCTATATTCTTTGAGCTTCAAAAGGTTACTGATTTGGCAAAAGATACCCCTTTATGCATGGGAAATAAATTTTCATTCATCCTGATATGGAAAATAGTTATATTTTTGACACTTCCAGAAAAGAAGCCCTTGAATGTGATTGTGCTAACAAATTCTTAATGATCACAATACTCTCATCAGATGTCTTTCAGAAGCAGACAAATATGATTGTTACAACTTACAAGCACCTTGTTTTTGACGCCCAAATAAAACTAAATCCCTTTACTACATGCATTACATGCTGGTTTGCCCTTACTTATACCTTCTGAATCACACAATTAAGCATCCTTCTATTGCATACTACATGTCCACTAGCCAACCTGGGAAAAAAATGTCCTCTTCATCACCTGAAATTGTCGTCACTAGCTCCCCTGATGGCCCCATAACTGCCTATGACACCGTCTCAGGCACCACCCTAGCTTGCTTCACCGGCAGCCGGTCACCTCGCCATGGCCTTGCCCTTGCAGGAAATGCTTATGTTGCTGCCTCTCACATCTCCTCATCCACAGCTTCAGGCTCTATTCACCTCTACAATTGGTGGTCTCCTACAGCTTTGCACCACCTTCCTGTTCCTGAACCTGTGGCTCCACTCGCTGCAACTCCTGATGGCTTGTATCTATTTGCAGGTGGTCTTTCTGGAAGCGTCTATTCTATAACAATCCCTTCAGGGAGCATTCTCAGATCATTTCCTGCTCATGACAAGCCTGTATCTTCTCTCAGAATCAATAGTGACTGGTCACTTGTGATTTCTGGAGGCGATGATGGTACTATTGCTGTTGTTCCAATATTTCAGCTTGTAGAAGCATCAGGGGAAGAGAGTCCTAGCAACTTGACATTGCATAGATTTGTTGCTCATGATGGTCCTGTGACAAGTATCATTGCTTGCATGGGATTATGCCATCCTACCATAGTTTCTTGTTCAACAGATTGCACTTGCAAGCTGTGGAGCCTTTTGGAAGGAAGAAATCTGCAGACAGTGGCGTTCCCATGTGTGATTTCTAGCATCGCATTGGACACAACAGAAGCAGAATTCTATGCTGCAGGATCTGATGGTTTGATTTACAAAGGATTCCTGAAGGTTGGAAGCACAAAAGAGGCGAACCAGAGTCGTGAATTGGTCACATGGGCAGAAAAACATGGTGGAGCTGTCGTATCAGTGGTGGTGGTGAATGAGGGGAAGAATTTGGTATCTGCTGCAGAAGATGGAAGTATTTACATATGGGAAATAGAAAGGGGGCAAGTGCTTATGGTTCTTGGCAATGACATGGAAGGCATCAGTGATGTAGTGGTGGCCAAAGGGATTAGTTATGGTAAAGCGTATGGGCTTCGAATAGGCAATGACATGAATGAATTTGGCGGTGGGAATTTGGGATTATCAGGGAAAGAGCTTAGCTCCAAACCCATAAAGGATACGATGGGTGTAGAGGATGTTCTAACTGTGGCAGCAAGTGACAGGAGAAAAGCCATTGACATGCTTGAGTCTGCAATTAGAGTGTATGAGAGGCTTTTGGAGCTCATTCTCAAGGAGGCCAAGGGATGCGCTAGCAAAAATGGTGAAACTGAGGAAGATGACATGCAAACACATTGAAATAAACAAAAGGACGGACCATAACTTCTTTCCTTTACCTCCACCTTCAAGAAGGGTATTGATTATTAAATTTGAGGTGAATTATATCAATGGTGATTAAACTTTAAACAGATTTTCATCATGTTCAAAGAACTTTATTATTGCAGTTTGGTCACTAAACTATAATTGTATTAAATGAGCCTAATCTCATCAAATTTCAATAAGATCTCTAAGCTGAAATTCCCCCATCAAAGCCACATTCATTTTAAAAGTATCTCAAGTACCAAAGAGAAGAACTTGCTGAATATCTTAAGAACTTTATAAAGCTAAAAATGCTCACTTGCGCATTATTGAAAAGTATGCGTTATGCTTCACATAAAACAGAATGTTTCAACAGAATGAAAATTAAATAGGAGTCCACCTATAATCAACTTACCAATGAATGGTTTATACTAGGTAGTTACACTTACACCTAGTTCACTACATTATCATGCCTACTAATGTGATATGACTAGCACAAAAAATAAAGTTTATGATGCATAACAATCACCGTAACCATTTATTTAAGTTTTCCCTACTCATACTCCACAGCTAACAAACTTGAAATCCGTAATTTCCATTCGCAAATGTTTTGCCCCTGGGCTGATGATGAAGAATTGCTAAAATAATTCCAGTCTCTCAGTTGAACTTTCTCCATTCATTACTTTGAACTGAGGAATTAGCATGTCAAATAATAATAGTACAGATAAATAAAAGGGGAGTTTTGGACCTTATAACCATAGAGGGAATGTTATCTGCAAAATAAACAAGTTACTTACGGAAGCACCTTTGGTTCTTAACTGTAACGTGGAGAAAAACTGAAATCTTGGGTCTACATCATGAAAGATGTCCGTGCAACTCGGACAATCTGCTGATAAGGGAGGGTATCTTTGTTTGAACATAACCATGCAATTGACACAACTGCCAGAAGTGAAACAAGGCAAAACGCCTTCATCTATCCCTTATCACACTTTCTTCATTGCTGAAATGTGTGTACTGCTTGACAATCTTAAAGCAGATTAGAAATAAGACATCTGAGCTCCTAAAGTAATTTTATGAATTTACAAGTGCAAGTTCCGGAGTACAACTTGCTGCATCAGGACTGCTAAAATGCTGCCCATAGATATGTTAAGGACATTAACAGCATCATTGTTAAGCTGCAAAACAAGGCAGTAACATGATGTAAGACGTATGGTTTACAACAGCAAACAAATAATGTAACATCCTTTTAGAATGATGGCCCACATCCCAATCCCAGCAATTCAGTTCACCAACATACCCAAAAACTGAGACGCTGCAAAATAGAGTTGCAGAAAATTGGAATCCTGGCCCACAATGGAAAATTATACATTTTTCTGTAGAATATCCAAGATTGAGACCTACAAATTTCTTTTTTTTTTTATGTACTAATTTCCTAGTGGTGGATATATGGAGGTACGCATTGAGTCATAGTTTCCGGACAAAGCATATCTCAATCCCCCTGTTAGATTTTTCACCAATCTATTAAGTCATTTCAAAGCTAGCCAGATGACAAGATGATTAACTTATCTAAGATCAAGTTTGATCAACGCTCTGCTTAGCACTCTGGCCAATCAATCTTGCAACACTCCTTTATTACAAATTGATGAAAGCAGCTAAGAAAATATGTGATTGATACATAAATGAAGTAAACATTTATATTACTTGCTTACCCATCGAAATCCTTCTTTCTCTTGGAGGGAAGCACCTATTATGCTCTCACCAAAATTAGCGATCTGGGAAGCTATCACACATATAACTGCTTCGGAAGTACGTATCTGTTTCAGACAAAGGTAAACGGATAGGATTAAAACGTCTGAAACTCATATTAAAAAGAATCTCCAAACTAATAAAAGAAAGTTTAAGTAATAAGGTTCGGATAGTAAACTATACTTCACCCATGGAACAACCAACAACGGCAAGAAGAATTGATGCCAACAATCCAGCAAATGTTCCCTCAACACTTACAGCCCCCTCTGTTCCCCTTGGAACTACCTTAAATGTTGTAACAAGGTACCTGCTCATGCCACCCAAATTGAAAGTATAATATAATTGCAGGAGTTAACCAAATATATACATGTGCACATATCTTTCCAGATGATTTATAACTTATTCTATGTTTCTTTACGAGGAACGAAAAGGACAAGCTAAAAGTGCCATAAACAAGATGCAAGTCACATAAATGGGAACTGGGAAGTACCATACTGCACTTTTCATAGGTACCGAATGATTGAAAAATACAAAGCAGCCAACTGCAAATCAGAGGGCACAATAATAGTGTGCTTTCTCTTCAAGCAAAACAAAACATAATAAATTGGTTTGGTTCTTGTTCTTTTATATTTATTTCAACATCTACGTTGCCATGATCATATGAAGACCAAATAGACACAAAATCCAAACCTTTTTCACAATAGCAATTTTTGCCCTAATAATTTTGTCAACTTTACCTATTTTAAAAGATTAGTAGCAATGTATCCATTGGTCAAAAATTGAAAACAAATCATACTGTTTTACTATTAATTAGAACTAAAAACAATTTTTTTAATAATTTCCCTTCCTTTTTCTCTCTCATGTTGCCAACAACCTAACCTGCCTGAGGTAGAACAAAGTAAAGAACTAAGAAGAATAAGAAATCAAGGACCAATCCTTGAAGAGAGAACTAATTCTCAAGATATTATTGATCTCATAAAACTTGCCATAACAAAACTCATCTAATCTAATAACAATAGAAACCCTAAGTCTTATTTATAGAATTAGGAATCCCAATCACATTAAGATTTTAGAACCCTAATTCAATCCTAATTAGGAATAATAAATTAAACAAAAAAAAAAACTAGGAAATAATAAAATTCCTAAATAATAGACCTAATAAGAATAAAATTACTAAAAAATAAAATTTTTAAATTTCCTATTTTACATGGAATATAATTCATAAATTGTATTAGGAATACAATCTTCCTATTCTGCATTACTACCTTTTCTCTCTTCCTCTCTTGCTCACTCGCCCTTGCTGGCCATTAGAGATATTGCCAGAGAGGACTGAGACCAGATGGAGGTTCAGACCTCCCGGGGAGCATGATTGTTCCCTCCATGCAATGTAAACAACCACCATCTACACAAATCAACAGTAGAAAATCCAATTACTTCAATTTTATGATCTGCTCCCCAAACTTTTTCCATAGAGATGGATGACAAAGAAAGGTTGCTCCTTGACATTGGAAACATCGGAAAACATGGTGGGTTTGGTTTCAATGATAACAACTTCTAGAATTCTTCTTGATTTTCACATTTTTCAGGCAAAAAAAGAACCCAGCTGAAGCTCAAAGAGGGTTGAAGAATATTGTTGGGTTCACCACGGAAAGTAACCGGTTCAAGTTTGGCACATAGAGATATGTGAGGTGAGAGACTAGAAATGAGAGAGAGAGATAGCAGAATTATAAAAACATAGTTGTTAAAGGCACAATGTGCAAAAGGGTCTTGGAGCTTAGATGCGAGGCACAAGCGAGCGCCTTAGTGACATGAGGCACAAAAAAATAAAATTTCTAAAAGGATTCAATATTATTTTATTTTATAACATATTTAAGAAATCAATACTCAACCTTTAGGAAAAAGATTAAGTAATTAATTCTATCAAAACAAATTGAAAGAATTTAACAATTTATATAGCATAAATCTTAAGTAAACAAATTAATCACCAATCGAACATACGACAAATTAAACACTTCAAAAAAAAGAACACACTCAATTTTTATGGTTTAAGAAAAAAAAAGGGCCAAACATTTAATTAAAAAAAAAAAAAACAGTATAGTGAAAAACAAACATAGCAGCAGTCAAGGGAAGGAGGAGAGAAAAAAAAATATATCCATTAAAGGTAGAAGGAGAGGGATTTAAGGCGCATGCACCCCAAATAAATTGAAAGATCGGCTACGGATGACCTAGGGAGAGGTGTTCCAACAAGAACACGTCAATCGAGATGGAATTTCCAGCAACTTTCCAGCGCGTCAATACCAGATTTTAACAGATCAGGACATTTTGAGTCTAGTGATAGTGATCTTTTACATATGAGAAGGCTTGCCGGAGGTGAAGGTTTACAAGGCACGCTTTTTTTTGGCCTTGCACCTCCGGTAAGGCACACGCCTCAACCAGTAGGCATGCACCTTAGTGAAAGTACCAGCCTTTGAGGTTCAAAGGTGCAGAACCTATGGCCTAGTGCGCTTATATATATATATATATATATATATATATATATATATATATATATATATATATATATATTGTTCTAGCTAATAATGAAATATTATTATCTTCTATTCTTCTTCAATTTTGACTATTGAATAAAACTGCAACTAATCTTTCAAAATAAAGTAAAAGATGGAAAAAAAAAATAGGTTAATTGCAAATGCAAAAAGTTTTTGAGTTTTTTTTTTTTTTTTTTTTTTTGGCAATTTTGTCTCATAAAAAATCGGGCATTTGTTACATTTTAAGGTAAGGAATTACCACATCCATCAAATAATACATGTAGCACATATTGAAAATAAAATGAGAGCAGATCGATTAAGATAGTTTGTCATGTCAAAAGTATAGTATTAAATGCCCCAACACAGAAGTGTAATAAGTTAGTAGAAGAAGGAGGAGATCTAAGATGACGAAGAGTGAAGTGGTATCAAATGATTTACAAGTTTTGAATATTGATGCGGATTGGGTATCTAACAGAGCTAAATAGGCAAATAGCTAACATCAACTAGTTTGGGATTAAGATTTAGTTGTTGCTATTGTTTTTGTTTGTCCCATATAAAAGCATTCCTTGAACTTCAAATGAGACAAGAACAAAGATTTCTAAAGCTTTCAGAATTTCTATTTCAAAATCTCAATATTTACACCTCTACCTTTTGTGCCACTATTTAGTTTTGGCATATTGCATTTTTCAATTCTCTAGGTTTTGATAATCTAAAATCACAGTGAAAGTACAACACTCTCATCCTTGAAGATTATCTCTATAAAAGAATTAAACTACCCCAATGAGAAAAGCATTCAAAAGATTAGTTAATCAATTAGTGTCAATCATTTCTCCAAAATATTAAGGCTATATTTCAAACCTTTTACACATTTATACTACCATATGTAGGGCTAAGCACTTTTCTTTCTGAACCAAACTGAACTGAACCGATTCGATTCAACCGGTTCAGTTTTTTGGTATATGCGATTTTGGTTTGTTTGAAATTTTAGGAAACTTTAGCTTTTGGTTCAGTTTGGTTTTTTTCGATAAAAAAAATCAAAAAAACCGAACCAACTGATTTATCCCTCCACATAAAGTACAATCATTTTACCCCAGGTATAAAAACAAAATATCCTTACCTACCTCATTTTGTCTACCTCACGCCCCTCTTCTTCTATTCCCCTTTCCTCTCCTTCTTCAGTTCTTCTTCCCTCTCGATCTATTCCTCATCTTCTTCGATTTCTTCCCCTCTTTCTTCTTTAGTTCTTCTTTGATCTCTTCCCCTCTTCTTCTATTAATCTATTCCCCTTCCTCTCCTTCTTCTTTAGTTCCTCTCAAATGGAACCTGCAAATTTAATGGGTCTGCCATCATTTGCCCATGCTAGGTTTATCTAGGATCTACCAATGAATCTCTATTTCCCCATCTCTGTTGTGTCGACGCAATATCACGAGCCAATGTTGAGGTTCACTCTACCTCTTCTTCTTCAATCTTGCAATTGCTTTTTGTTTTTGATTCCTTCTTCTCTGTCTTTCATGCAGTCATAGTCATGATTCTGGGAATCGTGATTGTATTGCATCCGAGTTTGTGATTGAATTTCATATGGGTTGTATTGTGATTATATTGCATCTAGGTTATATTGTGATTGTATTGCATCCAAGTTTGTGTCACACCCTATCCTCTAACTAGTGGAACATGGTAACCTATAACTGAACAGACAAATTCTCTTTGATGAAAGGACTAATTGAATATAATAGCTACTAAAGACATAAATTTCCTTTTTCCTAATATATTCAATCTATGTAAAATCTAAAAGCGTCCAAGTGAATATAACACAGTTATTGTAAGAAACCAACAATTAAAATCAAGCACAAAGCCTATAATTTCAGAAAAAGCCAATTAAGGATATTTATTTAGTAGTGGCATTATATTATAATCCACAATATTACTAGAAAACAAAAATTCAAAAGTTGATTGTGTGTCGAAAAATAACCCATAAAAGATGAATGATAAAAGAAACTCACAACAAAACAATATAAATAAGAAAACAAAGTTCACCCTCTTTAGACCGCACACGAAGGCTGCCTACATACCTCCTATGGAGGATGAGGTCTACATGGCTCTTAAATTATTTATAATTAACACTTTTAAATTGCAATTTCTAACTATAAATTCTATTACCAAAAAACTTTTAGCTATTTCCAAATTCATATAGAAAAATTTGACAGCATCTCCCTTGAAAACTCAACATTTTCCTTTGTTCGAATACAAAATTCAACATGATTTTATCCACAAGCAATTCAATTAAGATATATGTCCATCCATGAAGTCTCCACGCACAATAATAATAATAACAATAACAACAACAGCAACAACAACAACAAAAAATAAAATCCATCCTCTATCTCATTGTATTTTCTATAATAATAATAATAATAATAATAACTATAAGATTTGAATTACTGTCATATTTTCATACATCAGCTCTACCTATTTTTAGCAGACATAGTTCAAATAAATTCATAAACAAGCACGGAATTAGTAGAAGACACTAGTTCCCTAATTAAGCTTAGCAAATCGATAAACATTAAAGTTGATAAAATATTTAATTATGAAGGTTCTCTAAAGACACAAAACTGGATGAATTAGAGAAAGAAATTAACCAAGTATGCAGCTACTAAAAAAAAAACTGACATATAATAATAATTTTTGTTTTATCAGCACTCTCCAATGTAGGGTTAACTTGTTAATTTCAAAAATCCACCCCTATGGTTCAAGTTCTGCCCCTATGCCCCATCTAGTTGCTGTGTTTAAGGATAGGAATGGGAAAACAAATCACATTCTTCAACCGTAAATTACTTGAGACCCTATAAAATCAGAAGCTCTACTTGATGGAACCTACACCCTAGCTATTTTATTTATGCCCTTAGTTTAATATCCCTTGGATAGAGAACATGTAACTAAACCTTTCAATTTCCTAATTACTAATTATTTGTTTCATTCTTCCATGATTAACACATTTGATGATTTTGTTTTATTAAGCAGCAATTTATTAATGAGACGAATAAAAGACAGGTAAAGGAGAGAAAGCTTCCTAAGCGAACCAATTTCCAACAGGAAGAACCCCAAAACACCCAAACCTAAGAAACTAACACCCCTTCAACCAACTCAACTCAACTCAACTCAACTTTTATCCAAAAAATTTGGGGTCAGTTATATGGATTCACTTTCTCCACTCTAAACGATTTTGGGTTAAATACTCAAAAATGTGTAATGCCTCTAGGTCATGTTGTACTATTCTCCTCCAAGTCAATTTATGTCTACCCCTTTTTTTCTTTCTATCCTCTAACCTAATGTGCTCTACTTGTCTAACTGGAGCCTCCGTATGTCTACGCTTCACATGACCAAACCACCTCGATCTCCCTTCTCTCAACTTATCTTCAATTGGCACCACTCCTACCTTTTCTCTAATACTCTCATCACGGACTTTATCTAGTCTAGTATGGCCACTCATCCACCTTGACATTCACATCCCTGCAACTCTTATCTTAGACGCATACAACTCTTTCAGTGCCCAACCCCTTCAACCATAACACTTAAAGAAAAATTCAGCTCTTGTACAGCCAAATAAATTTAAATAGATGAGTAGAAAAATGACAAACAACCAAAGATATGATTAAATCACAATGGGAAAACTAACAAGAAAGAAAATTAACCTAATTACTGCTAGTATGTGAGCTTGGCTTAACAACAAAACGATTAGATAGTGATGGTGATGAAAAAGAAGAGGCTCAAGTGAACTCAATGACAGCCTCCATACGTTGAAAATTTCATCAAAGTTGAAGTTGCAGGTTTTGTTTCTCCCAATTCTTTGATTCATCTTCACCTCTAAACTCAATAGCTAAAATGAAAGTTAGGAAGAGTTTAATAGAAGCTAAAGAAGGCGAGGGATTACTTAGGAGCTCCAATTGATGTTGTGATCACCTCTAGTAACGAAGGACGACAGTCGGTGACACTCATTTCGTTGCTTGATTCGCATTTTATTTTTTTTGGGTAAGAAATCAGCAATTCAACTATAGTTTAGAAAAAAGAGGGCTAAATAAGGGATTTTGGAGAGAGAACAGCTGAAAATTTTGGCTAGGGAAAGGTTAAGCTGGCTGAATTTCTTCCCTTCCCTACTCTCTATTTATTTCCTTCCCTTCTCTCTATTTCTTTTGGTCTAGAAGACTCTCTCCCTGCTCTCTCCAATGTTCCCCCACCTAAAAATCTCCTATTTTTAATCCTCTAGAAATATCCATATTAGTCCCACTAATTTAAATTTTTTTTTAAACTAGGTTCTAGAGAGTTCCTTATGAGTCCTCATTTCTTTTTCTCTTCTCAATTCTAAATACACCTATTTAATAAAAACCATTTCAATTAAAAAAAATTATTATAATTATTAGCCTCGTCATATTAGAACCAGGATGTTACAGTTTGTGATTGAATTTCATCTGGATTGTGTTTCATTTGGGTTGTATTGTGATTGTATTGCATCTGGGTTTTATTGTGATTGAATTTCATCTGTGTTTAATGTTGATTTTCGTATCTTCTGAAATGGGGTTTGTGTATTGATTGAGAACGATGAACTATATACAGTATGTTGATGTTGAATTTCTAATAAATCAGTTTGGTTTGGTTCAGTTATTTCTATATAATCGGTTCGGTTTGGTTTCAATTTTTCCTGAGTTTCAGTTTTTGGTTTTTTTGGTTTGGAACTAAACCAACCGTTTGCACAGCCTTAGCCATATGCTTCTTTGATAAAACTTGTTAGAACTCAATTCTCAAACTACTTTCTATTTTCATTTCCAACACTTTGCCACCAAGTCAAATGACAGCCTGGAATGTAAACTGCATCACATAAAAATGAGGCACCTAGCCAACTACAACTTGTTTTCAAGTACAGAAGAAATTGTAATCAAACTCAAGTACACATCATTAACAAGGGAAATTGTCTGTGGCACCCCAAAACAACCCTACAAAGGTCACTGAAAGAGATTTTCCACTACATCTTTTACTCGTGTCTCAGACTAAAATTTCTCATAGATGTCTGTGTTCCTATACTTGCACTCTCTAGCAAGTCAACTCCGCCCCCCTACTCCCAAGGATTTGATGGTTACCTTTTAACATAGTATCACAGCCATCCATGGTAATCCAAATAAGGATCAGACAAGATCCAATAAAAAAAAAGGGTAAAATCATATGTGAGTTCTCTCTCCAAAATTCTGAAGCCTATGTCTGGACTGCAACTATTAACTATTACATACCCACAGAAATGTGAATGAGTTATAGAAGTAATAGCAAACCAAAGATTCCACGAAAATGCATATCAAGAAACATGATAACATTCAAGATCGCAATGACTAGTTTAAGCATTAGGAAAAAGAAGTCATTTATAATGAACAATCAATTTCTCACCATACAGAGAAGCATTACTTACGTAGTTTTTCCATATGCCTTCCCTATCTCACTCGAGACGGTATCACTCAACTTAGTACAGAAACTGGCAACAAACCCAAGTTCCCAAAGCCGAGAAAATGCCTCTCCCCCTACTCCATTTATTGACAAAAAAGCGAACACACAGCCAGCAGCACTGGAACCAATCACACTGCCAGGCCCCCTTCTTCCCTTCCGCTTCTCAGCCACTCCCTGTGCTTCCTTTTGAGCCATTTTAACCTTCGTAGCTGCGGTGCCCTGACAGCACAAAGAACTTGTAAAAGATGCAATTACTAAGAAAATTACCCTTTAAAGAAATCAGTCGATGAAAAAAATTGTCGTTTTCATCGATATGCTCTTAACAGTTTATTAAAAAAATAAAAATTAATCACATAACTAAAACCCAGCATAAATAAAATAAAACAAACACATAAGACACACAGATACGAATGTACAGGTTTGCACTCACTATAACAAAGTAAGAAGCAACGAGAAGGAACCCAGAGGGCCCAAAAGCGCGCCAAGTGAGGGTACCCAAAAGAAACGCAGTGCAAATACCAGATAGAGAAAGCCCAGATACCAGAATAGGAGACCCAACAATGAATATCAACAAGTTGCTGAGAAGAGAAGATCGCCAAGTGGAGGGCGAAGACTGGATCAAGTTCATGGCCTCCGATAGAGCTCCCTGCATTGAGAATGCTTGGGGTCTGCGGGGTGAAGGCAACATATTGGGAAATCTAGGACGAGGGGTAGGGGTAGGAGTAGGTAGGGTTTTGACGAGAGGGATTGAGGATTTGAGGAAGTGAAGATGAGCGAAGGAAGTGGTATTGATGTAAAGAAGAGCAGACAAGGCCATTTTTATGTAGTTTTATCGGGTTTTCGGAACTTCTCAGCGAAGCTCAAGAGAAAAGGTTCGCGCGTGGCCACTACCTACTCTACGATTTGATCCGCAAGATTATAAGTACTGTCCATTTCAAACGGATACCAGTTACAGGTTCTGTAATTATTTTATTTAAGAATTTTTTTTAAATTAATAAAATTTTTATAATTAATTAATTTATAAAAAAATTATTTTGTGAAAATTTAATAAAATAAATAATAAATTTATATAAAATTATTTTACTTTTTATAATAAAATAATTATATTTTATATGAAATTAAATAACTATAAAATTTTTCTTATAAATGAGTTAAATTATTAAATTTTACAAAATTTTTTAGAGGAAGTTTATTAATTTTAAGGCCTTGTTTGGTTAGGTTAATTAACTAAATTAGATAAGTTGAATTTTGTAAAGGAGAGCCTTGACTTAAAGAAATAAAACATATAATCATGAAGCAAGTAAAATCCCCTGAAAAATTGAAATTCATGAGTTCAGTTACCCAACTAAACAAGCTTTTAAAATAATAGATATACAAATATTTTAAGAGAGATTTTTATAAAAAAAAAAATTAATCTATTGAAAAGACATTTTAATACACATTAAAAACTTTAAATTTAAGTCTTTTTATTTATTAGATATTTTCATTGATCTTAATAACAATGAAAGTGCTATTAAACCCTTTTAGCCTTTTAATATTTAAGAAAAATTAAATTTTAAAAATCATAAATTATATTGATAGAGTTAAAAATATAAATCTAAGGGTCTTCCCTCGATTAAATTTTATTTTTAATTATATAGCAAATTTTTATTATTTTATATTAATTTGCTACCTTAATTGTTGGAGGTTTTGATCAGGGCTGAGCAGAATTTGGTTCAAACTGAAAAATTAAATTGAATCGAATCAATTTGATTCAATCGGTTTGGTTTTAAAATTCAATCGATTCGGTTCGGTTTTACATTATAAAAATTTTAGTTATTTCGGTTCAGTTCGGTTTTGAAGAGAAAAAAATCGGTTAAATCAAACCGAACCGAATAGTAATTTATATAGTCAAATTAAACTAAATCGAACAGAATTAATTTTTGAATTGATTTATTTTTATGAAAAATTTATGAATTATATTTAATTTTATATATATTAATTGTTTAATTTCATTGATTAATAGTTACTAGGTTCAAACCAAAGTTAAAATTAGACCAAATAACTTGAAAATCAAGTCTAAATTAAAAAATCAATAAAAAATCAAACCAATCGGTTTAAACCGAATCGAATTGAAATAAAACGATTTAGTTTGATTTGATTTTTCATTCATTTCAATTCGGTTCGATTTTTAAATTTTACGATTTAATTTTTATAATTTAATTCGATTCGATTCAGTTCGATTTGAACCGAATGCTCACCCCTAATTTTAACGGTAGAAACCTCCCTACTATAAACCAAGTGCATCATTAAATTAGAATTTAAAAGTTCATTTAAAGGAAGTTATTGAAAAATAAAATTTATAAAAAAATAAAGTTATCATCCAAACTTTCATTATTCAAATAAAAAAAAATTATTTTATTTTCTAATAGAAGTAAAATTTACACTGTGGTAGAAACTCAGCTTATCAAGTTATAGCACAGAACCAAAAGATGAGGGAGGAATGGATAAGCTAAACTGCTAAAGTGAGCGACGCAATGGCAAGTCTCTGCCTACAATCTGCTATGATGCTCTCGTCATCATCACCATCTTCTTCTTCGACTACTGCTACTACAGCACAACCTTATTTTTCTTGTGCAAGCAAGTCCGCCATTACGAGCATTCCTTTTATTGTGGGGTTCTCCTCGCTAAAATCAAATACGTGTGTACGGACTGCACTTCCTATTACTAGCAGCCGTAATTTTGTGGTTCGGTCCCAGAAGAACGATGAAAAGGAACTCGCTCGTGTACCGCTTGATCAGCGTTGGATGTTGAAGAGTTCGAGCTCAGTGGCCCTGTAACTCTAATTCCCTTCTGTTTTTAGATTTTTCTTTTTTGGGTTTTTTGATTTGTTGTGTTTTTGGTTCATAGAAACTCTCATTTGCTCTGATTTTTACATTTTTTTTATTCGCGTTCAAAAATATAGATGCAATACTGGGCTTCATTTTCTGCTTCTTCATGTTTCAATCTTAGTTGGGTTTTTGTTTTCTAGGACATTTGGAATAAAACTTGGTATCCTAAAGCTGCAGACCATGTAAACACGGATAAACCCTGGTATGTTGTTGATGCAACTGATAAGATTCTTGGGAGACTGGCATCCACAATTGCTATTTATATCCGTGGAAAGAATTTGGCCACCTATACTCCTAGCGTGGACATGGGGGCATTTGTGATTGTGGTACGTATTTTTGGTGGTTATACGCTTATATGTTGCCTTTGTTGCGTTAGCAATGTACATAGGATCTGTTCTGCATTGGTGTTATTGTTGTTAGAGCTTAAATATACTAGTTAAAGATTATTAAAAATTGATTAAAAAATAAAATTAATACCTTTTAGATATAAGAACACTGAAAATAACATCATAGCTTTTTCAATAACATCTAAAATGTTTTTTTTTTCCTTTTGTTTTTTCTTCCTAAAAAATGATTTTTGACCTTGAAACTCAATGTCAAATAGAGCTATAGACTGTACCTCTATTTGGCATTACCATTGGAGCTGCCATTGAGAAAAACAACTCCATATGTAAGTTAATTAGACTATTAAAAATTGGTCTAAAATTAAATTTGACATGTTTTAATCATAAAAATTTTAAAACAACTAAAGAGCTTTGTTCAAAAGCATGTAAAATGGTATCTTTTCAAAATAAGTGCTTTTTTGGCCTCCCAACCTCAACCTCAAATGGGGCCTATATAGAGAAGACTACCCTGAATGTGTCAAATACTGCCAGTGTGTTATGAAGATGGATCTTGACACATCATTCACTTTCTAGGTTTTTTTCTTTTTCTTTTTGTTCTTGGTCTCTGTCTATCAATTACTTGTGTCCTTCAAGGGTAATGAAATGTTACTTTATTGCAAACCTCTTGCTGTATATATGGAGTTGAATTAGTTTATCCTAATTTAGTTTTAGCTTCAAGGCTTAATCTCATCTATAATAGTTGTGGGAACCTATTATTCTTGTTTGAGAGGTCTTGTGTTTATTTAAATTCTTGAAGTTCTTGTAAGTACCATCTTCATCAAACTGGTGGGTGTAAATTGATCTGGAGGCTGCATGCAGCAATTGAAATTTGAATGTCAAAATGGTGTTTTAGTACAAAAATCTAGGTGCACAATAAGGTGCTACTATTCCTTTGATCCTTGCTCTTTCATGTCATATGTAAGATGTAACTAAAAAAAACTTTCATTTTTTCTTCTATTCATGAGATCATTAGATGCTCAAAGTATTTGTAACTGAATTTCGGATGTAGCGTGGCAGGTTTTGTTGGCTGTAAGAATGTTTCTCATCAGTGTCTTAATACTTGTCCCTTTCTATGGTTTGCAGCATGGAATAGGATAAGAGCAGAATAACTATTTTATGGTCATGGAATAGCTATCTTCACTTATTCCATATTTAAAATTTGAACCAAATCTAAGAATAGCTATTAAACAATCAATATTTATTCAATTCCAATCTTTTTCAATGCTCTTCCATGACCCAAACAAATTCTAACTTTTTTTTTTAAACCCAAACAAAGTCTAACTTAAGATATCCGGGATATTGAGAGATTACAGAATCCTGTTAAGGCTGATTGTGTCAATATTGTGCCTACTTTGGGTCAAGAGTTTGATTTGGCCCATTGAAAGATTTAACATCTGATATCTACTTAACAACTTCTTTGCATGCTGCTATATTTTGGTGTCCTTTAAATTTTCTGATATAGGTGATGTTTACACCTTGCTTTGAGCACTATACATACTTGCTCAAAATGTTATCTTATTTTTAACATGGTTCTGGCTAATTTCACAATTTCTGATAAAAAAAAATGATGTTTTTTATTTTTGTTATTTGCTCATAATTCTACCTGCTTCTCAAGGTTCTGGAATGTTTAGTGGGACATATCTAGTTGTACAAGAGTGGGTTGTTGTAAGATGCTTACAAACATGCATTAGTCACAATTTAAGTGCATGAAATTCTGAAACTTTTGATCTCAAAAGGTGAATGCTGAGAAGGTTGCTGTATCTGGGAAGAAAAGGACCCAAAAGCTATACAGGAGGCATTCAGGAAGACCAGGTGGTATGAAAGTGGAGACATTTGATCAGCTACAACAGAGGATTCCAGAAAGAATTATTGAACATGCTGTTCGTGGTATGCTTCCAAAAGGGAGGGTGAGTTCTGAAGTCCTAACTCAGTAATTCTTTATCTATTAAAGGGTTTTTTTTTTCTTTTTTTTGTATGACGGACCATTGCAATGTGATCTAGATTTTTCTTAACAAAGGAGTTCCCCTTCCCCCCAGCCCATTTCTTATTTTAAGTGATATTTCAATCATAGGCTTTATTTACTTTGTTGATTTTATTGCTATGGGGTCTTTTCTTGGACGCATCTTGTGCGTGTAGGGCTGTGCACCCATTCTTTTAAATGAGTTGCTGTCGAATGAGAATGAAAACAAAATGGAGGACTGACAAAGTTAGTTCTTACCGTTGATGTTATTGAATTCATTAACTTTTGGGATTATTCGGAACTTTCTAGCTTTTAGCTTTTCTTCAAGTCTGGTTATTCTGGCATTCTAGAGGAAAGCTTTCTGCTCTGTACTAGTCCTTGTGTACTTGATTAGGTGCATGATTCTGCCAGTTGGTGTGAAACTTGTTGGAGGACATAACAGTGAAAACACTGAATATTGGAGTTCGAGTCTTCAAATACAATGGGGTAACTTGGGGGGAGTGTGTTGGAGCGGCTATTCATAATTCAATTAGTGAATGGTACCATTTGAGCCATTAGGAATAGTCGAATGCCAAATGCTTGTGATATTGTCTGCTTAGCTAACTAATCGGTGCCAGAAACTTCAGCAGGGGCAGGGGCAGGGGCAGAGGGGAAGCAAGGGGGTAACTTTGCGCCCCCCAAGCCTTATAAAATCATGTTAATTATATATATGTAGTAAGAAAAATTCTATTTTATTTAACTATTGGCCCCCTCTAAAAATAATGTATATTTTTTATTATGTTATAATTAATGTGAAATATTAAAAACACTTATTTCTTATTACATATACAATAAATTTTTATAGCATTGACCCTCTCACAAAAATTAATGGTTTAATTGCACTCTATTAGAGCAATTTTTAAATATATAACATGGTATCGTCAAAATATATAGACAATGATTCTAAACTATTTTTCGAATTAATTTTTATATATAACATTGACACCCTGAAAAAAAATTCTCTAGCCCCCTCAAAATATATAGTTACATATAACGTGAGTATAAACTATGACCATATATTTGTTAAATTTGTGATTGTCAAGTTTAATAGAATCTTCTACACTATTCTGCCTGCATAAATGGGTGTAGTTGTTACACAATTGAACTACTTTTGATGATAACTGTTTACTGCAGCTTGGCAGAGCATTGTTCAACCACCTGAAGGTATACAAGGGACCGGACCATCCACATGAGGCACAGAAGCCTATTGAGCTGCCCATAAGGGACAAGAGGATACAAAAGCAGAGATAGATTTGATCAAGATCCAGTTTGAGATGTCAAAAGCAGACTCTGGGTCCATTTTGATTGCCTTGACATGGATCTGCTTCCTCCATGCAAGAGCCTGTTCATGTTTGTATTCCCAGTAGAGAAATTTGAAATTAGAGGAGTTGCTTTCTTATCGGTTGCTGATTTTGAAGGGAAATTTAACTTTTTGTACCATTCTGTTGTTCAATCTGTATTTACTTAATCTACAATGTATCTTAAAGCAAATTAAATTCATTAACTTGAAGGAAAGGAGAAAATCTTCTGTGACTTTATGGATGAGGAATTATATGTGGTTACAGAGCTACTTTAGCATATTGTATCAGTGAATTAAGGTCCTTGGTTCCTTGGAGAGGGAAGAACATAATTGAGTGATATTGTGCATTTTACTTCATTGGTTGTGTTAGGAAATGGGGAAGAGAGTAAGGTTATAATAATCAGTCTCACTTTAAGTTGACATATTCATGATGTACCATAAAATAAACAAACAAATAAATAAAATTACATTTCAATTGTCAAACAATGCAGCATATAGAAGCTGGTTCCAGGTATCAGGAACACCAGCAAGACACCAGTGACTACAGTCACTGAGCTTGGTGCCACTTCCAGCATATATAGATGGATGACCATCCTTCCTTAGCTGTGTAAGCAATGTAATGTCAAGCAAATAGGCAGGCCTTGTCATGTTGCTTATTATTTCCTTTACAACAGCTTCTCCTTGATTCATAGGGCCTGGATACGTTGATCCCTCAACTGGTTCAGTTTGTCCCTGACATTCCTTTGCCTTGGGGTTTGGATCATCCCATTCCTTGGCACTGAACGTTGAGGCCAAAAAAATAAAAGTTGTAATCATTGAGATGATAATAAAAAAATCATTGAATAGAATTTGTAAATGAAAGAAATAAAAAGCTTACTCGAGATGGGCAACAACAACTCCTTGGTAGAATACTGAAGTCTTGGAAGGATCAATGTTATTGTCAATCCAATTAGCCCAAGTAGTTAATGCAATCTTCAAAGCTTCCAAACGATCCATCTCTTTAACCATCTTGTCTCCTACTTGAAAGTAGTCCCAACTGCAACTCAAACCCATTCATATTCATTTAATTTTACTTTTGATATGTGATTTTCAGAATCAGACTGAATCCATCAACCTCACTTACAAATCAGATGAATCTCGATCAAACCCTTGAAGTTTAATCGATGAAAGTATAAAACTTTAAGCTTTAATTAATTAATTAAAAAGTAGAAAAGTAAAATTCATACGTTCGATAGCGTCCGGTGTGGAACCACCAATGATAGGTGTTGAAGATTAAGACGTCCATTCCTAGCCATTGCTGTCCAGTGTTGATGGAATCCAGCTTTAGAACTTCGCCAAATTGTTCATCATGAATCACATCTACTAGGAACCCTTCTTTCAACCACATCACCGCTATCCCATATTCCTAAACACACCAAAACAAATACAATAAACGATCACTTTGAGTTTGGAGCAAGGAAACGTTACTTTTGCAGTGTTGTAATCATTTATCCAATAATTTTTTTTATTATATAATTTTTTGAATATCAAAAATATATAGAATTATTTAATTTAGCGTGGATTACACATTTTCAATGATTTAACCTAAAATAGAAAGAGAATTCATAGAGCGAACTCCAAATTTTTTAGATAAAAATTTAGCTGAGTTGAGTTGAGTTGAGCGATTGAATATAATTATTATTTAATCACAATTGATTTAAGCCGATACATATAAGCTTTTTGTAAAATTATGTTTACTGTTATTATAAATGATTAATAAGGATGTATTATATTATTTATTTTATTATTAAAATAGACATATAATTATTAATTTATATAATAATAATAATAATAATATAGTTATTTTTTAATGTATATATATTTTTATTATGTAATAATTATTATTTATAATAATTTTATATTATTTATTATAATAATAAATAATTCATTAATATAAAAGAATAATTTAAAGAAATAAAATTTTTTTATAATCAATAAATTTTAAAAAGATAATATAATCTAAATAAAAAATAAATTTAAATAAGTTGATGACTCATTAAAAAAATTTAAAAATAGAGCTAATGAAATTCAATTGTAAAATTTACCAAATAAGTTAATTTAACTGTTTTAGTATCTATTAGTTATTGTTAGTTATAGCTAAACCAAACACATCTCTCATAACCTAGAAGATTTAAATCCAGAGGCTTAATTAAATATTGATAATCCACCATCATATATATTAATGGGATCAATGTATAGAAAGATTATAGTATATTCATAGTGTATAGGAAGATTATAGTATAACATATCATGTAATATGAAAAACAGGCTCTAGATAATTGTGAGAGATGATACATATGCATCAAGAGCACCTAATAATTTCTTAAATCTATGTGAGTGTAGGGACATATAACATATAATGTGTTATGAAAAATAGGCTCCAAATAATTATAAGAAATGATACATATACATCAAGAGTACCTAATAACCTCTTCAGTCTATTTGAATATGGGGACATATAACATATAATGTAATATGAAAAATGAAAAACTATTAAGTGTACCCGGTACATATGCACCATCTCTCACATTCATGTGGGACCCACTCTCTATATTGTAGGAATGACCCACTTTTATGTGAGAGAGGAAGCACTATTTTTTAGTGCTCAAACTCAGATAATTATGAGAGATGATATATATGCATCAAGAGTACCTAATAACATCTTCAGTTTACGTGAGTATAAAGACATATAACATATAATGTAATATGAAAAATAGGCTCTAGATAATTATGAGATATTGTGAGAGATAATACATATGCATCAAGAGCACTTAATAATTTTTTCGATTTACATGAGTGTAGGGACATATAGCAAATAATGATATGCAGAAGGAAAGATCTATAAAAAAAAATTGGTACCGGCATGAAAAATGTAGAGAGCAGGCCTTCTTGTTGAATGGTATAAGTAGAATAGGGGACTGAAGCATGAAGCAAGCATGTCAAAGACACCCACATATTGTTGCTTAGAGAATCCCCAACAAACATTATCTTTTTTCCTCTATATTTCTCCAACGTACTCACTCCGTTGAACCTATCATCAAGGGTATGAAATCATCCAAAATTAGTCAGAAAACCAATCTTTTTTTTTTAATTATTATTATTATTTTTTAATTATTTTATTTTCAGTATTTTGTGTATTAAATATTAAATTTAATTAAAATTTATTAGGAAATTTTATCGTTTTTAATGAAGTCTCTAAACTTGTTTTTTGAATTTAGCATTTTACATTTATTATAAATTTAAAATTTATTAATTTTGATAGAATTTTTTTATTTTAAAAATAATCCTTTTTATAATCTAATATGAAAAAGATTGAAAAGAAAATTCAGGCAAGGTTGTATAGGACAAACTGGGACACCTTGTGCTAACAGACGTGTTCCAGCTGTCGGAGATGGGCCAAAGAAGCCGCCGTCTGGTTGAAAAGGCAATTAAAGACTAAAAACAGTTTTAAAAACGAAAATTTACAACTTCATCCTTATATTTTGGTTGATACTATGATTTAATTTTTATATTTTAAAAATTAAATTATTTAATTTTTCATTTATGTTTTTATTATATTAGATATTTTTTTATTTAGTATTATCATTAATTTAAATTAAAAAATAAATATATTTTTTATTCGATTAAAACAATTTATTATTTAATTTTTAAAATTTAATTAATATTATAATTTAATTTTTATATTTTAAAAATTGAATGATTTACTTCTTT
This sequence comes from Hevea brasiliensis, assembly GCF_030052815.1. NCBI lineage: Eukaryota > Viridiplantae > Streptophyta > Magnoliopsida > Malpighiales > Euphorbiaceae > Hevea > Hevea brasiliensis. The sequence continues at coordinate 20,400,973 of NC_079496.1, read as the reverse complement.
ATTTATATTTTTTTAATTAAAATTAATTATTATTAAATAAATTAATTTTTTTTGTTTTATAAAAGGAATTAAAGAAAAAAATTTTATAAAAACTAAGTTAATAAGAAAAAAAAAGATTCTAATAATTTTAGTAATTATTAAATATAGGGGTTAAATTTTTTAATTTTTAAAATATAAGAATTAAGTTATAATATTAATTAAAATTTATAAATCAAATAATAATTTTTTTAATTTATAAAAAAATATTTATTTTTTTACTTAAATAAAAAAATAATATTATACGAAAAGACTTTTAATTTTAATAGAAACATAAATAAAAAATTAAATCATTCAATTTTTAAAATATAAATATCAAAATTATAATATCAATTAAAATCTAAAAGTCAAATACTAAATTACCCTTTAAAAATCAATAACCTCTGAATCACGGTAAGATCACGAATTTAAATTTTAATGTGATAAAAAAATTAAAATATATATATAAAAAAGAAAATTTGATTTTTAATTAAGTTGCCCCTTTTTAACTAGCTTCAGATATGACCAGAAATAATTGAAGCCATTGCCCCATTGGTCCCCACCATAAACTGGTCCAGCAGCCGGAGAAGGTAAGAAATCAAGGCGGAGGAAGATGAGGAGAGGAAGGAGAAGAAGGAGATTTCTAAAACAAAGCAGAAGAAGAAGAAGAAGAAGAAGAAGAAGAAGAAGAACCTGGGAATGTCACAAGCAGCAGGCTGCCAACGATACTTGAGGTAATCTTGATCAGGTCTGCCATTTTTCTGGCAATCGAATCCTTGTCCAATGAAAGGGCAGCTGGTTGAATCGTAAAGTGGGTATGAATCATCATATTCCCAACTCCCTTCAAAATAATCACAGTTCCTCGACTCGAAACTTCTTCCTATTATTTGCTGATAATAATGGCCTCCGTTAATATAATCATCACCGGCAACAACGAATTGGCACAGGACGATGCCGCACATCATCACATAACCAAACATTCTAACCCCCATCGCCATGGTCAGCTTCTGTAACTGCAAAGCCACCCTGGAAGACAACAACTCAACCTATACTTATATATGTGGATAAACTCAGTGGCATTTGAGTTATTTTTTAATTATAATTTCTAATTCTACTTAAACTTAAATTAGAAGCAGCAAGGAATCTATATAGTGGAGGTTATGGTTTAATAACAAAACTTTCAAGTTATAATATGATTATGATTTGAGTCTATTGTATAAAGTTATGGTAATTTTTATAATTTCTCTTTAAATTTTATTTTATATTTTATTTTTGTCACTTGATTTTAATATATTACTAAAAAAATTTACAAACTTTAATTTTATTTTATAAAATTTTTTTTAACATGCTATAACAGATTTTTTAAATTTAAAAAAATAATGAAAAATTATTTTTTTTATCTCATTTTCTTTCACATTAAAAAAAATATTGGCCATTTTAATTACTATTAACCTATAATAAAAATATTAATATTACCACAATAGCCTATTTTTTTGAAAAATAGAAGAACTTATCTTTTATCAGAAAATATTAAAATTGTATTTATAAATATCATACTATTGTTTAGAGATTTTTTAATGTGAAAATTTATTATTATATATTAAAAAAAATTTTATAAAATAAATTTAACGCTTAAAAATTTTTTAATAATAAATTAAAATTAAATGACAGAATAAAGTAAGAGTCATAAAATTAGCTTTAAAGTTACTATAACAATTAATGTGTGTAGATTTGATGACGCTAATAATTTATTTATTTATTTATTATTAAGGCCGTGTATAATAATTTAATTATTTTTATATATTGTTGTAATATAAATGTGAGATTCTGTCGTAGGCCACCCACAGAAAAACACGATGAGGCACAAAAATCAGAGTTTTATGCAATTTGTCAAAAAAGAGAAATTAATTATTAATAAATGAAAAAGACTAAAAAAAAACAAGGAAAGAAAAATAAATAATTTTTTTTAATAAATAAATAAATAAATGTTTGCTAATAAATAAATAAATGTAATTCGCGTTTTATTGAGTGATTGAGAGAGAATTTTTAATTTTTAAATTTTATTTTTTATTATAAAATGATATTTAATAAAAATTATTTTAAACTAATTTAATAAAATTAATAATCAACATTTTAAAATATAATTATTTTGTTAAAAAATAAAATTTTTAATTATTTTTTTAATATTATAATTGCATTTATTGTTGACCATTAATAATCACTAAATTAAATATATTCATAATTCATTTATTTTAAGTTTTTTTGTCAAAATGAAATATTTTCATTATTTTATTTTTTTAATGAAATATTAATAAATTGAGTTTTTTTTATATAAAATATTATATTTGAATAAAATTTCTCTCTCTCTCTATATATATATGTTTTGTTTGTTTTACAAGAATTAAATCTTCTTAGAATCTACATAAAAGCTTTAGTTTTTTATGTAAGTGTAAAGTTAGAGGAATAACTAAACTTTCTTGAATCACACATGAGACAACTTGCTTAATTTGAAGTAAAGAAAATGACTCACAAAAGAGGTTCATAAGTTGAATTTATTAAGCCCTACCTAATTCATTTTTATAGAAAATGAGTAATCAGATTTTTTTTTATTTAATTAATAAATAATGAACTAATTAATAATTATTAAATTATATAAGATAATTATAAAATATATGAATAAATATATTAAACTTGGATCTCCCATTCTTTACATCTTGAATTTATAAAAAAAAATTATAATTATATTTAATATTTAAACTCGTGGATTCAAATGTTTATTTAAATGTTTAAATATTTTTTTCTTACGTGATAAGAGAAGCATCTAATTTCATAATTTAACTCACATTTTCCTCTTATGATATTATTCTATATAGTTTTATTTTATCTTATTTTATTTATTTTCTTAAAATTTCACTGTAAAATTAATTTTATATATATTATGGAGATTTATTTTTTTATGATATTATTTCATATATTAATTAAATTTGAATTAGAAAGTATTTATTTTAACTTATAAACTGATTAAATTAGTAAATAAATTTTAAATATAGAATAATTTATTCATTTATAATAATTTTTAAGTATATAAATTAAAAAAAATAAGTTAAAAAAGTTTATTCTTTCATTTTGATGGGTATAAGTTATATATTTAATTAAGTATTTTATTATAATATTTTTATTTAATTTTTAAAATTTTATTATAAATTCAATTTGATATTCTTTTTAGACATTTTAACAATAAATGTACTTATAATTTACTAAATACATTAATCACTTATTAATAATATTTAAAAAAAAACACATAACTATTTCAAATTTTAAATATTTATACATTCAAATTATATTATAAACACTAAATAATTATAAGCCAATTATCAAAAATTGAGCCCAACATCCTCTTAATTAATTATTATCATAATTGTTTTTATCCCCTTTATTCAACCTTATGTGTGAATATTTGTTTTATGTATATATATAATTTGATTTTCTTATTATGAACTTATGATTAAATAACTCATTTAGAAAAGAATTTACTGAACTAATTATTTTTGAATTTTTTATTCGTTAAATCCTTTTTTTTTTTAATTTGACAAAAGCAATGATGTGATAATTAAGAAATTGTTAAAATAGTTTATGAATTTTAAAATTTTATATATCACTTATCCAAATTCTTCATTACACTCTTAAAAAACTTCCTACATTAAGAGAGATAAATTTAATTTGTTAAAAGAAATAAATTTTATATTTTGATTCTTACAAATGAAAAATAAAGTATTCATATAAATAAAAATTAATTCTGACAGCTGTGGGATTTGAACCCACGCCCTTTCGGACCAGAGCCTAAATCTGGCGCCTTAGACCACTCGGCCAAACTGTCCCAGTGTTTATTAATTTGTAAGTTGGACTATATAATAAACTAAATCTGCTTCCATTTCAAAAGAATACTTTGGAAAAATAGAGATTTATGTTGGTGTCCGCCCACTTGGACCATGCGCGTGAGCCCCTCTTTAAAAGCCACCAAACGATCATGTCTTTCTTATGAAAAATTTAGTCCTTTGAATTTAATGGAGGCATAACAGGTCAGCTATACGACAGGCGAGTAGTTACAACAGATAAAAGGAGGTAGCCATTTCTCTTTTTCGTCGTAACAGTAAATAATTTAAAAAAAAAAAACTTTAACTCGATATATAATTAAACAATAATTACTATGTAATATAATTTGGCATTGGATTGTTCAACAAATGCAATTAGCATAAAAGCATAACCTAATACAGTGCAAAAGCCACAATAAAACCCATATATGTAACACTACAAAAATCAAGTTCATTACCTACAGAAATTTTCATTGGCAAAGCAATTTGGTTGGTAATCCACTGGTATTTAATTTGTAGATAAAAAATTACCAGCCAATTTTATCGTTATTGATATCGATAGCTTATTGACCATAAATATTGTTGGTAAATGATAGTCGGTATTTTTTTAGACTATAAATAAAAGTATTGACGATATATAGATAAAAACACATAAATAATTATCAACGACACTTAATTGTCGGTAAATAATGAACTCATAGAAAAAAATTAATTTAATTCTATCAATAAAAATTACCTACAATTTTTATTTTATCAGTAAGTTTAGCCATTATATTTATAATTTCTTATGGTATGTGTCCTATATACAAGGGTTTGATAGAGAGAGAAGTTCTTGTTAAAGCAAAAGGTAGCATCTTGTTGGGGCTAATTTTGTAGCATTTCTTTATATGGGGTAAAGAGTTGATTTCTCTTTATACTGTGTGTTTGGATAAATTTTGAGAGAGAAAGGAAAATATATTTTATTTTCCTTCCTTGTGTTTGGATGTATAGAAAATTAAAAAAAAAAATTAACAAAAAAAATAAAGGGTAAATAGTATAAATTTAACTTTTTTTCATTTGATTTCTCATTTTCTCTTTAATTTGGAGAGAAAATAATTAGATGAAAATAAAATTTATTTTCCTCTCCTCCCTTATTTTCCATCTCTTATCCAATCAAGTATTCTTTCCTCCCCTTTTTCACCTATCCAAGCACGTAAACTATAATTTCTCTTTTATTTCTTTTCTCAATAATTATTAATTTTTTAGCCTCTTTCTAAGGAAAGCTAGTTAGCTAGCCAAACTCTCTTTTACAGCCAAATAAGAGAGAAAATTTATACGAAAATGATACAAAAGTAAAGGATCTTTCTCTTTTATTATTTCTTCTTCTTCTTTTTACAATTTTATAAGATAATTTTAAGTAATATATTATTGAATTTAAAGTAAATTTAAGCTTATTTATTAATATCAGTATTATTTCTGAATTTTATAGACTGCACATCAGTTATACGAATGCGTTTATATATTATTGATTAAATATAAAAATATATTTATAAATAAAAATTCTAAGATGTTATAATTTAAAAATAATTATTAAAATATATAAAAAATAATCCCTCCCTACCTTGCTTCATCCGTCCCTTCCAGTCACAAGCCACCATCTCATTGTAGAAAATTTCTTCCTTTTCTAATAAACCATCTAGGATTCTCTATGGAGAGAAAGTTCTCTTCGTGTTGGTTTTCGGATCTAAGACAAAGAGTCTCCTACTATGCCGGTTTTGTGGCCATCCCTGCCTTGCCCGGTTATGGATTTTCCTTCCCCGCCTTCGGGTGGGGCTGTACATAAATGTTTTGGTTTGCATTTTGTTGCTTGCAAGTTATGTGGCTCACAGAAAAGGAACTCGTGCAATCTGCAATGGATTTCTGGGTGCACAGCAGTGCTTATCTTGGATTCTCTGTGTTTGAATTTGGTATGAGTTGATTTAGCTCTGCCCAAGGGGGTTTGGGTGTATGGGTATGGTTATCTCCGGGGGCATTATAGTGCTTTCTTCAAACCTGGTCCCTTCACGGCTAAAAGTGCCTAAGAGCTCTGCCATGTTGAGTATTGAGATGGTTCCTCTTTCGTTCGTGCTGGAGCTCCCTAGATCGGCTGAGGCGTCAACTTTAAAAGGGGTTCTCTAATCCCTTGTTTGAATGATGATTTCCCATGGTTTCATAACATATGATACGGTAATGTTAATTGTTTATGAAGATTGTTCCCGATAGTTTTGAATTGTAAAGTGGTAGTCTCTTAATCATGATTTTATTACATATTTTTAAACATTAAATCGTTAATTTTAGATGACTTAAAATTTTTTACATTCTAATTTTATACTTACACAATTTATAAAATTTTAATTATATCTTATTTTTTTATTTATAAAGTTCTTCATCACTCATATTCAATATTTCTCTTCGATAAAAAATCTTCAATCTCTCACATATACTAATCTTTCATCTTCTTTCACATTATAGGTCTACCATAGCCCCTTTCAAATTTTGATAAGTTTGCAATTACATTTTAATACCCTTTTTCTACTCTTGCTTTGTGGGTGTGTATATAGTTCAAACTTATCATAAGTGTGAGTTTTTATTTATAATTATCATTTTTCCATTTTTATTTGATTGTTGGATATGGTTTTCTAATTTTTTTATTACCTGGCTCTATAATTTATTTTCTTATTTATTGGTGAGTGATTTCATCTTGTATACTTATTTTATCAATTGAATAATCAATACGGAACTCTTTAATTTTGGAAAAATGTTATCACTTTTCAAACAGAATAAGCAAAGTTTAAAATAATTTTTGATCTATTTAAAACAACAATAACAGTATTTTAATAATCTTTATATTTATTATATTATACTATATTATCTAATTAAATAAAAAAATATTATTAAATTATTTTATACAATACTATCCTTTTAAATATATTAATAGTAAAATTCATAAAATATAATACAACATAATATATAACGATACATTAATAAATTATGATGCACTCAATTCAAATACAATGCAAGGGATCTCGTTTGGGCTTCGGTTGGAAAGTAATCTATTGGTATGAGGTCATCCTGTTTCTTGTTCTTTCGGTTCGGCGACGGTCAACTAAGGTTGTGTAGCGGCGGCACTTTGCCACAGAAGGTGACAAGGGCTCCCACCGTTCGAAGTTGGAGAAAGCCGAGTCATACTTGTGAAGTTGAAGCTTCGTAGTTGTTGGCTATGTTTTGGATCCAGGCTCTAGCGTGCTTTTCAAGTCTATGGGTTTTATGTATTTGCGGTACTTCTCTATAGTTTGCGTCCGGGCTTGGGCTTGGGCTTCTGTTGTTATGATTACTTTTAGGCCCTTTGTAATGTTTTATAAATTAATAAAAACTCTTCTTTATCTTAAAAAAAAAAAAAAATGCTTCCTGTTGCTATTAGCATACGTATAGGCTGTAAAAGAACCGAACCAAGTTGAGTTTTGAATAGTTTAAGCTCAGCTCATTATATTTTTTTTCAAGCTCAAACTCGGCTCAAGTTCGATTCAAGCTTTAATATTTAAAATATAACTCAACTCGTTACATACATATTAAACTCGAGTTCGGCTCGCATCAAACTTATTTATAATATATACGAAATAAGCTTAAACTTAACTCATTTAGAAACTAAACTCAAACTCGAATTCGAATTCGACCCAAACTCGTTGATATTATTATATTAAAATAAAATTTAATTTAAATAAAAGTAAATTAAAAATTAAATTAATTATAATTAAAATATATTTAATCTAAATTAAAATAAATTTAAAATTAAAAAAAAATACTAAAGAATCCATTTGAGCCCCACATGTTGGCCCGCTAGCTATAAGAAAGCCACAACTCCCCCTTTCTATCCAATGTGGGACTCCACATCAGATTTTTTTTTTTAATTTATTAGCTTTTATTTTTAAATTTTAACTTACTTTTATTTTATAAATAATTTACTACAATAAAGGCTTAATGGCACAATACAATATATAATTAAAATTTTATCATACTTATTATTATATTTATAAATTTTTAAGGTTTAAATTTGATTAAAAATTATATTTAAATTATACACATGCTTAATCTAATTTTATGGCTCTTAACTAAACTCAATAGTATTATGATTTAATTAAAAAAATTACTTTGTGATATAAATTCAAGACATTATTATATGATTTCAATATATTAATGACAAATTATAATAAACTCAATTGCATAAATATGTGTGTATATACACACATAATCTAATTTCATTGCTCTTAATTAAACTCAATAGTATTATGATTTAAATTTAACATATTAACAATTTAATTTTTAGGGAATAAGTAGATAATGTTAAATAGAAAAAAATTTAGGAGAGAGAAATTTTTAAATGATGCATAAAGAGAAAGTACTTAGAAAGAGAGAAGAATAATAATAATAGATAAATAGTTTAATGTTAAAATTAAATATTAATCTTTTGAAAGTTTAAAGTTTATATAAAAAAAAACTAATCAAGGAGATTAGAAATGAGGCTACATATAGAAAGAAAATAATAATAATTATTAGATATATTAATATTAATTTTGAAACTTAATCTTTTAAAAGTTTAAAATTTTAATAGAGAAGGAAGAGAGGGAGAAATATATGTTTCATGTTTCAAATCACACTAATGCCAAAAGTATGTAATTTTAATTTCTTTAATAATTTAATATAGATAAAATAGTTCACAGTAATTTTTATGTATTTATTATCTAATATTCTAAATTTATTCTCATATAAAAATTAATTAATTTTTTAAAAGAAATAAATCTAAAGCATAAATAACTATATAATTATAAATATATTTTATGTATTGTTTATATCATATTTTTAAAGAATATATTATTTTAAAAATAATTATAAACAAAGTAAATATATTTATAATATTATAAAATTATAATAATTAATATAAATGTTTTTGTAAACGAACCTATAAATGAGCTTATTCATTAACCTATTTAACGAGCCTGTTCAGCGAGTCAGCTTGTGCACCCATTCAACAAATTAGCTAGCAAACTTATAAACGAGCCGAGCTAGAACTCGAGCTCAAGTCGAATACTGTTGAGTTCTAGCTCAGCTCGTTTATAAAAAGAATTTAAAATTCAAGTTCGAGTTCAGCTCGTTTAGAAATCAAACTAAACCGAGCTGAACTTTTATCGAGCCGAACATTGAGTAGCTCACGAGGCGCTTGGTTCATTTACACCCCTAACCATACGAGACCTTCCATCTTGAAGACTACTCTAACTACTTTCCCTTTATTGCTCCAATTGGTAGGTTTGTATATCATTTTTATTTTATTCTTCAGATTTTTAGTAGAATGAGCTTGTTGATTTTGATCGGATTATATTGATTTTTACTGAATTTTTTTTTTAATTTTGATTTCTTCAAAGTGACTTAAGAAATTAAGAGATTAATTAATTAACATTAATTCGATAAAAGCCATGCAATGACAATTTTATTATATTATTTTGTTTTAAAATAATAGTTTTAAAATAATAGTGCATGCAATTTCTGCCTAATTATAATTTTAATTCTTTTCAATCAAAGAATGAAATTGTAAAGAATTTCATTCCAAGTATCAGGAACACCAGCAAGACACCAATGGCTGCAGTCCATTGCAGTAGGTCCTCCAAGCCCATAAATTGAAGGGTGTCCATCTTTACGTAGCAGAGAAAGGAGTGTTATATCAAGCAATTTCACAGGCTTTGTAATCTTTCTCAGTGCACTCTTTAGCACATCCACAGCTGGTGGCAGTCCTCCTGGAAATCTTGAGCCTGCCACAGGTTCTTGTTGCCCTACACAGCTCTTTGCCCTTGGTTCATTCCACGAAGTTCCACTAATAACCAAATTCATTCAAAACATGATGTCAGAAACCTGATCCTGTATTTGCAGTGTTAAAAAGAACACAAAGAAGATGAACAAGAATGTAATTGATTGATATATATTGCTTACTTATAATGAGATGGAGAAATTCCCTGGAAGAAAACCAGTGTTTTGGTAGGATCAATATTTGAATCGACCCAGCCACCCCATGTTGTGAGTGCTTCCTGGAATGCAAGCATACGATCCATGTCCTTTCTAATCTCATTTCCTATTTGAATATAATCCCATCTGCAAATTGTACATCAATCAACAAATATAACCCAGATCAATATATAATCCCTAAATTTATAGAAAATATTTCATTATTACAGGGAGTGAGAGACTACAATGTAATTTAAACAAATTGGAATCATGGAAATTTTTGCCAGTTTACCACAAAATGCTTGGAAGCATAGTTAACAGGTGAGTTTCACACAAATTGTATCTCGGATTCATTCATGATAGATTAAGTTTAGATAAAAAAAATTTTAAATTATTATATTTTTCAGATAAAATTATTAAACGTAATAAGATAAAATAAGTACAAATCAAATATATTTAAAATACACCCAAAATATGTTTTATTATTTATATTTATATAAATATGAGATTCACTTCTCATAATTTATGAAAAAATTTATATTTAATAAATATTAAAATTTAATATTTTAAGTACATCTAACGATTTCTCAACCAATAATTTTACTGTTTCAGATTTATTAAATTTATCATATATTAGACTTACGGTTGAGTGGGTCCTCTCCGGTTCCACCAATGCCAAGTATTAAAGATGAGCATATCGATGCCTTTCCATAGCTTGCCACCCTCAATGGATTGAAGCTTCAAGACTCTGCCAATTGGTTCACGTACAACATCCACCAGATACACATTGCGGTCCAGCATTACTTTAACTCCATAATCCTGCATCACAAATAAATCTACTATATATTATATTTTCAAAGAAATTTTTATTTAAATTAAATTAATTATAGACCTAAAAATATAAATATATAAAATTTATATATTTAATAAATAAATTCTATCATATATAATATTTTTTGAGTCTATAATAAATTTAATTTAAATAAGAAAAATTCATAATTTTAAAATTAATAAGTGAAAGATGTTAAATTAATATTCCCTACTATATATCATCAAATTGATTAATTTTAAATTGGATTAACTTAGAATTTAATTAAATCAGAATTTGAAATTTATTTATTTGAAATATTTTTATTGTAGTTATTATTAATACTGCATGTTGGAGTTATTGTAAGCGTTGTTGTTAAGAAAAATTATTTTTTTAGATATATAGTATTAAAATTGATTAAAAATTAAATCTATTATATTTAATTTTAAAAATATTAAGATAGTAATTAATTTTTTTAAACAACTTTTTTAATGATATTTAAAATAATATTTAAAAAATATTTTTTATAATATATATAAATACATAAAGGGGATATTGGGTTTGCTAAAAATATTTTTTATAATTTATATTATTTATAAAAGTAAAAAAATATTTTATTTTATATGAATGACTTTTAATGAATTCTAATTAGATTTTATTTTTATCAATAAAAATATTTTGATACAATTAATGATCTTTTCTACATCCCACTGGCTCTATGACCTAAGTTTTACCTTCATAATAATTTAATGTTCTAATTTAAAATATTTTATTATAATTAGTAAATCTAGCAAAATTCGATAAAATTAAAATAAAAAAATACAAACCTTATTATTTAATAAAATTAAAAAAAAATTAAAAAGATACTTGACCTAACTTATAAATCAGTCAAATCAATTTATATAAGTTAATCTATTTATTTAAGATATTTTTAAAGCTGCTTATAAATATAAAAAAGAAAAAAAAAATTATGAGATAGGAGCTTCATTTTAAACTTTATAAGTTAATTTGATCAAGTGTTTTACTATAAATAATTAAAAATAATAATATACCAATATTAATACTTTTTTATTCTATTAGTATCGATTTTTTTATATAAAAATAAAATTTTAGTTATTAATTTATTTTTTATAAATAATTTATTATTGTTAATATATTTTTTAATCTTATTTTTAAAATTTTTTTTCTATATCATAAGAAAATATAAAATTATATAAAATATTATATATTAAATAAAAATTAATAACATTGATATTTTTGATGTGGGTGTGCATAGTTAATTCTATCAAATAAAACTAAAAATCAAATAAAAAAATTAAAATTAACAAAATTAACGAAGTTATACCAAAGTCGATTTATTTTACGTTATTTATATATAAATTCCTAAAAAATTTAGATTTTTCATACTAATTATATATGCTTTATAAAAAATTATAAAATATTAAAAGTTAAGTCTTAATAAATTCAACACTTCCTTATTAAAGACATTTAACATAAAAACATATGTACCAATAAAGTAATAAATAATTAAATTTATATATTTATAAAACACTTATAATTATAAAATTATATTATAATAATAAATTTTGCATTTTATCATATTTACTTACAAATTTATAATTTCTCATTCCCATTTATATACTTTCATTTTTGTAACTTAAATTAAAAATATAAAATGCACATACAATATACAAATTATGAGAAATAAAAAATTATTAAATAATAATATTATTATTATATAAAAAAATTAATTAAAAATTATATATAAAAATATCATATTTCAATTACATATAACGAGTACAAAAAATGTGCAATATACATTTAAAAATAACTAGTTTAATATTAAATTGAACTTTAATTATGTGATTAAAAAAATTAACTATTTACTATAATTATTTCACATTAATTTAAAATAAAATATTTAAACTAAATATAAATCTTTGAGTGGAATTAATTAAGCCCATTGTATTTTCTTTACAATCAAAGCTCATTAATATTGTTAAAAAAAATAAACCCACGCAAAGCTGGCGTGGGCTTTGACATGCTAATTATATTTGGTGCTAATAGCTCCAATATAGAAGTCTCAAAAACAAGAAGATATTTGCCTTTTTTTTTTTTATAAAGAAAAGGTTCTTCTCTATAGTATGATGGGTTATTCTGGTGATTTTTCCATATGTGATTCTAGAAATTCTAGAAAAATCTATGAGGTAATTAATTCTTAATTGAAATTCTTTTATATTTTCCGTTTTTGAAACGAAGAATTTTCATTTAACCAAGATGAAAACTCTATTATTTGGACTTTGCTAAATACAAGTGAAAAAATTTTAAAAATGAAAACAAAAAGATGAATTTTAAATAAGTTTGTAACACTAAATAATATTTTAAAACTCAACACAATATTTTCGAATGATGGCAAATCATCCTATGGTGTTTTGATTCGGGATTTTAATGGGCATTTTGTTTTGGGTATTACAGGTTTTGTTGAGGTTGTGCATTCCCCGCATATGGCTGAGGCCATGGGTCTTTATGGGGGTGCTTCTTTGATTGGGCAGTTGTAACTAGAGGAGTGCCGATATTAAAATGGATTTTAAAATAGTTGTTGATGCTATTAATTTACTGGAAGATGATTTTTTAGAATTTGGACAGATTATTATGATTATTGACACCTTTTATCACAAGAATCTGATTAGACTTTAGTTTGAATTCAAAGACAAATTAATGTAACAACTCATTTTCTTATTAGGATAACTATATTATATACTAGTCTTACTTTATAGTCTGAATCTTTGAGCTCCCTTTATAATATTTTATGTTTTGATATTTCTTCAATTTTTTTACCTAATACTTTGAGATCCTGGATTAAGTGTATTGAGTTAGCTTGCTGTCTGAGTTGTAATATGAACTTACTTTATTAAGTTTTTTTTTAGATTTTTTTATAAATATAATTTGATTTAAAAAAAAAAACAAAAAGATGAATTTTAGATAAGTTTGTAACACTAAATAATATTTTAAAATTCAACACAATGATTTTATTTTAAGTATATAAACTTTTTCAAATCAAAATGCATCATTTTCAAACCAAAAATGTTAATTCAAAAATAGAGTGGGCCTAATGGATTTGATGGGTTTTCTAGGAAAACCCAAAAGCAAAGTTGACCATTATTCACAAGTCACTGACATCACTTGTATGTAGATAAGATAAGAACAATAAAATTTTTTTAATAAACTATATAGGCCATACTCAACTTATAAGTATATAATAATAATAATAATAATAATAATAATATATCTAAATTTTAATTTATAATTTAATTTAAATAATAAAATTTCTTTCCTTTTATATCCAATAACTATTTTTTTTGTTATTTTTACTTACGAAACACTTATCATATTAAGAGTTATATTCCTGTTTATTAATTTAATACTAATTGAGGAAAAAAAATTTAGTTCTATTCTCTATTTACTTACAATTATGATAATTAAAATCATACATATTGATATTTTAGTGACTCAAAATTTATTTACTTAAAATTACTGGTCTACGAAAATATAAATTTTTAATTTAATAAATGTTATGTCAGTATAAATAACTTTAAAATTAGTTATTAAAATTTATATGAATATTTTATATTATTTAAATTAAATATTAAAAATTTTATATTACAAATTAAAATTTAAGTACCTTATTATTATATATCCTTAAATTGAAGTATTGTTTGTGTAATTTTCTCTAAAATATATTATATCAAAAAACAAAACATCTGCCTGCCTGCGTTCCAAAGATGAATAACGAGTGCTCTACAAGCGAAGCAAAATTTTCGCGTTTACACTTCACGAGTGTTCCACAAGTTAAGCAAAATTTTCACGTTAGAGTTTACAACTTCCCTCCAATTTTATGCTTTGTTAGGTTCAAATGACTTATCTTTTATAAAATTTACTTTTTTAAAAAGTAATTAATTGAATTAAAATAAATAAATTATTTTTCATATGGTTAGGAAGTGATAGTTTTGACTTCACGAGAAATCAAGGTACATGGCGAACTAAATAAGTAAAAATTTTAACACTTATTGAAAATTTAATACTATATTTGGATATCAAAATTTGAAATTAAGTGATTTAAATTTAATTATAATATAAATTATTGATAATTATAGATTTTAAATATAATCATATTATTCGTTAAGATCTTTCAGAGTGAATTTGAAATAACACGATTTTATAAATTATTTTAAATTCACACTCAAATAAGATGTTCTCTACATTTATAAGTCTAATATATATTATGATTCTAATCAATTATATTTTAAATTCTTCTATCTAAATATAAGTTAAAATTTTTGAGTTGAATTACCCTTATCTAACCAAATAAGATCTCATTACTAGGGGTGAGCATTATTCAGTTAAAATCGAATAAATTGAACAGAACCGCCTTAATTCGATAATTCAATTCGATTTTTAAAATAATTCTGTTCAGTTCGGTTTTATATTATAAAAATTTCGATTATTTCAGTTTTGGTTCTGTTTTGAAGAAAAAAAAATTGATTAAACCGACCGGAATGAAATTGAATAGTTTTATTAATTTTTAAATTGATTTACTTTTATGGGAAATTTATGAATTATATATAATTTTATATATATAAATTGTTTAATTTCATTAATTAATGGTTATTAGATTCAAATCAAAGTCAAAATTAGATCAAATAATTTAAAAATCAAATTTAAATTAAAAAATCAATAAAAAATCAAAACCAATCGACTTGAACAGAACTGAACCAAAATAGAACAGTTCAGTTCGATTTGATTTTTAATCTATTGCGATTCAGTTTGATTTCTAAAATATGTAATTTAATTTTTATGATTTAATTCGATTCAGTTCGATTCGATTCGGTTTGAACCGAATGCTCATCCCTACTTATTACTTAACAATGGTATAAATAAATTAATTTTGTATAAATTAAAGTATATGAAATAAGGTCATTAAGTTAAAAAAATCCGTAAGCATGTGAATATTTATCTTGTAATATAAAAAAGAAATATCCAACATATATATTGGGAAAAAGGAAAGGCAAATGAAAATAGGCATACCGTGAATGTAAATGCAGA
This sequence comes from Hevea brasiliensis, assembly GCF_030052815.1. Lineage (NCBI taxonomy): Eukaryota > Viridiplantae > Streptophyta > Magnoliopsida > Malpighiales > Euphorbiaceae > Hevea > Hevea brasiliensis. The sequence continues at coordinate 20,385,166 of NC_079496.1, read as the reverse complement.
AACATCTTCTTCTCTGGCAATAATGTAGTTAGCATTAGGCACAGAAGAGTGAAGCATGCATGTCAATGATTGCCATTGATTCCTACTTAGAGAATCACCCACAAACATTATGCTTTTCCCCCTAAATCTTTCCAAAAATTTCACACCATTGAACCTACAAAACACAAATATATATTACCTATCTAAAATAACACATTCTTATATAAGAGAGCTATTCCGTTACATAATACATCAATTATTATTTAATAAATTATTTTAAAAAAATTAATAAGTATAAACATTAAAAAAAAAAAAGAGATGGCATATTTGAAGAGTTTAATATATCTAAGTTGGATTCAAAGGGTTTAATATATTTATTAATTTTTTTTTTTTTTTAAATTGAGAGGCTTTCTACTCTACATGTATAAGAAAAATCTGCCCAAAGTATATAAGGGAGTGGAGACAGCAAATGAGAAACAAGCAGAAAAACAAAAGGACAAAACTATTATTTTAGGTTTGACAAACATTCTCTGGTTATGCCCATGGTCATGTGCTAATGCTATTGCCATTAAGGCTGCGTACGGATATTGAGGTCTTGAATCCAACTAAAAAACTCGACTAAACCGTATCGAAATTAAAAAAAAATAATTATTATTGTAAAAATTAAATTATATTAAATTAAATTTATATTTATTATTTCAGTTTAATTTTAATTATTTATCGAGAATTAAATTAAAATTTTATTAAAATTAAATTAGAATCATATAAAATTGAAACTGAGTAAAAAATTTATTTTATATATATTTTATAATTTTAATAAAATCATGTGTATTTATATGTAATTAAATTTAATATATATAATACTTAATTTATTTTTAATTATAAATATATATAATTTAATATTATTTTTTTTACTTTTTAAAATAATTTTAGTTTTAATACATTAAAGCATATTATAATTCTTAATTATATAACTAAATCATATGTTAATCATATAATATACTTTTTAATTCTTAATTTTATATATATATATATATATATATATATATATATATGTATCTCTTAGTTAAAAAATTATATAATTATGAAATATGTAAAAGATAATATAATATTTTTATTAAAGAATATATTTTTTATATTTATATTATTATTTTAATGTTAATATTATTATTTTTATTATTATTTTCATATTAGAAATTTAAATTTGTATTTTCTCTTTTAAAATAAATAAAAAAATATTATAATTTTAGATATAAAAATTGAAATTGAAAATAACATTAGAATCGAAATTAAAATTAAATTTAAAATAGAATCGAAATCATATTAAAATTATTTAAAATAAAATTAAAATCAAAATTTAATTTAAAGTCTGATTTTTAAAAGTTAAAAAAAAAAAAATGAAAGGTTTGATTTCAATTCTAATCCTTAAATAGATTACACTAGAATGAGAACCCAACACCTCTAGCTGTCATAGGCAAAGAAACAGAACGACGACTATGCCGGACTCTGAGACGAAACCTGAACGCCCAGCTAAAAAGGCAAAAAGCTGTCCGAAACTGCGCGTGCACATGTTTTCACCAATCACGTACTTTCTTTTACTGTGCAAATAATGAATTTAAGCCTTTTTTTTTTTACGCGCTTTCGCCAAATTTTGAATTTTTTTAATATTAAATTTAAAACTTTATAATTTTAAAAAATAATTTCAATTAATTGAAATTAATTATATAAATTTTATTTTATTATAAAATAAAAACTCTTTATTTTTATCCGATATTGTTCTCGTTTAAAACAAGTGAAAAAAAAAACATAGAAGAGCCAACTGAGTCAGATCTCAATTTTTTTCCCCTTTAGTTCATAATATGAGCTATTAAAACTAAAAAATAATTTCAATCTTGTATATTTATATATTAAATTAATATAAATAGGATATATATTAAGAAAAAAAATTATATATATATATATATTACATTAACATTTGATGTATAGAAAACTCACAGCAGATCATAAGACAGACAGATATGTACCTCTGTAAATCGCAGCCCAATGGCTTCCATGTATATTTGTTGTATAAGGAATCAGGACGCCCATTCTTCTGGCAGCTGAATTCTCTCTCAATGAAGGGACACGATGAGGAGTTGTAGAGAGGGTATGCTTCGTCTATCACCCAACTCCCATTGAACAAATCACACTCCTCACTTGCATTTCCTCTGTGAGAAACAAGAACCCAAACAAGAGAAATTGCAGTGAAAATAAAACAATCCCACAAATCCATTTTCTTCTTCTCTTCTCAAATTCAAAACCCACAAAGGAAATGTGAAAATCTTGAGAGAGAGACAGACAGACAGAGATAGAGAAAGGATATGGGGAAATATCAGGTAATGGGAGGAGAAGAAGCCTTTTCTCTCTATCGTATTTCTTTTTGGGAGAGTTAATATGTAGTCCCTTCAGTTTATTATTATTTATAGTGTGATACTATTATGTATCAAATTAATTAAAAATATAATGAAGTTCTAGTACGAGGAATTTTTATGTAATGATTTTAAAGTTAGAAGATTTTTGTATAAATTTTTTAAATTAAAAAATTTTACAATAATAAAATAAAAATAAAGATAAAAGTGTAATAAAATTTAAAGTTGAGAACTATTGGTAAACATTGAGGGTAATTTTGTATTTCTCATTTGGCTTCGCCTTAAAAAGGTAGTCATTTATGTCACTTTATGTTAAGTGTGAGCATTCAGTTCGAATCGAACTGAATTAAATTATAAAAATTGAATTTTAAATTTAGAAATCAAACCGAATCGAATGGGTGAAAAATCAAATTGAATCGAACCATTCTATTTCTGTTCGGTTCAGTTTAAACTGATTGATTTTGATTTTTGATTGATTTTTTAATTTATACTTGATTTTCAAGTTATTTAGTTTAATTTTGACTTTGGTTTGAACCTAATAACCATTAATCAATGAAATTAAACAATTAATATATATATATATAATTAAATATAATTCGTAAATTTCCCATAAAAATAAATCAATTCAAAAATCGATTCGGTTCGATTTGATTTGATTTGAATATATAAATTACTATTCGGCTCGGTTCTGTTTAACCGATTTTTTTTCTCTTCAAAACCTAATCAAACCGAAATAACCGAAATTTTTATAATGTAAAACCGAACTAAAATGATTAAATTTTAAAATCAAATCGATTAAACCGAATTAACTTGATTCGATTAAAATTTTCAGTTTAAATCAAATTCTGCTTGGCCCTACTTTATGTCTCATTCTCAGTGACCCATCTCTCCTTCCCTCCAAACCATATTTAAATTTAGTCCGAATCAAATTAGTCGATCAATAGCTCAAGCAATGAGTAATTAAAAATTAATTAAATATAAATTAATTATATATTATACTTATGAATATATATAAATAAATAAATTTAATCAAACAATTTTAAATTTTTAAAAGTAAAATATCCACATTTATTAAATTATTATATTTACAAATATTTTAATAATATTTTTAAATTTTATATTTAAATTTTAAATATTACTACTATTATTATTATTTTACATTTAAAAACATAAAAATATTTTTATAAACGAGTGATTATCTTCTTAATCGGGGTTTTCAAACTCAATATGTTCTATACATATCTTCTATTTGTATTAATAATTATAATCTTTTATTGGTCTCTAACATATTTTTCATTTTATATTATTCCATTTAGCACAAAATATTCAAAAAGATGAAGTGAGAATAACATTTTTCTATCACATAAAGATTAGGAGAATTTAGGACCAAATATAATCTATTGCCTATACCATTTTATATAATAATTCATTATATTGCTCATACCTTGTATATTAGTTTATTAATATTAAATTAATATATAAAATTATAATATATATATAAATAGTGCATTTTTTTAAAAAAATTTGTTATTGTTTATTTTTCTTAAGTTATACTTTTTAATTTTATAATCTCTTTCTTTTTTACTAGATTAATAAGCATATCACATTATTATAAAGCCTTACTCCAACCACTAAAAGAATTGTCCACTTTGGCCCACCCCATCCTGAGCCTCACGGTTTTGTTCCATAGGTGGAATGAAGAACTTCTCAGGAGATCACTCATTCTAGCATTTCTCTCAAGCAAGCACACTTAATCCTGGAGTTTTTCTAACTCTCTAGGTCATTCCACCAAAAGGTGCCTCTAGTGATTAGTTTCCCCCATTTCAAAGTATGATTTGATTCATTCCTGTGCCTCGCATTCCATTACCCTAGGTAGCCTCGCCATCATAGAAGCCTGTCGGGAGTTTACTCTCTTATGCCACTCCCCGCCCTCATCGGACCGCTTTCCCGAGTAGGGTCGTCATTGGCCCACCAGCTTCTGCCTTATTCATCCTCGAACCACACATCTACTAAAGGGGGTTGGGCTCTAATACCATCTATAACGCCCTGCTCCAACTACTAAAGGAATTGTCCACTTTGGCCCACCCCATCCTGAGCCTCACGGTTTTGTCCCATAGGTGGACTGAAAAACTTCCCAAGAGGTCACCCATCCTAGCATTTCTCTCAAGCGAGCACGCTTGACCCTGTGGTTCTTCCAACTCTACAGGCCATTCCATCAAAAGGCATCTCTAGTTATTAGCTTCCCCCATTTCAATGCATGATTCGATTCATTCCTGTGTCTCGCATTCCACTACCCTAGGAAGCCTCGCCATCCTAGTAGCCTGCTAGGAGTTTACTCTCTTATGCCACTCCCCGTCCTCATCGGACCGCTTTCCCAGGTCCGATCGTCACAATTATTTTAATAGACTAACTTTAAAAAGTTATGTAGAACCTTATTGTAATGATAATTAATTAAAAAAACAAATTTTGATTGATAATGAGTTATAAAATATAATTTAAATTATATTTAAAGAGTTTAGTAATATTATATTTATTAACATTTAATTTACATTTTAGGAAATGAAAAATGTAGTTGTAATATTTATTAATATAGTTAAAAAATTTACACTTTTTTAAAGAAATAAAGATTTATGACGTTAGTAATAATATAGTGAAATTATTTAATACTAAGACTCCATTTGTTTCATGGAAAATATTTTCTTAAAAATATTTTTCATATTTTTTAGTGTTTGAGATACTCAGAAAAATAACTCAACAGAAAATATTTTCTTAGTCAAAAAGAAAACTAAATAAGAAATCATTTTCTATTTTTTAAACTTTAATAATTTTATTAAAATGTGAAAATACTTATATGTACATAATATAAACATATACCATTATTTTGATATTGTAACCAAATAAAAGGAATATATTTTCATGGAAAATATTTTTTAGAAAACATTTTTTATGAAAAATATTTTCTATATATAAGTTATTTTCTATGAAACAAATGGAGCTTAAATATATTAATGTATATGAAAAAATTGAGTACATGTGAATATAGACTAAAAAAAATATTTGTAGCGATAAAATAAAATTTCGTCACTAACAATATTGATTAGCGATTGATTTGTTACTATTTCATCTTCAATATCTTTACCAACGAAGCGTTTGGTGACGGATTAAAATTTATTATTAAATATAGTTTTAATGAGAGATGAATTAGTGGCTGATTGCTATTGTCACTAAAAGTCTTTAGCGACGAATCTATCCGCAATCATTTGATAATATATCTTATTAGCATTAACGTATCCATGAATTAATCGTAGAAAGTTAATTATATCTGGAGAAATTTTATATTAAAAATTTGCTAAGAACAATAAAATATGTAAGAAAAGATTTTAAATTTATATATTATATGATACTGGACATTGTTTAATATTAATTTTTATAATAATCATATTCTAATGTTAATGTTATCTGATTTTTTAAAGCATTTTAGTTAATTATATATTATATGATTTTTTTTTTTAATATCTCTGATTTTAGGTTTGGTGTATTGGGTGGGTCTGCTGACCGAAGTTAGTTTTAACTAGTAGTGTTATGTTTTCCTGAATTTCTATTTAAAAAAAAATATTTAAACATTTTATTTTTTAAATTATAAATTAAATAAGTTATTATTAATTTTATGTGGAGATTAATTGTCAATTATTTTCTTAAAGTTCAAACTTAAAAGTTTAATTTTAATTAATTAATTATTAATTACTATTATGTGATAGTTAACAAGATATTGCAATTTAATTTATAAAAATTATTAAAATATCAAAAAATTATTTATGAAGATCATTTAGACTCATTATTTATAATAAAAGTAATTTAAATTTATAATTTAAGAAAAAATATAAAATGTGAATATAATATCAAATTTAAATACTAATTCATTTTAATTTTAATAAATTTTTTATCATTACATTTTTTTTAGAAAACATGAAAATAATATTATTACATTTATAGATATTTAAAACTATATTAAAAAATGAAATTAATATATGATATAAAATTATTATAATATATGCATAAATTATATAAACAACATGTCCGTTATAAATTATATAAAATTGTGTTATATCATAACCTCAATGGCAATTTCTTTTTAATTAGAAAGTTTTATTAATTCTAATAAAATAATTAAAACATAGTAAATATCATAGTTTTCTTAATGCTAATAAAACAAAATCATGGATTGATAGTAAATTAAAAAAATTAAACAAAAATAGATCTTCAATGAAAAAATGTGAATAAAGGTGAGTAGTTGGTGAGACTCAAACTCGAAATTTTCTTATTTTCTACATCTTAAAAATAAAGAAAGAGTAACAAAATTACCCCTAACTAGCGATAAAATATAATGTTTAATTTGAGCAACAAGATGAAGATGTATATTTTTTGAAGCAAAATTGCTTTATTAGATGATATACAACATCTCCTTTGATGCTGTTTAGTGATTTTCAAATTAAATTAAAAAAAAAAATATTTTTCTTTTCAAATGAAACCTAATTATTTTTGTATACAAATTAAATGAAATCAAATTAAAATACCAAGATTTGAGTTGATATTTAATATGATTTAAATATAATTTTCATTTTAAGTTAATTAAAGAATAAAAAGCATTAATGATAAAATAATAAATCAATTATATTAAAAATACTATTAAAAATACTAATAATGACTCCCCCGTGCCATTTATCATTATGGTAAACCTAACAAAATTCTTAAGTAGAAATATTATAATATTAAGATTACATTTCTTTCGTAAGAAATAATTTATATATTAAAAATATTTTTTATGAAAATTATTTTTAATAAAATATTTTTTATTATTTAGTTACAATGTTAAATTAATATTATATGTTTATATTATGTATACATAAGTATTTTAATATTTTTATAAGATTGTAAAAATTTAAAAAATAACTTTTTATTTTTGAAAGATATGAAGTCATTTTCCTTAAAAATAACTTAGTTTTCTCTTAGATTAAGTAAATATTTTTCGTTAATCTATTTTCTATGTATTCAAATGCTAAAAAAATATAAAAATAAATATTTTAAAAAAATATTTTCACAAAATAAATGGACCCTAAGATTAGAAATTCAATTGCATTAATGTTTAGTATTATAACTCCATTTGAAAAGTTGTCTAAATATTATATTAAATTTTATAATCACTCTTATAAATAAAAAAAAAGCAAATTTAAATAGGAATAAAAGGAAAATATAATTATTTAATTGGATATAAACTATATATTTTATTTTTTAAAATAAGGGATAAGTGTGTAATGAATTTTCAAAAAAAAATTAAGAAATTGATGAATTCTCTGAAAAAATTAAAAAAAAGGTGCAATCTAATTTGGATATAATTTTCCTAATTGGATATTGGGTTGTAGTTTTTCTAAAATAAGTGTTCATTACAAGCTTAATATTGTATAAGAATAAATTTAACAATTTTTATATTTAATATTTGTATATAAATTTATATACTTGTTATATATATTTTAATTAATTTTGTTTAAATTTCGATATAAATAATTTAATTATTATAAAGTTGAATTTATATTAGATGCATTCTTTATTTTAACATAATTTAATAAAACATAATTAATATAATTAAAATATTAAATTTTATTTAAATTTTTTTAAATACTCTTTACTCATATTATTACATTAAAAAATAAATAACATATTACTAATAAATTATCATGTTAGAAGAGAAAGTCACTTATAATTAACCATAAGTAGAGAAGTATAAAGGGAGTAAACAAATTAAAGAAATGAAGAAAGTCCTTTGGCATACACAAAAATCTCAAGAGATAAATAATTTAAAATTTTTTTACCTAAACTCGATTTATTATGAATTTAGGATGCAAATATGTAGAATTAATATAATTGATTCTTTCACACATTCTGTGTCTTAAATTTTTTATGAATCATATCTAAATAAGAAAAATTATTTATTTTAATACATATCCTCAAGGATGCACTAATTCAGGAAATTTATTTTTTTTTTATGAGAAATTGGAGCTTGCATTAAATTAAGGGAATTACTTCCTCTCTCCCATTGTAAGTGATTTTTAATTTTTTTTTTCTCACTTTAATTACTATTTTAAAAATTGAGAAAGTATCAATTTTTTTTTTCAATTTTACCCTTATCTATTATTATTTTCAATATATTTATTTATTCTTATCACATTTCTAAATTCAAAAGTATTATAAGGATATTTTAATGAATTATTTTTTTTAAATAAAATTATTTAATTATTTTTTTAATTATTAGAAGAAACCTTAAAAAGTACTTGAAATACACTGAGGGAGTAGCCAGTTAGTATTGCAAAATAAGAGATTAAAGAAATAAATAGGGTTATTTAAAATGATTTTTGTTCTTTTTACCAAAAAATAATTTGTTTGAAAATGAAAAATTTTATCACATCTCTATAACTAGAAACCCAAATATATAATTTTGAATATATCCATAAATTTTTAAAGCTTTGTGCTTCTTATTTAATGTGGCAATAAATCCTATTTGTAAGCATAATTATCTTGGTAGTTTCATTTTGTGATCATTGTCTTCCTATGGGAAAATCCTTATCAATTAGCTGCAAAGTTCTTTCACTAAATTGGCATCTAATCAAGCATTATGATATATCCATTTAATTTATAATTGACATATTATCTAATGAAAATTATCATAAATCTTATAAAAAAATACAATAGGTCCAACCTAAAATCATATTTTATTATTTTCTTATTAATTATTGCAGGCAAAAATTTTCATAATCCCTAACAAAATAACATAAAACCCATTTTAGTTTAAATATGCTATTTTTATAGAAAATAATTATGTGAAAAAATTTATTGAAAATCATATTATTTTATTCTTTGTTTCACATTTTTTTTTGTTAGAAGTAAATATTTATTATCCTTTAAATTTTGCAAATATGATAAGAATTATCATATAACTATTATCAAATTTTAGAAAATTATTATTATTATTATTATTATTATTATTATTATTATTATTATTATTATTATTATTATTATTATTATTATTATTCACTATAAAAAAATATTGGCTTCAACAATACTTTTTTAACATCATTTTCTACATGATACTAAAATAATAAATAACGTCAAGGTAACATATTTATACATGAATATAACATATAATGTAATAAATATAACATTATGCATATTAATGCTATAAATTAGTCTAAAAATGTTGTTAAAAACTTTAAGTTATGGGGTTTATACATTAATATGTGCTTGTTAATAATCCTTATTAATAACATATTTTAAATTTTTAAAAGCATATAATATACACTGTTAAAGTCTAAATTTCTTGTAGTGATTATTATTATTATTATTATTATTATTATTATTATTATTATTATTATTTGTACATTGTTAGTAAAATGTATAGGGTCAAGACACATAAAAGTTGTACACAATAATTTGATATGATAAATATAAAAATTAATTTAGTAAAATAAAATACATTTAATGATATTCATAAAATTAATATATATATATATATATATATATATATATATATATATATATATATAAAAGAGTAGAAAGTTTGGGAAGAAAAATGTAATTTTTTAGGGACTAAAATGGATATTTTGTATTTATTTCTATTTATGTAATTCTAAGAGTGTGATGGCTCAAGCATAGTGATGTCTCATTCTGTCACACCTCATTGTGCGCCCAATGTTATTTAGGAAGGAGTGACTAATTAACTACCATTGAGTGATATATATAACTAGCCACTGATATGGTGAATTTTTATTCCGCTACTCCTTGTAAGTTTCCTTTTTACTTATAAGTGATGTAAGGACAACCAATCCAATTGTATCGATGGTGATATATGAATGAAAGAAGTAATTCGTTCTTAATATATTTGTACCTCATTATTTATTATGTTTGAGATGTTTGATCGTATATGATAGTTGTGATATTTTTCCCAATTAACTTGTCAAACCATGCTAATTTATCCATCTTATTGAACAAATTATCATGAGATTTTATTGGTTGACTTATCTTGAAAAAGTTTAAGCCAAGTACTACAGAGTCTTGAGAATGTTCTACTAATAGATTTTGATAATTGAATATGATGCAATTCATGAGAGAGTGATCATAATTAATAACTATAATAAAACCATTTGTAAATACAATAATTATATCCTAAAATTTTCGATTGTGAAATTTGCTTAAGCCTATTTATCAAAAACCATGCAATGAATTCCTACAAATTTGAGGATATTTTTTACAACACAAAATTTAAAATACAACACTATCAAACATAAGCTCTTTTATAGAAATATATGTTTTAATTATATATTTAGATTATTTATTTACTTTTTGTAAACTATTTGTGAGTACAATAATACTTTGAATTTCTTTATTGATGAATTTATTTAAAGAAATTATTAATTATTTTTAAATTTAATTTATTAAATTTTTAATCAGATTGAAGGTATAATTGGTAAATAATTAAAAATGAAAAAAACAAAAAAATTCTAAAGTCTAGTGGTGCATATATATATATATATATATATATATATATATATATATATATATATATATATATTCCCTTACATATACAATAATAAAAAAAAATTGTCCAAGATCATGGTCTTTTATTTATTTATTTAAATTCTAAAGGACAAAAGTAAGTGGGAAAACTTGCAAATAAATATGCAGAGGGAAAATTAGGCAATTTTCTGAAAAAATTTTAAAAATAGAGTTTCTATTCACATGTACTAGTTTTACAAATGAATAATTGGAAATCCAACTTTCCAATTTTTCAAAATTTAACTTTGTTTTTTACTATTTTTCTTTATAATAAAAATTTTGTTTTTCAAATGAGAAACCATGATTTTTTTATAACTAAAATTATGCCATAACTTTTTAATATCTAAATTTGAATAATTATTTGCAAAAATATTTATTTTTAATACTAAAAAATTAATCATATTATTATAAAATAAAAAATACATATTCAGAATTTTAAAAATAAAATAAAATTTTTACATATTTTCTACAATAATTTAACTTTTTTAATTATAAAATATATGAATAATTTTTTTATTCCTTTTAAATTAAAAAATCTTTTTCAATTATTTTTCAGTAAATACATTTTCAATGTTTTCTGATATTTTTCATGGAAAATGAAAACTATAATTTTCTTAGAAAATGGAAAATAAAAAACAGAAAACTGTTTTTCACAAGTAAACAACACCTGCAAATGTTGTACTGGAGATAACAATTGCATTTGCCGTAAACCTGAAAGCAACTGGTTTCTGAATATACAATTAGCATGATACACAGAATTACTGTAAAAAATTTTTCATAAGCACCATGAATACTCTTAACACAATGAAATTCCCACAATAAAAAAAAAAAAAGGGCAAAGGAAGGAAGATAAAAAAAGGGATGAGTTAGTGCACGAAACATTACACACTTGGGCTTGCTCTGCTATGCAGAGAGGCTGTTTCCTTGTAGACACTGTTGATAATTTTAACCATTGCTGTTTCCTTGTACACAATGTTCATAATTTTAACTATTTATCTAATTTCTCTTCTCCCAATAATCAGAATCCATAACGAGTGGATAAAGATCCTGAGCAGAAGTGGAAGATCCAGTCCAAGGTCCATCCAGTGACATACTTTGGGTCATGCTGGTACTTGTATCCTGGTCAATGCAGTGCTGAAAATGCTTCCTCATTGCTTCAATTCTCATCTCATTATGTGATTGTGAGACACTTGAATCCAAAACAAAATCTTGAATAGAGGCCTTGCCTTCCAACATACTTACCACTGAAGACATTGTAGGCCTAACTACTGGAGAGACACCAGTACATAGCAGAGCCACGTTGATCAATGTCATCACCTGTTCTTTGTTGTAGTTCTTCCCTAGTTTTGGATCAACAAGCTCCAATAAACTTCCTTTTTCTTTTAAAACAAGCGCCTGGAAAACATGTAGATAGATACAATTGAGGAATTCTTGCTGTCTTCATTCAATGAAGATATAAACAAAATGAAGTCAGGTTCACCAATATGATCAGGTTAACTTAAAATTAATAAAATTAAAATCTTGGCTAAAATTGAATAAAATTGAAAATGTGAACAAATTTGATTTTTTTAAATTTTTTTGTCATTATGCCAAATAATAATAATAATAATAATAATAATAATAATAATAATAATAATAATAATAATAATAATACTGGGGGACAATAATTGCTAGAGAAGTTTTACCCAATCAAGTAGATAAAAGCATTCCTCCTTCACATTCTGTCGGTAACTAGTGTTGCTCCTCCCACTAACAATTTCCAAGGCAACAACTCCAAAACTATACACATCTGCCTTATCGGTTAAATAACCTCGCATTGCATATTCAGGTGCCATATATCCACTGCAAAATAAAAATTATTAACACAAACTGACAAACATTCAATATCAGGCGTTGTTGTTATGCTAATAAAAGAGGCACAATTTCTATGTACAACAATGAGGGGTATTCAAGTAGTGATATGCACAAACAGCAGTAGTTATCCATTCAAGTTGCAATAGTATTATAGTAAACAATGTTTGAAACAGTCTAGATTTACTTAAATTGATGAGATTTTCAACAAACCAACACCACCACAACACCCCCCCCCCCCCCCCCCCCCCAACCCAAAATTTCCCGCTTTCACTTAAATGACATTGAACATGAAAAAAGAGGAGTGGTAATCATTGAAGGACATGAGGAAGCTAACTCACAAGGTTCCTGCAACTCGGGTACTTATGTGGGTATTCCCTTCTTCATCAAGTTTGGCCAGACCAAAATCAGATATCTTAGGATTTAAATTCTTATCAAGCAGCACATTAGTAGCTTTGATATCTCTGTGCACAATCTTCAACCTTGATTCTTCGTGAAGAAAGGCCAAACCTCTCGCTATACCAATGGAGATCTTGTGTCTTGTAGGCCACTCCAAATTCAACTGGCACCCTTCAGGACCTTTTAAATTATCAATTCTACCGTAAGTATAAAGATACTAACAAAATCACATGAATTTGTTAGATATGCTTGCATCATGTAAGTAGACATTTGGATATTCAAAGTAGCTAAGTTAATTATGTTTGTCAGCTTTTACCAAACAAAGCATGCGCAAGGCTGTTATTTTCCATAAACTCATACACCAGCAACAATTGATTTCCTTCAATACAACATCCATAGAGCTTTACAAGATGAGGGTGTTGGAGAGCAGAAATCATGCCAATCTCATTCACAAATTCGCGATTTCCCTGCTTGGATTTGGAGGAAAGTTGCTTCACAGCAATTATGGTGCCATCTGAAAGAAAGCCCTGCATTAAGCAAAAAAGTTTCAACTTTTTTCTTCAACCAACAACTCAAATAGAATACACACACACACACACACACACACAGACTTGCATTAAGGAAAAGTCACACACACAGCCTTGCATTAAGGAAAAGTAATTGTGTTGCATACCTTATAAACAGAACCAAAACCACCTTCTCCAATTTTATTAGCAGGATCAAAGTTGTTAGTAGCAGCTTTAATTTGTTTCAATGTAAATGAACCTGTTTGTATATCTAGGCCCCTTAGATCTGTTGAAGCAGCAAAATTTTCTCAGAAATGTATCATACGGAATTACAAAAATTTTCACATCCTTCGTAGAAATAGTAATGATTTCTTTTGTTATAAAAATAACAAAATAGTAATGATTTCTTTTGTTATAAAAATAACAACTTTGACTTTTAACTTAGCAGATTTATGCAGTAGTTGATATTACAGCAGCAGTAAACTATTGCAGTATCAAGTTTCAAACATATTTGGAACCATCAATTCATTGCATGAAGCTGAAGGGTGACCTAGTGTACAAAGCACCCCACACTTGTAGGCTCTGGGGAGAGTTATTGTATGCAACTTTACCACTAGCTGAAATGAAGTAAAAAATTCCACAGATATATCAACGCAAACAAATAAGTTGAAATTGAAAGAACAATACCTTGATCCATTTTATCCTTATGTCTTAAACAGCCTTTCCACCAGAGGACACCAAGAACCAGAATGATGATAGCTACTACAGCAACCACAATTCCAACCACGGTGCCTGCAGATATATTACTGCCACTTTCTGGAGGAGGTACAAAATCTACATGATGAAAGAATATGAAACCAATAGACAATTGAGGTTGCATCATTAGGGAAATTTTTCAACAATGCACCAGGCATAATGATCCAGAGAATATTAACTTCAGATTAACAAGAAAAAGGAACAATTTCACATTCCCTGGTTTTTGTGTTATTTAGGAGTTAAAAAAAAAATCGCAAGAAAACTCTTCTTATTCCTTTTAGGTTGAATCCTGACTAGTGCTTGTGACTGTAGCAGTAGCATGTCAGCCCTGCATTTCATATTCATGCAAAAATACTTGCCATATTCATCAACCATAATAGAAAATAAAATCTTTAGGTGTGACATTAAAATAAACATGAGATAAATAACTTATTTATCTCTCTTTCACACTTTTCTCTCTCTTTCTCTCTCCATTGCATGATAACGGAAAACAAAGAGTATGAAAAAGCAAGAAACAGTTACTTGTACACTAAAAAAAGTGTTATGGAAAGTCAATCACCATGTTATGGAGAGTCAATCACTATATTATTTCTCTGTATATTTTGTATTCTGTATTCCTATTTAGGATTTCTTATTTAGGATGTCTTCCTAATTAGTAGAACACAATTATAGGAACCAATTGTATATATATACCCATGTACAGATTAATTGAAATCAACGAGAATCATCTCTTTCTACATGGTATCAGAGCAAGTCATCAATCTAGGGTGACTATTTGTTTTCACTACCCAGCTCAGGAGAGAACTTGACCGCCGACTGGCCGTTTCAACCTCGATCAACATCGCCGGCGTCGTCTCAACCCCCTCATTCCACCACTGTGTGCTGTTGCCTGATCCAGTATAACCATTAAAGGACTTCTGAGGTTTGGCTCTCAGATCCTATTTTGGTATTTGATTGATTTGTGATTTTGGGTTATTTTGCTGCTATAAGCACTTTGGATTAGCGTTTCGGTTAGTTTTCTTTGTCTCAACAAATGGCAGACAATAAGAATGTTATTTCTGATGTGATTCCGGTGATGACTAAGATCACGGAACACAAACTTAATGGTTCGAATTACCTGGAGTGGAGTAAGACTGTTAGGGTCTATTTGCGTAGCATTGATAAGGATGATCACCTTACTAAAGATCCACCCACTGATGATACACGACAAACTTGGCTAAGGGAGGATGTTCGGTTGTTTTTGCAACTTCGGAACTCGATTCATAGTAAGGTAATTAGTTTAATTAATCACTGTGAATTTGTTAAGGAATTGATGGATTACTTAGATTTTCTGTATTCTGGTAAAGGGAATATCTCCCGTATTTATGATGTTTGTAAGGCATTCTACCGTGCTGAGAAAGAGGATAAGTCTCTCACGGCTTATTTTATGGATTTTAAACGGGTATATGAGGAACTTAATGTATTGTTGCCTTTTAGTCCTGATGTGAAAGTTCAGCAGGCCCAACGGAAGCAATCGGTCGTTATGAGTTTTCTTGCAGGCCTTCCTTCAGAGTATGAGACTGCTAAATCTCAGATCCTCTCCAGTTCTGAGATTTCCTCTTTGCATGAAACGTTCACACGGGTCCTTCGTATAGAGAGTACTCAATCTTCACAGCCTGCCAGTAGTGCTATTATTAGCCGTAATCCAAATGGACAACAGGGTAATAGAAGAGGAAGTAGAGGAGGAATTACGCATAATGTAAGTAATCAGAATGGAGAGGCTAGTTCTAATCAGACTCAAGAGGAGTCATTTGTTATTATTGCCATGAGCCCAGCCATACAAAATATAATTGTCCGCAACTTCAGAGAAAAACCAGCGATCACGGATGGCAAATATGGTAGCAGAGAATTCTCTGATTCTTCCTCCGAGAAAACTATTTTGGTATCTGCAGAGGATTTTGCACAATTTTTCCAAAGATTAGGCATCTCTAAAGCCTACCGCCTCTCACATCGCGATCACGAGTCGTAAATCCACTAGATGCCTTGTGTCTTAGTCATCCAAATGGGTTATTGATTCTGGTGTGACAGATCACATGACAGGTAATTCTAGTCTTCTATCTGCTTTTCAGTCTAATCTCACTTCCTCTACTATTACTTTAGCTGATGGTTCTACTTCTTGTGTCATGGGTTCTGGAACTACGAACCCGACTTCGTCAATTTCTTTGTCTTCTGTTTTGTGTCTACCAAAATTCTCTTTTAATCTACTTTCTGTTAGTAAACTTACTCGTACCTTAAATTGTTCTGTTTCCTTTTTCCGACCGGTGTTTGTTTCGTGATCTTACGACGGCGATTATTGGTAGAGGACGCGAGTCAGGTGGTCTCTACATTCTGGAAAATCATGTACCGCGGTCGCTTGTTTGCTCCAGTACCTTAACACCTCTTGAAGCTCATTGTAGATTGGGTCATTCTTCTTTGTCTACCATAAAGAAGCTGTGTCCTCAATTTCAGTCTTTATCAGTACTAGAATGTGAGTCGTGTCAGTTTGCAAAACATCATCGTTTGCCTTCTGTGTCTAGAGTCAATAAACGGGCTTCATCTCCTTTTGAGTTAGTTCATTCTGATATTTGGGATCCTTGTTCTGTTATATTTAAAACTGGATTTCGTTATTTTGTTACTTTTGTTGATGATTACTCCCGTGTTACCTGGTTATATTTAATGAAGAATCGTTCTGAGTTGTTTTCTATCTTTTGTGCCTTTTGTAATGAAATCAAAACTCAATTTAATATTTCTGTGCGCATATTAAAAAGTGACAATGCCAAAGAATACTTTTCAGCACAATTTCAGCCTTATATGACACAAAATGGCATTCTTCATCGCTTCTTCATGTGGATACCCCATCCCAAAATGGCGTGGCCGAAAGAAAAAATCGTCATCTTCTTGAGGTAACTCGTGCTCTTCTTTTTCAGATGAAAGTACTTAAACACTTTTGGGCGGATGCAGTTTCTACGGCATGTTTTTTGATCAATCGTATGCCGTCTTCTGTCCTTAATGGGGATATTCCTTATACTACTTTGTTTCCTACAAAATCTTTGTTCCCTATTGAACCCCGTATTTTTGTTGTACTGTTTTGTGCGTGATGTTCATCCACAAGTGTTACTAAATTGGATCCAAAATCTCTCAAATGTGTCTTCCTTGGGTACTCCGGCTCTAAAAGGGTACCGTTGTTTCTCTCCTACTCTTAATCGTTATCTTGTTTACGCAGATGTCACATTTTTGAGTCCACTCCATTTTTTCCTCCATCATCCGTGTATGAGAGTCGGGAGGAGGATGATCTCTCAATATATCTTGTCCAACCAATGTCTAGTCCTCTCCCACACTGTTCCTTCGTCTCTAGACCTACTCGACCTCCGTTGTTCATGTTTATTCCAGAGATTGGAGATTCCCGACTCGGATCCTCCACCGCTACTTCGTTCGGAGATCCTGCACTCATATCGATCATGATTCTGATCTAGACTTACCCATTGCTCTTCGTAAAGGTAAACGTTCATGTACTTACCCTATCTCTTCTTTTGTTTCTTATAATCAATTGTCTTTTTGTTCTCGGTGTTTTGTTACTTCTTTAGACTCTGTTCCTATCCCTAATACTGTTGATGAGGCCTTTGTCTCATCCTCCGGTGTGATGCTATGAAAGAGGAAATGGAGGCTTTAGATGCTAACGGTACATGGGAACTATTGCCTTGCCCACTGGTAAGAAAGCTATTGGTTGCAAATGGGTATATCTGATGAGGTAAATCCTGATGGTTCTGTGGCTAGGTTAAAAGCACGCCTTGTAGCAAAAGGATATGCTCAGACATATGGGGTTGATTACTCTGATACTTTTTCTCCTGTAGCTAAACTTACTTCTATTCGCTTGTTTATCTCTTTAGCAGCTACATATGATTGGCCCCTGCATCAATTGGATATCAAGAATGCTTTCCTTCATGGTGATTTTCAGGAGGAGGTATATATGGAGCAACCACCTGGGTTTATTGCTCAGGGGGAGTTGGGTAAAGTTTGTAGACTTCGAAAGTCTCTTTATGGCTTGAAACAAAGTCCTAGGGCATGGTTTGGGAGATTCAGTGAAGCAGTACAGGAATTTGGTATGCAAAAGAGTAAGTGTGATCACTCAGTATTTTATAGGCAATCTGAGGCTGGTCTAATTCTCTTGGTAGTCTATGTGGATGACATTGTCATCACTGGGAGTGACTCTGCGCAGTATTTCATCTCTTAAAACCTTCCTCCAAACTCAATTTCAGACCAAAGACTTGGGATTGTTAAAGTATTTCTTGGGTATCGAAGTTATGAGAAGTAAGAAGGGTATTTTCTTGTCTCAAAGAAAATATGTCCTCGATCTATTGACAGAGACAGGAAAATTAGGTGCTAAGCCTTGTAGCGCACCAATGACTCCAACTTTACAATTGTTAGCAGGGGATAGTGAGTTTTTTGAAGATCCAGAGAGATACAGGAGATTGGTAGGAAAATTAAACTACCTTACAGTCACTCGTCCTGACATTGCTTATGCCGTTAGTGTGGTAAGTCAGTTTATGTCTTCCCCAACTGTTGTTCATTGGGAAGCCTTGGAACAAATCTTGTGTTATCCAAGGCGCTCAGAAGAGGTTTGCTATATGGTAATCATGGGCATTTGAATGTTGAATGTTTTTGAGATCTTGGTAGGCTAGATCTAAGGTTGACAGGAGGTCAACTACTGGATATTGCGTTTTTATTGGAGGAAATTTGGTGTCTTGGAGAAGCAAGAAGCAGAGTGTAGTTTCTCGATCTAGTGCTGAATCCGAATACAGAGCCATGGCACAATCAGTATGTGAGGTAATGTGGATACTTCAATTACTAAATGAGACAGGTTTTAAGACCTCTCTGCCTGCGAAATTGTGGTGTGATAATCAAGCTGCTCTTCATATTGCTTCTAATCCGGTGTTTCATGAGCGAACCAAACATATTGAGATTGATTGTCACTTTATTCGTGAAAAGATTCAACAACAGATCATCTCAACAGGACACATCAAAACTGGAGAGCAGTTAGGAGATATTTTCACAAAAGCTCTGAATGGAGCTAGGATTGACTATATTTGTAACAAGTTGGGCATGATTAACATCTATGCTCCAACTTGAGGGGGAGTGTTATGGAAAGTCAATCACCATGTTATGGAAAGTCAATCACTATATTATTTCTCTGTATATTTTGTATTCTGTATTCCTATTTAGGATTTCTTATTTAGGATTTCTTCCTAATTAGTAGAACACAATTATAGGAACCAATTGTATATATATACTCATGTACAGATTAATTGAAATCAACGAGAATCATCTCTTTCTACAAAAAGGTTGTACAATCTTCACACTAGACTAGAGCATGTGGAAGCAGTCATTGTATCCTATAAGAATAAAATTTAAATATTTAAAGCATGTGGAACACAGATGCGCACTGGAAGCTCAAAAAAGCACTCAACTTACCAGGAGTGACCGAAATGGCTGATATTAGAGGACCATAAACTCCTCTAGAAGGCATACCAGTTGTCCCTTTTCCATCCCAATAAAAGCGTATCTCCAATGTATGACTTGTTACAATGGCTGTAAAATTTTTGATAATGGCCTTACCAACCCCACCTGCTTCATCCTCAATGTTAAAATCATTTTGCACAAGCTTTCCCTGCATTACAAGCAACAAAATTAAAAGGGCTCAAATTCAAGAAGAAATGATAAATGGATTTTGAACATTCATGTTATGCTAGAAGACAATTATCATGTAAGCAGTTACCTGAATGTAAATATCAAACAGGCGCCTACCAAGGCTGCTATATGTGTTGTCATCAGTAAACATTATCTCTGCAAAGTGGAGTCTAACTGTGTAGTTCCCATTTCCCATGCAGAAACCGTAATAAGTAAGAGAGAGTGGGGAAAGGCGTGCATCCATGTATAGCGCAGAAGCGCCTGCTGAGAGTTCAGTTGTGTTTGTCCAGGTGTAGGAATCCGTTGGACGGTCATCATCCATGAAATTTCCAGTGCTGCTGAATGCCCAGTTAGTTCTGCTTTGGTAGAATCTTGAAGGTCCAGCTGAGTCTACATCATCTTCATATGTAATTTCCTCTACATCACCTTCATATGTAATTTCCTTACTCATAGCTTCCTTCCCACCACAATTTATATGGAAGGAATAGAAATCTGGCACCAGAACAGAATGGATTGGTCATCATGAATTGGAAGAGGAACACAAATAATAATATTTTTTAAATACACTACTCAAATCACCAATCTATATATATATATATATATATGGAAAAATTAGAATATGATATATGTTCGATATCCTATTAGACTAGTTGGAACACATGATTTTAAACTGAACAAGGCTATCAAGTGCTTGCCCTTGTATCCAGTTGGTTATGGACTTGGCCTTTAATGTGTACTTTTGTAACACTTGTCTAATTATTACTGGACTACTGGTGAGATGCCAAGTGTAGATTTCCATTCAAATTATCAGCTTTGTGCATGCTAAGCTGATTCTCGATATGCCACAAAAATGCTCAAGGGAAAGAGTGGTTGGCTTAATGACAGAAAGAGCTAGAAACATAAGATGAAAGCATTTGTGAATGCAAAAGCATTCACGTCTTAAATGTTAACACTTTGGTGTTAAAGAACGAAAAGCACCAAGATAATTTTATACTTGTTATCTCTCAGACTTTTAGAACCAGTTTAAATGTATTAAAGGTTCCATACAAAAAAAAAATCTGCATCCAATTCATTAACTTGACTTACATTTTGGACAGCGGTAGCTTCTTAAGCATGAAACAGTGGTACTGCAGATTACAAAATGATGCAAGGTACAAAACAAGTCAGTATCATATTAGAGAATGAGTTACATGAAGAGATTAAACTGACAGTTATCAAACACATTGCTAGGAAGTAGATAAGCAAATAAGCATACGAAGCATAATAAACAATTTCATATATATATATATATATATATATATATATATATATATATATATATAAAGGAACAATAAAAGACTTACGAAACATTTCCCATTGAGGAGCTTCCAAATAAGTTTCTGTAGGAAGCAAGTAAAACATTTAGCTAGTATGCAGGGTAGCCTGGCAGAGGGCCATGCGCGCGAGTGTGTGCGAGAGAGAAAGAGAGAGAGAGTCAAATAAGTTCTTACACGGTCCGCTGTTGACATGAGCTTTCAATTGTGAAATTATTATAGGAAAGATCACTGCACAACAAATTTTTCTAGTGAGCTATGATCTTCTTGTTTACAGTAAAAGCATTTTTTTTTCCTTTTGGAGACATTAATTCATAAAATGTTCAACATGGGCACTAAGGAAATGATAAGCTGATTTCATATTTCGATAACAGTAGTGAACTTCAACCCTTCTGCAGTTTTCAGGATGTGCTGACAGGTACAAGTTGACTTTATGCTACTGCCCAAAATTACAATCCCAATACCAAATTTGGAACAGATAAAAAGGTGAATTAAAATAATAATTATTGATCTTTTCATCCCAGATATAACAGAGCTTGTGAACTATGAACTAAACATCATTTATATCTATATTGTTTTTTTAATATACTATAAGAATCTTAAATTTCCATGCTTGATTTTGAATGATGATGCCCTAATGGTTACTATACCATGTCCTTTGTTATACTCTCTGATTTCTGCAATTACTCATCCAATGCAAATACTCTAAAAGCCTCCTAAAGATTTTCTATTTTGTTTCCCAATATTTTAGGTTAGGGAAAAAAAATGTTATCATGGTTTATCATAATCATCAACTGCAAACAAACTCTTGTCTTGCAAGACAAATGGTAAGATTCATCTTATATATTTTCCGTTGTTCTTTAGGATCTTTTGTTAATTATGGAATTTGTTACTCTATGCATATGAAGTGTGTGAAAGGATTATAACCGAAGCAAAACTATTCTATTCTCAACTGTTGGCACTATAAATTGGACTCTAAATTTTACTCTTCTTATGTATAGCAAGAGAAATTGAAAAGGAAAACTACAATGCAAATCATGCTATTTTGATAACTAAAAGGATGAAGTTTTCATCTCATAGGATCTCCTATACTCGTTATTGTTGAACGCACTGTAAGTACATTATGAATAGCCATTCACATGTACAGCATACATAGAAAATGTCAGATGAAAATAGCAAAATGCATAAGTTATGATGTAACAATGCTCCACAGAATACAAAAAATAAGTGTGAGGACACCATATCTAATTTTGTTTTTCTTTCACCATAAGAATAATAGGTAGAATTCAGTATCATATTCATAGAACTGCATAAATAATAATAAAGATAGAAAATCAGGAAGAGTAACTTACACATTTTCTCCTTTTTCAAGCATCCAGTCAGGCACTGTTCCATTTAGTAGATTTCCGGTTAAGTATCTGAAAATAGTTAATGAGATTATTGAATGGTTCCTTATAGCACTGTGACAAAAGTATTTAAGAAGAAATTTAGATGATGAGTTTTAGAAAATAAAAAATGTTTTATATATGTCATTTTTTACTATAGGAGTTTTGTGTATCTCTAACTATTGGTGATCCCAAGACAAAGCCAAATGGAAAGACAGATAGGTTTCTTTTGTTCTATGGTACACATGTCCAGTCTCCCTACACATTTTGTTTTCAGGGTTGATACTGTTGCCATACGTAGATCAAAGAAAGGAGTACATATCATTATAACTTAAACGAAGGAATCTTCTTCCTGACGTGGAAAGAAGGAAAATTAGTAACTAAATCTCATTTGTAACCTTCCACCTTGACCTAAAAATGCAGTTGCTAGTGTAAACATTTTTGTTCCTCTTTATGCACACTGTTGGCCAACTAGTCCCCCCTCTGGCAGGATCTCTTTTTTGTTTTTTTGGACATCAATGTTAGAGGAAGAAAAGAATTTTTCAAAATATTGGCTTGCAAGACACCCCAGCATGTGCTCTTCAAACTAACGATAAGAACAAAAGTAGTTAAATTTAATTGCTTACATGTAATCTGTTTTTACTGCACCAGAAAGGCTGGGTGGAATTTCTCCTGTCAGTTTGTTAAAGCTGAGGTCTCTGCAGGAGAAGTTATAAGCAACAGCATTAAAAATTCTTCTGTGACTAAGGAACTATTTCATTTCCAAAAGAAGAAATGCTCAAATCAGTGTAAAACTTTAGTTTGTCACCATGAAACCTTCATGTCTATCAACATAATAAATTAGTTCCAAAATGCAAAATTTAAGAACTGGAGCAGTTTGAATAGTATGGGAAGGAAACATGCAGATTTGGATTTAAAGATAGAAAGAAAGGAAAGTTAATATTTACTAACAAGGTTTTCAATTTGGTCATTCCCCCAAGAAAGTCAGGTAGCTGTCCAAGAATATTGCAACTCCTCAGTATTCTGCAACACCAACATAAAGACAATTGTTGCAACACATAATTGCAAAACAAATATTACTTGATAAGAGAGCATTCAAACTCACAGAGTCTTCAGATTCTTCATATTACTCAATGGTGGAAATCGTGTTTCAGTTCCATTACTCAAGTCACTGATTCTCCTGCAGACCAATAATATACTTAATTAAGAACTAAAAATACCATCACATTGAAACTGATCACAAGTCATTGAATCTCAAGACTTGACTCACAAGTCGGTTATCTTTGCCAAAAGACCGATGCCAGATGGAATTGGCCCACCTAAACCGCTGCCCTGAATCACTCTGCCACCGTGAAATTTTGGTTCAGATAAATAATCAAACACATTATATACTATAAGACACTAAAATTGAAGCATAAGTAAAACTCTTACAGTTTTTCTAGATTAGTCCAATTCTGAATAAAATTAGGTATCGGGCCCGTGAACTGGCTATCACCAATTCGACTGCATTATGACAAAAAATTTGTAAATGCAAGTACGATTTAAGCTGTCTCATATACATAAATGAACTAATAAATCTGAAACTTACAAGTCTTTCAATGTGGTTAGGTTTGCAAAAGTGGCAGGCAACTGCCCAGTAAAATTATTGGAGGCAAGCAGCCTAGAACAACATCAAAGAAGACAAAATATAAACCAAACGATTATTCTATCTGAATATGTTAGAAAAGAAAGTTCATCAAAATTGTAAGAAGAAATCCCATGTCGCTAAAACTTATTAGAAAAAAATTTGAAGGGTCTCACATTCTCTCTATGCGGTTTAAACTTCCAAGCTCTCGAGGCAATCCTCCAGAAAGTTGATTGCACTCCACAGTTCTGTATACAAATTCATTTTTCAATCAACTTAACCTAAAATTATCACATTTCAAAAAAATAAAAAAAAAATAATAATACAGGCAAGAGGGGAACTTACAGATTTGCAAGAGTGCTGATGTTTCCAATTTCTTTTGGAATTGGACCCGTTAACCGATTTCCCAGAAGAGAGCTACAGACCATACCCATTTTTCAGTTTGAAGAAGAAGAAGAAAAAGAAGAAATAGAGATAGAGAAAGAGAAGATACATGTTGACCAATTGCATGGAACCCCATTGTGGAGGGATTGTACCGTTAAGGTAGTTACGAGAGAGGTCACTGCATGAAGAAGAACAAAAGTACAGTTTGGGTTAAGTTTAAAAGGGTATTTATTTATCAATATTTTAATAATTTAAAGGCAAATTCTTACATTTCTTGGAGGAAAGGAAGCCTGCCCAAGTCTTTTGGGAGAGTGCCTGGGAGATTCTGAGACTTCAGAACTCTGTGCTTTAACACAGTTTAAGCTTCTTAGCATTGCTTGACCGAAGTAATAGTAATTAAACATACAAATAAATAATATAAAAATTGAAAATAAAGAACTCTGTGATGGAGAGTTGCTGTCATGAAAGATACTGTCTGCTCCATTCCAAATAAATTTTGCAAAATCAATATATATTTTTCCTTAATATATTTTTTGAATAATTTTTATATATTATGATCTATTTTATTAATTATTTTACTTTTTTTCAACTAATGAATGGCATAAGTGTTATTTGATATGTTAAAAACAACAAAATTCTTAAATTGAAAGGGTTTTGGAATACTTGAATTTGAAGTGTTATAATTTTTAATACAGAATTAGGTTGAGGTTAATTTTATAATTATCCTTATTTATTAATTATAGAATTTATTTTAAATGCTTGTTAGTTTCTAATTATATTATTTAAAAAAATTTAGTAATAATATTAAATTAATTTTTTAGATAATTTTGATAAATAAAATAAAAATTGTTAAATTCATAAGTTCACTCATGAATTTAAAAAAATAAATTTATGACATCTCAAATTTTTAAAATATTTCATGATAGAACTTTATACAAGTATATTTTAATTTTAATAAATATAAAATTAAGATATTTTTTAAATTTTAATAAATAATTTATTATATTAAAAATTGAAATGTGTTATAAGTTTAAAGTGTCATAATATATATATATATATATATATATATATATATATATATATATATATATATATATATATATATATATATAAAGTTTACATATGAAATGGTATATTGGTCCACAAAAATTAAAGAAAACCAATGAGTCAAGATGGTGTCCTACTGTTCTGCTGTCCCACCTACCATTGCGCATTTACAGCAAAGCTATGTTCATCTTGTTTTTCCAAAGATTCTTGAGAAAGAAAGAAAAAAAAAAAAAGAAATAATTTCATATTGAAAATTTCTATCATAATTTTATTTTTTATAAAATAAATTTAATTTAACAATAAAAAGTAAATTAAAAGTATATATATATATATATATATATACACGTGAATGTAAGATTTGAATATAAGATTTGTTACATCGACACTTATATAGATATGTATTAAAAAAATAATGAGAAAATAATTGTGATATTCTTGTGGTCCCTCTCCATACGCAATTGATTCGCATGATCTCATTATAGATATAAAATTGCCTATTATTATAATTCAAAACTCAACGCTCTTCCCTATTCATATGTATTATAGACTATATTTAATAAATAGTAATATAATATAATTTTTTTTATAGAAAATTTTTATAATTTTTAGTTTATTTTCTTAATACTCAGTAATATAATTATTTTCATATAATTTTTATTAAAATTTTTATAAATTATACTTATTCAAATTTTTTTATTTAAATTTAATTTATTATAAATTTAAAATATAAAATATATATTAAAATTTTTTCAAAAATAATTAACAAATGGTACCGACATCAGCAGCCGGACATTAAATGCCCTGTCATTGTATATACGTGAATTGATCTTTAATTTGGCAGAGCTGGAGCCTACTTGTGTATAAACAAGCAGAACTTTTGGACTGTTATGACCATGGATAGACCCATCTAGTTCGAGCTCAGCCATGTGTTGCTGATTATTACAATTAATATTATTTTATTTTTAATAATTAAATTATTTTTTTTCTTTTCTAATTATTTAAAAAATAAACAAATTTATAATCAATCTTTTTATTTTTATTATTGATCTCTTAGAATTGGTTGTTAATCCATTTAATCGATTTAAAAATAAATTTAATTGAATTAGTAAATCAATACTTAGTGATTCATGGTTGAGTTTGATTTTAGAAATACAAGTTTGAACAAATATGTTTGAAACTTCAATGAATTATTAGAAGAATTAATGTATGCTTTTATTTTTTAATATAAAATTTAATGGGGTTTTGCAATATCTTCTGAAAGAAAGACTTCATGGGTACTTGAAGCTTCTTGAGATACTAGCTAGTGATTATACTTGTGAGAGAGAGAGAGAGAGAGAGAGAGAGTTACATGCTAATGATGTGGCAGATGGTGGCATCGGAGAAGGAACAATTACAGGTAACAGCATTTTCTGAGCCCTTCACTGGATTTGGATCTGCCCATCCTGATTCACCAGAGCATGGATCAACGCTAAAGTTCCAATCTGTCTTCCCCAGTGTCTTGGCTATGTCACGTAGAGCTTCCACTGCAAAACAAACCAACCAAAATCCAACCCTATTAACCACAACCAAACCTATTAAGCTACATACAAAAGCAAAGCAAAGCCATATGTATATATACCTTCATCATTTGGTAATCTAGTAGCTCCAAAAGCTAAAGTTGCGAGGCAAAAGACACTGGCAATAAATGGTGCAGAGATGAAGAACATGTTTGAAGATGATGAAATTAGGATTCAATGACCTTCGCATTTATCTCAATAA
Organism: Hevea brasiliensis; assembly: GCF_030052815.1. NCBI lineage: Eukaryota > Viridiplantae > Streptophyta > Magnoliopsida > Malpighiales > Euphorbiaceae > Hevea > Hevea brasiliensis. The sequence goes on along the minus strand of NC_079496.1, from coordinate 20,357,449 downwards.
CGCCTGAAAGGATGTAGTATGGAGAGAAGAGAAGACAGTGAATGATGGGCTGCATTTAGAGACAGGGATAGGACTAGACTTCAATGAGAGAGCAGTACAAAGAGGAAGTCAACATTTTTTTTTTGTTTTTTCTTTAGTGATATATAAAGAATTTTAAATACTGCTTATGGAAATGTGAGTGTGACAATATTATTATATAATTTGAAATTTTTATTATAGAGTTAGAGTTGCGTGATATAATAACCTACTAATAACGGAGAATGATTGATTGAGATTAGATCCATCATTTACCTGTAAATTTACACTAAATATTTTTTTTTTCATAAGGGTGTTTTTTATGTTTGTTTTACGAATCACATAATATTAATTTCTCTAGAGTTCGTATTTGGCTCTTTTAATTCTCCTTTTGAGAGCACACACCCAATACTTATTTATTAAATCAAAAAATTTTACAACTTAAAAAGTGAAGAAATGTTAAGACTACGTTTGTTATAATATAATATAATTAAATATGTAATAAAATTGATATTGTCACAGAAATCTTCACTTTTATGGATTTGCAAAATATGAAAGTGTAACATTTCTAATTTTTAAATAATTATTATATATATATATATATATATATATATATATATATATATATATATATATATATATATTATTCTAACATTGGTATTGTGGACTTTGCGTATGTATTTTCATTTTGTGAAAATTCGATCATCGCCCAGATCTGTAATTTCGGACCGAGCAGCTAAGCTGCTGGAACCATTTTAGAACCGAGTCAAGATTATAGGTTACCCTACTGTTTTCAGACGTTCTGGACACGTTTCAATTGTCAGATTCGACATAGGTAAACTCGAACTCCACATTACTCAATTTTTACCTTGTATTGGGTTAGAATAAAATTTATAAAATATTCGTGGATGAAAAGAAAATTACGATTCTTATTGCAATAGCCTTATAATATTGTTAAGAACCGCGGGGCAGGTTTATAGAATTTTTAAAGTTAGTTTGGATAGTTTTTGAAAAATATTTTTGAAATCTTACAATTGAGTTGTCTGTTATTGTGATTATTGCTTGGTTTGGATGGGCCCAGGAGGGGCTATATGATGTGATTGAGTTGTGGGTGTGTGATTTGTGGATATAGAAGTGCGTTTAAGCCCTTTTGCAGGTTGGGTAGGTCCTAGGTATAGGGGAGACTCTGCCGGATTTTCAGCACGACTTAGGACATCTTTGGTCTTTTCTAAACTTGTATTGAGTCAAATATATTAAATAATTGCAATGAAATTGTCAAGTGAGCCGGGACAGCCTTCCTCCTCTGCCCAGCCACCGCAGTGATCTCGGTTCAAGTTTGTGAGTAAAATATTAATTTTAATTATAATTTCGATATTATTATATGTTCAAACATGCCCATGCATCACTTATAAATATGTATCTATGTAGTTAAATACTAGGCACGTTTTATATTGCATTCATAATTATTGAAGTGCCATAGATGTTGTTTGTGATAATTTGGAGCAGTGTATGTGCATGGCGTGCGTGTGGTATGGTATTGGATATGGACAGGATGGGTAGACATGGCTTGAGAGACACTCGCTAGGACTAGGTCCTTCGGGGTAGACACGGCTTGAGAGAAACTCACTGGGACCCCGCATTTGGTTTATTAAGCGAAAGTCCGGCTTGAGAGACACTCGCTCGCAGAGGTTGGATTAAGAGGGCTTTATAGGGGATCAGCTCCCATATATGTATTGTTTGACAGTGTTGGGTATGTGAGTGCTCTAAATTGCCTTTTTGCTGTTATGATATAAAAACTATGACGATGTTGCATTTCACTCCACAGGGTGCATTAGCTTTAGATAGCTATAGAGATTATGATTAAAATTGATATTTTACTCTCTGAGTTGAACGCTCACTCCTGTTCATCTATTTTTCCAGGCTACAGAAGAATTATTTATTGTGGCTAACCTGCTCTTCTTCTTCGCAGGTCCATTAATAGTATTTAATGTATTTTGTACAATTGAGTTAAATTTTAGACTCCGCATGTGTTAGAAGCACTTATTTTTATTTTGGGCCTGTATTATAAAAGTTATGTTGGACTTGTAAAATTATTAACTGTATGCATGATGGGATTGGATGAGAAAGCTGAGCTCCCATTTGAGTTATGACATTTTGATTATGTGGAGGGTGAGCTGAGCTCCCCAATTTATTAAATATTGTATTTACAGGTCGGGCGAGTCAAAAACTCCCCGTTAAATGGTCCATTTTATGGCCGGACTTTGTCCTATTGAATTCTTGAAATTAGGCTCAAATGGGCATTAGAGTTGGGTTGAGGAATAGTTAGGCTTACTACGGGCCTGGGGGGCATTAGGCTGGCCCAGGTCCTAATGCCAGTCCAGCCCATAAGTTGGGTTATGACAAATGTGGTATCAGAGCTTAGGCTTTAGATTCATGGGAAATGATAATGTTCTGCTAATGTTCTGATAGGTAAGTTGAGAAAGGGGATACAAAAAGAATTTTATATGGTTAATTACAAGTGTTACGTAATGTGAAGAATGTGCTGGTAGGAGTTAATCGTAAAGTTAGAATTCTTGAAGTAATGGAACTAGTAATCATGATAAGACTAAGAAAAAAAAAAGTTAAAGTTGATGATGGGATGGACATCCTTGAAAGAAAAGATGTAAGGGTGAGATAGGACTAAGATTAAGGAATAAGTACAGCATGTTGAAAAGATATCAACGATAGCAGAAATAGGAAAAAAAAGTAGATAAGATTCAAAGAACAGGAAGAAAGCTCAGTAGAGCTAGTTATAATGAGGAGGATAAGAAGGAATAGGTATGCTAGGAACACACTAAGAGATGTTTGAAACAAGTTATTATGAGATGATAGATTAAAGGAGTAGCAGAGCCTCGATCTAAGTGCCAATGTGTCAGAAGTAGGCCACATACTAAAAAGCTTTAAGAAGAAGTCTAGATATTTCCATTCCAGAGAAGGAGTGAGAAACGATAAAGTTGCATTAACTGGGTTGTCAGGGAATACAAATACATTTGTCCTATAAGAGAAGAGACCCAGTTCACTTTTCAATATTGATAAGTGGTGTAGGGTATGCTTGACACTTGGATGGAGCTCTACATAACTAGTTACATAAGATGGACAGGAGCTGGTCTAAGAACCTTAGTAATGACACAAAAAATATTGAAAATTTAAAGTATTATGAGAGTGAGAAGATTTATAAGTATTGACCATTGAGGTCATAGGACAAGTAAAGGTTTCGAAAGAGATGTATATGATAGGTGCTACAGGAAAGCATTTCATAGGATACTATAGGGTAAGGAACATAAGTCATATTTTTGGGGACCAGAGATTATTGAAACAAAGGAATGAGGACTGAAGTCACCAAGAGACACGTTAGGGCGTAATAAAAGTGAGGTAAGCGCCAAAGTTGATTAAATTTATCAGATATCAAGTTGAGAGTAGTGGAGTTATAATGAGTACTAGAGATGACAAAAAAAAAAAAAAAAAGAGAGGGGTAAACGAGTAGTCAGATGTGATGGTTTAGACTCAGAAGGGGGATGGTAGCTGGTATACTACGACAGGGGCAGATAGACAAAAAAAAAAAAAAAAAAATTTAACCATCCATGCAGATCCAAGGCAGAAAGATGTAAAATTTACAATGGGTGACTATGTTTTTGAAGGTTTCTCCTATAAAAAGGGTTATGAGATTTGAAAAGAAAAGGCAAATTAGCACTCTTTTATATAGGACCTTTTAATATCATGGACAGAGTGGGAGCAGTTGCCTATCAGTTAGAGTTGCCACCAAACCTTTCTCATGTCCACCCAGTATTTCACATTTTCATGCTTAGAAAGTATGTTCCCGATCCTTCTCATGTGCTGTGACCAGACACAGTGGAGTTAAATGAGAATTTAAGATTTGAGAAGCAACTAGTAGCTATAGTAGACTATCAGATGAGACAACTTTGGTCAAAGCAAATCCCTATGATTAGTCCTGTGGAGGAGTTAATCTATGAAGGAATGCACTTGAAAGTTAGAGCGGGATATGCGTAGCAAGTACTCATAAGTTTGATATGCAACTATGTGTCATTGTTTTGCCTTGTGTAAAATTCGAGGACGAATTTTCTATAAGGGGGGGGAAGAATGTAACATCCCTAATTTTCAAATAATAATAATAATAATTATTATTATTATTATATATATATATATATATATATATATATATATATATATATATATATATATTATTCTAACCCTGGTATTGTGGACTTTGTGTGTGTACTTTCATTTCATGGAAATTCGATCATCGCTCGGATCTGTAATTTCGGGCCGAGCAGATAAGCTGTTGGAACCATTTTAGAACCGGGTCAAGATTATAGGCTACCCCACTGTTTTCAGACGTTCTGGACGCGTTCCAGTTTTCAGATTCGGCATAGGTAAATTCGAACTCTACATTACTCAATTTTTGCCTTGTACTGTGTTAGAATAAAATTTATAAAATATTCGTGGATGATAAGAAAATTACGATTCTTATTGCAATAGCCTTATAATATTGTTAAGGACCGCAGGACAGGTTTATAGAATTTTTAAAGTTAGTTTGGATAGTTTTTGAAAAATATTAGTTTTGAAGTCTTATAATTGAGTTGTCTAATGTTGTGATTATTGCTTGGTTTGGATTGGCCCAGAAGGGGCTATGTAATGTGATTGAGTTGTGGGTGTGTGGTTTGTGGATATAGAAGTGCGTTTTAAGCTCTTTTGCAGGTTGGGTAGGTCCTAGATATAGGGGAGACTTTGTCGGATTTTCGGCACGACTTAGGACATCTTTGGTCTTTTCTAAACTTGTATTGAGTCAAATATATTAAATAATTGCAATGAAATTGTCAGGTGAGCTGGGATAGCCTTCCTCCTCTGCCCAGCTACCACAGTGACCTCGGTTCAAGTTTGTGAGTAAAATATTAATTTTAATTATAATTTCGATATTATTATATGTTCAAGCATGCCCATGCATCACTTATAAATATATATCTATATAGTTAAACACTAGGCACATTTTATATTGCATTCATAATTGTTGAAGTGCCATGGATGTTGTTTGTGGTAATTTGGAGCAATATGTGTGTGTGGCGTGCGTTTGGTATGGTATTGGATATGGACAGGATGGGGAGACACTCGTTGAAACCCGGTCCTTCGGGGTAGATACGGCTTGAGAGACACTCGCTGGGACCCCGCATTTGGTTATTAAGCGAAAGTCTGGCTTGAGAGACACTCGCTGGCAGAGGTTGGATTAAGAGGGCTATATAGGGAATCAGCTCCCAGTATAGGGAATCAACTCCCATATATGTATTGTTTGACAATGTTGGATGTGTGTGTGCTCCAAATTGCCTTTTTGCTGTTATGATATGAAAACTATGACGATGTTGCATTTCACTTCACAGGGTGCATTAGTTTTAGATAGTTATAGATATTATGGTTAAAATTGATATTTTACTCTCTGAGTCGAACGCTCACTCATGTTCATCTATTTTTCCAGGCTATAGGAGGATTAATTGTTGTGGCTAACCTGCTCTTCTTCTTCGCAGGTCCATTAATAGTATTTAATGTATTTTGTACAATTGAGTTAAATTTTAGACTTCGCATATGTTAGAAGCACTTATTTTTATTTTGGGCCAGTATTATAAAAGTTATGTTGGACCTGTAAAATTATTAACTGTATGCATGATGGGATTGGATGAGGGAGCTGAGCTCCCATTTGAGTTATGACATTTTGATTATGTGAAGGGTGAGCTGAGCTCCCCAATTTATTATATATTGTGTTTATAGGTCAGGTAAGTCAAAAACTCTCCGTTAAATAGTCTATTTTATGGTTAGACTCTGTCCGATTGAATTCTTGAAATTGGGCCCAAATGGACATTAGAGTTGGATTGAGGAATAATTAAGCTTACTACGGGCCTCGGAGCTTTAGGCTGACCCAGGTCCTAGTGCCGGTCTGGCCCATAAGTTGGGTTGTGACAGAAAGTAATAGGTGGATTAGTTAACCACTGCTCCAATACCTAAGCTAATATTAAGAATTTGAAAAAAAGAATAAGGTTGAGAAAATAATGATTAGAACCTTTGTACTTATTAATCCTCATACATACTCCCATTGGGATTAGGAGTGTTGAGTTATGATAAAGGCTGATCTCTTAATATTTCGAAGTCCTGTATTTAATAGAAGGAAGTTTCCCATGTTCGAGTGTCCTTAGGTATGTTCTTAGTTTTGTTGGGCAAGTGCCCTTATTCCTGCTGAATAAGCGAACGCCCCATGATCTTGACTCACGGACGAAAGTCCTTATACTGATTGGAAGGGCGTGCGCCCGATGGACGAGTGAGATTTAAGTTAGTAGCATCAAGAATTAAAGTTAAAATGTAATGCAATGAACTTTTGGAAAAAAAATATAAAAAGTTACAATCTCATATTCTTTTATATGTTGACGAAATATAATTAAATTAGCAATAAAATTTTAATATAATTAATGGAGAATGATTGATAGAGATGAGATCCATCATGTACCATGACTTTAAACTAGAGAATTATACAATTTAAGAAGTGAAGTGACAGTAAATGATATATTACTCATGTTGACGAAGATATGCAAGTATAATTGGATTAATTATAATTTAGGGTTTGTAATTTAATATTATTAATAGCCATGAATAAGGAGGCGTACTTTTGTTTCAATAAAATTATCTCAGGAAGAGGATACTGGTAATAAATTAAAACTTATGTATTTTCTTAAAAATTTAATAAATAAATCTTTATCTTATTTCAAGATTTTTTTCCAAACAGTATTTTTCAAATAAAATATAAAAAATTAAGAAAAATATGTTCAAAGGATAATTTTTTTAGAAAATTTTATTTTCAAGAAAATTATTTTTAAAAATTATAAAAAATTGTCAAGAACCACCTGAAAATTATTTAAAAATTTCACCATCGAGGATGCATATTTAAAAGAGGGTTAAATTTTTTTAAAACAAACAAATTCTTCTTTGAAATCTTTTATGGGAAAAACTTTTAGACTAAAATAGTTTTTTTTTTTGGGAAACTTTTCTTTGGGAAAGTTCTTTCTCTGAATTATTTTTACAAATTATTGGAAAATTAATTTTTTTATTTTTATTACTAAGGAAATTTTTTGAAAATTTACAATATTTTAAATGTTGTACTTCTTTAATTAACAGAAAGATATCTATAAAAAACAAATGGAGAGATTAAAATATCAATAAAATCAAATATTAATTATTGTTGTGCATTGCAAAAGCGTATAAACTGCAAAGAAATAAAGTAAATACATAAAATACCAATATTTACGTGATTCACCCTCTTAACATAGGGGTTACATCTATGGACTTGCCATCTTCCACTATCATTAATAAATAAATTATCATTACAAGCTTATAATTATACTACCCATCAACTCAATTACACCCAAAAAAATTCATACTATATAATTTCTCATAGTAAATATATTAATTAGTCCCTCTCAGTTTTGTCTAAACATAACCCAATATATTTACTATTATAACACTACACCACAAATGGTGCCTTCAACTATATAGGAGATGGCCCTCTCATCAATGAACAAGAATTCCTTTCTTTTGTGTCACGACCTAACCTATGGGCCGGACTGGCACTAGGATTTGAGCCAGCCTAAAGCCCCCGAGGCCCGTAGTAAGTCTAACTATTCCTCAACCAAACTCTAAGGCCTATTTGGGCCCAATTTCAAGAATTCAACCGGACAGAGTCCGGTCATAAAATGGACCATTAAATGGAAAGTTTTTTACTCGCTCAACCTGTAAACACAATATATAATAAATTGGGGAGCTCAGCTCACCCTCCACATAATCAAAATGTCATAACTCAAATGGGAGCTCAGCTCCCTCATCCAATCCCATCATGTCACACCTTACCCCTCTGTAAGGCATAACATGATCCCGTAGAATACCTAATGAACTACCAAACTTCACCTACCGATAACTCATTAAGTACCCTACAAGGGATTTTAAAATAATTTTCTTATTTTTGATAAGTGGTGAGCATTTTCTAATAGGTATTTAAAACATTTAGTTAAAATTAAAACTAGTTAATATTTTTGGCTCATTTTATTTGTCCGCAAATTTTATAAAAATTTTGACAGAGTTCCGTCTGTATTTTGAGAAAACAGTTCTTCAAATACCTGAAATAAAAGCACTTCCAATAATTTTTCCAACAACTACTTCAATTTCACAATCAAACTCAATCAATTTCAATAACTCCACAATCATTTCAATCAATTTCTCAAGTTCAAAATTCAATAATCCTCAAGGTACTGTCAATCAATTTTATACATTCATATTTCTTTAAAGATAAACAATTTATATATACATCATACAAAAATTTACATTAAGAAAATCCAAACTAAAATTTATTACGAATTTTATACAGATTTTGTACAAGCTGCTCCAGACCCATTTTCACATGTCCATATATTTCTGTGCATTACATTCATCAAAATAAATATTTACGATTAGGGTATAAATTATACCCGATATAGCCTTAGGGTAAATCGCTCCACAATCTTCAGCAGCTCACTCTGCTGCTCCTCTAGTCTCTAAATCTGCGACAGCAATAACAGCTATCGCTGAGTACTAAGACTCAGTGGTGCACAACATACTAAAATAATCTTTATGCAGAATTAAAATCACATTTATTCAAAAATTGGATTGAACATGAGAATTAAATACAAAATATAAATTATGAGATTTTAATCCCAAACAATTTCATTTTGAAGTATCAAATCACATTTCATAAAACCCACAGTTAGATCATGCCATTCGAAACAAATATAATCTCAATAGCCAGAGGCTAAGGAGAAGTCACATCACAAGGCTAGCTAGCTCAAATATATGGATATCCATTCACATCATCTTCTATTGACACACCTCAACACTTATCTAGAGAAGGAATCAAAATTCGAAACTAATTACCCCCACTAGTCATGCTAGTGAGGTGTTCAAATATATGGTCATGACACTGTGGTTTCAAAACTTATCTTAACAATTTGCTAAACATTGTCATTTCAAATATACATAATAACTTTTAACAATTTAAATCAAAAGCATCATAATAATGTCACAATTCAATAATTCACAATATTTAAAACAATATGCAGAAGATAATTGACAAAAATTATACATTGTGCACAAACCTTAAACGAGTCTCCTCTTGGCCTTGACTCGATTCCTCGGGTTTTTTCCCGGTGTTCTTTTCAACTGAAACACACAATTTCACAGTGTTTCAGTACCATTACTTAGCATAAATCCAAAAATAAATTTAACTTCACTTTTACCTAGCTCTAATGTGCTAAACTCGATATTCTTTAATTTTTTGTGTCTCGGGTTACTATTCACTACACTATTCAAGTCAATTTGTTGACTTTCTAAGGCTTAATAGGTATGGAAATTCCAACTTCACCCACAAACCACATTTTGGTCACTAAATTTATTGGTTTTGATTGTTTATTCAAATTCTAAGTCTTTTAGGCAAATTTGAAAATTTTCAGTTTTGGTGCCTAAGGTTGCACTATTCCATTGGTTAGTTTACTGTTGGAATTTGGCAAAACTTTCTTCGTAGAAAATGTTCCCTATTGTCTTAAGTTTATTCTCCTTTTTGAATCACTCCAATTGGAGTTTTGTAACTCAAGTTATAGCCATTTGAACAATGGCTGCCGGATTAGACTCAACCCAGATTTTCTGGGCAATTTTTGGTGTTGGCAGTTTTAGGTCACTAACTTGGGGTGGTCAAATGACTTGGTTATTGGCATAATTTGGGTTTGTGTTCTTCATAAAAGTTTTAGGTCTATATCTCATCTAACCACTAGTAAAATTTCAGGTCATTTAGACCTTCCTGGTTCAAGTTATGACCAAATGAACAAACACTATTCATTTGGTCAGTTTGTATAGAGGCAGACTGTGATTTCTCAAGTTTGGTCAATTTATTCACTAGGTTTTGGTCACTTTTTGGGCATGCTTCCTAAATGAAAATTGTGTCATTTAGTGTCTATTTTCATTCCCAATTGGTCTCATACCAATTGGACTTGTAAATTTTCATTTTTGGTCCTTCAAAGTTGACTTGGTCATGCTGCCAGTAGCATGACCAAACTCCCTCCGAATTTGGCTTTAATTCAAACACTTCTAGCACACTTAATTAGGTCACAAATGATCATTTTTCACTTCACATTAGGTCAAAGACACCATTTACAAGTTCCTCACTTTTTTGTCTCTAACCCTAAGTGTCCTAAAACCCTAACTACACAAACTCTTTGCATTTAACTAATTCAAAGCATATAAACACAATCTTTCAACTCATTCAAGCATCCTAACATGTTTAACTCAATCAAACTCATGCAAAACATACCCCTACATAGGAAGGCCGAAATTCACATATAATCCTCCAAAAATTATTTTCTTTTCCATTTTTCATAATTTCTAAGTTCACTTAAACTAAGAACACATGTATTAACTAAAATTTTAATTAAAAGAACTAACCTCGCTTTGATGTTCAATCTTCAATTTTCTTCTTCTTTTCTTCTTTTTTCTTGATCAATCTTCTTCTCAAGTGAGGTTAACAAGGTTTAACTACGAGGATTACACTTCTATAGCTGAATTTGTGGTTCCTTCTAGCTCAAAAAATGAGCTTTCATGGAGGACTAGTAAGGGAGAGAGGGAAGAGAGAGGTGGACGGCTAACTTGAAGAAGATAGACTTTTGTTTTATTTTTTTTATCTTTTCTTTTTTGTTTTTATCCTTATGGAAGACCCAAAAATCTAATTATTTAAATATATTAATTATTATTTTTATGGCATCATGCATGATGTCATCACTTTTTTAACTTTTTCATTTTTTTTCTATTTATTTTTCTATTAGTTCTTTAATTTAATTCTCGATTCCGGAATTTTCTTTTCTCCGATTTTATTTGTGATTAGGTCGAGTCACTCGGGTCAATTGACCAAATTGCCCCTCGCCGGTTTATCCCGGTTTGCAATTAATTCAATATTTCTTCTGGCTCCCTGACCTAATTATTTGACTGACTTAACAATTCTTTTTCGTGATTTTCTCTTTTCCAGTGTGTTCGTAATGGTCCTAAGGACCGCAGCGTTCCATTTTACGGCTCGAAATTTGAGTTTAAAACGACTTCGCAGTCCTTCCCGAGAAGGTCACCTATCACTGTGACTCTCAGCTCGTTTAACTTCTTATGTTCTGTTTTTCTTGTTTATACTTAACTAATTGAACATTATTAATTATTTGTGTTTAGGGCTTATCTAGTTGTCTTAAGTGTAGTTCTAATCCCCTTAATTGTCCGGACTGACACTGGTCACCGGAACAGTGAAATATACCAGGCTATACAAATAGGAGTGTTACACATCATGCATACAGTTAATAATTTTACAGGTCCAACATAACTTTTATAATACAGGCCTAAAATAAAAATAAGTGCTTCTAACACATGCGAAATTCTAGGAGTAAAAAAAAATTATACAATATCATAAAATGAATAGGCAACCTGCGTGTTAGTAGTATGCCCTAGAGCATATCATTTAGTATGTATCTTGTACATATTTTTATTAATAAAAGGCATTTCCACTTTTTCGTTTACATAAATTGTTTCATAATATGCAATATGACTTTTTATTATTTAGACTCAATTCATTATGAATTTAAGACATAAAATATATAATGAAATTTTAAAAAAAAAATTTTAATAGATATAAATGTAAAAGTCATTAGAAAAAATTAAAAAAAAAATAAAAAAATCAACAGAAAATACTCATTGATGACTACTAATAAAGAGATTAAAAGAAAAAAAAAAGAAAATTAAGATTAATAAATAATGAGAAAGATGGGGAGGATGGGGATTCCTTAATTAACCATCTGTTCTAAATATAGCATAGCTCTCACATGACAATTTAATTAATTAGCTAATTTTGACTAGGAATTTTTAAACATATTGTTTATTTTTTGCATTTGTATGCATGGTCCACCAAGATCCCAATCATACCATAAATATAATTTTATTTTCCAAATTGGGTACGTCAGAACACAGAAAAAAAAAACCACTTCAATTAAGTTTTCTTCTGCATGGAAATTTCAAATTCCAAATTCCAAAAGCAGCTTTTAACTGTTTATAATAATTAATCCATTGTTTTATTAAACACAAATGCCGCCTTATGACTTTTTCCATAACTAAATTGCATGGAAATTTCTTAATTAGAAACTATTGTCTTATGATGGTTTGTCATTTTATTGCTAATACCTAACTCTTGGGTTTAACTATTAGATACAGCTAATAATTAATAGTTGTTATTAATAATTAATTGTTAATAGTTAATTATAATTGTTAAGTTTCAAGCGTTTAGTAAAGTTATATCCAATTATTATTATTGGTATGTAAAATTACTGATAAGAGTATAGTATATTGTGTCGTTTATTTTATTATTGAAATAGAATATAATTATTAATTTATTATGTTATATTATTTATTATTTTTATTAAAATTAATAAATATAAATTAAAAAATTAAAGAAAATATAATTATAAATAATATAATATTTAAATGTATTTATATTTAAATTATAAATAGAATTAGTAATAAAATGTTTTATATTTCATGATGGTGTGATAATTTAAATTTTTTTATATTTTATAAACTAAATAATATATACATTAATAATAATAATAATATATTTAAAATAAACTTTTAACTTCGTTAAAATAATGTCAAAATATGTACAACACTTCCAAAGACATACAAACCTTCTTGGATGCGGCAAGTTGCCTTGAAAGAGTGGGATAAGCCGAGAGTTATTTTTGTCAACGCATGAAATAAATATGGAATTGATATGAAACAGTTTCTAACTAAGAGCTGATAAAATGAGACGTGTAAGTTCCTGCCTCCCTTTTAGAACTATATCCTGCATTAGGGATGACAATAAGTAGAGTATCCGCAGAAATCACCATACTTAAACTCGAACCCAAATCGTATTATTATCATTAAAATTTGAACTCATTTTAAACTCGATTAGAATTTATTCTCAACTATACAAACTCGTCCCAAATCCGATTGTTGTTATCTGAAAAAAAATCAAACCCGTTTAATTTTATATATTTTAATTAATATTTTACATAAAAAATTATTTTGATTAATAATTTATATTTTAAAAATTTAATAATTTCATAAATATTTAAATTTCATTTTATATAAAATAAAATATATAAAAATTTACAAATATTATTACAAAAAATATATGTTTTATATTTAATTAAATATTTATATAAACGAATTCAGGTAAAGAATGTCCAACATGTAAAATCCGAGTCTGTCACGAGTATTATTTTTTAAATCCGAACCCGTCTAATTATATAAAATTAAAATCTATTCTATTAGGATTTAATCAAATTTAATACTCATAAAAATCTGACATGTTGTCATTCCTATCTTACATTTGTCTTAATTTTGTGAGACTTTTTTATACATACATATTTATTTATTATTAACTTGTTATCCCATATAAACCATCTTATATGAAATTACCTATTTATTCTATAATTTCTCTATTGCAGGATCACATTCATAATATTTCACCAAATTTTAATTAAATAATTTTGATTACTTATTAAAATATAGAAAAAGAAATTTATATAAATATGAGAGAACAATGAATGATTTCTCAAAAATCAATGGATATTTCCACGGAAACAATTAGATTCCTCATTGGCGGCTAGCCCAAGAGCGAGTTTTGCTCCTTTTTCTCATTACAGCGTTTTGGCTCTTGCCGCTTTTCACTCGAAGCAGTTTCCGTAATTAGAAAGAAGCAGTTTCCGTACTCGTCATGCTTTTTTATTTCATAAAACATCAGATTATTATTATTTTTTTTAATCTACACCCAATTAGGGGCGAAAGTAGAAATAAATTCTTAGAGGGCCAAAAATAAAAATTCAAAAGAAAATAAGTAAAATTTTGATAAATATATAGAAACTAAAATAAAAATATAAATTATTAAAAGATTAAAATTAAATAATATAAAAAATATGATCAAAATTTAGATAGAAATATAGATGTTGAAAAAAAAAAATAATTGAAACAAAAAATAAAATATTAGAGGACAAATAATAATTTCTTTTTTAAAATACACTAGAATTTATAAGTAAATTCATAATTTTAATAATTTTAGAGAGTAAATAGTAATTTAAAAAAATATATATTTAAATTTAGTTAATTTTTAAAATTTTAAGAAGTTTGATTTCTAATTCCATTCATTATAAATCTAATAGATAAAAGATAGGATAAAATTTATTAATTAAATATATAAATTTTATATATTTATATTTTTAAATTTATGATAAATTAAATTTAAGCATTATATATAAATTGGCAAATCAATAAAACTACTTAATAGCTATTGATTTTTCTTAAAACTGCTTTATAATTACTTCTCATTACATATAAATTATCCTATATAAAATTATGAATTCATTTTATAATTTGTTCCCCACAAGATCATATATTCATAAGTTCCTGCAAAATCTCTATGAAAATTTATTTATAAATTTTTAAAAATTTTCAAAAATTTTTATTTTTTTAACCCTCCAACTTGTGAAATTGATGGATTAGAAAGATTTTCTCTATAAAATTTTTAAATATTTAAAAAAAATTTTTCATTCTTCTTAAATAATTAAAAATTATAAATATTTAAAAGTATAAAAATTCTTACTTTAAAAAAGAAATTTACTAAAAAAACCCTGATATGGATGAATATTTTAAGTGGAAACCATTCCTCATTGGCGGCTAAGAGCGAGTTTGCTCTTTCTTTTTAACTCCTTTTTCTCATTAGATCATTTTGATTTTTTCTTGCCGCTTTTCATTGAAACACTTTTGTAATTACAAAGAAACAGCGTCGTATTCGTCATTTTCTTTTTAATTTGACGCATTCAAAAGAAACCTTACAACAGCACCTTGATAAAATCCAAACTCTTCTGTCATCTTTAATCCTCCAACTGCTACTCCACCCTCTTCTTCTAAGATTTCTTCTTTGTTAATTTCCCTGCAATTCTTGTCATTTTCTTCTTGCAGTCTCTCTTTTCTCTCTGTTCTCCCAGAGAAGATAAGAAGAGCAAAAGGAAAAACACTATGGCGTTTGTTCCTACTGTCTTGAAGATTTTCTCTGTTATTGTTTTCTGGGTTTTGGTTTTGGATTGCTTTTTTGTCAAGTTGGGATCTCGGGCTCAAGTCTTGCCTCAAGATGAAGGTATTTATATTCACTTCTGCACTCTTCTTTCCATATTTGGCAAAATAAATTGATTTTCTTGCTGTTTGTTGTGAGAAATTGTCTTATTCCTTCATTAACAAAGAAGTCAGTTATGCTTTTGTTTGGCTGGTGAGAATTTGAGGGAAAATTTAAGACTGGAAAACTGTTATTTGGAATCCAGAAACGTAACCTCTATCACTCTGCTCAAAATCCTTTATTCTCTCTTTCGGATTTTGAAGATTAATGTGAGACATTGATTGCATAAAATAACCATTCATTTTGCCAGTGTCTTCATTTTGCTTTTAGCAGTTTCTTCTAAGTAGAGATGCTCTGTTTGCTTTCTGAGAATTTCAACAAAATAAATTTCAATTCTCTCTCTCTCTCTCTCTCTCAAGATTTGGTTTGGTAGATGAGAAAATGAGGCAATTTATAAGTTGAGAACAATTTTGAGTTTCATTTTCCTGGAAAAATTTGTCTGATCGTTTTTTTTTTCTCTGCAACCAAACAACAGATTTTCTTACTACCTTTTCAAAAAAAAAAAAAAGAAGAATTCTAATTATCTATCAATGATGGCAATGATATATGATAATGTTTTCAAAGTGATGAGATCTTAAATTATAATATGAATAAAAGCTAACGGTGGAAAAATGGAAGTAGTGATATCTGTATCGGCTGCATCTGCTCGTACTTTTTGCAAAATAGCGTGGTCCTGATTTGATTTTTACAGACTTATTATTTTTATGGTTACGTACTTGTCAGCAATCATATCTTTTTTTTTTAATAAATAAAACAAAATAAAATAAAATTTTGAAAATATTACAAAATTGCCATTATAATTTAGGGTAGTTGTCCTTCAGCTAATAATTTAGTGATTAAGGATTTGTTTGTTTTATTAAATAATATTTTCTTAAAAAATAATTTGACGTTTGAGCATTTACCGAAATTGATGAATAAAAAATATTTTTATATTTAAAGAAAAAATTAAATTATTTTTAAAAAAATAATTTAAAAAAGTTAATTTTTTTATTTTATAAATTTTTATAATTTTATTAAAATATGAAAACACTTATATATATATATATATAAAATAAATATATATTATTAACTTAATATTGTAATTCAATAATGAAAAATAATTTTATAAAAAATATTTTTTTAAATTTTATTTATAAAAAATATAATCATTTTTTATAAAATAAATAGAGTCTAAATATTTATTTTATAATAAATAAATAATTTATTTTTAATAAAATTTCATATAAAAATAAAAGAAAATATTTTATTTCATACATAAATTGATTAAATAATAATAATAATAATTCAAAATTTAGAAATAATCTCTATTAGAAATGGATTTAGCATTATTTAATGTGGTTTTATTAGAAGGAGATAATGCATTGTTTTTATGTATAATAATTTAATTATTGAGAGAAAATGTCAATAAGATAATCTACTTAGTTTTTTTTATATTTTAAAAAGTATAGGAAATGAGGTTTTGACTTTCAAGTCTTATATCTACTTCTTCTAAAATTATTCACGGGTGATAAAGAGAAGCCCAGCAGTTATAATCCATTCATTGTGCTTTCACTGAAATTATCAAAAGAAAATGAATTTGAGTTTGAGTTTGAATTTCTAATGTGAAGGAAATGGTCAATTTAATACATAAAAAGTCATTGACCGTAGTTTTAAAATGTGAACATTATTATTATTATTATTATTTTAAATGTGAACACTATTATTAAATACTAAAGAAAATTATTAGATAGTATTAATCTTATTTTATATAATTATGAAAATTCATATTCTTATTTTGCCTAATAATTTTGATAGCTATTAGTTTTGGGGAGCATTGATTGGTTTTTGAATGGGACCTACACGCCATCAAATTTTTTTGACAGGTTCTGTTTCTTCCTGCCGGCCCTTTTGACTCATATCGTCCTTTATTTGGCAACTGGGCTTGCCACGCTGTGACATATTGGATAACAATGAATAGGCTCAATCATTTTATTTAAATAAAACTTATTAATAATTAATTAAAATATATTCTAAATTACTCATATTTATTTCAAATTTAATTATTATCATTTAATTATAAAATTTTAATATTAATTCATTTAGAATATATTATTATAAATATATATTATATTTAATTAATAATTTATATAAATGGATTTGATAATGGGTATAAGTCTTAACCATGAATAATTAAATTTCTTGAACTATTTTTGACAGTGGAAATTCTTCAAACAATATCTACGAAATTGAAGAGCCCCTGGAGCGTCACCCAAGATTCTTGCAGCAAAGAAGAGTGGAAACGGATCATCTCGGATAACAACATTCTAAGTAATGTTACGTGCAATTGTTCATTTGAAAACGGCGCCGTTTGTCACGTTACAAATATGTATATGCTTCTTCCTTTTGCCTTTCATTTTTCTCTACCACATTCGATTCGCATGTAATATTTTGGTAATTTTATTTATTTATTTTTTAAATTTATTTCTTTGCAGCCTGCTGAAGGGTTTTAACTTGACTGGAGTTCTACCCACTGAAATTGGAAACCTTACTTTTCTGGTTGAACTGTAAGCAGCACATGCAGATATCTCATTCACTTTTTATGCAAGTTTATAATTTAAAGGAGATTTATGTGTTTGTGTTTCCATGCATTTCTTGAAAAGTATAAAATGGCTAATTTATAATTATATTTTATATTTATTATTATTATTATTATTATTATTATTATTATTATTACTATTTTGTTAACAATTGAGTGTTAGTGGACACTGAATTTGAGACTTTGTTACAATTGAAAGATTCAACTACTGATAGCCTAAGTGATTTTTTTTTTTTTTAGTGACTAATTTGGTACATTTTTATATTGGACAGTGATCTCACTCGTAACTATCTCAATGGAACAATTCCTAAAAGTCTTGCTTGGCTCCCTAACCTTCGGATATTGTAAGTCCTTTTTTGCATTTCCATATCACCAAGGACCCTTTTCTATTACAATAATGTCATCCACAAACAAGTTATTGGACCATCTTGTCATTACTGAATACTGATTACTGCTGTGCTTAATTAGGTCCCTTCTGGGAAACCGTCTCACTGGTCCAATTCCTGATGAAATTGGCAACATTGCTACACTGGAGAAAATGTAAGTTATGACAGATAACTCTTTGCCAAGTTGAGCAAATACTTAGTTACAATGTCTCATTTACCACTTTAACTGGATGTTTCAGGGTCTTGGAGGATAATCTTCTTGTAGGACCTCTCCCTTCAAACCTTGGAAATATGAGGAGCTTGAAGGAACTGTACGACTGCACGACTGCTTTCTTCATCTTCTCTTTGAATTCATTCTTAAACATAATATGTACAATGTCTCATAACATCCAATTGTTTGTTGCTCCTGCAGCTATCTTTCTTCAAACAATATCACAGGAGTGATACCAGTTTCATTTGGCAATTTAAAGAACTTAACTGACTTGTAAGTGATGTAATGTGGCAAATTCTCTCAATATTTTAGCATTTTGAGCTCAAGCACTCATGAACTTTAAATGCTTCTTGCAGTAGGATAGATGGGAATGAACTCTCAGGTAAAATACCTGAATTTATCGGGAATTGGACAAATCTTGATAGATTGTGAGTATCTGCTAATTAATCCCTTTCATTTTGTCACATTATTTCTCTGGAACAAACTAATAGAGAAATAACTTCCATTTGCAGAGATTTGCAAGGAACATCCCTGGAGGGTCCTATTCCTGCTACCATATCACTGTTGACGAACTTAACTGAATTGTAAGCAAGATTTCCTCTCAGTTTAATCAATCTTTTTTGTTGTTACTTATCATGAAGATCTACATTCATGAATAGAAAAACTTATTCTTCTTCCAAATGTTGTTTGTCAGGAGAATATCCGATTTGCATGGAACAAGTTCAAATTTCCCTGATCTTAGCGCTATGACAAAAATGCAGAGATTGTGAGTTGACTGTGTCTGTTCAATTATGTTATTCAAACCTGTGTTATTTGGATTCTGTTAATTATGTGATTGATTACTTTTTTGTGATTTAGGATACTGAGAAATTGCTTAATCACTGCTACAATCCCGGAATACATTGGAAATATGGCAGACTTAAAAGTTTTGTAAGTTGCTCAAAGCCTCAAACAGCCATTTTTATATGGATGCTTAATTTTATAAGTATCTTTTGGATGTTAGTTTAGCAAAATGGACAGGCTCCATATTACATGAACTAGACTGCATTGCTGTATTTTGCTATGAATTAGCTGTTTTATGTGTGTGATTCCATTTATTTATTGCAGAGACCTTAGCTTCAATAAGTTGACAGGCTCAATTCCAGGCACATTTTCGAATTTGCAAAAAATAA
Source organism: Hevea brasiliensis (assembly GCF_030052815.1). Lineage (NCBI taxonomy): Eukaryota > Viridiplantae > Streptophyta > Magnoliopsida > Malpighiales > Euphorbiaceae > Hevea > Hevea brasiliensis. The sequence goes on along the minus strand of NC_079496.1, from coordinate 20,337,744 downwards.
ATTATATGTAAGTCGCTGAGAAAAAAAATGGTGAAAGGCACAATTTTCTGAGTGTGTTCTTCTCTGACTACCTCTTTAATCTCAATCCATGTAGGTTTCTGACTAATAACTCGCTGACCGGAACACTACCTGACTGGATATTAAGCAGGAAGCAGAACTTGTAAGTCTGTCATAAAGCTATGCACCTTTAATAGAATGTACATAAATTTTCTTCACCTCTTCTTGCAAGAAAAATATAGTCAACTTTTACCTTATTGTGCAATTTTATAATTTCTTTTAGCTCTGCTAAATCAGAACTTTAACTACTTTTGACTTGCTATACCATATCAGGGATGTATCTTACAACAATTTTACGGGGTCAGTTACAAGCGGTTGCCAGCTGCCAGAAGTGTAAGCATCATTTTTGTTATTTGTTAATGTTCTCTTATCTGCCATGCTAGATACTCACTTCTTTTTTAACATGTAACAGGAACTTAGTTTCTAGTTTTTCACCTTCTGAGAGCAATGAGTAAGTTCTGCATTCACTAACATTCCTCAACAAATTAAAAACACATTTGAAATATAGATTATTGATCATCAAACCATCATCTTGTAGGATTTCCTGGTGCTTGAGGAAGGACCTTACCTGCTCTGGGAAACCTGAATGTGAGTGTAAATATATCACTGTTTTTCCCCTACTGAATGTCAGAAATAAGTGAGAAAATTATGAGGCATTTACCAATGAATCAAATATGTCTGCAGACCATTCATTGTTTATAAACTGTGGGGGATCCAAGATGAGCTTCAACAATAATGAATATGAAGATGACTTAACTCCAGGGGGGGCATCTGCCTTTATTTCTGTAGCAGAGAAATGGGCTTATAGCAGTACTGGACTTTTTGTGGGCGATGATGGTGCTAATTTTGTAGCAAGAACAAGTTTTGGTACAAATGTGACTGGAGCAGGATTGTATGAATCTGCCCGCCTTGCTCCTCAATCACTCAAGTACTATGGCTTATGTATGCGGCAGGGCAGCTATAATGTGAAGCTTCACTTTGCTGAAATCATGTTTTCCAATGATGAGACATTTAGCAGCCTTGGAAGACGCATATTTGATGTATCAATTCAAGTGAGTTTAAAGGTTTTTCATGATCAACATTCATTTTAGGATTTTATATTTTGTATGAATTCTCAATGGGGACTTGGCTATGATTTAGTTCCTTGTTATATTGATTGAGCTATAGAAAGAGGAAATATGTTTGCTTATTCTAATTTGATTTATTTTCCCAGGGAAATGTAGTTTTGAAGGATTTCAATATTATGGAGAAAGCTGGAGGAGCTGGTATTGGTTATGTTGCAGAATTTGATAATATTACCGTTAATGGTAGCACATTGGAGATACATTTATATTGGTTGGGCAAAGGTACTAATGCAATTCCAGTTAGAGGTGTCTATGGACCTCTCATATCAGCTATTACAGTGACACCAAGTAAGTTCATTTCATCTTCAATGATTTTCATCTTTGCCATGAACTTGTCATTTATGTATTCTCTCCTCATAGACTTCAAGGTTGATGATGGAGGAGGGTTGCCGGTTGGAGCTATTATTGGCATTGTAGCTGCTTCATGTCTGGTTGTTGTGCTGATCTTGATAGTCCTCCGATTGAAAGGTTATTTAGGAGGGAAGGACCTTGAAGATAAAGGTAAGATTGATTGAGTAATACTTGTCTAGCTGTTCTTTAATATTTGTGCATTGTATGAAATTTTTTGATTGTCTTTTCTGCCTGATTTGAGTTCTGCTCCTCTTGCAGAACTTCGTGGACTAGATCTCCAGACTGGTTATTTCACTCTAAGACAAATTAAACATGCTACCAACAATTTTGACGCAGTAAATAAGATTGGAGAGGGAGGATTTGGGCCAGTGTACAAGGTAATTATGAATTTTTGCATTTGTTGTTCACTTAATTTGTTATGTCATTTAAGGCTATGCATGACATTTATTATTTAAGACATTTTAAAATATTCTAAAATTTTAACCTGCTCATATCAGGGAGTGCTGTCAGATGGTGCAATAATTGCTGTTAAGCAGCTCTCATCAAAATCGAAGCAAGGGAACCGTGAATTTGTGAATGAGATAGGCATGATATCTGCGTTACAACATCCTAACCTTGTGAGGCTGTATGGCTGCTGCATTGAAGGAAACCAATTGTTGCTAGTCTATGAATACATGGAAAATAACAGTCTTGCTCGCGCACTTTTTGGTAATTGCTTCACTAACATCTTGTGCATCATTTTCTGAATTCTCTGGAGTATGACTGAATTGAGTCTTATGATATTAGCTCATGAGGATCAACGACTTGAATTGGACTGGCCAACAAGAAAGAAGATATTGTTGGGTATTGCAAAGGGATTAGCTTATCTCCATGAGGAGTCAAGGCTGAAAATTGTACACAGGGATATTAAGGCTACCAATGTGCTTCTTGATAAGGATTTAAATGCTAAGATATCAGACTTTGGTTTAGCCAAGCTTGATGAAGACGAGAACACTCATATCAGCACACGAATAGCTGGAACAATGTGAGTCCCTCTATCTCTCTAAGTCTATATGTTTCAGTTATGGCAAAAGAGGTAGACTTCTTTTAAAGTAGTGGGTTTTGGACAGATTATAGAATGCATATGAAATGATGTAGTATTTGTTGGAGAACTTGTGAAATGTATGGGTCTAATTTGAAGTCAGCTTCTAATCTTACCTTTTTTTGCATCAGACTTTAAAAATTATTTTTTTATGACATTTTACAATTGCATGCAGAGGTTATATGGCTCCAGAATATGCTATGAGGGGTTACTTGACAGATAAAGCAGATGTTTACAGCTTTGGAGTTGTTGCTCTGGAGATTGTAAGTGGGAAGAGCAACACCAATTACAGACCAAAGGAGGAGTTTGTTTATCTTCTTGATTGGGTACCATATTTATTGCAGTTTTCCCTTATAGAATTTATTTTCCCTTATACATTTTACATTTACACTGCAGAAACCATAATCTTCATTGCTAGAAAATTCCAGGAAACCTAATTATTCATATTTGCATCCAAAAATTTCTTGTGTGCAAATTTAATGATACTATTCTTGCTTGGAAAGACTACACAAGCTAGATATCTAAACCCTTTTCTTTTGTTACATAAACGAAGGCTTATGTGTTGCAAGAGCAAGGAAACCTTCTGGAACTTGTGGATCCAAATCTAGGATCAAACTACTCAAAGCAAGAGGCAATGAGGGTTCTTAACCTGGCTTTGTTGTGCACCAACCCATCTCCCACATTGAGGCCATCAATGTCTTCTGTAGTGAGTATGGTGGAAGGCAAAATTCCAGTCCAAGCTCCAATAATCAAGCGTGGTTCCATGGATCAGGATGCAAGGTTTAAAGCCTTTGAAATTTTGTCTCATGACAGCCAAACTCACATCTCCAAGTTCTCTCAGGATATTCATGATCAAGGAAGCATGTCAATGGAGGGACCATGGATAGATTCCTCAATTTCTCTCCCAAGTAAAGGTGATTCACAAGAGCATTCATCAAGTAGGCTTCTTAAGGATCTTTAAGATGTTAAATTGAAGTAAACTGAGGCATGATTGATGAAGTAGCTAATACTTATATATAGGACAGTTATGAAGATGTGTTGATTCTTGTGTAAATTATTGTTTGCTTGATCTATAACAATAGCTTTGAAAGTGTGTAAAGCTTCTTTCTTTTACTAAAATATTTAAAACATGTTTCATTGTTTTGTCAATCCTTTTAAGTCTTACAATTAATTAATATCTTAATTCCAATGTTCAACTACATTAGCCTTGAATGCCACCTTTTTATTTTTCTTTTTGACCTTTGCATTTCTCTCTCTATCTGTCACTCTGCATCACATCTCTCTCTGTGCAAGGAAAAAATTGCAGAAAAATAGTACATTATAAATCGCAAAAACCCATAAATCAAAAAATTTGAAAGAACATGAGAATAGTACCTAATGTGTCCTTGAATGACTGGAAGGGCTTGAAGATGCAAGGAAGTGCTCAAGGGAGTAAAAATTAATTAATGGTTCAACAGTTAATGGTATTTAAGGTTATATATATTCATTAATATTTTCATTTCCCAATGATATGGGATTTGTACCACCGCTTGGTACAATCCTGGGACATTACAATGGTATTATTTCATTTGTTAAGCTATATTAACCTAATCCTTGAAGGTATTAAAAAGGAGTTAAATGTTAAGACATTAAAATTTAACCTATTCTCTTATTAACGAGAGGTTAAAAGTTACAAAAATAATAATTATCCTTTATTAACCTATAAAGATCGTTATTCTATTTTCTGTTGTCTATCGTTCTTAAAACTTTACAAAAGTTTAAGTCATGTTGAAAGCCAAACTCCCTATAAGCAATAGCAAAATTTGCAAGCTATTTTGAAAAAATAGCACCCTAATTTTCTAAATTCAAGAACATATTTAAGTTCTATTTAGTATTAGTATTGAAATTACCATTAAGAAAAGTACATTCTTAAATATATTAATTAAAGGATATTAAAAACTATTTTTAAGTTGAATTTAATATATTTTAATAATAAAAATTCCAAAATAATAAAATAATTTTTTTAACAATATCAAAAATAATGCTTTAAACAAAATGTAACAGCTAGTTTTCATGCTTTCATGAAATTTAAATAGGTCAAATAACTCTTTAAATATGAGGACTTGAAATATGCAAGTATCAAGAGAACATTGATTGACATAAAAAATTTTAAAGAGTGTTTCAAAGAAATGAAAAGCTTGAATGATAAAAAAAAAGGGAGAGAAAATTTTGTATGATCTCTAGTTTTTGATTGGCAAGTACCAAACATTAAAACTTGTGCAATGATTGATAAACATCAAGATTAAAAGCTTGTTGTTTGAGAGTTGGGGAAACTCATTATTATTAGGCAAGCATCAAGAGAAGCTTGTAGGAAGAGTGCAAGTGATCTAAGGATATAATAGACTTGACTCTCTTGTCTTAAAAAGAATTTATTAATGGAGAGGAACTCCCAAAATTGTATTTTTGGAAGGCTAATCACTGTAAATCCCAAGTTTGGTTTTTTCTTCCCTAGACTCTTTTATTCATGCACTTTTAATTTGATTAATTACAGATTCTGAGTGGAAAATATTACACATATTTGGGAGCTCAAACCAAGTAGGAAGAATTCTTTTTTATGGACATTGTGAAAAACACACTCATTATATCTTTTTTTGATGTGAAAATTTCATACTTGCGTATTTCTAACTATACATTATTTCTTCGAAGTAAAAAAAAAAAACAATTACATGCATTTTTAATTTAAATGAAAAGTTTTAATTTTTATCAATTTAATTATTAAACTTAAGTAGTAATTTTAATTTTAACAATTGAATGATTTGTAAATTAAAATTATAAATGAATCATAAATAATGTAATTATAAAATCAAAAAGTACTATATTTAAAATTTATAATTATATAAAATATATAGAATTTATGGCATTATAATTTAATTAATGTTGTCATTATGATAATTAATTTAATTATTATAATTTCTTGAACGTGTTTAATTAGATAATAATTTGACTGATTTTAAACTTTATAAGTTGAGTTTAAACTCAACTTCATGAGTCTAATAAATGAGTTAAATGTGAATCTAATTCACAAGTTTATACGTCTAGTTTGAGTCTAGCAAATTTAAACAATCGGAGTTTATCTTTTAATTTGAATTGGAATTAAACTCGAACCTAGTAAAAATTTAATAAGAGTTTGAGCTCTCAGCTTGTTTAGGCCCTTAATTTTTAGTATTCTATTACTGAGTTCTCCGTGCATGCTGAAATTGCAGAGAGAATAATATCGGCAATGAAATGTAGCACACCAAAATAGAAGCTTCTTGCTGGTTTGCTAGCTAAGGTTCATCCTGCTTGAGCTGACATGTATGGAGCAGTATTGAAGCGTGTGTCCCTCTAAAACTTATCCTAATCCCCTCACCAACAAGATTGATGTAAAGATTGTTCACTCAATACATAAAATCAGACACCAAAACAATCGAACTGGTTAGCATCCCAAGAAAATCACAATTGTGCCCGCCAAATTATCATTTCCCACCTATAAAGTTCATTATGCAGTTGCAAAGTTTCCATAGTTCGCACCCCCATTAGCCGAAGTTCAAACCCTGCAAGAAAAAAACTTCTATGGAAGAATCCAAACAGCAAGAAATTTAGCCAAACCGATGTAGAGTCTACGAGTCTCTGCGATGCGCTAAAATGTTGCCTGATCAAACTTGGCATAGGGGGAGCTGACAAGTTCATGGATAGAAATAGGTTGAAAATGAAATCTTTCAGCAATAGCTTTGGGCAGCAAGACTGGGGCTCTAGTTCAAAGGATTGTCACAATTGTGCAGAATGTACTTTTGGGCGGAGAAGAGATGAAAATGGTGTTTCCTTGCAAGACAACGAAAGGGTTAGTGCCAAGAAGGATAAGCATGTCGTATATGGCACTGGTACTACACTACAAAAAAAGTGAGTATAAGGGACACATAAAATTGTCCCCAAATCTATGAATAATTGTCCTCAGGTATAGGGGACGACATTAATCGTCCCCATTTGTTGTCCTCTTTAGCTCCGTATCCTATTCTATAGAGGACGACAAATCATAATGTTGTCCCCGAAAAAAGAGACGATAGCTGAAAAAAGAGACGATAGTCGTCCCCAATATGAGAACAATAGTTGTCCCTAATATGGGGACGACAATCATAGTCGTCCCCTAATATGGGAATGACTATCGTCCCCATTGTCCAAACTCAAGGGGGACCATAATCGTCCTCTATAAAAGGGGGACGACGCTGGTCCCTAATTTTGGATGAGACTTAAGGGAGACCATAATCGTTCCCCTATTAAAATGGGATGACATTCGTCTCTATTTAAATAGGACAATACTTGTCCCCAATAATGGAGACCATAGTCATCCCTTACTATTAAAGGGACAAAAATTGTCCCCTGATAAAAATTGAATAGGGATAATTTTCATCCTCATATCCTCATATTTTGTTCCCTATAAAGTTGCTTTTAATATTGGGATATTATATTTATAATTGTTAAAAATATTGATACTCGTAAATTTCATATTTAATTCAAAATAACTATATGATAAAATCAATATTCAATAATAAAACACAACATAAGTTTTAAAGTATGATATAACAATAATTTTTAAGTGTACGTAGCTAGTATGCAAAATAAACTTAAATCTACTTACATTTATTCCTAATTTGTTCATACTTGATAATATTCAAAATAAAACTCCTATGATAATAGTAGTCTTCAAACTCTAATTCAACTTCATTGCTAGTCTGCAAGCCTTCATCACTCGATCTGTTAATCCTACAATAGATTTAAATAAAAGGACATTCAAAAAATAGTTTTTCCAATTCATTAAATTAAATATATCTAAAAAGTACTTACTATTATCATATCTTGACTTTCTAATGATTTGTATCCTATCACATTCTCAAATATTTTAAAAAACTCCAAATTGCACTCTTCTTGTTCCTTGAGTCGAGCATTTAGTTGTGCTATCTTATTATTGCATTGTTCTTGTTCCTTCAAACGAGCATTCGACCTTGCTACCTCATCTCTCAATTCATTTAATTCCTCATTTCTAGAACCACATGCCATTCATCTAGTGCTTGCTTTGTATCCTAATCCTTTACCACGGATATAACCAGATCTAACACAAAACACCTCTTTTAAGACATCATTTGGAGCAGGACCAGTCTCATTATCATAGTCGAAATACTTACATATATCCTTGATGATTCTGGATCATGCCATTGTGTTTGGCTTTGCTCATCCAAGAACCCATGTGTAGCCATCCAGACTTCAGAAGCATATGGTACTTCACCAATCTCCTCATCCATCTATAGTATTAATTATATTAACCATGCATTATATAACATAATATAACTAAAGAAAAGAAATAACTATGAGTAAATAGTATTTTTTTTTTATAGTTTACCATATCATACGCTACTTGCCCAAAAGGAGTGGGACCAGTTGAAGCAATAATTCTTTGACTAGCACGATTATTTGTATGAGTGGAACATAAGGCCTACATGATATTGATGTTAAAAAAATATTTATTTTTTGCCATAATAGAAAAAGTAATTAAAAAGTACCTGAAAGTCCTCATTAGCAAAAACTTTGAATATTTCCTTCCAAGTATCCACAATCAATCCTTCAGGAACATGTTGCAGTCGTTCATCATCACTTGAGTACTTCAAATACTTAAGGTGTAGCTTGTATTTCCATTTGCGACATAATATTTTCATCTCATAGAAATAATAGAATTCAAACTTAGCTTTTTTTATCTCAGCCGTGTCCGGCTTCACCTTTTGCATTTCCTCAAGCTTCTTCCATTTTTTTGGACTCTCATGACTTACATCAAAGTAATCCTATAAAATTTAAAATTGATTCTTAATTATGCAATATCATTTTTTCATCTTATTTGGCAATTTAACATAGAATGTAATAAAATATAATGTGATATGATTTAAAGGATAAAAAGAATTTTTTCAAACAAGAAACTCTAAAAAAGCATATGAAGTTAACGTGAATCATACTCCATAAACAAGTACGATATCGAGCTTCAATAGCATTCCAAGGCTTCTTAGGTGAACCACAAGATCTTGCACAATATCCTAACCATGATGCCAACTTTCTTTCATGTTCACCAATTGGTCGAAAATATTTTCCTGTGGTTATGAAGATAATCAACTTGTCCTTCTTTCCATTTGTCAACTTATCAAGATATACTTGGGCTTTGCCACTGCACATTAAGAAAATTCAACATGAATAAGGACTTTTCATCTTGCACCTTAAAACTTATTTTTCATATGCATATTCCATGCCCAAGGGGGGACTAAACTTCAATGCATAAGAAATCAATTCCACTATATGAACAAATGATTCCTCTCTAATAATAATTAGTCTGTACAATTAAGTAAATTTAATCACAATTATTCAAAAAGTCGCTAATTATTTGATTGTATATTTTTTACTTGTCAAAATATCAAGCCTCCGTTTGATTATTCTTGCTTTTATTTTCAATACTTTTCATCCCAGTCTTTTTCAAAGCATAGTCTAAAAATTCCTCAACCCCACATAAATATATATCATTGAGACAATCACCAACAAGATCCATCCATCCATCCTTTATTAGGAGCCATTATCTAATAAATAGATAATAAAAAATATAACTATAAAAATAAGCAAACATGTTTGATAAAGAAAAGAATTTAGTTTAAAATTTAGGTTACATTATTAAATAAATAAAACATTAAAAAATAATGAAAAAATATGTTTAATTAATTAACATTAATCACAAAGAGAATAGTGCCAAGAAGGATAGAGGCAAGCAAGCAGTGTAAGCATGATCCAAGATTATTGTACATCTACAAGCAAAGCAAAGAAAACCTAGCACTATGTTTTATTAATTAAATTTTAAAATTTTGACATCAATTTTAATTTTAGTTTTAATAACTGAATTTTTGAAATTAAAATAAATATTAAATATTATGGGTTAAATTAATAAAGTTAAAAATGAATGCATGAAAAGGAAGTCCCACTCATAATGACTGTCAAAGAGTAAGAAAAATGATGAAATCTGCCCAAAGCTTGGCACTTAAAATTGATTCACTCACATCAACATTTACTAGTTTTTTATTTATTTATTTTTTAAGCACTAGTGCAATAATATCAAAAAAGTGTATATAAAAAAAAAGATCACATTTTAACAGGGAAATATCACTAATGAGACAGGCAATGAAACAAAATCATCTAGATTGTTGAAATCCTAAGCAGTAGCATGGATGTACTTATGCAATAATTATGTCAGAATTTATGAAAATGGAATTAATTATTGCAACTACAAATAGCCTTACAATATGCAAGTTCCTTCTCCTTTGCAGTAGCTAACCTCCTAATTAAGTTGTGCAACTTGAACAAATTTTCACAGCCTGTAGCCTACATAAAAGTCAACATACAGATTAATAACACATTTGCCTATAAAGTAATGTCTCATATATATATATAGTCATAGTGAATTCTATATGGGCATGGGTGCAGGTTCTGATTCGCCAAGCCTCTACCATTTTAAAAAGTTTTAAAATATTTAAGTTAAATCTAGTCTATTTGTGAAGCCACCCAAGCTTTCATAGTCTAGAGAGCAAGGTTTATTGTCGTTTTACCATTAATTTTCAAAGGCATGATAACATAAAGTATGTACTAAAGTTGCAGATTTATTTGTTGCACACTGTTAACATCCCCCTAATTCGCTACTATAGATTGTATAATAAGAGTAGCACATAAGGCCATTAATATGATCCAAGGTAATTAGTAAAAAATATATAAAGGCCTTCAAGAAAAATAATGCTTTATCTTGAATTTGAGTGTGATAATATAAAAATAAAATAATAAGTATTAGCAAACTGCAAAAAGGGAATTAGTATTAATTTGCTTAATTTAATTAAAATTAAATGGGTTTGGGTAACGGATACTAACAAACAAAGCCCAAACTCATCACTGGTATTATTCTTCTACCCGTAAAAAACTGACCTATTACTATCCTTACCTTGAAATGGTTTTTGCATTTTTTTTTTTTATGTAAGCTGCTAGTACTAGTTAGCATTTAGCTTGCAAGAGTAGTTCATAATGTTTTGGATAAAACTAGTAAGCAATTAGATAGGATTGATGGAATTAAATACCAGCTAAGAAAATGTTAGCATCAAAATTTGAATAGAACCATTTTGGTTCCCAAAGCATTTCAGTTTTTCAAATAAAGTCAATATTACTGGTCTATACTACTTTAGCTAATTTCAATCAATAGTTAAAGCATTTAAGTTAGTTTTCATGCAAGTCTAGTGTACTAAGATTCACAAACCTTGATTTTCCCTAAAAAAAAAAAAAAGAGCAACAGATTGGGATAAGCTACACATTAAAATAATGAAAGAGGTACCATGCCATATTTTAAACAAACTTAAATGCTTATAAGATTTTCTACTTAGCTACTTTATGCAGGTCTGTGCTACTTTAGTTAATTTCAACAAAATATATATGAGATTTTCTTTATGAAAAATAAGAATATATTTATGAGAATGAATGAATGAAGGAACATTCCTAAGAGTGGGTTAGGTGGCCACCCTCAGCCAACAAGTGTCCATGGGCAATGGGCTAGCTATTAGTTAACAATAATCGTATTGCATGATCAATTATGAATGTGGGGTATGAGCAATGAATGGAAGGTCCCCAAATAATAGCAGTTATACGTTTTAGTAAAGAGAAAGGAGCATTGCCAATACAAAATTTCTCTAATAAAGAAAATTAACAATATTATTTTCAGAATAAACTGTGTCTGAGATAGATGACAATGACGGCAAGACATGACAATTAGCCCTTAAAGAAAGGGTTAGAATTAGGTCCTGCCATTTTTTAGTTAACATTTATTATGCCCAAATGTAAGTGTAACTATATGGAAGGGAAACCATTCTAAGCCAGAAATCCTAAACACTCTTCATATCAGGGTTTCAATTTAGTCCTGTCACTTTGTTGTATGTGCATTAACTTATTATTATTATTATTATTATTATTATTATTATTATTATTATTATTATTATTATTATTATTATTATTATTCCCAACTTTTTATGCAGATAACAAGTTTTGGAAACTTGATTTGGTAACAGAAATTGTGGTAATGAAAGTTCTGTACAAAACTAACTATAAAACCCAAAATTGAATAGTCAAGTTCATATTACATGTGTTTGCAGGATGATATTCAAGTTAGAGATTGAATAGATAAATGTATACATCAAACTGGTCTTATCAATTGGTTTTGCTAGAAGCTTAAAAATAATTGTTTTGCTCCACATGCTACTTGCTTAATCTCAAATGGCATATAATGTTATCCCAAAACTGACAAGAATATCACATATCGCTTGGCAGCAAATGAATTATTAAATATGTGCAAGGAAATTAATGTAAATAATAGTTCAAAATAGTAAAACAAATCCACAATGAGAAGGAAGGTTCTCTCTTTCTTCTCTTTTCTTTTCTTTTTTTTTTTTTTTTGGATTTTGGTTTTGATAGGTTGTAGGCCTGTTAAGATTTGGAAAATTGTTATACTGTAAGAGTACAGACTGCATTGGATAAATGAATTGTATTTGATTAAAAAAGGGGCTTGTTTGACATGTGCAAATAGTCACATAGTTTGTCTTTGGCACATGACAATATAAAATGGTTAAAAGCAAGTGCATGAAAATTAAAAGGGAAAAAAAACTGTCATAACAACTATATTTATATTCACAAGGCTTTTCAAATGCAAGCAATAACAAAATTTTCTAAAGTCCAGAAATTTTACGATTAAAAAGGGACAAACCAATCATTTTTGTTATAATATTAATGTGGTTGTCATAAAATAAGCAGAAAGAACATTACCAAATAACATTTTCCTAGCTCTCAATAGTAAAATATTATATTATATTAATAGACAGTAAAATAATCAATGAAAACATATTGGAGCCATCAAAATTTCTAGCTTCCATGTGGATCCAACACTGCTGGTTAATATAAATATAGACAAGATTGGAGGTATGCCTGTTGTTCAACAAATAAAGAGTTTAAACACTTGCTATGAAAAAGAACTATATTAGTCTAATCTTCTCCAAATTTATTAGTTCAATGACTTATTGGGTTGTTTCATACAACCACAACACCTAAATGGATAAGAGTATAATTCAACAAGTCTATTACAATTAGCTAGAGGAACAAAAATTCAACAGGCTATTACTATTTTCTTATCAGCACCAAAAATGTATCTTACAACCAGGAAGCAGCACTTCCATAAGAACAAATATCAAAAGGAGATATATTTTGACTAAAAACAAACACTTTGAAGATTAATGACAGAAGAACTACATCTATATATAATATATAGTAGAAAATTGAAGAGGAAGTTCAATTGCACCCGACACTCAATAACCCATGCCACAACATGTTGGATGAAAACTCATGGAGTTCTATGAATCCCCAAAACACAAAAAGACAATTCAAAATCTCCACAAAGGGATCACAAATAACCTCGTTAGCTAGGTGGGTCTCTTTCTAATTCCCAAAATCAGAAAGAGAGAGAATCAAAACGGGCTCAAATTGAGATATTGGCTTGTACATTTTTGTGAAGAAAAATGAATGAGAATAGAAAGAGACAATAGGAAGATTCGAATATATATATGTAAATACCTGTTTCTTGCCTAACTCAACAACGGCTTCTTATAGCTAGCTTCCTTGCCCGAACTGCTTCCATAAAAGACACAAATTCTCTGAAACCTAGACTTAGTTTCTTCAAAATCCACACTTGGCAGCAGGCAGAGCCTTCCAAATCCACCTTTGAGAATTGGGAACAATTAGTTTTAACCCTAAGAAACAATAGATTAATTTTGCTTTCATAGAACCCTAAAGGAACACGTTAAGACTACAATATTAGGAGAAATTAGTTTTGAGCGGAAGTTACCAATTTGAAGGACTCATGACACAGAAAATCCCGCTAGAGGGAAAACAAATTCTAAAAGAAATAAAATAATTCATTAACAAGGGTAATATTGCCCTCATCAAAGACTTTTAAAAATTGAAAAAATAAATTAAAAAATACCAATATATTACTTTTTAACAAGAGAATTTAATAATGGTAGTTAAAAATTAATACAATTACGACCACTTAAAATATTGGTAGTTATTTATAAATTATTAACAAGGAAATTTTAATTTTATTGTTAATTCTTGATCGTTAAAAGCCATAATTCTTGTAGTGAATATAAAATTATATAATTATGTAAAAAAGCTTAGGATGTTTCTAATTATAGCATTTGGAGACTAAAAATTTTTGTCATCTCCTATACTTGTACCCTTAACTCACACTTCAGGGACGAAATATATAATTGTCTCCTATATTTAAGAATTTTTTTTTATTTTTAATTATAATAGAAAAGCCGTCCCCAATTTTAAATGATAATTTAATTAGGGACAAAAAATATATTGGTCCCTATAATATAAAAAAATTATGATTTGAGGACCATAAAAAAAATTGGTCCCCAAAAATTGTCCCCTATACTCACTTTTTTTGTAGTGACCACTAATGAATGGAACAATGAGCATGTTGATGAGTCACAGGTAGTGAATTCTCCTTCCGCAGGCTGCAATCAATTTTCTTTGAATTTTCTTGCTTTCTTTGCAGTACTACTGATGAAGTTCATGGGTTTTCAGTTCAGTCTTCTGGTCAGTTTTTTCACATTTCCGATTTGGTTATCGTACTTCTCGTTCATGTTTCTTATGTTTCCTTTCCAAACTCTAAGGCACATTAGAGGGTTTTTTTTATTACGAAATTGTTTAAATTCTGGGGTATTTCTAGTAGAAATGTTACTGAGAAAGCACAAAAAACAATGGGAAATATAGCGATGAGGTTTGGGCGTGCATTCTTCTGGTCAAGCTATGTATTTCTCATGCTTTTAGCGTTACTAGTATCAGGGTTTGTATTTGGAGGTTTATTGATGAGAAACATTGTAGCTAAGCCTGTTCAGGCCAGAGAAATTCTGAACTTCGATTACACAAAAACTAGTCCAGTAGCATTTGTGCCAATAATGCCACACTCTGGTGTGGGAGATCCTTCTGGCCTAATTGCTAAGGAAGTTGGAGATCGTGTTATTCCTTACAATCACAAATTGCAGCTCATTGTTTCTTTGACAGTGCCCGAGTCTGACTGCAATCGCAAACTTGGCATCTTCCAGGTATTTATATATATATATATATCACTTTGTTTGGTCTCCTTTTGTTTGTCAAGGTGAGGGTGGAATTCCTGTCAGCAATTTGAAAAGTCACTGCAAGCTCAAGTCATCCATGTATGTTGCGGTTCAAAAGCCAACCCGTCCGATGTGTCGAAACAATCATCGAAGGTGATGCTAGAGTCTCGAGCTGAGTACAAATCAGGTGCTGGTATCCCTGAAATCTATGAAGCATCACTGTCTCTTGAGTCTGATCTCCCACGGCTGAAAAGATTAATCTGGAACTGGAGGAGAACCATTTTTGTGTGGACAAGCATCGTCCTGCTTTTCACTGAGCTTATGTTGCTTTTACTCTTCTGTAGACCTATAATTCTTCCAAGAGGAAGGCCTCGCATAGCATATGCGAAAAAAGAAGATCGTTCAAACATCATCTGCAAAGAAGATCGTTCAAACATCATCTGCCGGTATAGAAACAAGTGATTCAAACATCATCTGCTGGTATAGAAACAGGTGATCAGATGATGACTTGCAATCCAAGGTTGATGCTGAGCATTAATATTGATTATAAGGAAAGAGTAATTATGTTTTAAGAGTAGGAAAATAATTATGACGATGTAAGATAAAGTATAAATCCTGCACACATCTTAAACTTAAGTGCTATGTTTTGCAGTTCTACTCCACCATTTTATGCTCCTTTTGTTTCTATTAACTATAACTGCAAGATTGAAACTCTCAAATAAAAAAATATGATGATTTTTGTCTTGTTTATTTGGCATCAATTGAAACCGAAGCTCAAAACCTCTTTAACATTTTCTTGGATAACCTACCTGGGTATTGGCCTGCCAATGGTTTGAGGAGAATGTTTAATAGATATGGAAAAGTTGTTAATGCTTTTCCATGCCCAAAAAGCTTAAGTTGACAGGGCTAGAAGAAGATTTGGCTTTGTTAAAATCTCAAATGTGGAAAGTAAAGATAAGGTGATCTCAAGATTTAACGGTTCATGGATCGGGGAATTATAAGGGTTTTTAATACTAGAGATAATAGCTCTTTTTCTGAAGGGGTGAAAGGTAAGCCCAAGAGTCCCATGCCTACCGTTCAGAATGAGAGAAGCCCTTGAAAACGAGTGGCTTCAAAACCAAAGGTGTTGCTGGTTTTGCATCTAACCCGCAGTGCATTCCAACAATATACGAAAGTATGCAAAGTGAAGGTGTTTTCATGTGATGGGTGGTAACATGGTTCTCATTACTTCCCTTTCCATTTATTAAATTAAAAAAAATAAAAATACGAATGTTAGAAGACGATCTGGATTGGTTTGGAAACCGGTTGGATTATATCGAACCATGGGACTAGCGTTCCACAGGACTTGCATAGAACAAAAAGACATTTACAAATTTATAAAGAATAAAAAAAGAAATTTATAAATTTTATTTTTAATTAAAATACTTATAAAAAAATAAAAAAATCAAGCCAACCGTCAAATGGCCGTCGCCGGGTAGAAGGGGTAGAGTTCGCCATGTATTATTTTTTTTTCCAATTTTTTTTTTAAATCAGGCCAAATCAGATCAACAAGTCAAACCACCAGTTCTGATCGGTTCAATTCCTGAAACTGTGAATCAATTCTGAACCTAATTTACAGAGAGATTCCAGTTCCAGACGGTGACCAGATCTAACTCCAAGACAGAAGGTTGGAACTTGGAAGCAATGCAGTCAACAGAGATTTCTGAAACTAGAGCCAATAATAATTCCAGTCCAATTTAAAATTTACATTGTGCTTCAACCTGTCACAAAGCACATAAAAACAAAGAAAAACCTCTTAATTACAGAAAGAAAACGATGGTTACTTGTATAATTAAATAGAAAGAACGCTCAAAATATACAAGCCTAAAGCTGGAGATTATTTACATGCCTAATGCAAGATATGTGATGCCCAGACGCTCAAAACTCAATGCCGCTATTTATCTGAACGGAAAACGATGGTCGACCAACATCAGAGAGCGGACTATCAACTCTAACAACAATTCCTGAACTCCCGGTGCTACCATTCCACTTAGACCGGCCAATCTGCATTGAGGGTTCATAAAAAAAGATTAAAAAAAAAAGAGTTTCATGGTGCTATTTACATGGAATCTCTATTCAGAAGGCTAAATCAATATAACATTAAATGTTGTATACTTAATGTGCTTCACTCTAGGCAAGTTCATCCAGTTGATGATTAGCTTTAAAATATACATTCGCTAGAAATCTTTAGCCCAAGACCTATGTAAACACATCAAACAAGTATGCAGTGCAAACTGCAAGAGTACCACAATCCCTTTCCAAGAAGCATTCACCAGTACTATCTTGTGCTAATGAACTTTGTATCTATTCAAGAAGTTTTCACATCATCAGCAAGTAATCCACCTATGTACATTTACATATCCAGGGAGCAATCAGACCTCTGTAAAAACTTCAGAAAGCAATTCTTGTTCAAATTAAAGTATGGCAGGCATTGAAGCCTACCCAGGAAAAACAATTGGCCAACCAAGCTACAGTTTCTTGTTTAGGAAAAATATTTAGTGTTAACTGAATACGAGTGTTTTCAATGGCACAGAGGTTTCCATCCATGGTTTTAAAATAATAGCAGCTAAATATCGTAATGGCCATTATGTACAAGTTTTTAAGGCCCATGTGGCATTATCCCCATTATATATAGGAAAAAATGCATCTGTAACAGTCATTAGGCCCCTCACTTAATTGTAATGACCATTATTACGTAGCCTTCCTCTTTTTTTTTTTTTTTTTGGTCCAAATGGGTAGGGTTAATCATTCAGTCGGTTCAATTCAAAATCGAACCGCGAACTGAATAAACCAAAAACCAAATTTCATATAAATTTATAAACCAAACTGAACTGAATCAAATCAAAATAATTCTGTTCGAAAATTCAGTTTCATGGTATTATCACATTCTCATCAATCATCAACAAAAAAATAATACCATGATCTATTTTTCAATTGAATGCAAAATTTTAGCCTCTAATTAAGCAAAATGTAAAATTTTATCCTTTAGTAAAGCAAAATACATACCTAAAAAAAATTATTAACTCTAATTATAGAAAAATCCATGCTAAAACTATGCCTAAAATCAATTTAATGAGTCCCACATAGGATAAAAAAATTAAATTAAAACTGAATTAATAATTTTAATGGAAATTAAAAATTTATGGAAAAAAGAAATTAAAATTGTTAATGTTTATTAATTATTCATTAATTAAATTTTATTTTTTTATTGTTTCCATTTACTTCAATTTTTCTTTCTTTCCCAACCCAAATATAAAACCACATGTTTCTTTTCTTTTCTGTAATTTTCTCAACATTACCAATATTCCAATGGAAGCAAAAATTATTCTTCATAAACAACCATGAAATTTGTTGAGCTAAAGCCTCCACTGAATTCCATCTTTCTATGTCCATCGACTATCAAGTTAGATATCATCGAAAGGCTTTGAAATGAAACCACCAATTACAAACAATCTCTAATCACAAGCCTTTGCAATGAAGGCAGATGGCTCACGGCTGAGTAATTTTCCCTATTGTTTTGAACGGCAAACAACAGAAAGCTTGCGCATACAAGGGAATTCAACCCACATTACATTCCACCTCATCACCGTCATCACCACCGTATTCCTCGTTATCAAATGCCTCTGCTTCTATTTTGTCTCTAATGGCCATTGAAATTGGTCAACGCAGAGAAGCTGGACAAGATTTGAAATTGTAAAGGGAAGGGAAAAAAGAGAGTTTTTGTTTCTCTGATGTAATTTGGAATTTAACGTATTGAATGAAATATGCTGATGTCTTCAACTTCTATCTTGAAAGATAGGAAGTGAGAGACAAGCTTCATCGACTGAAGGTGCAGTCAAATAGGTAGAGAAATTTATGATTAGGAGGAAGTTTCTTTCCTTCCCAGGGTTTTGGGTAAGGAGGAGATAAGTTGGGTTAGGGAATTGCAAAATTTTTTAATATTTTTGTTTAAATAAAAAATATTTTTATTAAAATTATTTAGATATTTAGTGTCACATCAGCATAGATTACCAGTGTCATAGCATTTGGCCTAAAACTGCTAATTGAGTAGAACTTAGGGTACCAAAATGTCAAAAATTGAACCACAAGCCCCCAAAGTGTTGAAGCGTGAAATCTCATGGCACTTTCTTGTAATTTTCCCAATATTGAATTATCGCCAAGTGTGAAATTTAACTGATTTTCACTTCACTTTCCTCCCAAAGTTTGGAAGCAAGGAATTGATGGACCAAGTGGAGAATTTTCATCCTTCATTTTCCTCTCCCCTACCTTCCCTTCTCTTCCAAACAAGGGATAGTGGAATCTTTTCAAAGTTTTCCTCAATTTTTCTACACCCTTTCAAAATAGGGTTAATGTTCTAAGAGAATTTTTTTTACATTCCACCAGTTATCTAGATTTTTTAGATTCATAATTCATTATCTTGTAATCCCCTACACAGGACCACAGAACAAAGTAATCACTTCCTGTACACCAGGCTTCTATTCTGTTTCTACACTAGAACCAGCAAATTGAGAAGGAGATGGGTAGGGGGGTGTGGTGGGAAAAGAAGGGAAGGGAAGAACATAGAGATCTTCAAGCAAACCAAAAAGCAAGTAGAGTTGTGATCAAGTTAATAGATACACTGACACCAAATAAAGCAACTTACAGACAGTGATGCAAATATGGAAGGGTGTGTCATGAATGCACAGCCGCAGATCAGATTCAGTTGTTCATTTACTGAATGAATAAGTTCTGCTCGCAACCCAGGATTGCTTCCACCCAAAGTTGGGCACAAACTGGCAAAGCGTAAAGCAGAACAAAGTTAAATAACGGTGATCTGAAAAAAGAAAAGCAAAATGAAAGGCAAAATATAAGCAATAAGCAACTCCTAAATAACCATAATCCCAAGAAACTAACAGATTCTACACATGCATTAAACTTGACCAATATTGACATCTCTATTACTTTTAACTCCAACTTCACTGTTACATACTCATGTCACATACTTGTAAAAAACTGTTTATTAGTATACAGTTATAAAGCAGGCCTAGTTCCAACTCCAATAAATAGAATAAGACCATGCAGCTACCACAGCCCCATGAAAGAATTTGGTTCACCTGAAGTGGAACAATCTAAATTATATGGAGCCACATTGACGACAAGGAAAATGGGGAAAAAGAAATAGAAAGCAAATGCAAGAACAGGCTGAAGAAGAAGAAGAATATTGTACAGTGGAACAGTCTAAATTATATTGAGCTACATTGACTGCAAGGAAAAAGGGGAAAAAAGAAATTGAAAGAGAGCAAATTCAAGAACAGACTGCTGTTAAGAAGAACAGACTGAAATCAGCATAAACTGAGTACCTTCCTTTTATCTTTTTCTTTTCATTTTTAATTTTTAACTAATTACTATCAGTAATGCAATGCATTCAGCATTCACTAGCTCACTTTTTCAAATTATGTTATCCATCAAACATCAATTTTATCATGCTTGAAAATACTGAACATCGAATCCTAATGGCGCTAGTGTAGCATTGGACGCAACCATGTCACTGACAAAAAGAACCATATGAAAACATGGCATTTAGACCATTCAAGAAGTTATGGCACAGCTAGTAATACTAATCTCTCATAAATCATATTCTTTACAGGTTATTGCAGGACTTAAAAGCCATGGATATTCTGGAGAAATAATCATGCGACATTGTATATATGAAATGGAAGGAAACCTGAAATGTTACCTGAACTGAAATGTAGGCCTCACCATTAGACCTGATCTCTGCCATGCTAAGGCTTGTTCAAAACCTAATGTAAATGATTTGTCAGGCCATTGTACCATTGGCGTGATGCGTGTACCCCACTTGTTCTGGTAAGACATTTAAACAGTGGACATTTTACAAATCAATGAAACCCATTCAAATTATGAAGATTTTGTATTCAAGTCCATTCCAAACCAAATACCAACAAAATTTATTAAGGTTGTGTTTGTATAAGCATGCATTTGACATGAATTACTTAATAAGTTAGTTTCAAAGTTGATTATACACACACATAGACACACACTTTGGTTAGGTAGATTCATTATTTAATTGATTAGAAACTGAATTCATGAATGCGAACTTTAACTTATTTGACCATGAATAACTACTAAAAAGGTGTAATTTCAAATGGGCACTATAACACTTTAGATTAACCATATATTTTTAATATCATTGTTAGATATATAGCTTATAAATGACACAGTTTATACTGAAATTTCAAATATTTCTATCCAAATGAAACTAAGATTATCTTGGAATCATTAAGAACCAGGCATATATTAATAACCTGACCTTATGAGAGAAGCTAAATCTCATTTCTCCTGGATATTGACCCTGAGCTTGGAGAAGGCCCCCAAAAAGGGGTAGAAAAGCACTTGTAGTCAGCCCCTCACCTGACACATAGGTAAACTGACCATTTGGAAACTGCAAATCTACGAACGACTGCATGTAGAAAGCGGCAGCAAAAGGAGAAAGCATAATAAGAAATTAGAAAATTCATCTCAAGAAACTGACAGAGTGAAGATTATAGCTAATAAAAAAAAATTCTGTGACAGCACCTTTCTTGATAATTCATCAACAAGAAGTCAACTACTCATAAAGATTGAAATTGATTGTCACAAGATGACCCTATTCTTTCATTCATTCACTAAATACCACTTCAAGAATGCACAGAGGTGTTAAATGCAACCTTGTCAAAAATTTCAACATCAATCACACAGTTCCCCCCCTTGTTTGTTTAACTACTTCAAGAAAATCATGCTCAGTGGACTATTTTTGGCCTTTTTTCTAAACAGGTGTTTTTCAAAAATTATAACACAGAAAAGGGGACATTTAACTAAATAAGGGCGATTTAGGCCAGGCTGAATGAGTCAAATAGCCAATCAGCATTCAAATTAGCGACCAGCATATTTTAATGGAATAAAAAAAAAGCTAAAAAGAGCTTATCGTTACTTATAGTAGTGACCGGCTACAAAAGAATTTTTTTAAAAAAAAAAAAAAAGAAGGTGGGCACTACTACAAGTAGCAACCACCATAAAGTGGGGTAATAAAAAAAATACTTGTTGCTACTTAGAGGATGTTTGATTCACTTTTTGAGTGCAGCTGATAACTAATAAACACCTAAACAGGTAAATTAACGCGTTTGGTAACTTTTTAAAAATAGAATTGATAGCTAATGGATAACTGATATGATATCTATAAATTGTAATTTGTATCAGCTCTATTTTTAGAATTGTTTTTCATCAGCTGAGAGCTGATTTGATTTTATTTTTTTTATTTAAACCATTTTATCCTTTCTCGTGTAACTCAAAAATCAATATTATTAATATTGTTTGCTTCAATATTTTTCATTTACAATTTTAACAACTTAATTAGCATATTACAATTTTGTTAAAATATTTTCTATTAATTTTTTAAACTTAAGATTATAAGATTTTTTTTCTTTATCAACAATAACAATCACTTTACTATTTTATATAACTACATTTTTAAAATTATTTAATTATTTTTTTAAGAAATTTAATCATTTTCTTATTTCAATAGTAAAATAAATATGATATGATAAATCAATAATTATATTTTATTTTAATATAATAAATGATATAATATATTAAATTAATAATTATATATTTATTTTAATAATAAAATAAATAAATTTATAATTTTATATTTATTTCAATAATAAAATAAATTATATGATATATATTCTTATTAGTCATTTTACATATCAACAGTAATATTTAAATATAGTTTTACCAATCACTTAACATAAATCAGCTATCATCAGCTTCCAGCTATCAACTAATAGTAATAGCTATCAGTTAACAACTATCCGGTTCAACTAACAGCTAAACCAAATAGGCCCTTATAGTAATGACCAGCTTAAAGAAGAAAACAATTATTCTTTCCTTTAATCAATTGGTGGGCCATGTAACGACCAACCTTATCACATTTGATTCTTTTTTCCTTCAATTTTGAATTTTGTTTTTGAAATTAATAAAAAAATGAAACAAAGAAAAGCGAACGAACCCTTTTTCTTTCTTTTTTTTTTTTTTAAGTCAAACCATCATAATCCCAAGCGGAACAAATTAATAATGAGGTATAATTAATAAATTAATTAAGTATGAGATCTTGTGCAGGCTATATTTTCTTCTTAATTAAAGGCATATGGGTTTAGATTATCTCATTGAATCCGATATGAAAAATTTTTGAATCAACCCAATTCATCACATGTATTTATAAATTAATTACTAACATGAAATTTCAATAATTTTATGTAATAATTTAAATTATTTTTTTTTTTATAAAAATGTGTATGGGAGGATGTAAATGATTAATTCATATATTATGTGATAACTAGGTTGATGTACGCATTTTTCATTTCAAAGTGGTCTTCCCCCTGATTGCCTTTCTAATTGTATAGTTAACATATAACAAAATTCTCAATTAAGTAGTGGCCCGATAGCAATTATTTTAATTGAAAATGCCAATAGGTAATGTTTATGATACGAATAGTTGGCGTAATGTAGAACAATAACAATAACAATAACAAAGAACATATCAAGCACCAATCCTTGAAAAGAGAATTAGTTCTCAAAATATTATTGATCTCACAAAATTGTCATAGCTAATCTAATGAATAATAGAAAATTAGCTCTATTTATAGAGCTTATAACCCTAATCAAATTAGAAATAAAAACACTAGTTTAAATTTAATTAAAAATACTAAATAAGATAAATTAGGAAATAATAGACCTAATAATAATAAAATTTCTAAGCAATAAAAACTCTTTATTTCTAATTCTATAATAATTAAAATTCCTAAATAAAACTCTAAACTTCCTATATCGTTCCTAAATAAAACTCTAAACTTCCTATACTGCATTATTCTTCCCTAATTAGAAAAAACTCATCATCAAGTTTTGAAGTGTTAAAGGATCAAAAACCAAATCTAGAGAACACATAATTCGATCTTCTTGGATGGTAGCAACAAATTTGACTTCGCACTTCTTTGAAGCATTAAGACAGATAAAATCAATTAGAATAATAGTTGAAAGGCTCTTTAACTTGGTAGGATCTTCAATTTTCACTGACTCCATGACTTTACTGTCTTCAATCTCCCTTGAAGTCTCCAAGACTTGATTGACTTGAACTTCATCAATTTCCATCAAAATCTCCATATTTGGCTTTTCTTCAATCTCCATTGAAGTCTCTATTGCTTGAATGACTTCTCGCTCTAGAATAGACTCAGCAACATGCAAATGTTCAAGACTCAAATCTTTGGATTCTTTAATCTTAGACCTTTCAAGTTTAGTTTCTTCAAGTTGCTCGTTTTATTCCTCATTTTCATCTTCAAATTGCTCTTCTAATGCTTCTTCTCGATCATCTTCAACGTCAAACTTCTTTTCTTGTTTTACAATTTTAATTTCTTCTTTAAGTTCTCACACAGCTATTGACAACTTATTAAGCTATATGTTTGTTAACTCATCAACCTGTACTTTTACTCTTGATAACTTATTAAGTTGTGCTTTCAATTTTTTTACACATGGAATCACAAATTCTTCCTTGCATTCTTCAAGTTCTCTTTCCTTAACTTGTAAGAATTCTTGTAAATCTACAGTCTCTTTTTTTATGTAGCAAAATTTGTTTAACTTCTCAATATTTACCATATAATAAATAACACATTTCACGATCACGACTATAAATAATTGAACCCTATGAAATCTAGTGTCATAATTAATTTCTTCAAGAACATTTTTCTAGTAAATGATCTCCTCTTCTAGCTCCTCAATATAAGTTTCCATATATTCGAATTAAGGAAACATACCTTACCTAAAGAAGACCCAAAATTCAGCTTTTAGAAGTTGTTTCAAACAGACTTCAAAATCAAATGGAAGACGTCAAAATTGGCAAGGAAAGAAACTGTTGAAGTTTAGCTAACATGAAGGTGCGTTATGGCGATGATGTGGCATAGTTGCTAGAATAGGATCCTGTGTACACAGGTGTAGAGGTGTAAGCTTAGATGGGTAGAGACACAGGTCTGATGACTCAACCCAGTATATTTTCTCCGTTGGAGCGTCAGCTGGGACTTTCGACATCGTAAAATGGCATATCGGCAAATGGCAACCAATGGGAATGGATTGGGAGCTGACTTGGATTTTCATCCGGCTCTTGTTGTGGGTCAAGAACTAACCCGGTAGCATCTTGAGTTTCGAGTAGGTTCAGGTGATCAGACGACCTTCGGGAGGGTCACCAGGACGTTGCCCGTGGTCTAGTGATGGCGGTGTGCCTATTTGATGACCAGATGGTGACTCCAGTGAAGGGGCAATGGCAGCGCTGTTTCTGGGTTCTTTGTTTCTCGAAGTTCTATTTCTGGGTTTGAATTTTTTTTTTTATATATAATAAACAGTAAACTAAGGCAGAATTTCGAAGCAGGTTAAAAAAGAGATGGTTTGAATTGGCTGCTATGTTTGTAGGCTGTTTGGAAAATTTGCAGGAAGCTATGGAAATTAGATTGAATTTAGACTTTGATACCAAAATTGATGTAGAACAATAACAAGAACGAAGAACAAATCAAGGACCAATCTTTGAAAAGAAAACTAATTCTCAAAATATTATTGATCTCACAAATTGTCATAGTAAATCTACTGAATAAAAGAAAATTAGCGCTATTTATAGAGCTTACAACCCTAATCAAATTAGGAATAAAAACCCCGATTCAAATCTAATTAGGAATACTAAATAAGATAAACTAGTAAATAATAGACCTAATAATAATAAAATTCCTAAACAATAAAAACTATTTAAATTTCCTGATTCTATAATAATTAAAATTCCTAAATAGAACTCTAAGCTTCCTATACTGCATTACAATGGAGATTGGTTGGTTATAAATCTCTGTTCTACAACAAATAAAGTTAGAAACACACACACACACACATACACACACACACATAATCGAGAAATATATCAAAAGTAACAATAATTGCTATTTGCTAACAAATCCTACCTTCCACCCTTAGTTTTGGGCTCCTAGATTTGTGAATGAACCATTGTAAATATAGGACATGTAAGAGAATTAGTTCAAAGTGAAAGATCAAGAATTCATGGAAGTCAAAAAAGAAAGAGGCTTTTTATTAGGTAATAAAAAGTGATTAAAAAGGATGATTAATTATGGTTATAATTTTGATGGCTAAAAACACTTAGCGTAGGTGAGGTGTGGTGGTGGTAGTGAGGCAATTGATCCGCTCCCGGATTTAATGGACCTTTCTGCTCTTTTTGGAAAAAAGCTGGCTTTATTGCATATATTTGATTCAAGTAAAAAGCAAAGCGAGGGACAGCTCTCTAAAATTATGCCTTTCTTCATCTTTTAGGTGGGTCACTCACTTCAAACTACTGGGAAGTAACCCTATATTCTAATTAAGGATATTTAATTAAACCCTAAAACTAGGTTGCTAATTATTTTGATTTTTCTTTTAAAGAAATAAAATTATTTTCACAGATTTCCCTTTTTTTCAGAAGGAAGAGAAAAGAAAAAGAAAAGCTGAAAATGAAGTACCTAGTAGCATGTAGGTAGTGGGATAAAATATCAAAACTGTGAAGTCATACCTAAATTGACAAATGAATGGAAGAGGACAACAGTAGTGTCTCCAGAAATCTGGGTAGGTTGCTAAAGCCATAATTTCATGCGAGCATAATTAATCCAAAAATTAAATGCTTCAAGAGAGATAGAAAGCTAGGGTCACCCATTTGGCTAGAATGATCTGATTGATGCAATTAGTAAACACTTCATCTTTGACAGACACAAGCAAACTTACAAACGTCAAAGCCAAGACCTGATGTGAAATCCCAAATAATGCGATAGCAAATTAAAATTAGGAAATTGAAAAAAATAAAAAAAACCAAGATAATTAATTTGTATAGCCAATAAACTACATGTACCGTGTTTAGTATTTTGTGTTGCTGTACAGATTCAAGAATTTGTATAGCCAATAAAATTTTTTTAAAAATTGTGTTTCTGCATGAGTGAGGTGTGAAGGTATTTAAAGGCGGGATGGGACTAACAGTCATGCCTTAAATCTGCGTAAAAATTAAAGACAGTTACAAATTTGATAATAATATTTTTCCTTTTGAATACAACAATAATACTGGATTCAAGAATATAGTCAGTGTAATGTCTCATATTTCAGAAGAAGTTATAACTTACACAAGCTAATGGATTGAGACACAGCATTGACATTAACAGCCACCTTCTATGCTTTGACCATACAGCAGGACATAGAGAATGCATTCCATTCTGGCCACAAAATTAAAAAAAAAAAAAAAAAAAAAAAAAAAAAAAATAAGTCTTTAAGAACCACTAAAAAATAAAGCACTAAGCAACAAAGATCTAGATGAAAATTTGGATATAATATAATGACAATATAGAGACTACCATCTTAAGATATGACATCTTAGATGTAAAAAAGTCAATGCCAATCCAAGCATAGCAACATATGCACCACCATACAACTGGTATAAAATCCAGAACAAGTAACAATGCAAAAGTGTTGCCATAATGTAAAGTGAATAAATTAAAATGTCCAATAACAGGATCAGTAAAACAATTATGAGCAAGCAAACCACTAACGTTCAGCGAATGCTTAAAGCCATTATCTTTGGAAGCCAATTCTTATCAACTTTCAGATGAAAGCCATGCCAAAAGAGGATGTACTTTAATTTGGAAAAATGGTAAAAGTATAACCAAACACTTTTTATCATGCCAAACTCATCTCCAAACACATTCATCTTTAGTTGACAACCAGGCTGACTAAAATTGGTCATACCTTCCTATCATAACCATACCAAAGCAAGTGTTGCTTTGACAAATGAACAGGTAGAAGAAGTGTCGAGTCACGAACAAATAGTAGCGGTCCAAGCTGGACAAGGAAGAGAGACGAATTATCATTTCCTGATGTGGAACTGCCATGTGATGTCTCAACTCTCCATAAATCTCCTCTTGCAACCAAAGAACTCTCTATGTTGTTAGTTCTACTGTCATAAGTTGATGTGATATTTATGACCCCCTGCACCCAGAAGAAAAAGAATCATTGGAAAACTGCAACAATGAGATATTTTAGATAACAAATGACACTTGATAGTGGTTCATTAACTGCAATGATAATGACATTATAAATATAGAACTACTACTGCAGGGAAACAAGTTGTCGTCATTATAGATGTTAATGATGGGTGATATTCCTTGTTCGCTAGAAAAGCCTTTCAATTGGCTAGAACAAATCATTAGAGCAAACTAAGACAAGTTATTTTAGATACATGCTAAGCACTTGCACTGCAATAGATAGTTTTGTCATGCACCCAGCAGAGCTGAAAGGAAGTGGGCAATGTGTGACTAAAGTGGAGCAATATGATTTAACGCAACAAAGTTCCATCCCAGTAATCATAACATGTTATTGCCACTTTTACACTACCTCTACTGACCTCTCTGCCCTCATTCAGGAAGCACCCATAAATTGAATCAATCATTCACCTACAACTCAATTAATGTCCCTGCATTTAACCAGCTTTTTTATCTTAAACCTAACTCAACTCAACTCAACTAAGCCTTTATCTCAAAAATTTGGGGTCGACTATATGGATTCTTTTTCTCCACTCTAAACGATTTTGGGTTAAGTCCTCGGAAATGTGCAATGCTTCTAAGTCATGTTGTAACTCTCATCCAAGTCAGTTTAGGTCTACCCCTACTTTTTTTTCTATCCTCTAACTTAATGTGCTCTACTTGTCTAACTGGAGCTTCTGTATGTCTACGCTTCACATGACCAAAACACCTCAATCTCCCTTCTCTCAACTTATCTTCAATTGACACAACTCCTACTTTTTCCCCAATACTCTCATTACGGACTTTATCTAGCCTAGTATGGCCACTCATCTACCTTAACATTCTCATCTCCGCAACTTTTATCTTAGACACATACGACTTCTTCAGTGCTCAACACTCACTACCATATAACATGGCCAGTCGTATGGCTGTACGATAAAATTTTCCTTTCAACTTATTGGGAATTTTGCGATCACATAAAACTCCCTTGGCACATCTCCACTTCAAACATCCGGCTTTAATCCTATGACTAACATCTTCCTCACATCCCCCATCTACTTGAAGGATTGAGCCGAGATATTTAAAGTGATTACTTTGGAGCAGTATTACTCCATCCAGACTAACTCCTTTCCTATCTCCAGTTCAGCCTTCACAAAACTTGCAATGCATATATTCTGCCTTCGTTCTACTTAACTTAAAGCCCTTTGACTCTAGAGTGCTTCTCCAAAACTCTAGCTTTCTATTGACTCCTTCTCGTGTCTCATCTATCAGAATTATATCATCCGCAAACATCAAGCACCAAGGGATACTCTCTTTTATATGTTTCGTCAATTCATCTAAAACTAATGTAAAAAAGTAAGGGCTTATAGCTGAACCTTAGTGTAATCCAACTGAGATAGAAAAATCTCTTGTGTCCCCTCCCACTGTGTACACAATGGTAGTTGCTCCTTCATACATATCCTTCAACACTTGTATGAACCTAATAGATACCCTCTTTTGTTCTAACACTCTCCATAAGATATCTCTTGGAACACTATCATAAGCCTTTTCCAAATCGATAAAAACCAAGTGTAGATCTTTCTTCACATCTCTATATTTCTCCATCAAGCTTCTAATGAGAAAGATCGCTTCCATGATTTGTCTTCTTTTTGTCTCTAGAAACTGCACAATGACTTTAAAAATAATACATCAAAGTGACTTACACTGAAGCTATTCCTAATATCTTGAATGAAAACCTAAACACTCAATTTAAAGACTGTAGGTCTTGCTTGATGTTCTTATGATGACACCCGATACAATTTCTTTAATTGCTTATAAGTTGCAACACTCCCTCCATGATGGTCTTGCTACGTAGCCATATCTGATTTTCATTTCTACGTTCATAATTAATCATATGGTCAAAGGAAAATTGTATCAAAAAGAAAAAAGACTTTATAGAGGTCATTCTTTTTTTGAAGCCTATGAAGTAGCCTCAATCATTAGCTTAAGCAACAAGCACAAAGCCAATTAAAAGTGAATGTGAATATATTATGAGGGCACCTAAGGAAGCAATAAAACAATTTGCAAGGCAAAGCTAAAAAGGAATTACACTAATACGACAGAGTCCATTATAGAAGCAGATAGTTCTAAAAACAGTCTCTCAATTTGGTCTTAGTTAAAAGTAGAATGTAAACAAAACAACTCAGCTTTTGTATTTCAAAATTTTCCACCTCTACAATTCCTATCATTAGAAAGTCGCTTAAGATCTAAATTGCAAGAGGTTTCAACAGTTAGATTTGAAACCTAAAAATGATCAAGCACCCACACAATCATTCTCAGTGGTTTCTACTTTGTTTCAAAAACAAAGTAAATACTTTTTTTCACAAAAACATTCTAACTTCACGAAATTTTTATATTTTATCTCACATATTTACATAAAGTAATAATTATTTTTCAAAAAGCACTCACTTCAAATAAAGCATATTAGATTAACGAAAAAATAGTAGTACTTCACAAAAAAAAGTACATATAACTATAATTTTTTTTACATAAAACCAATATAATAAATATTATTCTAAATCAATAAAAAATGAATGAAATTATTTACATTCAATAATAGAACAATGTAGACAACACCATCAATTATTGTCAATTTAAAATAATACTTTATTATATTGATTTTATGAAAAATATTATATTTATATATAATTATATGTTACTTATCATCTTTATGCTAAAATCACAAAGCTTAGCCAACTAGAATAACGAAGACATTTTCATTCCCCCAGTTCCAATACATAAAAATTTAACTTCCGTGCATCTAATAGGTAGACAAAGTAATCTTACAATCTACATAGCATATTAGCATTCAACAATAGAAACTCTAAAATAAAGAAAAACCACCATTCGTGTGCTGCAATAAACACTTCTAATAATTACTAGTTATTGCATAAAAAAAATTACACTGTCATTACCTGTGATTTACCAAGATACCCCACGGATTTCAAATTAAACCAACCTATTTCTTCGTCTGATGAACCACCAAGCTTACCGCCCGTCGCATCATTCTCTACAAACCCATAATCCCTCAACCTCTCACTCACCAACTCCAACTCCAACTCGCCCTCCACACCCACCCCAAAAATCCTCCTTTTACCATCCCTCCTCACGTCCATCCCAACAGCCTCCTCCTGCCTAAACGGCACCGGCAACCTCCTAAAGAACTGCTGCACTAACCCATTCAAGCACGCCCCAAAATCTGCACCAGCTTGGCAAATTCTGTTTCCAATATCGAAAATCGCAGAAACCCCATTTATCCCACTATAATCGGTTAAAACTCCCAAATCCCTTCCATTGAAATTTTGGCCTCGGAATTCCAAATCGAAAAGCTTCGCTTTCTGAGGGTTAGGCCAAGTAAAAGCTGGCGTGTTTGTCATATGGGATTGAATAAGGCCCGTAAATCCCTGCGCCAGCCGGTCCGCAAGGTCCTGGCCATGCCGCTGCACTTCCTCCCATGCTTCGAACGACCTTTCCACCGACATTTGCAATAGAATTCAACAAATCATCAGATTACCACAAAAGGGAGTTGTCGATCACTGATAGAAAATCAGGTCGTTATGGGTTTGGTGCTGATAGTGTATTAGTTGATATTGTTAGTTGTAGAACTGATCGGTAGAGAGAGAAATACGACAATGTTTCAAAATTTTTGGAAAGAAAAAACCAAACTTTAACTCTATTGCTTTTCCAAAAGCTACTAAATAAGAAAACCCACAAACCTCAGCAAACAAAAAACTATGAATTTGAATCAGAAACAGATAAATAAATCAGTCCTCAGTATTTTAATTTTTCCTTTACTTTAAGCAAAGCAACAATAATTCAATAGCATATAAGCTCCCAAGTAATGAATTTACAGAGAGTTATCGAAAGCCAAGGAAAACTTTAAAGAAAAAATGTGAAATTAGGGTTAGGTTTGAAAGGAAAAACAGAAATTGAGAACAATTAGTGGAAGGGAAAAAGAGTGTAATGAAGATAGAGGATTTGATTTGAGTCGAAGGTTTGAGGTTCTCTTTCGCAGATGGGACTGAATTTAGAAGCGACCCCTGTAGGGATAGAGACACAGGAAAATGTGCGTAAGGAGGCTGAATGTCTCCAAAGCGCACGGGATGCGTAATGCGCACATAGATTTCGTTGCACTTCTGCCACGTTGATGTGTGGTTTTCTGGATTGGGATTTTCTTTAAGACAGCCAATGGTTATTATTATTTAATATCAAAATTTTATTCTAATTTATGCTAAATAAAAAATTATAATTTTATTTAATATCATAATTTTATTATAATAAAATATTTTTTAATTTATTAAATTATCATCGTCCTCACTAATCAATAAAAATAAAGATAAATAAGAAAAATTAATTAATTTTTTATTTTTTTAAATAATAAATAATTTTTAATAAATAATTTTTTAAAAAAATATAAAATAATTAGAAAAAGTAAATACATAAATTATAAAAAAATTATTAGATATATTTAATATATATATATATTATTTTCTCACATAATTATATAAAATTTATTTTTTATATTATAAAAATAATTATTTTTTATAAAAGTAAATATTATTTTTATATACAATAAAATTATTTTATAATCTTTCGTAATATATATGCTAAATTTTTTAATTAATATATATATAATTTTTATATTAATAATTAAAATTCACTTAATTTTATAATAATTTACTTGGGATGGACAGATGGAGTGAACAGAATTTAATCATTTCGTACACCATTTCTGCCATCATAAATAAATCACAGTGAAATCTAATTACTAATATATGTATGTACTATATTTTTAACTAATAAAATATTTTTCATTTCTATAAAAAATTATTAGTCTTATTTAAAACAAAATTAAAATATAAATTAAAAAAAATATAATATAAACGGTTGAAAATTATGAACTACATATGTTTTACAAAACTTTCTCAATTTATATTTTAATTTTATTCTAAATAAGACCAATAATTTTGTTTTTGATAAAAATGAAAAAATATTTTATTAATTATAAATAGAGTACAAAATGTATATACAAATTAATATATTATATTTTTACATAAATAAAACTAATTACTCATAAAAATGACTTTCATTATTTTTATTATTTATAAAATACTAAAAACATATTTATAGTGATAAAAATAATTTATTGCCGATAACATATATTAGTGACAGAATTTATCGCTAATTAATATCATTGTCGCTAACACCTTTAGCGAAACCAATTTCACCGCTAATACTTTAATAATGAGGTTTATTATATAGATCGTCGTTTAGTGACACAAAGTTTATTGATAATATTTGTTGCTAAATCTCTAAAATTTTTAATTTCTAATATTACAATAGTTAACATATGAAAAATTTTAACATTCTTTTAATAATAATTATACTTAGTGATAATATATTAGAATTATTTCAATAAAAACTAAAATGCACATATTATAAAGATAATTAAATATAAATATTTTTTTACATCTTTATTAATTTATTTTTTCCTATGAACACTACTTTTAAAAAATAGTAAAGAATTTTATTACTTTAATTTATTTTATAAATAATTTTTAAGCATTTTCTATTCATATTTTTTTTATTATTTTAAACACTACTACTTTCAAGCAATTAATGATTTTAATGATGAGTTTAATTGACATATTATTATTTCATTATAATTATTACTATTATCATCATCAAAATATGTATTGTTAATATTATTTTAAAATATTATAGAATAAGTGTTTGAACCT
This sequence comes from Hevea brasiliensis, assembly GCF_030052815.1. Lineage (NCBI taxonomy): Eukaryota > Viridiplantae > Streptophyta > Magnoliopsida > Malpighiales > Euphorbiaceae > Hevea > Hevea brasiliensis. The sequence continues at coordinate 20,303,958 of NC_079496.1, read as the reverse complement.
TTTCATAATATTTATTTAAAATTAGTAGTGTGTTAAATTTTTAAATAAAAAATTTTGAACATTATAATATAATATAAATGAACTTTATTATATTAAAAAAAGAAATTTTTATAAATTTTTTATTATTTATATTCTTAAATAAAAAATTTTGAAACGCATTATATTAAAAATTTATTATTGAAAATCAATACCTTATAGTAATATTATATTATAATAAAAATTAAAAAAAAATTACTTATAAAAAAATTAAATCACGAATTTATATAACAAGTATAAACAACGTGTAATACATATTATTAAGAAAAATCAGTATATAAAGTTTGTAAATATTTAAAAAAATAATAAATTAATAAAAGTGAGATTGAGTACTTAAAGTTTTTTTTTATTATTTACATTATAATAAATTAAATAATTTTTAATGAATTATTAATAATTATATAATTAAGATTATAAAATTACTATATTAGGACTTTATAGTAGAATTTTTGCTATAAGTATGGTTATTATTAAAATAATATTAAAAATTTTGATATATATTAATTATAGTAATATTAAAAATTTTAGCGATGGATACATTATTCTTATGTGTTATTGTCGACGACGTCACTAAGATATTTTATTAATGATGAATTTTTATATCTACCGCTAAAAATATATTTTTATTGATATTTTTATAAATAATATAAATAATAAATGATATTTTTGGACTTTAATTCCCACTTTTATATATGTCGTAAAAAATTGTTAGTTTAAGAAATAAAATAATAAATAGACTTAATAAGTAAGAAAAAAAAATTTTAATTTTGCTTTCATTTCCAATTTTAATCAAAATATTTAATTTTATCAATTTAATTCTATACTTATAACATTTATAGTAATCAAGTTATCATAAAATCTTTTATTTCGAAAAAAAATTATTATAAAATTTTAACATAGTATATGCTGATTAAAATAAAAATAATAATTTTATTAATCGGTTCTGTATTTTTAATATAAATATAATTTGAAATTAAAATTTTATATTCAATCAATTTTGAATATAAATATTTCAAATTCTAAAATTAAAATTAATGTTAAATTTTTTAAGTTTAAATTAATAAATTTATAAATTTTAATTAAAATAATAAGGATCATAACTGTTGTACTTTCTTTATTCATTATTATTTGCTTTAAAAGTTATGGGAAAATATGAAAGTAAAAAAATTGCAAAAAAAAAAAGAAGGCATTAATTTTTTTTATTTAGAATATAATTAAATCTTTGAGGTATAACAAAATTTATAAATCAGTCCCTCAATTGTTTTTAATAACATTTAGTTCTCAAATTTAAATTCTGTTAATAAATTAGTTCTTATCCTGCTTTTCGATTTATAACAATTTAATTCATTAATTTTTTTTATTAATAAAAAATTCCATACATCTAAATTTAGTGTTTTTTACTATTTTGTATTTAAATAATTATAAATACAAAAAATATATAATATTTTATAAAGTATATAATTATTTAAATATAACTTAAATATAAAATTTAATTGTATGGATTATATATTCAATTCTAACCATTGTTATTAAGTTATTGTATTCAAGAATACAAAGAATTACTCTTTCATCAACAAATAGAGCAAGAATCACAAGTCGATAATACTAATGAACAAAGCTTGAAGGAGCACTCCAAAATTTTACATGTGCCTAATTGCCTTAGACGAGGATGAAAAAGAATCAAGAAAAGAATGGAATGCTCAACGTCCACAAATTATGAAGGAGATGGTGATAAGAAATAAAATAAATATTTATTGGATCAAAAGGTAATTTCACATTCCTCCAACTCTCGTGATTAATTCTTTTATAGTGAGTTATTAGAAGGACTATATAACATGCATAGAAACAAATTAAGTTTTCAAAACTCAAATTGAGAATTAGCAAAATCCCACCATCTTAACCCACCTTTGTAATCTACCCTTGGCATCCTCTAATAATATCTCAATAAATCCTTAAGTTTCAAACCATGACACATTTGTCTATTATAATAAGGTACATGTCATCCAATTGACATTTTATTATTGTCCGATCCTTCTTATTACAATAGGAAATTTCTTATCTATATATTAAGGTGTACAAACACTCAATTAATAAAAAATTATATACATGTATTATTATATGGGACCCATCATATACGATTTTAATTAAAATAATAATTAATAATTGACTGGGTGTATACACTTAAGTGTAAATAAGAATTATTTAGTATAATAACTTAACTTTCCCTGCATACCACTATGGTATGATATATAAAAATGGGCTGAATATGTATATTTTCACCCCTGAACTTTACTACAAAAATCTAGTGGCACCCTGAACTTTTAAAATATCCTATGATACATCTCAGCTCTTGTGAATGTTACATGATATATCTCAATTTTTGTAAAAGTAATTACTAACTGAAATTTGAAAGGTATTTTGAATCCATTTTTATAGAAGTTGAGGTATATTATAAGATATTTACAGAAATTTAAGTGTATTGTGGGACATTTTAGAAGTTCACCACGAGATTTTTTAAGTAAAGTTCAAAGGGTGAAAATGTGTTTTTAGCCTATAAAAATATTTATTTGATCCATATTTGTAAAACAACATAGTGATATAACTCGCTACATTCGTCTCATTTTAAATGATGTTTTGGAAATTTTTTTGTTCCATTTTATTTACCATTTTAAAAAAATTAAGGAAATATTAATTATTTATTTTCAATTTTACCTGTTTCTATTATTATTTTCGATGCATTTATGTTATCACCTTTCTACATTTCCAAAGTGTTACAAGAATATTTTTCAAAGTATTATAAGAATATTTTAGTCAACTATAATTATTTTTTTATGAAAGTGAGATTATTTAAATATATTTTTTTTTAATTTTATGCAAAAATCTTGAAAAAAACACTTAGAAATGAGACATATTTATGCCAAGTAACACCACATTTAAAGCAAAACTTCAATATACAAACCTAAACCAATAAATACACAACCACTCGTTGCATTAAATAGAGTACCATGAATAAAATGTGCATAGACCTATCAAAATCCCTGAAATTGGAATGCAAGTAACGGTTAATTAATTACAAATTAAAAAAAAAAAAAAACACCAAACACGTGCACAATTTCATGCCCTAATTATCAAAATAAAAATGGCTAAATGCATAAGCACCCTTGAACTTTTTATGTTTAACATATTATATCTCTGATTGGAATCTATTACATCCTTAAACTTTGGGTTTTCTAAATACTAACAAGATTCTATAACAAAAGCCTAAATAAAGGTAGTGATATTAATTAAGAGAGTGAATTGAGAAGAATGAAAGAGAATGAATGAGCATGCAATACAGAGAGAACATTGATAACACAAGAGAGATAGAAGCAGAGAATAAATAATAGCTCAAATTTGTGCAGGATGAAGAGTCTGTTTGGTATTGAAGTTGGAGGGTTAAAATTGTTTTTCAGAAAAAAAAATTTAGATGATGTTAAAAAAAATTAATTTAGAAAAAAAATTAGTTTCTTAATTTAGCGTTGATTAAAATATATAAATTTTAATTTTAATTTTAATTTTTTTTAATGCTCTTTAATTAATATATTTAAAAAATATATTTTTTTATGGCAGATCTAACAATAATGCTAAACAGATAAAAAAGAGAGTTTAATGAAAAAAAAAAAAAACTGTTGGCATACCACATCACATGTGTTTTCATTTGCTTATGTTCACATGCTTTGTTAATAGGGCAAATTTGTATTTAATTATTATAAAAAAAATGTTAAGGGTATGATAGGTTTTAACAAAAGTTCAGGGTGAGATAGATTAATCCCAAAATATTTAGAGTGCACTTATACATTTGATCAATTAAAAATCATTAATAAATGTTGTATTATAAATTTCAGAGAATTACAACACTTAAGTCCACTAGAAACCCTAATTTTCAAAAATCCCTAAATTACAAATCCCAAATTTTATAAACCCTAGTTTGGTGAAACATTTTTTAATTTCACTATTCTTTAATACTAAAACTAAATATTATATTTATTAAATGACATAACAACTCATCAAAACAACAAAATGCATGGCCTCAAATACTAAAAAGCCACATAAACAAATACTGAGTCATCTGTAGAGTGTAAGAAATCACTCAACCTAAGAGTTTAAACTGGTAGATGATAGCTATAAGAATAGTTTTATATCTCTCCCATTTTGTTGATAGGATTGGAACTATGGACACTCAACCTAAAAACTTAAACTTGTAGATGAGGGCTCTAAGAACTCTCCATTATGGATGGAGTGCCTGGAAAATATATTCCCATCTTTTTGCTCCTCTATTTCCAGAACTCTATCATGGGTTGGAACTTGGAGTTGCAGAAATAGCTGCCTCGTTACAAGGCAGGGATAAGTTAACGAATGGTGTGTAAAACTAAGCAGGCTACAGCCTAAGATGGCTCAAACTCCATATTTGAGTTATCTGTATTGTCAGTTTTGAAATTAACAGATAACCAGAGAGTATCTGTTATTTAAAGTACTGAAACGAGCCATGGATTTAGGTTGAATTCACCTGCGGGATCAAAAGTTTCACTGCATGTTAACTCATAATTTTTTGTAACGAAAGGAACAACAATATTTGAGCAAGAAAATGCTGAAATAAAAATTCATGAGAATGCATCAAGATTAGTTCAAGTCATGAAAGAGATATATAATTAAAAGAAAAAGAAGATAATACAAGAGTAGTAGGTATAACCTCAAATACATAATAAAAAAAAAGGGTTAAGTTAGGGCAATGAGACAGAAGAGTAGGTCTGAAAATGGGATTAAATACTGATCCATCTAATTCATGCTTTCACATTTCAAGATATTGATCCTGTCAAAACTACTGGTTCCTATTACTGCTTCAAAGGGAATGTCCCTTTGCAATATGGAAAAGGTCAACCAGCATGGATTCGGAAAATTACTTATTAGGTTATGACAGTAGAAAAATTAGCCAATTTGCAAGGTCAGATATTTTGGGTTCATTGTTAGACTTCATTGAATCAATTAGTAGATTAAGCTAGATGATCTAATATTATTATAAATTTACTAAACATGAAAAATGATGGAGATACTGTTCATGAATCCACAAGTGGGTGCTGTATTGTACATGAAATTGACTCTATCAAAACAATAATCAGTTTGTAAAGGTTGATTACCATTTGATTAGTTAATGACTTGGAAAGGTCAATTCTTATGTCAGCTATACCTAATTCCAGTTTAAGACTAGAAAAATCTTATTTTCTGCAATGAGTAGTACAGGCCATATGTACCACCATAGAGTTTCTGCGGTGAGTAGTACAGGCCATATGTACCACCTTAGAGTCCATGTGTATAACAAATATCTGAGTTTAAATCCCATAAATGTCAAAAGCATCTGCACCTGGCAGAAACTTGGCTCATCAGTGCTTAGTCAATTATTATACATTAGATTAAGTTATAGTCAGTAGACAAGAGAGTCCAATCCCTCAATAAAGAAAGTTTCTACAATGGATGCAACCACAAACCGGCCTAGTTGTAACCTTTACATATCCTCTCCAGCTCTCCTCAAATCTTCTATAAAGCTATCAGCTGTTTGGCAGGAGGTTCATTGAATTGAGTTTACTATCCTATAATTACTCTTACAAGTTAATTATCAGATATGGCAAACACAAGGCAATTCATTCAGTTGGCCTTAGTTTGCATGATTTACACAATGTTGGCTTTGCCAGGCTTGTCTGAAGGGGGAGCACCTGAGCCAGCTCCTTCTCCCCACCTTTTACACTCACCTGGGTCGGCTCCATCTCAATCTCATTCTGGTGGTAATGGTGCTGCTGGTGACTGCTCTCCTCATATGTTTGCTACAATATTATTTGCTTCCTTAGCTCTCTTGTTACCTTTGCATCTCTCAATCTTTTACTAGTTCTGCAGGAAGTTTGTTCATTAGAATTCCCTGCACTTGTATGCTATGCTGTTTTGCATACAATTTAAATAAAGGGAGGATGAGATTGAATCTGCTGGCTTCATGGGCTGGTAATTTGAGGCTGAATTTCCTCTGTTGGTGCTGTATTTGTATTTCCTGATTTCATCATTATATTGGAATTATTATTATATTTTATATATTGATTAGGAAAATTTTCAATATCTGCTGATGTTGTTGTCTGCTAAGAAAGCATTTTCAATCACAATAACAAGAACATGCTTGTAAAATAGTGGTTCTAAAGATAAGCATTCGTTGTGCTTTGCACTATTTCTGAAGGGATCCAAATTTTGATCAAAGAGAGAAAATAAGATAAGCTGGAACAAGAGAGAAAAGCATATATGCCTTGATGAGGGCTAAGAAGCAACTTCCATAAAAATTCGCCATTTCTATCTCCAAAATCTAGTGCAAATGTTTCTTAAGTGGAAACTAAACCTCAGTGGTCAGAAAGTAGACCATCCATATCATACTGAATTAGATTTCAATTCCAACAAATATAAAATGAATCTGTTCAACCAGGAATTTGGTAGTCATGAAATTGACAAGAAACATAACTTCAACAGTGCTGTTCACATTAGGGAAAATTAGTGGTTAATCACAGAACAAGCATGGTTTCAATTGCCAGCAAATTAGGATTTCCTTGTCTATTTTGGAACAAGATTTTTGTAAAATCTTTTCAGTTTTGCTGCTGAAGATTGATAATGAGTGTCTAATAGGATGCAGATTCAAATCAAATGCAGAGGATCAGTCAATATGGACTTCCATTCCATGGCCTGCTCAGGTTTTAACAGAACAGATCCCCCAAGACTGTCAGTTCAAGAACTTTCCATTTGATTAAAAACACAAATTGAAAGATTCAAACCTTCTTTACCATGTGGGTTCATTTGAACCCATCAAATTTGACTATTTAAACTAATGTCATGATACCAACTCTGACAGTTATACTTCATAGACATGGCTTTCTACATCAGTGGTGTCGTTGAACTTGTAACCGACTTAAAATTCAGAAGGTCAAACATCTGTTAATTAGATTATCATATGATAAGCAGTTGGTGGTTTGCAACTTCTCTGTCGAAGGCTGCTTTCTACATCATTGGTTTATCTTTTTCGTGTCGTATTTAGAATCTTAAATGCATCTTCTGCTCTTCCACAGTACATTCTTAATCACATAAACATATTCTTCTTACCCTGGATTTAACCTTTTTTTTCATTCATCATCTATAAATCTGTCAATTTTCGAGTGTATGCTTATTCCTAGTCTTGGATATGGCAATAAAGCTAAAAGCTTGTTTGATTCAGAAGTTGAAGTTAGCTACTTGTGCTTATCAAATACCCAAAATCAGAAATTGAAAACTTAATTTCCAAAGCTCTAACAATGTGCTGTTTGTGCAACGTGAAGATGGTATGTAAGAGATTTATTCAACACAAAAGATTATGTGAAGATATCATATTGATCTTCTCCAACTTTGTGTAGAGAAAATAGACCAAGACTAACTCAATTAGCAGCAAAGTTGACTTTGATACCTTGTAGAAAAAATAACTGAGCCTCGCTATTGATGTGGGACAACACTTTATTTGCTTAATGACGGTGAATTTTGAACCAAATAAAAACTAAAAATCAGAAAGGGCAAATGAGCCAAACGACTGGATGAATGGATTGGTGCATAAGTCATCATGATGATAAAATGAATGTAAGCCATTGGCCAGGCACAAAAGAACACCACATGAGCAAATAATGTCAGGTCAAAAAGAACAAGAAAATCAGTTAAAGAGAAATAACCCTATAGCCATTCTAATTTCAAGAATTTCGGTGGAGGAGCGTCAAGTGCTTTGGCCCACATTCATTATCCTTATCTAAAAGTGCCTCCTTTTTAGCACATCACCAATTCTATAAGCAGTAACATTAGCATACACATTCTTAGCCAACCCCCACTAAATAATAATGATAATAATAATAATAAAAATAAAATTAAATAAAATAATTAAAATCCCTCCAATATGAAAAATTGAAAATCACCATGAAATTGATGTAAAAATAGAGAATTAAAATTGAATTTATTTGTGTTTGTATTGAAATTTTATTGATCAAGTGAGCAATTGTGACATGTTGTGAATTGATTAATTAATTTGATTTAACATATCACATCAAAGCATATTAAATGGATTGAGTTGTGACGAATTAACTTAACACAATTTAAAATTAACCAATTATAGTTATAGGATTATAAAATTCATTTTAGGAATGATTTTATACAATTATTAAAACTAGAGGGTTGATTTGTTTAATTCAGAGATATTATATGGGTGATTTCTGTAACTTATCCAAGTCCTTGGTCCATGAAAATAATAAGCCAAAAATAGAAAAACAAAGGCTGAAAAGGATGTAAAGCCAGATAACAAGAACAAAACAATTTAGCATCAAATAACATAACAAAAGCAATGGTAAAAAAACCACTCTCTTCTAATTTTCACAGAAGGTAGGTTTGGCCATTGATTTACATACAATTGACCCAAGTCATTAAGCACTACTTTCAACGGCAACCAATACAAATCGACCATTTCTCCCCAGAAAATACACAGAGGCTAATGAAAGGGTTGTGAAGCTACCCTTCATTTGAAGACCATCTATATGTTATAACAGAAAGGAAAAGGACTATAAGAAGGGAGCAAGTGCTGGTGCTCACCTTCATCTCCTTTATAAACTCTTTCTTCTGAAAGCACAACATGGAACTAATATATGTCTAAGGAGACAATTGGAACTTTTCATTTGAGCAACCCATCTTTCGGTTCCCAACATGATTTGAGAAACTTAGAACTCAGTTTGATCTATTCATGCCAGATCACCTGGTTCTTGAGCTCCCAAGAGTAAGCTCCAGATCATCTGATCCACACTCTTCATGAATCCTCTCCTTCGCTTGGCTTCAGCAGTCCTGTTGCATTGCTACCAAATGCAAACTCATCAGAAATTACCTCAGACATCGGAACATCAGCAGTATTATCAAAGCCAGCTGCAATGGCAGGAGAACAGGTCCCACTTTGCCCAGGAGTCCACATGCAGGATCCACCACGGGATCCACCATGGGATCCACCACCAGCTAAAGCCTCTTCCTTGAAGCCAAATGGGTTGGAAGAAACAAGGCTGAATGTGGGAGAATTTGGGCCAGCCTGTGGGATGCCAATTCTGGCAAACCATTCAGGATCAGGAAGAATCTGCCGGCCAGGGCTTGGTGGAGTAGAAGATGGTAGGAAGGAATAATGCTGCCCACCCCAGCTTGGGCGAGCAGATTGGTCATCCCAGTTGGCTTTCATTCGAGGTGTTCGGGCTGTTGGAGAACTTAAAGGAGGGGTAACAGGAGCACTGATAGATCCACCATGGATGTAAAGATTGGGAAACTTAGAGGATGATGCTGATGAGGATGCAGATGAAAGGTTTTTGAGCCATGGGATGAGGGAATTGCTGTCAGCATTAGTATTAGCAGCATAGGAGGATGAAGCTGGACTTGGAAAGGAAGAGGATGCAGGACTTGGGTTGTAGGAAGCACAAGGGCTTGGGCGGTAAGAGGAGCATGGGCTTGCTGTTGCAGAACCACCCACAATATCCATGCGCTCCACAGGCTTGCACCCCTGCAAAAGTTGAATGATGACTAGGCATAAATAAAAAAAAAAAAAATCAAAAGATCATGAAGGGAGTGCTCTTGAATTTAAGCAACATATGCAGAAGTGATGCTGTATACAAGGAATGAAATGGATGCAGAAGATACAATGTCTTTCTCCAGTATTTCCATCAAACAGTTAATAAGTCAATTTACTCAAAATTATCCTCCCTACATGCAGCCCTAGTGATTAATTATAATTTCGCCCCTGGTCCTCTGTTAACCACATAAAGATTTCTCTAAACAATCACTACAAGCCTCCATGAATTGCACAAGAAAAACATAGTTAAATCCTTCTGAGCTTTCCAATTGCTTCAACACTCTTCATTACATCATAATAAGGCAGACAGCTTTAGCCTTGAGACTGGTAAGGAAGACATGAACCCAATTGAATTCATTGAAACCAACAATAATCTTGCAATATCTCAGAGTCTTTAAATTCGTAGGGTCTAAGGTGCCCTGATTTTGCAAGGCTCAATCCACACATTCATGTGTTCACATTCCATAGCAAAAAATTGATCCACCCACCATACACCATTGCTTTAGATGCACCAATTAGTTATAAAAATGACACCATCATGGGTAAATTGCACCGACCATTCCTCAATTTAGGTGATTATTTCATTTAAGTCACTTAGCTTCGATTTGTTAAAATAAAATCCCTCAACTTTAATTTTATTCCAGGAAATGTCCCTTTACCCGCAATAATTGGTTTTAAGGTTCATTTTTTTAGTTAACATTAATTAATATTTAATAAAAAAAAATCTACAAATTATTATTTATTTTTTATATAAAAACTAAAATATTGATAAAATAAAAATATATTAATAAAATATTATTTTAAAATTTAAAATTTATTAATTAATAAAAAATAACATATATATAATTAACAATTTATTTATAAATTTAGTTAAAATAAAATAATATTTTGATAATAATTATTAATTAATTTAATCATAAAAGTAAAAAATAAAAAAAGAGGGCAAAAGGTTAATTTTATTATTGTTAACCTGTAAACTTGCTATTGTAGGCCAGGAGAACATTTTTGAAACAAAAATAAAATTGAGGGATTTTATTTTATCAAATTGAATTTGAGTGACTAAATGACCGTTTAATTTCTATCACTAACCTATGGACTCATAAATGCAAAGCCTCAATTTAATCCCCATAACCATCACAGACCATTTATGCTCTATTTGGCATTGTTGTTGGGACCAAGTGAAAAAAAAAAAAAAAAAAACCAAGCCTTTTCCAATATAAAGAGATACTAACTAGGAAGCTATGCAAACAAATGGTCCTCAAAATAATTGAATTTCCAAGAAACTACATTAACAATTTATCATTACTCAACCACATGACCAGAAACTAAACCAAACAAAAATATAATATCTCCTATGACTAAAAAAAATAATTAAATCACCTAAATTATAATAATAATTTTTTTATAATTTAATTAAATTATCCTTTATTTTATTTAATAAAAATAAGAGTAAAATTATAAAAAAATAATTAATATTCCTTAATTGTTTTTTCTCAAAGTGACAGATACAGAATAACTTTGAACAGTGACAAATAAAAGTGAAAAGTGGATGGAGGTAGTACCTCCCAAACAGGGAAGTGAGCTGTGAGCAGAAACTCTGAACCAAAAAAGAAAAAGTCTTCCTTACTTTTGCAATAAATAAAGCAAAACCACTAAAATCTATCAAATAAAGGGAGAAATACCCTCGTCCATCGTTATCCCCATGTTACCAACCAGTGGCATATATTGATATTTGTTGAGGATTTCTTGGTCTTTTAATCGAGATCTGTGACAGAGCTGGTCCATATTCTATATGAGATCAACTAGAGTTAAAAGAAGCACAGAGAAAGATTCTTATGGTTCACGCGAGAAAGGGGAGTGACATCTCAACAAACAACAGAGAAAAAAGGAACTAGATAGAAAGAAAATCAATGCTGAACAGATCTAAAGTACGCCGATGATACAAAAAAGTAGCCAATAAAAGAAACGCTAATCACGCAAAAGGCAGTGAAGTAACGCTCCCCCAGCTGCCTTGCGCAGCCCCACCAGCACATGTTAACAGAAAGTAGCTGGCCTCTGCTAACATGCGCCGGAGATTGGAGGCAAGAACTGGCTTTGGTGATTAGCCAAATGCAAAATTGGAGTAATTTCTCTTTTTCTGTTTCCAAAATCAAGAAAACAGAAGCAAAATGCTACCAAAAACAAGGCAACAAAGGGAGGGGGCGGGGCCGTGGGCGAAGAGGAATTCAGAAGTACCTTACGATAGGTGGTGCCATCGGGCTCGACGGTCCAACCAGCCTCATTGCAGAGGGCTTTGAGGACCTCGTTGTTGTCACAGTGCTTAGGAAGCTTGAAGTTACCATACATCCTTAATCCTGCGAAGATCTTTGCTGCTATTGCTCTCCTTCTCCTTTCTCTCCTTTTGTTGTTCTCTCTTTCCTTCCATGTTGGTAGCCTCGTCCCCGAAGTCATAGTGTCTCAGCTACTGAAATAAATAAAGAATCTCTATCTATGATCTGCAAGAATCAACCAAGTCTTCATTTTGCTAAAACGGGTTTTGGTTTTTCTATAGAATTAGTCGTAAAAACCCAGAAACTTGGGAGGGTTTGAGAAGAGTGTAAATTGGTAGAGCTTTAGGGTCACTGGATCAGGCAAAGAAATGGATTGAAGTTTTTGAAAGAGATTGAAGTGATGGTGGTAAAGCAAAAGTGACCAGATTCATGATTATTGAAATTGAGAGGAGATGGATCAGTTCATTGGAGGGCTCAGACAGGGAAACCGAATGTGAAACCCGGGAAAAGGAGGGAAGAGACAGGAAATCAAAGCATCATGAGCTGAGAACAAATAAGGACATGAGATGAGATGATGATGGTCAGCTAAATATGTTTGACAATTCTAACTGCCCTTAATGCGTATCTAGTTTTACAAGTTTGCCACTATCTTTTTAATTTTAAGGAAATTTATTATTCACCCTTAAATTTCAACTAATATTACAACTTAGTTACTGCATCTTAAAAATTCAACAATTTAATTCTCATTTATGATTCATTCAAAATTAAAAATCTTTCAATTCAGAATTTCAATGAGTTTAAATGAAAAAATAAAATATTTTTATTTAAATAAAAAAATTATTATTTAACTACTTGAGTTTAATTGATATTATAATTTAATTTTTATATTTTAAAAATTAAAAAATTTAATCCTTATATTTTCTTTTAATTAAATTAATTATTATTAAATAAATTAATTTTTTTATTATAGAAAAAAATTAAAAAAAATTAATAAAACAATTAATAAGAAAAATTTTTAATAATTTCAATAATTATTAAATATACCAATTAAATTATTTAAATTTTAAAATATGGAGAGTAATTTATCATACCAATCAAAATTTAAAAATTAAATAATATTTTTTTTATTTAAATTAATAATAATATTAAATAAAATCGATGAAAAATAAATAAGAAAGATTAAATCTTTTAATTTTTAAATTGAGATTAAATTATAATATTAATTAAGATCTAGGATTAAATAATAATCTTAGTTTTAACGGTTAGCAAGTGTCACGCACTGTTTGTTATGTGCCAGCTAGTTGTTCAACGGCGTTTGAAGTAAAAGGTCCAATTTTCGGTCACGCCTTGTCACGTGAAAAGCGAGGCGAGTCCGCATGATCATGTGTTATACGCGCATACGCCATCACCTTAACCTCTTGGGCCTAATTTGACACGTGCGCCGAACTTCTTGAGACGTGCAACTCAGTCTCCGCTCTCATTGGGTAGTCATAGACAGAGACCGTTACTGAACCAAGGCAAAAGTAATGGCTACGTGGCGAGAAGACGCAATAGTTGGTCGAGGCTTCGCGTGTTGGAATTGTCCAATTTCCTTCTATTCAAAGGTCCAATATCTCTGCCTTAAAAAAAAAAAAAAAAAAATTCCAATATTTCTCTTTGAATAATAATGAAAAAAAAAAAAAATCTAATCTCTCCGATCACAAAAGCCGGCCACCAGACCGGTTCAATATGCTTAAAAGGGTGAATCGGAATCGGAACTATAAGGCCAAATCCCATCGCCTAATCGAGAGAGAGAGTGTAGTTAGAGGCGCTCAAGGCCTAATTCAAAATTAAAATTAAAATAATTTAATTCAAAGTTGAACATTGACTAAATTTAGATTAATCAAAATTAATTTTAAATTGAATTAAAATCTAACAATTTGGTTTACATTACAATTATTTTTTTATTTAAAATTAAAATTTTTTTACAGTTAAATTTGATTAAAATCAAATTAAATTAGATTAAACTGAAAACAAAATTGAAGTGAAACTTTAATCATGATCAAATTAGTGTTAATCCTTGAATTGAAATCGGTCCATACTAAATTATCGACCGAAACTACTTTAGAGTCTATCCTAACCTAACAACTACTGACCTCTAAAATCATATCCCCTCCACTCTTTCTCGTAAAATCAAGCTTTTTTAAATTTTGAGTGTTCAATTCCAATTTCAAGTTTGATTCTCTTTAAGAATCGAAATTAAAATCAAAATTGAATCCTTAGTTCTTAATTTTTAGAAATAAAAATTATTTTTAGAAATAATATATTTTATAACTCATTTAAAATGAATTTAAAATAACATTTTTAATAAAGTATTTTAAATCTACACTCACCAAATTTTTTCTACACTTTTATTTTTAATGTAATTCATAATTCTAATATATATTATATAATTTCATGACCCTTCACTAAACTCAAAATTATCATAATTTAAATTTAATATATTAAAATTTTAATTTTATGAAAATAAATGAATAATATTAATTAAAAAATAATTATTAAAACATATATCTAAATTTGAAGGTAAATATATATCTATAAAAATGGGTAAACTCAAATTATTGCATAAATAATGTAAATTTAATATAATAGTAGTAAATGGCAAAATTCCACAATATATTCACTTAATGTAGCAAGTCTCTCATAAATAATGCAACTAAAAATTTCATTGACAATTACTTGCACAATAATATTATATTTATTTTTAACCTTGGCTTCCAAACATCTAAACAGAAAAATTCTTATCTAAATTTGATCACTCATAGGATTTATATATTTAATAGGTGAGTTTCATTATATATTTTATATTTTAGATCTATCATAAACTAGATTTAGACAAGAAAAATCCATATGAATATAAATGCATACAAAATTTTCCCGAAAAAATGTAAAACACTCAGAGGCGTACCTCTGCTACTCTCACTCAAAAACAAACTGCTGTCGTTTAGATGCCTGTTTGAAAGGTCGAAATTGTTTTTTTGAATAAAAGCATAATTTTAAATACCGTGAAAAAAATTAGTTTGAAAAAAAACTGTTTTATTATTTTAATGTTCTTATAACTAAAATTTAGCAAATTTTATTTTAAATTATTTTTTAATACTCATTAATTAGTAGTAATTTTTTTAACAATTTTAACAGAAATACTAAATAGTTTCTAACTATTAAATTTAAATTAATATAAAAAACTACTTTTATTTCAATAAAAAAATTCTTAATTTTAATGTTTAGTATCAATCATATTTTTAACTTGAAAAGAAGGTAAGATTAATCTAATACAATTTTACAATTAAAAATATACAATAAGACTTCCTAGCTTAGTTAATTATTTTTGTTAAATTTTATGAATATGTAGCAATAATAACTTCTGTTTCGTAACCTAATAATAGTAAGTGTCCTCTTGATTTGTGAGACCTTAATCTTGAATTGTTTTCATGTTAAATCAAGGTCTCATTAGTCAATTTTAACCTTTTTAAAATAAAATTAAAATTGTATTTTTCATGCTTCTATTAACACCATTTGAAATTCAGTCATTGTGCAATATAACAAATCCACAAACCATAAATGGAATTCCATGATCTTTCATATTATTATTTTGATTGTTGATCATGGTATGCATATAATATATCTACAATATGGAAAATTCATATTTAAATTTAATTTATTGTAAATTTAAAATACAATATATATATATATATATATATATATATATATATATATATATATATATATATGAATGATAAAATCTATGTCTCGAGTTGTCAAAATGGAATAAGTTTTTCCCCTGATGAGTGTTAAGAAAGCTCCACAAAGAAAGGTGAAAACTTGATCAAATTCAAGCTTCACACCAAACTATATAGTTGGTTGAAAAATTCAAACATAAAATTATAAAACTAAAGCCAAACATGCATACTGTTCAACAGTTGCTGCCACATGATACTTTTAACAAACTCATATCAGAATATATCAGAAGAAAATACTGCCGATTTAGAAGATAGATATTTGCAGGTTCGGGGAGGAGTTCTTGAACTGCGTAATTCGTTCAACTCTTGTCATATAAGTATCCCTGTTTTCTCCATTGTCACCTTCTTCATTGGAGATATGGAGATTAAGATGTTGTAGTTGGCGACCATAGCAGATTATGTATCTCAAGACATACAGTTCATTCAAAGTGCCTTTAAACCCCTTGACATTCACCACTCGAAGGCAGCTATGAATGCACTTTTGAACCCTTATGTCCTTTGACCAAAATTCATGAGGATTTAATTCAAAGGGAGGTACATAATTCTGAGATTAACAAACCAAAACACAAGTTAATTCATATACAACACTCCCAACACACACACATATATACACAATTTTTGTGGGACAAAAACTCACATTAAAACTTCATATTTTACCACTAAAATATTTAGGAATAAATTTTAACAACTATCCCTAAACTTATATAATTGTAATACTACAATCCTTCAATTTTAAAATATAACATAAAACCCCCTAAACTTTTAAATTTTGCACAGTAAAATTCTTCTGACTTTCAATTATTAATTTTTCAATTAGAAACTAACGTCAACAGCTTTCGCATGACTCTTAGTCAATATTTCTTTAAATACGTAAAAAATTATTCTGTCTATAGAGAGAATAATGATTCAATTTGCATATGGCTCTCTATAAAAGAGAAATATTGACTAAGCTCCATACTAGAACTGTCCAGGTCAACGTCTAACTGAAAAATTAGTAATTGGATATTAGAGGGATTTTACTGTGTAAAATTTGAAAGTTTATGAGTTTTTATGTTACATTTTTAAGTTAAGTGACTGTAATGTTACAACTAGATAAGTTCAGAAACAATTATCAAAATTTATCCAATATTTAGTGGCAAAATTAAAATCGTTGCCGGTTCACTGCAAACACTGCATTGCAAAAAAATTTAGTGGTGAAATCTGATTTCGCCAAAAAAGCAAAAGCTTTAGTGGCAAAATCTTACTATGTTGTAACATGTGAGAGAAAAGCACAAGATAATCTGATGTGATAAAGATTATATATATATATATATATATAGGTAGGAGCAACAAAAAGCTAGGCGTTAACCAAGCTATAATAAGGGGTAACACAATAATCCTTCAATATCGAACTGCTTATTTATATAACAATCAATCTCCTTATTGAAGTGCAAGTTAAGTACTCACATGGAAGATTTTTCGATGGCCTATGTCTAAAGTAAGGATCTCTAGAAGTGGGCAGCTACTGAACATGAACCTCATGCCATGAAATTCGTTTAAGTGCATTAAAGTTTTCAATATCAGATGGCGGACATCAATCGGAGCATGTACACGTAATGGTTCCTCTCCTTGCGCTACAATCTGCAAGAACCAAAAACAAAAAGTTTTTCACTTCCAAATTTATAAAATTAATATTAAACAAATTAACCTATGAACTTTAAATTAGTGGTATTATAGTCATCTCTATGACTATAAAATCTCCAATTCAAATCTTAATCGAAACTAATTATATATATAAAAAAATTGAATAAATTTATCATAAGCATAATTGGGATCATCACAGTTTTCCAAACTAAACTATATGAGTAGAGTATGAGCATTGACTAATTATATGCAGATTGATATGAATACTATTGGGTTTGAAGTAAAATAAGCATGACAAGTGAATAAGAAGTCATTTGAAGCATTGTAGTTTTCCAATCTAAACTATATTAATTTAATTTGTAGTAAGGATAATTGAGAGTACCGATTTTTTTATTTAAACTGTGCGCAATGCACGCTTATTGAATAATTTACAAGTGAATAATTATGATGATAACCATTAAATCAAGTATTAGATATTTTACAGCATGACAAGAGATTGAATATACTTTTCTAATTTGGATGAAATTAATATGAAAATTTGGTGAACTAGTAAAATAACTAAGGAAAAGATATCTCACTTTCTAAATTTAAATTATGTTCGCAATACACGTGTGATATATAATTTGTGACTATTAACTGAAGTGTTAGATATTTCACAATAGGACAATAGATTGAATCTAATTTTTGAATTTGGACAAAATTAACATGAAAATTTAGAACTAATATAATAATTATGGATAAAATATTACACTTCTTAAATTGAAATTATGTTTGAAATTCAAGTGAAATAAATATAATTATAAATGAGTGATTGATGCTATTAAATGAAGAATTAAATCATATGATATGAGATTATAAGATCTAACAATTGGTGGACAATGGAAGCCATATGGGATTAAGACTAACAATATAAATAAATCTATCTCAACATCAGGGAGAGCATAGATATATATTGGTCTTTTGATAGGGAAAGAAGAGCAGCTAGTACCTGAAGAAAGACACTGCAGACTGTCAAAACTCGAACAGAACAAAGCTCTTGTAGGAAGTCATAAAGAAGGGCACCAACTTCCTCAAATTCAAGCTTCATACCAAAGTCAAGATCAGCTTCTGTCATATCACGTTGATCCAACAAGTGAAAATAATCAATTTTGCCTGAGTATTTCAAGAACTTTAACTTTGGTCCGTCAATCCAGAACATATCATGAATAAAATTGCACTTGTCAAGAACTAAATTCTTTAGCTTCAAGTTTGGTAAAGAAATCTCAAAGTGCTCAATCACATTCCAACAATTCTTTAAACTCAAACTCTCTAGCAATGGACAATTCACCAACAAGGACCTGATAGAAATTATACTTATCTTTATCCATCCTAAAGAAACATCCTTGAGGGTGGTGAAATTGGAAACCCTAGATACATCAAAACTGCATGAGAACTACTTCAATGATTCAAGACCCACATGGTGATATGCCTGCAAAGGCAACTCAGCTACTGCTGGATGATTATCAAGATTGTCTTCTCTCCACGTAGGATCAGAGAAATCTATTTCCAGCTCCTTCACATTTCTTGAAATGGCAAAAGTAACAAAATTTTGCATGTCTGAAAGGAAACGTTTTGGCTTTTAACATGCCACTGCAAATTTCTGAATTGCCTTTTGTGGATAGCTCATGATGAAGTGCCTGACGAAATCAAAGAAAGTAATTCTTTGAATCCTCTGGATTTCTTGATTTTCTTCAAGTTTAACAAAGGAGCTCTCATTGAGCTCTAGATTGGTGCTTTCTCGCCAAATGTTAAGCCATTGCTTAGAGAGGATGCTTGTTCTTGTTGCTTCTTTAAAGGGCAAATTACTGACGATAAGGACGAGGAGAGAATTTGTAAGTCTTATGAACATGTCTTGGTTATTAGTGTCCATGGCTTTGAAGGATTTGTTGGTGGTGAAGAGGAAGGTGCAGTGCAGTGGCTTTGTATATTGGAAAAGATTCTTGGTGGACCTGATTCATTGAGACGAGAACAACTCTCTTGCGTATATGGACGAAACGTTCATAACCAAAAAAAAAATGAAATGAAAGAAAGGACAGAATAAATCATACAACCAAGAATTAACTGCTACGGGTGTATATTTTGGAGTGAAATTCAATTGCTTTCATTCCGAAAATCCCTGACAATAAATGCAATTGCTATAAGAACTACTGCCTTGTTGGATTTTGTTATTTTCTTTTTCTGATAATAGATATATTAACCTTTTTTTCCTATAAAATATTTAAAAAAAAAACTAAGAATACACATTAAATGCAAGACCCTTATGGCCCCATTTTAGGTTTCTTTTTTTTTGAATCTTTTTTCATTTCTTTAAATTTATAATTAGTGTGCCATAAATATTAATTATTTCATGTCATTTAAGTACACAAAAGGAAAGTGGTTTTTTTTAATTTAATATTATTATTTTTTTTAGTTTACCACATTTATTTTTTCATTAATTTTTTATTTGAATCCCTAACTTATCTATAACTTCACAATATCCAGAAAGAGCTTTTATTTATTTTTTTTTTTTACCTTTAACCTCTAACATCGAGCATTAAGAAAAAAAAAAAAAATTAAAGAAGAGTCTCAAATGATCATATGATCAAACGAGATGCTTAAGGTAATAGAAATTATTTACGCATTTGAAAACAATGCTTATTGCACTCACATTTATAAGATATTTTATTGATTATGAAAAATATTCATATTTATATGAGTAAAATTGTATTATTTATATGATGTGTAATATCACTATAACAAATCTAAACTTTAATAGCATCCTTTATATGCTTTTAAAAATTTTAAAATATACTATTAATAAGAATTATTAACAAACAAGCACCTAGTGACATGCATAAATCCCGTTATCTAAAGTTTTTAAATAACACTTTTATACTAATTTACAGCACTATTATATATGTTGTACGTATTATTTATTATTTCATGTGTTTGTTTAATAACTAGATATATTGCATTAATATTGTTTATTACTTTAATGTCATGTATAAAATGATATTCAAAAAGTGTTGTTAAAACTTAAATTTATTATAGTGTATAGTAGCCTTTTAAAGATATTTAAGATCGTGTATCAATGTTAAATATTTTTAATTTTATTTATTTATTTTTCATCTTTGAGTTGTGTTGCTTTCTTTATTAACTAATTTAAAGAAAAAATGAAAAAATAAAGCGAAATAAAAACGTCCTAAAACATAAAAAAAAATGTCTGAAAAAAAGTCCTATAGGTTTTTTTCTTCTGATATTTCAATTCTTAAGTTTGGATGTTTCAGTTGGGTTTGGCCCTTAAACTTGTTAGAAAATGTCTTGATTGAATTGGGCCATTCTCTAAAGCCTATAGCTCAATATCGTGGAAGCTTGTTGTTTCTTTGGGTTGGGACCAAGCTTGCAAGCTGAAAATGCTGAATTGCTGCAAGTGAATTTCATGCAAAAACAAGAAGCTGCTTCTTTTAAAGCTTTGTAAAGGGAGCAAGTTAAGCGGAGGGTGGCCATACAGGCGGAGACAATTTAATCGTGGCCAAACAGAAATCGTTAAACTGAGTCGTCACACCGAGACCAAGCTAAACTTGGAAACAGTCTTATGAAACTCTGAACCAACAGAGACCACAGAAAATCAGAGAACACAACAAAACCAACATTCAAAGAGTAATGATTGCAGAACTCAACAGCATCTCAATCCCATGTAACCTTAATAACATAGTTAAAATAAATTATAAATTATTTTAAATTTAAAAAATTTGAATCGAGTCAAAATTTATCATGTATCACCTTTAATTTAATTTCTTAATTTTTTTTAATCAATCATGTATTTCTTGCTTGCTCTAGGAACATTTACTTGCAATAATAATTTTAATATGATGTAACGAAACTCCAAAGGAGATAAATAGGCTTTTAACTAAGCACTTAAGGACCAAAAACAAGAAAAGCAAAAGGTTAAACACACAAAACAAAGGCTACTTGGAAAGATTCTTGTTTGAAGAGGCGTTAGGCTGGATCTTCCTTGAACATAAAGCCACACCTTCCACTTGAACCTTCAATGTAAATCACAAGCTTCAGTAAAATTTTCAAAGGTGTAATGTGGCAAAATTATTCTAACACGAGGCATTACCGAGGAATTATTAGGTGCACCCGGTGCACATACACCTTCTCTCATAATCATGTGGGACCCACTTCATATAACAGGAAGGACCCACTTTCTGTGAGAGAGGGAGCACTATTTTTTAGTGCACCGGGTGCACCTAATAATTAGCCGGCATTACCTGCATTTAATGATTTGTTCTTCCTCTGCGTCTTTGATCTTGTCTTCTCAATCTCTTGTATCGTTTTCCTTCAATCAGCCTTAAAAACCATTGTGGCTTCCTTGTTGCAAAAACAATGTACCCCATGGACAAACCAAAAACCACCCCACATCCATAGCCCATCAATGCAATTTTCCAATCAAACCAGCTTGTAGAATCTTGTTCTTCGTCAAGTCCTTGTGGAGGAAATTGGGGTGGCTCACCATTGTTGCATTTCTGTGATAATGGAAATCCACACAATCCCAAGTTTCCTACATAGGAATCATTTGAAAATGTACCAAACTG
Source organism: Hevea brasiliensis (assembly GCF_030052815.1). Lineage (NCBI taxonomy): Eukaryota > Viridiplantae > Streptophyta > Magnoliopsida > Malpighiales > Euphorbiaceae > Hevea > Hevea brasiliensis. The sequence continues at coordinate 20,281,967 of NC_079496.1, read as the reverse complement.
GTTGCCTTGAGGGATGGGTCCCTTGAGCTGGTTGTACGAAACATTAAACACAGCAAGAAATGTCAAAACTGTTAGTTGCTGAGGAATTTCTCCAACAAGCCGGTTAGAGGAGAGGTCTAACGATTCAATCGCTGTCAAATTTCCAAATGAAGATGGAATATAACCAATCAGATCATTGTGAGAAAAGTTGAGCACCACAAGGTACTTTAACATGCCAACATCTTGCAGAATTTCTCCTTCAAATTGATTGTTTGAAAAATCAATAGTTGTGAAGATGGTCAGGATTTTCCCCATTTCAATCTCCAATCCTTTCATTGTCAAATCAACAACCAAAGAATCTTGAATGTAATAGTAACTCTCTCCAACATATTTTGCTTCAGCTTTATCCACATTCACCAAAGATTTCAGATTTTGCAGATATTTTGTTGGTAAGGGTCCTGTGAACTCATTGTGGGAGAGATCAAGAATTTGTAAATTAGGGAAAGGAAAATTAGTCTTGGTGGATTGCCCTATGGTACCATGGAAGCTATTACGCCTTAAGATAAGTACACGCAACTCTTGAAGTGCCTCTAACCAGTGAGGGAAGGTGTCATTTATTTTGTTGTTCCCTACATCTAGGACTTCAACTCTGTGCAATTAACTAGAGATGGTGGTAAAGGCTCTTTCAATTGGTTACCGTTAAGGTTAAGATACTTCAATCTATTGTCCTTTGCAAAATTTCCTGGGATGCTACCATGAAGGTTGTTATTGCGTAGATCCAAAACTAAGAGAAAATTGCTAGAGTTTCCAAGACATTGTGGAATCACTCCACCCAAGCTATTGTCAGACAAATCAAGAAATGCAAGAGAACTCAGATTGCAAAACAGTGAAGGAATCTCCCCACTCAACTTGTTGTTTGAAACAATTAAAACCTCAATGGAGGGTGGTGGTGTTGGAAATGGTCCTTGGAGCAAATTGAAACGTAAGTTGAGGTGCGAATATTATTCCATGGATGCTGCTCTACATTTGTGAGAAATTGTAAGAGAGATCTAGAAAAAGCATACTTTTCCATACTTCAGATTCTGATTCTTGTTTGGAAATTTGTACGTAAATTCTATTGTTCGAAAGATCTAAAGTTTGCAAATTCTCAAGTGTTCTTAGGAAACTTGGGAATTCACGCAAGTCACATGAAGAAAGATTCAAATCCATAAGTTTGGGTAAGGTAAAGTTGGCAATGCCACTACTTATGAATGATAGTTTTCTATTATGTGAAAGATCAAGTTCCCGAAGATTTTCAAGATGTCGAAACATGTTCCAATCAACAATGCCACTCAAATTGTTGGATGAAAGATCAAGCTTGGTAAGGTTTCGAAGTTGAAAAATAGAACTCTGAATTTGCCCATGTATCTCATTATTCTGCAGCAGAACATACTGCAGTGAATTAGGCTGTTGGAACTGTTCCAAGGGACCAGTGAGTTTGTTATTGCTAACGTCTAAATCAAACAAAGATGGAAGGGTAAAAAACCACGAGGGTATTTTGCCACTGAGCATGTTGTTAGATATGTCCAGATCATACAGATCTGCAAGGCCAGACACTCTGAAAGGTAAGGAACCAACAAATTGATTGAATGAAAGGTCCAAAGTTTTAAGTTTTGTAAGGTTAAATATTGAAAATGGCAAAGGACCACCGATATTATTCATGACAATATTTACATTAGCTAACAAACTAAGGTTGCCAAGGGAGAAGGGCAAGCGACCACTGAAATTATTGGACATAAGGTACAGAGAAGTTAATTTTTTGAGCTTGCCAAATGACAATGGCAACTGACCACTGAAATGATTGAATCCAAGATCTGAAAACTCTAAGCTGCTAAGGTTACCAAAACTATCTGGAATCTCAGCTGCAAAATTGTTAAAACCGAAATCTAAGAATTTAAGGTGCTGAAGGTTGCCAAGAGATGCTGGAAGTGAACCAAAGAGATTGTTGTATGAGAGATCTAAATACTCTAAGAACTTAAAATTGCCCAGGGAATCAGGTAGTTCTCCTGAGAAATTGACAAGTTTGAGATTAATAAACCTTAGTGGATGGGTGGAATTGGAGTTTGGGAACTTACCTGTGACTTTCTCGTTTGCTGATAAATCAAGCATCATCAGGGATGGAAAGCAGGAAAAATCATCAGGCAATTGCACTTGCATGAAACAATTCCTAAGTTGAAGAGATGTCAAGGAAGAAGAAAGGTTCAACATGGAATTAGGTGCAACTACAGACATATTCACCCCTGTTAAATCTAAAACTCTCAATTCAGTGAGGTTGGAAAGCTTTTGAAAACTGTCAAATTGAAGTACATTTCCAGAGAGATCAAGGGAAACCAATTTGGAAAGACGACAGATATCAAAGGGAATATTGCCAGAAAATTCAGATTTAGAGAGGTTAAGATGTGTCAATTTCGCAAACAAGCCAAACTCCGACGGGATTGGAGAGTCATAGAAATTGTTGTAAGCAAGGTTGAGCTTCTGGAGGTGAGAGAGGAGGAAAAGGCTGCTGTTGGAAGGGAAGGTACCATAAAGCTGACTGCAACTAAGGTCGAGGCCGATTACATGACCTGTCCACCTATCGCAGGTGATGCCATCCCATGAGCAGCAATCTGTGGCATTGTTCCAGGCGTTTGTCTTTGGGTAAGCATCTCCATAACAAGACGAGGAGGAAAGTGCAGGACTGCTAATGGATAAAGCGTTCTTGAACTGGAGCAGTGCAAAACTCTCTTCTGGTGGGCAGCCTTTTGCTAAATTTGGAGCAAAAGAAGGTAAAGATGATGAACAGTCAACTTGGAAATGCAAGAAAGGCAAGAAGAAGCAAAGGACGTACCGCCAGCTCATTACCTTCTTCATCTTTCTTAGACATACAAAGAAGAGGTTTCAACATATGAGAGAAAATCAGTATATAGTTGTGACATTATTAGTTAGCTTTCTCTAATGGGAAATCTAACCTCATAACCATGTCTACTATGGCAAATTCAACGTTCAAATTTGTCTGCTTCAAACTTGATACTTAAGATTAGACACCTACTCTGAAAATACATAGCGAGTCTTCAACTACCCAAAGACTTGGTGGTTCTCCATGTCATTAAGTATTGGAGAAATTATTTTCTAACCCATCTATTTTATGTAACATCAACAAATAGAATGATAAATTAATACATAAATTTTTATGGAATTTATTATCATTTAATTGTTGTTGTAGAGTCTAAGTTCAATTAAAATTAGGAATTGAAATTAATTAGAAGTTTAGATTAAATAGGAAGTCTAGAGTTAATATTTGATTAGAAATTAGAATGTTATTTAGAAGAAAATTAAATTAAAAAAAAAGAAGATATTCACTTTAATTTGATCAAAATTAATTTTGACTAGGATGTGGGAGACAAAGTCCTACATGGACTTTGATATGTGCCATATAAATAGGTGTTGTATGTGGCCATTAAGTTGTGTAGAGGAGGAGTTGTCGTGCGCGAATTGATTAAGGCAAATTGTGAGTTTCTTTGAGTAACTTGTGGGAGAGAAAAATAATTTAGTAGTTGTATAATTATTTTTTTGTGATAGTGAATTTATTAGTGAAGTAGGCTCACTCCAAAGCACATTAAATTTTGTGTTCTTTATTTTGTGTGAGTGTGATTTTCACAATAAGTGGTATCAAAGCTGTGGTTCAAGATGTCAAATATGGCGAGCACAAAATTTGAGATGGAACTGTTCGATGGAAAAAATAATTTTAGTTTGTGGCAAAGCACCGTGAATGATGTTTTTGTACAACAAGGATTAAGTTGTGTAGAGGAAGAGTTGTCAAGCGCGAATTAAGTAAGGCAAATTGTGAGTTTCTTTGAGTAACTTGTGGGAGAGAAAAATAATTTAGTGGTTGTATAATTATTTTTTCTTAATATTGGATTTATTAGTGAAGTAGGCTTACTCCAAAGCACATTAAATTTTGTATTCTTTATTTTGTGTGAGTGTGATTTTCACAAGAAGTGGTATCAGAGCTGTGGTTCAAGATGTCAAAGATGGCGGGAACAAAATTTGAGGTAGAACTGTTCGATGGAAAAAATAATTTTAGTCTATGGCAAAGCACCGTGAAGGATGTTCTTGTATAATAAGGATTAATTAAAGCGTTGAACGAGAAGCAATTGGTGACCATGGAAGATGATGATTGAGAGGAGCTTCAACAAAGGGTGATGAGTATGATTAGATTGATATTAGCCCTTGATGTGAAGTATAATATTTTGGAGAAGATTTTGCCAGTTGTTTTGTGGAAAAAATTAGAGAGTTATACATGTCAAAGTCACTCACAAATAGCTTGTACTTGAAGAATGAGTTATACCAACTCAGAATGGATGAAGGTAATGATGTGAGAAATCACATTAATGTTTTCAGTAAATTAATTACCCAATTGGCTAGTGTTGGTGTGAAAGTTGCTGAAGACGATAAAACCCTCTTACTTTTAGCCTCTCTTTTACAATCTTATAAAAACTTGGTGACAGCCTTAACAATTGGAAAGGAGACTTTGAAGGCGGAGGAGGTTATTGCAGTTATCTTGGATGATAAGAAGTTCAAGCAAACAGATAGTAGTAATGAAGTTGGAGCTTTTGTTGTGCGTTTTAGTCATGGTAGAAGCAATCCATGTGGAAATAATTGGAGAAGAAATAGTAGATCGAGCTTGAGACCATGAGTAGACCTTAAAGCATGAGAATAGCCACATTCAGTACCATTGTATGAAGATGAGAGAAGATCTTACATAGTTTAAACAATTTAAAAAGAGTCACGAAAAAGAAAAAAAAGAACTACTACAATTGCAATTGATGATGGTGTTGGTAGTGAATGCTTGAATGTAGATGATATAAAGAAAAGGTAAAAAATCCATTACAAGATGAGTGGTTAATGTATTCTGCTTGCCTATTCCATATATTCTCAAAGAATGAGTGGTTTGATGTGATTAAAGAAAAGAAAAGAGAGAAAGTAAAGCTAGCCAATGAAAACAAGATGGAGGTTAAAGGTGTTTGTAGAGTAAAGATCAAGCTGCTTGGTGATCAAGTAAAATTATTTGATGAAGTGAGGTATGTTCCTAAATTCAAAAGGAACTTAATTTCTTTAGGTAAATTGGATTCCTTGGGTTATGGGTGTTCAATTCATGGTGGAGTCATGAGAGTTAGTCGAGGTACTCCTGTGATTATGAAGGGTGAGAAGATTGGGACAAAAAATCTATACAAATTGGAAGGAAGCATGTTGATTGGAAAAATGTAAGTTAAGGCAAGAGGAAACATTAATAATCAAGACTACAGGGAAGTACCTAAGAGAAAACTGACTTTTGTAGAAGTTATGAAGACTAATACTATTTGACTTAAATGTGGAGGTTGTTAGAGTCCAAGTTTAATTAGAATTAGGAATTGAAATTAATTAGAAGTTTAGATTAAATAGGAAGTCTAGAGTTAATATTTAATAAGAAGTTAGAATGTTATTTAGAAGAAAATTAAATTAAAAAGAAGAAGAAGAAGAAGATATTTGCTTTAATTCGGTCAAAATTGATTTTGACTAGGGTGTGGGAAACAAGTCCCACATGGATTTTGATATGGGCCACATAAATAGATGTTGTACGTGGACATTAAGTTGTGTAGAGGAAGAGGTACAGTGCATGAATTGAGTAAGGCAAATTGTGAGTTTCTTTGAGTGACTTGTGAGGGAGAAAAATAATTTATTGGTTGTATATATATATATATATATATATTATAGTGGATTTGTTGGTGGAGTAAGTTTATGCCGAACCACGTTAAATTTTATATTCTTTATTTTGTGTGTGTGTAATTTTCACTACAGTTACATTATAATTAATTTATCATTCTACTAATAAATTCTACATAAAATAGTTGGGATATAATCTATGTTTCAATGGTGGCATGCCATGTTTTCTAAGGGTCCATAGAGATGAACTAGCAAAATCATCCCTTTCCTACCTCTACCATCCGGTCTATGGCGTCCTTGTTTTGTGATTTTAATTTGTTAGATGCTTTTTACTAGCCACAATTAATTATTTTTATATTAATTGTTTCCTTCAATCCAATATCATTTCATACTGTTTGCTTGGGAAATAACTTGACTGGTTAACAGCTTAGGAAATGCGAGCATGCCAAATACTGAGTGTATCAAAATCCCACTTCAAATTGAACAATTAAAGCAATAGAAAATTGTATTGATTATTGAAAATTTAAGTATAAGGCTTGGAAAATGAATGCAAGGTTTGGAAAATTAAAAGACAGATAAACTTAAAGATAAATAGACTGTTAGAGTCTGTTGTTGTTGATTGGTCAGGCTTTAATTGTTGCACAGTAGAATACATTTATAGCAGCACTTGATTGACTTTGTAAAGGTTCCAGAGCTAACTCCTTCCCACGTTGCATGTCTAGCAATTACCGTAACTCCTTTGCACTAGTTCTTTAATTGCTGATAACTTGCCTATGATCTAATAACTTCCTTCAGTTACTTAGTTTTCTATAACTCCCTTAGTTGATAACTACCAAAAATAATATTTAAATATTTAATTTAGGCCTCATAATTAAATTAATACAAAAAAATTATTTAAATTAATTTCACAAAAAAATTAATTTACTTAATCATGAGTCTAAAATAATTAATGAGCTAATTAAATTATTTTTGGTGCAAACGATTACCCCCGCACATTGATTGGTCGGTGAGGTCATTCTAATGCCCTCAATTAATTATCTTTAAATACTTGAACTTCTCCTGTCCTCCATTACTCGGATAATTCATCGTAATTTTACCTGCAGGCTACGACTTCCTCTATTGAGAATTTAAATTCAAATAAAATTCAATCTTTATGAAATCTCCTAATCCCCATAGACTTCTATCAAAATCATTTAACTTTTTACCTTCCCAAGGTAATTATGACTTCCCACATAAAAGAAACTTACCTACCATTTCTTTTACTGCAACTCTCATTCTCATTTTCTCTCAAATCTCCATAAAAGGAACCCATTACCTTCATACCCAAAAGCTTGATCTTAACATCATTCTTCTTCTACAATCATAAATTCATAAAGCTCAAGTTTTTCTTTCTTTTCCTCTCTCTTTTCTCTCTTTGACGTGTTACTACCTTTACTGTGTGTTCTTGATGCTCAATCATCACCTATGCCACTGACAGTCCTTCACTGATTATCCTTGCTGTTGTTCAAGGTTGATTGTCGGCCACTAGCTTTCACCAATAGCCCTTGGTTCATCCTCACCAATTTCCACACCGTTCATCCATACTTAACGTCATTCAAGGTACTTCTTCATCACCATTTTTGATTTTAAGCTTTCTTTTGAACCAATCTTGGCTATGATGGCCATTTCTTAGTAACGTGGGTACTAGGCATTATCTGGGTGTTGTTGATTTGTGTGAAACTTGAAAGAATTTGAGAGGATTGGAAAACTTATAAGTACCATGAGTTTTGTTTCTTTAGAAAATTTTGGTATCTTTGTGGTATTTAGACTTTGTTTGTGAACTTAGGACATGTTGGCTAACTTAGTTGCATTATGCTTATCTTCAAATTCCATACTATTAATATGTCATCTACTCCCGGTACTGCACCTGCTATAGCATCTGATACCATACCTACTACAACACTTGGTACCGCACCTACTACAGCACCTATCACTGCACCTGGTTCCACATCTGGTACAGCACCTGACATCACAACTACCATAAGTACTGGTGTAGCATCACCTCTATTGGTATCCTTCTTAAGTTCTTCTATTTTGGGACTTAATGCTTCTTCTACGCTAAGGGTATGCTTCTTCTACTCTAAGGGTTTTTTCACCTCCCAACTTCCCGATATCCACTATTAACCCTTTTTTCATAGTAACTAGAGGTAAAAAATTCTTATTACACTTGATTCATACTGATACCACACCTAGTCATTCTTGTGTTAATTATTGTCATTGTGCCTCTTTGTTTTCCTGTAGATTGTGTTTGTTGCTTTTCACTTGAAGATTGGCCTTTATTTTAATAGACCAATTTTCTGTTCTTTCCTAATGTAGGGAAAAATCTATTGACATTTTTCTAACCAGGTGCTATTATTGTTTTTGTCGGTGTTGCCTCAGGATTTCTTTCTCTTTTATTTGGTAGCTCTTTAGCTGCTGGACCCCTTTCAACAGGTTCATCCATGACAGTAAGTATTCTCTCCTTATTTGTAATTCCTTAGCCACTTCCCTTGGTGTTTCTTTAATTCTTCCTTTATTTTATTATGTAGAACTTAGGTGTGGCCAAGGCTAGCATTGGTCCATTACAAACCTCTACTGACTTTCTAGATCCTCCTTTTCATTTTGGCAAAGTAGATGAACTGCTTACCTAGAAAACCCTGAAGGCTATTTCAAAGTTAGGAAAAACCAAGTCTTGGCCAAGATACACTCCTAGGTGGGCTAAGTGGATTGACAGGCTCTCTCCTATATACTTAAGCCTTTGGCAGAAGGCCGATATCGAAACTTCATCTACTTGACTCGTTTCGCTCCTCCCTTCTGCCCTGGACTCATCTCAGTTTCTCTTCGCTTTTGATTCTGAACCTGCAACTCCTTCATTTTGCCTATTGAACCCATGTCCATCACACTTAAGGACATTTATATGTTGACTGATCTACCAGTGGCTGGTAATGATGCACCTAGTTTAATTACAAAACCTGAGCCAAAATATCAACATAAAGGAAAGTTCAATTCTTACACTACTCTAATCCCTGCCAGGACAGGTACCATTACCGCTGACCACATTATCTTTATTTGGTGCATCCAGTCTAAGTACCTATTCTATCATGCATCTGATCGGCCTTTTTTTGAGCTCCTTCCCTTGCCTCATTTTACAGCCATAAGAGGTGAGTGTGCTTTGGGGAGTATGCTTCTCGATTCCATCTATTAGGCATCGGCTCAAATGATTCTTGATGCTCTTCTAAGTAGGGTGAACATGAGTTTTTTGTGGTTCATTCGTGGCTTTTCTCCTATTCTCCCTAATTGTCAAATTCTTCTCTAGCTCCTTTGATTAAGATCTTTGGGTCTTAAGCTGTGTCCTTTATCTGTGATTTAGAGTACTAATCAGATGCTGTAGTTTTTCCTTAGCCTCTCTCTTAAAGGCTATGATGACTTTACACCCTTCGACTCTTAAGAAGATCTTGCTTTATTACAATTACCTAAGTGGCCGAACTGCAGTGATGCACCATCTAATGAGACTACGACTCGCACCTGGGCCTCTTTTATTGCTGTGAGGCCTTTACACACTGGCACTACTTTTAGCACTATACCAGGAGTAACTCACCCAAGGTTGGAGCTTTACATGCCTTCTTTTTAGTCTTGGTAGTTTGGTTTGATTCAGGGCATCCCATCCCCACTCCTACCTACAACTAGGTTGATGAGGCAAAGGCCTCTTTTCCTTGAGACCAAATCATTCTCCTATCTTATAGTGACTCCAGGCTCTGTGAGATTACTCAATTGTGCTTGGTACCTTCCCTTGCTTCAAGTGCTCTTGCTTTTCATAATTAGTGGGCCTGTAGGTTCCAGGATTCTGTAAGAGCTTAGATTCCACCAAGTAACTCTTTTACTTTATTTCTATTTCTTTTATATATATTCACTTCTAACTTAAGGTCTTTCATAGGTACTTCGCTTGTTTCTCAATCTGTTTAGAAATAAAAGGTGGCCCCCTCATAACTTTATCCTTTTGCTAAGAAAGTAAAGTCCATTGCACCAAGGTTCAAGCCCAAGGTTTATAACACCTCACCTTGTGCTACTAGACTAAAGAAAGATCCTCCTATATGTATTGTTCCTAGGCACTTAGGTTGTATGACTCTAAGGACTAAAGGTCCTAAGACCTCTGCCTTGAGTCCTGTTGTGATTCTTACTTCCTCAGACTCGGACCCTTGATTCCTCCTGGGAACTTCGCAATGTATATCTCTTCTTTTTAGGATGCCATTTCTAGTGATGGTGGAAGGATTACTTGCATCTACCCTTAATCAGAGAGATGACACCAAGGTAGTAGAGGAGGAGGAGGCTGATTCTTCAAATGATGTGTAGTTTACTTCTCTTCCTGAGGTTTGTGCCTTCATCTTGTCTGCATTACTATTCTATCTCGTTGTACTAACTTCACTTTTACATGCAGGTACCAGATCCTCAAGTTGTAATGACTTCTGTTGACCTTACCACTACTTTTACCACAATATCGACTGATGAGCCTGATGCTACTGTTGCACCAGCTACTTCTGTATCTCCATTGATTAGCTTTTAAACTATAGCTAATCCCCTATCATCCCTAGATCTTTTGTTCTTCACTGATCTTGATGTTGACTCTAATAGTTCTCCCTTCAGACCCTTGGCATTAGCTATTAGTTCGGCCATGAAGAGGCTGAGGCTTCTACTTACCGTAGAGATTGGTGAGCTTTTTGAGTATCAACAGGGCATGATATTATCTTTTCTTTCTACTTTAGCAACTTCTGAGCCTTCTAGGTAGTCTAGTGAATCTCAAGCCTAGTTGTCTGATTTATTCCCCAAGTACTTTGATAAGATGAAGACAGTTGAATCTTTGATTAAACAGATTCAAGAGTTTATGTCTCAAAAGACCAGTCTTCATTTGTTATGGATCAGGCCAACTCTTAGCTGAGCTTGGCTTAAAAGAAGAAAGAGGAGATCATGGCATTGGATCAGCAGTTACATGAGCTAGAGGTTGAGATTGCCCAGGAAAAGGCTAAAAGGGCCTCACTGTTGGATTACTTGTAAAGATATGGGTTAACTACACCCAAAGCATCAAAAAGATATATGCTAAGAGCAAGCTTCTGAAGGCAGCACTTCCCCATATGGAGCTTCAGATTTAGACCTGTCATAGCTACCTTAACTTCCTTTCTTCTAGTTGCAGCCATTAGTCATCTATTTGAGCAGCTCTCCTATCACAAATTTAGATTTGATTTGATATTTGTACTTTTATGGGATGTAGTACAGTATATTTCATGACACTTGTTTGACAGCTTTTCATAAACATTATCCATGGATTGGCTCTTTTATTTATATTAGTGGCCAATAAGCCTACCTTTACATAGTTGTTTTAACTTTACATGTGTGAATATATTGAAAACATTGCCATATGTTGGCTTTATTTATTCTAGTGCTTGCATGAATCTTCAAGGAAGCCATGGGGTTGGCTAGGTAGCGCCATAGGTTTGGCCTTAGCTTTCCTCTTTTGGCTACTCATTGCTTTTTTGTGTGACTCCCTTATAAGGCTAGCCAACCAATACACATTTCCTCTAAGTGCTTGATGTACTTGGAAGGGTCCTTCCCATGTTGGAGACCATTTACCGAATTTTCTGTCCATGGCACCTACTGGCAATATAGTTTTTCAGACCAAGTCGCCTTCCTAAAAGTTCTGTCTTCGGATCCTTTTATTTTAAATCCTTGAGACTTTCTTCTTTTGTGACTTCATCTAATTCTTCTAGTTCCATAGCCATTGACTTTGTATATTCCCCCAGACTCAGGTCATTTTGTCTTGCCACCCAAAGTGAGGGAATCACTACCTCCATTGGAAGGATAGTATCATGCCAATAGGTTAGGGCAAAAGGGCTCAATTTTATTCCATCTCTCTTGGAGGTTCTATATGCCCACAAGGTCTTCGATAGTATTTGATGCAACTTCCTTGGGTTCTTCTCGATCATCTTTTCCAGGATACCTATCAAGGATTTGTTGGATGGTTTTGCTTGTCTGTTAGCTTGAGCATAATATAGAGTTGAAGTGAGTAGTTTCATACCATAATCTTTTGCAAAGTAACATAGTTCCTTGGTTAGTTGTGATAGTATGAGGGATTTCAAACCTATGTATAATATGTTCTTTAATGATGTTGATCACATTCCTCTATTTTACTTTCTTTACAGGTATCGCTTTTACCCACTTGGTGAAGTAATTTGTTGCAACAATGATAAAGGTGTGCCCCATTAAAAATCATACCAATGAGGTCAATTGCCCAACCTCTGAACAACCAAGGCTTTAAGATGGGGTGCATTTTCTTTGCTGGCCTTCTCTTGACCACACCATACCTCTGGCACTGTCGGCATCCCTTAACATAGGTTATACAATCTTTTAGGCTTTTTGGCCAATAATAGTCGTGCCTCCTAATAAGCCATCTCATCTTCACACCTGCCTAGTGTGCCCCACAAATGCCTTTATGCACTGTTGCATCACTCTTAAAGCCTTAGAAGGGCTAAGGCACCTTAGCAACAGGCTGTTGAAGCCTTTTCAAAAAGTTCCCTTTCTGGTAATAAATAGTTCAAGGCTTGTATTTTGATGCGGTGAGATACTTTAGTAGAAGGATTCTCCAAGTACCTTGTCAGCAAGGTCCTCCAATCATCTGTAACAACCAGGTTAGTAGTAAATGAATCAGCTATAATACCTCTTTCCTTAATAGACAGATGTTTCCTTTTTCGAACCAAAATCATTTTGTGGGTGAGTTCCTAAGACATCTTTAAGCCAGTGGCTAATTGAACCAACTCATCAGATTGCCAATTGACTTCTCCAGTCACATGCATGAAAGCCACTTCTCTGAAGCTATGCAGAAGCTGTACCGCTGTTGTGAAGTATGGAGCCAGGGAGAAGCTACCGCACTTGTCTGAGGCAATATCTTGGTCTGAGGTGGGTTAGCTTCTTGAATTGCCTTAGCTTTGTTTTGGTCAATCTCAATCCCTCTCTGATGTGCCAAGAATCCCAAGAATTTCTCAACTTTAACTCTGAATGTGCACTTTGGGGGATTGATTTTTAGTTGATGCTGTCTCATCCTCTGGAAACACTTTCTCAGTGTTTCAAGTGGTCTTCTACTTTCTTGGATTTTACCAGTATCTCATCGAAGTCCACCTCCATGAAGTGTCCAAGCAGGTCATGATAAATGGCATTCATAGCTCTCTGATATGTAGCATCAATATTTTTTAACCCAAAGGGCATGATTAGGCATTCAAAAGTTCTAATAGAATCGGGACATCTGAAGGCAGTTTTGGATACATCCTTTGATGCAATGAAGATTTAATTGTAGCTAGAGAAACTGTCAAGGAAGGACAATAGCTCATTTTTAGTGGTAGCATCAACTAGCATGTCTGCTATTGACATTACATACATGTCCTTTAATGTTGTGACATTCAAATCGCTAAAATCACTGCACACACACATAACTTCCCCTTTTTCTTAACAACTAGTACAATATTAGAAAGCCATTGGTTGTACCTAGTTGGTTTAATAAAACTTGCTTTTAACAGTTTCTTAATTTCTTCCTTCACCTTCAGGGCTACCTCACTTGACATCCTTCTAGGCATTTGTCGATGCGGCATATAATCTGGCTTAATGGGCAATTTATGCTCAACCAAGCTCCTCTATAAGCCCGGCATCTCATCATAATTCCATGCGAAGCAATCTTTATACTCATGCAAAAGTGAAATTATTTTCTATTTCAAATCACTCTTTAACAAAGAATTAATATAAGTTACCCATGGCTCCTTTGATGAGTCGAGATTAACCTCCTCTAGAGGGTCCTGCACTCCGGTCAGTACGTCATCCAGTTTTATAGGTGTAGGTTCTAGGTCTTGAAGCTGTATTTCCTCTGGCCCATCCTCCTCTAGTTCCTCTTTATGAATGACCTCAATAACTTCTATCTCCAGGGTTCCTTCTGCTTCTATCTTGTTAAGGAGTTATTGCATCTGAATTTTGGATATGGCAGCTACAGCTACTACCATTTCCCTTTGTATATATTTATCACTCATCACGGAGCTTCTTTATGATGGGCTCTGCCATCGGCCACTTATAAGGTATGATTACAAGTGCGGTGTCAGTTTCCTTATGTCGACATCATATTATTGAGTTTTTACTACATCAGAGTGAACCATAAATGGCTTGGCATCTGCCCATGTGACTTTTATGTCATTCCCTTTCCAAAACAATAGAAACTAGTGAAGTGATAATGGAACACACCAATTTGCATGTATCCAATTGCTCCCTAAAAGTGCTTGATAATTTGTAATGGAATAAACCACAAAGAAAAAGAAAGTAGTAGTAAAAGAATTATTACCCACAGTTACCTCTACTGGAAGGACTCTGAGAGTCTTAGATACATCTCTAGCAAATGCAGACACAGAGACTTTAATGGTAATGTCACGACCTGATTCTATGGGTCGGACCGGCACTAGGACTTAGGCCGGTATAAAGCCTCCGAGGCTTGTAGTAAGCCTCATTCTTTCCAAACCCATAACTAGGCCTAAATTCAAATCCCAATATATAGAATAAAATAAAATAAAATATCATTAATCAGTTTAAGCTAGCTTAACCCAAAAACCATTAAAATCCACAATTAGGGGAGCCTAGCTCAACCCAGGATCAAAGCACTTTCTTTATCACTGTCTTGCTCACTTAACCCTCTAACACTTACACAAAGGCTTGACAAGGGATGGAAGAGATAGAGGAGAGAAAGTAGAACAAAGAGATATAGAATGAAAGGCAGAATGAATCCAAGGGCTAGTAGCACACTCTGATAAGCCCAGGCGAGAAACTCTCTCTTACTATTGGTATTGGGAAAATTGGTACACCAGAATGCATAAGCTATTTAATTTTCATTACTAATACAATAAATATATATGCTGGTACCACAACAGAGTTCTAATAATTGAATAAATAATAAATAAATAAACACAATAAAAATTATTAATTAAAAAGTACCATAACATGTGGAAAAAAATACAGGTCAGACTCAAAAATAAACTTGTTCCTCCTGCAACTTGGAAAAATATTTGAATAGAAATGAGTGTTCCACTTAGATAGTTTAGATATTGATTATAGATGTAATTTCTATAACCACCTAAAACTAGTACAATCCTACAACTATCATATATAACAGATAATTCATCCAATATTCGCATGAGAAGATAATTTGGAGCTACTCACACACCCATTGTATCACATTAATGCATAAAAATATGGGAGCTGATCCTCTATATAGCTCTCTCAATCCAAAACCCACCAGTGAGCTCAACTCAAGCTGGACTTTCACTTAAATCTAAGTGCAGGGGCCAGCAAGATCAACTCAAAGCTGTGCCTCACCCTGGCTTTCTATAACCGTAAGGACCGGGCTCCAATGAGACTAGCTCAAACCGTGACTACCTATCCAATCAATATCTATCATACGACATATATAACATATATACAACTCTAAATTATCCTCAGGGTGGCAAACACAAATAATTGTCAGCAAATAAATATGCAACAATAAGAATGCTCTTAATTTATTTAACTAAGTACGTAAATATATTTATAAAATGCATGAGCATGCCAAAATATAAATAACATTGAAATTACAAAAAAAAAAAATAATATCTAACTCATAGATTGGTTGACTCAACTGTAGCTAGTCCGGCTAGAAGGAGAAGATGGTCGGCTCGATCACCTATACAGACGCACTTACCTCTATCAAAAATACTGATAGAATTAACCAATTAATTTAATTTACAGAAGCAAAAATAAATCCTATGGTCTAGCTGAAATTTCGATAGAGTCTCTCCTATAACTATACCTAACCCTTTGTAAGAAAACTCAATAAAAAGCAACACGCAAGGCCTTAAGCCTACAACAATAATATCACATGTCTATCCAAGGCCTACAAGAACCTAATCTAAGTCCAATCATCCAAATTTTAGCTCGGGTCCCTAACTCCTATATAGTCTAAACAATTATTTTTAGTACTTCAATAATTATAAAATATTCTTAGAGGTCCTCTACCTCATCTTTATATTAATAAATTTATTTCACTTAATTTTGCTCAACTAAGAATATTTTACAGATTTAACTAACTAGCTTAATTAAGGCAAAAACTTCACAATTTGAGTTGGATACTACCTTTGCAAATTCTGCTATCTGGAACACATTTGAAACATTTAAAAATGCTGAAAAAGACTATAAACATGACCACCTTCTGGAATAGCCTGTTGGGCGCTTGAAGTGGCTTGAAAACTCGATCCTAAGTTCTGATGAGCCATTATCGATCTTATTGCACCGAGTTATCTGGACGGTCTGATAATCACCTTTTTC
This sequence comes from Hevea brasiliensis, assembly GCF_030052815.1. Classification (NCBI taxonomy): domain Eukaryota; kingdom Viridiplantae; phylum Streptophyta; class Magnoliopsida; order Malpighiales; family Euphorbiaceae; genus Hevea; species Hevea brasiliensis. The sequence continues at coordinate 20,265,875 of NC_079496.1, read as the reverse complement.
AAACGGTGTCTAATTGGAGCAGGATTGGTCACATCTCGAAGGTTTAGTCGTTGTGAGTTCAACAGGGGTCTCGGATTGCTGATCCTACGGTTGTATAGTTGGGAATGTGGTTAGAAAACTCACTGCCCACCTATTTTCTCTCTCCTCTTAATCTCGTTAGAAACTCCATTAAAACTGACAAAGTTGGACAAAAACCTCTTCCTTGGATTAAGGGACACTGAGCTGGACCAAAGGGAGTGGCTGGATGGGAATAGAATTGCCGAAATGGAGGAGAGAAGCTTTGGGCCATTCGTTTCTCTCTCTTTGTCATGGAGGCTTCTTTTCGCTGCCATCAATGGCTTGCTATCCATGGAGGGTCACCGGTCACCGTTGATCGTCAGGGATGGTCATAGCTGGTGCTAGGTGATAGGAAAGAAAGAAAAAGGGAGGGAGAGAAATTGGAGAGAGAGAGGACGCTAGGGTGAGGAGAAAACTTTTAATTATAAAAAAATCCTCCAACTTTTGAAGGTTATTCACTTAGATCCTTTTTTTTTTCTTCAAAAGGTCCAAACATTTTTCAATTAAATCCATTTCTATTCTAACATATTTAAATCTAGTTTTTTAAATAATAATGATAACAATAAAATTTATTATTTTAGAATTAGTAAAAGTATTAAAACACTAAAATTAAATTATTAAGAAAATATTTTATAAATAAATAAAAAATATTTTAAATTTAAGAAAATAGAATTTTAGAAATTCAGGGTATTACATGTAATAAGGTCCTCCTAAGACTTTCCCAGTTCCAAAACATTCTGAGCGGCATCATGTTTACTATCAACCTGTTGTCAATGAGTAACCTAGAGGTGGGTTAGCCATTGAGATGGGCCGTGATATATAAGGGTCGCAAATGTTTGGTCATTCACTCCGATGGTTTGTCGATCACAATTTTCTTTGGCTCCCCTAAATTAGTGAACTGGATGGTAACCCCACTACATACCTCAACATCAAAAGCATCTATTGTTCCCTGCGTTTCCTCGGGTAACTCCACCACTACCTTTTGAAAAGCAGTAGGCAAAATTGAGTAAGCAACATCATAATTAACAAGTAAAGCTTTACCTTTTTTCTTTTGAATGGGTACTTCATTTGAACTCCCCACTGATTTTGAGTCTTCAGTCACTTGAACTTGCTTTTTTGCAAGGGTTGATCTTTTTATTCTTCTTTTGTCTTCTTTCTATAGCCTTTTGCCTCTAGAGCCTTCTCTTTTGTGTCCGAGTCAATGATTGTGAAAATTTAGGATGGCGTACAAGTCACCATTGTTTGTTTGGTTCGACAGAAGGTGGTGCCACAAACCCGGGCTGGCTCCCCTGAAACTTCACTATAGGTTCCACAAGTGCGGTACGCTCAACCTTCCTTAGGAGATGACCTGGATAGTGGCTAGTTCCCCTATTGGGCTTCCTATAGGATCTTCTATATATCTCCATGGGAATCCTTTCAGGGTGTGGTACATTGTGCCTGCCTCCTAGGTGGCCCTTTAGGAACTTAAGGGAGGGTCCATGTAACACCCCTATTTGTATAGCCTGGTAGATTTCACTGTTCCGGTGACCGGTGTCGGTCCGGACAATTAAGGGGATTAGAACCATACTTAAGACAACTAGAGAAACCATAAACACAAATAATCAGTAATATTCAATTAGTTAAGTATAAATAAGAAAAACAGAACATAAGAAGTTAATCGAGCAGAGAGTCACAGCGATGGGTGACCTCCTCGGGAATGACTGCGAAGTCATTTTAAACTCAAATTTCGAACCGTAAAATGTGACGCTGCGGTCCTTAGGACCCTTATGAACACAGTGGAAAAGAGAAAATCACGAAAAAGAACCGTTAAGTCAGTCAAATAATTAGGTCAGGGAGCCGGAAGAAATATGGAGTTATTTGCAAACCGGGATGAACCGGCGAGGGGCAATTTGGTCAATTGACCCCAAGAGCTGACTCCTGACCTAACTGTCAAATAATATCGGAGAAAAGAAAATTTCGGAATCGAGAATTAAATTAAAGAACTAATAGAAAAATAAAAAGAAAAAAAAAGAGGAAAATGAAAAAGTAAAAAAAGGTGATGACATCATACATGACATCATGCATGATGCCATAAGTGTTAATTAATAAATTAATTAATTTGATTTTTTTTGTGGTCTTCCATAAGATAAAGATAAAAGAAAGAAAAGAAAAAAAAAATTAAAAACCTCATTTCCTTCTCCCTTTGTTGCCGCCCCATTTTCTCCATAAACCTCCATGAATTTCCTCTATTTAAGCTTACACTTAAGCTTAATTTTCTCCACTCAATCTTCATAAATCCCCAAAAAAACTTCACTAAAGCTTATTATTACAACTTGAGAAGAAGAATTACAAGAAGAAAGAAGAGTTAAAGATAGGGTTTGGAGGATTTAAGAAAGGTTAGTGTGCTAACTTACCATTTTACTTCTTTAAATGCATAATTAGTTGTGAAAGTGAGCTTAGAACTTGATTAAATGAAACAAATATGGGGGAAGGACCATTGCTGAAATTTCGGCCTGGTTGAAGGGAGTATGAATTGCATGAATTTAATGAGTTTGAATGAGTTTAAAAGCTTTGATTAGTTGAATGATTAAGGTTAAGTGCACTAATTGTGATTAAATGCATGAGATGGATAAGTTAGGGTTTGAATGTTAGGGTTTGTGAACCAAATTTTGGAGAAATGCTTAAATGATGAATTTGGTCTATTGTGAGATGAAAAATGGTCAATAATGACCAAAAGAGATGTGTGGAAATTGTGAGAATGAAAGTTAAATTTGTAGGGCAAATGGTCATCCTGTTGGCAGCATGACCAAGCCAACTATGAAGGATCAAAACGGAAATTTTACAAGTCCAATTGATATGCCACCAATTGGGGATGAAAATAGACATAAAATAGCACAATTTTCATTAAGGAACCATGTCCAAAAACTGCCTAAAACTTAGTGAACCAATTGACCAAAGTGAAATGAGAGCAGGCTGCCACTGCACAAATTGACCAAATGAACAGTGTTTGTTCATTTGGTCATAACTCGAGCTAGACAGGTCAAATTGACCTGAAATTTTACCAGTGATTAGATGAGATATAGACCTAAAACTTTCATGAAGAATACAAACCCAAATTATGCCATTAACCCATTCAAATTATTGAGCAAATTTGAGTTACTGTACCTACAAAACTGCAGAATTGCCATTTGAGCAGTAATGTTTGAATGGCCATAACTCTCTCTAGAAAACTCTGATTTAGGTGATTCTTGAACCGATGGAAACCTAAGACATAGTAGAACATTTCATATGAAGAAAGTTAGACCAAATTATGAACTTAACTTGATCAAATTACTGAACAAAGTTGGATCAAAAATCTGCCAGAACCAAAATACCAGTATGAACAGTGCACGTGAACAGTAATTGTATTTTGGCTATAACTTGAGCTACAAAACTCCGATTGAGGTGATCCAAAAATGAGAATAAACTTAAAACAATAAGGAACATTTTCTATGAAGGAAGGTTTGCCAAATTCTAACAGTAGATTGACCAATGGAATAGTGCAACTAAGAGCACCAAAACTAAAATTTGACAATTTGGCCAAAATGACTTAAGCTTTGAGAAAATGACCAAAACCAACAAGTTTGGTGACCAAAATGTGGTATGTGGGTGAAGTTGGAGTTCCCATACCTATTAAGCCTTAAAAAGTCAACAATTTGACTTGAATAGTGTAATGAATAGTAACCCGAAACACAAAAACTTCGAGAACGTCGAAATTAGTACATTAAAGCTAGGTGAAAATGAAGTGAAATTTATTTTTGGACTTATGTTAAGTTATGGTACTGAAACACTATGAAATTGTGTGTTTCAGCTGAAAAAGACTTGGAAGCTCGGAGAGACTGAGTCAAGGCCTAGAGGCGACTCCAGTCAGGTTTGTGCACAATAATAATGGTTTAAATATTTTAATCTCAAAAATTTGACTTCGTTGATTAATTATGTATTGTGTTGCCATTTTATAATCGTAAATGTGACTTTGGAAAGTGATCAGATTTCTCATAAATTGTTTGCATAAATTGTTTTGAATGGATTTTATGTTCACACTTAGCATGACAGTACCACATTATTCCTCCTCCATTTATGGGGTTGAGATCGTTTATTTTTCTCCCTCTCTGGCTTGCCAGTTGAGGTTGTAGATCGGATGAGTACTCATTAGCTAGCTAGCCACCTCCCTCATTGATTTCGATTAATGGGGTTGAGATTGCTTTGTCGTGGTGTACAACGCGGCATTGATCGGAAATTTTGTGTCATGGCTTAAGTTGTGTATGACTTTGGCAACACTGTGTTTATGAAATTGTTTGACTAAACTGTGTTTAATAGATTATTTGACAAAATGGTGTTATTATGAACTTTGATATTTGTGAAATGTGATTGAGAAATATTTAAATTGTGTTTGGCAATGAATGATTTATTTATTGTATTTTAAATTTTTATTGTGCACCACTGAGTATTTTTATACTCAGCGATAGCTTATTTATTTTGTCATGCAGATAAGAGCAAGGAGAAAGCAAAGCAGAGTGAGTCATAAATCGAGGGCTACTCGACCATTTTGTATGCGGGTATTATTTTATACCCTTGTAGATAATCTTGATGTAAATATAAAAATGTTGTATGTATCAATGTAGTTGAGCAGTTGTAAATAAATTGTAATAATATTATTTTGGATTTTCTTCTGTAAATTTAATATTTGTACATATGAATTTCCTGCTTTATGCTTTGTGAATGGAGATATTAAATATTTTGAGATGAGAAATCTTGATTTGTATTGTGAAATTATTTTGAAGTGCATTGAATTGAGATGATTGAGTTATTGAAGGTTGGGAGTTGTGAAATATTTTTGGAAGTGTTTTTTTTTTAGGTATTTGAAGAACTGTTTTCTCAATTTCAAACTAACTCACAAAATTTTTATAAAATTTGCGGCAAAATTTAAATGGACAAAAATTTTTACTAGTCTTTAAGCTTTGAATAAATGGTTTTTAATTCTCACTAAAATGGTCACCACTTCCAAAATGTAAGAAAATCATTTTAAAATCCTTTGTAGGGTACTTAATGAGTTATCGGTAGGTGAAGTTCGGTAGTTCATTAAGTATTCTACGGGAACATGTTAGGCCTTCTGGAGGGTAAGGTGTGACATGTTTTAGTGGTATCAGAGTATGGTTTTTCAATAAATTTTGACTATGTGTATGAATATTTTATTGATAAGTACAACTGCTCAAGTGTCGTTAATTGATACATATGACATATTTACATCATGAATATGCACTTACGGAGGTCAACCTCCTTGTGTTTGATCTCAGGAAGTAGAAAATTGTGAAAAACGGAATGGAAGGAGGAGATCATTCCGAAGAACAATCTGTTGACGCTGAGGTTCAAGGGGAAGCCCCAGCACTCGAGCGTGAGTGGGTCACCACTCCGGCTCTGCTCGACCAGCGATTTCTGCTCAATTTGTACAGCAGATGGCTGCATTTTTCCAGCAAATGGCGGGTAATGTGCCACCCCAAGCTCAGATGCCAGTACCTGTAGCACAACCACAGCCCTCAGCTCGGCAATATGAAAAGTTGATGAAATTTGGGGCCACCGAGTTTAAAGGCACTGTGGATCCACTGGAGGCAGAACAGTGGTTGGAAAGAATGGAACGAGTTTTTAGAAAGTCGCGATTATGCGGAAGAGTCAAGTTCGAGTATTCGATCTCTTCTCCAAGGGGATGCATATGAATGGTGGAAGACCATCCCCATGACTGGTTGAGCCACTGTCTTGACATGGGACAGATTTCTGAGGGAATTCAGCGAAATGGGTTCCCGATGCATATGTGGATATGAAGTTGCAAGAATTTTTGAGTTTGAAACAAGGGGACCGAACCATAGCAGAGTATGGGAGAGACTTCTCAAGGCTAAGCCACTATGCTGGAAGCTTAGTCTCCACCCCCAGAGATAGGTGCAAAAGGTTTGAGTCTGGGTTAAGGCAGAATTTGAGAATGCAAGTCGTGGGTTTTCGACATCAGAATTTTGCTGAATTGATCTCACAGGCCCTGGAACTAGAAAGGATTGAATCAAGGCGGTGAAGAAGGGTTCACAAGAGAAAGAGAAGGTGAAAAGACTACTGGACAAGCATCCGAAAGTGGTTCGGCAAGAGGAAAGCTTTGGGGATCCGGCTCCGTAGAGGCAGAGGCAGATTTTCTGGCCAAAGACCACCTCGGTCTGGTCAGCCAACCCAATAAGCTTCTCGAGGATCTCTATCAGTACGACAGTGTGAAACTTGTGGTAGAACTCATGGTGGGGTTTGTTTCAAGGCCACCGGTGCATGTTTTAATTGTGGAGGGAGCGGACATTTCGCTACGGATTGCACTAGTCCGCGGCCCGGACCTCTGCTACATCGAGGATCGGCCAAGTCTCTGCACCTAAAGGGTCACGATCACCGCTAGAGGTAGAGGCGGTAGGGGCCACAGTAACACTCCGGAAGTCAAAGCACATTAACGATCAATATCCGATGGCGCACATCGGAGTGTATACCATGCGTCGAGGGAAGAGGTGAAACATCGATGTTGTAGGTAATTTCTCCATCCTTGACCAAGATGTGCATGTGTTATTTGATCCTAGCTCCACACATTTGTATGTTAATGCTAGTGTGATGTGTTCTCGCTATTCAAGGTGTACCAATGGACTATGATGTGTTAGTAACTAGTCCATTAGGCCAGAGGTCGTGGTAAATAGGCTATATAGAGATTGTCCTTTGGTGATCCAAGGACATATTTTCTGTCAGACTTAATTGAAATGCCCTTCGAGATTATGACATTATCTTGGGCATGGATTGGTTAGCTGTGCATCACACCATGATTGGATCAGATCAAGATAGTCACTTTTGGTCTCCTCGGTATGGTGATGTAGTAATACATGGGGAGAGCGATTATTACCTTCAAACATCATTTCACCAGACCGCGAAAAATGATTAGAAAAGGGTGTGAGGCGTACTTGGCACATGTGATAGACACCCAAGTAGGGAGTCCAAAGATCGAGGACATTCCTATCAGATGTGACTTTCCGGATGTATTTCTGAAGAATTGCCGGGATTACCTCCGAGAAGAGAAGTGCGATTTGAAATTGATGTTATGCAGTGTGGACCCAATCTCCATAACACCATACGTAATGGCACCGCAGAACTAAAAGAATTGAAAGTGCGATTTGCAAGAGCTGCTTGATAAGGGCTTTATCCGCCCTAGTGTGTCACCTTGGAGAGCGCCAGTATTGTTTGTTAAGAAGAAGGATGGCACTCTCTGATTATGCATTGACTATCGGCAGTTGAATAAGGTGACAATAAAGAACAGATATCCATTGCCCCGTATTGATGATTTGTTTAATCAATTGAGGGGTGCGGTATGTTCTCAAAATTGACTGAGATCGTTATTATCACGAAAGTACAAGAGCAGAGTATTTCTAAAACTGCCTTCAGAACCCGCTATGGCCATTATGAGTTCTTGGTCATGCCATTCGGGTTAACTAATGCTCCGGCTGCTTTCATGGATCTGATGAACACTATCTTCAGACCATACCTCGACCAGTTTGTTGTGGTATTTATTGATGAAATATAGATCTATTCGAGGAATGCGTAAGAGCATGATAGACATCTCATGGATTGTACTGCAAACTTTGAGAGAGAAACAGCTATATGCCAAACTGTCGAAATGTGAATTTTGGCTGAAGGAGATATCCTTTTTGGGGCACATAGTATCAGCAGAGGGTATTAAGGTAGATCCTAGCAAGATCAAAGCTGTCCTTAATTGGAAGCCACCCAGAAATGTCAAGGAGATTCGCAGTTTTCTGGGGTTAGCTGGATACTACCGTCGATTTGTGAAGGGATTCTCCATGTTGGCATCTCCATTGACCAAGCTACTTAGAAAGAATGTGAAATTTCAGTGGACGGACAAATGCCAGCAAAGTTTTGATGAATTGAAAAGATGTTTGACAGAGGCTCGATCTGACTTTACCTACACGGGTAAAGAATATACAATTCTGATGATGCTTCTCATAATGGGTTAGGTTGTGTGTTGATGCAAGATCGAAATGTCATTGCCTATGCATCACGCCAGCTAAAACCGCATGAGAGGAATTATCCAACACATGATTTGGAGCTTGCAGCTATTGTGTTTGCTCTTAAGATCTGGAGACATTATTTGTATGGGGAGAAGTGCTACATCTACACAGATCATAAGAGTTTGAAGTATTTGGGCACCCAGAAAGAGTTGAATTTGAGACAGAGGAGATGGTTAGAGTTGATAAAAGACTATGATTGTCTGATAGACTATCAGCCAGGGAAAGCTAATGTTGTGGCTGACGCCCTAAGTCGCAAGACTATGGCAAGTCTACAAGTTACTCCTTTGTCTTTGGTACATGAGTTGAGATCATTACATGCCAGTTTAGAGATTAATGATGAGGGGCAGACAGCAGTTGCATGGCATGTACAGCCAGTGTTGATTGATCGATCGAATGGTCGCTCGTAATGATGAAAAGTATCGGTCATGGAAGAACTCCGGTAGGGCAAGAGACCAGAGTTCTCAATCAGAGATGATGGTTTACTGCTACACCAGGGCAGAATGTGTGTTCCTAATGATGTTGATTTGAGGCAGATCATTTTGAAGGAAGCACATGAGTCTCCTTTTGCCATGCACCCTGGTGGTACAAAAATGTATAGAGGGCTAAAGGAGCATTACTGGTGGATGGGTATGAAGAGAGATGTGGCAGAGTTTGTATCAAAATGCCTAACTTGTCAGCAAGTAAAGGCAGAGCATCAAGTACCAACTGGGTTATTGCATCCACTACCAGTGCCGAAATGGAAATGGGAAAGAATAACGATGGATTTTGTAATGGGACTTCCAAAGACACAGAAGAGTCATGATGCAGTATGGGTCATTATTGACAGACTAACTAAGTCTGCTCATTTTCTCACATCCAATGGACTACGCTTAGACAGATTGGCGGATTGTACATCGATGAGATTGTGAGATCGCATGGAGTGTCGGTATCCATCGTATCGCAGAGATCCTAGGTTCACTTCTAGATTCGGGTAGTCTTGAGAGCCCTAGGAACTAGATTGAACTTCAAGATCGCATTCCACCCACGCATGCATGGCCACCGAGAGAGTAATTTAGATCTTGGAGGACATGCTACGAGCTTGTGTGATTGAGTTTGAGGGTAGTTGGAATACACACTTGCCTTTGATTGAGTTTGCTTATAATAACAGCTACCAATCAAGCATTGGGATGCCTCCATATGAAGCTTTGTATGGCAGGAAATGTAGAACCCCGTTGTGTTGGGATGATGTGGGTGAAAGAAAAATGATCGGACCCGAAATTGTTCAACAGACTAAAGAGAAAATCAGGGTGATCAGAGATCGACTTAAAACTGCATCAGACCGTCAAAAGTCCTATGTTGATTTGAAAAGAAGAGATATTGAGTATGCAGTGGGTGAAAAAGTTTTCCTCAAAGTTTCTCCTTGGAAGAGAATTATGAGATTCGGCAGAAAGGGGAAACTAAGTCCTCGTTTTATTGGGCCATATGAGGTTCTGAAAAGAGTGGGTCCTTTGGCTTATCGTTTGGCACTACCTCCAGAGTTGGAGAAGATACATAATGTCTTCCATGTGTCTATGTTAAGGAGGTATCGATCAGACCCATCTCATGTACTACTAGTAGAAGAAATTGAAGTGAATCCAGACCTCACATATGAAGAAGAACCCATAAAGATTCTGGCTTATGAGGTGAAGCAGCTACTGAACAAGCAGATACCATTGGTAAAAGTGCTGTGGAACCATCATTCGGGCCAAGAAGCTACTTGGGAACGAGAGGAGGACATGAGGAGACAACACCCACAGCTATTCAGAGATTGATACCAGGTAAAATTTCGAGACGAAATTTATTTAAGGGGGGGAGAATTGTAACACCCCTATTTGCATAGCTTGGTAGATTTCACTGTTTCGGTGACCGGTGTCGGTCCGGACAATTAAGGGGATTAGAACCATACTTAAGACAACTAGAGAAACCATAAACACAAATAATCAGTAATATTCAATTAGTTAAGTACAAATAAGAAAAACAGAACATAAGAAGTTAATCGAGCCGAGAGTCACAAACATGGGTGACCTCTGAGAACGCATCATGCAAGTCGTTTTAAACTCAAATTTTGAACCGTAAAATGTGACACTGCAGTCCTTAGGACCCTTATGAACACAGTGGAAAAGAGAAAATCACGAAAAAGAACTGTTAAGTCAGTCAAATAATTAGGTCAGGGAGCCGAAAGAAATATGGAGTTATTTGCAAACCGGGATGAACCGGCGAGGCAATTTGGTCAATTGACCCGAGAGTCGACTCGACCTAATCACAAATAATATCGGAGAAAAGAAAATTTCAGAATTGAGAATTAAATTAAAGAACTAATAGAAAAAAAAAGAAAAAAAAAGAGGAAAATGAAAAAGTAAAAAGGTGATGACATCATGCATGACATCATGCATGATGCCATAAGTGTTAATTAATAAATTAATTAATTTGATTTTTTTTGTGGTCTTCCATAAGATAAAGATAAAAGAAAAGAAAAGAAAAAAAAAATTAAAAACCTCATTTCCTTCTTCCTTTGTGCCGCCCCATTTTCTCCATAAACCTCCATGAATTTCCTCCATTTAAGCTTACAGTTAAGCTTAATTTTCTCCACTCAATCTTCATAAATCCCCCAAAAAACTTCACTAAAGCTTGTTATTACAACTTGAGAAGAAGAATTACAAGAAGAAAGAAGAGTTAAAGATAGGGTTTGGAGGATTTAAGAAAGGTTAGTGTGCTAACTTACCATTTTACTTCTTTAAATGCATAATTAGTTGTGAAAGTGAGCTTAGAACTTGATTAAATGAAACAAATATGGGGGAAGGACCATTGCTGAAATTTCGGCCTGGTTGAAGGGAGTATGAATTGCATGAATTTAATGAGTTTGAATGAGTTTAAAAGCTTTGATTAGTTGAATGATTAAGGTTAAGTGCACTAATTGTGATTAAATGCATGAGATGGATAAGTTAGGGTTTGAATGTTAGGGTTTGTGAACCAAATTTTGGAGAAATGCTTAAATGATGACTTTGGTCTATTGTGAGATGAAAAATGGTCAATAATGACCAAAAGAGATGTGTGGAAATTGTGAGAATGAAAGTTAAATTCGTAGGCCAACTTTGAAGGACCAAAACGGAAATTTTACAAGTCCAATTGATATGCCACCAATTGGGGATGAAAATAGACATAAAATAGCACAATTTTCATTAAGGAACCATGGCCAAAAACTGACTAAAACTTAGTGAACCAATTGACCAAAGTGAAATGAGAGCAGGCTGCCACTGCACAAATTGACCAAATGAACAGTGTTTGTTCATTTGGTCATAACTCGAGCTAGACAGGTCAAATTGACCTGAAATTTTACCAGTGATTAGATGAGATATAGACCTAAAACTTTCATGAAGAACACAAACCCAAATTATGCCATTAACCCATTCAAATTATTGAGCAAAGTTGAGTTACTGTACCTGCAAAACTGCAGAATTGCCATTTGAGCAGTAATGTTTGAATGGCTATAACTCTCTCTAGAAAACTCTGATTTAGGTGATTCTTGAACCGATGGAAACCTAAGACATAGTAGAACATTTCATATGAAGAAAGTTAGACCAAATTATGAACTTAACTTGATCAAATTACTGAACAAAGTTGGATAAAAAATCTGCCAGAACCAAAATACCAGTATGAACAGTGCACGTGAACAGTAATTGTATTTTGGCTATAACTTGAGCTACAAAACTCCGATTGAGGTGATCCAAAAATGAGAATAAACTTAAAACAATAAGGAACATTTTCTATGAAGGAAGGTTTGTCAAATTCTAACAGTAGATTGACCAATGGAATAGTGCAACTAAGAGCACCAAAACTAAAATTTGACAATTTGGCCAAAATGACTTAAGCTTTGAGAAAATGACCAAAACCAACAAGTTTGGTGACCAAAATGTGGTATGTGGGTGAAGTTGGAGTTCCCATACCTATTAAGCCTTAAAAAGTCAACAATTTGACTTTAATAGTGTAATGAATAGTAACCCGAAACACAAAAACTCCGAGAACGTCGAAATTAGTACATTAAAGTTAGGTAAAAATGAAGTGAAATTTATTTTTGGATTTATGCTAAGTTATGGTACTGAAACACTGTGAAATTGTGTGTTTCAGCTGAAAAAGACTTGGAAGCTCGGAGAGACTGAGTCAAAGCCTAGAGGCGACTCCAGTCAGGTTTGTGCACAATAATAATGGTTTAAATATTTTAATCTCAAAAATTTGACTTCGTTGATTAATTATGTATTGTGTTGCCATTTTATAATCGTAAATGTGACTTTGGAAAGTGATCAGATTTCTCATAAATTGTTTGCATAAATTGTTTTGAATGGATTTTATGTTCACACTTAGCATGACAGTACCACATTATTCCTCCTCCATTTATGGGGTTGAGATCGTTTATTTTCCTCCCTCTCTGGCTTGCCAGTTGAGGTTGTAGATCGGATGAGTACTCATTAGCTAGCTAGCCACCTCCCTCATTGATTTCGATTAATGGGGTTGAGATTGCTTTGTCATGGTGTACAACGCAGCATTGATCGGAAATTTTGTGTCATGGCTTAAGTTGTGTATGACTTTGGCAACACTGTGTTTTTGAAATTGTTTGACTAAACTGTGTTTAATAGATTATTTGACAAAATGGTGTTAGTATGAACTTTGATATTTGTGAAATGAGATTGAGAAATATTTAAATTGTGTTTGGCAATGAATGATTTATTTATTGTATTTTAAATTTTTATTGTGCACCACTGAGTATTTTTATACTCAGCGATAGCTTATTTTGCTGTCGCAGATAAGAGCAAGGAGAAAGCAGCAGAGTGAGCTGCTGTTAAATCGAGGACTACTCTGACCATTTTGTACGGGTATTATTTTATACCCTTGTAGATAATCTTGATGTAAATATAAAAATGTTGTATGTATCAATGTAGTTGAGTAGTTGTAAATAAATTGTAATAATATTATTTTGGATTTTTTTCTGTAAATTTAATATTTGTACATATGAATTTCCTGCTTTATGCTTTGTGAATGGAGATATTAAATATTTTGAGATGAGAAATCTTGATTTGTATTGTGAAATTATTTTGAAGTGCATTGAATTGAGATGATTGAGTTATTGAAGGTTGGGAGTTGTGAAATATTTTTGGAAGTGTTTTTTTTAGGTATTTGAAGAACTGTTTTCTCCAGTTTCAAACGGAACTCTGTCAAATTTTTTATAAAATTTGCTGCAAAATTTAAATGGACAAAAATTTTTACTAGTCTTTAAGCTTTGAATAAATGGTTTTTAATTCTCACTAAAATGGTCACCACTTCCAAAATGTAAGAAAATCGTTTTAAAATCCCTTGTAGGGTACTTAATGAGTTATCGGTAGGTGAAGTTCAGTAGTTCATTAAGTATTCTACGGGAACATGTTATGCCTTACAGAGGGGTAAGGTGTGACAGTCCACAAGTTAAAAGCCCCCGAGGCCGACCTCTAAATTTTCTGATCACCTTAGTTTAGACCTGTAACTTTCTTATTCATTGATAGCTCTTCGAAGATCTATAGTGGCCATGCTGATAGATGCAACCAGAAGAAACAAGCCCTCATTAATCAGCAGAGAGTCCTTCTTCTCAGGGAATTTCAAGCCCCCCCTTATTGATGTGATCCTGGATGACTCCCCTAATGGCCCAACAATTATTCATGTTATGATTAGAGGAATCGTGATACTTACAGTAGTCACTTCCTCTCATTTCCTCCTTGGTTGGAAGCTTATGATTGGGAGGGAGGTTATTGAATCTTTCTTTCAGCAAGAAATCAAATATCTCCTCAGTCTTGCTGGTGTTGAAGGCATACTAAGGAAGTGTTGCTGAAGTTATCCAAGTCTTCCTCTGGTGGATTACCTTAGTTGGTGTACCTAGAGCAGGACATACACAGGTATCGGTAGTAACCAAATCAGCCACAGCAAGTTCGTGATTACTTACCTCCTAGTAATATGTACCCATAGCCATCCTCTTTCGATTTGATTCTTCCATTAGTAACTCTTCATATTCAGTGACTTTGGCAGCCAATACGTATAAGTCCCTGAAAAAACCATCCCCTGGAACTTCTTTTGAAACTTGATATCCAACCCTCATTGGGCCATTTTAACATATTTAGTTTCAGGCAGGAACACCTTACACCTGTTCCTCATCTTTTTAAACCGTGTAATGAAACCATTTGCTGACTCTCCACTCCTCTGGGTCATTCTAGATAGCTTGGCTATGCATACCTCTAGCTTGGCTTGTAAGAATTGAGTATGGAATGACCTCTTTGTTTCTTGCTAAGAAAAAATAGAGTTTCTTAGAAGAGTTGAATGCCAAGTGAAGGCAATTTCAGAAAGTGAATTTGGGAACAGCCTCAGTTTATAACTAGTGAAGTTTTCATAATTCGCCAATTCTCCATATTGTATCATGAACCTTGCTATGTGCTCCAAAGTTGACTACCCATCTTCCTTTGAAAAGACATTAAATTCGGGAATACGATAACCTCTCGGATATGGGTTTTCCCTGTCAATGGTGTCAGGATATGGCTTGTGAAATTCTAGGCAGCCAATTTTCCTAAGGCAAACAGCTACTAAACGACATCCCTAACTGCATCCATGTTCACCTATGGAATGATTAGGACTGTTGGAACCTAAACTATGGGTGTTGGGGTTGGGGCTGGGGCCTTGGTGCGGTTGATTGAAGCACCTGCACCATGGGGATGTTGGTTCCTCTGTGGATGTTGCCTCCCAAGCTAAAGGTTACTTGTGGTGTAAGCACCTGCTATGGCATTAGAGCAGTCTGAGGACCTGCAATTGCCTTTGCATTATAACTACTCGAATGAGTCACAGGGTTAGCACTTCTAATAATTTGAATGGAAAAACTAGTTTTACCGCTAGGGCAGCTGGCTTGCACTAGTGTTCTAGGTTGTCCCTTCACTTGCTCATCACTCCTGTGAAGTGGTTGGTACCTTTCTTCAGTTTGAACTCTCCTTCCCTCAACATTCGCTTGGGGAGTTCTTAGTAAGGACTACCCTCCAATTTCCCTGGTGCTCCTAGATGCCGAATTGGACTCGTCTGGCCTAGAAACCTGGCTATCAGGAAGTAACATAGAAATTGAAATATTATATTTTGCAAAAATAAATTGTGCATCCAATTGATGAGATTTCTCCATCCAGAAATTAATGCCTTTTATCAAAGCATTTGTGATGGTAGACGTTAGTTTTTCCATGTTAAAAACATTACAAACTGCTCCACCCTGCTCGTGGACTGGGTCAGTGGGCAAGGTAAGTACAGCCTCTGTTGCATCTGGAATGCCAGATACTAATTGTATTAGCTATACACTTTTCTAACTTCTTTCAAACAGTTATAAGAGCCTGACTAGACTGAACGCAGCTTCGTCAAAATCTTACTTCAAACTAAATAATTAAAGTAACTACAAATTGTATTGATTGCTGGAAATTAAAGTACAAGGCTTGGAAAATGAATGCAAGGTTTAGAAAATTAAAAGACAGATAAAATTAAAGATAAATAGATTATTAGAGTCTATTGTTGTTGATTGGTTGATTGGTTGGGCTTGAATCATTGCATAGCAAAATACATATATGGCAGCACCTGACCGACTCTGTGAAGGTTCCGAAACCAGCACCTTCCCACGTTGCATGTCCACAAGTTACTGTAACTACTCTACACTAGTTCTTTAACTATTGATAACTTGCCCATGATCCGATAACTTCCTTCGATTACTTAGTTTCCTATAATTCCCTTTAGCTAATAACTATCAAAAATAATATTTAAATATTTAATTCAAGCTCATAATTAAATTAATGAAACAAAATTAATTACTTAATTTTATTAAAAATTAATTTAATTAATTATAGGCCAAAAATAATTAATGAGCTGACTAAATTATTTTTGGTGCAAACACATACTTATTTTTTAATAGGTAATTGTTGTTTTGCTTTTATTTAACGAGCAAACCAGCATGCTTATGCTCTAAAAAAGGCAGCTGTTTTTTCGCTTAGTTTGGTGGCTTGGGGATCTTCTCCCCCATCCTTCCTTTTTGACGTACTTCTCTTTGATCTTAAGTAATTAATGCAGTTTTTTTGGTCTGCTTAAAGAAAAAAAATTTTAAAATGTAGTTTTTTTTTTTTAACCAAATATATGAACTTTCATGACGTGTTTAATTTAAATCCCGATGATGTGTTGGGGGAGTTGGGGTAAAGGGAAATCAGAAATTGCTCATTGAAGAAGCAATTTATTGATGAACATAGATGGGGAAGAGCAGCTTTGGACGTGAAATTTGGAACTTAAGACATATATGGAGAAAACGTTAAAAAGACATGCTCATGAATATGAAACGTTGCACAATTATTCTAATATGAAGCATTACTTCTGCGTTACTAAGTTCTTCTCCCAATGCCCCTAAATTTTTTTGGTCTTCTCACCCTTTTGTATTGTTTTCCTTCAACCATCCTCACAAACCATTGTGGTTTTCCCGTTGCAAATATGATATATCCCATAGACAATCCAAACACTAGCCCACATCCATAGCCCATCAATGCAATTTTCCAATCATACCAGCAGTCTGTAGAATCTCCTTCTTCTTGAAATCTTGGTGAAGGTAATTGGGGTGCCTCACCATTGTTGCATTTCTTTGATAGTGGAAATCCACACAAACCGATGTTCCCTATGTAGGAATCATTTGAAAATGTATTGAATTGGTTACCTTGAGGAATGGTTCCATTGAGTTGGTTATATGAAAGATTCAACACAGCAAGAAATGTTAAAACTGTTAGTTGTTGAGGAATTTCTCCAACAAGTCTGTTTACGGAGAGGTCTAGTGATTCAACCTCTGTCAAGTTTGCAAGCGATGATGGGATATAACCTGTTAGATAATTGTGAGAAAAGTTGAGCACCACTAGAGACTTCAACATACCAACTTCTTCAGGAATGTGTCCTTGAAATCTATTATTTGAAAAATCAATGGCTGTGAAAATGGTTAGTATTTCATTCATTTCAAGCTCCACCCCTTTCATTATCAGATCCAATGCTAAAGAATCTTGAAAATAATATGCGCTGTCCCCCGCATATTTTGATCCAGCTTTATCTTCGTTCACCTTCATCAAATATTTCAGGTGCCGTACATACTTTGTAGGTAGAAGTCCAGTGAGTTCATTGTGAGAGAGATCAAGAATTTGCAACTTGGGAAAAGGAGATTTAGTAATGGGATTTCCTATGGTACCATGGAAGCTATTGGATCGCAAGATAAGAATTTGCAGGTCTAGAAGATGTTGCAACCAATGGGGAAATGTGTCATTTAACTTGTTGTTCCCCAAATCCAATATTTGCAGCCTCCTGCAATTCGCTAGAGATCTTGGTAATTGCCCTTCGAATTTGTTGCCATTAGCGTTCAGATACACTAAACTACTATCATGTGCAAATATTTCAGGGATTCTACCAAAGAAGTTATTACCCTGCAAATTCAAGATAAAGAGAAATTTAGCAATGTCCTCTAAACATTTTGGAAGCAAGCCTTCAAAATCATTGTTAGCCAAATCAAGCGCCACAAGAGAACTCAAATTGCAAACCAAGGAAGGGATCTCTCCACTCAATTGATTGTTTGAAATCAAGAAAATCTCGGTCGAATTTGGTGGTACTGGAAGTGGTCCTTTGAGGAAGTTGAAACTCAAGTCCAGAGTTCTAATGTTGCTCCATGGATATTGCTCTATTCCAGTCAAGAAGTTGTGAGAGAGACTTAGAGTACTTAAACTTTCCCATCCGATTGACTTTTGCTTGGTAATCTTGCCATAAATTCTATTATGAGAAAGATCTAAATAGCTCAAATTCTCTAAGGTTTTCAAGAAATGTGGGAATTTTGTTATGTTGCAAGAAGAAAGAGCCAATGAGAAAAGGTAGGGCAAAGTAAAGTTGACATTGCTGCTACTTCTCAATGATAGTTCACTGTTCCACGAAAGATCAAGTTGCACAAGATTTTTGAGCTTTTGAAACAAGTTCCACTCAATAATGCCACTCAGGTTATTAGAGGAAAGAAAAAGACTCTTAAGGTTCACAAGTTCAAAAATCGAACTTGGAATCGGGCCATGCAACTCATTATCACTCAAATCAACATCGAGAAGAGAAAATTGCAACTGACCGCTGAAATTGGAGGAAGATGGGTTTAGCAAGTCTGATTTGCTAGGTTTAGCAAAAATATCAGGAATCTGCCCAGAAAATTGGTTGGACTTCAAAGCCAAGAATTTGAGTTTCTCAATCTTTCCAAGTGATGGTGGTATATAGCCAGAGAAATTGTTGAAGGAGAGATCCAAGTACTCCAAAGACTTGAGATTGCCAAATGCTGCTGGAATGGAGCCAGAAAAATTGGCGAATGAGACATCCAGGTACTTCAAGGACTCGAGATTGCCAAGTGCTGCTGGCATCGAGCCAGAAAAATTGGTGAATGAGAAATCTAAGTACTTCAAGGACTTGAGATCGCCAAGTGATGTTGGTATTAAGCTAAAGAAATTGTTGAATGAAAGATCCAAGTACTCCAAGGACATGAGATTGCCCACTGTTGCTGGAATTGAGCCAAAGAAATTGTTGTTTGAAAAATCGAAGTGCTTCACGGACTCAAGATTGCCAAGTGATGCTGGAATTGAACCAAAGAAACGGTTGAATGAGAGATCTAAGTACTCCAATGACAGGAGATTGATTATCGAATCTGAAAGCTCTCCTGACGAACTCATCTCATGGATATCTAAGAACCTTAATGAAGCAGACAATTTAGCTTCTGAAATATTAATGACCAAATCAAAGTTGGACGAAATGTCGAGTACCTCAAGGGACTGAAAGTGCAAAAAATCTCCTGGTAAATTCCCCTGCAAAAAACAATTTGAGAGATGAAGAGATTTCAAAGAAGAAGAAAGGTTTAACAAAGATTTAGGTGCAACCAAAGACATATCTACATAACATAGATCCAGAACAATCAATTTCGTAAGGTTTCTCGATAGTTTTTCAAATCCATGACTGTGAAATTTCAGGATTTTATCAGAGTCAGAATTGAAAGACAAATCAAGTGAAACCAATTTGGACAGGCGGGAAATTTCAGGAGGAATTTGGCCTGAGAATAAACAACTGGAGAGATTAAGGTGCGTCAAATTTGCGAATAAACCAAACCCAGATGATATAGAACCACTGAGACGACTCCAAGCGAGGTTGAGCTTCTGGAGGTGTGGCAAGAGAAAAAGGGTACTGGTGGGAGTGATGGTGCCATAAAGCGCATGGCAGCTAAGGTCCATGCCAATCACATGACCTGTCAACCTATCACATGTGATACCATCCCAAGAGCAGCAATCTGTAGCCTCCACCCAAGTCTTATTCAGAGGGTGTGCCTTGTCACAAAAGGAATAATAAGAATCATCATCTTCAATGATTAGTGAATCCTTGAATTTAAGCAAGGCTGATCTCTCATTTGGATGGCAGCTTTTTGCTAAAGATGATGGACAATGTTGCTGAAAATGCAAGAAGAAGGAGAAGAACAAGAGGTGTTGAAGATAGCAGGGCCATGGAAGTTTCATATCCAACTATCCAATGCTCTATAAGGGGAAAACAAGTTTTTTTTTTTCCCTTCTAATTAAGGTTGAGATGTGAAGTGAGAGTGGTGGGGAGGAATATTTATGGACTGCCAAACCAATAGTAAGTCTTTCTAAGGTCTTTCTCACTCCCATCCATTAGGCTGCTAAGTGTACAAAATTCTGGTATGCATTGTATTGTAAACAATTTAAATTAAAATTCATTCTTCTTTTTGTAATTAAAATTAATAAAAGTTAAATTTTTTAATCTCCTGTATTATAGTATAAACTTATGACTATATATTAAATTATTTTTTATTTAAGTCAAGCGGGTTAAAACCATAGTTATTAAATTTATATTGAACTAGTGAATTGGCCATCAAATCAATTTGGATTTGTAATTAAACTATGAAGCAAATGGTGTAACCCGGTTGATCTGGCAGATGAATTGGTGAACTAGTGTGACTCAATTGATCCAACCAGTTTAATTATTTAATATAATATTTTTTTTAGTGTTAGTATAGAGAATTAAACTCAAAACCTCATAAAAATTATTTAAAATCAAAATCAATTGGGTTAACTTAATAGTTATGTGTTTTTTATGTCAATATATTTAATTTTAACATATACTTAATATTGTATAAATATTATAAAGAAAATTATATATTTATATAAATTTTTTATGCATTGTATTATTTAAATATTTCTCATATAAAATTTAAAAATACTATTCGAATTTATATAAATATAACTAAATAAAAGTTAAATTTTATTTTAAATAATTAAAATTTAATTAATTATATTTATTTATTCATATTAATAGGTGTTATATTTAATTAATTTATATATATTAAATTAATTTTCTAATAATTTACTGATTGAATATTGACCCACTAATTGAACCACTGACTCATTTACCAATTCTTTTGTGGATAAATTTCAATAATTGTCCATGAACTTATACGATTGTAATACTACAGTCCCTCAACATAATATGTAATACAAAACTCCACCAACTTTTAAATTTTGCATAGTTGAATTCCTCTGACTTTCAATTACCGGTTTCCCGGTTAAACGCTGACATGTGCAAATCTAACGTGGCACTTAGTCAGCATTTTTTCCTCCTCTCTCATGTCACATGTAATATGATAATCCTTCAACTTTAGTAGTTATAACACCGTTATCCTTCAATTTTGTCATTTGTAGCACCATTGTCCCACAACTTTATATCAATATAACATAATCATCAATCTAACACTATTGTTGTTTAAAACCATATTCCCATAATTCCATCTAATATACATATACCATAAAATTTTAATCTTAATTTGTCTATTGAGCAATATAATTTTTTTAATATTTTTTTCAAATTTTGTTAGTATATTTATTTTTTTATTTTTTATTATAAAAACATATTGTTAAAAAGAAAAAGCCTAATTAAAAATAGTTTCTTATTTTTTTTAACAAAATGCTACTTATAATAAAAAAATATAAAAAAGTTAAATAAACTAACAAAATTTTAAAAAAAATAAAAATTATATTGGTAAATAGACAAATTAAGATTAAAATTCTAATTATGGCATATCTATATTGGATGAGATCATGAGAATATGGTTTTAAACTACAATGATATTACATTGATAATTGTGTTACATTGATATAAAGTTGTGAAATAATTGTATTACTAATGACAAAATCAAAGGATAATAATATTACAAATGACAAAGTTAAAGAACAACGGTGTTACAACTAGTGAAGTTGAAGGGTGGTCTTATTACACTTGACTTGAAAGAGGAGAGAAAAGATATCTAAGCGTCACGTTGGATTTATCCACATGAGCATTTAACCGGGAAACTAGTAATTAAAGGTCAGAGAAATTTTACTGTGTAAGTTGAAATAGTTTTATATTACATTTTTAAGCTAGGAGATTGTAATATTATAATCGCATAAGTTCAAGGACAATTATTAAAATTTATCCATCCCTTTGCCAAATCAACCTCCAGATAGGATGTAATGACACTGTTTAAAACTAAAACTCACACCCATAGGAGAGTAATTTTCATAAACTGTCCCTTAACTTTGAAGGTTGTTTCATTAAAATCCTTCAACTTCAATTTGTACCATAAAAATACTTAAATTTTAATTTACCACAACCAAAAGTCCTTCAGGCCACTTTCCAGTAACTTCTTCGGTCAGAAATTTATGTGGACATGCCACGTTAGCATCTTAATAATAAAAAATTTTCTTTCTTTGCTACGCAATGGTCTCCTTGCCCTTCTCTCTCTCTCTCTCTCTCTCTCTCTCCATAATGCTTCTTTATCCTCTTTCTCTTCATTCTATCCCTCTCTCCCCAACATCACCCCTTAACACAACTTCTCTGTGCCAATCTCCTTCCCTGCAACAAATCTACCCATTCATTGCTTTCTCTGCCATCATCATCAACCCAAGAAATATTTGATTCATGAGATTGAGGATGATTTCCGAGATTGAGGATGATTTCGAGGAGGAAGATGGGACTATGGAGTTGGTCCAAATTCTCACTGAAAGAACCCAGAATGTCTTGATCCTTATGAGTGACACCGGAGGTGGCCATCGTACGTCCGTTGAGGCCATTCGCGATGCTTTTAAGCTGAAGTATGGTGATGAATATAGGGTATGTATTAGTTTTCATTTTTTCTCTTTCTTTCTAGATCTTGATCTTCTTGTATTTATTTTTCTTTTGGGTTCAATTGTCACAGACTATGCAAATAGTATGTTCATTACATGCCCTTTTACTGCTTCTTGGACTTATTTGGATCTTTGCCTTTTGGTTTTGTTTGCCTTTTGATTTTTTTGTTTAAGGTGTTTTCATTTTCTTTGTTTTGTACGTAATGGGTATATAGATTTGGGATTTATCTGTTTGTTCATTTTTTCTCTTTTTCTCATCTTCTACTTTTATTGAGATGACTTCAATCAATTGCTCTATGAAATTTCCCATCTTGGGGTTATTAAAGCAGTAAGACAAAATATATATGCATATTAAAGAAACATTTCAATTTCCCATTTAACAAAAAAAGAATCTCCTTCAATTGCATACAATTGTCTCTTTAGTTATGATTCAACTTAACAGTTGAGAATTTTGATTTTAGGTAATCACGAAAGATATTTGGAAAGAGCACACAAGATCACCATTGAATGACATGGAAAGACAATATAAATTCAGGGTGGAACATGTAGAGCTTTGGAAGGTTGCATTTCATGGTACCTCTCCAAGATGGTATCACTCACAGGTCACTCGAGAGCTATCAAGGGTGGACATTTTTAGGAGTTGGTGAAATAAATCTAGAATTGTTCTAGATTGTGCAAGTCATATAATAACTCTAGATGACCATTGAAGGACATGGAAAGGCAATATAAATTTAGGGTGGAACATGTAGAGCTTTGGAAGGTTGCATTTCATGGTACCTCTCCAAGATGGCATCACTCACAGGTCACTCGAGAGCTATCAAGGGTGGAAATTTTTGGGAGTTGGTGAAACAAATCTAGAATTGTTCTAGATTGTGCAAGTCATATAATAACTCTTGAAAGTTTGAAACCATGGCTCTTGTGTATAAGTTGTAGTCTTTTTCTTCTTCTTCTTCTTCTTCTTCTGTTATGATCATTTTTAAACTGTTAATAAATTTCAAATTCTAGTTTTTGAGTATTTTGATAAACTGATTTGTGGATTATGTTTTCATTTTCTTGTTGATTTTGGTTCGTTAGATAGATAGAGAAAGAAGAAGGAGATGATAGAGATTGAGACGTGGCAAAAAGAGAATTTTCTTTATTGTTAAAATGCCAACGTGGCATGTCCATATCAGTATCTCGCCTGAGAGACCATCGTAAAATGGTGTGAAGGACTTTACATAGAGTTAAATTAAAGTTGAAGGATTTTTGTGATACAAATTGAAGTTTAAAGACATTACTAAAATAACCATTAATTAAAGTTCAAAGACGATAGGTGAAATTTAGCCCCCATAGGACCAACTTCAATATATTGGTTGCTTAATTAACAGAATCCAATTAATGCTTTAATTACTCAAAGAATATGCCACATCATGAATAAATAAATAATGGTGACAAATAATAGATTTTTTGCTTTGCTTAATAATTAATTGCTTCAATATTTCAGGCAAGAATGTTTGATTGTGTTACTAAACCTCGACGGAACAATCGAGTCGATGAGTTATAGAATTAATTAGTAAATTATTAAAAAATTAATTAAATATATATAATACTTATTAATATAAAAAAATAAATAAATTTAATTTAATTATTTAATATCAAAATTTTAATATTTATTAAATTATATTTACGTGTATTCCAATGAAATTTTAAATTTTACATAAAAGTATTTAATTTTTTATATTTTATAAAATAATATATATTTATTTTTTAATGAATCAATAATAATTTTGTAACTTTAATTTATATAAAAGTATTTAATTATAAAAGCAAGGAATAAGTACAAAATTATATATAAAGAGATTAATTGACTATAAAAAAAGAAATAAATAAAAAAAATTTTAAAAAAAGTGAAGATTAGTTTGTTTAGTTTAGTGGTTACGGTTAATTATTGGGAATCAACAATATTAGTTAAATATTAACTATTAATTAAAAGTCAATAATTAAAGAGACTATAAAAAAAATAAAAGTATTGGCGACCGATGTTTTTATCATAAATAGTTTGTTTTCAGTTGTTGAACGTTTCAGTGACGGATTTCCGACGGACTAAAATCGGAAATCCTTATATGGACAAAAATTCGTCACTTGAATTTTTGTCAATAAAATTCATCAAAAATTGGATATATTTTAACAATTGTCTCTAAACGTATATGGTTGTAATATTATAGTCCTTTAACTTTAAAATGTAATGTAAAACCCCCTCAACTTTCAAATTTTGCACAATAAAATCTCTCTGACTTCTAATTACTAATTTTTCAGTTAAATGCTGATGTGAACAGATCCAGCGTGACGCTTAGTCAACATATTTTTTTCCTTTCTGATGTAAAATATAAAATTATTCTCTCCACACATGAAAAATTATTTTCTTTACAGAGAGTATAATGATTCAATTTACACATGGCTTGAGAGAGAAAAGAGAAATGATGATTAAGCGTTACATTGAAACTGTTTATGTCAATTTTTAAAGGGAAAATCGGTGATTAGAGGTTAGACAAATTTTACTGTGTAAAATTTTAAAGTTGAAAGGGTTTATGTTACATTTTTAAATTGAAGAATTATAGTGTTACAACTATATAAGTTTAAGGACGATTGTTAAAATTTACCCTCAAAAATCTGTCACTTAAATCTTTGTCAATAGTTTTTGTAACTAAATTTTTTTAGCCGTCGTTAAATTTTAACAACAACATTTGCATGTTAAAAATAAATTAGATCGTTATAGATTACATAATTAAAGAATATGTGTACCTGGAAATACGCTTATATCTATGATTTCCTATGAAAAATGAAGAACAAAAGCGAAAAGGTAAGTTCACAACTCTCAATATCCACAACCTTCAAATTCTATATGAATTCTATCTGATGTTAAATGAGGTTACCAGAAAATATATCTATAGGACTAAGAGTTTGGGCCTCTTCCTTAGTGGGTTTATGGACAACCTGACCCATTACAGGCTTGCCCAATCACATGACCCAATCCATTTAGATATTGCCAATTACTAAACTTATTATTTGATATCATTATTTAATCTGTCAATGAGTTTAACAATTGATTAATGCTAATCCACATTCAGATACAAATAAATAATCCAACAATCTCCCACTTGGAAAGCAGTAATCAATTTATTAAACTAAAAATACAGATTAATAAAATATAAAACAATATCCAATAACAAGTAAGCAATTAACCCTATAAAATCCAGTTAATATAATGGCAAACAAAATAATATTGAATCCGATAGGGAAAACAATATTATATATATGTGCCAACAAAATTTCAAAAACAAAAACTGAATTTAAATGGAATATGTGACAAGATATGTCCAAAAAACAATGATCTAAGTATTCCATACAAACGCTAACCCAAATGTAACATAAAACAGACTCCCACTAAACCAAAGCATCATCAAAAGTTTTTACTACACCCATATGTGCAACATGCTTCCAAAAAATACTAATGGGCATAGCTTTGGTTAACGGATCCCAATCATTCAGTCCGTAGTAATATATTCAATCTGAGTCTGTGATTCACGAATCTTTTCTAGAACAAACAGGAATTTGACATCAAAATGTTTAGTTTGACTAGAATTCCTGTGATTTTGAAAGAAGCAAACAGCAGGAGCGTTGTCGCAATAAATGGTCAAGGGCCTTGAGATGTTCTCAATAATAAGCATATCGAAAATCAATTTCTTTAACCAAACAACTTGACAAGTGGCCTCATAACAAGCAACATACTCTGCTTTCATAGTGGATGCAGCTGTAAGTGTCTGTTTAGCACTTTTCCAAGAAACAGCTTGTCTAGACATCATGAAGATGTAACCAGAAGTAAATTTTCTATCATCTACACAGCCTGCAAAGTCAGAATCAGAGTACCCAATGACTTTCAGATTGCCAGATCTTTTGTAAGTCAACATATAATTCTTAGTACCCTACAAATATCTTATACTTTCTTTACAGCTTTTCAGTGACTCTATCCAGGATTACTCAAGTATCTATCAAGGACACTAATAGCAAATGCTATATTAGGACGAGTGCATACTTGAGCATACATTAAGCTCCCAACTACAGAACTACATGGAATCTTTTCCATTTCAGTCCTTTCCTTGTCATCCTGAGGACACTTAGCTTTAGAGAGTTTCTCACCTGAAAGAACAGGTACAATAGAAGATGAGCAAGTGTGCATGTTAAATCTCTTAAGAACTCGATCAATATAAGTTTCTTGAGACAAATCCAATATGCCTCGAGACCTATCACGGTGAATCTGAATACCCAGAACATATATAGCCTCACCAAGATCTTTCATGTCAAAATGACTAGAAAGCATGTATTTTGTCTCGTTCAAGAGATTGATGCTATTACTGGTAAGAAGAATGTCATCAACATACAACACTAGAATAATGAAATGGCTCCCACTCACCTTCTGAAAAATGCATTTACCTGAAGCATTCTCCTTAAAACCAAGAGAAGTCAAAACTTGATCAAACTTCAGATACCATTGTTTAGAAGCCTGTTTCAACCCATAAATGGATCTTTTGAACTTGCACACTAAGTGTTCTTTACCAGTTTCTATGAAACCGTTAGGTTGAACCATATACACATCTTCATACAAGTCTCCATTTAAGAAAGCTGTTTTAACATCCATCTGGTGGAGTTCTAAGTCATAATGAGCAACTAAAGCCATGACCACACAAAAGGCATATTTAGTGGACACTAAGGAAAATGTTTCTGTATAATCTATACCTTCCCTCTGATTATAACCTTTTGCTACTAGTTTGGCCTTGACCTTTCTACTTCACCTTTGACTCCACGTTTGGTCTTAAAGACCCATTTACAACCTACAGCTTTACAACCATCTGGTAATTCAACAAGATCCCAGACTTGATTGTGATACATAGAAGATAGTTCATCTTGCATGGCTTCCATTCTAAAGAATTAGGACCACATATAGCCTCCTGATAAGAAATAGGATCAGAAATATCAACACCATCAAACTCATGTTCCTGCAAATAGACCATATAATCATTTGATATTGCAGGTCTACGAATCCTTTGAGATCTCCTCAAAGGTACAACTTCATCAACTGTATCAGGCCCCTTAGCATCTACAATCGGTGGTTCTAAATTGACGTCAACAGGATTCTAAACTTCACCATTACCCTCAGCAGGATTAAAATCTATCGAGGAAGGCAGCAAAGGCACAAGAAAGACAACAGTCTCATCTCTAAGATTGACAACATGAGGTATTTGACTCCCATTATCCATCTCATCCTCAAAATAAATAGCATGATCTGATTCAATCACTCTAATAGAATGAGTTGGATAGTAAAATCTACTACCTCTAGAACTTGTATAATAGCCAATAAAGAAACCACTAACAAATTTAGCATCTAGCTTTTTGATCTAAGGGTTATATGGTCTGACTTCTGTGGTACAACCCCATACATGAAAATGTCTCAAACTAGGTTTCTTACCAAACATTAACTCATAGGGAGTCTTAGGCACTGATTTACTAGGAACTTGATTAAGAATGTACACAGCAGTTTTCAAAGCATCACCCCATAAAAATTCTAGTAAAGAAGAATGACTAAGCATACATCTCACCATGTCCATCAAAGTATGATTTCGCCTCTCTGCAACTCCATTTTGTTGTGGAGTCCCAGGCATGGTGTACTGTGCCTCAATCCCACATTCTTGTAAATACAAAGCAAAAGGACCAGGATTTCTACCAGTCTCAGTATACCTGCCATAATACTCACCACCCCTATCTGACCTTACACATTTAATCTTCTTCTCAGTTTTTAGTTCAACTGCAGCCTTAAATGCTTTAAAGGCATCCAAGGAACTAGACTTCTCATAAATAAGATCAATCCAACCATATCTAGAATAATCATCAATAAAAGTGATGTAGTATTTAAAACCTTCCATAGCAACAAGAGAAATGGGTCCACATATATCTGTATGAATCAAATTCAACACATCTTCACTCCTAATTGCCCCTTTGTTTCTAGCTCTAACAGGAAATTTTTCCCTTAATGCAATCAACACATGTATTAAAGTCAGAGAAATCCAGATTATACAAGACACCTTGTTTAACCATCCTTTCTCATCTTTCCCTAGAAATGTGACCCAAACGTCTGTGCCATAACATTGAAGAGTTCTCATTAACTCTTTGACGTTTGTGCCCAATAACAACATTGATAGGAACATCAACAGATTGAAAAAGAACTAAATTTAAATCCAACATGTATAAACCATTGCATAAAACAGCGGAACCAACAATATCAGATTTAAAATAAATGACAATTTTTCCATTGCCCTGAAGAAACACATAACCATGCTTATCTAAAATAGAACTAGAAATTTAATTTCTCCTTAAAGAAGGAACATAAACAGTATCATTTAATTCCAACACATGTCCAGAAGATAAATTCAAAGAAACAGTCCCTATGAGTTCTACTATTGTAACTCCATTTACTCCTAAAATAGTCTTCTCCTTTTCACTTGGCTTCCTCACATTTTTGAACCCCTTCCTTCTTATGCTTCTTTTTAAGCTTAAAACAGTCCTCTAACTTATGGCTAAGCTTCTTGCAATAGTTGCACTTGCCTTTGAAGGGCTTCTTCTTAACTGTTAAATTATGATCATGCTTAACACCATTCTTGTTCTCAAATTTAGCTTTAGGTTTCTTGTCCTTCTGAAATTTCTCATTAGTCTTGCTATTAGACCCTTTAAAAAACATAATTAATAGAAGGAGTATTCCCTTTCCTCATAGATTCCTCTTCTTGGCACACGATGGCTATCAATTGATTAACTATCCACTCCCCTTGTTGGGAGTTATAAGAAGTCTTGAGAATTTTGAATTGAGGTGGAAGAGATTCAAGAATGCGCCAGACCAGAAAACTTTATCCCAAATCAAGATCAAAATACTTGAGCTAGTTGAAATAACTTATAAGTGTCATGATGTGTTCCCGTACACCACTGACACCATCATATTGGGTGTGCTCTAGCAAAAAAAGATAATAACTCTTTTGAGCCTTGTCAAACTTTTTAAACTTTTCAGCAATAGCCTGCAGAAATTCCTTAGCAGTCTCCTTATCAAGAATACCTTGTCTTATGGACTTGTCTATAGTATACTTCATCACCATTAAGCAAACCCTATTAGAATTTTGCCACTTCTCATTATGAGTCTTTTTAGCAATAGTGGATTCATTAGTAAGTTCAGCAGGTGCATCAACCCTTAAGGCTAAATCCAGTTGGGCTATTACTAGGTACATGCTCAGAGACTCTTTCTAGTCATCAAAATTTGAGCCATTCAGAGTTTTCACAGCAGATAATTGCATAGAAACAATAGGTGGAATTAAAACAATAGAGGAAACATAAATTATGTATATAACATAATCACAAATCTAAAGCTTCCTTTCAGATCCAGCTAAGTAAGCAATTATGAACAAAATTGTTATTTATTATAATCCCGCTTAAGGGTCACAGATTATAATAAAATCAAGAAAAACTCATTGAACTCATCAAATATATATATATAAACAATAGAGGAAACATGAATTATGTATATAACATAATCACAAAACTAAAGCTTCCTTTCAGATCCAGCTAAGTAAGCAATTATGAATAAAACTGTTATTTATTATAATCCCGCTTAAGAGTCCCGGATTACAACAAAATCAAGAAAAACTCATTGAACTCATATATATATATATATATAAACCAACATCTTTAACACTTTTATACCGATAGGGTATTAAAAAAAATATTAAAGACAATTAACAAATAAACATTATAATCAACAATAACTTATTATATTATATTAATAGTGTTATACCGATGGGCATATAATATAATCCAAATAACTCCTGAAGTCTATAGAATAAATTTTAACCAAATTAACAGAACAATTTTATGACTAGTCCCATGATATCATAATCACAAAATGTTTACCATAATTAGAATTTCCATGGACACCATATTATGAACATAGTAACAATGTTACTACTCATGGATATGTTCTCAATATGCCTGAACATAATTAGTCCAACAAAACCAACAACTATTAATAAACATATAATGTTACCATAATTAATAAACACATAATCAAATAGAATTATAAATTTTTTATGCTGTTGGCTTTTGTTAAATTAATTAAATATGATAGTATACATGTTTCAAATGGGCTACAAAGTTCAATCATATTCAATTATAATCACTATGCGAATATATTATATACTATTTCGAAAAACCAACATATAGCCATGTGGATTTTGAAATTCTATATATATATATATATGAAATTGATCAGGTTTTTGTCACCAATTGCATCGGCCATTGTACATATATATACCTATGAAATTGATCAAATTGGTGTCACCAATTGCGTCGGCCATTGCGTTGAGCAACATAACAATTGCGTTGAATATATATATATATATATATATATATATATATATATATATATATATATATATATAAGTATTTAACGTAAACAAAAAAAAAAAAACTTTTTATCAAACTATGAAATTAAATTCAATATTTATTTGTCAAGACTAATATTCAAACATACAATAACGAAATTAACAAAAAAAAAAAATATAATCCCTAATCATGCTCTGATACCAATTGTTAGAAATAAATTAGATCGTTATAGATTACATGATTAAAGAATATGTGTACCTGAAAATACACTTGTTTCCATGATTTCCTATGAACAATGAAGAACGAAAGCGAAAGGGTAGGTTCACAACTCTCAATATCTACGGCCTTTAAATTCTATATGAATTCTATATGATGTTAAATGGGGTTTTGGGCCTCTTTCTTAGTGGGCTTATGGACAGCCTGACCCATTACAGGCTTGCCCAATCACATGACCCAATCCATTTAGATATTGTCAATTACTAAACTTATTATTTGATATCATTATTTAATCTATCAATGAGCCTAATAATTAATTAATGCTAATCCACATCCAGATACAAATAAATAATCCAACATAGCAATGACATATTATCGTGAATAATGTTAGTGACAATAGATTATGTCGTCAATTTTGTTCTTAAGTCTCAATAACAATCAAATGAATTTCAATAATGTCATCATAAATCAGTCACTAATTTTTTTGTTTAAAATAATTCATAGCAGATCCGTTAATAATTTGTTGTTAATTTGATATTATTCATCAATAAAATTACTTTTTTAATTTCTTCCTAAAAATTTATTAGGATAATAAATAAATACAATAGACCAATGAGTAAATAATAATTCAATCATATCATGTTTAAAATTCTAGGAGTAGAGTTCTTAAAGGGCAAAAATATCCATCTTTACCCCCCCAAAAAAAAAAATGCTTGCAATACATTTGAATCACAATCAAGTTTCAACAAGTCACTATGCTTAGTCAAGCCATGACAATTTGACCAATTAGTCAAGTAAAACTTCCAATAATAATTCTTGGAATCAAGAAAAGTGAGAGAGAGAGAGAGAGATTGTCCAATACTACAAGAGCAATAATTAATGGGTTTGATTCGTCATTGGTAGGGGTGAGTAGATTTCAGTTCAAATCGAAAAATTGAACCGAATCGAATCAATTCGGTTCAATCGATTCGGTTTTAAAATTCAATTAGTTCGGTTCAGTTTTGAAGAGAAAAAAATCGATTAAACTGAACCGAACTGTATAGTAATTTTATATATTCAAATCAAATCAAATCAAACCGGATCGATTTTTGAATTGATTTATTTTTATGAAGAATTTATGAATTATATTTAATTTTATAGGTATATATAAATTGTTTAATTTTATTGATTAATGGTTATTAGGTTCAAATCAAAGTCAAAATTAGACCAAATAACTTGAAAATCAAGTCTAAATTAAAAAATCAATCAAAAATCAAAACCGATCGGTTTGAACCGAACCAAACTGAAATAGAGTGGTTCGGTTCAATTTAGTTTTTCATCCATTTCGATTCGATTCGGTTTGATTCAGTTTCTAAAATATGTAATTCGATTTTCATAATTTAATTCGGTTCAGTTCGGTTTAGTTCGATTTGATTCGATTTGAATCGAATACTCACTCCGAGTCATTGGTATCCAATAGTTCCTACCCAATTACAAGAGCACTCATATTGTAAATTTATGAAATTTTTTTCTTCTATAATTCGTAAATTTTTAATTTTATTATACAAATTGTATTTTTATTTTGTTGTAAATTTATTATTAATTAGTAATGAAATAATTTTATTGTTAAATTTTGTATTTATTATTGACTCAAGGAGGCAAGTTATCAAAGTCCAAGTTTCAACTTGACCGCAACAAGCCGCAATCAAAGACCATTTTGGTTGACTTCAAAGTCGTTTTACATCCAACATCAAAGTCTAAAGTATAAAAATCGTGGAAATGGAATGACTTGACTTCGGTATATGTATACACAAACTCTTGATTGAAAAAAAATTAAAATAAAAATCAATCGTATAAATACGATCTTAATTTTGTATCTAAATCTATTAGAAACATGCTTTTTTATTTATGATTTTTATTTTTTCTAATTAATAGCCAAATTCTACTTTGTTCATTCCAATTAGAGTCTAAAAGGGAAATGAATTGGACTATATTCGAATTTTCAAACTTTGCTTAAAGTTTTTGAAAAAAAATCAAAGCCTAACACGTTAACGAGTATAAGGTGACTTTAATATATTAAGGTCCAAGCCAGCATACAAATGCAATCAACGAGTTCTTAAGTGATAAAATATAAAGCTATGGATAAAACTTGTAAAGACTTCACTATAGGAAGATATGATCAAGAATTCATCCAACTTAAACTACTTCAATAATTTCAGCAAAAGCAAACCAAGCAAGTCCAAAGGAAAGTGAGGGAAGACAGCTCAAACATGTCGATTTATAGCGGTCTAGCACTCACGGGCTATATCCACTTCCTCACAAATCATAGTTTGAGAGTTCCTTATCCCTAATGGACTATTTTCACGAGCAAGAGTTAAGCCACTCAAGTTTTTCCTTAGAGCTTTAGAACCAATTACAAGAGAATCCTACGCCTATTATATCAACTTTCGCTCAATGCTTTGAAAATAATAGATTACTTTTTCTTATAAATGCTTTCAGCATAGAAAAGTAATATATTACTTTTAAAAATAGATGTTCCATTTTCACTGCTATCCCAAAAATTTACACTTTTAAAATAGAACTTCAAAAATTTTTGTGATACTTTGGGACGTATTTCATGTTTCTAAAGATATGTAAACATTTAAAATAAGTACTCATTGGAAAACATTAATTAAAATGCATAATTTTCTCACTACCCTTACAAAGAATCTATACCTAAGGTGATAAGTGTTTTTACGAATTTTTAAAATTAATTAAAGATGGAGTGTTTAATTAGAGAAAAGCAAAAATGCAACAAACTCATTTTGTGGGTTTATTGAAGTTACTGTTGAGAAAATCACCTTTTTAAATACACTAGTTAAAAAGTATTAAAAATAATTTAAAAATTAAATTTGATAAGCTTAATTATAAGAATATTAAAATA